>NC_092668.1:12417267-13788100 GCF_032118995.1 Asterias amurensis
CTATTAAAAGTGTATTGTTTTGTTTTTATAGTGCATCTTGCGCAGCAAAACAAGATTTTTAAAACGTTTGGAAAAAAAAAGAAAAGCTACACCTCAAAAATGGAAAAATACTTTTCGGGAGTCCTTATACAAAATGCGATCTCCACGCTTTACCAATGGCCTTGAAAGGGCCTGTAAAAACCTCAATTTTGTATCGCCGTTTGTGGCCAAATGATTGCATGTTTGCAAGTTGTTCATTGGTTTATGAATATATATAAAGGCATTACTTACTCAAGTTCCTTGATCAGTTTCAATAATTATTAAAATTTTGAGCAGGTACACCCTACCTCCGAAGTTTGTCATCACACGCTGGTCTCACAGGAATCGCGGAGCGCAATCTCTATTATGTGATTTAATGCACACGCACACTTCTGCGCAACAGTGAAATTGCGCAAAGTGATGGCGCCCTCTGTTGCCAGTCACTTAAGGAAAGAGACAATCAACTCAATATGCTAACCAGAGAAATATTGCTGTGCTCCTTCAAAAACATTATTCGAGGTCTCTGCCATCATGATCACTAGAATCTAGTAATTTTTATAAGTCATATAATTTTTCAAGATTTTTTTCTCAAAATAAATTGAAAGTTAACCCCTTTAAATATCGACCCAGTCTTGTACTAATGGTGGATATTTATCTGTTTCTCCCCTCTGCAGAGACTCGACGCCCACGTGGAGAGAAGAGTAGAACGAAGCTTGGATAACTGTATGTGCCCACCAGGTAAGTTCAGCTTATCCAAATTCTCAAGGATTTTCATTTTGCCATAAGGCCATACAAAAGTTAAAACATGTTAAGCGTTGCTGTCGCTTCCTTTTCAGAGGGTGCCGCCTCTTTAACAAAACAAATATTTTTCAATAATAATTTTTTTTTTTTATGAAAAGAGATATTTATATATTTAGTTATTCTCAGCAAAATAAATAGGTTTTGAAAAATAGCCCAGACATTTGTGTAAAAGAACTGGTCGGGCAGTCGTTAAAAAAAAATTCTCTTAAGGTTCTTTTTTTTAAAAAGGGAGGACGCTAAACATGATCTTGGTTTGTTTGGCCTTACATCAGATTTGTTTTGTTGATGTTATGTTTCATGCAATTGACCCGGGTCATGCTAACGAGGTTTTCCTATGACGAGAATGTTGACTTTAAAATTTACAACAATTTCCTGTCTTGGAACGTTAATTCTGACTTAATTTTTCTCTTGCTGTGTTGAAAATTGTTTATAATGGGAAATGTTGGTCTGGATATATTGCTGTTTGTTTGTGAGGTTTTTGTTTTCCTTCATCATAAATTTCCGGTACTTTTCTGGTGCTTTCTGTGGGAATGGGCAGGCACTAGTAATTGGGAATAGTGCAAGCAGCCCAAACTATCAAAGATCTTGTCTTCAAAAATTTGGCCAAGTTTTATAATTCGGCAAAGTTTTCACAAAAAGTTTCATTTGCAACATTGTAGGGTTAACCTATGTTTAGTACAGTTGTGATATTTTGTGGGATATTTTAGTTCACATAACTTAATTTAAAGCTGTTTTTTTTCCTTAGTAAAAATGTTTTTTTTCCTCGCCACTGAAGATTGAGTTTTTGAAGTCCGCATAACATAACTTTTAAGTCTCCCTGGCCATAGTTGACCCTAAACTTGGAAGGTAATTGGTTAACAAATAAGTCACATTGTGGAGGCCTGGACTTTTGATTGAAGCTGGTTTGCCTAGCGTAACTTGAGGAGATTTCTCCTTCTGAAGTCTTCAACGCTTGACCTAAGACAGTCACCGTGACGTTGACTAAACTGGACAGTGCCCCATGTGTCAACTAGTTCATTAATTGACCAATGAAGGTTTGGTACAGGCTTCGCTGTAAACACGAGGGGGGCTGGGGTCATCGCGCGGCCCAAAATAGAACCAGGGTCTAGAGTATATCATGTGCAAAGGGGAAATCCATCCCTTAATACACTTTAAAGCCATGGCTGCGTGTACTTTTTGATAAATGGCTAGTTAGAAGACATGCTATCACAGTAGGGTTTAAACCACAGTGTGCATAGTTGTAGGAGTACTGGGGTGGATTTCACAAAGATTATAGTCCTTACATAGGACTTGTCCTAGGAGTTATTACAAGCTATGAGGCTATTTCTATAAGTTAGAATGAGTAACTCTTTCCAGCTTGAGATAGGCTGACTCAGTCAGCTGCACTTTATTAGTTCTGTCAAAAATTTAGGCCGATTTGGAATGGCCGGCTGTGGCTGTTGCTAAGAGTGTTGCTATGGGCATCATATGTGTCAATGCTTGTTCCCATGACGATCAAGCCACAGCCACACCCTTATTTGAACACATGGCCTTGTACAGGTACCAGACTTTCCCCTGGTACCCTCATTTTCATCCAAAACATAAAAATAGAACTTAAAACAACAAGTTACCATTGAGGGTTTACCTGTCTTGGACCCTGAACCCCTGTTTTTTTTTATAGCAACCCCACCCAGACAAGCTTTGAAGTCTCTCCACTTACACCCTGTCGTATACCCAAGCACTACGTGTTCAATTTATTTTCTCAATACTACATAATGTACTAATTAATTTCCTTTGGAAGGCACTGGCGGGCATGTCGGATGACCCCTGGTCTCTAGAGGGCATTTCTTGAGTTGTAAAAAAAGAAGTCAAAGCTTTGATCTTGTGATTTTAGAGAACTGTGTCTCGGAAATAGCTCTTGAGGCGTTAAGATTTAGCAGGAAATTCAGTCTAGTTAAAAAGTGCCTCTGGCAATGTGTGTAGGTTCTGTGAAACTGTGACTACGCCAAATATTCACAGTTCGTATACGATGTCTGCTTTTGTTAATTTATGGTTTACAAACAAATGGTAGCCATTTGACAATACCAGTTGATTTAATGGATTTGCAAGCGACAGATTTGGCAGAGGATTAAGAGCAATAAATTTTGGGGTTTGTATGAGTTTTAAAGTAGTTTTCTGACAGTGGTGTTAAACTTCCCTTTTAACCTGTAAGTTGATGCTAAGTTCAGGATTTTGCAGGTACATGTATTTCTACCAACTCAAAGTAGTCACACTTACCTTGCACGAAAATATTGTTTGTTGAAACTCCTTGATTGTCTCTGAGTGATCGATATGCTCTAATAAGAAGCCACTCTTTGTTACTCTTGCTTGACTCTGATCAGTCAGTGTTCTCTCTTTAAAGAAACTGGACACTAATGGTAAATGTCAAAGACCAGTCTTCTCACTTGGTGTATCTCAACATATGCATAAAATAACAAAACCTGTGAAAATTTGAGCTCAATCGGTCGTCAAGGTTGCTAGATAATTATAAAAGAAAATACCCCCTTGTCACACGAAGTTGTGTGCTTTCAGATGCTTGATTTCGAGACGTCAATTCTAAATCTGAAACCACATTCGTGTGTAACTACTTCTTTCTCGAAAACTACGTCACTTCAGAGGGAGCCGTTCTCACAATGTTTTATACTACCAACCTCTCCCCATTACTCGTTACCAAGAAAGGTTTTTTGCTAATTATTATTTTGAGTAATTACCAATAATGTCCACTGCCTTTAACAGTGGTCATCTGGCCAAATTGTCAGCAGTGGTCAAATGCCAGCTAAAAGAGCCAAGCACCGGTCAAAACTCTGTTTAAACTATTCTAGCTGGCTAGTTTATTGAGCTCCTAATGATATGTCATCATGTAAGCAGTGGTTGTTTATATTGCTTTAAATTACAAGTCCCACAATGGTTAAAGGGAACCATCAAACATAGACCAGTGAAAAAAGCTGGCAGACTGGTGAAATGACAAGCTACATGTATACCATGGAGGTACGTAAACCCAGGTCAGCCGTTCTACAGTCAACCCTTGATGCTTAGTGTAAGGAAGGGCTACCAGTGAAAAAGGTTGCCAAGCAAAGCAATGCTTGAAATCTGAAACTAATGAGAATTTGTGCTCAAGGAAGTGTTTAGCATGATGTGGGGAATTTTCTATTATTTCGACTACATACAAGTACAAACAGGAGTGCAGATAAAATCTCCCCAAAGCTCCACATTTAACCAAATAATCCTTTCCTAAATTCAGCAATGTCAAACAAACAATGCAGTTTGCAAGAAAGTCTTACCACCAATCAATGTGTTAGAAACAGGAATTAACAGATCATCCACTTCGGGATTATACCACCACTTGGCCATGCACAAAAAAGACTTGGGTATCGTCTCCACTGTCCACGAACAAATTCCTGGATAATTTTGTTTTAAATCGATGAAGCGCAGCTTTAACCATGGCCATGCTTTAACTGAAAGAGCAAAACAATAGATAATAATCTAGTAATCAAGCAAAATCAATTAGACCTCTTGTGTACAAAGCCCCAGAATCAACTCTTTTTGTTTCAGTAAATAATTAAGCAAAATGTCCTGCTTTTTCCTTTAACTGAAACTAAACACTGGGTAGGAAACAAACACCCACCTATTCTCAAAATTAGGTTTGGAAGGCCATCATAATGTGGTTACCCAACTAAAAACAACATCAGTTTGATCATGGAGCTTTTTATAGCTCCATGGTTTTTATAGATCATTAAACTAGCTAAGGTTAACTGGGGAAATTCCCTCTCCTCTTTAGCTGTGTTCGCACTGGACTAGTATTTTGGGTAACTTGAACATGACGCTGGGTAACATTCCAACGGGTTATCTTTCCCACCGTCCGCATTTAGATTTATTTGATTCGGGTAAACTAACCGAGACAGTGGGTTAACTAACCGAGCTGGCCCCCTGCGTAACATCGAATAGTTCGATAATCACGAAAATCATACTTTTCCCTGACAAAACATGTCAGCTTCTTCGGGTCATGGACGGATAAGAGATTTAACCGAGTCGTCGCATTCGCATTGGACATTCTGGCTCGGTGAAACTGACCTGGTCAATCTTCCTGGGCACCTTTGGCTTGGTTGGTTAAACTACCCATTCGGGTCGGGTAAGTTACCTGGGAGGAAAACTTCCTGGGCTGTTCACATTGGACTTAAAATGGGTAAGTTACCCATTGGCTGGGTTAGTTTACTCAAATTAAGTCCAATGAGAACAGGGCTTAAATTGCTAATTTTTAAAAAGGAAACTGGCCAACAATTTTTTTTTCTTATAAGGCCAGATGAGAGACTTGGTCTTCTCTAAATTATAGGCTGTTATTCTTTAAGCTGCTTTAAATAGGAAGTGAGGTTCATTGTGTGGTGATGTATTAGGGCGCATTACTGTCTTAATCTGGAGTCCTGGACAAGGCAATAATCGGACCATGTTTTAAAGGCAGTGTACTACCTTGGTGGTCGTCGTTGCAATGGTGGCTAAAAAAAAATGTGTTGCAATTTTGCATTACACCTCAAAGCAGGCCTGATATTTCACAGAAGCAACGAAGGCGATTGCCTCCATGCCCCCTGGTCATTGCCTTGGTGCCCTTGAAATACTCCAGTAGAAATTTACAATTTCCTCATAGGGTGCCCTTTACCATGCCTAAAACGCCTTGCCTAAAATGCGCACTTCACTGCATATATCGCACATCATAGCGTTATATAAAAACGCACAGTGAAATTGCCCACCAGTATGGCGCATTCAAGATTTTTCTGATGATGACGTCAGGTGAATTGGGGCAATACAAGGGAAATCGTTCACTGGATGCCGTCATAGCTGTTTTTCAATTTAAAACAACTTTAATTATACTGTTTCAATTTCAAACTTTATAGGTCAGAACACAATGTAGACCCAACAGGCCTTTCAAATAATGCATGGTCGTATCATTCAGGAAAGGGTTATATGTACGTACTTGTAGGAATGATTGCTTGTGTTGTGTGTGGGTGGTTCGTTGGTTTAAAGTGAAATTATGCAATTGGGTACGTCTAGACCAGCTTATGTTATTGGGGACCTGGGATTGTTTGGAGCAAGGATTAGCTTCCTGTTTGAAGCTTGTAGTGGTGGCCACTTAAGTCGCTGTAGAGTTTCACCTCTGATTCACCTAATGGTCAGGGCCACTCTGTTAGTGCATAGTTGTATGGTGTAATGTTGGAATACTCTGTCTATATGGGATTTGAGGCATTGCATAGTGAGTGAAGAGGTATCAATATATATTTGGATTGCGGTAGCACCATGTGTATCTATGGGTGCGTTCGTTTAGCTTCCCTGGGTCGACCCCGGTCTGCCCCGGTACGTTCGAATAGCTTTGACGTCATTCCAGGGGCTCACCCGGGTCAGCCCCCAGTGCCCTGCTTGTGGAGTGGGTCACTTGCATGCCGTCACCACGAGAGGTCGAGTGTGATCGTTCGATTAGCTCTTGTCAGGGGCTCACCCGAGTGAGCACTGCGGGGTCGACCCAGGGAAGCTTATCGAACGCACCCTATATGAGAGTTTGTTCTTTGGAGGACTGTCTTGCTTTATATTCCACTACCTCATAGTAGATTTGTAGAGTTTTGGAAGCTTCTCAGTTTTGAGAAGAACTTACTGTCCTGTTTTTTTAAAAGCTACTTGGACTGAAAGTTAGAAAACGATAGTGTCTAGATTAACATGACCTGGGATTTCCTCTCTCTTCAGACACAGCGGCATCAGTGTGCTTATTTACAAACATAAAATATATTCAGAACTTGTTTGGATGAACATACATAGCACATTTTCTTTGCGTACTATTTCATATCTGGAATGAACCTGTAATACGTATGCAAAAGAGTATGCAACGATCTCTGTCAAAATAAAGCTCGGTTGCTGCTTGTTTTTTGGGGCATACTGAATTCTGAATTGGAACCAAACAATGCTGGATTTGAGTCTTGGTTGGTTTGGATTTTGGAGTGGTTTGAGATTAGCAGTCGGTGATTAGCTTGGATTGAAGAGGATTTAAAAGAAAGACTTACTCTCTATGGTTTGGTTTAACCACTGATTGCAAGGGGACTGGTACGGTCTTACTCCCATCCATAGAATCACGTATACCCACCGCTAGTTCAAGTGGAACCCACCGTGTCTCCTATAATAGCGGGGGCACCCGCAAATAGCACCCTTCACCCCTTCATACTCACCACTCCAACACCCTCTTCAAGATTTCAAGTGGGATATGTCGGATTTCCCGGTAGTAAACATCTTCTCCTGTTGAACTGCTCGACCACCCTGGGGCTAATTTCATAGAGCTGCTTAAGCACAAAATAAGCTTAAGTACGAACATAGCTTGCTTATTTTTTACACATGTTACTGGCCGAAATTCCATGCCATACATTGCTTCTGACTGGTATTAGCTGATGTTTACTTAGCATAACAATTGAGTGGAGTCTTGGCTGGTAATTTAATTTTACTAAGAAATGATTTTTTTGTAAAGCTTTGGGCTTTAAAATCAGCTTGACGAAATTGGAATCTGGACTGAATCAAAACTCAAGGGCTGACGCTAAACGGGGGAGTTTTTTTGTGAGGAAGGGTTACCCCCCTGGAGCCTTGGGGGGATGAATGAAGTTCAAGGAAACGGGCTGACTGGGCCCAGTCATACACCCCCCCCCCCCCTGTTTGTGGGATAAGGTTTTCAGAGTTAGCAGGATTGTGGTCTGGTTAACATAGTTGGATGATTGGATAGTCCAGTGAAGTGTGGTATTTATCAGATATTGGTCGATAATCCAGAGTGATACTCTGCATAAAGATCCATCATATTCTCTGACGATGACAAAATAATCTGAAAAAGGTAAAACTTTAAACAAAAATTAAAGAGTAATAAAAGTATGATATTGTAAGAGTACTATAATCCATATTATCTTTTTAACAGTCTCCATGTCAATTGCCGTACACTGTAAGTCTGAAATTACCAGGAGGACATGGCCCCTGTTGTTCCATGTCTTGATCTTGGCCTTGGTGCCCCTTAAAAAAGGTCCCATCGTGTGTTGCTGCACAGGTTTTTTGCTATTGGAAACGGGCATTTTATTATTCTGTACCAAGTTGCAAATTTTGTTTCTCTTTTGGTTTTTGCAAGGGTGGATGACCACCCCCATGCCTGGAGTTATACAGAGACCATGGCCTCTGTTGCCCTCTGAATTGGCCTTCGTGCCCCTTCACCCAATTCTTATGAAAGTGCCCAAAAGGTTCTTAAAGGCAGTAGACACTATTGGTAATTACTCAAAATAATTATTAGCATAAAACTTTATTTGGTAATGAGTAATAGGGAGAGGTTGATGGTATAAAACATTGTGAGAAACAGCTTCTCTGAGGTGACATAGTTTTCGAGAAAGAAGTATTTTTCCACTAAGATGATTTCGAGACCTCAAGTTTAGAATTTGAGGTCTCGAAATCAAGCATCTAAAAGCACACAACTTCGTGTGACAAGGGTGTTTTTTCTTTCATTATTATCTCGCAACTTCGACAACCGATTGAGCTCAAATTTTCACAGGTTTGTTATATTATGTATATGTTGAGATACACCAAGTGAGAAGACTGGTCTTTGACAATTACCAATAGTGTCCAGTGTCTTTAAATGGTTCCTTTGCAAGTAAAATAAAACAAGGGAAAATCACCTTTGGCAAAATCTACAGGTTTGCCTTGTAGAATTTCTTTTGCATTTTTGCAGACATTTGGTTGTATGGTTCCCATTCTCTGTTTCCAGTACACTCAGACAGAGGAATGGCAAACCAAACTCAAGTAGGCATTGCTATCGTACCCACAAGTAAGTTACCAAAACTGACTCAGTACACAGACCTCACAATGTTAAACTATGGGCACACTTCCAAAAACACTCCATCTCTCGATGACAATCCCCCGCACTACTACCCTGGTAAAAACTACCGCAGCCCCCTGCAACATAAAACCGCAGCCCTCTTGAGAATGGGGGTAGCCCATCTCGGGCGGACACGCTATGTTGACTTTTTCAAAAAAAGGAGGGGCGTACTTTCTGCCTCCGGCGATGAATCACACAAATTGGGTTCCCCGTTGGGAGACATCTCCTGAGTCCGAGGTAATTGAGGCTCCTCCACGTCTCAATCGGAACGGGGTTTACCTTTTTTTTCTGAGGGAATGTCAGACGGCCTCGGATGTGAAAAGTTTTTGGTGGGATTTTTGTTTTAAGAATGACTGATGCTCTAATTAGAAAATCCCACATCGAGGAAGTTTTTTGATCGCGTGGAGAGAGAGCACTCTCAATTTCAACCCATGCTAAGTCGGTTTAGTAATATGGCTGTGGCAATCGTTTCAATTCTTTTAAGGTTGGGTCAGACTTTGCTAATGACCTAGGGCACCAAGGCATTTTCTCCTTGAGGGCACCCTATGAGGAAGTTTCTACTGTAGCATTTCAAGGGCACCAAGGCAATGACCAGGGGGCATCGTCACAATTGCCTTCGTAAACTATCAGGCCTGCAATCTGTGGGTTATAAAGACATATTCTTCTCATTGCCAAAACATGACTGTGTCCTAGGCTTGCTTCTCGTTTGTCTAGGAAACTCTGTTGGTAATCTGTCATCAGTCCTGGTGGGAATAATTTAACAGTAACTACACGCCGGTTGATTTGTCGGGGCATCTCGGACATATGGTTGAGTTAAGACATGTTTCAGAAACGCAGGACTTGGCAACAGTACAATGAAAAGTCACAATTCCGATGACACAAGGTGCGGGCTGGTTGTATATTATAGTTTGAGCCAATTTGTCATCACGATGTCAAGGTTATAATAAACTGATGCGCCACCAGCGTTGGCCACAAAAAAAAAAACTTGAAAAGTTGCCACGAATGGCTGTAGAAGTTTTGGGTGTGTTGAAAAGGGCTGCCTTAAACGATGTTAGCCGAGGCCTGGTTAACCCATAGTTATTGTTATCTAATTTGAGTGCAAAAATAATTGCTTTATCTGTACGTTAACAATTTTAAAGCTTAGCTTACAAAATATTGAATTTTACTCTCTGGTAATTTTTCAAACAGGAGGGGGGGGGGGGAGGGCATTAAGGGTTAAGCCAGGATTTGGCAAAAGAGTGCCAAATTTGCTGGAAGTTTAAAAACTTGGGTGTCCAAATGAATCACTTTAGAAAATATTATTTAAATGCCTCATAACCATAAGTGTCCAAATTTAAAAGCAGGGTGTCCAAAGATGCCCAGTCCCGAACATGCTTCTGGCGAACACTACTGGGAGCACGAACAGAAGCTGGGGGCACACAGGCTCCTCGTGCCCCCTTTAGTTACATCTCTACTCTCAGTCTACACCCTACTTCAATAAGGTTCTTATTTATGCACCGTTGCCCTCCAATCCATCTTGGATCACGTTCACCGTCGTTAATGACCTTCACAGGTAACTGACTCACTTTGAAAAACTCGGGAAAACGTCCCAACCTGGAAATAAAAGTGGACAGGGTACAGAACCGTGTGTGACTTACCAGAGATTAATACTGATGTGAGACACACACACAGGGCAGCTAGAGATAAGAAAGTCCGACCTGTAAGGATTCTTCCTTTGAAAAAAAAGAGCATTTCAGGGCTTCCTTTTTTACGGGGGCAGGGGAGGTTATTAAAGCCACAGCCGCTGATTTATCAAAACACTAGGATTAATCCTATCTCGAGTTGGGACGAGTAACTTAGGATGGGTTCAAGCGGCCTAAACGTCTATGTATACGGAACTTATCTCGTCCAAAGTTCTTGGATAAATTCTACGTTTAGGAAGAATTTGGTGAAATCAACAGCTGGACACCTTCGGTAATTGTCAAAAACCAGTGTTCTTACTTGGTGTATCCGTACGTAAGCAAAACAAATCTGTGAAATTTTGTACTTGATTGGTCATCAAAGTTATAAGTCAAAAAGGAAAGAAAAAAACACCCTCGTTACAAAAATTGTGTGCTTTCAGATGCCTTAAAAAAGGCTTCAGGCCTGTAGTCTTTTATTATTTGACTGAGAAAACCCCTAAAACTCTTTTACTTCAGAGGGAGCTGTTTCTCACAATGTTTGATGCTATCAACAGATCTCCATTGCTCGTTACCAAGTACGTTTGTTATGCTAACAATTGATAAATTACCAACTGTGTCCACCCCTTTAAGAACCTGGCAAGTGATCTGGCAGGTATTATTCTATCAAGAGCCCAATAGATGGAGGATTCTTTCCACTTGAGTTAATGTTAACAATTTTACAGCTTTATGTCATCTAATGTGTACTGACAGCAGGACCTAGACACTGTCTGTGCTGTATTGCCCTGTAAGTCGGGCTTGCTGAGAATTCTAAGGGGTGAGTAATTTTGGCAGCTCAACTTGGAAGAAATCTTTTTGAAGGCAAAACGTCCCCTTGGATTGTGGAACTTTATGATTGTTTTATTCCTCAATAAATATTGACGTATACAATAAAACTATGTGAACATGATATTTCAAAAAGTGGCCGCGTTTTTTTTTATAGATATCAGTGGAAATCGGTAGCAAATATAAATCCCAAATATAAGTACACAATCTGAGGGTAACGCTTTTTAGATTCAAATTTTGGGGCATAAAACAGATATCTTTTTACATATAACCGCATTACTTTGAAGTGAGAGTAGTCTCCCGAATTCCGAACTCTACTTTGCAGCATTTGAATAAATAGCGTAACTAGTTCCAAAAGAACAAAATCCACTCAGCAAAGGAAATAATATTCACTTGGCGTTACCGAAAACCGAAAGCACGGCATTTTTGCAAATCTTTTCACAGATAGTTAGCTAAAACTCCTATCTCAGACACCTGTGTTACAAAATGTTTCTGTTCCTCTTCCGAACCCATCAATTAATCTTCCTCAGCCTGGGACAAAACCCTAGCATGTCCCCATCCCCCCTAGGGACCCAGGAGTACCCCCTTTCAGTCTTCTAGTATTATCCGATCAACCTGATTGGCACCTGAATAGAACCATCCCTGCTTTCCTTTTGTTGTCATCGTATTCAGGTTGCCTACCTACCCCTTGTCACCCGATTCATCACTCCATTTGCCCCATAACAATACGGGTACCTCACACCCTACCTATACCCTCAACCCCCTTTTTGAGCCCGGTGTAATTGACTCTGTTTACCTCCATACAGCCCCCTTGTCGGGGGCATTGTCTGGCCTTAATCTGCTCCCCCTTGTTCCCAATGAATGAGAGGGCTCACAGTGTGGTTTCTCCAATAAACTATTCACCGATTTCCTCTTTTCAAAGATCAGCATTCAGTTAAAGCTTTAGGCAGCTACCGTACCATGACAATTTTTATAATTTTATCCTTAGCAGTTTTGAGTTTCAAAAAATGTAAATCATTAGAGGTGAGGTCACAGAGGCCATGAACTTTGTTGCCCCTGGTCTTGGCCTTGGTGCCCCTAAGACTTTCCCAAAGACTTTAAGATGTTCCAACGGAAGTGCCAAGCTTTGCAAAAATGAAAACGGCCTTGCCCTTTCAAAGGCGTTTTAACCCCCGTGCCAACCACAAATAAACCACATCTGTCTTAGGAGAGACCGTGCAATTTTTTTTTCCAGAGCAAAAAACAAACTGCAGAGAACCGGTCACTCTCATGGCAACTTTACATGATATTTCGGCTGGTAACCCATCTTCTGTTCTTAGCAAATTGTGAGAAAATAGAGTTAGCTGTTGCAAACTGATACCACCCAAAAGGACCTATGGTAAAAATGCAAAAAAAAGTTAATGGCACAACATTTTTGTGCCTAGAATAATCTTTCTCAGACTCCGAGAGATAATGACAACACACACAAAAAAGATTGTTCAGGACAGGTTTCTTAAATGCAGCTGAGCTCTTGGGACAAAGCTTTGGCATCCCGGGCCCTCTCTAGGGAGTTTTCTTTAAGTAGTCAGTATCATCCCATAGTTTACTTCTATCTAGATACTTCCCAAGGCTAGCAGTTTCCGCAGTATCCAGAGTTGACTGCTCTCAAGTACATTGACCCCCTTGATTTGCCAGAAGTCACACTGAACATCCCACTGTGCCGGTTCGATACACTCTGAAAAACCCACGGAACTACTTTTTTTTGTTTTTTAAGGGAAAGGGGGGGCCCAGTCATTCTCTCTCAGCCAACCTCAGTTTAACCCCACCCCCACCCTCTTGAAACTGCCCTCATGAAAAATTCAGTGTTGCCTGTTAGCGCATTAAAGCGAACCATCACAAGCATTCAGTACGATTCGTCGTGGATGACGGAAGACAAGGCGCTCAAGCTTATTGCTCCTGAATGGCTCCCGAGCAAAAAAGAACATGATCAATATTTTGTCAGTGGATTGATTAACGGGACGGAGTGATGTTTTAGTTGTTTGGAAACAACGCTTGTTCTTATTGACTACTTTGTTGCCATTACTGTTTGGCTGAAAGTGCCCCCCGCGGGCCATTTCTATTGTCCTTTGTCAGATAAAAGACGCTCAGGTGTATTTTTTTTTTATTGGCGAGGCATTTGTTTGTCACGGTATGGTTTAGTTTGATTGAGAGGTCTAGATCCCGTTCTTTTGACAGAAATATTCCATAAGTGTCGTCAATTTTTCATGGATTTTTTTGGGGAAAGTACTAGAGTGTACCATGGTTAAAGACAGTCTACTCACTTGGTGTATCTCAACATATGCGTAAAATAACAAACCTGTGAAAATTTGAACTCAATTGGTCGTCAAAGTTGCAAGATAAGAAGTTGTGTGCGCTTAGATGGTTGATTTCGAGACCTCATGATCAAGTTTTAAATCTGAGGTCTCGAAATCAGATTCATGGAAAACTACTTCAGAGGGAGCTGTTTCTCACAATGTTTTATACTATCAACTTCTCCCCATTACTTGTTACCAAGTAAGGTTTTATGCTGATAATTATTTTGAGCAATTACCAGTAGTGTCCACTGCCTTCTAATGCACATCGGTTGTAAAGGCTTGAAACCAAACATTTCTGTTCATATCTTGTTTTGAAATGAAATAAAGTCAAAGAGAGGAAGATATTTTTTTTACAAAGTTGGGTAGCCTGGGTGAGCAAGCAGCCCTTTGCCTTTGGTGTGTGGGTGGGCCTGTGTAACTACTAGCATGGAGGTAGAAATAGCCATGCTTCTAGCTACACCCAAAAACCCACCAATAGGTGGTCCTTAATTTGCACAGGCTAGACACTGGATTATGCTGCAATTAATCAGCATTTTTGTTAAAGCATTTAAGTGTTTTCTAATTGGATGCACATGGGCAGGTGTTGTAACTGGACAGAGTGTAAAGGCTGGATATGGCTGCAGGGATGTCTGGACCGTTGCCTCTACCTATTGAACTCCCTGGCTGGACACATGGAGTTTCTGCTGGGCTGGGGATGGGTGGCCAGACTATAGCGGAAGTTATTACGCGAGGTGGTCATTTACAAGACGTAATCGTTACATCATGGGTCACCTCAAGAAACAATTACAGCCAAAGCAAACAAAAATAAACTTTGCATGAACATGAAGGGCCCACATGCTGAACACCTCTACCACTGTGTTAACATTTAATGGCACTTGACACTATTGGTAATTGCTCAAAATAATTCTTAGCATAAAGCATTGTGAGAGACGGCTCCCTCTGAAGTAACGTAGTTTTTGAGAAAGACGTAATCTTCCACGAATTTGATTTTGAGACCTCAGAATTAGATTTTCGTGTGACAAGGGTGTTTTTTCTTCAATTATTATTTCGCAACTTTGATGACCAATTGAGTTCAAATTTTCACAGGTTTGTTATTTTGTGCATTATGTTGAGATACACTAAGTGAGAAGACTGGTCTTTGACAATTACCAATAGTGTCCATTGTCTTTAAAGGCACTGGACACTCTTGGTAACTACTCAAAATAATTCTTAGCAAAACAAATTACTTGGTAACGAGCAATGGAGAGCTCTTTGAGTCCAAATGTTCACAGATTTGTTATTTTATGCATATGTTCGGATAGTGGGCATAACATAACATTTAACATTTATAAGGCTCTAATCCATCAAGATCATAGCGCACGTGAAAGCAACTAACATGAGAAAAGGCGAATCTTTAGAACTTTACGAAATGTAGATGAAGTAAAAGATGGATCCCTTGTACATGTACAGTATGTATATAATGGGTGCGTTCGTTTAGCTTCCCAGGGTCGACCCCGGTGTGTGGCGTTTTTTTTTTTCCAGGACGAACTCATAATTACCCACGTTCGTCCTGGGAAAAAAATCCACCACACGCCGGGGTCGACCCAGGGAAGCTAAACGAACGCACCCATTATGTGTTAACTGGTTATCTGCTAATCTGTACTTGGTAATAAGCATGGTTACCAGTTTGTTGTATCTATTATTGTGTGTGAACTGGTTCCCCATTAATCTTTACTTAGCAATTAAGTTAAATGTTTCCTGCTTAATAAATCAAGCCAAGGTGTTGGAAGCCCTGAATAATGATTTATAAGAACCCTGTTCAATGGATAAACAATGAAATACTCGAAACAAGTTTGGCCTATTATCTTACATGGTGTTAAATGCTGCACAAACAGGGCTTAAGGCCTAAATCCTTCAATGGTTTCCTATTTAACATCCTTGGTATATGAAGGATAAAGGATGCTTGGTTCACTGCACTTAGTAATGCCACATAGCCATTAAGCCCACAGGGGTCTAAGCCTAGTGCTTACTTGCTTTTGTCACTTTTGACTGTAAATGATACTGCTGTTTTTTTAAATGGTTTATTTCATAAGAATAAAACTCCAAGCAGAAACAAAAAACTACTGAAGGTTGGCCTTGGTGCCTTCTCACAAGTTTCTCATAGACTTTCCAATTGAAGTGCCCTTTGCAGGTTGCAAATGAAAAGATGCCTTGCCCTCGCAAAAATATGAATTTCGGGGCCTGTCTGTTGCCCCTGGTCTTGGTGCCCCTTTCAAAGTTACCATTAGACTTTGAGATTTTCCAATTGAAGTGCCCTTTTGGAGAATGGCCTTGCCCTCTCAAAGATGAAATTCCAGGTCTGATCTCCTGGGACCAACTTTGACCAATTATTTTTAAGGAAGATTTCATAGTTAAACTGTCCTCCTCCCTGGTTTAATATAATACATAGGAGTGGTCTTAAAATGTAGAAATGCGGAACTCAAAAATTAACAACTTTTTTTGTAACTGTGCTTTATTTCCTAGACTTTTTGTGGGGACATTTTCTTAATTTAGTATAAAAACGTTATTTCGAGGGTGGGCTAATTTGGTAGACATCTTGAGGGGTTCTTAAGGTCCTAATTTGATGACAGTCACTGCCAGAGGACAAGTCTCCGGTTCCACCCTAACCATCAACCATGCTCATTTCACACAGTAATCTTGAGGGATCTTACAAGATCCAGCAGGTTCTTACAAGGGGTCCTTAACTCGTAACAGATGTCCAGGCACGAAGATTCCAACATCACCACCTCCCTAAAAAAAAAAAAAAAATTATCATCCAAGATCTTTGATGAAGGTATCTCTGTCTTCGGAACAAGGTAAGAAGGAAATGAAGCAGCAATATCTCCAATCTAAATTTAAGAACCTTGGGAAACCTCACTGCTCATCCTGCCCAGGTATCTTGCGGAACAAACGCAGGATTAGAGAAATTTGCACGGTAGACAGAGTGCCAACAGATGTCAGTTTTTGCGGGGGTCTTTCAGTGGGGTTAGTTGTTTCCCCCTTTCCCAAGACGACTTATAAGTTCAGGTAAAAAAAATTAAACACATGCTGAAACGGAATGAAAAAAATACACAGGTAGCGTTCATTTCCTGCTTATTAGAGTCGTCGAGGCGTTCTCCTGGCGTGGTGCACAGACCACGTCCAGATGGGCGATACACTTGGGAGGGTTGGCTCTGGTCCGTAGTTTTTTTACGATTTTAGGCGGCGCCCTCGCTTGTCAGCCATGGGTGGGGTGGGAGCATCTGCAGGAAATCTGTCATATATGGTAATTAGAAGCGCAGACGGGGAGCATGAAATTGAAGCCGATCACGTTCAGTTGTAAGAGGGGCGAGGGTAGGGCTTGTATATTCTTGGATAACGGAGTGTTGAAGCGTCCCCGGGGGAAGAATTAATATAGTTGTGCTAGACCTGGCAAGGAAATGGTACGGAAATTCCAAATCAAGAACGTACTACCAACTCTGCCGATTGATCGACAGATGTATAGATAAATAAATGAATAGAATTCTTAAAGGAACATTACAGAACTGGTTTTTGCTATTAACAAACCAGTGGCTGGCAGTGTAAGCACTTTGTGTAATCCACCATAGACTCAAACTGACAAACCTGTTGAAGTTTGAGATCGCTGGACTATCTGGGTCACAAGAAAATAGTGAAAAAACGATTACACATTTGCATTACAGTGATTTAAAAAATAAGAATAAAATGCCCACTGAACGATACACTCCAAACTGGAAATTAGTTTTATTTATTTCTCATCAAGTATGACATTTCAGACAGAATTGACAGTTTTGTTCACAAATTCTGTAATGTTACTTTAAGTTCAGCCAGCAAATCATGTTGCAATCATGTTTTCCGTTACCTTAACATACAACATTCAACTCGTGTGAGTCAAGTTAACTTCCCACTGTAAGAATTAGTTTTGACGATTGATAAAACGAAATCGACTATGTCATTAATCGTTTCCTAATTCCAATTCCAATTCCAGACAGCTTACAGAATGCAATATTTGTATGAGTAACTCTGAAACAGGTGTCAACCTACTTAAAATGAAAGTTGTTCTTTAAAAAAAAACCTGACAGCAACACCCCTGGTCACCATGTAGTTCCAGGCTTGAAGCGTGAACGCACAGCTTAATTTGACATTGCGTATTATTCAGCAGTGGCGAATTTATCCCAGGTGAACCATGGTAAACTATTAGGAGTCATTTGCCTGGGTCTCTATTTGCGCTCCTATGTCATTGGGCTTTCCAAACTAAACCAACCGTTTACTCGCAGAAATCCTCTGGAGTCTGTTTGGTGAGATTACTAGAAAGCATAGCGTAGAAACCTTTGTGATGCTTCTCTTTGAAGGGACACTTGCCAGTGACTACCTCACGCCTTTCTTACCCATGTCACCAACCACCTCACTGTGAAGATTTGTCTTAAAGGCAGTGGACACTATTGGTAATTACTCAAAATAATTATTAGCATAAAACCTGTCTTGGTGACGAGTAATGGGGAGAGGTTGATGGTATAAAACATAGTGAGAAACAGCTCCCTCTGAAGTGCCATAGTTTTCGAGAAAGAAAAATTTTTCCACGAATGTAATTTCGAGACCTCGGGTTAAGAACTTGAGGTCTCGAAATCAACCATCTAAACGCACACAACTTCGTATGACAAGGGTGTTTTTTTCTTTCATTAATATCTCGCAACTTTGATGACCGATTGAGCTCAAATTTTCACAGGTTTGTTATTTTATGCATATGTTGAGATACACCAACTGTGAAGGCTAGTCTTTGACAATTACCAATACCAATAGTGTCCACTGCCTTTAAAGGCATATAGACACTATTGGTAATTACTCAAAATAATTGTTAGCATAAAAACTGACTTGGTAACGAGCAATGGAGAGCTGTTGATAGCATAAAACATTGTGAGAAACGGCTCCCTCTGAAGTAATGTAGTTATTAAGAAAGATGTAAATTTTCAATCAAATATTAAAAGACTGCCAGGCCTGAAGCCTTTTATTGATGCATCTGAAAGCACACACATTTGAGCAACAAGGTTTTTTTAAATTTATCATGCTCTTGCAACTTCGATGACCAATTGAGACAAAATGTTTACAGATTTGTTATTATATGCATATGTTGGGATTCATTAAGTGAGAATACTGGTCTTTGACAATTGCCGAAAGGTGTCTTGTGCCTTTAAGATTCAGGCACTCCATGCGGTTTACAAATATATCATCATTCGGATATCCCAGTGGCTTTTCTCCCCTTGTCTTGGACTGGCCCAGGAACAATCCTTCCCATTATGCCCTTCCTCTTAAACTGGGCTTCTTATTGTGTTGGATCGTGATGATGATGCCTCCCTACCGTGCATACTTCCTTCCTGACTCAGACTTTTTTCTTCAAGAATGAGAAACAAGGGATCTGTATAAGTTTTGAGAGAAAGGATGAGCTTTTTAATTTGTCGAGTGAGGGGGATGATCACGACGGCCCAGCCCAAATTTCCTGGGATGATACTGGAGGGTATTTTGGGACGGGAGTGGTTGATGTGTGGTAGCGAGTTTGTTTCGAGGCTTCTTCTTGGCTGTGGCTTTGTGAGACCCTAGAATCTCTGGGCACCGTCTCGTCTTGACAGCGTAGACCATTTCACCAAGTATAGATTGACTTTAAATTATTTGTTTACTCATTTCTCAAAAACTACAACACCTCAGTGAGTAAAATTTCAAGGGAAGCTTTCTACAATCATAATCTTCAAACTGTGTACGTTTAATGTAAATTTGTGGACATTGTGTTTTGTGTTAGGAAAAAGTACATAGACCCTTAAAGGAACACGTTGCCTTGGATCGGACAAGTTGGTCAAAACAAAAGCGTTTGTAACCGTTTTTTATAAAATGCATATGGTTGGAAAGATGTTTTAAAAGTAGAATACAATGATCCACACAAGTTTTCCTCGAAATTGCGTGGTTTTCCTTCTACTGTGCGAACTAACATGGTCGGCCATTTATGGGAGTCAAAATTTTGACCCCCATAAATGGCCGACGTGTTAGTCGACGAGGTGAAAGGAAAACCACGCAACTTCGAGGCATGTTTGTGTGGATCATTGTATTCTACTTTTACAACATCTTTCTACCCATATGCATTTTATAAAAAACGGTTACAAACGCTTTTCAAACACCAACTCGACCGATCCAAGGCAACGTGTTCCTTTAAAGTTCTGCGATGGTTCTCTCCTTTAATTGACACAAACTTTTTGGTCGTTGTGGCTGGCTGTTTAAGGTTCCCATTGTAGCCACGTCCTTCACAGTTTTATGAACCCTTGTAAAATTTGTGGGATTAAACATGACTTGCTGTGACTCTTGTAGACTCTTGAGTCATTCCTATCTGGTTTGGGTGTAATCCAATGATCTAATGGTGAAGATAAGGCCCTACATCATACTCTGCAAAACTATAAGCGTCCATCAAGGCAGATAAACTGTCACGTTCGGCTTGTGCGGATGATGGTTTACCGCAAGACACTTGTTCCTTGACCAACAGAGGCACCTACCGCCCTTTATGCCACCTGTCTCTTTGAAAACAACAGATTAAGCACATGCGACCAATTTCATAATGCTGTTAAGCAGAAAGTCCTGCTTAATAGCTTTATGAAATTTCTTAGTGGGCACCAGTTGCGACAAAGCAAGGTTTATGGAATTTTGGCTGGTAACCATTTGTTTTTGTTAAGCAAGATTTGTCTGTGCTTAGCAGGTTTTTTAATGCTTACAGGGCCCAAGAAAGCTGTCAACTAGAAATTGGTGCTTAGGAAAATCTCTTTGCTAAATATATGAAAGCTTCAGGCTTAAGACAAAACCCAATTTATTCTTGATACAGTTTTCTAAATGACAACAAACATTTGGACAAATTTGTCAACTGAAATTTTGGTATAAAGGTGTCGACTGGAATTTCAAATGAGTACCTAAGGCTGCCCCTAAAGAAGAGAGCAGACAAGCAAGTCAAAATACAATTAGTGACGACCCTCCATTTTAATTTGGAGGGGGGATCCCTCATTTCCTGACAATCTTGTTTCCCCTGCCCCTAATCTTGTTATCATTGTGTTTTGTCTACTTTTCATTTAGTCCTTCAAAATTTAGGCTAACAAATTTAAAGACACTGAGCATGTTTGGTAATTACTAAAGATATGTAGGCCTATTGGCATAGACTTTGGTTATATGCAACGGAGAGCTGTTGACAGTATGAAACATTGTGAGAAACAACTCCATCTACAGTGATGTAGTACTTGAGAAAAAGCTTATTTCTCACTCAGATATTTGAATCTGAGGAAGACTTTAGGCCTAAAGCCTTTTTCAGACATCTGAAAGTACACAAATTTGTGCAACAATGGTGCATTAATTTCATGCAACGTAGATGACCAATTGAGCCCAAATTGTCACAGGTGTGCTATTTGATGCATATGTTAGGATACACCAAGTGAAAATACAGGTCTTCAACATTTACCAAACGTGTCCAGTGCCTTTAAAATTGCTAACAATTTCAACTATGACAATGCCAGTAGCTTACAACTATATGAAAGTAGAAGTGGAAAGTTTTGGGAGTTTCATTATGAGACGGGCTTAAAGAATTTAGGTTTCGTTCGTCGAGAATTTCTTTCATGGCTTTTATGTGCGCATATTTGTATTGTCTGCCGTCACAATGGGAACATTTTCCAGTGGAAATTGCATTGACTCATTGCCCCTGATTTACCTTGTTAATATTCCAAAAATGTTTGAAGAATTCCCCTTTTTTGATGAATGACCAAATGTTCGCTGGTATTTCCAGCTAATACACAACAGGAATGTTTTACACCTGTCGCGTTATTGTGCTACAAATAACTCATCCATCAATTATCTAAGGAGAAAAAGATTTGAAAAGAAATACCAGTAAAGGGAGTGTCAATTTTGTATGAATGGAAAATGTATTTCCCTTTAGCTATATAACTCTGAAAAAAAATTTGCTTGCTAAGTCATTTTCTAATAACACTGACTCCAACCTCTGAACAAAATTTGTCTTGTAAAGTAGAAAGCAAGCCCACCTCATGCTTTGAGATAAGCAGTTATCATGTTTTTTTTATTTTATTTTTATTTTTCCAAATCTTTTAACAAAATTATTGTTGAATAATAACTAAGGAACCTGGCTACTTTCAACAGAGTGAACCTCTGTTAAAAAACGCAACGTAGCGATATGTAGTGAGAAACACTGACTGTGCCAAAATCAAGGACCCTTGTAATGGCAAGAGTTCTACTAGGTAGGAGAAAGTGTACAGACAGTGAATGAACAATAATAACCTTTACCCGAAAAAAAAGGACATTAGTGAATTTGTGTTCTAAAGAAGCCATGTGAAAGCTTTGTTTGTTTGTTTAGATAATCTTCCCATCAAGGGAGCTCGGCAAACTCCCACAAGGAAATATAAACACCAAGCTGGCAACAGCCAATCTCTTTCATACAGACATTGGTTTAAACGTCTTATGAATTGCACAAATCAAGAAATTGTGATTCAGTAACTAGACGACAATATTTATGCTAAGTCATTGTGAAATCGGCAGTTAGCTGGGAGATTCAAACCCACAACCTTGTGATTGCAAGTCCTGCAGTCTCAACCACTTGATCATAGTGACTTGTTGAATAATCGCAAACTAATCAAAGTGATATAAAACAAGCTCCTATCCGCAAGGACCTTTAAAGCCAGTGGACACTATTGGTAATTGTCGAAGACCAGTCTTCTCACTTGCTGTATCTCAACATATGCATAAAATAACAAACCTGTGAAAATTTCGAGCTCGATTGGTCGTCGGAGTTCCGAGATAACTATGAAAGACAAAAACACCCTTGTCACACGAAGTTGTGTGCGTTTAGATGGTTGATTTCGGGACCTCAAATTCTAAACTTGAGGTCTCAAAATCAAATGTGTGGAAAATTACTTCTTTCTCGAAAACTACTCCACTTTAGAGGGAGCCGTTTCTCACAATGTTTTATACTACCAACCTCTCCCCATTACTCGTTACCAAGTAAGGTTTTATGCTAATAATTATTTTTAGTAATTACCAATAGTGTCCACTGCCTTTAACACGGGTGCTTCCTTGTGGAAGAAGGGCCTGTATAGTATTTTGCGTTCACACACCCCAACCCCAAGGTCTGTTTGCTACACATCATCTAGCAGCACTTAACGACCAATCAGTAACACATCCCGGAGAAATTATTCAGATTGCTTCGGGATCTGTGTAGTGTCCATTAACCAGCTATGGTTGTAATTACGGGGTTTAGGAGGGGATAATATGTTAAGTGTTTAATTCATAATGCACTAGTGATGTTGTACTTATGTAATTTCCAATTTTGAGGTTGTCTACAACTTTTGCGAACCTTGGGAGATGGCAGGGTTGTCTGGGTGGGTGGGTGGGGGTGGGGGATTTTGGGATTTGGCTGGCCTGGTGGGAGTTGTTTGAATGTTAGTAGTATATGGTTGACAAGGTTAGTTTTTAAAGTTGTAATAGTGGGAGGGGGGGGGGACAGGGCAAGGGTGGCGGATCAAGGGGAGGTTATGGTTTATATTATATGTGACCATCCTTAATAATAATATTATTTGTACTGTTAAGTTTGTTTAAAATTTAACTGTAGAGTTAAATTTTTCTGGGACACTGGTACATAGATCTTAAAAATGTTCATGTATTTAATGTCGTGAGAATTCCTCAAGCAGGAAGTTTGAAAATCGTATTAACAAAATAAGTATAATCAATGGGTAAGAAGCGACACAGGTTTGTAATTTTTTTTGTTGAGGCTGCACTTTTTATGTCAGTCCATCAAATCAAACCTTTTTGTATTTTTTGTTGGGGACAGAAAAGATAGTTAAGTCTAAGACTAAGATAAAGAGCACCACAGCATGTGGTAATGATTTACCGCAATGTTCGTCATCAGATTTCTCCCTTCGTGCCTAAAATTGTGTTTCTCCAAATTTTATCCGTCACCAGCTTTTTAAATTGATTCCACAAAAGGTCAGTACCCCCTAATTTGTTAGTCTGTTACTTGACAATCCCAAACCTGTCTTCTTGTCTGGTAATTTCAATTTTGACTGGCAAATCTGAAGGACCCGGAGGTGATCATGTGACCTCGGGGTCAATGCGTGACCTTTGGGGTCAGCGCATCCCAGGGCCTGACATTTATCTCCCCCACAAATCTTCCAGGTGATCCTTAGTTGTGTTTGTATAATTTTTTCAAAAAAAATTCTGAAGACATAAAGTTATTATGATTGATGGATAAAATGCAGTCACTTTCAGTTTCCTTTTGAGATATTGAACAAATAATAATAAAACGCAGAGGAGGATGGTTTTTTAAACTTTGAAGTCCCCTGATGAAAAATAGTGATTTGTTGAACATGGTCACCATCTGTTTGTTACAGGAATGAGGAATTTCAGACTTTTAGCTGAATTAAGATTTTTTCGACGTCTACATGGTGAAGAAAACTTTAAAGCATTGTACGAAGAAAATCCTCAGTACTTTCCTGAGCTCTGTGAAAGAAATCTTCAGGCAAATCACTCGGCTGGGATTTGAACCCAGGACCTTAGCATTACTAGAGCAGATGTCTTACTAATTTACCACCAGGGCCCAATTTCATAGAGCTGCTAAGCACAAAAATTTGCTTAGCATGAAATATTTCCCTTGATAAAAACAGGATTACCAACCAAATTTCCACAGCTGAATACAAGTATAAACAAGCAATATGCAACAAATGAAAATTTGGTTGGTAATCCTGTTTTTTATCAGGGAAGAAATTTCATGCTAAGTAAATTTGTGTGCTTAGCAGCTCTATGAAATTGGGCCGAGGCTTGCTCAGTGGCTACAGACAGTTCGAATCCTACGTGTTAGCAGCGGTAACTAAATGATTTATTCTTCTAATAAATACAATTCTCTTACCGTCTGAATGATAGTCTCTTGATAAACTAATTACCCCATTTTCCCTCTCAGTTCTAGAGCAGCTGCTGTTAGATACCCAAGAATAATCAGACAGAAATTTGTGACTGTCCTGAAAATAGATCTCACGGGGTGGAGGTTGACTGTGCTAAATCTTTCTCGCATACCCGAAAAAAATGTGCAACCCAACAAGTGTACTTTCCAACTGGGTTATCAAATTCATTAGAGGATGAACAATTTAAAGACAGTGGACACTATTGGTAATTGTCAAAGACCAGTCTTCTCACTTGGTGTATCTCAACATATATGCATAAAATAACAAACCTGTGAAAATTTGAGCTCAATATTGGTCTTCGAAGTTGCGAGAGAATAATGGAAGAAAATACACCCTTGTGGCACAAGCTGTGCGCACAATCTTTCAGATGCCTTGAATTCGAGGTCTAGAATTCAATTTAAATGTTTTAGTGAGACATAACTTCTTTCTCAAAAACTACTTTACTTCAGAGGGAGCCTTTCTCACAATGTTTTAAACTATCATCAGCTCTCCATTGCTCATTACCAAGTAAGGTTTTATACTAACAATTATTTTGAGTAATTACCATTAGTGTCCAGCACCTTTAATAAGAGACCAACCGCTTGAGAGATATAAAGGATCTTCAACCGATAGCGAAGGTGTCAAACGACCACATAGTGTTACGGCTAACGTCCAATATACCCTGCCTTTGGTGGTATGACAGGCATAAAAACGTATCATCCATCACAGTTGGATCGTGTAAACATTTTTGGAGATGAAAAATTGAGGCGGCCTCTTACCAATTAAAGGGAAACTACTGCAGTATTCAAAATACATTTGCCATTAATTTTTTTTTACTCTAGAATTTTGATCAAAGTTAGTTAATAATTTCTCCAATAATACAGGATTTGTTGAGCTGACAAAATAGTCGCCGACAGTGTTCATGTTTTCTGAACCAAATGAACCAAATACCTTAGATAACTTTGTGGATTTGTTGTTAGATTGCATCCAACAGGCTTGGGCTCATTTTCATAGAGCTGCTTAAGCATAAAACATTGCTTAATTAAAGGCAGTGGACACTATTGGTAATTACTCAAAATAATTATTAGCTTAAAACCTTATTTGGTAACAAGTAATGGGGAGCTGATGATAGTTTAAAACACTGTGAGAAACGGCTCCCTCTGAAGTAACATAGTTTTTGAGAAAGAAGTTATTTTCTACAAATTTGATTTTGAGACCTCATATTTAGAATTTGAGGTCTCGAAATCAAGCTTATGAAAGCACACAACTTCGTGTGACATGGGTGTTTTTTCTTTTATTAATATCTCGCAACTTCGAAGACCGCTTGAGCTCAAATTTTCACAGGTTTTGTTATTTTATGTGTATGTTGAGATACACCAAGTGGGAAGACTGGTCTTTGACAATTACCAATAGTGTCCACTGTCTTTAACGAGTTTCTACTTAGCAGAAATGAGCAGGATACCAGTCACAAATTGTACATGTGACATGGTACTCAGGTTGGTAACAAACCGTATTCTGATTAGTAATGTCTTGCTTTGCTAACCTACTTTATGAAATTGGGCCCTGGAAAAAGGGAAAGGTTTATTTGCGCCTACAATATAGGTGCACATTTTGAATGGAACCAAGGCCAAGGGGCAGAGCACCAAGAAACATCTATACGATATTTGTCTTTAAAATTATTTCAGATGAAAGTTTTGCTCAGTAGTGGTGACACCCTTTAATCTTATGAAATGCGGAGATATATCTATGACATTCCTGTCCACGGGGCAGTCTGGAGATAGATTAACACCCACGGAAAAAATTGTTAGCTTTGAAGACGAAGAAGACAGGTCACAACGTCTGGGTGCTTTCATAAATTTAAAAAAATGATAGAAATACGACGTGAAGGCGAGATGAAGGAAGTTGATACCATGTCTTTTTTCAGTCAAGCTTGTAGTAAAAAACCTCTGCATGCAATATTTGTTTCGGTTTAAACAGATAATGTCATGGCTGACTGTAAATTTTGATCGCTTCATCACTCTTTTTGATCAACCTTGGAGGCGCAGAACATTTGTTAGACCCCCCCCCCCCCCGAACTGACATTTATTTTGTATCCTCTCTTCCATTCTGCGGAGCAGAAATATTAGATACATTTATGATGATGGTGGATAACTGTCACGTTTTGGTATCTACATTGACACTGTTTGCATCATAATGGCCCGGTCCCACTGCAGCGATAACGAGAACGAGACTGATAACGGCGCAAAGAGAGAGGGTTCCATTGGTTGAATGAGCATGTGCGTATCCTGCGTGGAGCAATTCAACCATTACAATTCGTCCTCTGTGCCTCGTTATCGTTATCGTTTTCGTTATCGCTGCAGTGTGACTCGGCCTTAAAACAGAGACCTGCCAACTGGGCAATTCCACGTCATGGACATTACGTTTTGAGACATTTTTAGAACTTTGTTGGTCAGTTAAACACACCAAGTAGCTTTGATTTATAGTTTTGTGCTTGATACTAGTATCTTGTGTCCTAGTAAGTCAAATGATACTATGTATTTGGAAAAGTTCAAATTAATTAAGGAGTCAGAGCACAGCTAACGAGCGTCATGGACATTACGAAAAACGGAAGTGGGTTTTGGGTACAACACACTCAATTCCAAAACTCTGTGAAGTTAAAGTTCAAAATTTTTAGAATACCTTTTTATTTGCTAAACAGGGAAGTAGTTAACATGAACATTGATAATATTTTTAAGAAAACCTGTCAACTTTCTTGTTACACATCTTAATAGAGCGTCATGGACATTACATTTTGGGTTATTTTTAGCGTCATGGACATTACGTCAAACTTGTAAAATGATGCATCATGCTTTTACCCTGAATTTGTAAACCCATGTGCTGCCTTGCTCTTAATATGGGTTTTAAACTATAATGAATGTCCCTATCTTAATGTTTAACCTCTTCCAAACATTTTTAAGAACCAATCCTCCCCCAGAATCTCACTTAAACCCCGCCCCTCGGTAAGTCCCCTTTTTGCACTTTCCGTCCACATCCAACAAGGCTGGCTTCTGCCTTGGAGTAGTTATGATAGACCAGAGATGTAGGTATACATGAAGTAACCTTTTTTTCTAATTATCTTGAACATAATTCCCTTTTATGTGTTTCTCACATGGTAATTGTTCATCTTGAGTAATATACTGAACATCTTGCGTCAACATTTTGTGACGACAGTAAATGGAAAATAAACATCAAAGGTTTCTGTAATTTTCAAAGTTGATCTGAATACTGCTTTGTTCAAGACTGGGTGAACAATTCCCAGAAGATCAGTTAAAATGAGTTGGGAGGACTTCTTGGGAGGAACAGGTCAAACGTAGATGCTTCCTTAGTTTTCCAAATACGAGACAGTCATTGAGGTCATCCTCTACACGTTCCACCTAGATTGACATGCAAAACAAGAACAGAGAACAACAAATGAAGGAAAGATTGGCTGCATGGTGCTTTGTTTATCACAATCATGTTTCCATGTTTTGTCTTGTTTTCTCTCTATACTTTTTCTGCCTCTGTACTCAAGTCTTAGCCATTCTGAAATAATGTAAAAATAAAAAATTACTTTATGTATGACGTCTTTGTATCCAAGCTATCCGTAGATGTGTACAAATCTGCATTACGCTTAGGCCTTGAGAAATCTTCTTTGATGATAAAGTCTGTTTATAATGTCCTACATTCATCTAAACATGTCTCACCAACAGTTCACATACATTTCAATGTCACTTGAATGTTTTTAGGAAAGAACAGTTCCATGAGAAAACTCACCTGAAAATCTCGGATTTGAGCTGTCAGTTTGTAGAATCTGTGCACGATGTTGCCACTAAACGCGCTGCTAAAAAAGAGCTTGAAGTAAATTTCTGATGAGGTCTATGACAAATGTTCTCTTTGACTAGTCCAGGTTTACCTACAATAGGTCCAATTGATAAATTGTAGCATTTACCTTCAAAAAGGTAAGTTTCATGTGACATGTAATGTCCATGACGTAATGTCCATGACGCTAAATGTAATGTCCATGACGCTCGTTAGCACAGTTGTAATTAATTTTTTATTAATTTTCTTGCATTATAGGATTAGCCCCTAAAAACTAGCTTTGCGTATGAAGTCTCATGAAAATATCTCTTACTGGCTTTAAAATATAAAACTAAACACCATGCAATGTCATGGACATTACATTTCATAATTGGTAATTAAGGGCTAATTAAAACAAGTGGCAGCACCCTGTGAATAAATTGACAATGAAGTTTCTTCAAAATTGTGAATACTTACCACCAGTTATATGTTTAAAGCCAAGAATAATTGAAATATCATCTAAAATGTAACCAGGAGGGCATTTTAGACAATTGTGCCAAACATTTCCAAAAAATCATGAATTTGGCTCAAAAAAAACTTTTTTGATAAACGATGAAAAACATGGAAAACCAAGGAAAAAAAATGAAACAAAGATAGATTTGAAATCACTGGGTATCACTCTTTCTTGCTACTTTAAATTTAAATCCACAAACTTGACTTCAATTTTTTGGGCCGAGGACACTTTTTGGTGGAATTGCCCATCTCTACCTGATTCTGCAGAAAGTTCCTTAAAAATAAACCAATCTTTACATGCAGGCCTGTCTGCTTTGTTTTTTGAAAGGGCAAGGGCACCAAGGCATTTTCACCCTTGGTAAAGGGCACCCTATGATGGAAATTGTAAATTTCTACTGGAGCATTGCAAGGGCACCAAGGAAATGGCCGGGGGTAATGGAGGCAATTGCCGCCTTCGTTGCCTCCGTGAAGTATCAGGCCTTGGTTTGATTTCCCCTTGTTTTCCTCAAAGCCCTTTTCAAATTGCAGATTGTGGTCTCACCAGACCTTGTTCTATTTAACCCTGACCTTCCAAAGGTCAATAAATCCTACAAAACCTTGTTGATTTCTTGACTATAGGAGGGTGTTCCGTGATTACTAGGTTAAGGAGTTCACGCAAACAAGTCAGAACTTTTGTCCCCCCCCCCCCAAAAAAAAAGTTCTACAGCTGGACCAGTTGTGTTTTTCCATCACGTGAAGTTTTTGGGGTTTCACGATAGACAGATGTAATGTTCTTTTTGTTCTATCGGGGAGAAGCAAACTGGGGAAAAACACACCAATCTGTGAAAATTTTGACTCAATTGGTCATTGAAGTTGCAAGAGGATCATGAAAAGAAAAACACCCGTGTTGCACAAATATGTGTGCTTTCAGACGCTTGAGAAAGGCTTCAGGCCTGAAGACCTTCTCAGATTTAAATATTTAGTAAGAAATTACCTCTAAATAACTAAATTACTTCAAAGGGAGCCATTTCTCACAATGTTTGTATACTATCAACATGCTCGTTAAGCCCTACTCGTTACCAAGTAAGTTTTTATGCCAATAATTATTTTGAGTAATTACCAATAGTGTGCAGTGCCTTTAAATTCAAGGATGTTTTAATTGTCTCCCCTACCCCACCCCTCAGCTCATTGCCAGGTGTCCTCCTGAGGTGTGATATAAAACAAAGGCACTGGGTTGTTAATCTGTCACCTATAACTGCCTCACAGGTAGACGATTGGTAAACAGAAGGGGTAGCCGGGATCAGGGTTTATTGCCGCTAAGTCACATCAACTGCACCTTCCAGAAAGCAGATGGGCTTGAAATATAGGGAGCATCATGTCAACGGCGGCCCAGTAAATTTTGAGGTTTGTGGTGCATCCATCAAAGACACCGATGTGGGTCGGGGGTCAGTTGAATTGGATGACAGCCAAGTGTCCGAGATTGGGGGAGTCCGATGTTGATAAGTTGGACTCTTTTTGCTGCGGTTTCTTTGTGTTTCTAAAGAGACATGTATAATAGAGGTGTGGAAGGTATTCTCATATTTAGATGAGAGACGCACTATTGGCTCTTTAAGCTTGGCCTGTCTGTGTTAGCTGGGATTTATAAGGTGATTCTTGAGATTCCGTCTGGTGGCCAAACTTCTAAGCAAATGATTTCCAAGGATTTTCTCAAACCTTCACCCTTCTTGAAAGCGGTCACCACAGAGAGAAATGAAGACACCCACTAGTGGCACTGGTTGGAGCCAGGCCTGTCTGTGTTAGCTGGGTGATGTTTCAGACTCATTCTGTTCGCCATTCTTCCAGGCAAATGATTTCCCGGTGTTTTCTAAAACCTTGAGCCTTACTTGAAAGAATTTCATCTTTGAAAGGGCAAGGCCATTTTTTATTTTGCAAAGGGCACTTCCATTGGAAATCCTTATGACATTTTGGAAGGGGCACCAAGGCTAAAACCAGGGCAAAAGGGGCCATGTCCTGCATGTAATTGCAAGCTTGATGAAAGCTGTCGCCAAAAGAAGAGATGAATTGACCACATTGTGTCCAAATCTCTTGAATTGTAGCATAGTGCCAGGGGTCGATTTCACAAAGAGTTAGGACTTGCCTTATTTTGAGTTAGGACGAGTAATAGGATTAATCTTAAGGTCTGCATGCTGCAGTGCAGGGTTGGGACTCGTCCCAATTCCTAAGATTCTTAAGTTAGGAAGAGTTTTGTGAAATCGACGGCTGGTCTAGAATAAGAAAGGGACCCCAGGCTGCAAGGTTTTTTTTCAGAGACTGGCAGACAGACAGGAAGTTGATGAATGGTAACCACAGCGTGTCATTGGTACTCCAGAACTTTGATAAGAAAGAATAACACTTGAAATTGGTGTCAAGAAAATGTCAGTAATATTTTTGTTAGGGTAGTCACCCTTTACGGTACGGGGTATAGGGGTGGGCACACCGCCCATAACTCAAGAGGTACCTGTGGCAAGTATCAAATGATAATATTTACACATGCAATTGAAACACCATCCAAAAAGTCAGTGTGGTATTTTCATTTGATTTTTGAAACAATATTTGGTTATGAAATGAAATTGCAGCAGTGTCGGGTGGGGTGTTTTTTTTCTTTTTTTACATGCACTTAACACAGAGTGTAGAACAGCCCAATCAGGGAAATTTGCCCCTGTTTATTTTGTGTCAAGTAAAGAAAATAAGCCGACCCGCTGGTGGGCATTCATGATCGTCTGGACATCTCAAAGAATTCCACTTGTTTGTTTTAGAGGACCATGCCCAGCTAACCAACAGGTGCCCGAATTTAGGGGGCCGAGCGAGGCACAAAGTTTTCACTACAGACTCTGTTTGTGCAAGTCTTTGGTTTGTCTCCATTCGGGAGTTGGGGGACGGTTGCACTTTTTCATCGGATGTTTTTTGGTGGCGAAGGTACTGGCCGACTTTCTTTGTCCTGATTTTGTTTTTATTGGTGAGGTCCTGAAATTATTGCAATTGGGGTTGGAAGGAAGTTGAGTGATCACTCACTGAGTGAATGGACTCACCTTCATTTTGCAGACGGTTCACAAGTTTTAACAACAGTGTAGCATTTAAGAAAGGTATCTTTTTGATTCATTTTGAAGGCATTGGATACTTTTGGTAATTACTTAAAATAATTGTTAGCATTAAAACTTACTTGGTAACAAGCAACTGAGAGTTGTTAATAGTATAAAATATTGTGAGAAACCGCTCCCTCTGAAGTAACAGAAAGTTTCTAGAAAGAAGTAATTTTCCACGAATTGGATTTCGAGAACTCGGAATTAGATTTTGAGGTCCTGAAATCAAGCATCTGAAAGCACACAACTTGGTGTGACAAGGTGGTTTTTTCCCATTATTTTCTCACAAATTCCATGACGAATTGAGTTCACACTTTCAAAGGGTTTGTTGTTTTGTACATCAAGTGAGAAAAGGGGTCATTGACAATTACCGAAGGTGTCCAGTGTCTTTCAGGGAGATGCTGAAAGCTGCCATACAAATAAAGATACAAACAAATAAGGCATTGATACATATATAAACTGTACAAATAAGAACAAAATAGCATGGTTCTAAAAACAAATGGTTTTGGAGTCTATTTTTTGAAGAGCTGGAGTGTGTTGGCTTCCCGGCCGGATATTCCGGGGGAGGGAATTCCACAGCCGGGGAGCAGCGACTCGAAAGGCACGATCTCCAGCACGCGACATTGTCAGTAATTGAGTGACGTGAGTTTCTCATACATTATTGACACAAGTTTTTCAAGATTGATGGGCTGCAGTTTGCCTCCCAAAGAAAAAGTTTCGAGTAGACAAATCCACTTCCTCCCTGGCCGATCAATACAGACAGAAGAAGCAGCATGAGTGTCACATTTTTGCAAAATGTGTCTTCAAGATTGACGTGCACATCTTGCGACTTTCCTCAAATTCTCAGAATAAATTTCGAAACAACAATGTTAACTGTCACGGCCACGGCCTCACATTCGAAGTTTCTAAAAATTGTGAAAATCAACTTTGGAAGAAACGTCCCCCATGCACACACGTGTACATGTGGCAAACACAGTACCAAGGCATCTGGTATACATCCCTTAAACTCTCCCAGCATGGAACAGACGTGGATGGGGGGAAGAATTACCCTTGGTCACTCTTAAGAGTTCCCATTTTGGGATAATTTGACGGAAACCGCAGGAGTCAGAAGTTGTTCTTCCTGCCAGTAAACAAAGGGCCCAATAGTTTGGTGCACAGTTTGTAGCCAGGCTGATCCCAAATCCGCTGGTTCTTTCCATGGGGATGGTTATGATTAAATTTAAACACATTTTCCGACTAAAAATAGAAAAAAGGGCCAAGTTGAACAGTAAACCATGCACTTGATCAATCGGTCGTTGGCCTCAAGTGTTGATATGGAACTTAAGACGGTAAATTGTATGCTAATAATTGTTTTGAGTAATTACCAATAGTGTCCACTGCCTATAAATAACTAAATATAAATGTGTCCAAAAAATATATTTTTTCCATCAATTGTCTACCCCATCTTCAGTGTTCTTAAAACATAAAACAACTGTGTAAGCACAGTTGCTGATCGTTTTAAAGCAGCTCTGTAGTATTGGACCAAGATTCTCCATCATGTTTTCATATCAAACACGTGTAAACCACTACAGTTGTCTTGTAGTACTGGGGTCGAGACAAAGTCCAGTAATGTACTTTCTAATGTACTGTCTCACCCCGATAAAGTCATTCCTTCACATCCATCTGGGGCGATGTTTATCCAGATAAGAATGTGGAATAACTTTTATATCAATCTTGCTGACTGATGGAGAGATAGTTGATGATAGTGCAGACCTGGAATTTCATCTTTGAGAGGGCAAGGCCCTTTTGATTCGGCAAAGGGCGCTTCAATTGGAAAATCTTAAAGTCTTTGAGAATGTTTTGAAGGGGCAACAAGGCCAGGGGCAACAGAGGTCTCCGTAGATTCCAGGTAAATCCAGGCCTGCATTTTGACTAGTCCTCCTGTGTTTTAACAGACTGCTGTTAGTGTTAAACAAGGGAGAACATTGCATTCACATACAACACCACAAGACTGTAGTCATATTGCTTTTTGTACGCCCACATGCCAGTTGGGCAAGTTATATGCTTCTCATTATTTTAACTAGCCTTCTGATGTTTTCATTAGACAGTCAGATTAAAAGAGATTGCTCATAGGTTTGGTGTATAAAGCAATCAAATCTTTTCATAGCTATCAATTGATTGTATTATGGCATGAACCTGTTCATAACAGGCCTGATACATCACAGCGGCAACATAGGTGATTGCCTCCATGCCTGGTCATTGCCTTGGTGCCCTTGTAATGCTCCAGTAGAAGTTTACAATTTCCCATAGGGTAATCTTTACCAAGAAAATGCCTTGGTGCCCCTGCCCTTTCAAAAATTAAGCATGTAGGCCTGCCATACCAATGTTGATTCAACAAATATTGCTAGTTAATTTGCTAAATGTAAGTGGTGTTTTTACGGTGGGAGAGGAAGGAGGGGTATCTTGGAACATTCCAAGCCTGATCTATTTGGAACTTAAAAACAGGTGTTTGGAAGACTAAGACTTACAACTGGTCGCCCTAAGATGGTGTTTATGATCTCTAGTCTGATGTCAACCTGTCAGATTTCAAACGGGCCATAGTTGATGGTTTTAGCTTTCAAGAGGTGAAACCGATAGTCCCCAGAAAGTGGGTTTAATGTTTTAAGATGTATGCCAGACTGAGAAATAAAAAAGATGTACATGTTGGGTCTAATGAGAACAAATTAAGAACAAGTTGTTGAGGAGTAGCTGGATGTAAACTCATCCTTGGTAGACAAGGACAAGGGTATAGGAGAAGCAGGTGGAGTTTGAGATTCCTGGCATGTTTTATGACTCTCTAAGTTTGAAGCTAAAACCTTCGTTTGACAGTAAAAGGCACAGCAGCAGATTTCACAAAATGCTAGGATTAATCCTATCTTGAGTTAGAACAAGTAACTTGTCCTAACTTAGGATGGGTTCAATGCGTGCTTATATCTTCGGATATGGAACTTGACTCATCTTAAGTCATAAGATTAATCCCAAGTTAGGAGGAGTTTGGTGAAATTAGCGGCTGGACACCAAAACTTACCTGTTAACTAGCAACGGAGAGCTGATTATAAAACATTGTGAGAAACAGCTCCCTTGCTCTATTATATGCTCTGAAGTAATGTAGTTTTTGAGTCAGAGGTAATTTCTCTCTCAAATATTTGATTCTGATATCTCAGGCATCTGCCAACACACATTGTTGTAGGACTCCCTTAAAATTGAGAGCTCAAAACTTTAACAGTGTTTGACACCGTTAAAGGGGTTTAAACGGGGGGGGGGGGGGGGGGGGGGGGGGGGGGGCGTACTAGAGGTGGAAGTCAAAGGAAATATACCACTACGTCAACAACCTGACAAATTGTTGTGTTAATAATTTGAGGTTTTTAAGAAGTTGTGCATTTGACCTTGAAGCAAAGAAGAACCTTTGCTTTTAAATTTGGGGAAGAAATATTGAGTCATTGAGGCAAGCATGCACATGTGACTTGGACAAGGTTCAAACATGAAGCAAGAAAGTACAAGTTATGTGCGAGTGATTAAGAAGGTGCCATGTACTATTGAGTCACCAATCAAACAGAAAATATTACTAGGTCAAAGGTCAAGGTCCCCTTCAAGCACAGATCAATGTTAAGATTCAAATGTTATGGGGTGGAAAAGTTTCCAAGTTTCCATATTACCATATTACTTTGAAGAGAATCGTTGGTAAAACAAGGGTGTTTTTCTCTCATTATTTTCTTGCAACTTGGATGACCAATTGAATCCAAGTTTTGACAGATTTGTTACATATGTTGGGATACACCAAGTGAGAATACTAGTCTTTGACAATAAACATCAGTACCTTTAACAAGATTCGCAGTGGGACCTGAGATCAACTTGGTGTGGTGGGGGTTCGAGCTAAGCTAGTTAGGGCTGTTGTTTCCTTCATGCCGTTGGTCGTGTGTGCGTGGGAGGTTTTCTGATTTCCCCCCAAATCAAATTGGTCACCACTGGAAAGGTTAACTTTGGTGATTTGAGATTTGTCAGTTGGAACCGGAACAACATCAGTGACCAAATTGTGTTCAATTGCCTGAACCTTGGGATTGGTGCAATTCACTTTAATTTTACTCGCTTGTTTTTTTTGGAGGGGCTGGGTGTTTTTGTTTTTTTCTTCCCTGCTCGGCTTGTTGTGTGTTTTGGGGTGAAACTTGGCACTTTTGAAAACGAGTAAATTCGTTTGGAATTGAGGTTAAATTGTTAGACATTGGGCAACAGTTTCTGATTTTGTTTTTTATTTTGTGTAATTTAAAACGAATGGCTACATTAAAGTTGACACCGGTGTTTTTCCTCGCAAGGAGTGTGTTTGGACTTTAAAAAAAAAAAATAAAAATTCTAAAACTTGAACCTATTTTGTGCTGATCAGAATCTTGAGTCCAGTGCTTAGGTATCGTGCTTAAAGGAACACGTTGCCTTGGATCGGACGAGTTGGTATATAAAAAGTGTTTGAAACCGTTTGTTATGAAATGTATATGGTTAGAAAGATGTTTTAAAAGTAGAATATACTGATCCACACAAGTATCACTCAAAGTTGCATGGTTTTCTTTTTACGTCGCTAACTATCACGGTCGGCCATTTATGGGAGTCAAAATTTTGACTCCCATAAATGGCCGACCGTGTTATTGGACGAGGTAACAAGAAAACCACGCAATTTCGAGGCATATTTGTGTAGATCATGGTATTCTACTTTTACATCATCTTTCTAACCATATGCATTTTATAACAAACGGTCACAAAACGCTTTTCAAAGACCAACTCGACCGATCCAAGGCAACGTGTTCCTTTAAAGGAACACATTGCCTTGGATCGGTCGAGTTGGTCTTTGAAAAGCGTTTGTAACCGTTTTTTATAAAATGCATATGGGTAGAAAGATGTTGTAAAAGTAGAATAAAATGATCCACACAAACATGCCTCAAAATTGCGTGGTTTTCCTTTTACCTCGTCGACTAACACGTCGGCCATTTATGGGGGTCAAAATTTTGACTCCCATAAATGGCCGACCGTGTTAGTTCGCACAGTAGAAGGAAAACCACGCAATTTGGAGGCAAACTTGTGTGGATCATTGTATTCTACTTTTAAAACATCTTCCCAACCATACGCATTATATAAAAAACGGTTACAAACGCTTTTGTTTTGACCAACTCGTCCGATCCAAGGCAACGTGTTCCTTTAAGTATCGTGCTCAAGAACACAAGTGCCATGACTGGGACTCGAACCCACTCTCTGCTGATCAGAAACACCAGAGCCCAAGTCTGGGGTGCTCTTAATCAGTGTTGTATTTTAGTTAGACCAACTTGAGTGGTGGGCTCTACATCCAATTTAATCCACCAAGATTAAGCGGTTCAAAACAATTATTCATGTTTAAAAGCTATTGGGTCATCATTGCTGAAGTGCAATCCTGGGGAAATCTGTGCTGGGCAGCACAGGTTTTTTTTTGCTCAACTACTCAACGTGTTGGGCGTAATTTGTTAATTCCGGGCAAGCACGCCCCGCACCGCCCACCATGGCTACCCGCTACTCGGGCACAAGACGCCATTCTAACTGGTTGAAAGGAAAAAATCTGTTTTGTACCAATGGGATGGAGTGCACAGTTTCCATTCCTAATCCACCCCCGCGTTTTATATAACTGAGAACAAGGATGTTTTTGTAACCTGTGGTTGAAGGGAAGGACATCTCTACCCACTCACCCCTCATAATTTTGACATTTTGGAAGTTTTGCCTTGGTTTCGTCAGAGTGCCTCTGGTAATAAGGCCAAGGACTTGTCAATGGGAAAAGCTCTAATTGACTTACCATTGTTTTCTACGAAGGGTGGTCTAATATACAAATATAACTTTGATATCGACTAGTCACCCGAAATAAACCATGTCATATTTGTTTTACTATACTTCATACATATTCAATTACCGGAAGATGAGTTTTGAGCAAGAGAATTGATATCGTATTAATGTTTTCTCAAAAAGTAAAGCATTTCATGGAATAATATTTCAAGAGAAGTCTTTCATCATTACCTTCTGTAAACCCTGCAAGTTATTTGTAAATCTGTGAACTTAAAAAAAAAAATTCTGTTCCGAAAGTGTCCAATGGCTTTAATTGCAGAAAAAAAACGTTTGTTTACTTTCGCAAAGGCGACAGTTTCTATTGCAATTCCTCTATTCCCATGGAGCGTCATCAGCACGTGTAGTGTCTCACCTAATGTGAATTCGGGAGACCACGTCTGGTCTGATACCCAGAACCGTCCCAAGAGTCTTGTATTGTTAAACTAGAAGAGCAACAGGTCAATCTGTGAAATTTCCCCAAGGATTTTATCATTCTAAAGCTGTTTGGGTCCTTGACTCGTAAAAGTTAAAAGGTGCTTTAATAGATATGCCATCCTGTGATGGAATTCAGCGAGGTGACAGCCCGCTAATTTTTGTAGGAGGAAATCCAAGAAAAGTTGTGTGGACTTTAGGGTTATTTATAAGTAAGGTTAGTAGAAGGATTGCACCCTTCTATGGCATGGCATATAGATTTATTTCTGAAGAGATTTAAAATGATGGTTTTTGAGGGGACTGGTTAAGAAAGTTAAGCTTTTGAAGGTTTTGGGTCGATGTGCCCCGTTCTTCTTGTTTAATGTTAATAGATTCTGTGATGACGTTACATCAACCATACAAATCTTTTAAAGGCAGTGGACACTATTGGTAATTACTCAAAATAATTGTTAGCATAAAACCTTACTTGGTAACGAGTAATGGGGAGAGGTTGGTGGTATAAAACATTGTGAGAAACGGCTCCCTCTGAAGTACCATAGTTTTCTAGAAAGAAGTAATTTTCCACGAATTTGATTTCGGGACCTCAGATTTAGAACTTGAGGTCTCGAAATCAACCATCTAAACGCACAAAACTTGGTGTGACAGGGGTGTTTTTTCTTTCATTATTATCTTGCAAGTTTGATGACCGATTGAGCTCAAATTTTCACAGGTTTGTTATTTTATGCATATGTTGAGATACACTAACTGTGAAGGCTCGTCTTTGACAATTACCAACAGTGTCCACTGCCTTTCACACGGGGCAAATTGTTTCAGGCAGCTTGGAGAAGCTTGGTGACAACCACTTGTAATGCAAGCACAAGAAAAATTCAAGAGACATGCTTCTAGCTGTAACCATGGACCTTATAGCTCTATGAGCAAGTTCGAGACGGCATATTTAGTCGACCCTTGATTGACCACTGACTAGCAACATACATGCGCAGTGACGCACTCACGCGAACGACTTACTTTTGAAGTCTAGTCAACCATCCGCCTGCCTTTTCGCTTTACTGTCACTGGTTCCCTTCTGCGCTTTACACGTGTTAGAATGGAACATGCTGTTGGGAACAGTGAAGAAACCATGGGCTCGAGGCTGGTTCCAAATGGTCGACCACAGTAGTCAACCAATGGTCGACCAGCCTGGGTTCGAGGTGCCACTGGTCAACCTTTAGTTAACCATGGTGCACACTCGAACTTGCTCCATGCTGTAGCTCACTACCCCAAGAAAATAATGAGAAAAACTTGCAAATGAGTTTCACTTTGGAGAGTGGCTGGAACTGGTTGCCTGGAAAGTTCCTCAGGGGACATGGCTTAAAGACACAGAAAAGTTTTCTCAATTCTTTACTCAGCCGAGTAGATATGCAGTTTCCCTGTTTCTGACTTTGGTTTTTGTCTCAATGTGTCAATATAGTCACTATTTCAAATAGAAACCTCAAGAAAATTGGTCCGAAGATCCGATTTCTTCTATCTGGGTTGGTTGTAATGTGAGTAAACACGAATTATCCTGACATATTCAATTACCTTCGCTTACAGGTCCAGCCGAAGTACAAACCAACTCATCAGGGAAAACACAATGGTATTAGTACCTCAATCTGAAGAAAAACCAATTTCAATCTTGCAAAGCGGTGGTGTGTGACCGCCGGGGAAGTGTCCGGAAATAATTCCATTATACCATGGGGGAAAATCGTTCACGCGTATATTTAGTAACGATAATTTGGTTTTTATTCATTTGCAATGAATATTTCTGCCAGTCGGGTGTGGGGTGAGGTGTTGAACATAAATTATAAATGGTGGATGTTATATATTTATGGCATTGAATGTCTAGTGGGAGGAGAGGTTTCTGTCTCGTAGTGTGTTATTCTGAATTGTTAATGTCGAGTAATAAACTACGAGGAAAAACTGACGGGGTAAAATAGTTTAAAATTCACTGAGTTTCCCTTGCATACAGGGATACAAGTTTTCAAGGTCGGTTAAAAAGAATAATGACCACCTCATCCGGTCTGTATTAGTTCATAAAGACCTGGTCAATGCACTTTTCATCATCTGTCCTACAAGGGAATTACCATTTTTTCAGATTTCAAGGCAATTGACACGTTTCGTAAAAATATTGTCAAAGACCAGTATTCTCATTTGGTGTCTGAGACAATTTTGACCCAACTGGTGATCAAAGTTGCAAGAGAATAAGTGAAAGAAAAAAACACCCTAATTGTTCCACCAATTTTCAGATGCATAATAAAAGGCTTCAGCTGAAGTCTTTTATTATTTGAGTGAGAAATTACCTCTTTATCATGAATGACGTTGCTTCAGACTGTCCTCACAATGAACACAATTTCTCACAATGTTTTACACTATTAACAGCTCTCCATTGCTCGGTTTCATGCTAATATATATTTTGAGTATCTACGATACATGTCCAGTGCCTTCAATGCTAATATAGCAAATGATGATTTATGAGTAGCAACTGGTACATTTTGTGTAGCATTTTGCCCTTCTGTACTTGTACAGTTTAACATGGGAAGTCATTCACTTTAAAGGCAGTGGACACTATTGGTAATTGTCAAAGACTAGCCTTCACAGTTGGTGTATCTCAATATGCATAAAATAACTAACCTGTAAAAATCGGTTATCGAAGTTGCAAGATAATGAAAGAAACACCATGAAGTTGTGTGCGATTAGATGGTTGATTCCGAGACCTCGAGTTCTAAATCTGATGTCTCCAAATCAAATTTGTGGAAAATTACTTTTTTTCTCGAAAACTATGGCACTTCAGAGGAAGCCGTTTCTCACAAAGTTTTATTCCATCAACCTCTCCCCATTACTCGTCACCAAGTAAGGTTTTATGCTAATAATTATTTTGTGTAATTACCAATAGTGTCCACTGCCTTTAATTTGAAGTGTTATTACCAAACGTATACCTTCCCTTTAAATTCATTGACCGATTGTCCCTTTGTTTCTACCGCAAATATCTCAGTAGAAGGTTGATGGTTCTAGTGCATCAGTTCTTGATTTGTGAAACATCTTCGGATTCTTTCTTGGATCTGTCCCAAGCAAGAATGCATCAATAATGTGTTAAGTGCCCTGAACAGCCCTGTGAATTACCATGTAACTGTTCAATTATTACCTCAGCAGAGTCATTGTTACCAGCCCATGTAAATCCTTCACATAATAGCCCTAAGGTAACTATTTTAGGAGCACAATAACAGTTGACACTACCCATACTCCTGCTCCAAACACACAACAAAGAAACCCTGAAATCCCTCAAAGGGTTTTGCTACCCCCCTGGGCCACATCCACCCACCCTTAAGAAAGAGCATTTTGTAAACAAGCAGGTTTGCACACCCTAAGAGAAAGAGGTGACACAATGGCCTACAATGGGGGTAAATAGACCCCTTTGTGTCACCTGGACAAGGGATGAAAAACTGGGGACTGAAGAATCTATTCTTCGGGCACTATTGTTGCTCCTGCTGAACACTCAACTGATGGCCACTTGACTATCACTTGTTGGCAGGCTTACACAATGTGGCCCACTGTAATGCAAGGACTTAATGACTCTTGAACAAAACTGGCACTATACTGACGAGAAAAAGGATGGGTGCATAAACCATCCCCCTCTGAGCTCACACAGAGATATTTCAGGAAAAACAGACTCAAACTGAGCAAAGTTTTCAACTGTAGAATTCAGGTCTTGAACAAAAATGATTACACTAACCCATGGAAGGTGCTCTACCTAAGAAAAAGGAGGATGCTTCGTTTTTGAAAGGACAAGGGCACCAAGGCGTTTTTTCTATCTGGCTAAGGGTATGAGGAAATTGTACATTTCTACTGGAGCATTTCAGGGGCACCAAGGCAATGACCAGGGGGCATGGAGGCAATCGCCTTTGTTGCCTCCCTGAAATATCAGGCTTGCATTCCCCTTTGAAGTTGAGCTCATTCACAGAGAGATATTTACGGAAAAAACTGAAATCAAATTGTGCAGAACTTACAACTGAAGACTTCAGTTTCGACCAAACAAAACTCCAACATGGTCCAACTGAAGGCTCTCATGGGGTACAGCAAGTTCTCTCTCCCAGACAACATGATTTACTGCCGAACCTACTTCCCTAGTTTCTACATTCATAAAATCTTCAGAGAGGTACATTCTGACTGGGGCGGGGTAATAAATATTTCCTCAATACAATGTTTTATAATAACACATACTGTAAGATAATGTGCTGTTTCAGCCGGCCAATTCCCTTGTAAGATACACAAGACGGTGGCTATAACGAGGTACCAGCCGTCCCAAAAAGGCAGACTTACTTCTTCAAACCTCACAAATGTTTTCCATAAAAAGGTCTTGTACTTCACTCTCTTGAAGGGGCACAGCAATTTCCCTCTGTTAAGGTGCAACTCTATAAGGAAAACGGAGATTTGTAACAGAACCATGTACAGGGCCCAGAGGATCAAAGCACAGGGCACCAAGGCAATTGCTGGGGGTGCCGAGCGTTATTTCAAGGCCTGCTTAAACCCAGGCCTGATACTTTACGGAAGCAATGAAGGCAATTGCCTCCATCCCCTGGTCATTGCCTTGGTGCCCTTGAAATGCTCCAGTAGAAATTTCCCTATACAGGGTGCCTTTTACCAAGGAGACAACTGCCTCTATGCCCCCCGGTAAATTTCCTCATAGGGCGCCCTTTACCAAAAGAGTAAATGCCTTGGTGCCCTTGCCCTTTTCAAAAAACGTAGCATACAGGCCTGTACCTTTTGTGATTTCCTAGCTGTTTTGTTTTGAAAGCTGTTTCTGAAAAAGGGGAAGCAATTTACCACCGATAAGGAACACCTTCTATGAGGAAAATGTAGATTTGCACAGGAACCATGCACAGGGCACCATAGGAAAAACACAGGGCACCACAGCAATTGTTGTGTGTGCCATGGGTTATGCCTCCTGGGGTGGATTTCACAAAGGTAGTCCTAACTTAGGACTAGTCCTAGGCAATGCTAAGAGATAGGACCAGTCCTAAGTTAGGATTGAGTTACTGGTCCTAACTTAGGACCAGCCCTATCTTTTGGCATTGCCTAGGACTAGTCCTAAGTTAGGACTACCTTTGTGAAATCCACCCCTGGTCATTGCCTTGGTGCCCTTGAAATGCTCCAGTAGAAATGTACAATCATGGGTGCCGTTTACCAAGGAGAAAATGCCCCGAAGCATATAGACCTGTAGGGCACCTATCCCTTTTTGTCATTTTCTAGATGTTTTGGTTTGGAAAAAGTTGTCGCAGAAAATGGGAAAATATCGGCTCATGTTTCATAGCGTGATGAACTCGCGTTGATCTGGGTGAAACATCTTATATCATTCGGAGCGATCTCCACAGGCAGGCCATACCGATCATTCTTGACATTGGGGTGTGCCCTTATACCTCGGAGCGCACGCTAACTGGGTCCCCCGTCAGTACCCCTTTGCTAACTACCCTAATCCTAAATACATGATTGGTGACAATAAATGAGTTTGAACTGATAAAGCATGTCTGGGTTACTTAGGAGGGAGTGGGTTGCGAGAGGGGGGGGGGAATTGTAATTTAATTTAGGGTGGAGTTGCTTTTGAACTTTGGATGAAAAGTATTGTGACTTGATTATTAGTAATTGGTACACGCGAGATCACGTTTGCCACCCAGTAAACCTGGAAGTCTGTGTGGAAATTTAACCTTGATTTATGAATTTTTTTGAAAGGAATCTTTGAGAGTTGCTTAGCAGAAGTTTCAATAGGTTTTCACCAGGGGGCACTGCTTCTGTGTCACTTGTCTTTACTGTTGCGAACCCTTTATATTGTTTGAAAATAATTTTATGATGGAAATGCTCATTTCTTATAGTGAAAATAACAATATTTTGCCTTATACAGCAACAAACATTGCAACTGTTTTTAGTGGTGGGTCTGTTGGGCATAATAATCTTCCTACTTTGATTTCAAATTTTGTTTTGTCCTCGGGAAATAAAATGAAACCGTTTGAGTAGCCTGAAAAAGCGTCCACCATATGAACAAGGGCATGTATGTAAATTCTTGTACCCCAAAATATTGTCCAAGGACTAAACTTCATGCCAGGTCTATGCACAAAGATTTTACCTCAAGAGTCTTGCAAATTTTCCAGTTTGTATCTCACCAGAGATTGCAACAGTATTCCTAATATTCTTAGAAGACTGGTCTCATTTTATTATGTTCTGTCATGACCAATTATAACAGACTGTATTCCTGATATGAGATAGGTCACCTGGGCTAGAGTGAGATTTATTGGTCGTTCACTTTGCGAGAATAACTAAGACATTACTAATGAAATAATGTGTGAGGAATACGAGATATTTAATGCCTCGAGCAATGGCATCTCTGCAATGAAGATTTATTGCAGTTAAAAAAAAAATATGTTGAATATTTTAGGGTTAGGACTTAGTTTTGTTTCGGTGTTTCGTTCCCTGTGTATATGACCACAATTGCTACAGCGTAAGTAGCAAACAAACAATATGAAAACGGTGTAAGTATAGCTCCGTCTGAGCTACAGCACCATTTTTTCTGTGAATTATTTCTCTTTGAAATGAAGTCATGTTCAAGAAAAATTGTATAAAACGCAACGGCGAATTTTGGTTGTTAAAGGGAGGGTAAACTATTGGTAATTGTCAAAGACCAGTGTTCTCATTTGGTGTATATATGCATAAAATAACAAACCTGTGAAAATTTGAGCTCAATTGGTCATCTGAGTTGGGAGAAAATGATGAAAGAAAAAACACCCTTGTTGGACGAATTTGTGTGCTTTCAGATAGGAATAAAAGACTTCTAGCTAGAAGTCTTTTATTATTTTAGTGAGAAATTACCTCTATTTCAAAATCTATGCTACTTTAGAAAGAGCTGTTTCTCACAATGTTTTATACTATCAACAGCTCTCCAATGATTGATACCAAGTCAGTTTTTAAGCTAATATTTGTTTTGAGTAGTTACCGAAACGTGTACCTTCCCTTTAAAATCAAAATTAAGGACAATGTGTTTACATGTTGAAAAATATGCTTGGTTTTTCACCTGACTTGATGTAAAACTGATTAAGCCTAAGTTATATTTGTTATTTCGTATGTATGGTTGATCACACAAAACAGGAACAATGTGTCTGCGAATTTTTTGCCAGCTCTAACAACTTAGGGCGCAATGTCATAGATCTGCTTAAGCCGACAACATTGCTTAATAAATTGCTTGCTAAGCAGACATGAGCAGGATACCAGACAAATTATACATGAGACATGGTATTGTGGCTGGTAACCTTATTCTAGTGAGCATAATTTAGTTGTGCTTAGCGGGTTTTTTATGATTACATGTAAGCAGCTCTATGAAATTGGGCCCTAGTCGAAAACAGTAACTTAAAAACACTATCAGTGGAACTGCAGACAATTAGGAATGGTTGGTTTTTTTTCCTTCAGTTTCTTGGCTGCACTCTTCCTTTAAACAAATCTTGTTTCTGGCTTGTTTGATGATGATGGATTGATTGATCAGAACGGCCATTTGTGACTCTAAGCATTCCAGAAGGGGTATGGGTATGCCTGGTTTATAACCAAGGGAGTCCTGCCATAGGGAATCAGTCTGTCAAACGCAATATTTGCCTAAACTCCTGAACTGGAAAGATTGTTTTTTATCGGTTGCAGATTTTTTTTGAAGCAGTGTTTTGTTTTTCTTTCCGTGACTCCCATTGGATCATGAGTTTGGGAGTTAAATGTCGCTTGACTTTGAGCCGAACAATTATAGCTGGCAGGTTGGGGTTTTTATCGGAAACAGATTTTTTGATTGTGAAGCAACGTTTTCTTTTATTATTTGAAAGAGATGGAGAAATACAGGAGACTAGATTGGCAGTCATATGTCAGAATCAATTCTTTGAGTTGACATCTGAAAGGACAGGTTTTTGTTTTTATTGGTTACAGATTTTGTACTTATGATTTGTTTTGTGTAAAGTTTGTTGACTTTTGTGTCTTTCTGCAAAAGATAAACAGAGTTGAAGACGCAAAGCAGGCCCGGTACTTCACTGAGGCAACAAAGGCATTTGCCTCCACGCCCCCCCAGCCTTTGCCTTGTTGCCCTTGAAATGCTCTAGTAGAAATTTACAATTACCAAGGAGAAAAATGCATTGGTGCGCTTGCCCTTTTCAAAAACGAAGCATACAGGCCTGGCAAAGTTCTGTTCTGTTTAATGTTATTTTGTTGAAAGTATTCTCTGCGTAATTTTCGTCCGGGTAATTCTTTTGCACTACGAGCCCTTTCAAACCTTTCAAACGTTGTACAAATAATTGAGGACAGTTTAAAAAATAACCCCCAAAAGATCAGGGCTAGAAATTAACACTGGACTGGAGGGCCAAGGCAAATGTTTTATATTTTGTTTTATAAATAAAATGATATGAAGCAGGCCCATCTATTAACGACCAAAGCACCTCGTTTATTTACCTGTTCAACAAATTTAGCCCTGGTAGATTTTTATGACGTTGTCTGAGGTGACATGATGACAAACATTTTAAATTATTACTCCTGTCTTTGTCCACCGGTGTGTGGATTTATGACCACATTTTTAACACCTTGATAGCTTCTAATTTATTACAGATAAAACCGAGAATTTACTATTTGGTGGTCAATGAAGGTCGGTGTGGAAAAATAAATAGTTCTTTCTCAGAGTCAATGCCAAGGATTTCCAAATCAAGATAGTTGAGATTTCCTCCTTTTTGTGTGTTTGTGTGTGTCTGGGGTCTTTAAAGGGTGTATGTACTTTTTGTAGGACAAAAAAACACAATGTCCACAGATTTTTACTAAACTTACGCAGTTTGAAGATAATGATAGTAGAAAGCTTCTCTGAAAATATTACGTGCTGAGGAGCTGTAGTTTGGGGAAATGAGTAAAACCATGAGAAATGACTCCATCTGACGTAATGTAGTTTTTTAGAAAGAGTTAATTCCTCACACACAAAAATTCTCAGGCATCTGAGAGCACACAAATTTATGCAACAAGGATGTTTTTCCTTGAATTATTTTCTTGCAACTTCAATGACCTATTGATCCCAAATTTCACAGATTTGGTATTTTATGCATGCATTTGGATACACCAATAAGAATACTTGGGTGGATTTCACAAAGAGTTAGGACAACTCTTATCGAGTTAGGACCAGTTACTCGTCCTAACTTAGGACTATCCATGCAGTTTGTATATCTCCTAGGACTAGTCCTAAGTTAGGACTAGTCCTAACTCTTTGTGAAATCGACCCCTGGTCTTTGACAATCACCAAAGGTGTTCATTCTCTTTAGGAAAATATTTACTTAGTATTTTGTAAAGTTTGGTGATGGTGTTGGAAGTTGTTACTTAGTGGGTAGGGACAATGTCCAGTCTGGTGAAATATGCGCCAACATAGATGAACATGGTCATGACCTTTGACTTCTAATGTGCGTGGTATTTCGGGAGAGTGGGTGCACTTTACATGTACACACGGTGTTTCCATTGAGCAAACACATTCAGTAGACTTTTTAAGAGGTCTGCAAACTGATTTCGGATCAAGATTTCTCTGTTCTGGTCAGCATTAAGATTGTATCTGTCTGTACACAATTCCCACCATGGTTGTAACTTGTAGTGGCTGGAAGGTGCCTATCTAGAAAGCATGTGTTGCCAGCTTTAAAAAAAAGGCCACTCTGCCCATGCTGGCCATGCCAATGCAGGCCTGATACTTCACAGAGGCAACAAAGGCAATTGCCTCCGTGCCCCTGGTCCTTAGTGCCCTTAAAATACTCCAGGGGTGGATTTCACAAAGGTTGTCCTAACTTAGGACTAGTCCTAGGCAATGCTATGAGATAGGACCAGTCCTAAGTTAGGATGAGTTACTGGTCCTAACTTAGGACCGGTCCTATCTCTTAGCATTGCCTAGGACTAGTCCTAAGTTAGGACTACCTTTGTGAAATCCACCCGGGAGACATTTACAATTTTCCTCATAATTATGGTGCCCTTTACCAAGGAGAACATGCCTTAGTGCCCTTGCCCTTTCAAAATCGAAGCATACATCACTGCAATGTAGCATTACGATTAGGTCTTAATTACATGAAGGCCATGGCCACCATATCTTTAGCCTGGGCCTTGTTGTAAAGAGGGTGCTTAAAGGCAGTGGACACTATTGGTAATTGTCAAATACTAGCCTTCACCGTTGGTGTGTCTCAACATAGGCGTAAAATAACAAACCTGTGAAAATTTGAGCTCAATCGGTCATTGAAGTTGCGAGATAATAATGAAAGAAAGAAAAACCTTGATACACGAAGTTGTGTACGTTTAGATGGTTGATTTCGAGACGTCAAGTTCTAAATCTGAGGTCTCGAAATCAAATTCGTGGAAAATTACTTCTTTCTCGAAAACTATGGCACTTCAGAGGGAGCCGTTTCTCACAATGTTTTATACCATCAACCTCTCCCCATTACTCATCACCAAGAAAGGTTTTATGCTAATAAATATTTTGAGTAATTACCAATAGTGTCCACTGCCTTTAAGCACCACAAGTAGCTAAGCACAGCAAAAATATGCTTACCAGAATGACGTTACCAGGCAAACTTCCTTGTCACTTATCACTTGTAAAATGTGTGACTGGTTCTCAGGATTCATTTTTACCAACCAGGCATATTAAACACTCGCTTTTGTTATAGTTGGCTTTTGTGTTTTCTGTTTGAGCAGAACAAAAAACAGTTCTGAAAGCTTATCATAAAAATGTGTGAACCAAGAGATCCTTCAGTGATCATTCATGTTCATAATCAGTGATGGGGGGGTTTATGATTGTGGTTTTTCGGAGTTTCTCGGTAAGCACTCATAAAACCTTGAAAATAATGCGGCCAGAATCCAAACAGAATAAACAGTTGATCTTACAGGATAAAAGTAATTGGTATTCCCAGAAATGAAGTTGGAAAAAGTACAGTATCAATTGTCTGCTCCTCTCTGTCCATATTGTCAAAACAAATAAACGGGCAATCTCCGCACCCCCCCCCCCTACTTGAGGATTATGGAATGGACTTCACTTTGTCCAACCTTCCATATCCAGACTTTGTTTTCCTTGGGACAATCTCAGCTCCATGTTTGTTGTTTCTGGCGATATCTCGTGGAATTTTTACACCCACAGTCGGGAGTTGTTAATGACGTGCAGGTCTTAGCATATGTGCGTAATTCCAGACGAGGCGGGATATTTTGATAAAGTTATGATGGAATCATATTATCAGTCATGACGTTGCAGAATTTGTGGCATCGTCTTCGTTTAATTGCGGATACAATAAGGCTGACGTTTAGCTTGTTCTTAATAAGGCCATATTTTTTTCACCTCACTCTAGGCGAAGTAAAAAAAAAAACATGTTTAGTGTCCCGTCGGCTTCCTTTATTGGGGCTGCATTCATTTTACTTTTATTTTTTACAAATTTTATCACACGAGATTTAGAAGCCATACAATGTCAACAGATACATCAGAAAATGAAATAGCTGCAAGTCAGAACTTAGCCTGTTAATTACACTGCTAAAAAGAGATTGTTTAGTTACACATTTACCTTTGTTTTTGTGAAAGAGAGCTACATCAGGGTTTTATAGAAGGTACCAAGTGTGTGAACTGACACATAGAAATTTAGAATATATAAGTAAGATGTATAGCTTTTGCATGTAGCAGGCCTGTATGCTTCATTTTGAAAGGGCAAGGGCACCAAGGATTTTTCTCCTTGGTAAAGGGCACCCTATGAGGAAATTGTAAGTTTCTACTGGAGCATTTCAAGGGCACCAAGGCTCCAGGGGGGGGGGGCATAGAGGCAATCAGGCATGGACTGTAAGTTTGTAAATGTATAGCTTTTGTGTTGGATTTAGCAGGTCTGTATGCTTCGTTTTTGAAAGGGCAAGGGGCACCAAGGATTTTTTTCCTTGGTAAAGGGCACCCTTTGAGGAAATTGTAAGTTTCTACTGGAATATTACAGGGGCACCAAGGCAATGACCAGGGGGCATGCAGGCAATCGCCTTCGTTGCCGATGCATCAGGCCTGAACTGTTGTAAATCCAGCCTCGTCCGTCCCTTTAAAATATCTTTACCAAATGGTCAAATCATCCTTGTGTAATTTAAGCCACGCTCAATTTTTCATCCCAGCCTCGTCTTGTGTTTCTTAGGAGAATCTTTGAGTCATCCATGTCAAAATAACTTAAGTTTCTAATTCTACTAGACAGACTCACTTCTGGGATGTTTGACAGCTATCAAATTTGTCTCCTGGCCTAATATATCATACGTGGACAAGGTCGACAAAGGAAATCCATGAGGGGGGGTTTCAGCTTTACTTTCCTGGGATCAGTTTGTGGTTTAGGGTGGAGTTGGTGTGATAAAGCACTCGTTTTAAAACCAGATCTTGGAGAATAAATGATTCCACATTTTGTTAGATGGTGTGCTTGAACTTTAAATGGAGGTGTTAAAATTGCTTAACTTATAATAACTTATAAAGCCAACCTAAAATCTGGACAACTGATATTCTTAATTGTGTAATGTGTATGCATAAATGTTGTAGTCCTAAAGTATGAGTCTTGCAAACTGGTTTACTCTGTATAACTAGGGTATTTTGTTTGCTTATCAACTATGAATTCACTGTAAACAAATTGGGATAACCTAGGGCCAATGATTCTCCGCGATCGCGGAAAACGGACAGAATTTGCGGAATGGGCCCTTTGAATCGGAAAATGGTATTTCAGTTTTTGGGGGAAAAAAAAAATTGAGAAAAAAAAAGGTGTTTTTTTTATGTTCTTCAGGCCAAAACTATTGCAATTGCATTCTCCATTAAGGATCGTTTTGTTAAACTAAAAAAATAACTGAGTGTCCACAACATTCAACCTGTACAATTCTTCCTATACTTGGGTCTCCAGAAAATTGTTGATGATATAGAAATCCCTTATCATTGATCAAAAAGTGAAAAGGTTTGTTTTCTTAGCTCATGAGGTTGACCGTGGAACCTTCTCAGGACATGTCTTTAGCCACGGTGGTGGTATGGACGACAAGAAACAACCCAAGTCCAAGTTAGGGAAAACTCTGGCTTCTCCAAACACACACTGTTCAGGGGTCACTGAGTCCAGGTCACCCATCATTTACCACAGGCATCCCTGACATTCACTGTGTAATCAAAGTTGAATATCATAGAGTTGTCGCTGTCCAGATAAAAGATGACGCGGTTGGAATTAATTTACTGAGACGATGCAAGTTCAGTTGATTGATGAAATTAACTGGAAGACATTCACACGGCAGCAATTTAACTGGGGTCCCTTGCTTAACTTTAGCATGGTTGTAAAATGTAGCAATGTTTGACAAGATTTTGCGAGAGGATTTTGACAGTAGAAACAATTGTTGTCCTTTCAGACTAGGTACATTTTGTAAAATGTTTAACAACCGTGTTACAATTTAGCAAAGGGCATTTTTATCATGCTCTATTTATCTCGAGAGGGCTGTGAAATGCTCCCAATCCTGGCCAAACACTTGAATTAGAGTAGATGATGGACTCGAAAGAAGGTGGGTCACAAGTATTGCTTAACGACTTTATTTACCAAGATTCAAATTTAAAAATAGCTGGACACCAGTCTCATCAATGTGGTTAGACGTTTTGTTTGGCTGTTTGTCAGTTTTGTCTTTATTTATTTATTTTTCCCGGCTTACCTCTTCTCCAGAGTAGGGGTGGAGCAATTCCCTGGGGTATGCTCTTTTGCTGAGGCAGACCAGGGCCCAATTTCATAGAGCTGCTGAGCACAAAAATTTGCTTAGCATGAAATGTCTTCCTTGTTTAAAACAGGTTTAACAACCAAATTTCCATGTGATTTTCAGGATAAGCAAACAACAGCTGAATACCAGTAACAAGCACTATGCAAAAAAATGGAAATTGGCTGGTAATCCTGTTTTTATCTGGGAAGGAATTTCATGCTTAGCAAATTTTTGTGCTTAGCAGCTCTATGAAATTGGGCCCTGGGATAAAGTGATCATAGGGTGAAAAGGCGTGCCGTTATTCCCGGGGCAACCCTGGGGAATTGAGTAGTGTGAAGAGGGTTATTGTATCTCCTTCTTCTTACAAGATGCCGATTATAATCTCGGCAGCCATCTGTCAGCAACCTTCTTCATGGTGCATCTATAAAGACTCTTTGAGTGTCTTCAACATTAATGTCTCCATCTTCAAGAGCAAATGTGTTCACACGCTCACATCCTCACGCCCCGCTTCCCTTTCCGCGGCGGGTTCATGCACGGCTAGAGTAAAATTTTCCCCGCATTGAGTCATGCCCTAAGCATGGTTCCAGACAATCAGTGAGATTGCAAAATACAAAATCCAGAAAGGACGTCTACTTGAGCTTAAAGGTACTGGACACGTTTGTTTGTTTGGTAATTGTCAAGGACCAGAGTATTCTCATTTGATCGATCCCAACAAATGCATAAAATAACAAATCTGTCAAATTATTTACTCAAAAAATGAAAGAAAAAAACATCCTTGCTGCACAAAATTATTGATGTGCTTTCAGATGCCTAATAAAAGGCTTCAGGCCTGAATTTTTTAATTAATTGAACGAGATATTACCTCTTCCTCAAAACTGTTTGACTTCAGAGGGAGCCGTTTCTCACAATGTTTTATACCATCAACAGCTCTCCATTGCTTGTTACCACGTAAGTTTTTATGCTAACAATTATTTTGAGTAAATAGTAATAGTGTCCCGTGCCTTTAAATCCAGCAGCGTTTACATGTCCACACGTTTGAGTGGTTTCAGATGGAAGTTGGGTGGGTATGAAAATCTATTATTTTGATCGCTGAAAGGCTGAATCAGTGGAAAAGGGTGTGTACAAAAGAAATCAGGATGTGAAAATGAAATTTGAAGTCGACGATGTACCAATGCGTTTGCACCAGCCCCGTACCCGGCGTTACGCAGAGGTTTTTACAACAAATTTCCACGAGTTCATGATGTCTTAAATAATCCAGCAAAACAAGAAAGTGGAATCATTCAAATTCAAGTTTAATCATTTTTCAGGTGCGATACTTCACGGAGGCAATAAAGGCGATTGCCTCCATGCCCCTTGGTCATTGACTTGGTGCCCTTGAAATGTTCAAACGAAGCATACAGGCCGGATTTTTATTTGCCAGTTTCAATATCGGTTGTTTCTGTCTTTGAAAGATAAAAACAAATCTTAATCTTGACTGACAACTTTATACCGTGGAATGTGACACATTTATTGGAACGTGTCAGCCTCATCTTTTGACAAGGCACAGATAGAGCTCCCAGATCAGACCCATGTTGACGGACGTAGCGACGCGTTTAACACAATGGTACATCTGTCTATTGATGGAGTTTATCTGTTTAGCGTTAGCGAGCATGTCTGCTACAAGTTCCGGTGATTTTTTAACACGGGGTATCATATTTATGGAGTTGCTTAGGGCAATATATCGGCCAAGTTCGCAAAAGAACTATCGATGACCACAGTTCGACTAATTTGACCGAACTTCTGTCTAGCCGACGATGGTTGGAATTCACTATTTGACTTTTTGGACCAGCCTGGTTGACAATGAGTCTGGTATTTCTTTCAATATCCATTTGAGTTTATTGGAAGTAGTAGGACAAATGAGATAGACCTTTTTATAATTATAGTGCTTGTTGGGATGATGTTCCTGTCAAGAGAACTCGGCAAACTCCCACAAGGGGACATAAACACATAGCAGGCAACGACAAACTTCTCTCATACAAATATTGGTCTAACATCTATGATTTTGAATTGCACTTATCAAGAAATTGTGATTCAGTAACTGGATAACAATACTTATTCTAGTCATTGTGAAATCAGCGGTTAGCTGGGGATTCGAACCCACAACCTTGTGATTGCTACTGCAGTTTTTCCACTGGACCACAGTGACCTTATTGTTCAACCCATTTTGAATCTGGTCTGGCAAAAGGAATTCTGGATCAGTATAAATGTTGAGCTACAGGTCCAAAATTTCAAAGAGCCTGCTTAAAGCACAAAATATTGCTTTAACAATTTCTGCTTAGTAGATATGAGCAGGAAACCAGCCACAGATTGTCCATATGACATGGTAGTTTAGCTGGTAACTGTATTCTGGTAAGCATCATTTTGTTGTGCTTAGCTACTTTTTGTTCTTGAAAGGCTCTATGAAATTGGGCCCAGAGCCCTGCGGTCGATTTCACGAAACGCTAGGATCAATTCTATCTCAAGTTAGGACGAGTAACCCGTCCTAACTTAGGATGGGTTCAATGCGTCCTACGTATTTGGATGCGGAATTGAACCCGTCCTAAGTCCTAAGATGATTCCCAAGTTAGGAAGAGTTTGGTGAAATCGACGGCTGCAGTCTTATAGATTTTCCCTCAAGTTGGAGCCCTTGTGTGATGAGCCATAAAACAGCAGTTCGGTCCCTGGATATGGTTTTTCTATGTACATTGCGACTCAATACAAATAACACCATCATGATGACCAAATTCCAGCTAAAGGTCTTTGTGTGTAGACAAGGGCTCAAACTTTTACAATTTTCAGAGCGACTTTGCAGTGCCTCGCTGATCCATTCGGATTAAACGATTTAACTTCTGATTGATAATTACAGCAGATAATGCTGCTAGATAAATCTGGCCAAGTCAAAAACTCCCAATTAATTAGGAAGCCTCTACGTATAAACAAAAAAAATCTCAAAATTTAAAACGTTCACCTTCTAAATTTAGAAACCTACCTTTGGCGAAGTTACTGGGGAACTTCCCAACCCAGAACTCTTTTATTTTTAAGCCGATTTCCTGATAGCTAAATCCCATCCAACCCAATTTGCTTGCGTAGTTCGTGTCACTTGGAATTCTGGCGCTCTTCCAATTTAGGTAATATCCTGGTCGTGTCCACCGTAAACCGTGATAGCATCGCGTTGTGGTTTCCCCGTTTAGGTTGAAAAGGAAAGGTATTATTTTCCAACTTCACCTGATTATGAAACTAGCTAACACTTTTTCTAACACTATTTCTTTAATTCAATAAAAGTGTGCATTATCACGACAGATTGTTGTCAAATGAAAAACCCGAGTTGAAAAACGGTTAGGTCAATATATGAAATATGTCAAAACCAAAACCAATGGTTAACTTTTTCCCTGAGTTAAAATGTACTTTTTAATTAAACAGTGTAGACTGGCGATGTTCTCGCGAGACTGCCAGCCCCTGGGCGTTTACTGCTCTCGCGACTTTGCTCTCATAGAGCAGTCATGAAAGCCAGGAGCCTCGTGCGAGAGCAGTTTGTCGTAGAGAGCTGTAGCTACTGAGTGTGTTACGTTAACATGACTTAAAGAACTTGTCCACATGTTTAAGGCCATGTCCAAAATGGCGACTTCAGCTACAGCTACAGCTAGATCAGCGCAGCTATCAGTGTTAAGGAAAAGGCAGATGCGCACGATCTAGCCGTAGCAGTAGCTAAAGTCGCTGTTTTGGACACGGCCCAAGTAATCACCCAAACCAATGCTTTGTCTTGGATTGTTGTGTTGTTCCTTATGCACAAGGGTTGTTTCCTAACAGCAAGGGTTGAGAGTCTTTTCCCAACAGGTGCGTCTCAGCATAGAGCTAGGACTTGGGTCAGCCCAATGGAAACAGGTGTCACATCACTCAGACTCTTTGATATATTGACATTGTAACCTGTGCCTATAATCAAACGCAGGAGGCATGTGCTGGCCATCATTCCCCTTCCAGTCTACACACAAAAACAATACCACTGCTACAGTTTGTTAGCTAAAACCTGCTCCATTAATTAGGGGGTCCCTGTTGGGTCGTTAAAAATTTGAATCAATTAATAGGATTGCCTGCTATTTATTTGTTTAGACTGGTGAGGAATAATTGGCATTTCATCTGACAGGCTTATAGGGGAACCATGGAGTTATTTATATTTTTTATTGGTGAAGGAAATGTAGTGTTTGGCTTCAGATGGTTCGGAATTAATTGATTGTGTCTGGGTGAAGGGTCGTAGGAGGGCAGAGGAGTTCTATTTATAGGTTTCTGATGTGAATATTGAGGTGGACGGATAAAGAGAAAGAGAGGACAATAACAGTTACTGGAATTAGTTGTAAACGAGTTGTCATGTATGGATGTGGTGTGGGGATAAAGTACTTTTTGTATGACACAAAATTGCGTGGTCTGATCGCCCTTTGCGTTCCCACTAGACTTTTGGTCGCCCATTAATCCACAAGGGCGATCAGATCCTGCTTTAATCCTACTCCCGAGGAGGATCAAAATTGCACGGTCAGATCCTGATTGCCCTCGCGTTCCCACTGAAGCTTATTTCTCTTTGATCGCCCTTTTCTCGAATTGGGAGATCAATGCGGGGTCCAGTGGGGTCCTGGGTGTATGATAAAACAATCATTGATGTTTACTTGGTTGGATTCGTGTCGACTTGTTGTCAATCGTTTGTGGATGTTGTACAGTGAAGCCCACGGGTTGCCCTGAATATGACCCCACCCAACAAGAAGTGACTCAGCCGGGTCTAGCTGACAATAAATCGCTTTAAGGTTTTAGGGAAATGCAGGACAAAATGTATTGTGGAATAATTGATTGGTTTCACAATTTAGGAAACTGTTAAACGCTGCTTCATTTTAAAGAGACTTTACAAATGGTTATTTTGTTTCCCTTCGTGGTAGAAAGACTTCCTAAAGGAACGGCAAGCTGTTAAGCAAAAGATACTGCTTGACAAATTTCTTTGCAAAGCAGAAATTGAGGTGGGCACCAGTCACAACCATGTTTACATAGTGTAATTTTGGCTGATAACCCATTTCTGTTAAGTAATACTTGTTTTTGCTTAGCACGCTTTTGTGCTTACAGGGTTTATGAAAATGGGCCCTAGTATGTTTGAGAAAATGTAAAGTGCTACTCCCTAGCTTGGCCTGTCAAAATGAGTGACTCACTTGTCAAGTTTTCATTCATTGTGGGCTTTAGTTGACAGGCATTCACTCTTGTTTGTTTGTCATATGCGCTGGTCATCTGTTGTGTAATTGGGTGACAGTATCAGCTGGTTTTTGTACGCTGTTAAAGGGAAAAGTCAGATGTATACTTGTGGACAAGTCGTTAAATGTCTGTCGCAGTGATAGCGTTCCGACTCTCCTTGCGATTCCCGCAGTAATCGCACGAGACTGCTGGCCCCGGGAGACTACTGCTCTCACAACTACCGGTGCCATTTAATGGGGAGTAAAAGTCGGTAACCAGCAGGTCGCGTGAGAGCAGTGATCTCGCGAGCGAGAGCACCGCCACAACTCGACTATCTCACCGTGTGGGACCATTAACGACTTGTCCACAGGTCTAAGTCAGGTGTGAACTTAGCACACAAGATCCATGATAAAGATGGTTTCAAAATGTAATATTTGTTTTAAGAAGTGCCTCTCCGTGAAAACAATGACAAAACTTTCAGGCCTGGAATTTCATCTTTGAACATGTCAAAAGGGCAGGGCCATTTTCATTTTGCAATGGGGGGCAGTAGGAAAATCTTCAAGTCAACAGGAAACTTTTGAAGGGCACCAAGGCCAAGACCAGGGTCAGCGAAGGTCATGTCTTCTGTGACCTGCGCGTAATTCCACGCCTAAATGTTGCCACTAAATTTGAAGGAATTTTCCGAAGTTGAGAGGATGGTGTGCCGGTGAAAGTTTGAAGGGGTGATAATTGTTATCAAAAAAACACATCAAAGTACTCCTCTCATAAGGTACTTGACTCATCATTTATCTGACTCTAACAAGCATTTTACTACTGATTCTGTGACAGTCTTTAATGGATGGACACTTCAATCACATTCATGATCTTCTTGAGGTTCTCTCTTGACGGATCCAGCAGGTTCGCCATGATGCGGCAGGACTGGGTGTCTAGCTGGCTCCTTAGCAAGAGGGGAAATGTAATCCGAGCAGATTACGACATAGGTTAAAAGGCCCAATAAAAATCAAAAACCAGTTTAGCGTCCTGCCGTTTTGAAAAACGGGAGAAGGGGGAGGGCCTTTATTTTGGTGGTCAAAATAGCTGCCCGACACATTTTCAAAAACGCCTGCTTGGTTATTTTTCAAAATTAATTGTTGTCATGTGAGATCATTATAATGTATCCATTTGTTTTCATTAAAAAAAAAAACCAAGGAGGCAGCCCCTAAAAAGGGACTGGTCGGGGACGCTTAACGTGTTTTTGTTTTTACTTGGCCTAAGTCCGCACTGTCAGGGCTGGGGGTGTGTACTGAGTGAAGTTGTTGTTTCACTGGGTTGTGTTTCAAATCAGTTGTGGGTGAAGGATAGGTGCGGGGCAGGTGGGGGTACCAGAGTAACCCCCCCCCCCCCCCCCTCAAAGCACTGCTAAAAGGGGGCGGGTAGAAGGGGCTTCTTGTGTCGCCTTGATGTCTCCTGTACCCCAAGTGGAATGCAGTGAGGGATCAATCAGTTGCATTGAGTTGATTGGAGATTGAACCTTTGAACAAGGATCTTACTTGTAGTTGTACATGGGGGCAGCGAGGCGTATTCCCCCCCCCCCCCCACCCCCACCCCCCGACCCCTAACATGCAGGGCACAATTTCATAACACAAAAAGTAGCTGAGCATAACGAAAATTATGCTTACCAGAATGAGGTTACCAGCCAAAATAATATGTCACCTGTACAATCAGTGACTGGTATCCTGCTCATTTCTGTTAACAAATGTTAAGCAAAAATTTCTGTTTAAAGGAAGATTACACAATTGGTTAGAAGAGAAAACTTGTCTAAGATCACAGATTTACATGAAACTTGTGATGATGATAGTAGAAAACATCTCTTGAAATATTCCTGTCTGAAATGTCTTATTTGATGAGAAATAAGTAAAACTAATTTCATGTTCAGGAGTATATCGCTCAGAGAGTGTTTTATTCTTTTCTTTTGTTAATCAAAGTCATGCAAAATGTGTCATCAGTTTTTCACTAATTTCTCGTGACCCAGATATGGTCAATCCATTTCAAATCTCTACAGGTTTGTCAGTTTGTGTTTATGGTGGATTACATAAAGTGCTTACTTTGCCAGCAACTGTTTTGTTAATTCTGTTCATCCTTTAAGCACTGAAGGATCTCATCATGTAAGCTTACTTCAAGGACCAACATACAAACTTGTCTGACTTTGGGGAAAAACCAGGTCAAACCTTTTCAAAACTAAGTTTGATTTAAGTGAGTAATTGATGAGTTAAGCACAGGTGAATCGAATGAATTTTACCCAAAACCGTTTAACTCAAAAGACCTTGAACTTTGATTCATCAAAGACAATTGCCGCCAGTCCCCTGGGTGGAAATCTCTAAGACCTGCCTGGCAAAGAATTGTCCGCTAAGCAAAGCTAAACAGGGAACCAGTCATAAGTACCACATAATAACATGGTGGTTTAGCTGGTAATGTTTCTGCTAAGCAAAACTGCTTTTGGTCACTGGTAATTAGCTTCCCTTGAAAGATCTCTTGGCAAATCTAAGCAGGGAATCAGTCATGGTGGTTTAGCTGGTAAAGTTTGTTACTAAGCAAAACTGCTTACCGATCCCTGGTAGTTAGCTTCCCTTTAAAGATCCCTAAGCAAAGCTTAGCAGGGAACCGGTTATAAACATGACATTATAACATAGTGATTTACTTGATAATATTTCTTGCTAAGCAAAACTGCTTACTGGTCCCTGGTAATTAGCTTCCCTTGAAAGTTCACTCAGTATTGACTCATAGCGGGCAACTGTGAGTTACAAAACGTAAATCACCATCTTCTCTGTTTTTTTGTGAGATGAAAAGTACACCGACCTCTGCTATACCTTAGTCTGATTCATGGTTTTAGAAGGAAGGTAAAACTTGCTAAAAGTACAACGTTCAAAATTACCAAACAGGATTGTAGTATTTGTGGGCATGTCTGTCAAGTTCCCTGTACTATTAAGTCGCTATTAATAAGGATTAACATGCCCAAAAAGGTACAGACAAAGTGTACCAGACTATTTTGTGTCCTTCTAGCGTCAACACATTTGATTGAGCAAGAGAATCAAGATGGCCGGTCCCCAATAAAGCCCTATTGAAACAAAACATGTGAGCTTCTATTTGAAGAGCTGTTCATATTTCCACAGGTGTTTTTTTGTAGCAAGTTGGAGGTCACATACTCAAATTAATTTCTAAAACAAATGTGACTGGAGGCGCTGATACCTATGTAGCATGCATGGTGAAACCGCTGATTGAAAACATCACGGATACTTTACCGGAACTTCCCTCGGGCAATTTTGTAAGTTAAGGAAAAAAAAGTAAAGAAAGAAAAAAATGTTGATGAACAGGTTGGTGGTGTGAATAGTTGCGCAATGGTCCGAGAGTGCCCTTTGATTGAAAAAACTTGGTGAGACGGTCTTTACTCTTGACATGACTTAATTGCTCTGTTTGACTGCAGGGAAGTTCAGGCCATAATTAGTTCAATTGATTGTTTAGGTAATAGAATTGTTTAGCATAAAACTTTTCTTGGCGACGAGTAATTGGGAGAGGTTGATATATAAAACATTGTGAGAAACGGCTCCCTCTGAAGTGGAGTAGTTTTGGAGAAAGAAGTAATTTTCCACAAATTTGATTTCGAGACCTCAGATTTAGAATTTGAGGTCTTGAAATCAAGCATCTGAACACACACAACTTTGTGTAACAAAGGTGTTTTTTTTCATTATTATCTCGCAACTTCGACGACCAATTTAGCTCAAATTTTCACAGGTTTGTTATTTTATGCATTTGTTGAGATACACCAAGTGAGAAGACTGGTCTTTGACAATTACCAATAGTGTCCAGTGTCTTTAAGCATGGAAGAGTTAACCTTTTCAACCAAAGGTTTTGTTGCCGTTTTCTAATCAGCAACTAGACACTTGAACTACTCTCTCCCTATTTCTTTGACAGTTACTTCAAGTAGTGTTGTGACTTCTTCCTGTTGCATATTAAAAAGGCAGACTATGTTTAGTTTAAGTAACCTAAATAGTCTACTTTCCGTTGATATCTCTGAACCACGTGCTATGGGTGGATGTTTTTTATGTAACTTCCTTCCCTGGTAGATAACCCAGATTAAATCACTGTTAAAGAGCTCTTGGTGACTGGGGTCTGCTGTTGATTTCACAAAACTCTTCCTAACTTAAGACTAATCTTAGGACTTAGGACGAGTCCCAACCCTGCACTGTAGCATGCAGACCTAAGATTAATCCTAAGTTAGGACGAGTTACTCGTTTAGGACGAGTTACTCGTTTAGGACGAGTTACTCATCCTAACTTGAGATAAGACGAGTCCTAACTTTTTGTGAAATCGACGGCTGGTTTGTTAACTTTTATCACTTGCATAGAGTAGAGTCTACTGTGCTTTGAATCAGTCATAGAGTTGTAGTCTCTTACCCCCTCCTCCACAGTCCTTCAACCTATACCACAAGGTTCATAGTATTCCACTCTGACCCAATTCTGCTTCTTTCTTCTCAAACTGTTTAATCCTTTGTCGCAGTCCTTACATGTACAAAGTGGACTTGCAACTGTTTGATTACAAACAGGAATCCCAAGCAGTTGTCAGCAGCTGGGAAAGAATTTTCTTTTCGGAGGTGAAGTTTTGGCGAGGGGCGCACCGAAGATGTCGTTATTATCGGAAGCTCTTAATCAGTGGTGCCTGTATACAATGTCTAGATCACTCCACGGGGGGACCGGTGACAAACTGGTGACCCGCTGAGTAGCGTGACTTTAATGATGGGGTTTTAAGTTTAACGTGGTATGGGGGTTTGCATTACAGTGCAAGGGTGAAGCACTGTGCGTTGTAAACTGAAACCGACTTAGGCAATTTGGCTAATTTGATTTTTGAGTTGTAATTTTGAAATGGGTTGGGAGATATTGGATCCCCACAATCAAGCCAAGACGAAAAACAAGAACTGGACTTTGAATTGGCCGAGAAAAGCTCATATGCGGGACTTTGGAAACAAATTTATGCTCTTTAACAGGTCCCAATGTTCAAACAGGCAAGAGACTTGCACAGTCTACTGTCCTTGTATACATGTACCTCAAGTTGTAAAGAAAGTAAAGGTTCGAATTTTAAACTGGACCCCAGGGTCGATTTCTTAAAGAGTTAGGACTAGTCCTACAATGTATGACTAGTCCTAAGTTAGGAGCAGTTAATCGTCCTAACTTGAGATGAGACAAGACTTAATCCACTCCAGGCCCATCAAGGTCGGTGACTTCAGCATTTTTGCCAGTAAAACCATGCTTGGACAAGTCCGGTGGGCTTGTGATTTTTAACTGAGAATTAATACCTTATTTTTTTAACATGTTTGACTTTAGGTCAGATAAATATCTTTCAATTCTTTTTGAGAATTGAAGTATTATAAGAGATAATAGCCTCTAGCTACCGGGCAACCTCGGTAGTCTAGTTGGTAAGACACTGCTCTAGAATTGCAAGGGTCGTGGGTTTGAATCCCACCCGAGTAACATGCCTGTGATATTTTTTTCACAGGACTCGGGAAAGTACTGAGTATACAGTGCTATTAACACAAATCGGTGTATGGGTAAAAAAAAACAAAATTAATATGAAGTATTATACTTTCCCATATAACAAAAGAGACTTATCTTCTCTGATAGTGCTTGAAGTTCAAATATAAATAGTTATAATGTTACCTTGAAGAAAGTTTGTTCTTGATTCTGGTCCGGTAAACTATTTGATCTACAAGTCATGTCGTCTTGCTGAAACTTTATCCCAAATTCAAGCCCTGTTAAAGGCAGTGGACACTATTGGTAATTACTCAAAATAATTATAAGCGTAAAACCTTTTTTGGTGACAAGTAATGGGGAGAGGTTGATGGTATAAAACATTGTGAGAAACGGCTCCCTCTGAAGTGGCATAGTTTTCGAGAAAGAAGTAATTTTCCACGAATTTGATTTCGAGACCTCAGATGTAGAACTTGAGGTCTCGAAATCAACCATCTAAACACACACAACTTCGTGTTACAAGGTTTTTTTTTTCTTTTATTATTATCTCGCAACTTCGATGACAGATTGAGCTCAAATTTTCACAGGTTAGTTATTTTATGCATATGTTGAGATACACCAACTGTGAAGGCTAGTCTTTGACAATTACCAATAGTGTCCACTGCCTTTAATCATACAAATGTTTTTTAAAAACATTCTAGCACTGTGAAAATTGGTGCCAGAACAGAGGCAGTTGATAGGCGGATAGTTAGTGGCAGTAATAGGTCTCTAAGGCCACTGGTAATAGCATTATTGCTGGGCAATTATTCAATGAATGGGGCAATTGCAAATGATTTATGACTGTTTGGGTGCTGGTATTCCATACTTAATTTGACCCCGCCACGACCTCTAGCTTTCCAGTTTCCCCAAAAACCTTGGGGAAAAAAAAGTGTTCTGTTTTATTGTGCAATGATTATAGGAAGCAATGAATTTCCAAATTTTTGGTTGTGTTTTTGACAAATTCCAGATGGTTTATTGCTTTGGGTGTCTGGTGACTTTATTAGTGAAGTGATGATTGGTTTTTAATGGAAGAATCAGAACAGACTTGGAAACAAGTTTGTGATGGGATTTATTGGGGGGTGGGGGGGGGGGGTAAGGAATGAAAGATAGATTGATGTGAGGGTTGGAAATGAAAGACAGGAAAGAAAGTCAAATAGAAGAACTTGTCTTCTTTAGTAGAAGAAAAAAATGTTTTGACAATGATGTATTTCCATTCAGGAACTGTTGCTGAAGTAAAACTTACATCGTTTTCAAACTTTCCCGGGGCGGGGCATGTCGATTGTTTTAAAAGTTGATATTGTACAGGTGTTTCACGACTGCTTCAATTTGTCAATTAATTTGTATTTAGATGATGTATTTCCATTTAGGAACTGTCGCTGAAGTTAAACTAATGCTCAAGTTTTTATATTTTCTTGATCATGATTTTCATGTTTTCTTGGGGGCGGGGCTTAGTGCATTTTGTTTCCTTTAAAAAATCGATATTGTACGGCCGCCTCATTTTGTCAATTAGTTTGTTTTGAGCTCAGGAAGTAGATTAACTGAATCTCAACCTTAATAAAAGGTGGAAGGCCGCAATTCGTCTCGGTGAAAATTGTTTGATTCAGTTAGGGGCATCTTGTTGATGGACTCCATCTTTAGCGAGGCTACTGCTTGGAGGAAAAGCTCGGAGATGAGTGATGGGGAAGGAAGGGGGTGAATGAAGAGAGTAGGAAATGACAAAGAAGACGTGCAACTGAACTATTTTCACTTTTTTTATGGTCAAGGAGCAGGGGCTTTGATAATCCAATTGATGCCGCTTAACAAATAAGCAATTTTCCTGAAATTCGCTGAGTGAGATGTCTGGAAATTCGGTTGAAGCAGAAGCGGTGTGTACATATACCGAAAGGAACCTTTAAATAGCAGGACTGAACTGACGTTAAGGCCACAGATGTCATGCCCTCTGCATGTTGCCCTGGTCATAGCCTTGGTGCCCAATTAAAAACTTCTCACAGACTTCAAAGACAGTGGACACTTTTGGTAATTGTCAAAGACCAGTCTGCTAACTTGGTGTATCTCAACATATACATGAAATAGCAAACCTGTGAAAATTTTAGCTCAATTGGTCGTCAAAGTTGCGAGATATGAATGAAATAAAAAAACACCCTTGTCACACGAAGTTTTGTGCTTTCAGATGCTTGATTTCGAGACCTCAAATTCTAAAGTTGAGGTCTTGAAATCAAATTCGTGGAAAATTACTTCTTTCTTGAAAACTACGTCACTTCAGAGGGAGCCGTTTCTCACAATGTTTTATACTATCAACCTCTACCCATTACTCGTTACCAAGTAAGGTTTTTGCTAATAAATATTTTGAGTAATTACCAAAAGTGTCCACTGCCTTAAAGATTTTCCAATGGAAGTGCCCATTCAGTTGGGGCAGAACCGGTGTGTTTGTACCCGAGAAACCCGTCATTTGTAACAGGTCTGAAACTACACGAAGGCTACAGAGGCAAAGGGCTCTGTTGCCCTGGTTGTTGCCTTGGTGCCCCATTAGAAGTTTCTCTCAGACTTTAAGATTAGCAAATGTAAGTGCCCACTGTAAAATGAAAAAGGCTTGACCCTCCAGTTCCGGGCATTTAATAGACCTTTTTTAGTACACTTGATGTACTTGTGGATGTGGTTTTCTGTTTCAGATTGAACTCTTTTTAAAGTAATCTTGCCAAGGTGTTTTAGCGGGTACAGATAGGGTCATAGATTAATAAAAAAGTCAAAAATTTAAGTACTGCAATACTGCAGCTGTTGATGATTGGATATATTTTTTCACCCACAAACGTATGAATCTGAGTCTCATAAAACACCATGAAATCATTCATAGCAAAAGCAAGTTCAAGTGCAAAATCTGCTGACAGTGACACTGGAGTCACGCCATTAAAAAAAAAACAGTCGTGTAGATTTTTCCAGTCTTAATATTTTGTAAATACCAGCCCTTAGGGATTCCTCTTGCCCTGGTCTGACGGAGCACGTACCCCACTGGGAGCTGTTTTTGTTTGATAATTGGCTACTTACGATGCTATCAGAAGTGGAGGGGTGGAGGGTAGTGGGGTAGGAGCATGGGAGAGTCGTGTCGTTGGCGGTTGGAACTGACTACTGGTGTCCATGGACTTGGCCGGTGCCCATTAAATTCTCGTTCGAGTCACTTGTCATTTATTTCTGTCCGGATTCCTGGTGTGGCAGGGGGAAAAAAGTCGAGCATGATTTGATCTCTTCGTTTTTTGTTTGTTTATGAACTTTGAGGAAAGTTTTTGGATTATAACAGACAGAAAAAGATTTTTTAAAGGTAAAGAACATTGATTTTGGGTTGAACAAATAAAAATTTACTTGAGGTTGATTTGAACAAACAACTTCTGGATAAACGTGCCGGCGCTCTACCAACTGAGCTATCTAGCCCTATGTTGGCTGTCTCACTGTTTTGTCAATCTTTGTTCGGGGTGCCAGTCAGAAACCATACTACAGCCAATTTTTACTATAAAACCTGAAAAGTTGCCTCCCCTTAAGGTGATCCACTGGCTGCCCCTTTCCAAACTTTATCAGAAAAATTTGGTGTGATCAATCATTTCTAAAGAATATTGAAACATGTTAAACAAATTTTAACTAGAAAATGCCTACCACAAAGACCCTATTAATAAGAAAATGGAACTTGATCTTCCAGTCAGAAGTACATCCTAAACGTTCCCATCACCCCCCCCCCCTGTCCACCCCCCCCGCCCCCACCCGCTAAATTACTCAGTTCCGATAAAGTGTCTCATTAACAGGCCCTAAAGATTGATTGATGTTCCGTTTTATTTTCTATTTCTGGCACCCCTTCAAGATGTTTCATTAATCTCTTAGGGCGCCAGGGGGGGGGGGGGTTCGCTTTTTTATGTTCCACAGAAAAGTTCAAATCTGTGTAAAGTACATTTACCTTAATTGCGGTAATGGATTATTACTCAGAGTAAAACTTCACACGGAATATTTTCAGCAACTACATTATGAAATCAAAGGGTTTCAGCCCAGAATTGGTATTCTGTTGGCGTTGTGAATGCGGATTTTTTTTAAGGGGGAGGTTGTTTTTGACAATATTTGTCTATCAGTTTCTTTTCTGCATCTCTAAATCTGTACACCCTTTCTTTAAATTTGTAGCCTTCGAGAAAGACTCTGCAAAATGTTGGTAGTCTGTCCTTTGAAGTTCCAACAACAAGGTCTTAAAATTTGAAGAGGACCTTGAGGGTATGTCAAGTGAAGATGGATGTTATGTGTGTTGGTTGTGATGGTTACACCATGGATGAATTTGTCTTATTTTTTTGGTGGGGGGGGGGGAAGATGCTAGTTGCTCTTGGTAGAGATGGCCCGGTTTGTTTGTCATGTTTTAGCTAGTGCGCTGGTAGACATCATCAAGAAAAAGAGACTGATACACCCTATTTACATGAGCATAAAGATCCTCGGTAATGGGTACCGGTTTCTCTGTCACTTTGTACGATGGCGAATTGTTATCAAGCTTTCACATGACCACAAATTCACCAACGTCCCTTGATTTTCAGGAGTATGGGTAAAGGTTATGATTGTTCACCCACTTTCTTCTACTAGTGACACATTCTGTGCATCCCATGAGAATAGTGATATTGCAAAAGCAAGGGTCCTTGGTTATGTCACAGCGTGCGCATACTGATTGTTTCTCACTACATATCGAGGTGATTTTAACATGGATAGCTAGCTTTTGGAGGCAGTGACTTGTCTTAATGTCTGTTAAATTAACAAGGGTCCTTTGATATTTATTAAGAAGGAAAGCTTACACCAGACTAATTTGTTTAAACATCGATGTGGTTTTAGTCACAGTCTATTGTTAAAAACTTTCTGTTTTGAAAAGGCAGGGCCTATGGCAGGCCTTGAAATAACCCACAGCACCCACAGCAACTGCAGCGATGCCCTGTGCTTCTGCTGTGGTGCCCTTTGCGAAGTCCCAATACATTTTCCTCAAAGAAAGTGCCCCTTATCACAAAGAAATCCCTGTGCCCCTTCAAGAGCGAAGTTCAATGCCTGCTATGGTTATACCAAACAGTAGGACGACTTGACCTAGGGGTATGCGACCTAACCTAAAACAAGCAGTAGCCTGCGGCCATTGCTACTCACCCCCGCAACAAGACTCATGCCTAAAAGATCTTAAAGGCACTGGACACCTTTGGTAATTGCCAAAGACCAGGCTTCTCACTTGGTGTATCTCAACATTATGCACAAAATAACAAACCTGTGAAACTTTGAGCTCAATTGGTTGTTGAAGTTGCGAGAGAATAATGGGAGAAAAAACCACCTTTGTCACAAGTTGTGTGTTTTTCGGATGCTTGAATTTGAGACCTCAGCTGAGGTCTTGAATTCAATTCAAATATTTTAGTGAGCAATTACTTTTTTCTCGAAAACTACGCCACTTCAGAGGGAGCCGTTTCTCACAATGTTTTATACTAGCAACAGCTCTCCATTGCTCATTACAAAGTAAGTTTTTATGCTAACAATATTTTGAGTAGTTACCCATTGTTTCCAGTGCCTTTCATTTTAAAAGCTGTCTGTTTGAAAGGAGTCTATACTCAACAGGAAGAATTGACCTAGGGGTATGCGACCTAACCTAAAACAAGCAGTAGCCTGCGGCCATTGCTACTTCCCTTCTCCCCCCTCAACAAGACTCATGCCTACAGGATCTTAAGACTTATGACTCCCCACCTGTTAAGATTGTGAAATCATTTCCAACGAAAAGCCACAAATCTCCTGTTTGAGCTCACAACCCGTCATGACCGGTTCTTCCCATGAAAACGTCCCAAGAAAAAGATTTAATCAGTTTGACGAGAGAAATAAAAAAGTTGATGTGAAATGTGAGTGACCTTGGAATGAAAGGAACAGTTTCCCACGCGAGTATACATTTTATTAATTATATAGGATCAGCATCAATTACGTATTTCACTTGAAGTGTTTTACTTTTTTTCACGAGGGACTCTGCTGTCGACTGATAAGGTTTAAAGGCAGTGGACACTATTGGTAATTCAAAATAATTATTAGCATAAAACCTTTCTTGGTGACGAGTAATGGAGAGAGGTTGATGGTATAAAACATTGTGAGAAACGGCTCTGAAGTGCCATAGTTTTTGAGAAAGAAGTAATTTTCCACGAATTTGGTTTTGAGACCTCAGATTTAGAACTTGAGGTCTCGAAATCAACCATCTAAACGCACGCATCTTTGTGTGACAAGGGTGTTTTTTTCTTTCATTATTATCTCTCAACTTCAATGACTAATTGAGCTCAAATTTTCATAGGTTAGTTATTTTATGCATATGTTGCAATTGAGAAACACCAACTGTGAAGGCTAGTCTTTGACAATTACCATTAGTGTCCACTGCCTTTAATTGCATTCAGAATAATACAGGAAAGCGATGAGGGGTTCAATTCCATGGAGTATAGCTATCTTCAAGGCACTGGGGTCGATTTCACAAAGAGTTAGGACTAGTCCTTACTTAGGACTAGTCCTAGGAGATATACAAATTGCATGGATAGTCCTAAGTTAGGACGAGTAACTGGTCCTAACTCGAGTTAAGACTAGTCCTAACTCTTTGTGAAATCCACCCCTGGACACTATTGGTAATTAATCAAAATAATTGTTGGCATAAAAAACTTACTTGGTAATGTACAATGGAGAGCTGTTGATAGTATAAAACATTGTGAGAAACGGCTCCCTCTGAAATAACAAAGTTTTTGAGAAAGAAGTAATTTCTCACTTGTTCCCCCCCCCCCCTAGGTTTGGATATTACTTACCACATGGTGGTGCAGACCACTTTGATCCAAAGTGATCTCATCACCAATTACAGAAGAGTTATATTGCCATGGCAACTTGATTGATTTGTCCTAAATACTGGGTGCTTATTCATAGGTTTATTTTAAGATTAGGCTTTAGGACATCAGGGTAAAATTATGGGATAAACGGTTTTATTTTTTAGATTTATGGGGTTGACGCACTTCAAGTGAATTCTGTGAAGGAGGGTCATAAATGTTTGCCCTGAACTTTTTATTAGTGACTGGCCAGCCGGACCAATTAGCTTGTTATTTCACTAGTCCAATAGCTTTTTCACTCGTCCCTATTTCAAATATAATATGGATGCTTTTCAACACTGGACTAGGCATTCTACGCTTACAAGGCTAGCGCAGAAGTTTGGCGCTTGCACGTATGCGGGGAATCGTGGTCGTAAGCACAGAATTCGGCGGTAAGCAGAGCCATGAAATTGGGCCCTGTTTGCGTGGGTTCCCCCTGAAATAATTCTCTCTTGGGATTTCCACCCACATCTAAAAACTAAAACTTCTTTCCTTGTCTTCCCTTCGATGGCAAACACTTAAAACTTTGCCTAAGCTTAATGCTTGCCCAAACTTAAACAAAACTCTGCTCAAACTTTATGTTGCCTCGCTGGATGTCAAAAATGACACTCATAATAACTTATTTGTATTCAAATACTACACCAGCAGACAGTTTAGAAAACATGTGTGACTTGAACTGCTCTTCAACCCAGCATTCCCAGTAGATGACAATGACAAATAATGATGACAACGATGATGTCATGGCCATAATGACAATGACTGTTCCTAAGGCAAGAACTGAATCATCATCCCCTAAAATTAAAAGCCATCATGCTTAAGAACGAAAATCACGGCCTATCCCGCTCAGAGAAGATGACCCTTAGCTGTGATTCATTATCGGTTCTAGTTTTCTTAAAGGTTATTAATGGTCGTTGACCCGACCCTTAGTTGTACTTTGCCAGGGTCGGCGAACACAAGATGTCTTTCTTGGGGGGAGTTTGACAGTCTGAGTTTTACCCTGAAGTGACCAATCAAATGATGTGAACTGACCCAGTTATGGGATCTTCTGGGAAAAGTTAACTGGTCTGGAATTCCACTGAGGCCATAGAGGTGTTGTTGCCCCTTGTCCAGGCCTCGGTGCCTGTAGATTCTTAAAATTGCCCGTTGCAAACTTAAAAGGATTCACAGACAAATGTCCAGAGAGCTGAAGTTATGTGAAGTCTAGTTTTCACATGTATAGAAATGGCACAGTATTATTCCTTTGAAATTTGGTACTTGGGATATTTTATACTTTAGTCTGTTTTCTGATTTTTTGTCAAAATTGTAAATAAATAACCTGAAGTGTCTATAGTAGGCCTACTCGATCAAAATGTTCCTTCTTTTTCTCATGGAACAAATGGCTGAGTTTTGGCTATGGTTTCTCGTCTATTCTGTGTTGACTAAATCGTCTTATAGCTAGAGGAGAATTTGTTTAGGTTAAAAAACATTTGATCAACTTGATAAACGACAGCAATGCAAGTAAAGCTGTTTTAGACAGCTCCGTTCGCATTTCCATCACAACGGATTTCCTTTATGGCATTCTTTGACCACAAGTTAGCTGACGAAAATAATCCATTTTTGTCATCAGACCGCCACAGCTGGTCGAATGTTGTACAGAAGGAATGCTAGAGAAAATATCACAGAGGAGTCTTGTGTATTTGGGGAGACTTTGCTTTGTTTATTGCCCTTGCGTCAGAAAAAGGGGATCAGTAGACTGTGTCGTGGAACGTGTAGTTGGTGTCATGATTGACATACATTCTCAAATTGACTACAGAGTTATTTTTTTGTAAAACAATATCGTACTAAAAACTTACTAATGCAAAAGAGTTATGTCAATGACAATTGTGTAGGAAGTTGTTTAAAAGTGTGGGCGACCAATTATTGGTTACAATCCCTGTGAACATCTGTACACAAATTCATCCAATCAAACCAGGAACATCATGGGGAACTCCTTATCTTTTTGATAAATGCACTGGGTTATTTTATGTGCATTACCTAACACACTTGACCAACGGGGTCCCATCCAAAGGATGCTTAAGTGTCGCGATCGGGACTCGAACCCACACTCTGCTAAACAGAATCACCAGAGCTTGAGTCTGTCACTGACACAACATGTCACTATAGCGCCTTCTTAATTAGAATTTAAAGACACTGGTAATTGTCAAAAACCAGTCTTCTCACTTGGTGTATCTCAACATATGCACAAAATAACAAACCTGTGAATTTTTTTTCACACTAAGTTGTGTGCATGCAGATGATTGATTTCGAGACCTCAAAATCTAATGATGAGGTCTTGAAATCAAATTCGTGGAAAATTACTTCTTTCTCGAAAACTACATTACTTCAGAGGGAGCCATTTCTCACCATGTTTTATACTATCAACAACTCCCCATTACTCGTTACCAAGTAAGTTTTTAAGCTAACAATTATTTTGAGTAATTACCAATAGTGTCCACTGCCTTTAGTTAGAATTTCATGGAAGGTTTTATTGAGTGGAGGTGCGCGGTCTCTTTTTCTGAATGGTTTTGAACGTAACATTACAGCCCTTGCCACTATGAAGTCGCAGGTAGTCCCGATTAATCCCAGGAGATTGTTACATCTATGAAAAGTTAATTGATTGTTTGCGCTTTTTATTCTCTTAAAGTTATGTCCTTAGATTGGTTTTTGTCAAATTATAATTGATATATATGGGCAAAATTAACAAGGAAGATACAATAACAGTCATCCCTGGAAAGTGTTAGCTGAAAACAGTGTCTAGTTATTGAGCAAACAGCAAAAAACTGTCACGATATTTTCATCGAAAATGTCAAATCCATCCACTAATATATTAGCGGGGTGACAAGAGGTTCCTAATATCATTAAGCCACAAGAAATAATTTGTCCAAAATATTGTCTCCCGTCACAATTTCTAATAATAATCTTGGCTTCTTGTATTGCTCATATCCGTCACTCAGTGACGCTCCAGGCACTCCAACATTCATTATTTTCTTGCAAGGTATTTGGAACTACGTTTTTTAAGTATGTTTTGAATCATGAGACATACTCTTTTTTACATAGCACCATGTAATGTTTTTCAAGGCGCTGTCGCGCAATATTCAGCCAATCAACCCAGGAACACCGGGGCTAACCCTTTCTCATTTTGATAAGTGCACTGGGTTCTTTAAAGTGCTGTAGTTCTCTTTACTTGGATGGGAGCAACTTTGTCACTTCAGGAATCAAATACCGATTGGTGTCACCTGAAGAACTTGATTTCTTTTTGCAAATACTTCACAAATGTGTTACACTAATTGCAAACTTCCCTGGCGTGTGTATCATTGCGTGTTCCACAAATGTAGAAATTAGAAATCAAGATTTAAGTGAGTGCAATTTAATTTGACAATATCTTCAGATTTACTGTCAAGTTTTTTTGACTTCCTACGGAGGTAGTGAATTTATGAGTTTTTGTGGAAATATTATTATTAAAATGCGGATGTTGGTTATTTTAGTTGGAAGGGAACATGTCAGAGTAAGTAATTGAACATTAATTGATAATGTACTAAAATTGTGTCTGGATCACATTAAAATGTTCTCACACAATTATCTTTACAAAGGTAAATACTTCAAAAATTAATTTTCATAAAAACTTACTTGCAAGCCACTTGAGAAAGGTTTCCCTACAAAGTAATATGGTTTGGAAAGTTGTTCACCCGAAAACATTTGAATCTGAGAAATGATTCATGCATGAGATTCATTGGGGTTGGTGTCCATTTGATGTTGCTGTGACCAGAGATTTGGTTGGTACTCGCTGTCACACCTCACTAAATGTGGACAGGTTTGACGCTTGTGTGAAAATACTGTGGCAGTTTATTGCTGTTTCTCAGCAAGTTGACGCTGAAGTCAGCTGAAACTTTCTTGATAATTTTGCCTATTGACCCAATTCACCTGACGTCATCATCAGAATAATCTCGCATGCGCCATGTCGGTGGGCAATGCCACCGTGCGTTTTTCAGTGAAGTGCGAATTTGAGGCGACGGGGCATTTACCTGTAAACCTATTGGCCACTAAAACGGTGAGCATGGCCAATGCGCCGTAAATAACATGCGTGTAAGGGGTCAATACATGTAGGTCTTAATCAGCATTATGTAGAGAAAAAAACCCTAATCTATGACCCTTCCTTTAAGTTAAAAATGTTATTCATTCACACGAACATTTTCGATTCTGTCGCAATACAATCAACACCTGTTTCTTAATTGCATGAGTTTCCTTGTATCTCGACATACTTGATGAAAGTTAATTTTGATATCCAGATGAACTGGAAATAGTTGTTCACTAATGCGCATGTTGTTCCAATTAAACAAACATTGCCTGCCATGTGCTTCCACAGCCTTCGTCTAGCTTAAAGGTACAGGATTTGTAGAGCTGACAAAATAGCCGTAGTGTTTTAGTTTGTCTGATCAACCATAATACACAAAATAATAAACCTGTGAATATTTTGGCTTAATTCTGTGTTAGTCATGAGAAAGTAATGAAAACCATGCTTAATTTTTAGCATCTAAAACACATTGTCCTTAATTTTTGTTGTAACAACCGAAACCAGCTGTTGCATTGTTTTAAAAATAGGTTTTACAGATGCAGTTTTCTTGAATATGACTTCATTACAGAGAGAAATATTTCACAGAAAAATTGGCTCTTCTGATGAATGAACTTTATAATCAAAAAAGTTGTCAGACTAAAAGTAAACAATGTCGTTTTTATCCTAGCCTATCCTGTATAGGCCTACATGACTTTAAGCAATATTTTGTGACCCCCCCCCCCCCCAAAAAAAGAGGGAAAGTAAAAAAACCAACATGAGGCCCACATTTTCCCCTCAAGGCCTTCCACAACAATGATGAACTATTACCACTCAGAATAACTCGGGGTAGCGTTTGTTTACCAGGTCAATGACCTCTGGGGTCGTCGGGGTCACCATCGGAGGCTCAATCTTTGGTCACCGCTCAGAAAGAATTACTGTTGCACATCCTCGAAGGCTAAAACCTTCCCTTCATACAACCACACAGTAACCAAGATTCATTAGTTTGTTTTATTGGACCAAATTTATGCTTGCGATACCTGCATTTTATGTTCTGCCACCCCTGGTACGAGGTGCTGAAAGACACCCACCAGTCGGATGTGATTTTTTTGTAAGACTCAAGGGTTTTGGAGTGTTTTTTTTCTCCTTTTTTTCCGCTGGAAAATGTTTGGACTGAAGTGTAACTTGTTATTGGTGTACGTGACACAATTGATAACAGTTGCGCAAGCGGCGTGCTTTCGGTTGTAAAGGGAACGAGAGGGTTGGGTAAGGTATTGAAATGTTACGTCCATCTGGTCCATCGAGTATTTAGGGCTGGAATGTTGCACAGGTCATTGCCACGGCTGCAAAAGTAAATGTTCCCATACGACCAGATTGTCTGATTAATCTCTTATTTTTTTTTTTTTTTTTTTTATACGTCACAGTGGGTTTGCCTTTCATGAGCAACATTTCTTGAATTTGGAGCGCAAGACCGCTGGGCCATGACACAAATTGCTGAAGTAGAACATAAAGTTAAAACACTTTCTGCTAAGCAAATAATAAGCAGGATACCAGTGAGAGATGGTAAATGTAACATGGTATTTTGGTAAACAGTGTTGTGCTTAGTTATAGAGTGCTTAAGCAATTCTATGAAATTAGACACTTGAAAATTTAACTCGATGGCGCAACATCAACTGGCTCAGAAAATTCTATGAATCTGGATCGAAACAGATGTTTGTGTGATACAGATGTCTCTTCTCCAGTAATTCACATCATCATATCGGCGACTATAATAACAAAACGAACATTACCAATCAAGACAAATACTGATGTCCAAAACCAGATTGCCGCAGATGTACCGGCAACAGCTTAGGAGTTAAACCACAAACTTGTGGCTCCTGGAAATCATTTTGCATAAAAACCCACTGGCATTTCCGCAAATTAGACTCATCTTGTCACCACAAGTAGATGTTTGTGTGATACACATATCTCTTCTGCAGTATTTTGTTAACAAAACGAACATCGCCAGTCACCAACACTGATGCCAAAACCAGATTGCCGCACATTGTACCGGGTACGGCCTGTTAATTTAAACCACAAACTTGTGGCTCCTAGAAATCATTTTGAATAAAAACCCGCAGGCCTTTCCGCAAGTTAGACTCATCTTGTCATCACAAGTACATTTATCAACCCATCTTGCACTCTCTTTTCCTTCTAATTATAGATGAGGTACCCTTTTCGACCAGCAAGTTATGTTAACACAAACACGACACCAGCGATAAAATATTCAATTTTGGAATACCTCCGTTCAGTTACAAGAATACAGTGTGGGTTGACCTGACATAACAAAACTGGTTGACGATGTACTTTATTTTGGGGTTTATATTTTTACTCTGTGGTTTCACATTCTGAGAAGTTTCAACCTGCAACCTTTTAGCGGACTATGATTTGTGTCTGGAAATCTTTCCCTGGGAGTTCAGTTTGCCACCATTATAGGACCTTTGAATGTATTTCCGTTTGGTGCCACTGCATAAAATAACTCTGATGCCTGAAGGCCTTATACCTGAAGGCTTCATGCCTGAAGCCTTTCTCAGATTTAAATTTTTGGGGCGAAAAAAAAACCTCTTTCTCTAAAACTACATAGTCCAGGCGGGGTTTATAACAATGTTTTATAATATCAACAGCTCTCCGGAGCTCTTTATCAAGTAACTTTTTAACTTGAACAGTAATTCCCAAAGTATACCCTGCCTTTCAGCAAGTCAGTTTGAAAACATTCTTTATTGTGATCCACATTTGGTATTAAGTTACACAATTTTGATATCTTGTGACTCAGGGTTTTCTCTAACCTTGAATTTCAACTTTTGCTCAAGAAGTTGAGGTTCCTAACCGGGGAAACAAACACAGTTTTGGTTGCCGCTCTCTTAACTCAACCAGTATGATTAAAAAAAAAAAAAGGATGATTCACGATGAGATGTCGAAGGTCATTGGGAGAGGTGGATTCCATAGGATAGAGAGTCAAAATCTGGGTCAACCGAGGTCACTGAGGGGTCAGTCTGAAATATTTCAGGAGTGTTTAGATTGTCCTTTCTCTATGGATATACAGCGTAGTGCACTGTATAAGTTTTCAAGGCTAGTGTGACAAAGCTGTGACTAACACTTATTCAACCCCTAAGAAAGTGTTAGTGGTCGACCACTAAACTTGTCAGGCAAATACCTTCCGTCAGTTCCATCTTTTATTGAAGTCAGGATACGGTTTATCGTCTGCCGTTATCTTCCAAAGCTTATCTGATGAAACCTCAACAATTGTGACACTCCTATAAGACACTCCTAAGACTTGTCGGATCCTCTGTGCCCTGCCCTCAGGCGATCTTTATAAGAGTCTATCTTTAAAAGAGATTCTCTTAAGACGTAAATCCCAATTGTTGCAGGGCGCTAGGCTTTCCTATGTTGGGTATTAACCTTGCTTTTCAAAATCCCATGACAACTGCCATAATCTTGTATCACTTTCGTTCGTAATCCTGAAAGGAACTGGAAGGAACACCCCAATCCCATGGTTCCCTTAGAGTTCTAATTGATCAATCTTGAGTTAATAAGTTCCTTATGTTTTATTACGGACTTGAGGATTAACTCCTCCTCTTGTTAGTCAGCAATGGGTGAGGAAGCAGTCATGCACTAAAAGAAACGGCTGGCCTTCCTAACTTTCATGTGGTGGGATAATTTAAAGACACTGGACACTATTGGTAATTGTCAAAGACCAGTCTTCTTACTTGCTGTTTCTCAACATATGCATGAAATAACAAACCTGTGAAAATTTGAGCTCAATCGGTCATCGCAGTTGCGAGATATTAATGATAGAAAAAACACCCTTGTCACAAAAAGTTGTATGCTTTCAGATGCTTGATTTCCAGACCTCAAGTTCGAAACTTGAGGTCTTGAAATCAAATCCGTGGAAAATTACTTCTTTCTCCAAAACTACATCACTTCAGAGGGAACCGTTTCTCACAATGTTTTATACCATCAACCTCTCCCCATTACTCGTTACCAAGTAAGGTTTTATGACAATAATTATTTCGAGTAATTACCAATAGTGTCCACTGCCTTTAAATCTACATTTCTTTAAGGATTAAAACAATCAACTGGCTCCAAAAAACCAACGGTATACATTCCATTGAAGGGCTGACATTTTTGCTTGGCGTTGACAAATCTTACTTACTTTACCAGTCGAAGTGCTATGTAATGTGTACAGTTTGTGGCTGGTTCCCAGCTTAATTTTGCTCAGCAGATAATTTCATCAAGCAATATCTGGCTGAATGGCAATAGCTTTATAAGCCATTAACTCATAAACTAACAGTATACTTTCCCTTTAAACTAAACATGTGTTACTCTGAACCATTTGACGACTTTCAGGAAAACCTTTCAGACAGTGAAACATTTTCTAAACCAAAAAGTATTCTCGGGGTACGGTTGAAATTACAAGATCCATACTTATCAGAGCTGTGTCTGATTAAGACCTTTAAGAAGTTAAATCATTCTGACACATCACATGTGGCAGGTTCAAGCTTTCCTTTTTTTCTCTGACATAATTGTAGGCGGTAAAGTGATTGCCGACTAAAATGAAAACCAAGTAAAAATTAGGGTCATAGATTGGTTTGTGTCAACGTAAGGATTGGTTTTTATCACGTGATTATTGGTTTTTTTTGTCAACGTAATGATGATTTTTTACAGAAAAGTTACATGTGAAAGTTTCAGCTGAAAGCAGTGTCTAAATTGCTGACAAATCAGCCAAAACAATTCCCTGTATTCTAACAAGAACGTCAAATCCATCTGCGTTTAGAGAGTTGACAGTGGGTACCAACTGCATTCGAAATGTTTGCAGCAGCATTTGCAAACGGACACCAACCCCCAGTAATCCTAGAAACCATTCATGAGTTGTCTCTCACATTCAACTGTTTCGTTGGTGAGAATTGTTCCAAATCATCTTACTTCGAAGGGAATCCTTTGCCAAATGCCAGTTAAGAACCTTAGGACAAGCCACAATTTCTCTCCGAGTGGTCCTGAAGAGCCATGCCTGTATGCTTCGATTTCGAAAAGCGCAAGGGCACCAAGGCCTTTTCTCCTTGGTAAAGGGCACCCTATGAGGAAACTGTCAACTTCTACTGGAGCTTTAAGGGCACCGAGGCAATGACGAGGGGGCATGGAGGCAATCGCCTTTTGTTGCCTCCGTAAGTATCAGGCCTGGAGAGCATCCCTGTTTCTTTTGAGTTTTGGACCAGTGAAAAAGCTGTTGGACTAGTGAAATGACAAGTTAACTGGTCCTGCTGGGCAGTCAATAAAAAGTTTAAGGGCAAATCCCTGGAGGGACGTTCGATACCTCAGTGCATGATGTCGCAGCGATCAAGCAGTAGCTGTAGCCAATTCAAACACAGCCATATTGTCTACAAATGTGAGAAGGAAAGATGGCGGTTCTATTGAAAACACATCCAGCTTAAGAACCTGTTAAACAAGTGTCCCCTCCACCTATGGTGTGTAAGAATTTTCGTCCATTAACACGCGTCAGCATATGGTTTATGCGATGAGATATGTCTGGGGTATCACCTATCGTGTGTATTGGGGGGAAATGTGACCAAATATTGCTTAGGGAACATTGAAAGATCCTATTTCAAAGTGAATGGTTCGTGTCTAATTAACGTGAGTCTTAAAGAGCAGTTGAGGGAGAAGCTTGTCTGTCACGTACCGTCTGCTCGTGATCAGTCCGGTAGTCGTAGAGCGGTATTCCCAGTACGATGGCTCTGTCAGTCACTCGGCCTGTACCCAATATGAGCAGCTTCCTCATGGACAGGTGGGCATGTCACCTGAGCAAGAGATCAAGTCCGTGGCAACCTGCTTCTATTTTCCTGTGCAAATTGACTGAGCTATCGGTTGGCGTCGGTTGCATAGAGGGGAGGGGCTGCTGTCATTCCCCGGGTCACTTGGACGGAGAGGGGGGATGCCAGATGTGGTGGTGGGTTTTGAGAAGGGTGGTGATTGTTATCTTTAAGTCTTGCTGTGGGAGGTATTGAAGTGAGAGGATGCCGATCTTTAAGGAGGCAATGGAGATTGATGGGTGGTTGTGTCTTAGAGGAGTAAGAATACCTCCTCATGCCTGTATGCTTCATTTTTGGAAAGGCAAGGGCACCAAGGCATCTTCTCCTTGGTAAAGGTCACCCTATGAAGAAATTGTAGATTAGAGCATTTCAAGGGCACCAAGGCAATGTCCAGGGGGCATGGAGGCAATTGCATTTGTTGCCTCCGTAAAGTACCATGCCATCCTCCATGGATGTGTGGTTCTTGGATGAGGAATATAATATACAGCGCGCCTGCAATTACACACACACGAAGGCCACAATGGCCATGCCCTGTAGTGCCCTTGGTCCGCCTTGGTGCCCCTTCATCAAAAGTTTTCCATAGACTTTTAAGATTTTCCAATGAAAGTGCCCTTTGGAAATGAAAATGGCCTTGCCATCTCAAAGATGAAATTATTTGATCAGGAATAGGAATGTTCTTTTGCGCCTAGAAAGAAACCAATTTATAAGTCACTCCCTTGTCAAAGTACAGAATATATCTTAGTGTCATATCTTAGATGTGTGTGTTCATAACCAATTGGACAGTGAAACCCACTTCATTGTAACCCTTAATAAACAATCCACTGCCATTTGTTATTGTGACATTAGACTGTGTGTACTCAAAGAGTCGCTATGGAAATTTCACAGAGGCCAGGGGTAGTATTATGTTGAAGCGCGATGAGCGTCACTGAGTGACGGTCATGAGTGCTATATAAGGAGCCACTATTATTATTATTACTAAAGTCAACTCAAAATCTTCTAAGAGTGACTCCGTTAAAAGCTGCCTTTATTTTCATTGCTCATGCTGTGAAATTGCTTTCCCTTGATGCCTGAGTTGCTAAGTACATTGAGAATGAGCTTATTGATGTACTTCCTTGTCATTGGCAATGACAGAGTTCATCTTAGGTTTTTATCTGCTTAAAGGCGCTGCAGCCGATTTCATGAAACACTAGGATTAATCCTATCTCGAGTTGGGACGAGTAACCCGTCCTAACTTAGGATGGATTCAATACGTTCTAATATCTGTTTGCAGATACAGAACTGTACTTGTCCTAAGTCTTAAGATTAATCCTAAGTTAGGAAGAGTTTGGTGAAATCGGCGGCTGGACTCCTTTGGTGATAGTCAAAGGCCAGTCTTCTCAGTTGGTGTATCTCAACATATGCTTAAAATAGCAAACCTATGAAAATTTGGTCAATTTGACCAACTCAATCGGTCGTTGAAGTTGCTAGAGAAAAAATGAAAGAAAAAGCACCCTTGTCGCACAAGTTGTGTGCTTTCAGACGCCTTGAATTTGAGACTTTAGCTGAGGTTTCAAGTTCAATTCAATTATTTTTGTGAGAAATTAGTCTTTCTCAAAAACTATGTTACTTCAGAGGGAGCCGTTTCTCATAATGTTTTATACTATCAATAGCTCTCAATTGCTCATTACCAAGTAAGTTTTTATGCTAAGAATTATTTTGAGTAATTACCAATAGTGTCCAGTGCTTTTGAAGGTAGAGTCATGGTGAATTTGGTCTTTGTTTGTGTAATGCTGATTTATTGGTTATCAAGAAAGATCCTTCAGAATATTACACAGCTTATCTCTAAACACCAACACGCCATAATATTCTCTCTCCATAAACCATGTGACCAGTGAGTCGGAAACCACACCCTCGTCGAAATAGTCTAACCCCTTCCTCTTGGAACCATGTGAACTGTGAGAAGAAAGCGACCCGGGGGATCTGTAAGACAATAGCAATCCCTTGAATCTGAGAACCGTATTGGTTTGCCCTTAACTTTTCCAGTAACTAGCTGGCAGGACCATGGGCCAATTTCATAGAGTTGCTAAGCAGACAAATTTGCTTAGCATGAAATTTCTTCTTTGATAAACACAGGATTACCAACCGAATTTCCATTTGTTGTATACTGCTTGTTACTGGTATTCAGCTGTTGTTTGCTTATCCTGAAAATCACATGGAAATTCGGTTGGTAATCCTGTTTTCATCAAGAATGAAATTTCATGCTAAGCAAATTTTTGTGCTTAGCAGCGCTATGAAATTGGGCCCTGGGCACCATTTCACAAAGAAATAAAATTCCAATACAAACTGTCAGTATTTCCATTGTGATTTGTTTTGTGACCAGGGTTGTATGTAGCTAGACCAATTTTAGTGGGGAATAAATCCAGTATTTTTCGAAATCCGCCAAAGGCAAGCAGACCAACAAAATTATTTGAGTTGTAATATATGTAGGGACAGTTATTGCTGAAGTTGGGCCAGGTTTCCAAACTGATCTTGTACAGAGCCGTGCAATCAGTTGATGAGTGGCATTTTGTACTGCAAAGAATCTTTCTCTGTGACATTTGATACTCCTTATCAAATAGTTGCATCTCAGATCAATACACAGGGGACAATATTTTGAAATCTGTGCACACAAAGTGTTTTGCTCTAGGTGCTGGGGCCACAATTGTTAGTCCTGGGCAGGGCTGCCCAGCATGGCCCACCGTGGCTACAATATTGATTGTGACACCACACTTTCATGTTCAAGTGTCTCATCTTGTAGAAATGTTAAATTTCCTTGAGGCAGAAATTTCAGGCCTGGAATTACATGCATGTCATGGAGGCCATCCGTTGCCCTGATTGGCCTTATTGCCCCTTCATTGCCCTTTCAAAGTTGAAAACCAAGACCAGAACTATACAAAAACGTATTGAGAACATTTTATGAAAATCTCTTCTTCGTCTTCTTTGGCCATTACGAATATTTTGTTTATTTGGCTATGGTGTTATTTTAGTCTGGTTTACCACAGTCTCTCCCTATGCAAACACACAGAGAGATGGAATCTGGGAGGTCGTTCACACGCCGTGCTAAAGTTGGTCTAAGTCCACTTAGACCGGTTCGGGTTCAACTTTTGTGCGTGTGAACGCAAATAAAGTTAGACCGGATCGGGTTTAAACCCCAAAACTTAAACCGTCCAGCGAGGCGGTCTAAGTCTAAACCGGTTCGGGTTTATCTTTTAACACTGCGTGTGGACAGAATGACATCCGGTTTTAACTCACAACGGACGACCCATTGTGTGGTTCAATGCACACGCCCGGGACCCGGAGTGCTTGTATACGGTTTCTGTTGCCTCTGATGCTGAAAAGCACCGAGTATTTATATTAATTTCTTGCCGCTTACCGAATTGGCGAAACCCTCTCGATCGGTGTATGCAGTTTAACACAGGCCCACGCCCATGATTCATTAAATTCTGAAACAAAATTATATTTTCCAAGCTTTTTTTGTTGAGTGTCCTACAATAAATTGAAACTGTTTTTCATGCGCATGCTACGAGCGCAGCGAAGAAGCATATTTTGTAATGCTTCTCACATGTGTACAGCGCTGCCATCCCATAGTGATCAATCTCTGATATCCCATAGTTATCCATCACCGATCCCGTGGATGTGCCTTTCTATTGCCGTCACCGTTACTAGCGTGCTGTACTTTCAATCTAGGAGAATGAACTGCAGTGGGCGCGAGGCTGTGTGTAGGGGAAATTCCCTACGCCAGCAATATCACCACGTTGTTGGGAAGTTGGGAAAATACTGCAACGTACATGTATTTACGTAACTTGCACGTGTGTAGTTGTGTTTATGAACGAATCGGAATAAAAATCGCGGCACCAGCTTTTGAGAGACCGCAACTTCCAATCGATTGAAGTACAAACTAAAAGTATTTTTTAAATCGGAAACGGTGGTATAAAACAAAACACAAAAATGAAACGTGTTCTGTTTCATGGATATGGACAATATTTTGGTGAGTTTTCTCGGCGGTTTGTATCAATATTTTGCTTGTTTAAAAAAATAATTTCGAGTCGTGTTCATGTTTGTTTTAAGTGCCCATATCCTCCCAACCGTAAAACTGTTACCGCGTTCGAGTGAGCCATTTGTATCCAATAATTATGCCCTGTCTGATCATCCAGGGCATGGGGCACTCAGTATCTCGGCATACTCGGTGCGTGATCTGATGAATAAAACCGGATGTAGAGCAACGGGGTCGCGTCTACTTTGACCTCTTAAAACCGAAGATAAACCGGATCGGGTTTAACTCTGTGCTGTCTGAACGCAATGGGTTTTTATTTTTACGACCACCCCCCGCTGCTCGTAAAAGTTAGACCGGTTCGGGTCTAAGTTAGTACGCTGTCTGAACATACCCCTAGTCTGGGGATCTTGGTGGTAAACCGCCGGATCGTAATTTATACGATTTATTATTAGAATCTAGAAGGATCCACCATGCTCAAGTAAAAACTTTAAAGTGGTTAAAGAGAAGCTTTATAATTGGTTATCACTCTTTTAAAACTAAAGGCGATAAAAACTTTCTTGATTTTGGGGGTTGAACAAAGAATTGACTAGAGTGGGATTCGAACCAAAGACCTCCGGATTAACGTGCCGGCGCTCTACCAACTGAGCTATCTAGCCCTATCTTGGCGGTGTCCCTATTTTGTCAATATCTTACTTGGTCAGAAGTACAGCAGCTTTTCGATAGTAAAAGGTATTCAGAGAATCAGTTCCTTTTGAAGTAACGTGGTTATGGAAATCAGTTTTTATTGCCCAAAATTTGAATCTGAGAGGCCTGGCTGACAGTAAAGCAGTGACCGTTGGGAGAAAAAATAGTCCACATTTTGTCTGAACCGGTAGTTTTGTATTTCAAGCGAATCATAGAGTCTGTAAAAGTCCTGAATTGTAACATCTAGGAGCTTCTGTGTCTAGAATTAGGGGAAACCCAAGCCAGCAATCCATTTGTCAGGAATTTTCACAATTGCCAAATCTCATGCCTTGATGTTCAATGTATTGAATGTGATTCGAAGATTGTGTTTTAGGTGGTAAATTGCATGATTTTGTTGATTCCAAAATGTATTTATTTTCAAAATGCACTCTTATTGATGTTCAAATTTATAGTGTATTAGACCCCTTGCACAATGCGAAACGCACCTCCTAAGAATGCGCGCCCACAATTTCCATCATTTTGGGAGTCGATTCCTCGTACAAAATGTTGAGATTCCCAAAATGGCGGAGAGGATAGGGGCAGGTAGTGTGCTGTGCATTGTGCAAGGGGGGTCTGTTTGTGTTAGTCTATACTTTATATTGTACCGGTTTTTTTTTTAAGTAGTTTTGTTTTATGTGAAAAAAACAAACAAAAGCGATTCTACTTTTTGAATCTGAAAATGTCTGGAGTGTCACATCTTTATTTTTGTATTTGGTAAACAATGGTTGCATGACGTGTTGTGATATTTTGTTTATTTTTTGTTGTTGTTTGTTGTTCTTTGTTTACTTCAGGTCCCCCTGGTTCCCCCGGCGATATCGGTCCCCCTGGTGAGAAAGGCAGGAGAGGTAAAAAAGGTGAACAAGGCCCACTCAATCCCGTGTGGTTTTTTTTCGAATTTGTTTTTTCCAAAGAGTCGTTTCCAAAGAACTCTTTCTTTCCTCTTTCTTTTAATCATTTCTGCTTCACGCACTAACTGTTTTGCTTTCATCTGAGTTTTGCACATGCACTAATTGTTTTAGTTCATCTGAGTTTTTTGCACATGCACAAAGTATCACACTGGCTGGGTACCGGTATACTTTCTTCTTTTACTGAATCAGTATTCAACTGTAGAATATTTGGTTACCAATTTTTAAACTACTAACATAAAACTTTAGCGTCCATTGAAGCAAAGGATTGTGGGATACATTTCTGGTCTAAAAATAGTTCGTAGGGGCTTTCCAATGATGTCAGTGACAAGCACAAAATATGCTCTGGAAGATCACAAGGTCGGCGTTTGTAGCGTTTTGTTTTGCTATGGATTATTATGTAGGTTCGGCAGTTATTGGTTAGAACATTTTTCCAACCATATTCATTTCTATATTTACCTTTTTACAGCCCAAATCGCCCAATCTGTGGCAGCATGTAGGCCCTAAGGCCCCGTCACACAGGCCCCGATAACGAGAACGAAAACGATAACGATAAAAATGCACGCCCTCGATTGGTTGAATGAGCGTGGGCGTATTCTGCGTGGAGCAATTTAACCAATCGCGAGCGTGCATTTTTATCGTTCTCTTTTTCGTTCTCGTTATCGGGGCCTGTGTGACCAGGCCTCTACTGTCACTTCAGCCTTAATTACAAGCAAATTCAGCTCGACAACTTGGCAATCGGACATAATTATTTGGGAGGGAAACAAAGTTAAGGGTGCAGTTTTTTTTGGGGTTACTTTTCCCAAGCGGAAGCTAGTTATGATTGATTCATTACCCTCTCACTCAAATGGAAAGTAATTAATTAATCCTAACCTTGCGATATTTGATTTATATTCACTTACACAACACATTGCCTATTAATATCCCTTATCCTCTCCCAAAATTAGCAGTCTCCCTGAGCTAATTAGTGATGTCCTTGGATTTGGAAACAAATCTTAAGATTTTCTTGAAAGGAGCATCCATTATGAGTCATTAAACATTGGGATCTGGATTTCAAATCATTTACAAGAAACTTTGGAAATTTTTACTTTTTAGAGAAACTTTAAATGAGCTTTCCCGTTTCTAAGGAACAGTAAAAATTTAAGAAAAATTTAAGAAACAGGGATACCCAACCCGAAGCACACTATCAATGTACAAGATACAAATAACAAAAAAGATTGATTTCTCAGGAAATGTTGTACTGCTACTAACTCCACCCCAACTTTGCTTATCTTTGTACTAAAACAAAAAGATGCTTTTTGCAGAGATATTTTGCTGTCCAACCATTTTGTTCATGGGAATGAGTAGTCGTTGTTCCTTAAATTATTTAAAACAAAAAGACAAAACTTTTCTATAAGAACAAAAGTTCTTAGTAAGATTAAAAGAATTAGGATTATTCATTTGTTAATTTTGACCTTTAAATTGCACTTCTGGTAAAACTGCACACAATTAATATTGCTTGCTATAAGTTTCACTGTTGTTTGATCACTTGATATATTCTAGCTTTATAACAAATATAACTGTTATTTGATCACTCATACATAACAAATAGTTTTTATCTTGATTTTGTGTGTGCAAAATAACCTTGATAACAATTGGAACTTAGAACCATAACTTCATACTTGACTAAACAGAATAATACAGTTTGTTCACCATGAAATAGTTAACCAAGAACCATGATAACTTGTTCACTTAGAACCATAATATAGTTTAACTAAAAACTATAATTTAGTTTGTTCACTACAAACCATAACACAGTTTGTTCGTTATGAGAACCATAATATAGTTTGTTCCCTAAGAACCATAATCTGTTTTGTTCCTTAAGAACCATAACATAGTTTGGAGTTTCATATAATCTAAAGATTGTGGTATTAACACTGTTTATTTTCTGTTTCTTAACAGGTACGGCGGGCTTCCCTGTAAGTATTGGTTTTGTGTCTACTTTCTTATATCACCAAATCACACCCTAATAAAGTGAGGTGAAAGTTGAACTCATTTGGATAAAGAATTCATTTATTATTAAGGGAATCAATGTGTGGTGAAGAGGTTTTCAACTAGTGGTTTAATCCCAACGAGGCTTGGTTCTTGATAATTTTACAGAGACGAAGTTGAGGTAAATTATCAAGAACCAGGCCTCGGCAGGTTTAAACCACTAGTTGAAAACCGATTCAACACGCTTTGATCCAGTATATTTTTCTTAGTAACTAAATATAAACAAGGCATTCTCTTCCTTGTGGATTATAACTTGTTTTATATCTCAACAGGGTCCGATTGGATTAAAAGGAGAGACTGGTGGTGTAGGTGGCCAGGTTAGTAAAATAATGAAAACCTCAACTAACAAAATTATCTCCTGACAATGACACCTAGAGCAATCTAGTCAAAACTTTGAGACCAATTACAAACTCCCTCCGTGGTAGTGAAGTTAACAACGATCTATTAAAAGCTAGAGTTGTAGTCCCAGCCGATTTTGTTCCACCCAGGTAGTAGTTAAAAAGCAGGACGGTTCTTTTCAGAACTGAGAAGTCTCCCGAATTCCGAAAATCTACTCTGCCGTAGAACAATATAAAGTAAGACAGTTCTCCAAAGAACATAATCTACCTGGCAAATAGACACATACATGGTATTACCACAAACCAAATATTCAAATCAAAATAGTCAAGCAAGGCACCCTACCTATAGATACCCCCCCCCCCAATTTCTGCCAGCTCATATAGCACTAGCCATACCTACTTCTTTCAATGTCTATGATTACATTTGGGATTTGTAACTTAAACACACAGCCGGCACGGGTGTTGGTTTTCGGAAACAATTTTCTTTCCAACATACCTTACCTGTGGTATTTTCACCTGACCCGGAAAATCCATTATAAGAACTACCTCCCCTTTGGAACAGGGGGGGGGGGGGCCTGGTCGGAGGTGGGTGATGCAAACAAAATTGGGAAGAGATGTTATAAGAAAAAAAAGCTCCTGGCATAAACATGTGCCATTCCTGTTTGTGTTGGAAATAGGGACCACACGCTGCAGGATGCTTGTATGTGATTATTGTTGACAGGGTTTTTGTTTGGATTAAAGACACTGGACACTATTTGTAATTTTCAAAGACCAGTCTTAACACTTGGTGTATCTCAACATATGTATAAAATAACAAACCTGTGAAAATTTGAGCTCAATCGGTCTTAAAGTTGCGAGATAATAGTGAAAGAAAAAAACACCCTTGTCACACGAAGTTGTGTGCATTTAGATGGTTAATTTTGAGACCTCAAATTCTAAATCTGAGGTCTCGAAATCAAATTCGCGGAAAATTGCTTCTTTCTCGAAAACTACGTCACTTCAGAGGGAGCTGTTTTTTCACGATGTTTAATACCATCAACCTCTCCCCATTACTCGTAATCAAGAAAGGTTTTATGATAATAATTATTTTGCATGCTAGCTAGCGCTGCTTATAAACACATTTAAAACTCCTCCAGACACAATTTAAAAATCAATCAAAATGCCGACATTCTTTGTAAATGTATCTCCATTTTTTTTCCTCTGATAGGGTCTTCCAGGGATGCCGGGACCTATTGGTCAGAGAGGCGATCCGGGCTTTAAGGGTGATTTGGGATCTGGTGGCCTCATCGGTCCTCCTGGTCCACCAGGAACGCCCGGGGACCCGGGTAAGAAGGGTGACAAGGTGAGAAACTCGTGGGTGACTTTTTAGTCGATGATGGGTGGATTGAGGGGATGGTTTGTTTATGGCAAAGTCCTAAACAAACGGATTAGTGTTTGTCGTTGGAATACTTTCATCAATAGTCTGACTTTCAGATGGGAAGTGTTCGACTGGTTAGTGGACACCAATTTTATAACTGTTAAGAAGTAGTTGACAAATAATTTTGCTCAGCATTGCTGGCTACAGGGAACCAGTTACAAACACTATTCATCTTATGTTACTTTGGCTGGTAACCTATCCCTGCTTCGGTAGAAAACCCAAGGGCTTTGTCACATGAGGCACCTTTAACAGGCAACTTAGAGTGTATGCTACAAGAGTAAATTTGGTAGCACATGAGTACATTTTTTAGCATTGGTTTTGAGATCCACAAGAGAAACAGGTGAACATTGAAAAGTCAATGGCTTTTCTTTTTTGAGATTGCCTGGATTTTGTTGCCTGTAATTTGCCTTGTGTTGCTTGGCCTTTAAATGATGATTTATTTCATAAATGAGGGACAGCTCTTTTTAGACTCTAAGGTGACTCAGTTTTTTTTGTTCACTCTGCGTAGTTTTCTCTGGTCATCGTCAGGGAAGTATGGTGTCACTACTAAGGAAATTGAATAAATACATTAAGGGCGATTTTGGTCAGTTTACTGTGGGAAATGGTTCATCAACGCAACAGTCACAACTCCATAGTAAACACTTCATAACGTGGTAGAACTCATCAACAAACAAAGTTACCGGCCGAAATACCATGAAATTTAAATTAATAGGATCTGTTTCCTGCTAGTTTGTTTCCGAAGGTAGAGGTTAATTTTGTGTCTATGAAAAAGCCACTGGAGCGCCATGGCAGCTCGGGGGTGGATTTCACAAAGGTAGTCCTAACTTAGGACTAGTCCTAGGCAATGCTAAGAGATAGGACTGGTCCTAAGTTAGGACTAGTCCTAAGTTATGACTACTTTTGTGAAATCCTCCCCAGGGTTGTATACTCCCCAGGGAGCTGAGAAAGATTAAAGGCATGTTTTTGGCCGAATGACCAGCCGTCGATTTCACCAAGCTTTTCCTTAATTAGGATTAATCCCAGGACTTAGGACGAGTTAAGTTCCCTATCCATAGACGTTAGAACGCATTGAACCTATCCTAAGTTAGGACGGGTTACTATTATTTGTGTTTTTTATTATCTGAATGAATTTGTTGAGCGATTTATGTTTCTAATTGCCTCCAGGCAGCCTCGTAGCAAAAGTTGTGGGTTCGAATCATCTGCCAATAGGATTTCTTTTACAGGAATCGGGAAAGAACTCAGGAGTAAACAGATGTTTTGTTTGGTTTAATATCATACTTTTTCTTTCAATTTTTCAATGTGATTGTGTTTACTAATGGTTTATTTTCTTCTCTGTTTTAGGGTGATTTCGGTGTGGATGGAAGACCGGTAAGTTCAAGGAACCAGTTTTGATAAAATTGTGGTTTTATTTGCAGAGAATTTTAAAGGGTATGGGAATTTTTTGTGCGACACAAAACCCCAAATCTACAGATTTGACATTAAAGGTTTAAAGACAATGATGGTAGAAAGCTTCCCTTGAAATACTTGCTGAGGTGCAGTAGTTTTTGAGAAATTAGTAAAACAATTTGTTTGCATGTACAACAGATTTATGCGACTCTCCCTATCACATTGCTCTGTGATTTTTTATTCTTAAATACTTGACCACTAATGAAGCTGAAACTTCTACAGGTAAATAGGACGAACTTCCAAATTAGATCAAGAAAACAACGGAGATCCTTCTCTTAACCAAATCATTTCAACTGACAGATAAATTCCATCTCACAATTCTCTGACTCTTTGATCAATTAAATCACATAAATTAAATTCCAGGAAATTAGTTCCACATGATGAACTAGTTCTCCCTGATAGATCATATTGAGAAAAAATAAATTGGCAGGTCCGTGGTGAAATCAAGACACTAATAAATTAGTTCCTCCCAGAGAAATATTTTCTTCTTAAAAATTTTTAAAAATCAGGTTTGAATTACATGATTCTTTATCTTCTTATTTTTATATTAATATAAATTATTTCTAGTGAGGAAACCAAGGATGCCTCATAAGTCTTGCAAGCCTTGGAATACCTGTAAACAAGGGTACTTGCTATGTGAGCTAGAAACACTGGGGTTAACCCCTACTCCTTTTAAGGAGTGTTTTGGGGATCTTTTAACAAACACTATCAATCATAGTACACAGGGGTTGATTTCACAAAGAGTTAGGACTCGTCTTATCTTGAGTTAGGATGAGTAACTCGCCCTAACTTAGGATTAATCTTAAGGTCTGCATGCTACAGTGCAGGGTTGGGACTCGTCCTAAGTCCTAAGATTAGTCTCAAGTTAGGAAGAGTTTTGTGAAATCGACGGCAGGAACCTATGGCTTAATGTCCAATCCAAAGGACACCACTGCTAAAAATAAGAACAAATCTTATTTCCAGAGCAATTTTTCTTGTGTCACTCCCATAAGTCTTGGTAGAAACATTTTCTAGGGAAAGATTTTTTAAAAAAGAAATTAGAAAAATTAGTGCAGACAAATTATTGTTTTGCAAAAAATAGTTAATGGCCTGACGTTTCGACCCTAGCAGAGTCTTGCTCGAAGGAAAACACAACCAACACAAAATTATTGTTTTGTTTGCGTGGCTTTATTATTAATGTGTTTTGTTTGTTACAGGGTTTTGATGGTGAGCCGGGCATTATGGGAAAGCCAGGACAGAAGGTACGAATCAGAACCGTAGATTGTGTGAAAATTTCAGCCTCTGCAATAAAGCTCTTTCTGAACACCGCTTTTGAAAAATAATCATTTCAGCCCCCCAAAAATGTTTTGTTTAACAATTGAGATCATGATTTTCTTTTAGAAAGTGGTGGAATTGTTTGATAAAGTTGTTATTTATTGTTGTTTTTAGGGTGACAAGGGAAGTATTGGCGATACAGGTCCAGAAGGAATGGTCGGTCCAAGGGTAAGAAAAACTATTTTACAATAGTGATCATTATTTGTTTTTACCCTAACAACGATGTGCATTAAGCACTGCATTCTAAGTGCTTTCCCGACGTCTATGAAAAAAATCCTCAGGCAAATCACTTGGGTAGGATTCAAACCCACAACCATCGCATTGATAGAGCAGATGTCTTACCACTAAACCGCAGAGCTAGCCCAGTAGCTAGAGGCAGTTCGAATCCTGTATTATGTGTAAGGGGATAAAGAATATAATTTGTTTTTATCCTGACATTGGCGGAAAACTGAAAGTCCTGCAAACAAACTTGCAAAACAACTTTCAGAATGCTCACACTTGTTAATGAAAATGGAAGATTTTTGTCACATTTTGACTTGTTTTTCCTTCTTCTTGTTTTGGTTGCTGTTGTTTTTTATATCCTACTTGATTTATTCATTCACAAGGGACCACTTTCTCTGAGCCTCTTCAGAATAGGCCTGTGATTTGTCAAGATTCTTCACTGATCTCTAAGTTCCTTCAGATTATCTTGAAAGAGGCAAACTTGCCAGCACACAGACCAATTTTCATAGAGCTGCTTAAGCACGAAAAGTAGCTAAGCACAACATAATTATGCTAACCAGAATAAGGGTATCAGCCAAAACACAGGCAGAATGTAAACTTTGTGACTTGCATCTGATCATCATTGCTAAGCAGGGATTTCTAACCAGAATAAGGTTACCAACAGAGCTAGCCATGTCAACTTGTTCATTATTTGACTGGTATTCTGCTCATTCCCGCTAAGTAGACAATTGTTAAGAATTTGTTTCTACTTTTAAGCAGCTCTATAAAATTGGGCCCAGACCTTTTGAAATGATGTAGAGCATCTGTTTACCTCAAACATGTAATATTCTCTATATTCAGAGAATTTTGTTTCCACACTAAGAGGAAATTCTTAGACATTTTCTAAATTTGTTCATTTCCATTCAATCTCGTCAGAAAAATCGTGTAATATTTTATGAACTGCAGATCATGCTTTTTTAATATACTGTTTTAATTTTGTGTTGCAGGGCCCTGAAGGTCAATCCGGGAGAATGGTAAGATATTAATTTTTTTTTTTTATCTACAACGCTCGTTTTCAAAATCTCCAAACCCATCACAGGACTGATACTTTACAGGCAATGAAGGCGATTGCCTTCATTTCCCCTAGTCATTGCCTTGGTGCCCTTGAAATACTGCAGTAGAAATTTCCTCATAGGGTGCCCTTTCCCAAAGAGGAAATGCCTTGGTGCCCTTGCCCTATCAAAACGAAGCATACAGGCCTGCCACCATTATAGTATACAAAGTGCAAGTCCACTTTATCAATCTGGGACACTTCATCAAGTGTAACTTGTTATCTTAAAAAGTAAATTTTGACGGAATAAAGTACAACTTTGTATGAAAGAGGGCAAGTGGCACAAACATCTCTCTGTCAATAAACATAGCGCTACCTAATCATTTATCAAGTCGCTTAATTTCTCCGGTTTGAAGATTTGTGTTACCCCATGATGTGGGAGGAAACTACGTGTGTTTGTGAAACGCTTTGCGTGTACTTTGAGTTCCGGATCACTTTATTATCACGCTTATCAATAAGACGATTTGTGAATCTTTTCGCTAATGATGGGGGGTGTTTATCAAGATGAACGTTGTGATGTTAGGATCTTAAGGGCCCTGTGAAAGGAATGAAGGTCGTTTTGCAGTAAGTGAGCGTTAGTCACTGTCCCTGTGAGCAAACATTAAGTGTGTGTACGAGGGTGCTGAAAGGCAGTGTTACAAACACATACAGTTTGTCACTGTATCATGTGTTTCTTTTTGTAAATGTCAGGTTTTCAGATTAAATCTGAGTAAAGGATTATTCTTAATGGCGGATCGTGGGTTTGATTTTTGTCGGAGGAAAGTTCCATGATTTGACTACTCATTTCCGGAACTTTCCTTGATGAAGAAAAGCCTGCTATAGGCAGTGACTACAGTACACTGTACATCCAGACCTGGAAATAACCCACAGCTCCCTAAGCAATTGCTGTGGTGCCCTGATCTTTTGCTGTGGTGCCCTGTGCTTTTGCTGTGGTGCCCTGTGCTTTTGCTGCGGTGCCCTGTGCTTTTGCTGTGGTGCCATATGCTTTTGCTGCGGTGCCCTGTGCTTTTGCTGTGGTGCCATATGCTTTTGCTGCGGTGCCCTGTGCTTTTGCTGTGGCAACCTGTGCTTTTGCTGTGGTGCCCTGTGCTTTTGCTGTGGTGCCCTGTGCTGTTGCTGTGGTGCCCTGTGCTTTTGCTGTGGTGCCCTGTGCTTTTGCTGTGGTGCCCTGTGCTTTTGCTGTGGTGCCCTGTGCTTTTGCTGTGGTGCCCTGTGCTGTTGCTGTGGTGCCCTGTGCTGTTGCTGTAGTGCCCTGTGCTTTTGCTGTGGTGCCCTATGCTTTTGCTGTGGTGCCCTGTGCTTTTGCTGTGGTGCCCTGTACTGTTGCTGTAGTGCCCTGTGCTTTTGCTGTGGTGCCCTGTGCTTTTGCTGTGGTGCCCTGTGCTTTTGCTGTGGTGCCCTGTGCTTTTGCTGTGGTGCCCTGTGCTTTTGCTGTGGTGCAAGGTTCCTGTACAAGTTTCTCGTAGAGTTGTCCCTCACCAGAGGAAAGTTGCTGGCACATGTGGAAATGTTGGAGGGAACTTTTTCTACAGAGGAATTTCTCTGTCTTAAAGACAATTATTTGATTTTTAACACAGTGCTGCCATCTTGGTTTTGTTTGGGAGGTAAAGCCTGGCTCTACTTTTTGTCAAATAAGAATCAGTATAATATTACAAGGACGACATACAGGGCACAAGACAAAGGTCTGATTTAAGTCTCTTCACACAGGAAGGTATCTTGGAAATGAGTGGGGTTTGCGCAAGGGAAGTAGGCCACCTTCCATCTCAATTGACACTCTATTATCTAAATCCTCTTCTGTTCTTCCCGCCTCCAGGGACAACCCCCCACCTCCCCCTCCCTCCCCGCCAATCATCAACAGGGGGGCATAAAGAATACCTACATCCCCCCTTTCAATTGCTGGATGGCCTTTTAATAACCGTGAAAATTCCCAGCCTGCTTGCTTTCAAAACACCTGCGAGGATGCTTATATAAGATTCCTTCCACTAAATCTGGAGAAAAATCTAGAGCTAACTTTTTTCAGGTACCTCTACTTCTCTCTCAAGGTAGGGGGGGTGTCTACTTTAACCACAGAGTTGTAGACAGTTGGCCAATTACGTTTAAAGTAGTCTGAATCAATGGGGGTGACTTCATCAGCAGACTCTCTTAACAGTGGTCTGCTGGCCAGACGCCAGCTAAAACACCCGATGACCAGTCAAAATTCACCTAAAGTTTTCTACTGACTAGCTAGTTCAGTGTTTGAAAGCATCCTCGTTTCATTTATGCTATACATTAGTGAAAAGGCTTACGAAGCTGCAAACATGACAAGAGAGCTTAGCCTGTTCGTCCAGTCACTAAAAAAGTGCAAAGGGGCAAACCCTGTTTTTCTTCCCCTGGACTTGCTCATGTCCAGGAAAGAAAATCCAGGTGTTTTTAAACACAGCTTTGGGGTTTCCCCACAGTTGGGAATAAGATGGAAAACCTAACAAATAAGTCGCTGTAAATTGCATTTAATAGGGTTAGAATTGCATTAATAAGGACCCTGGGAAGATAACTTGTCCGAATTCATAAGAGCATCTTGACACTTGTTACGTTTCGGTTCGTGTCATTCTTGCCAACTTCTGAGTCGTACTCTCAACAGGGTCCACCTACCCCCTAGAGTCACAGACAGTTTAGTTAATTTGTGGGGTGGAAACGGAGCTATCGGTTACTCTGAAAACGCCACTAGGGTAGAACACGTTTTCCCTTGTTCTGAAACAGTACACCGCAAAGTGTGAAACATTTCTGTCGAAGACCCCTCGTGGGAGTCTGGTGAAGCGGAGAATTCCCACAACTGTACCCCCTCTTCAAGATAGCGTGCGGAAAGCGCCAGCTTGTCTGTTTCTTCTGTAAATACCTCGAAGGAGGTGAGGTGTTTCTCAAATTCCTCGGAGAGACTCAAGAATAGAAACTGCTCTGTACTTCTTAAATTTTTGAGGGAGTGGTTCCCCTCTAGGGAGGGTAAGGACCTCACGTGTTCGTTATTCTGACAATTCACTGGTGACCATTTAGTAAGTGCGACAAATTAGCAGCTTCTTGTTTGAGTTTTAAACAAACGGTGAAACTGTCTGATGAAATGTCTTTGAAAGCGCTGCTAATCCGCAGTAAGTTTAGACTGGTGTGGACTTTTTTTTAATGCTACACACGAAGTGTGGAGCACTGACAAAAGAGGTCCACATAATGAAGGGACTTCAAACACTCTGTGGACTCACACCAGTCCACATATTTTTTTTTACAGTGTTGAAGAATATGATTTTCCTTAAGTGTAAATAACAAAGGAATGTCGACTTATCTGCAACACAGATGTGTGGGTGTGGTTAGGTATACTAAGTTAAACCGGGGACCTATAGCAAAAGACGACATCAGGGCCCCGGGCTGGGTTTTTATAGGTACCCAGTTTGAAAGTGTGAACGGACCAATTGGAGCTGTTGCAAAAAAGTCCTATAATCCCAACACAAACAAACTAGCTGAACTTAATTGAATACAGAAGGTCTCAACAATGAAATGCAACAAAAAGTAATGATTTGAAACATCACTCTACACATTCCCAACAAAAAAATGGAGTACAATGATAGGGTCCCCAGTTGGGCAAAGGTTCCTAATTGGGTAAAGGTCCCTAGTTGGGTAAAGGTCCCTAGTTGGGCAATGGTTCCTAATTGGTTAAAGGTCCCTGGTTGGGTAAAGGTCCCTAGTTGGGCAAAGGTTCCTAATTGGGCAAAGGTTCCTAATTGGGTAAAGGTTCCTAATTGGGTAAAGGTCCCTGGTTGGGTAAAGGTCCTCAGATGGAAAGTGTGCACAGACCAATGGGAGCTGTTGCAAAAAAAGTCTAGATAATTCCAACAAAAACAAAGTAGCTGTAAAACACAATGGAGTAATGATTTGAAACATCACTCTACACATTTCCAACAAAAAATGGAGCACAATGCAGAGGAGTGTTGAAGTATTTTGACACGTGTTATGACTGTGTGGTGATGCATTCATGTAGTTTTTGTTTCAATGACCCCCATGTGTTCAACAACCTGTTATCTAATGATGTATGGGTGTAGCTTGAAAGTTTGCCAGGTTCTTGTGTGATTCATGTTTCAGCTTTAAGAGATAAATGCTGTGTCCCAAAAGTGATGTGCTGAAAGTTTGTGTTCAGCATATGAATTATTCATGAGCTAGACTGTTTGCTAGTGCAGTGCCCCAAATTGGATTTGCTGATAGTTTGTGTTTAGCATATTATGAATTATTCATGAGCTAAACTCTTTTCCAGTTACTTATGCGATTCATATTAAGTTTATGAGAGAAATGCTGTACCCCAAAAGTGATTTGCTGAAAGTTTTGTGATAAGCATACATGAATTATTCATGAGCTAGACAGTTTGCCAGTGCAGTGTCCCCAAATTGGATTTGCTGAAAGTTAGTGATTATATAACATTCATGAATTAATCCATAAGCTAGACTGTTTACCAGGTACTTATGCCATTCATATTAAGTTTATGAGAGAAATGCTGTACCCCAAAAGTGATTTGCTGAAAGTTTGTGTTTAGCATATATGAATTATTCATGAGCTAGACTGTTTGCAGTGCAGTGCCCCAAATTGGATTTGCTGAAAGTTAGTGATTATAATAACATACATGAATTATACGTGAGCTGGACTGTTTACCAGGTACTTATGTGACTTCCAGTTCATGCCTTCAGGAAGACGGACAAGATCAATTTTGTGCAAAAAGTTGCAGTCTTAAGAACAGTTTAACCAAAACAATGGAAAAGTAGGGGTGGGAGTACTGTAAAATGTTTGTAACTCATTAGAATGTTTCTTTTTGTTTATTTTCAAACAGGGTGAGCGAGGAATGAAAGGTCAAAAGGTAAATATTAAAAATGTTTTAGCAAATTGTAATATAGGAAAAGAATGAGCTTGAATGCCGACTAAATATACATTATGAGATCTCGACAAATTCAGGAACTTCCACCCTTTTGGAATCTTTTGTCGTAAAGTTGTCAAGTTCTGTAAAAACTTGCTCACGAATTGATTTTCTTTTTTTGATGGCTGTAGCAGGCATTCTTCCTGTGTTAGTCTGATTTCTGATTTGTCTGCGCTTTCAAAAATAATTTAAACAATGTGATTAAATAGTCTGAAAAGACTGTTAAAGCCTACACCATAGAGCAAACTGATCTGACCTTGTACTCAAAAATATTTTCCTACTTTTACCAAAGGACAAAACATTGTGCTTGTTTTAGAGGTAGCATTGTTATGACTGTAGCATTGGTTCTATCTGTAGCAATGACTAGTCTATCTGCAGCATTGACTCTGGCTTTATCACTGGCTTGGCTCTGGCTGTATCAATCCTAAGCCACTGCTTTTGGATAATCTCACAACATGCTATAAATCACGAGTGCTCAAAAAGACACACTTGTCCCGTCGCTCAATCATGAATTCCTGTTCGTCTTCACATTGTGTAATCGCTGGAAAAGATTAATTAACTGTTGATTTATACTCAACTTGGGAAAGTGCAAGAGCTTAGGTTTTTAAGCCGTCACGATTTTGACATGTTTTCTCGTTTCCTATGTGACGCCTTCTGGGTGATTAAATGTTTCACTTTTGTTTTCCTTTTTTTTCTTTTACAATTTGCAGGGCCAAGAGGGACTTATGGGAGAGCCTGGAATGGAGGTTAGTGTCTGTTTTAAATTATCCAACTTATTATCGACTCGATTCAATTCAAAGCCATGTTTATTTCCACATAGCATCATCGAGAAGAAGAAAAAGAAGTACAGTCAATATACATAAATGTGGAGGGCCATTCCAACAACTGGGTCTTGTGGTCGAGGAACAGCCTATGACACCGTGGTCAAGTGGTTAGACTGCTGAACTTGCAATCACAAGGTTGCGGGTTTGAATCCCCCAGCTAACTACTGATTTCACAATGATTAGAATAAAGATTGTCGTCTAGTTAATGAATCACAATTTCTTGATTTGTGTAATTTATAATCATAGATGTTAAACCAATGTTTGTATGAGAGAGATTGGCTGTTGCCAGCTTGGTGTTTATCCCTTGTTGGAGTTTGCTGAGTTCCCTTGATGGGAAGATCATTCAAACAAACAAACAAACAAACAAAACAAACATTAGCTTTACAAAAGACAACAAAATAACACCTACATGTACATGTACAACATTTAAATATATTTTGTACTGTTTTGAACGGGTTGTTGTATTTCATAGCCATCTGAACGATTTGAACATATATTTCTTTACAGGGTGAAGTTGGACCAATGGGACCTGCTGGTACACCAGGGGACAGTTTTGACCCAGACAACAACATGCACGTTAGAACAATCAAAGTAAGTTCTGGATCTTACCCCAGAAATCGAATTCTGCTCAGGGTACAGGTGATGAGTGTGCAAAAGAGCCATGATTGTATGTCTTTGTACGTGTGACTGGTGTTTGTAGTTTTGATGAAGAGACAGATCGAAGAGCTCAAGATGGTTTGTGAGTGTGAATGAGTTCTTGAAGATACTCAGGTGAAGATCCATTGATGCACTTATATGTAATAAGGAGAAGCTTGAATTGGATTCGAAGAGAAGAACACAAGCGGGTTGTGGAGGTGAAGGCCATGTGTATTTGATCAAAAGTCATTTCATTTCATTTATTCTGGTTGTGAAGCCAAGGACTCTCAGAAAATCAAACTTATAGGAACACGTTGCCTTGGATCGGTCGAGTTGGTCTTTGAAAAGCAGTTTTAACCTTTTGTTACAAAATGCATATGGTTAGAAAGATGTTTTAATAGTAGAGTACAATGATTCACACAAATTTGCCTTGAAATTGCGCGGTTTTCCTTGTACTTTGCGAACTAACATGGGATGGAGGGCCGTGTTAGTCGACGAGTACCAGGAAAACCACGCAATTTCAAGTGATACTTGTGTGGGATCATTATACTCTATTTTTAAAATATCTTTCTAATCATATGCATTTTATAACAAATGGTTATAAACACTTTTCAGAGAACAACTCATCCGATCCAAGGCAACGAGATTTGAGAGGAAAACCTCAGAGAACTTTTCAAAAGGACTATTCCAATGTAGCCAGGAAGGGACTGAAACCTAATCCATTTATATTGTAGTGCCCCAAGCAGGATTTGAACCGAGGTCCTAGACGTGGAAGGTGAGGAACGATACCACTTCACCAACCTGACCACCCAGAGTTCTTTTTTTTTATATTCAAAATTATACTTATTTCCATACATCATGAAAAAAGAGTACAAACAATGTTTTTTAAGGAATAACCAATAAGCAAAGCTATTTAATGAGGGTGAGAAAAACATAAATAGAGTATGGAGGCATCATCTGGAAGCCGATGCTTATGTAGGGATGCCTGGGGACAGACAATGAACGGGGACAAGAACGAACAGACAGACAATTAGAACAAAGACAGACATGATGAAGACAACAATGATGAGAATACTGTAGTTGCATAATAATAATAATAATAATACCAATAATAAAAATAATAATAAGAAATCGAGAAATAATAAAAAGTGTTTGCTGACAACTAAGCAAAAGTGAAATGAGAGTGAGAAGGCAAACTATGTCATATACTGGGAGAGGAGAGCTCTTTTGTAGGCGCGTTTAAATTTTTCAACCCTTATTTCAAAAAGGTAAAAAATTTATTTTTTTTGTTACATTTTGTCCATTTTTAACATTTAATTTTGTATGTTTTTCTCTTGTAGGGTGAGAAGGGAGACTCAGGGCTGAGAGGGCCACAAGGCTTGTCTGGTCGTGACGGGTCGCCAGGGAATGATGGTTTCAATGGAACGGATGGGATGCCCGGCTTCAATGGGATGGATGGAAGGGACGGCAAGACTGGGTCACCGGTGAGGAATTAAGGCATATTAATTTTTGGTTTTTACCCATACACCGATGCGTGTCAGCACTGTATACTCAGTACTTCCCGAGTCCTGTGAAAAAATATCACAGGTATGTCACTCGGGTGGGATTCGACCCCACGACCCTTGCAATTCCAGAGCAGTGTCTCACCAACTAGACTACCGAGGTTGCCCGGCAGCTAGAGGCATGCTTATCAGAATCAGGTTACCAGCCAAAACGTTATTAGATGTAAATTGTGATTGACTGGTTCCCTGATAAATTTGACTTAGCTCTAAGCTTAACCTTTTAGAGTTCATCCATTTGAATTTTTAACACAACTTTTTTTCTGAAAAAAATACACCATGGAATAGAAGATTGGTTTTGTTTTAGAAATAAAGGTACTATGTTAACATGGGAAATAGTTGAAAATGTCAAGAAGTAAGTAAGTGAAGTATAGGTTTGCGTCCACTATAGGCATTTTAGTGCAAGCCAGTTCTGGCCACTGTGGTCTTCAAAGGGATAAATTCTATTTTAAAACTAACAAAGCTGATTGAAAATGGCTTCACAATGACTCTATAACGGCTAATGAAGCCACTTACACAACGGCTTATGAAGCCACATCAAACAAAGGCTCATGAAGCCATAATCGAGGCCTTTAAAAAAAAATGCAGTTGGAGGTCTTTGACTTTGGTCCAATTTGTAATTTTCCATCGCAATGCAATTAATTCACACCTGGTCAGACAGGGTTATATATGTCACTCCCAAGCTTTACATTTCTTGGACAGTTCGTTGTTTTCTTAGTCGTAAAAACTGACATTGTAAATCATTCGGCACCGGGCTGGGCCAATAAACCACTACTCTGCAGGTGTCTGAGTTTCCTGTTAACACTAGGTTTGCTTTTATTTCATGTACTTTTTTTCGTGTTGACTTAAAGTTGACGTTTATTGCTGACAAAAAGTGACACGATTAAAATAGTTTCGTAACCAGGCCTCAGTCAATGAACTAAATGTCATTGAGCGATTGTACTGTGACCTTCTCTGTTAATTTTTCAATTTTAATATTTGTGTTATCGAGCAATACCCTGGAGTTAAGCTTCTTTAATTTTAGTTTCGTAGTTATGTTCATAACAGTTAATAACATTTTGTATTGATTGATGTTGTCATGAAATAAGTTTGTCTGAAATTAAGGTACATACAGGTTCCAATTTTGTTCAGATTTTGAAATGAGTTTCGCTTGCCTATTTTTAGGGTATGAAAGGGGAGAAAGGTGATTCTGGTGCTGTAGGGGAAATGGTGAGTATAGTCTTGGTTTCTGCTAGTGTAATTTATTAATGGGCGTCTGTGACAAATTGTTGAGCCAGGGTCCAGTTGAACCTAGTTGGAACTAGTTGAAAACCAGTTGATAAACTAGTTAAACACAGTTAAAACCAGTTGGTTTAATATGGGAAATGGACAGAAACCAACTGGTTTATAATTTCAACCTAGTTGAACACAGTTAAACCTAGTCCAAACCAGTATGGAAAATGGACGAGTTTTGGTCACTATCCAGTTGAACCAGTTGACCCCAGTTAATTAGGTTCAACTGGAATTTTGACCTGGGAAACACCAAGATTAGATTGAGTTTAATCAAAGACATCATTTATAAATGTTTTTGCAGGGCATGAAAGGCATGCAAGGATTCCCGGGACTGCCAGGAGACAGGGTGAGTTTCAAGGAATTTATTTTTCAACGAAAAGCTGTGCAAGTTTTGGTGGTTTAGACACAGGGGTGTTGGTTGGATTATTGGTATTAACACTTCTTGAGACCAATGTTGACCATTGAAACTTTGCTCATTTGGTCGTCTTTTTTCCCCCTCATCACAGGGTCAGAAGGGTGAGGCGGGAGACAGCGGAGAATTAACACAAGGGTTACCGGGACCTGCTGGTCCACAGGGCCCGCCTGGCGACCCAGGACTCATGGGACAAAAGGTATGTTTTAATTTTGTTATCATTCGTCTCCTCGCAGGTTTGTTATTTCATCACACAAAAATGAACACAGTCTGCGACTATTTTGTCAGCCCTACCAATCCTTATATTACATGAATTTTCTACAAAACACAGCCAATACTCACCTAACTTTCGTTTAACGGTTGGACTAGTATCACTAGTCATCCTCAGAATGATGCACCACCACTCGGTTGGTGGCGCTGTTTCCTGCTGCAGCCACTGGATGGTGGTTTGGCCGATTGTGTCCTCCCCCGGGGTGGAACTTGGGGTATGAGGGGGTCCTATATGTGTGCGAGTTCATACCCTATATAACACCTTTGTAGTGGATAAGTTTCACTGATATCTCACATATTTTATCTCAGGGTGATTCGGGAGCGGCTGGCACCCCAGGGAAGACAGGTCCACAAGGTGTTGAAGGAAGCAAGGTGAACCTTTAATTTAATTTTGTAAAGAGAACATTTTACTTCAAGTTCAAATATTTGGGGTCAAGAAACCCTGTATGATGGTCAAAACTTAATATGCAACTGTTACCTTACATTCAGAATTTAATATCAACTTATTTGTGCCAAGAACTCGCTTTTCAACTTTTGCAGAGAGATCATTCTCTGGCCCCAAAGTGTGGAATGAGCTTCCTACACAGATCAGACATGCCAGCTCACTCACCTCAATCAAGACACTCCTTAAAGCTCACCTGTTCCAGCAGGCTTACTAACCATTCAACTGTGCCTCAGCGCCTTAGAATAAACTCTTAATTTTGGCGCTCTACAAATGACCTTTGATTGATTGATTGATTGATTGATTGATTGATTAATTGAATGATTGATTGATTATTTAATTTCAATTTGTTCAGAATTTAAGTGCAGAAAGTTGTTTAGCAGAAACAAATGCTCAGAAAATAGAATGAACCCTTGCAGACTGCCCACCAACAAAAATTACCTAAGGTAACAGTGCAAAAAAATAGTTTATGGCCTGATGTTTCAACCCTAGTAAAGTCTTTTCTTGGAGGCTAAATGACAACACAACATTTACCATGGTCAAGTGGTTAGATTGCCGGACTTGCAATTACAAGGTTGTAGGTTCGAATCCCCCAATCTAACCGCCGATTCCTCAATGACTAGAATAAGTATTGTCATCTAGTTACTGGAATTTGTGAAATTCATAATCATAGACGTTAAACCAGACATTAGACCAATGTTTGAGCTTGGCTGTTGCCAGCTTGGCGTTGTTGGAGTTAGCGGAGTTCCCTTGACGGGAACATCATCTAAACAAAAACTAACAGGTATACTGTATAATCTTGCCAAGACAAAGTCTCACGTTTAAGCTTAGCAGATATCTGAAGATGATTAGATGGAACAATAATTGTATTAAAGTTGTTAAAAGATTTGATGTCTGTTTCATGCTCTCGTGAAGGGAGAAAGGGGCAGTGCTGGCCCTATTGTCAGTCAGTTCGGAATAATGCAGGTGAGGTGTAGAAACACGCATGAAATAGCCGTATGGTGTCAGATTAAAGAGTTTCATTTTAGTCCTGGTGTGGATGTTGTCTCTGATACTGTTTTATGTCTTGTAGCATGAAGTGCTGTTTACTTACATTTATAAAAAAATATGTGTTCAAGCTGCATCCAAACAGACAAATTATTTTAATGTTAATTCAATTTTGAACAAAATAAATAGATTGTTTGTGTATTTTATATAACAGTTGTGGTACACGAAGTGTGGGCCTTGGACATCACTGTTTACCGAAAGTGTTCAATGGCTTTAATTTCTCATCATAACTTTTTTGTTGTATTCCTTACAGGGACCACCAGGCGACAAAGGAGACATGGGTGATCTGGGATTACCAGGGGAACGTGGACAACCTGTAAGACTTATAAATGTATTTCTCAGTAACAAAACTTTTTTATGTGTACCTTGAGAGAAATATTTCTACCATCTTGTCCGTGTTTGTTTGTTTGTTTGTTTGTTTGTTTGTTTGTTTGTTTGTTTGTTTGTTTGTTTGTTTGTTTGTTTGTTTGTTTGTTTGTTTGTTTGTTTGTTTGGTTGTTTGGTTGTTTGGTTTTGTTTTCTTTCTTTTTTCTCCGTTTGTTTCCTTCTGGCACCACTTTTCACCCTTAACTTGTCAAGATACATAACAAATTCTGAGTACAATAGCCCCGCAGGCAAAAAGTCCTTGATTTAAAAAATTTCTTGGAAACTTTAAAATACACACTTGCCTTTTTTATGATCAGCGAGTAAATTTCTCGTACGAAAATTCTGAAAAAGTCTTAAAATTTCATCAGTATAAATGCTTTGACCGGTGGTGACTTTTTGATACAGTATTGAAACTGCATCGTACATTTGAGACTTCCTGTGAGTGATTCCTGGACACTGCCGGCACAAAATTACCTCTTCCTCGATAATGATTGAAATATCCTCTCTCTAGAGGTCCAAAACGCTACGACAAATAAATCTTTTGATTCTTCTATAATCCTAGAAGAGAATTGACAAAGGGTATCAATTTCATTTTCCCCCTGAAAAAGTCAGAATAAATTATCAAATACTTTTCTTTATTCTGGTTTGGCAGCCCCGTTCTAGAAACTTTACACAACTGCTGCTTTGTCAACTTGTGCAAGTTTCTTTTTGTTAGTTATTTCTAAAAGTTTTTTTTATAGAGATCGCCATGCATTACAAGGCCACTGAGGTCTACATTGAACTGATTTTGGCTAACGACCCAAATCAACTGCCACCAGGGGCACGGTGCCATCACCTATTCTTAGGGCTGAAACAGGGTTACCCTATTCACAGTCTATAAGGATGTAGGCATGGGTATCATCCACTAGGAGCATGGCTGGTAGCCCCAACAAAATGTGTGCACAACTTTTGCAATAAATGATGCGAAAGTGAACTTACGCAGATGGGTAAAGTTTCATGAAATCGGGGATGTTTAAAATTGAAAGAAACCACATGATTATGTCAAAGTTTACATGTTTCATTCCCGCAATCCATGAGTTTTTAAACGAACAAGCTGACCATGACAGGTCCCGTATTTGAGTCACATTAAGACCTTTAAATACGTGTTAGTGATTGAAGAAGTTTATAATTTGATCGACTCGACTTTGAAGATTTCGTTTGTTTTTGCCAAATTAGAACTGAGTAATTCTTTATCATCAGAAACCATCAGTGTCTTTTTCCTTTAAAAGACTCAAAAGTACACAATTTAGAACGCCAAGACCATCATACATTTGTTCAATTTGTTCTAAGTTACTCAAAAATAATTGGTAATGGCAAACCTAAACTACGTCATTCTCGAAACTATTTCCTCAAAACTAAACGATTATTGAGAGAGGAGATTTTCTTGAGTTTCCTGTACTTTTTTGTTGATATATTATGAGAACTTAACTCACTGACCAGTGCCAAGGGAGGCAATGTCATATCAACTCAAATTCCCCAAGTAATAATGGATGGCAGGAATTATTTCTTGTGCCAAAACATGTCCGAAATCTTATCACACTTACACAGGCTTTCTGATCATGACAAAAAGCAGTCAAATCCCAAACTGATTGAGGAAAGAAAAACACCTTTCCTGTTAGTTGGATCCGGCCGTGCGAAAGAATCTAGTTTTGTTTTTATTTAAAAAAAAAAAAACTGATTGATATCTTTACACATTTTTTTTAAAACCTAAATATACTTGTTCTTTTACTTTAAATATTGTTTTACTTTGATATTATGTCACTTATCATACTCCTTCCGTTGTCTTGAACTGTCTTATAGTTCTTGAAGCTTGCATGTACTTCTTAAAAACCATGTTCTTCCCATTTCTTTCCCATTCCAACTTCTTTAGTCTTCATATTGTCGTTTATTTGTCTATTCCTTGCTTGTCTTATTTCTACTCTTCTTCTTGTTTTTCTTTTTGTATGACATTCACAATGGTATAGCTCTCAAATTCCTGTCTATTTGCCTTGAAAATGTGCAATTTATCGATTGTATCAATACGCGTGATTCACAATACTACCCCCTCTATAGTTTGGCATGAGACACCAATATTGCAGTGTAGGGGAACAAATCAAGAAGTTTTTAGTCAAAATGGCTTCTAAGGCCCTTGTCACCTGAGGCAATTTTTACAGGCATCTTGGAGGCAACCAGCCGCAGTGCATGCTACAGGAACACTCTGGAAGCACATTTTTCAAAAACTATGATCCCCCCCAAAAAATATGTGATTATTCGAAATGTGAGTGCATTTTTGTTTTCTTGGAGATTGCCTGGAACTGGTTGCCTGTAAATTGGCGCTTGTCTCTTATGTAACTACGAAAAAAATTGCCCCAATTTAAGTGGTAACTTGTGATTAAGCACTTCATTGACCACACAGTATTACACTCTAACACGCAAAATGGTTTAAAGCTTCCCATGGACAAACTATAGAGGGCGCTATATTGTGTACCACCCTTATTGCTATGTATAGTTGTTTAGACTGGCCGTGCAGTACTCTATTTAGAGCTTTTGTATAATAAATATATATATATATTATATTCATGTGTAGTTTGCAATAGAGTTGCACCATTCTTCCACTTTTAATCACTTCATTTTATCATCAGCACATTTATAACTTCATCAAAAAAGCTTTCAGCTACAAGATGGAATGTTATGTTAGTTAACAGTCATCTCTATCACCCCTTCTCTTTTGCCCTCTTGTACTTGGGGTCTTTCTCCGGGGATAAGATTCACAGCGAAAAGATCTTTTCTCTGCAACAGTTGTTAAAATTCAAAAACTTTTTAGTGTTCCAAATTTGGCTTTCTAAAGTCAAGATCTATATTGATGGTTGGGGATATCAACTTTTGTGAGTCTCTGAAATTTGAGAGAGACATTTCTTTTGGAAATCAAGAAACGCAAGTAGTGTTTTAAGATTTGAAAGATCATTTTAGAGAGAGATAAGGTTTTTAAGTATCTTCCAAAAATCATGTGGTGAATCTTTATCAAAACAAAGAAAATGGTGTCAACCACAGTTGTTTTTGTAGAACTGACACTCTTAAAAGAGATCTTTACATTGTGCTACTGTAAACCTCACCTAGTTATACTTTCACCATGCAGAGTTTCAAGTCCTACTTTAAAAGGTGTTAGTTTTTGACCAGCCCTTCCCCCCATTTGTCTCCAGTCCTTAAAATCATTTCATGTCTGTGCCGTACTGTAGGGAATGCGCGGTGTGCGTGGCCAGAAAGGAGTCTGGGGCAAATCGGGGCGCAGGGGAAAGAGGGTACGTGGTAGCATGCCAGGCTTATGAAGCATGTGTGCCACACTGAACTGCGCAACTCTAATATCGCTCACTTTAATTGCTGTCACCCAAAGATTATCCCAGTTGGGATACATGTATCCCAATTTGGATATATGTATCCCAATTTGGTGATTTTTATACCCTGATTGGTGATAATTGCCACCGATGAGGGTATCAGAAACTCTTGGGTGACAACTCATTTTTGATGCTCTAATATTGTATGCTTTAACTGGGATCATTGTAACCAAACTCACTTGATTGGGGTAGAGTGTTACCTCGATTGGGTACTAAAAGCCCAATTGGGGTAATGATTAGACCCATCATCAGGAACTGTTTTGAGTGACATTGATGCCTTCTGCTAACTTAACACAGGGTTGTTGTCAACTAAGGTATTAACCCAACTAGGAATGCAAACAAATTGGGAATTCAGCAGTAGAGTTTCATCGGACACTTTGAAATCATTCCAATTTGGGCAAAAACAGCTCAACTTAGGCAAACAATTTGCTTTGCATTAACATTAGGTGTTATATACGAGATGGCCTTTTGGGAGAAGATCGGGACATGGTATTATCCCAATTGAGGGCATCTACACATGTATACCTCAACCGAGGTAGTTTACAGTTGACAATAATACCCTCAAACCAGTAATGTTTACAAAACTCAATAACAAAAATTAATTGAACTGCATTTAACTTAATACAAATTAATTGGAGAGCTATGGACTAACCAAAACTTTCGTGGTAAGAGGTTTTCACTAGACATAAGCAACTTTGTAGGACAAGAAGACATAGTTATTTCATAAAATATTTTACTGAGGAAGCTAAGCTGTTTAAATGTTGATATCAAATTTGTTGAGTAGCATTAGTTATTATTATTTGTTATTCTTTTGATTGAAAAGTCAAAAGAACTGCTTATGTTACCTTTCAGCCTCTCATCAATGTTAAACACTGGTTTGACATTAAAGCAATACAAATAAGAAGTAAAATACTACTCTCAAAAAGATGGATATAACACTCAAACTAAATAAACATTAGGAGTGACGTAGACAAGTGGTCTACGGCGTTGGGCTTAGACAGAGTTGGGCTTTGTGTATTTACAGAATGTAGGTTCGAATCTTGGCCTGGTCAGTTGCAAAGCACTTTATCGTAATTGCTTCTCTAAACTTATGGGTACAAATGGTGAGAGCTGTAATGGACTGGTATCCTGTCCAGTGGGAATAGAAATATTCTCAGTTGCCAAGGAGACTTGACACTTGTGTCCTCGAGCAAGGCACTTTATCAGAATTGCTTCTCTTTACACAGAAGTACTAATGGGTACCAGTTTAATAGACTTTACTTTTACTAATTGAACATTAACATCAGCATCCTGCTTTAACAGCAAATCTAGGCGTTAACAAAACCATGGCATGGAGAGTTATTGTGCAGTGCGCCCTCATTGTCTGTTTTCTGCAACTTGTCTAACGATTGTCTGTAGAAAGTTAACTGACAGCTCATCTTAAACAAACAACACCCCCTAACAACACTACACAACAAACATTAAAGGAACACGTTGCCTCGGATCGGTCGAGTTGGTATTTGAAAAGCGTTCTGTAACCATTTGTTATAAAATGCATATGGGTAGAAAGATGTTGTTAAAGAAGAATACAATGATCTACACAAAACAATATGCCTCAAAGTTGCATGGTTTTCTTTTTACCTCGTCAACTAACACAGCGACCATGTTAGTTCGACGTAAAAGGAAAACTGCAATTTGGAGTGATACTTGTGTGGATCATTATATTCTACTTTTAAAACATCTTTCTAACCATATGCATTTCATAACAAACCGTTTCAAACGCTTTTTATAGACCAACTCGTCCGATCCAAGGCAACGTGTTCCTTTAACATAGATTTGTTATTATTTTCTGCATGTGTCTGTTGTTCTTATCTGAAGTTGATTTTATTTCAGGTTTTCGTTTAGGTATTTAATTCTTATGGGACAGGGCCACTTTCCATTAACTTCTATGGGCACATTTCTTAAAGGGCACCAAGGCCAAAACCAGAATCCTGGAACCTTATTGGCATTTCCTGAAATTCATGGCCTGAGGTTTGAGTAAAAAGGAGAGAAGACATTAAATATAGTATTGTTGTACAGAAGAGGTAGAACTGACAAAATAGACGCAGACAGTGTTCATGTTTTCTATGATCAAGTACACTTAAAGACACTGGACACTATTGGTAATTGACAAAGACCAGTCTTCTCTCTTGGTGTATCTGAACATATGCATAAAATAACACCCTTGTAAAAATTTGAACTCAATTGGTCGTCAAAGTTGCGAGATAATAATGAGAGAAAAAAACACGCTTGTCACACAAAGTCGTGTGCATTTAGATGGTTGATTTTGAGACCTCAAATTCTAAACTTGTGGACTTGAAATCAAATTAGTGGAAAATTACTTCTTTCTCGAAAACTATGTCACTTCAGAGGGAGCCGTTTCTCACAATGTTTTATACCGTCAACCTCTCCCCATTACTGGCTAACAAGTGAAGTTTTGTGCTAATAATTATTTTGAGTAATTACCAATAGTGTCCACTGCATTTAACAAACCTGTGAATATTTTGGCTTAATCTTTTGCGAGTCAGGAGAGAAAGTATTTTGTTAAAATGCGCAATTTGCAGCATGTAGACACATTGTCTTTAAATAGTTTTGGTTGTAACAACTGAAAACACCTTTTTTTTCTTCTTTTTTCTATTATGACTTGGAATTTTTCGGAAAAGGCTGCTAATATGAACTTTTGAATCAGTACACTTTTAGACTAAATCTAAACAGCGTTTCTATCCCCACCAATTCTGCTTACCACAAACAGGTGTCTCTTGTTAACTCCCAATCTATTGAAAGATTGAACGCTCAAAGTCATTAGTTTTAATTACTTCATGCAACTTGTTATCACAAACACCTAATGTGTCGGAGTTTTAAAAAAACTCGCCTTTCCACAAAATATTACAGAACGCTCAATTCATTAGTTTTAGTTACTTCACGTAACTTGTTTTAATCACAAACACCCAATGTCTAAAAGCTTACAAAAAGCAAAACCGATTGTTGGTCTAGAAAACATTGTTCGAATATCCTGACAGTTTACCTCCTACCTGATGACGCATTTCTTTTTTCCAAGAAAAAATGTCAACTGAATGTTGGAAGAGGAAATTGAAGATCAGACGATAATCCATTTTCCTTTTCATGTTTTCAAACGGAGCATCTTGCTAATGACTGGGCAATAATTGTCTCACATGTTGACAAGTTGACATGTTGACATTTTGACCTCTCGTATACCTCCAGTATATTATTTGCCATAGGAGAACACGCAGGATTACTGTTACAGTACCATATTCATTAAAGGCAGTGGACACTGTATTGGTAATTACTCAAAATAATTATTAACATAAAACCTCACTTGGTAACGAGTAACGGGGAGAGGTTGATAGTATAAAACATTGTGAGAAACCGCTCTCTCTAAAGTGACGTAGTTTTCAAGAAAGTAGTAATTTTCCACGAGTTTGATTTCGGACCTCAAGTTTAGAATTTGAGGTCTTGAAATCAAGCATCTGAAAGCACACAACTTCGTGTGACAAGGGCGTTTTTTTTTATTATTATCTCGCAACTTCGACGACCAATTGAGCTCAAATTTTTACAGGTTTGTTATTTTATGCATATGTTGAGATACACCAAGTGAGAAGACTGGTCTTTGACAATTACCAAAAGTGTCCAGTGTCTTTAAAGGTGCACTCTCAGCCAAGTAATCGGGCAACCAGTTGGACACCAAGTTATCTTCCCCTTTGCTCACGTTTCCTCAAAGTATTTGCAGAATAAAGTTTTAAAAATGTGGAAATAACTAGAATGTGGGCATTACCAGAATGAAGTAAACATTGGAAATTTACCTGGGCCCAATTTCATAGAGCTGCTAAGCACGAAAATTTGCTTAGCATGAAATTTCTTCCTTGATAACAACAGGATTACCAACCAAATTTCCATGTGATTTTCAGGATAAGCAAACAACAGCTGAACAAGCAATATGCAACAAATAGAAATTTTGTTGGTAATCCTGTTTGTATCAAGAAAGAAATTTCATGCTAAGCAAATTTTTGTGTTAAGCAGCTCTATGAAATTGGGCCCTGGTGTCTGCCACCTTATAGTATTATTAGATTGCCGGTAATGAAACCAAGGATACCTTAAGTGACGTTAATCACTGTAGCTATGTGAACCCAAAACACTGGGGTTAACCCCTTCTCTTCCATGATAAATGTTCTGGTTTGTAATATCTTTTCACGAAGGTGGGATGGGTGGGCTGGTTGAGTCTTACCTCGCCTTCCACCTCTAGGTCCCCGGTTTGAATTCCAATGTGGACTGGGTTTTCAGTCCATACCTGAAGGTCTGGAGTAGTCCTCCCACAACTAAAACTTTTCTCTTGTCTTCTCTCCATGGGGTTTCTATGCTAGTATCGCGTTTTTGAAAATCCTTTTTTTTCAGAACCTGGTGTTTATATTGAATAAGAAGTTCCTGAGCCCAGTTGATATCTTGATGGATGTTTGTCTTTTAGGGTTTGAATGGCACAGATGGTAAAGACGGAACTCCTGGACTGATGGGTCTGGAAGGAAAGAAAGGAGATATGGGAGATGTGGGTGTGCCGGGAACGCCTGGGGAAAAGGTAAGAAGTCATTCCTAATAATACAAAGTAGCGTCTTGTTATAGTGATCGCAGACTCGGGGACACTAGCCTGTTCCCGTGGCAGACGACAAACCATCCATGTGGACAACTTGTGACGGGACGCTGACCTGCAACTGGGCGATTCGTACAGCAACGGGAGACCAACGTGCATCGACTGAATGAAGGTGATCCCCTGGCTGCCACTTCCCAGGTTGTATTGTAAACTTGGGAGTGATCCCTGGCTAAACAGTAGCTATTAAAATGGTTGAATGGCTTCTGACTGGCACCACAAACAAAGATTTTGACTAATACAGGACCCCCAACATAGGTCTGGAAAGCTCAGTTGGTAGAGCGCTGGTGTGTTCATCCGAAGGTTCTTGGTTGAAATCTTGCTCCTTCAGATAATTTTTCTTTTCTTTGTTCAAACCCAAATTGTTTTGAATCAAAACTTATATAAACTATTTCAAAGAAAATGCTATTGTTTAGTTTGTTAAATCAATACTATTGCATTATACAGGGTGAGACAGGTGATAGGGGAGAGAAGGGTGACCAGGGATCTGACGGAGCACCAGGGATCCAGGTACGATCATTGAAACTACAGTGTGCCTTCACACCCTCTTACTACTAACAACATTGTTTATTTCCTCATGTACTAACAAGCAATGTTTCTGATATCTTCAGCCTTTTTATTACCAAATTTTGAAAGGACTGCGCAAAATGCTTTCAAGCTAAATTGTCTGATGACAGAAGACAACAAATATCTGCCATTTAGAATGACCAGACAATATTCAAATCTCACACACAAATGGTCTCCCAGGTAAAAAAAATACACTCCATTTGAAACCAGTTCAACTGGTGTAAACTGGTCCCAACTAGTTCGTTGAACTGGAAATCTGTAACTGGATTGAACTGGTTCATGTGGATGCCACACCACAATATCTACCAGTTGGCCACTACTTCCTTGAACTGGTTTCAACTAGTTTCTTTTTCAACCAGCTGGACTACAAGTTGAATCCAACAGGTACCAGTTGAACACCAGTTTATTCCAGTTTAAACAAGTTGACTTTAACTGGTTTTAACTGGAATTTTCACCTTGGATTGAAGAACGGAGTGCTTCATGTATCTCAATTGAACCTTGTAGCTGCGATTGTTGAACACTTTTCCCAGTTCCACACTCCTAATGTTGCTATGATGCTTTGATTTGGCAGGGATTAGAAGGAATGGTTGGCCAGCCTGGTATGGACGGACTGACTGGACCACCAGGTGTAGGAGAGAAGGGAAGCCCTGGTGAAATTGGACCCACGGGAATAGCTGTAGGTAGCCATGTTGACATGGCGAACTATTCACTTCAATTCATAATAAATCTTTTTTTCCAGTTAGTTTTTTTTAATTCTGTGTAGCAGCTGATGATGGCTGTACAGTTTTTTGTTTTTTTTGAATTGTCAAAATTATGCTTCTGATTCTTATGGTTGGAGTTTTAGTTTTATAATTGGTTTACAAAGCCTCAAAGAGCAACTGCAACTTCTTAGTTTTTTGTCTTTCTTGTGAGGCGCTGCATTAATTGTAGAGGCACTGTGTTAATTGTAGAGCGCCATAGAAATGTTTATTATTATTATTTATTATTATTAGTTTGTCAATTAGTAGCATTTCGTCTTGTAAAGATATGTCAATAGTTGTGTGGATGGCTTTTAAAAACATAACTTCAATGGGGTGTCATGGCTGAGCGGACGCTGGACTTAAGTTCTGCAATGTACAGAATGTGTGTTTAAATCCTGACCTGGTCAGTCATGACCCTGTGACATTGAGCAAGGCATTTTATCATAGTTGCTACTCTCCTTTCAGGAGTACAAGTGGGTGGCATGGTTGGCGTGTGCGTAAAGCGCTCGCCTCTCACCAAGGTGACCCGGTTCGATTCCCGGCCGGGGCCATATGTGAGTCGAGGGTTTTCCAGACCATCCGGTTTTCCTCCCTCGGGAAAAATCACACACTTTCGATCTTGGCTGTGCTCCGTGGTCATAATGGGTTGATGTGGCTGGCAGCCAGAGGCACCCTTGCATGCCTGCTTCTGCTTCTCGTTGTAGCCGCATCCTTCGCAATTTAGCTTTTAGCTGCGAGTAAGGATGATTAGCCCCCCAAATTATTATTATTATTGTTATTATTATTGTTACAAATGGGTATCGCTTACAGATGGAATTTGTTGGCTCAGAAATATTTATGATTAATCGATAATTTTGTTGGCAGGGTGCTAAAGGTGACAAGGGAGATATTGGGTTACAGGGTGAAATCGGACCCCAAGGCATTGCTGGTGTACAGGTATAACTGTGGATTTGACAACTCTGCAATATTCTTTAAATAATCTTCAAAAAGACTTTTTCACTCCTTTTTATCAAATTGCTTTGACCTTTCAAGTTATACCCATAATATTTTTGGGATGAAAGTTGAGTTAAGTTTCCCTTTTTCAAAAGACAAAATGATTTCATAATTGAAACTCAAATTAGAATTAAAGATAAAGTTAAATCTTCATATTGTTTACATCATTCAATTACTCTCTCAACCCTGATCAAAACTCAAATAAAATTTCTTGATTGCCAAATGCAAACCACAAAAAGTTTATGTCAAATCAATTTGATGCATATTATTTCATTGTTTTTATTCTGATGAAGTGTCAATATATATATATATATATATAATTTTTTTTTTACAAAATATGTATTCATCTTGTACAATATTTATTCCACAGGGCATTAAGGGTATGATAGGGCCCCCGGGTCTGGTAGGACCAACAGGCCAATATGGACCTCAAGGGCCAAAGGGTGAAAAGGGAACTATTGGACCAATGGGTTTGTCTGTACGTAATGCCTGCACTTTGTTCATTTAGGACTAACACAAAGAACTAACACCCTTTAAAGGCAGTGGACACTATTGCTAATTACTCAAAATAATTATTAGCATACAACCTTAATTGGTAACAAGTAATGGGGAGCTGTTTTTAGTATAACACTTTGTGAGAAACGGTTTGTTATTTTATGCATAAATGTTGAGATACACTAAGTGAGAAGACTGGTCTTTGACAATTACCAATAGCGTCCAGAGTCTTTTTAAAACCATCTTAAACAGGCGTTAACCTCTTTATCTTTACTTGTTTATGTTGTCATAAAGTACTAACACTAAAGAAAAATGCTGGTATGATGTTTTTAATTATGTTCCTTCGTTTGCAGCAACAACTTTTTTAATCAGTTTTGTCTAACCGTACTAACAAAGTTTTCTCCCACCTTCAACTTTTCATTTTTATGTTCTCAGAACTTCATTTAGTTTGACTTACTTATTTACATTGACTGAAGTTTTACCCATACTAACATTTTCCTTGACTAACAAGTTTTTCAAGCTTTCCCAACTAACTAACGGTCTCACTTTATGTTTTCAGAACTTAAAAAAAAATCTTGTTTATCTTTACTGACATTTTCTTTTGTGATTAACAACAGCTGCTTGTACTTAGATTTCAATTCATTATGCCAACATTAATCATTCTTAGTGCTGTTACTTCAAGTTACTGTTTTTGCTTTCCAAACTATCTGGCAATAATTTTTGTCTTCTTCTTCCAGGGAACGAGGGGTGAAATTGGAGAGAGGGGAGAGGTCGGACCAAAGGGAATTATGGTGAGTAGTTCGGAGAGAACTCAATAATGTGAACTCGTGCAAGAAGTATGATGAGAATTGTTCTTTCTTGAACTCCCTTGAGACAAGTTAAAGGGATGCTGCAGTGAATTCAAATAAAACAGTTAATTTTGCTGTCATTTATTTCTGATATATGTATTGAACATCAATAAAATGTGTTTTGTTTATTCTCGACATATCTGACTTGCGTAATAAGCGAATAAGTCATGCCCCCCCCTTTTGTGGATTGTTACCGCCCCCTACCATCGACGTCTCGTCGGGAATTCAAACATATCGTCAGCAAAAAGAGTCTGGTCCCTAACTACACGCGCCTAGGTACCAGGCCACACAGTGCACACGTCTCTATTATATGCACACAGCCAGGGGGCCCGGCGGCTTGAAAACCATTTTTAAAATACTTGCGCATTCAATAAAAAATGTAAACAAATATTTCAGGTTTAAAAAGTCATGTTTAATCATTTAAATGAATTTAAAAAAACTGCAGCCACCCTTTAAATCTCGATGTTAGAGAAGGAACAATTTTAAGTTCTTATTGATTCTAAGTACGATAATTGGTATTTTTGTGAAGGGAACTTAGTGAGAACTCGGGTAAGAAGTGTGACAAGTGGTTTCTTGGGTTATGATCGTTGTTGTTGTTGTTGTTTACAGGGTTTGGTTGGTGATCCAGGGAAAGCTGGCAGAGATGGGCCTAAAGGAAATATGGTAAGATTCAGGAACTGATTAAAACATATTCTAACAAAATTAAGAATGTTTTGTTATTATTTTGTTTTGTCATTTCATACATAGAAAGATAACTCCTTTAGTCTGGGGTCAACTTGTAGCCTTGGATCTCAAGGGTCTCACTCAGAATCCTTGCTGTTCCCAAAAACCACGCCTTCTGTAACAGATCTATGTTTATCGTAAGATTTCTGTAAAGTAACTGCTTTGTCTTTCCTTTTTAACTTGTAACTTCGATGACCCACCGAGTACAAAATTTCACAGATTTGTTTTGCTTACGTTGGGATACACCAAGTAAGAACACTGGTCTTTAACAATTACCGAAAGTGTCCAGCCGTTGATTTCACCAACCTCTTCCTAAACGTAGATCTATGTTTATCGTAAGATTTTTATAAGGTAACTGCTTTTTTCTTTGTCCTGGTTCTTTCTTTCAGGGCCCACCAGGATTAAAAGGCGATATGGTAAGATATTTTTCAATTTTTAACCAGCCCTCCTTTTGTTGCTCTCACTAAGCTTGGGCGATATCGATTTATTTTATTCACGATATATCGCCGACAATATATCGCGATATTCGATATAATGCGATTAATTAGATTTGACATCCAGTCTTCAAACTTCAAGTGAAAGTTGTAGAAGAGACAGTCATAGCATAAGAGAGGTGTTCTAATGACCTACTCTTCTGGTTTATGGGGTGCAAGATGTCTCAGCTAGCAATTACATCTCGATATTTAGTCAATATATCGCGATATATCGATATTTCGATTAAAACCAAATCCATCCTATATCGAAATCGTTTCCAAATTAATATCGCGATATTCGATTATATCATGATATCGCCCAAGCTTAGCTCTCACTTTGTTCCTCTTTCTATAAAGAAGAACATGTTTCTATAAAGAAGAACTTTCTTCTATATTGGTGTTATTAAAACTAAGCTGATCAAGTTCAGGTTTTGGCTAATTAACATTTTAAGATTTGAAATTTTATGAGCTTCTGAAGCCTATGCCTGAGCCAGTCCTAGTTTTAAAAATGAATTTGTTTCTAAATTGATAAGCATGCGTTCTTGCAATTATCGTTCTTAGCGAAAAACTATTTTGAAAATCAATGTTTTTACTTTACTGCATGATATTCGATTATTTGTGCTGTTGTGAAGTATTTTTGATTTATTTTAAGGTAGAGTCATATACTGGTTTTTGTCAACATAATGCTAAAGTTTTGAGACAATTAATTATCAAGACAGATATAATAAAAGTCATAATATGTGAAGTTTCAGCTGAATACAGTGTCTACTTGCTGAGAAAAAAAAACAAAAACAAAAAACTGCAAAAATATTTTCAGAAGCTTGTCAAATCAGTTCATGTTTAGCAAGATGACAGCAGGTTCCAACCACATCTCTGTCGGCAGCATTCGTAAATGAACACAAACCCTCAGCTATCTGAGAACTGATTCACCCATGAATCGTTTCTCAGATTCAAATGGTGTTATTTATTTCTAATCGACAGGGTTTTCTCAGATAAAATAGTTTTGTATGATACATACAACTGTACCATCTTCATAACAAGTAAGCTTTTGGATAAAAAATACCCCCTTCTTTTGGAAGGGGAGGGGTGCTCTTTGCCAAAGTGTGACCCTACCTTCAAGAAGTAAAATGTCACAATGTGTTTATTTTGATATTTTGTTCTTGTATTGATTTCCGTTATTGTATTGATGTCGTGTTATGTTGTAGGGTGATACAGGTTTTACTGGATTATTGGGTCCAAAGGGAGACAGAGGTGACGATGGGACGGAAGGTGAAAAGGTAAATAAACAAACAGATGCACAAACCAGTTAATGGTCTGACGTTTCGACCCTAGCAGAGTCTTTCTCGAAGGCTACACCAATAGATGTATGAGTTCAACTTTTTGTTTAAGTTTTTATGGTGTTTTTACCAAAGACACCATGAGATAAAAACAAGACTCTCTACTTGTTCTCGTGCAAGTTTCCCTCCAACCTACTATCTAGACTGTTTCAAAGGGAATACCAAATAAAACCTTCAGCTCCCCTCAGTTACTTAAATGTTTTTTTCTTCTTCTAGCCCCTCAAAAATTGCTTTTAGCCTTATTTCGGGCAAACTGGCATACAAATTTCTTCAGTTTAGTTTATATCCATTCGAAATGGGAGGGGATCGATGGACACTTTCACAAAGAGCTCAAATAAAAACCACTGTCGTCTCATTTTCTGTGATTTTTCTCCATCTTTATAGCTTCTGAAGGTTAAGGTTTCATTCTCTGCATCATCATCATTTTAGGCTCTTTTTATTTCTATCTCTTGCAGTTCTGGTCCATGTTGCTCCTGCATGTACCCTGGAGTCATCTTTCCATCTTCTTCTCTGTCCACCTTTTTTCCTTTCTTTTCCCTGTCCTTGATTACCAATCCATTATTCTTGTTTTTTCTCTTGCATTTGCTTAACTTTTCTCCTCCTTTGTCTTTTTGCTCCCCAGGGTGAACAGGGAAGGCGAGGCAAGCGAGGGTATAAGGGTTCCCCTGGGGATCCCGGACCACCCGGCCTGGACGCTCCAGTCCCTGTGGTGAGTGGGCCAGGCGTTTCCGCACTGCAGTGTTGCCTCAGGACCAGATGAAGTGGGGGCTATCTACAGTGACAGTTGTGAGGACTTTAAACAAAGTGACAATCCAGAAAATAAGAGCTGTGCACATTATTTTCGTGTAAAGTAGACACTGGTTGAGGGCAAATCTCTATGAGAAACTTTTAGAGAAACTTTTAACTCACTAAGTGGGAATAACATTTAGATGCGATATTGTCAGCCAATCTTGTTCGGCTGTGGCTAGTGTAGGATTACTGCATCAGCCTTAGCCTTAGTGAAGTCATTTTACTCACAAAAGCTGGTTATTAGAAAACAACATCGATCGATCACCCCTGGGAACGAGGTTGAGTTCCATCAGATTCAAGTAAGATCAAATTCTGGCTGGCAATATGGCAGATCCGTTCAGTGACTTCACATAAAACAAAAAAACCTCTATCAACTCTTTTGTACTAACTGTCATTGTTGAGCCTTCATTCTCTGTTCTTGTTGTATGTACCATCTGTCAGTCTGGTGACTACCTCATTTATAGTCTGGTGATGGGAATTCATACATTCTAAAGGCCGAGTCACACTGCAGCGATAACGAAGACGATAATGATCACGACGCAAGTAGAATGCATTCTATTGGTTGAATTGCTCCACGTAGAATACGCACACGCTCATTCAACCAATAGAATGTGTTCTCTTTGCGTCGTGATCGTTATCGTTTTTGTTATCGCTACAGTGTGACTTGGCTTTAAGGCTGTGACCGAAATGGCGATTTCAGCTACAGGTACGGCTAGAACGTGCACGTCTGCCTTTTCTTCAGTACTGGCAGGCATGCTGGTTTAGCCGTAGCTGTAGCTGAAGTTGCCGTTTCAGACACGGCTTAACAGACTCCTAGCCGATTTTATGAATCTTAAGTGCTTTGTGAAATTGAACCCTGATGCGTATGATGTCATTCGAGTAGGGCGCCCTCACTTAGAGGTAAACGGAGGATAGGCCTCCATGCTGTGCGCTGTGTAGACATAGCTGCGCGTTTCCATTGTTCCATCATCCTTTTTCCTCTAAGACCAAGGCGGAATGACATCAATGTACAGTGTCCATTGACAACATTTTCTTTATACATACATGTAGGGCTGCCACTGTTACTTAGTCTTTCTCTCTCTCATGCATGAACACATATTGAAATCTCCTCTGATTTGTCTTTTCCCTTCTGTCCGTAGATAAGGGCAACATTTCATAACTCTGCTTTCTGCATAATTCTTCGTTTTTGGTCACCACTCTCTACTTTCAGGATTAGCGCCAAATTTCTGTCAGAAACATGAAGAGCCATTTTCACACTATACATAGCCCCATGAGTTCCGTGCGGGCACTTTCACACATTTTACTCCCCTAGATCCTTATTCCACAGGGTTTCAGTTGCACGTGTCAAGAGAAAACCTCAGGTCTTTTTTAACATTTGCCCCTACTCCAGGGCAGGGGTGGTTATTGCCTGGGTGTATAATAATTATGAACAGCATTTATAAGGCGCATTATCAATCAAAGATTACTCAATGTGCCTAACAATAAAAACTAAAAAGGCATAAAAAAAAAAGACAAAATAAAATAATATCAGCAAAATACTATGCCCTTTGCTGGGGTAGATCATGGGTTAAGCAATCCAAGTGTGAAAGGGCCAACCATTATTCCCAGGGCTTCCCCTGGGTGGGGAGCACAGTAGTTTGAAAAGGGCTAAGTATGTGTGTGCTCAAACGAAATGTGGCAGCCCCTGTAAAGATAGCTGGTTCCCTAAATAACCGTTGCGTTTACTGCACTGCTAAAAATGGTTGTCTTGAAACAAGAAAAACATCTTATTTTGAGAAAATCTTCTTGTGTCACTCCCTAGAAAATATTTTCTAGGGAGTGACACAAGAATAATTTTCTTAAAATAAGATGTTTTTCTTGTTTCAAGAATACCATTTTTAGCAGTGTGTGGATTTCTTTGCTCCCATAAGCACAGACAAGTCCATACCTTGCCTTGTCAACTTGGCAATTTCTGGTAAGGGTTTGGACTGGAGGACCCTGCCTTGGCCTCCAAGCTAAGTTAAAGAAAACATGAAGAAATAACCACGAAATAGAAGCTTAAATCTCTAGTTTATACATTTTCTTTCCAAATTTGCATGTCAAACTATTCATACTTCAGGTGACCATAAATGCTTACAATGTACGTGTCTCCATCTTTCTTAAGTCATTTCAAATGTTTTTTGTTTTTTTGTAGGGTTCCAATGGGTTACCTCTGCCAGAATGCTGCTTTTACCAACCATAGTAGGAAACGAAACCACTTGACGGACAAACAACTGGACTATTTCTTAGGGTTAAGTCATCGAGCATACTCTATTATTGAAAAGATCACGACGCAACAAGAAAAGTCCCAGAGTCGTCATTTTAGTACTATACAATATGGATTTGTACATATAGCAGATATATTAAGATTAAAGTGTAAAAAAACAAACAAAATTTTTAAAACCATTACAAAAAATACTTATAATGAAAAGTTTATATATTTTTTATTGTATTCTATTCGGAGAGAGACGTTTCCCGGTTGTGTGAAAGAGGGAGAAGTCCGGAATTTTTAGAGTTGAATTGTGAAGGTTATAAATGTGGGAAATCATATTTTATCTTTGGGCACAGCTTCTCTCATACCTACTTACCTCATTTGTCTGTAAGCTTCAGTTGGGAAAGACTTGTCAATAAAGGCCATTTAAATTGTAGTTCCATTTCGTATGGCCTGTAAGCAGATTTTGTTCTGCTTACAGGCATACTTACTTCGTTTGTCTGTAAGCTTCAGTTGGGAAAGACGTGTCATTAAAGACCATGTAAATTGTGCTGGGTTGTGGTTCAATTTCGTAAAGCCTGTAAGCAGATTTTGTATGCTTACAGAATGGCCATAAGCAGACATTTTATAAACGCTGCTTACCACATAATAAGCAAGGCAAACGGCACACAAGCTTGCTGGGGAGCCCCTTGCAATTGGGCCCTGTTGGGTATTTAGCCCTAAATATAAGGTATTTAATTATTAATCAAAACAATTGGGTCGATTGGTGTGGAATTTTAAAGTTTACCACGGTCATTAGGAATGTTATTCTTTTTATCCCCTAAATCCTGAGTCTAAAGATAGTTTTGAAACAAGTTTGAATCACCTTGCTATGTTTTCTGTTTCTATAACTTGTATTGTGTTAATGGGAATCGACAGTTTGAGATGGTCTTCAAGTGTTGTTTTTGCGGCCTTCTTTGTTGGCAAGGGTAAACAAATAAGTATTATTATTTTTTAATCGATTGTTTTTTATTTAATTGTAGAAATTAAACTGGAGAGGGTGGCTTGTTTTAGTGTCTTATATATCCATCTGGAATATGTTTTTAGCTGATGTTGTCCTAGGAAAATGTGTAAATAGAAAGAACAACAGATAGCTCAATGACATGAATTTCAATGTTGTTATTGGCTGAAATTTGCTCATGAATATTCAAAAGAGGAAAGGGATGATTTGATTGGTCACTGCTTTTCAATGAATATTGATAGCAAGGTTTTACTTGACTATATGATGCATGCAGCTACCAAACTGAAAATGCAAAATACATTTTTAGAAACAAATCTGTTTTAATAGACATTAATAAAGCTGTAAATATTTATGCACAGGAATTTGTATGAAGTATTCGTTTAAAAAACAATTTTCGTAAAAGAAAACTTCTGAAATTTGTTTCCAATCATAATTTGTTCTGTAGTCGGCCGTTCAATATATAAATAGTGGCTATAGGGCACGAGGCTGTAAACGTATTTATTGTTAGAGTTTTTTATTTATAACTTTTGTCATGGAAAACAATTTTTTTGTTTTTACTGAAACTTTCTTAAGGGCCTGAAATTTAAGGGAAAGTCACATTTTCATTTGAAAATAGACACTTTAGTTCGGAAATCAAAGTTTTCAAAGGAGGATTTTTGAAATTACCCCAAATGCAAGACCGTTGTCATTTCTAATAGTGTTAAAATCATGCTATAAAATTAACTTTTATGCATCATTTATAAAACAGTAGGCTTTGTGTTAACATGTACATATGTATAGATAATTGTGTATTACTTACATACATATAGTATCATGTATATTACATTGACCTTTTTTGCATGTAGTAAAGATATGAAAAATACAGAAAATGATGCCCGATATGAATTGAGATTAATGCCAACTTTGCACATAATTGGAATTACAATTTTTACTTTTTTATTGTTTTTTTTATTATTTAAATTTCATTTATTTATTTATTTATTATGTTTTTATTTCTTTCTTTCTTTTTTTTTTTTTTTTTTTTAGGGGGGTGCTCTTTTTCCATTAAATTGTTTCCTTTACGATAAGAAAATATTTTTTTGGAAATCCTTAAAATTTGCCTTCAAAGTTTCCATTCAACATTTGGTAAGCAATTTTTTGTTTTATATATCTGGGTTCCTTTTAGGGGTGGGGTCAAATTGGTTTTTACCACATAACAAGCTGCAAGAACTTTGTAGCAGTATTTATTTTGTAAGTCTGTAATGCAGGTTTAAGTTTCCTTGAAATGACCCTTGGTTTCCTGAAGTGAAATTTGTATTTTTTAAGGTTTTTGTTTCTGATGTTCAGACATTATGCAAAGCTGTACCATTATGCAAATAACATATACATATTTATAAGGTGCTCATGAATAATGTATTTGCTTAATGTTTTTTATCTTGCCTGTGAGTGAGTTGAATACCTCATCTTGGGCGGAGTCAATGTGTACATGAATAAATGATATTGATGACTGATCATCAATATTAATATGTAATTTTGCGTAAAACTTGTGATAATTTACTTTTGAGTCCAGAGAGAGGCGTTGATATTGTAGCACCACACATGATCAAGTTTCAAAAACAACAAAATTAATAGGAACAAAAAGGCTCTAAGACCTTGACCCAATTTCATAGGGTGCGTTCGTTAAGCTCCCCTGGATCGACCCCGGTGTGTGGCGTGTTTTTTGTCCAGGACAAACGTGTGCAGATAATTACCCACGTTTGTCCTGGAAAAAAAAAAACACCACACACCGGGCTTGACCCAGGGAAGCTAAACGAACGCACCATAATTATGCTCAATAAGACTACCTGTCAAAATACCTTATCACACGTACAGTTTGTGACTGGTATCCTGCTTATGTTCGCTTAGCGGAAAATTATGGAATATTTTCTGCTTATTTGAAGTTGGGACCAGTGGTTAAAAATTGTTCCTTTGGTAAAACAAAATCTTATGGTTCAATCACGACCATGGGCCAACTTGTTTAACCATCTAAGATAAACACTTGCTATTAAGCACAGACATATATATGCTTAGTATAAATAATGAGGTTACTACCCAAAATACATCATATGACATCTTACATTGCTGTGATTGGTACCACACTTCATGCTAAGCGACAACAGCTTTATATGAATTGGGGCCCTATAACGTCGAATGATTATAAAAACAATGTTTCTATAACAATAATATCCCCCGCCCAAACAGTAAAAAAACACCGGCAAATCGGGTTTGTGGATTCATGGCTGCATTGGTCAACCTATTGTCCCTTTTCTAATGACCTTCATTGTGGGTCCATTGTTCTTGGCTTTGTGTGGCTCAATTGTCATGTTGTCCGACCCCACAAAGGCAAGGACACGCCCCTACTCCCTGTCCAAAGTAACCCCTGCTGCTGTCCCGGGCATCCCTTCACATAACATTACTGATTTATCACAACCTCTGACCTTTCCTGAAGAGGAAAGAGTTGTATCTTCCATTCTTTGATGGGGGTATTCATATAAGGGCCGAACAAATCTTAAAGGTACTTTTTCCCCAACCATCATTCCAAAGTATTCAATACACTTGGAGAGATTTAAACTCGTCAATAAATGCGTCTTTGTTTATTTTGCTTCATACACAACAAATAATTCCCCCATTAAAAGTGTCCATATGACTGTGCCTGTCGCATGTTAGTCTGGTTCCCAGACCCAAAAATCTCCGACTAAGATTTTTAACAAGAGACGTCAAGGAATCTTTGGTCAGGGGACCAGACTAGTCGCATGTCCACATGACAAACAAAATGGCTGACCGCCCAAGACTTCATGTTTGCTCTTCCGTTTTCCTGCATTTGTAAGCTAATTTTGGCGGACAAAAGACGGCAAAATGATAAAGGTGAGTTGATTAGTAGTAATAGCAACACTAGAAGACTTCCTGGGCTTTCAAAACGGTACAAATGAAGCAGAACTTCTGTCCAATTAATTCTGAGCGTCCGGCGTGGCGGTGAATTTGAAATACACGCACGAGCCCGACGAGCTAGCTGTGACAATGTGATATATTTTTTTAGACCATGGGCCATTGCGTTATGACAGAAAATGTGTAAATTGTGTTGGGGTGGGGTTGGTATGTTTGAGTGAGTGTGTTGGGTTTTTTGCATTGCTCTGTGTCAGTAGGGATCTGGAAATATGGAAGTGGATGGGAGAATATGGAAATTGTTTATAATTTAAAATATGGAAGAAAATAAAATTATGACCATTTGAGACCTCAGATTTAGAACTTGAGGTCTCGAAATCAACCTTCTAAACACACACAACTTTGAGTGACAAGGGTGTTTTTTCTTTCATATTATCTCGAAAGTTCGATGACCGATTGAGTTCAAATGTTCACAGGTTTGTTATTTTATGCATATTATGTTGAGATACACAAACTGTGAAGGCTAGTCTTTGACAATTACCAATAGTTTCCAGACTTTAATTGTGAAAGAGATTATACACTATAACTGTTTTACAAACACTGTAATCTGCATACAATTTGCATATAGTTTGCCTGATAATTGACTAAAGTACAATTATCTAATGAGAATGTTATGACAGGATCGTGGTCATTAAAAAATCCCAAACTGCAGATCGTCATCAGCATCCCTATCAACGAACGTCGTTTCTCAAACTGTCACGGGTGCATAATCAACAGAGGGCGTGATGTGGTACTCTAAGACGTGTGTGGCGGTTATTTAGCGCATTTTGTGGTACTCGATGAGTAGCTTGGAAAGAGTCGCTCTCTTCTGCAAAACAAAGCAAATTAACATAACAATGCTTCAGTAATATTAATTTTGGTTTTTACCCATACACCGATGTGTGTTAGCACTGTATACTCGGTACTTTCCCGAGTGCTGTAAAAAAAAAATCACAGGCATGTTACTCGGGTGGGATTCAAACTGGACTCGGGAAAGTACTGAGTATACAGTGCTAACACACATCGGTGTATGGGTAAAAACCAAAATTAATACTCGTTATCCCCGATGCAAATTTAACATCTATTATAATGCTTCAGTAAGTTTTAATGAAAGTCATAATTGATTTTAAAAATAAGTCACGTTTTCCGAAAACAAAACTTTCAAGTCCTTAGGGCATTGTGGTTTTTTTTTCACTATTGATACCTCATACATTATTCGGGTATCATACAACTTGTATACCTCTGCAAGTGTCCTCTGGAGTTCAGCTAGCCGGTTCCTGTCCTCCCTGGTAGAGGCATACAAAGATAGATTGGTAGACTGATGGGCGCTGCTGCTGCCTGCTGTGTCCATCATGCTGATGCGTAGCTGACTCCCACGTGATGTGTAGCAAAGGGCAAACTGATGATGACATAGAAAGACAAAGAGAAAGGTCAACTCAGTATAAAATGCACAATAATTTACAGCTGGTATACAATGGGAAACTTTTGGCACACTTGGTGGCAGCAGACTTACCAAGTAAAATCCACTGTTCTCGGTCATGCGCGCACGCCCAGAACTACGTAAACAATAGACCTTATCGCAAATACCAATGCGCAAGCGCAGATGGTTGAATGAGGTGCATTGTGGGATAGATATGAATCAAATTTTGCTACCAGCTAGACCACAATGCACCTAATTCAAAGCTTTACGCGCGCGCCCCAGTATTTGCGAAAAGGTCTATGGAAATTAACCTGGTAAGTCTGCTGCCACCTAGCGTCCCAAAGTCTCCCATTATCAACCAGAGTTTAATGTTAAAATGCAAATGGCCTAACGTTGTTTTGACCCTAGCAATGTCTCTCTCCAAGGTTGAACAAGTTTTTTTTTTTTTATGCAAGTCGCCTGACACACAAGGCCTGAAGGCCACTTCAAGGTGTGGGCTACAGTTATTTTTTCCAGAGGCCGTTGCCACCTACTCCTATAGGGCTGGAACAGGGTTAACCCCTTTACAGTCCATACGGATGTAGGCTTGGGTATCATCAATTCGAAGTCTGGCCGGTAGAGCAGAAAGCACTACCTCCCCTAAATAGAAATAGGCAAAAATTGTCATACCTTGGGGACAAAGACCAAACACAAGACGACGGTATTGGCGAACACTACGGCGACTCCGTAGATGCAGAAATGTATGTCCGTATTGTTAATGAAGACTTGTAGGGTTGGTACAGCTAAGACAATGGTTAAACCCACCACGTAAACTGAGAGGGCGATGTATTTACCTGAAAACAGATGAACAAAGTGTTTACAAACAATTATTGTGAATGCTGTTTTTTTTTTTCTTTTTTTTTTTGCGTGACGCAATAAACAAAATCACAAACTTACACCGTCGGATGTCTCCTGACCGTTTTACTTTTAGCGTGTAGTGCATTTTTGTTGAGCACACCGTCACTTTCAAATGGTCCAAGACGGTCATAGACACGCTGATAAAATCGGGGGGGGGGGATCAGGCAGGACTTAATCTTTAGATGCTCCCCCCCCCCCGCCCAACTTTTGTCCTTTTATAGATTATATACCTCTTTACTTGACACATACCAAAAAAAGAACTTGGTAAATGTTGGCAACTGAGCGCAAGAATGTTTCTTTTTTTATTTAACAGATTTTCTGAAGTCAAATAATCATCATGATGTGAACATTTTTTAGAGGAATATTACTTTGTATTTATTAGTTCACTTGGTAGGTGCATTCAGTCATAACAACTCTCTGCTCTAAAAACAAAAATCAAATCTTACTGTCATCCAGTCCTTTAACGTTCACATTCTTAGTCTCCCACGCCAAGAAAATACCGAAGACGAGTAGAAAGCCCTTGAAGCCGTAGAGGGCGCTACTGAAATAGATGTCGTACACGGAGCCACACTGGCGCAATTTTGGTACGATGAAAATCTCACTCTGTGGACTGGCGGTTTCTGAGAGCTGAAAGAAGGATTCGGCACTTTAAAGCTATACATTGAAATTTCCTATACACACAATTCATAATGGGCGGGAGGAGGATGATTCAACAGAGGGGCTATCAGAGGAAGCTTGTACGCAATTTGCCATAATAGTGTGTGGGGGAATCTACTGTGGGACAGACTATATTGCCACACCGGCAGAACTTACCTTTGGTTCGAGTAGAAAGGTATTCACCGTCAACTGTCCAAAGACAGCCCATAACGTCATGATGACGCCATCTAACAACACTAGCAGCATTACAAATCCTACCAACTTTTTATCTGGCAGATCCTGTAAAATAATGATTTACACACAAAAGTTATGATGAAGACTCCATTATTTAAAATGTGAGTTTGGTGACAGTTATTTCTGTTATCTCTGGTGTTTTCGTCCCTTGAAAGCCGTTTAGCGCCCTCTATTGTCGTAATTCCCGTTAATGTTTAATAGACCTTTATCATGCTGCCTCCTAGCTTGGTCATGTTCCTTGTATCGAATAACAATAATCAATGCTAATAGTCATTTTGCAAATAGGAAACAGGCTATTTTATTAGTCTTCCGGCCTCGGTTCGATAACAACGATCAATGGGAGAAATTCAAGATGGCTGCACCATGATAAAGGTCTATTAATTTCACTCACAATTTGCTTGAATTTCGCCACAGCCTTCTGGAAGATGGCGAAGATTCGGTAGGTCTTCATAAGAAGCGAGCCAAATGACAAGGAGATACCCACACATACCAGCACCACTTTTAACTGTAAACAAAAAAAAAAGTTTTAATTTTGTGAAAACTTACTTCATTTCAGGACAAATTTCAGGCTGGCAAAGTGGCGCTGTTTCCGGAAGGTGCGACAGGCCTAATGCATCAACTTGGGTAAGTTTTCAAACTAAAGGTGTTGGTAACGTATTGGACAGTGCTTATCACTTGACCAGTCTTCGACCAATCAGAGTGCATAAACTGTCTTAAGTGTTCTTTAAAGACACTTGACACATTTGGTAATTGTCAATTACCAGTCTTCTCACTTGGTGTATCTCAAAATCTGCACAAAATTATAAACCTACGGAAATTTGAACTCAATTGGTCGTCGAAGTTACGAGATAATAACAAAATAAGAAAAGCACCCTTGTCATACGAAGTTGTGTGCTTTCAGATGCTTGATAGTGGGACCTCAAATCTGAGGTCTCTCGAAATCAAATTCGTGGAAACTTACCTCTTTTTCGAAAACTACCATACTTCAGAGGGAGCCGATTCTCACAATGGTTTATACTATCAACAGCTCTCCATTACACGTTAGCAAGTAAGGTTTTATGCTAACAACTATTTTGAGTAATACTACCACTAATGTCCCATGCCCTTACAGACATCGTACGATACCTTGACAATAATAGATTTTACTTACGTGGCAAAGAATCAGAAAGACTGTGTCTGAAAAGGCATGTGTGTCCACACCGGACACAAACACCGAGGAGTAGAGGAGGAGGCAGCCCAAGACGATCAGATTGTTGATCTGTGGACTTGAAATCTTCACAGCCCTTTGAAAGAAAATTTAAATCAAGTCAGCAAACAAACTAACGAATACATGTTAAGACGTCGTTGTGTCGTAGTTTTCGGTTCACTTAAAGGGACGCATGCCTTCTGACTTCAGTGGGTTTTTTTTTTTTTGAAAAGTCTTAAAGTCTTGTAAGGTTTATTATCATAAGCTAATACACAATGGTGGTCAGATTTTAAACTCAAGTAAGGTCTATAAAAAGAATAATAGTATAAGTATTCATCTGCTCACACGAGTATAGTTTTATGCAAGCAGACTGAACTTCTGAGAATTGATCCTCTAATTGCTCACAAAGAGAGCATCTCCTGAATTGTTTCGACTAGACGGTACAATGCACATTTTAACCCAAACACAAGCCAAACAAAATTGTAATTTTTGACGGTTTTCAACAAACCTTTGATTTCGTAAAGCTACATTTAGCACAAGAAACAGCAAGGCAAGGAAAACTCCTCCGCCAGCCACGGTGAAAATCGCAACCTTGAAAGGGGTCGAAATCCGAACGATCTCCGGCAGTTCCGTCTTTCCATCAACCGGTCGGTTAGGACCTTGAAGAAAATGAATACAAAATGTTTAAAAAGTGGATATTATACTCGATTGGAAAAATATACAATACAACTGTTAATATATATTTTTTATGATGTTTAGATTTCTATCTTTACCTTGAATTACTCGCCTGAAGGCTGCGTTTTATTTAGTAATCCCTCGAAATTAAAAGGCAATATTGGACCTGCGTGTGGGCTTAAAAATGAAATTGATTAAAAAACCTGATTAAACTAGACTTTTTTATTTTTTTATTTTTGCCGCTGAAATATCAGAGTTGATTCTCTGGTCTGATCAGATTACGAATGACAGTCATTTTGTTTTGGTTAAAAAATATTTTATTAAATTCAGTCTCCATATAATAGCAATAATACCTAGTTCTAATATAGCGCATAAATACAATAAAATATCAATGCACTGACATTTGTATATGGCCCTTTGCTTGGTCCAATATCATTGTTTAAATCTTTCTCAGCTCCCTAGGGAGTACACTGCAACGGGCTGCTGCGTCGCCCAAATGCCTTTCATACACAATAATTATCAGTAACTACCCTCGAATATACCCATTTATACTCCTGGTGCAGAGAAACAATAGTGAATTGCTTGCTCAAGTATAGCCTTGACTCAAGGCTGTTGGCGTAGTGTGCCCCGGCCCGGCGCGGCACAATTCGGCAGTCTGCACGCTGTACATACACGAACAACGTACATGTATAAAGTACATTGTACAGTAAATTGTACAGCGAGAACAGTATAGCGGAGTCGTGAGTACGGTCGTGTCTTTCTACTTTAAACCTCGCACACGTGGCTCAAACAACAGCCTTGATGGGTCTGTATTACAGCTTTATCGGTATTCCGATAAAAGGGCGTGCATGATCTGGGCATGTCATTCTAAACATTGGCCAATCACAGGCGCGATTGAGAATGACGTATTACTGCTAGCAATCATGCCACGTCCGTGTGCGTGGTTGTGTAGTGTCTCATTTGAATTGTGTATGGTTGTGTATATTCCCATTGACTTGTGTATGGTTGTGTAGTTTCCCATTGACTTGTGTATGGTTGTATAGTTTCCCATTGACTGGTGTATGGTTGTGTAGTTTCCCATTGACTTGTGTATGGTTGTGTAGTTTCCCATTGACTTGTGTATGGTTGTGTAGTTTCCCATTGACATGTGTATGGTTGTAAAGTGTCCTACTGACTTGTGTATGGTTGTGTAGTTTCCCATTGACTTGTGTATGGTTGTGTAGTTTCCCATTGACATGTGTATGGCTGTAAAGTGTCCTACTGACTTGTGTATGGTTGTGAAGTGTCACATTGACTTGTGTATGGTTGTGTAGTTTCTCATTGACTTGTGTATGGTTGTGTAGTTTCCAATTGACATGTGTATGGTTGTAAAGTGTCCTACTGACTTGTGTATGGTTGTGTAGTTTTCCATTGACTTGTGTATGGTTGTGATACCCGTTAATTGTGTATGGTTGTGAAGTGTCACATCATAGAGGTCTCTGTCCTTCCTCTATGGTCACATTGACTTGTGTATGGTTGTGTAGTTTCCCATTGACTGGTGTATGGTTGTGTAATTTCCCATTGACTTGTGTATGGTTGTGTAGTTTCCCATTGACTTGTGTATGGTTGTGTAGTTTCCCATTGACTTGTGTATGGTTGTGTAGTTTCCAATTGACTTGTGTATGGTTGTGTAGTTTCCCATTGACTTGTGTATGGTTGTGTAGTTTCCCATTGACATGTGTATGGTTGTGTAGTTACCCGTTAATTGTGTATGGTTGTGTAGTTTAATTCCTATTTGTGTGTGCGTGGTTGTGTAGTGTCTCATTTGAATTGTGTATGGTTGTGTATTCCCATTGACTTGTGTATGGTTGTGTAGTTTCCCATTGACTTATGTATGAATGTATAGTTTCCCATTGACTGGTGTATGGTTGTGTCAATTCCCATTGACTTGTGTATGGTTGTGTAGTTTCCCATTGACTTGTGTATGGTTGTGTAGTTTCCCATTGACTTGTGTATGGTTGTGTAGTTTCCCGTTGACTGGTGTATGGTTGTGTAGTTTCCCATTGACTTTTGTATGGTTGTGTAGTTTCCCATTGACTGGTTGTGTAGTTTCCCATTGACTGGTGTATGGTTGTGTAGTTTCCCGTTGACTGGTGTATGGTTGTGTAGTTTCCCATTGACTTTTGTATGGTTGTGTAGTTTCCCATTGACTTGTGTATGGTTGTGTAGTTTCCCATTGACTTGTGTATGGTTGTGTAGTTTCCCATTGACTGTGTATGGTTGTGTCAATTCCCATTGACTTGTGTATGGTTGTGAAGTGTCCCATTGATTTGTGTATGGTTGTGTAGTTTCCTATTAACTTGTGTATGGTTGTGTAGTTTCCCGTTGACATGTGTATGGTTGTGTAGTTTCCCATTGACTTGTGTATGGTTGTGTAGTTTCCCATTGACTTGTGTATGGTTGTGTCAATTCCCATGAACTTGTGTATGGTTGTGAAGGGTCCATTGACTTGTGTATGGTTGTGTAGTTTCCCATTGACTTGTGTATGGTTGTGTAGTTTCCCATTGACATGTGTATGGTTGTGTAGTTTCCAATTGACTTGTGTATGGTTGTGTAGTTTCCCATTGACTTGTGTTTGGTTGTGTAGTTTCCCATTGACTTGTGTATGGTTGTGTAGTTTCCCATTGACTTGTGTATGGTTGTGTAGTTTCCCATTGACTTGTGTATGGTTGTGTAGTTTCCCATTGACTCGTGTGCGTGTGTGTGTGTACGCTGTACGCTAGCTGTATGGACATAAGTGGGAATCGCTATGATGTATAATGGGTCTGAAAGCGCTGCCGGACGGTATACAGGTTTTCGACCAACACATAATTTAATTTCGATCCCCAACTTTGATTTACCGCGAGAAACGTAACGAATAATATGTCTAGACAAAATAAACAGCTGGGTTTCTTATCTCATCTGGTCTGAAATGGGGAAAACAGTAATGTTATTTAGTGTGTGTGCTTCAAGGGGATGGGTATGCCCAACATCTAAGAATTCTAACCAAGTAGCCATTGCCGGAAACCCATGACACCTTGATACTTTTTGAACCTTTCTCAAACACATTTCACACAATGTATGGTCTAATTTTCTTCCTTCTTATTTCTAAATCCATGATTGGTGCATTAAACCTGATTGTTTTATTTTGTTGAAAGCTTCTGCAGCTGTGCCACGATGTACTGTTGCAAATCATACACCGTACCATTGATATACAGTACACAACTTTGTTTTAGGGTAGGGATTTATCCCTCGCGCCCGCCGCCATTGCAATTTTTTTGCACAGCAGCCACAAGGCTTGTTGTTTACGTCGGAGAGCACGTGCGTGTACTTGCAGAACGTTGTGATTGACATCGCAGCGAGAGTTTATAAGTCAACCAACAACCAATGAGACCGGGTTGTTAGTAAACATTAGCATAATGAGCTCCGCCCTAAATTTTGGCAGTTACAGAACCATCAAGGCGCTACTTTAGAATTACTCATGTACCGTACGTGTACCATAGATGGTAATGTGTATGTACATACGCTGTACACGTATTATATGCACTGTGTTATGTGTTGGGGTGCGCTGGCGGAATTCAGTGATTGGGACTGGGATTTTGCGGGTCGCGGCTGGCTGTAGCGCCTTGATCAAGGCTAGCTCAAGTACACATGTGTCACGACCAGGATTTGAACCCACACTCCGAAGACTTAACCACCGGGGCCCAATTTCATCGGCTGCTCATGACCATGAAATCACTCGGCAATGACACCCGCGGTATCATTTTTGAAAACATTATTGACTGCTGACAAGGCTAATAGACTTTCATCACGCTGTCACCATCTTGGTCATGTTCACCTTTCCATAACAGTAATAATATGCTAACATTCATTGTGCAAACATGGCACCAGACTATTATTTCGCCAGCCTCAGTTTGGTTGGAATGGAGTACAATCAAAATGGCCACATCGTGAAAATATACAGAGCTACCATATTGTGAGAATAATTAAAGTTCAACCTTTCCATATAATGTTCGTATCGGTGACTTCGATGTATTTGCCATCTTCGGCATTGTGGATAGCGATTCGCACTGGTCGACCATCTGAAATTAGAACGAGAATGACAATTAAAGGCACGGGACATCTTTTGTAATATTATAGTCAATGTCCAGTATTCTCATTTGGTGTATGCCATGATATGAAATAACAAACTTGTGAAGACTTGGGCTCAATTCGAAGTGGTGGCTTTGTAAGGGGGTGACTTTGTAAGTTGGTGACTTTGTCATGGGGGCGACTTTGTAAGGGGTGACTGTCGAAGGGGTGACTTGGGGTGACTTTGCAAGGGGTTGACTTTCGAAGGGGTGACTTTGTAAAGGGGTGACTTTGTAATCGAAGTTGCAGAATGCAATATGTCTCTTCAAAACAGACAATCTTTTTCACAAAGGAAACGAATTTCATGTGATCCTTTTTTAATGAAGTCGCACAAACCTTGGAATTGTTCGACGTAAACTATGCTGTGACGTACCCCCTCTTCGCCAATCACAACGTGATCCTGGCCGGATGAAAACATTGAAATCATTGTTAAAATCAAAACTCTCTGTGGTGCGTCATGAGGTACAAAACAGTTAGTTGTTTACATCCATCAACAATTAACATCAACATTTAAAGGATTTGGGTACCTTTTTTAAACACAAAACACAATGTCCACAGATTTACATTAAACTTACACCGTTTGAAGGTAATGATAGTAGAAACCGTACCTTAAAATATTAGTTGCTGAGGTGCTGTAGTTTTTGAGAAATGAGTAAAACAATGTCATACAAATAATTTTACTAGGACCCGGGTCAATTCTGACCCAGCCATGGATTAGATCCCCTGGGATTAAGGTCAATTCTGACCAATGAGTTTTGAGAGTGTATAACTCAAGAGGACCCTGTTGATCCGAGAGTAACTCGATTAAACTCATTTGGAGAAACTATGCTCATGCGTTAATAGTGCCAACGTTATACATTCCGATTCTTACTGTGAGTCCATTAAACTCTGTCTTCAAAACGTTCCTCAACAGAATTCCCGCCATTTCGTCATCTCCGTAGCTAAACTCGTCCAGTCCTCTGGGTGGAGTCAGCTTCTCCAGATCAGCTATTGACGCATTGAGTGCCAGAGCCATTGTCATCAAACAGTCGTAGGCGTAGATGTCACGTGAGTTATCCTCCATGTTGTGTAGGGCTTCCAGGTATTGAAGCTGCTCCGGGTAGGGTTTCTAAAATGGAAGAAAAAAAAAGAAGACAAAATATGTTGTCGCGTTCTCTGTCTTCATTGGCATGATTTGTACTGATTCAAACTGCAGTAAGATGGGCCAGACCATTTAAACCACTCAGCCTATAAAAAGCCCTTTTCGAAACCACGGCTTTCGCTCCATATTCGGCTCAGACTAGCTTGGCCCCACGGTTGTTTGCACAAATATAGTGCGCGAATTGCGTACGTGCTCAGGGCTTCAAATGAGAGCACGGAGCCTGGAGCCAAATCCAAAATCCGTAGCCGAGGTTTCGAAAAGGGCTTAGTATGTTTCAATTTATTACAAAAGAAAGAAGTTTGTACCAATAAGCTCAACATGGAATAAATTTAGCAGTTAAATAAATCTCTACAGACGATGTGACCTATGTTTACATTCAAACCGCCCTCTGTTGAAAAAAAAACACTGTAAACGTCATGTTTCGCCGGGCAAAAAGACACGTAGTCATGGTAAGATTGCATGTACTTTCTAGCTGGCTGCCAAAACACAAAGGTTTTGCGCGCGAATCATGTTATGGTTTCCGTGTGACGTCAGAGGTCACATCGTCTAAACTATAACTGTTATCTCATTGTATGAAAATTACAGAACAAAACTCACCACACCGTTGAAGTCAATGAGTGCTACGTCATCAATAGCCTGGTCCCCGTCAAAAGAGATATGCAGATCCAACGTCGATAGGAATTCCTCATTGGTACAAGGCACATCGGATGCATCACTCCACCAGCCGTCAGGGTACCAGCCCGGTAAGATCCATACGTATTTTTCTCCGTAGAGATTAGCTTTGAAAACCTGCCATTGAAAAGGGAGGAATTTGGTCATCCGAGGAGTGTTATCAAAAATGTGTCCCTACTCCATACTAAAGAAAAATTACTGAAGGTGAACTTTGGTACCTGTGTTGCAAATGTGGGCTGTATATACAATAAACGCAAGCACTAAGAGGACTGGAAACATGTATGTCTCCGCTTTTGTTATTTTAATAGAAAATAAAGTAGGTTTGAATGAGCACAAACGTATACATGATACTTGATCTCTTTAATAAAACAAATCGTACCCCAAAGGTCTAAGTGGATGTATCTTTACAAAAAGATGTACCACTCTGTGTGTCGTGTTTCCTGTCTCAAATAATCATAATCATCACTAAATATCATTATCGTAAAAGGGGTTCTGACTAGTAACTGAATGTTTACTACTAAGGCCGCGTACACGAATTGGCGGCTACATCTACGGTTACGGCTGCGGCTGTTGCCAAGGGTCTTGCCAATTACAGCCTATGTGTGAACACATGATAATGCGGTTACCAAGCTGCAGTTGCAGACGTAGCCGCTAGTTCGGAAATGCCTCTACTCACAAGAATCACACAGGAGAACAAACACAGAACTCGGGTCCCAGTGGGGCTGACCATTTTGGGGTCAGGCTGCCAGGAAACTGGTCAAACTGAGACTTTTGCTACGATTCTGTTGCGTCAGTTTAAATTATTTCTGGATTTTTTTGACATCGTTCTTTTGTCAAACTGACCTGACACAGAAATGTGTAGGCCACACGGGATCTAAATCCGTGTCAATCTGATAGGGGAGTTTTAGAGTAGACAGTTTCATGTCTCCAGGGTGTGAACTATTTAATTGACTGAATTGATCTAAAAGGAGGATTACCTTACAAAATAGCTTGACGGCTACTTCGGGGTAGAAACCCGTGAAGATCACTCTTGCATCATGCCTCTGGGAACCAACGAAGATACCATAAATCTTAGGTTGTTACTTGTTTCCTCGACGTTAAATCCTCTCGAGATTTTAAAGGTAATGATTAGATTAGATTTAGATTGCTTTTATTTTCATCAAAGGATAACAAAAAAAAGTTGTTTTTTTTATTCCTTGTTCGTAGTAGAAAACGATCACCTACCCCATTTTGTCTTTTAAACATGGTGCCCATACACTAGTCAACCCCATGAAATAGCTTGTGCTTTTGATACTTATTTTACTTCAGTTTTCTCTGCTGATGTCCCTGCTTGTCAAGACCCTCCCACATGTGATTTTCCCATTCCAGCTCTATCTAGTATTAACTACTTATTTGGTGATAACCATCGAGTCTCTGAAACAATTAACTCATGCATGAATCGTTTCTCGAACAAAACAAAATGCAAGGTTGTTGTCCGTTCGCAAATGCTGCGACATATGGATGCTGATACCTTACATTACACCGCGTGGTCGATTCAAAGTTCTTGTATAAAACCCTTGACCTTGTTTTGCTGTTTTATGAAGTCTTAACAAACTGTTTTTAGCTAAATTGTTCACATATGACTTTTATTGAAGCTTTCTTTATAGTTGTGCATTTAGACTCGGCATTAGGTTGACACAAATCAACTAATGCCCCTGCATTTAAGTGCTCATGCCATTTCAGAAAAATATATCTTGCAGGGGTTTTGTCCAAAAAGCAATTTCCCAATTCTTGCCCTCGGATTAAGGGAAAGCTTCTTATAGCCTGAAGACAAGTTATGCGTCGTACTTTATGTTTGTCATTTTAAGCCGCTAAAATTGTGCCCCATAAACCAACGACTAATGGGTTTTTGGAATAGTCAGGCACCGAGTTGAAGTTTGAAGAAATTTAATTCTATGCCTCCATCCTGTCATGCAGAAACAAATAATATAAAAGTTGCTAGGTTTTGAGTATTGACCCATTTCGCCTGACGTCATCATCAGAAAAATCTTGAATGCGCCATACTGGTGGGCAATTTCACTGTGCGTTTTCATATAACAACTCTATGCCGTGCGTTATGCAGTGAGGTGTGCATTTTAGGCGACGCGGCGTTAATACACGTAAACCTAACTGCCCACCAACATGGTGGCATCAGCGTGGCATCAGTTGCCGCGTGTGACGTGCGCGCAAGGGGTCAATACAACCATCTCAGCCCATCCATTGCTCTGTTGCATTGTGTTGTATTGAAATCATGGAGGAAGAAACTTCCTCCATGGTTGAAGGTAGGGCCATATATGTTGGTTTATAGATTCAATCGAAGGGTGTCTCCTTGCGCAATTTACTATTGCTTCTCTTCACCCATGGGTTTGCACGTGTACCTGCGTGGGTAGAGGTTGATATTGTGGGTGCGTTCGTTTAGCTTCCCTGGGTCGACCCCGGTCTCTCCCGGTACGTCCGAATAGCTTTGACGGGCTCACCTGGGTCAGCCCCCAGTGCCCTGCTTGTGGAGTGGGTCACTTGGTGTGACCTGAGGAGCATGCCGTCACCACGAGAGGGCGAGTGTGATCGTTCGATTAGCTCTCCTGTCAGGGGCTCACCCGAGTGAGCACTGCGGGGTCGACCCAGGAGGGGCCACCCGATTGTCCCAAAACAATATATCTGAAGATTTTATACTGCAACATGGTCGTTGGAAGACCGTTAACGCAAACAATCGGTATGTGAAGAGGGACATTAGTAAACGTCTCGAAGTGTCAAAAGCTGTGATAAGCTGAGTTCATGTAAATTCCATAATGGTGATATATAAGGAATTCAGTAATGTTGAAACAAGAAGATAATCTTTGTTATTGTATGAATAAATTTCAAATCAAATCCTGACGTTTTCTAAAGTGCCATGAGGGCAACGTAGGGCTTTCGCCCTGAAGAGCCACTGTGGCTATCGTGTTGTTTGAAGAAGAGGTCTAAATTTGACAATGCATAATGTATAATTTATGTTACGTCAAAGTTATTTCTTGATGTGAACGTCTTGAAGTGTCAAAAGCTGTGATAAGCTGAGTTCATGTAAATTCCATAATGGTGATATATAAGGAATTCAGTAACGTTGAAACAAGAAGATAATCTTTGTTATTGTATGAATAAATTTCAAATCAAATCCTGACGTTTTCTAAAGTGCCATGAGGGCAACGTAGGGCTTTCGCCCTGAAGAGCCAAAAGTCAAAAGCTGTGATAAGCTGAGTTCATGTAAATTCCATAATGGTGATATATAAGGAATTCAGTAACGTTGAAACAAGAAGATAATCTTTGTTATTGTATGAATAAATTTCAAATCAAATCCTGACGTTTTCTAAATTTCATAATGGTGATATATAAGGAATTCAGTAACGTTGAAACAAGAAGATAATCTTTGTTATTGTATGAATAAATTTCAAATCAAATCCTGACGTTTTCTAAAGTGCCATGAGGGCAACGTAGGGCTTTCGCCCTGAAGAGCCACTGTGGCTATCGTGTTGTTTGAAGAAGAGGTCTAAATTTTACAATTCATAATGTATAATTTATGTTACGTCAAAGTTATTTCTTGATGTGATTTCTCAGGTAGAACCCTGAGGGGCCAAGACGGCCAAGGATGGGTACTGTGCCCCTGTCAGCCAATGTGGCTATGAGATTGTCAGTTATTAATAGTATTAGTACTATAAGCGTATTATAGTTATAAAAATTTAAAAAAAAAAGCCTACACCCCATGCTGTCTGAATAAATAAATAATTAATCATGCTGTTTTTCATGCGAATGAGCGCAGCGAAGAAGCATGAAAAATAGTGCGGGCATCTTGATTTGCTCACATCTTAAATCTATGTAATCATACCGAGGCTGGGAGGAGAAATAGTCTGGTTTCTTTTGTGTTCGATTAATATGACAATTTATTACTGTTATTGGACACGGGGCACTAACCAAAGGGTTGGAAATGATAATAGTACAATTAGGCAGTGTCCGATTGGCAGCTACAGTTAGGGCTACGGCTAGATATCCGCGTCACCGTGTGGAGGTATTGGGCGTCCTTAGCAACACCCTTAGGAACATTAGTATAGTCGTAGCCACGCCAATTCGGATACGGCCTAGCTATAAAGCCAGTTTGTGAGAAGTGGGCGAGGGTTGCACTGGGATTACGTCTCACTTTACGGACAGGATAAACGTGAACTAAACACAACCAGTGCTGTTCGAGTTCTATAGCCTACGCACGATAATACAGCTGAAGATCGGTTATTAAAGGAACACGTTGCCTTGGATCGGTCGAGTTGGTCTTTGAAAAGCGTTCTGTAACCGTTTGTTGTAAAATGTATATGGTTAGAAGGATATTGTAAAAGTAAAATACAATGATCTACACAAATATGCCTCGAAATTGCGTGGTTTTATTTTTACCCTGTCGACTAACACGGTCGGCCATTTATGGGAGTCAAAATTTTGACTCCCATAAATGGCCGACCGTGACTAGCTCGCGAAGTAAAAGGAAAACCGTGTAATTTCGAGTGATACTTAAGTGGATCCTTATATTCTACTTTTAAAACATCTTTCCAACCATATGCATTTCATTACAAACGGTTTCAAACGCTTTTAATAGACCAACTTGTCCGATCCAAGGCAACGTGTTCCTTTAAAGTTGGGATTTCTCTATTCAATGTAAACCGTTGTTGCCTTGCCCTCTGAACAACTCGTTCACTTATACCTGGCAATCCATTTGAAACCTTAATCTGTGTTCTCGATCAAATATGTTGGCCATCCCTTTGGAGGGATCAGTGTGGTGACAATCCAATTTCGTGCGTTGACAAAATGCGTCAGGCCAAACAAAAACAAAAACAAGTTTAGCGTCCTGCCTTTTTTCGAAAAAAGGGAGGAGGAGGGCTTCTATTTTTTTATTTTTTTTTATTTTTTATAAATGGCTGGCCGATACGTTTGCAAAGAAAATTGGCTGGGCTATTTACAAAGTTTATATTTTTGTCTGCGGATTGTAAAAATCAATCATTTTCCCCAAGTAAGGACAAACTCGTCATATGGATGGGTCCAATGCGTCCCATTGTCTATGGATACGGAACTTAACTCGTCCTAAAGTCCTAAGATGTTAGGAGAGTTTGTTGAAATCGACGGCTGGTCTTACCGCAATCCTAATATTAGCTGATACCTCACCACGCAATGCTTCACTCCCATGTTCAAATAAGAACGCTACTCCCAAAAAGAAAAGCGAACAACCAACCAACAGACACTGGGTTCGAATCCCCAGCCGTGACACTCTTGTGTCCTTAAGCAAGAACCATTACTTCGTCATTCAGATGGGACGTAAAGCCGTTGGTCCCATGTGTTGTGTAACGCATGTAAAAGAACCCAGTGCACTTTTCAAAAAGAGAAGGGGTTCGCCCCGGTGTTCCTGGCTGTGGCTGCTGTATGCGCCGTAGCACCTTGTAAACCATTATAAGGTGCTAAATAATTGTGTCTCAGAGTTCATCACAGCTGCAATTACCTATCTTTCTGAAAGTTTGTTTACCTCTATGCGGTACTCCTCGCTGTGTTTATAGAAAAAAAAGGAACATCAAAAGAAAACTCCATAGTCATTAGTAGGTCTACGCATTTGTTAATATATCTAGTTGTTATAGATCGTTATTAATTCTCCCTTCACAGTTGACTTGTCGAAGCTAATTATGATTAAATAATTTAGCTCTTCGAAAAAACGCTCATTAGTAAACAGGAAATTGTTCATCATTATGATGATCGAAAATTAACGCCTTCGCATTTAATCAGTATGAGCATTGAGCCAGATAAAAGCCTTGAAAAGCTTTTGTGTCCATTTCATCCGTGCATAAAAATATTCGCCATAAAAATTACCATAATAGCCGTTTAACGAGAGGCATTTATTGTTCCCATGAGAACTTGTACTTTTATACAATTATTACCGAAAGGGTAAACAATTGTGCATACATATTAAGCCATGGCTATCTTTTAAAATTTGAACTACGATTCCAGTAATTTACTGCAAGAATCTTGAGAAATTGGTTTTCAGCAAACTCGGGCGGTGCAGGGACTAAAGGGATATACTCATCGCATTGAGTACCGTGTTCGGTAGATACGTGCGCTATATAAGACTTCTTCAATATTATTATTATTATTATCATTATAAGATGCTGAATTACCCGCAAGCTCTCGATCTGTTCATCAGGTCGGTCTGCATCAGTCACAGCCTCCGTAGCCAAGACGGTTATACTATTAATCAATAACAACTCCGTCAACTTCGCCATGTTCTAACAGAAAACAATAATAAATCATCATCATAAAAGGCACTGGATACTTACTCAAAACACTTGAAGGCAGTGGACACTATTGGTAATTGCCAAAGACTAGCCTTCACAGTTGGTTTATCTCAACATGTGCATAAAATAACTAACCTGTAAAAATTTGAGCTCAATCGGTCATCAAAGTTGCGAGATAATAGTGAAAGAAAAAAACACCCTTGTCACACGAAGTTGTGTGCGTTAAGATGGTTGATTTCGAGACCTCAAGTTCTAAATATGAGGTCTCGAAATCAATTTCATGGAAAATTACTTCTTCCTCGAAAACTATGGCACTTCAGAGGGAGCTTATTGTTTTATACCATCAACCTCTCCCCATTACTCGTCATCAATAAAGGTTTTATGATAATAATTATTTTGAGTAATTACCAATAGTGTCCACTGCCTTTAATAGCATATAAACTTACTTGGTAATGAGCAAAGCTGTTTATAGTATAAAACATTGTGCTCCCTCTGAACTAGTTTTTGAGAAAGAGGTAATTTACTCTCACAATAAATAACGTAGGCCCGAAGCCTTTTAATTATGCATCTGTAAGCACACGCATTTTGTGCAACAGGGTTGTTTTAATTTTTGTACCATTCTCTTGCAACTTCGATGACCAATTGAGTCAAACTTTTCACAGATAATAATAAATGTTATTTTTGGCATATGTTGGGATACACAAAGTGAGAATACTGGTTATTGCCAAGTACCAATTATGTTAAGTGGCTTCGTTTTTAATTATATCGAACCTTACTGCCGTGATTCGGCTTAGGATGCGTTTGGGGGCGACCGATAACTGAACTGTTCTGCCTAAAACCACCGTAAACACTCAGCAAGTGCTCTTATTATGACACCAAAACTTCCACTATTCTACACTTCGCAAATTTAAGACCTTGGGTGGAGTTCACAGGGAGCTAGTAGATTGTTCGTAACTGCAAATTAATCGTAGTTGGTGAAGTGTGATGTCACAGTACAAGTCACTATGGTGAGATACTAACAATTTGTCTAATGGATTTTGTTGCTTTGTGAAATCGGCCCTGTGACAGCAGTCAGGGCTCCATACCTGTCTGAAATACTCGTTGTCTTCAAATATCAAGGCCACCCTCTTCCAGCCCATCCGTTTTATAAACGCAACTCTCCCGGGATTCAAGAGATCTTCGTCGACGGATACTTGAACTGTCAGCGGGTAGCGGGAGCGGTCTTTGAGCGTAGCTGAAGAGGCGATTACTGTCTGTACAAACAATCGTGATAAAGGGCTTTTTATGATCACAAATCCTTCGTACTGGATATTATTATTCTGGTTTATTTATTTACTGCACTGGGGCCAAGCAGGGAAAAGTACATTAATTATACAAATAGAACTCATGATATGAGCCGCAATTCACAATCTGTCGTTGCCTTAGACATGTATGTTGCGGAATTGATTCAGTCTGTATACCGAAGCTGCATAGGACATGCCCAATTTATAATGTAGCCTATACGTAGGCCTACTCTTAATGGGTGCGTTCGTTTAGCTCCCCCGGGTCGACCCCGGTGTGTGGCGGTTTTTTTTCCCAGGACGATCGTGTGCAGATAATTCGTCCTGTTCGTCCTGGAAAAAAAAACCGCCACACATCGGGGTCGACCCAGGGAAGCTAAACGAACGCACCCAATGTAACCCGTATGTGCAGACGTCGTACGTGAGCATAAAATAGGGACTTTTCGTTTTCGACGACGGATGGTTCTGCGACGGTAAAGATGACATTTGGCGTCATCTGCGCATGCGTCGGCTTTGAGGACGGTCGTCCCTCAATTTCTACGACAGTGCTTGGGATGAATCTTCGTTGTGCTGAAAACGACAACGTTTAGCTGAACAACCGTCGCAGAACCATCCGTCGCCGAAAACGAAAAGTCCCTAATAATAAGCCCAAAGTGGTGACAACAACAACATTTTCTGATGTTCACGTTCACGTTTTGCTCGCGTATAGTGCGCTAAACATCCATAATATTATAAACCCGGGTTATGCGTATATGCATCGCGGTAGAATTAATGGCATGCCTAATGGATTGGTATACGGCTAGACTTGATTCAAGCCCACTTCTCGTGTGAGAGGTTCCTAAGCTATCGTTCCATCTGAAACAACCCGTAGCATACAGTGCAGTGCGCGCTCGCCGTCAAAATGTGGTCCCAAAAATGCGGACAGTTTTGGGGATGCAGAGCATCACAACACAGTAGTTTCCTGGGGATGGCACGGGATTGTGACTTGAGTCAAGTCTAGCATACGGCGCACGCACGGGTCGGAGGGTGTGTGCGCACGGGTTACACAAGGCTTAGTGTGCGGTAATTATGGCGTACGTACGCGTTTGGGAAAAAAATAAAATGAAATTCTCCATGTTCCTTTACAGTTTCGTATAGTTTGTCTTGAAAAGATTTCAATTCTGTGGCCCTTCCTCACATGCCCTGAGTTTCTGATTTTTGTCGAAATACGTGGCTTGGAATCATGAAATTGAACAGTGTGGTCTTCTTGGAGGGAAAATTAGCCAGGCGGTTCTGCCTAGACTCCTATTATGGTTTGTTATCTTACCTGCACGATATCATATCGCGGTAACACTTCATTGACCACCACAGCCACGCTGGAAAACATCGGGCCCCAAGTAATCGAGACTGGTGGACCATCTTGAACAAAGTCGTTTAAAATCCGTAGAGCGTTGGCGGGTTTGCCCTGGAGATTTAGAGAAAAATAATGACGTTCGTTATCAATGATTAGGAAGGGGTTTTAACTGCACGTTACGTGAGCAAAAACGTGAATGTGAACGTCAGAAATGTTGTAAAAAAATACGTTTTAAGCAAACGTGAAGTAACCATTTGTTCACGTCATGTACGTAAATGCAAGATGGCCGCCTAATTTACTTGCTAACCTGTGAAACACGCTCGCTACAGTAAGCACGAAAATCTGCTTACCGTTAAGTATGAAATTGGGCGCAGTTCCATGAAACTAGGCCCAAGTATGAACGCGCAGATGTTTGGTATATAGTGCACGACTCAAAGGTAGTGTAATGCAAAAGGCCAACATTATAAGCAGCAGCCACACAGGGCCCAATTTCATAGAGCTGCTTAGCACAACAATTTTCTTAATGTAGAGTTTCATCATTGATAAAAACAGGACTACCATTACCAAATTTCCATTGTTGCATATTGCTTGTTACATGTATTCAGCTGTTGTTTGCTTATCCTGAAAATCACGTGGAAATTTAGTTGGTAATCCTGTTTTTATGAAGGAAAAAATTTCATGCTAAGCACATTTTTTGTGCTTAGCAGCTCTATGAAATTGGGCCCAGGTCCTTCGCAAATGGGGACATTGTCTCACTTCATAGCGCAACAACCATGTAATGTTGAAGGGATGAGGTCAATAACGAATTGCAAGCAATTATCAAGCAATCAAACTGCAGTATTTTGGTTGTATTATAAGATGATGGAGCCACCGTCAACATGATGAGAGACAGTGTCCATGAGTGTTTTTAAATTGGATGGTTTTAAAAGGAGAATCATGTTACCTGTCATGGACAAAAAAACATGATGTGCCTAATAAACAAATACAATTTTGTCCATGTGCATGTAAAGCATTTTATATTGTTTTATCTCATAATACAATGTTCGAAGAGATTAGAAACTAAAACTGTTTATTCCGAACATTCTTTTCATATATTCTTTTGACAATGCCCTCTTTTGAACCGGCCGAAGTAACTGCGAGAAAAAGAGTTTGTATTGTATTTTTGTCTGCTCGTTAAAGACACTGGACCCTATTGGTAATTTTCAAAGACCAGTCTTCTCACTTGGTATATATCCCAACATATGCATAAAAAAAACTGTGCAAATTTGAGCTCAATCGGTCATCGAAGTTGCGAGATAATAATGACAGAAAAAACACCATTGTTACGCGAAGTGGTGCGTTTTCAGATGCTTGATTTCGAGACCTCAAATTTTAAATCTGAGGTCTCGAAATCAAATTCGTGAAAAATTACTTCTTTCTCGAAATCTACTTCACTTCAGAGGTAGCCGTTTCTCGCAATGTTTTATACTATCAACCTCTCGCCATTACTCGTTACCAAGAAAGGTTTTACGCTAACAATTATTTTGAGTAATTACCAATACTGTCCACTGCCTTTAAAGGAAAACGTTGCCTTGGATCGGACGAGTTGGTCTATAAAAAGTGTTTGTAACCGTTTGTTATAAAATGTATATGCTTGGGAAAATATTTTAAAAGTAGAATACAATGATCCACACAAATTTGTCTCGAAATTGCATAGTTTTTCTTTTACGTTGCGAACTAACACGGTCGGCCATTTTATGGGAGTAAAAAAATGACTCCTATAATAATGGCCGACCGTGTTAGTCGACGAGGTAAAAGGAAAACCGTGCAATTTCGAGGCATGTTTGTGTGGATCATTGTACTCTACTTTTACAACATCTTTCTACCCATATGCATTTTATAACAAACGGTTACAAACGCTCCGATGCACTGTGTTCCTTTAAAGTTTTAATCATGTTCCAATCTAGTTTCCATCACCCAAAATAGCACCAGTATATCAATAATGATTGAAGTCCACGTGAAACATTTTCCCGAGTTCCACCTCGACTACAGGAAATGGTACTTTATTTGATTAGCAACCATGGTTTGTATAATGTGATGATTGCCTTCGTCTTCTCCCTCCCCCCATCCCCTTTTAACATTCACAGTCTATTGTAATACGTACAAGGTTCGTTAAAATTGTATAGCCATACAGTAACATACTACACCATAGCCCCCTTGCAATTCCAGGCGGTTTACTTTGCACCAACATTGTTTTATACTAACATTGTTTGTGAAAGATTAAACAAACAGGACAAGTCCTACTCGGAATTGTCCATTAACGGTAGAAACTCTGGAGAGTTGTAACGGTGTTAGAAACGACACCCTATGGAGTAATGTAGTTTTAGAGAAGATGTGGTTTTCCACACACAGCACACACAAATAATTTGAGAAAGGCTTCGGGCGAAATGACGCCTTTTCCGCACCAGAGGCATCTGGTGAAACACATTAACCCAGACTTTTTGTTGTTGTTGTTCATCTGTTTCGCTTTTTTCTTGCAGTTTTGAATTGAGTCAAATTTTTCACAGGTTTGTTTTTTATGCATAGGTTGTTGAGATACAACAAGCGAGATAATTGGTATTTCGGTATACCAAAATAGAAATGTACTGTGGTAAAATGCAACCTCATCCCTCAAGTACCGTGTCCCCGTGACAAGAATGTCTCATGGACATGTTACTGCCATGGAATTAATTGAGCGCAAACCATTGTCGATTAAATCCACCAGTTGATTTATTTTCACGTAAAAAAAACTAAAATACAAAAGTAGAACTGCTTTTTAAAATCATTCAAAACTTCTTAACTCTTACCTGCGTCCAATTCCATCGCATTCTTAGCTCAAAACCATCCAGGATTCCCGTCAAATTATTCGCGTGAGTTATGGCCGCTTCTACAGTCGACGGGAGGGAGGCGAAGTAGGGCACCTCAATCGGGAAGAATCCGCCGATGTACACGGGACGACGTCCTGCCGGGTCACGGTGAGTGGCCACATCACCTCGGACTCCACGTAGTTCATCGAAATCGATTACTATCTTCAGTAGCAGACCAAAGATGAGTGCCTTCGGAATTGTTCGACCTCCCATGGTTGTTATACTGTTCGGTCGCTCGGTAGATGTTTCAAAAGTGACAACGAATATTAACAGTAATGTATAACATTTCAGCCCTGAAATTGTTTTAGTTTAAGAACTTGTGAGTTTCTAGTAAAATAAAACATTTGTTTTAATATCTTCAGTCCTTTTTTTAGTAGCGGATACGCCTTAATCGTAATAGGTTATTTTGAATCAGGAGTATTTTTCAATTTTTTTGTGAAATTTAGATTTTGATTGTCTCGTTTGCTATAAAATAGGCCCAGGCCGAAACAGATAATCAAACAAGAATCACTGACTGTTTTGAGCCGTAAATTATTGACTTGCTTCCATTTCCACTGTAGTTTGAATTGGAGCTCGAGCCAAACACCTTTATATATTGGAGATGTGTACACGTGATCTGATTACAGTAGTTGCAACGAAGCGCCGAATAAGGCGGTTATGGAGCCCAATAAAATTATATCAGTTGGTACAGAACTAACTCCAAGAGCGAATTTCATAGAGCTTCTTAGCGGCTGATATTATGCTTAATGCGGCTTTTCATTTTAGGGAGCTTCTTAAACCATACCCATAGCCATGCTAAACCTCCCGGTGCTTTCATAATATGCAAATTAGATACGTACAAATGCAAATTCATGGAGAATGCGAAAGCTGGCCGCCTAATTTTCTTGCTAACATTGTATGAAATAAACTTACGCTTAATCAAAGTTGCTTACCATCAAACAGCGCTATAAAATTGCCCCATGCAAATTGCATACATTCTAATCGTCTTGTTCATAACGTAACCGGCCCCCCTCTAAATATTGACTTCATTCATCCATAAGGCCTTGGGTCAATTTGATAGTGTGAAATGTCTTTAATTCAAATTCAAATTCAAAATCTTTGTGCAGTGTGCGAAACAATATTGATGACCTTACGTTCGCCATCTGCCTTATGGTCAACCAACTCGTTTACACAGAAACAACGATGGACAATAAAACCTGATGTGAGCTTTTTCTCCTTGAAAGCCTGATGAAAGCTTACTCAGTCGAATGTAGAAACCACTCACTCGGAATTATGACATCTTTTTCAATTGAATATCGGAAGGTATAACAGCATAACATATTCAGCTTACAGGGGTGTCTTTAATAATGTCATTGATGTCCTTGTTTTTGGAGTGAAGTAATCGTGTATGAATAATAAAGATCATTCTCAGCTGGCCCACCTGCCGGTCGAATCAATTTACAAACTGTTGGAGTTCTGCATCGGTAAAAGCTAATGGGTCGTATGGAGAAGACGGGACGAGGTTACCACCCCTGCCTTCAAAACTCTTTCAGCGTAATTATTTGAAGGTTCCGGACTGCTTGTCAAAAAAAAGACTCAAGTTTAAAGGCACTGGACACTGTTGTTTATTACTAAAACAAATCTTAGCATAAAAGTGCCACACCCTAAACAAGACCTTATATGCCAGCAGGAGATTGGTCGAGGGTAGTGAACTCTGACATTATGCATAAATTATAGATTAACCAATAAACGTAAGAGAAGCATTTAAACAATTAGCAACGTACATACATCATCGGTAGGAGATGACACTCGGTAACAGGTGGATAGCTGTTGGTACAAAGCATTGTAAGAAACAGCTTCCTCTAAAGGTGCATCATGATTTGCCCTGCCCAAGGGTGGGATTCTAATTTCAATAAAACCCCCAAATCAAAAAAAAAAAATTGACAAAGAGGTAAATTCTCACTCAAAATGTTAAAAGAATTCGGGACTGAAACCTTTTATTAGGCATCTGAAAGCACAGAAGTAATTTATGCATCAAGGATGCTTTTCTTTATTCTCTTTCCAACTTCGATGACCAATTTAATCAAAATCTTGTTTTCACGGATGTGTGATGTTGTATGTTTAATGTTGGTGTTGGGACACGTATACACACCAAGTGAACTGCCATGATCTTTGGAAATTGTACCCAATGTGTCCAGTACCTTCAAGGGCTGGTTCATCATCATCATCATCATCTTCCTATACTTTGCAGAAACCTCCTCTGGAGTATACACGCACATTGGTTGATGTGCAAATTAGCAGGTGCAGACATAAACTCAAGGCATAAAAAGATACACATACTGTGCAAGTAAAAGCATTTAAGCATTTTGTGTGTGTGTGTGGGGGGGGTGGATAACTAACTGAAGGTGACACTGTTTAGTCTGGTCTTGAAGACGTCCAGTGTTGAATAAGGAGCCTTCCAGTAAGCTTGTGTGGGTTGATGGAACAAGGAGTTTTGTTATTTCCTCTGGTGGTTATAGACTGTCAGTTAATTTCAAATGTTTTATACCATCAACCTCTCCCAAGAAACTCTTCACCAAGAAAGGTTTTTTAATTATTTTGAGTAATTACCAATTGTGTCCACTGCCTTTAAAAGGGCTGGTTATAGACTGCCAGTAAATTTCAAACGGAGTATTGAAATCATGATAGACTTTTTGATAAAATTTGCTTTACACATGCTTACAAACACAATTGGATAGCCAACGTCATATAAGAGCATTAGCAGACGCAAAATTTCAGAGAGGGGCGGTGATTGATCTTAATAAATTTATTGTTCAAAGCTGTCAATAGTGGGTATCTTCAAAGGGGTTGTAGGTTATACCATTCTTCGCCTTTCTTTAGTTCCCCCGACGGCAATGTTTAGAATTGCCATCCCAAAAAGTTTCCCTTTTTAATTCGATTTAGGACGTGCCGCATGAAGCGCAGCATCCTGATTTATTATCACTAAATAAATGTGTGTATACAACCTAGTCGTACTATTATGTGCTTGTATGGTTTAAGTTGATGGGCACCAGACTGAGTTATCTTTACTTCGCTGGTACCCTTGAAACGTGTGTAAACACATATCCATTTAACACCGTGTCACCAACTGAGTTCTAAAAAACATGGCAGCCCCCTGTGTATGATGGTGGACACTTATTCTCAAACGTTTGGGGTTCATTGGTACACACTAATAAGTATCCGAAGGAAATATTGACCATGTCCCGTGTTATTGCTAAACTTCACCTAGTCCCAACTAAAACGTTTGGGGGCCCATCGATTTCCGTGTCAGAATACAGCGTGTAGTCAACAGGCACGCTGACTGCAAGAACAGACCCCACTATTACCCTTCACATAACCCAACCTCATAATATTTAACCCTCGACGGAATTTCTTCAAATTTTTAGAATGTATTAATGACGAATGTAGCTTAATAAATAGTCTGTTTTCAGCTTTTTCCTATGTATAGTTGTCAACTTATTCAAAGTTAAAGTCATCTCAAACGTTTGGGGCTCATCGACTTCCAAGTACCGCCAATACAGCGTATAGTGAATACTGTAACATTCGTGCGTGCCAATCAGCCAGTAGACTTGATGACAAGTCGTTAGGCGCTGCCTATTTGTCTGCCTTTCATGCAACAGTCACAGTGCGATGTTACACATATCAGCCAGTAGAGGGCGCCAGCACGGCTCCGCGGTGCAAGAACAGATCCCCACTATTATACCCTTCACAAAACCCGTCCTCATAGTATTTAAACCTCAGTATAATTTCTTCAAATGTTCAGAATCTATTAATGAAGAATGTAGCTTAATAAATAATATTTTTTCATATTTTTCCTATGTACAGTTGTCAACTTATTCAAAGTTAAAGTCATCTCAAACGTTTGGGGCTCATCGATTTCCAAGTACCGAAAAACAGCGTATAGTCAACAGGCACGCTGACTGCATTTCTGGTCAGAGACGTCAAGACTGCAACCTTGTGAAAAAGATGCTTTATGGCTTCTAAAACCAAGACGTCTGTCAAGTACTGGTATCTGTAAGGAAAATGGAGAATCCTGTAATGTTGCAACTTCGGAAGCTTGCATTTTAAAATTATCAATATTTGACGGTCCACACCGCCTTCGTGGAGGACGTATGACTAGCGGACACTATAGCTATTTTAACGAAATGTTTTAGCACCATATGAAAACAAATCTTGAAAGCATCCCATTATTTTTTGTTTACCTGTAAACATTAGGTAAAATATAGGATTCGTATTTATATAAAAACCTTATAATGTTGTATTAGTCTTCAGCCTAATTTTTAAGAAGTTCATTTCAATACAAGCCCCTCAAAGAAATAGTTGTTTCCAAAAATGTTGTGGAAGTCTGGAAATTTTTCATAAAATATAATAGAAACAAAATAAAAAACAATAATAATGTGAACGCTTTTTTCAATATTTTATTAATCATTTTTTTTTTCAATGTATACATTGAATCATACAAAGTAAGAACGCTGCATTATTAGTTAATCCTCCTCTCTTTTTCATTTTGTTGGCCCACAAAAGACTGTTCAAGCGTTGACACTTTGTTTTCATCCATCAGAATAATGATGTGCTTTTAAGATATCGAATCGACTGTATAAGTGTTATGCTTGTGCTTACTGCGGCCGATGACGATATTTCAACTTTTGAAGACGGCTGGTCAAAGTTTTCGGAAAGTTGAAGCTCTTAGGTGACACGAGTGAAAATAGCCCCCTGTGTACACGGAAATCGATGAGCCCCAAATGAAAAAAATTATATACTAAGCTACATTCCTCAACAATAGATTCTAAAAATTTGAAGAAATTCCGTCGAGGTTTAAATACTATGAGGATAGGTTCTGTGAAGGGTATAATAGTGGGATCTGTTATTACAGTCAGCGTGCTTGTTGACTATACGCTGTGTTGGCGGTACTTGGAAATCGATGAGCCCCAAACGTTTGAGATGACTTTAACTTTGAATAAGTTGACAACTATACATAGGAAAAATATGAAAAAATATTAATTATTAAGCTACATTCTTCATTAATAGATTCTAAAAATTTGAAGAAATTCCGTCGAGGTTTAACTACTATGAGGACGGGTTCTGTGAAGGGTATATTAGTGCGGTCTTTTCATGCAGTCAGCGTGCCTGTTAACTATACGCTGTATTGGCGGTACTTGGAAATCGATGAGCCCCAAACGTTTGAGATGACTTTAACTTTGAATAAGTTGACAACTATACATAGGAAAAATATGAAAAAATATTAATTATTAAGCTACATTCTTCTATAATAGATTCTAAAAATTTGAAGAAATTCCGTCGAGGTTTAACTACTATGAGGACGGGTTCTGTGAAGGGTATATTAGTGCGGTCTTTTCATGCAGTTAGCGTGCCTGTTGACTATACGCTGTATTGGCGGTACTGGAAATCGATGAGCCCCAAACGTTTGAGATGACTTTAACTTTGAATAAGTTGACAATTATACTTAGGAAAAATATGAAAAAATAATATTTATTAAGCTACATTCTTCATTTATAGATTCTAAAACTTTGAAGGAATTCTATTGGGGTTTAAATACTTTGAGGACGGGTTCTGTGAAGGGTATATTAGTGGGGTCTTTTCATGCAGTCAGCGTGCCTGTTAACTATACGCTGTATTGGCGGTACTTGGAAATCGATGAGCCCCAAACGTTTGAGATGACTTTAACTTTGAATAAGTTGACAACTATACATAGGAAAAATATGAAAAAATATTAATTATTAAGCTACATTCTTCATTAATAGATTCTAAAAATTTGAAGAAATTCCGTCGAGGTTTAAGTACTATGAGGACGGGTTCTGTGAAGGGTATATTAGTGGGGTCTTTATATGCACTTAGCGTGCGTGTTCATTATACGCTGTGTTGTGTACACGGCCAATCGTGGGAAGTGTAAGGACTGTTGCTGCCAGTTTAGTGTAGCCTTATTACTTCGGATACTAATAGTGTGTACCAATGAACCCCAAACGTTTGAGAATAAGTGTCCACCGTGTGCAGCAGGTTGTAAAATGTTTTCATTTAGCGCAATAAACATCGTTTTTCATTCATTTGTATAGTGTTGTGAGATAGACAAGAAAGCAACATGGTGAAAGAACAATTCAGAGAGACAGACGTTGCCAAAAAAATGTAAGTTGATCTGCTTGTTTTTAATTTGCAGCAAAAAACAGGTGACACATCACATGCGATTGTGAATGTGTGTGACGGACGGGAACTTGGATGGTTGATGATGAAACGCACGATACGCACAAAATAATATCATAAACAAGTTCGACCAAGGGCAAGCTGTTACAACAGTCGGGTGGTTCTCAGGTTATGGTTATCGCCAACTTCTCTAAGTAATGAATGATGCTAGGTTTACGATTCGTAACTACAGTCACTTCACGTCTTCAGCTTAAAATTTTAAAATTCTAAATTAGTTGAAGTAGGCTATAGCAAGGAATCCTTTAAAGGCAGTGGACACTATTGGTAACTACTCAAAATAATTATTAGCATAAAACTTTACTTGGTAATGAGTAATGGGGAGAGGTTGATGGTAAAAAACATTGTGAGAAACGGCTCCCTCTGAAGTGACATAGTTTTCGAGAAAGAAGTATTTTTCCACGAATTTGATTTCGAGACCTGAACTTAAGTTTAGAATTTGAGGTCTCGAAATCAACCATCTAAAAGCACACAACTTCGTGTGACAAGGGTGTTTTTTCTTTCATTATTATCTCGCAACTTCGACGACCGATTGAGCTCAAATTTTCACAGGTTTGTTATTTTATGTATATGTTGAGATACACCAAGTGAGAAGACTGGTCTTTGACAATTACCAATAGTGTCCACTGTCTTTAATCTGTTGGTCTTTAGACAATTTCTTATTTATAGATCAAACAAAAATAGGTTTATTAGTGACGACGAACAATTGATTACCACATTAACTTTTCCACACACAGAGGCAAGGTTTGTTTTGGGTTGATGTCCCCGGAACAGATCCGTCAGCAAGCTCATATTCATGTAGTAAGTAAGAATCTGTACCAGCCTGAGAATGCTACAAGGACACCTATACCGTTCGGGGTACTAGACCATCGCATGGTAAGTAAACTAGTTATGTTTACTCTTCACATTTCTGCACTACACCCACAAAATTCCATTGTATTATAAGGCCAAGTTAAAAAAAAGAAACATGTTATTAATAGCGTCCCTGCCCGGTTCCTTTTGTGTGCGTTCAGATGCCTAAAAAGGGCTAGTTGCGATAACGTAACCCTCCTCCTGACGGCCGCCAGGCCGGAGGGTTACGAGATTGTTTCGAGCGGCAACAGTTAATCTGGTCCAACACATACAATTTTGACAGCTAGTCACCAGATTTGCCCCAAATCATGACACAAAAACTAAAAAAGGGCCTAAAGTCTTTTATCTGAGTGAGAAATTATTCAAAAGCTACATTACATCAGAGGGAGCTGTTTCTCACAATGTTTTACATTATAAACAGCTTTAAATTGCTCGTTACCGAAGTAAGTTTTTATGCTAACCATTACCTTGAGTAATTACCAATAGTGTCCAGTGCCTTTAGACAGAGACTAAAGACCTCATCAATTTAAACTTTATTTGTTTGTTTGTTCTTTTAGGGAACAAGTGAGAAAGACAACCCTTGTTTGACCTGCCACAAGCCGCTAGCAGACTGCCTCGGTCACTATGGTTACGTTGACCTTGAATTACCAGTCTTCCACATTGGATACTTCAGGTCGATTATCAGTATTCTGCAATGCATTTGTAAGGTGAGGTTCATGACTGAGCTTACAGACAAAGGTCAAAACAAAAAAGTATCTCGACAAGGACGCAAGAGCCAGGACAAAGACTCTGCTGATCAAAAACACATTGGCCAAATTTCATAAAGCCTGTAAGCACAAAAAAGGTTACCAGCCAAAATTACATGAAGTTTACATTATTGATACTGGTGCCCCTTCTCAATGTTTGCTAAGCAAAGAAATTCTTGAAGCGGTATTTTCTGCTTAACAGCTTCATGAAGATGGGCCAAGGGCTTGAGTCCAATGCTGATACACTTGGCCATGACACGCCATTAAGGCCGTATCCGAATTGGCGGCTACAGCTATGGCTACGGCTGGATCGCCGCGTCGTCATGCATTGAAGTATAGGACGCCCTTAGCAACACCCCTGGCAACGGTCGTAGCCGCAGCCGTAGCCACCAATTCGGACACAGCCTTACTTGAATAACTAAAGCATGGTTCCTACTTCCTGCCAATACGAATGCAATACAAATTTTTGCGTCACAAATTTGCAACAAATAACTCGCATCAATTGACTTGTGCTCAACTCTTGCGGTTCATTTGCTGTGCAAACAGCTATGTGACATCAAAATTAAAATCGCCCTCGCAGGAAGTACATGAATTGAGCTTACTGATGGTAAATTTCAAACCATTACTATTCCTGCAGAGAAATATTTCTGTCTCAAGGAAATAGCTTTTGACTCCCCATCAAGTTAAGATGTTTTATTTTGATTGCTGTCTCTATTATAATAAATCTTCAGGGTTGCGGGAGTTGTCTCCTCTCTCAAGCGGAACGACAGACATTCCTCGATGCCCTGAGGAGGCCAACGCTGACTTATCTCCAGCGTAAAGGATTAAGGAAGAAGATTAACGAGAAGTGTCGCAAACAGCAGATCTGCCTCAAATGTGGAATGTTTAATGGTGAGTGGAAATATAACGTGTTGCTTGTACCAAAAGAACTCTGAAATTGTTAATTATGCCCTGGCGACGAAGGGGCACTTACGAGGCACTTACGATTTCCCTTGTTTGTGTGTATGTGCGGGTGGCAGTTTTGTAGCGGCAGTGGGCGGTGCTGGGCGGGCCTGCCCAGGACTCACAATTTTTGCCCAGGACTCAGAGCAAAATACATTGTGCCGCCCAGCACAGATTTCCTAGAATCAATAAAAATATTGTCCACTGTGCATTGAGCTGAGACACAGCTAATGATAAGGGGTATCAAATGTCACATAGAGGAAGAACAAAGTCAAAGTTATTGCAATTGCCCCGATAACAAAAAACAGTTTGGAAACCTGGCATCATGTCTGAAATTCTGAAGTTTGCAGTCTTCAGCAATTGGCCCCATATTTAAACATGAAAAATTTTGTGGATCCGCTCACCCTTGGTGGCCTTCAAAATCATTTGATGAATTGGTCAAGCTTCATGTGAAACCTTGGTGGGTGAGCATACTCGGCACTTTCACCTGAGTCCTGCAGGGGTCGAAATTAAGTGTATTTCCATGGTAGTCAGCAGGGCTAGTGACCAATAATTTTTAGTAGCCCTGATTAGATTTTGGTAGCCCGAAAGACACATTACCCTTCATGAATATTCATTACAGGTCAGGTCAAGAAGTGTGGCACCTTGAAGATAGTCCATGAGAAATTTAAGAGCACTCGACGAGGGAGGGAATCAGCCCTGGTTCAACTTCAAGCAGATCTTGGTACAGCGAAGAAACATAATAAAGACATTGAGCCACTTCTGTCCAAAGCCCAGGTAAGAGAGTTGATGTTATAATAATAATAAATAGAAGAATAATAGTGGCTTCTAACATGACCCCTTGCATGCACGACACATGCGGCAACTGTGCCACGCTCACCATTTTGGTGGTCAATAGGTTAGCGTGTAAATGCCGCGTCGTCTAAAATGCGCACTTCACTAAATAACATACAGTGACATTGCCCACCAGTATGGCGGTTCCAAGATTGTTCGATGATGACGTAAGGTGAAGATGGTCAATAGTGCTCAAATTCGTCACTCATTGATGCTCAAGGCGCTTTAACATTCAGTATTTTCCTGCGAAGTATGAGACCTACTCCTTGTACACCCTGCATTGGTCTACAAGGAACAGTTCTCAGTAGAGTCTAAAATCTTTACAATTTAGCTGAGAAGGGCACATAAATGTGCACAAGGCTGTATACTCCCCAGAAAGCTGAGATGGTTTAAGGAATGAATTAAGCCCAGTGACCAGGGGTAATGATGTTGGAAACCAATGTGAAAAGCGCTATATAAAAACTGATTATTATTGTTATATTTATTACAGCTTATAAAGCAAGTACAAGTACAAATCCTTCAGACGAACATAATAATAATACAAATAATAATGACAAAAAAATGTCATTCAAGGGTGCTGGTTCGCTAAGTTCAAAGTTGAAGTCAAAAGTGCAGGATTGGTTCAATAAGCCAGAATAGCTCTTGATATTGTTGGTGAAATAATTGGTGCTTTGAGTCCCCCATGTGTTATTAAAACGCTTCATACAAATGTGCACTTTTGCAATTTCATTCAGCAATGCTCATATTGGAAATATTAATTTCTGCCAGCTTAAAGGGACACCTTGCCTTGGATCGAGCGAGTTGGTCTTTGAAAAGCGTTTCGAAACTGTTTGTTATGAAATACGTATGGTTTGAAAGATGTTTAAAAAGTAGAATGTAATGGTCCACACAAATATGCCTCGAGACTGCATGGTTTTCCTTATACGTGTGGCGTACACTCGTCACTTATGAACTAACATGGCACGCCAATTTGTGGAGTCAAATTTGTTACTCCACAACTAGGCGGACCATAAAGTAAAAGAAGAACCAAGCAATGTCATGGCATATTTGTGTGGATCATTATATTCTTCTTTTAAAACATCTTTTGAACCGTGCATTTTATAATTACGGTTTCAACAGTTTTTTTCATAGACCAAATCACCCGATCCAAGGCAACACGTCCCTTTAATTGCTGCAAGCTTGATAGGAGTTTGCTAAATTGCTTGCATGGCATTTCAGCAATGCACAGTGAAAGACTTGAATGAGTTTGTCAGACCATATGGACATATCTTAATGATGATTGATTCACCAGACAAGAAATAAAAGCCACAATACAGTACATAATCCTAAAGGTCGGACTAATTGTACACACTAAACCCCAACTTGTCCTTTCTCAAATGATTATGTTTTCTTTTCTTTTTTTTTCATTTTTTATTAAATGAAATGTTCTACAAACATGTTTCTGGGGTAATGTTGTATGCAAGAATATAGCTTATTTTATATTGACATTTTCTTTGCTCATTTTCTAATAACTAGAAAAAGCAGGTGTTGAAGTTAGAAATGAAACGAATGTGACCGTCTTTTCAGGAAACAACTCAACTTAAAACCCCTTTATCTCAGCTTATTTATTAAACATCTCTTACTATTTCTACTTTCTTAAATTTTGAATCAAGTGATATCAATATGGGGTCTGAACTGTATATGCTCCTTTCAAATGAATGAAGAAATTACAAACTACATTTTACAAATGACCCATTTTGCTTGATTGCATCACGAATGATCAGCTATGTAGCAATTTGATAGCCTAAAGGTTGAATCACAAGCCTGTCAAGCACTGTGGAAACCATGGCCTTCTCTTTAATTGAACAAACACATTAACCACTAGACTACAATGTTTTTGTAACGTTCAGACGGTACACAAAATAGATATTAATTATTATTATTCTTATAATTATTACTGTTATTGTTTTGCCTTTGCTTATTTCTTACGGGCTGGCTGGTCCAGATTTAGATCTTTTGATTTTGTATATACATCTATCCTTTCATACTAAACATCCTTTGTCCTCAACACTTTACTCCTATTGGTTCATAACCAACAATTGTTTCTGAAATAGAAACTTTGATTGGCTATAATTTTCCTGCTTCTTTTCTGGATCCTTCCCTTAATCCCTTTCCCCTCTCTTTTTCTATTAAATGGATATGTATTTGTTTGTACTTGTCAATGCCTCTAAAGAAGGTCAGGTTTGGATTGAAAGCTAAGGCCATCTACCCTACTCATTATATACATGTATACATAATATGTAACTTTAAATATTTTGTTCCTCTCTTATTTCTCACAGGAATGCTTGAATCCGCTGACTGTGTTCAACCTGTTCAAGAGAATCCCACAAGAGGTAAAATCAAGAAATAATAAACCACAGTGGAAAATGATCTCCCTTTTAACGATTTTGTATTTTTAATGCCCATTAGTGCTTGTATAGTTTTAACTGCTTGTATAGTTCTATATTTTTAAACTGTATGCTATGTTTTAATAATGTCCATCTGCAATGTCCCTTTTTGTCTCTTCGTAAATTGTGGCATCAGGAGATTAACTCGATAGTAATTTAGTTTACTTTTTTAAAATCCTTCAGGGGTGCTGCTTTTTTGTTATTGTATTGTATGTTCTTGTTTTTGTTTTCTTACTGTTCTTATTGTCTGTGCTTGAATTTTTGCCTGTGAAATTAATAAATGAAATGAAATGAAATGAAATTGGGTGAACTCAAGGTTGAAGAAAGACAAATTTGCTTGAGTGGGATTTGAACCTGTGTCCTCCGGATAAACATGCCAAATAAAACGGACGGAGTTGACTAATTTTGAGACTGGGTTTACTTTTCCTCTGCAGGATATTCCAATGTTGGTGATGGAAAGTGACAGTAGTCGTCCGCAAGATTTAATCTTGACTCGTCTACTGGTTCCACCTCTGTGCATTAGACCTTCCGTCATATCGGAACTCAAGTCAGGAACGTAAGTGAGAACTTCACAAATTTTTGGGGTAATGCAGAATTGATCGGTAGTTGTATATTTTCTACTGTCATAACTGTAGAGTTCCCTCCTGGTTTTAAATGTGCACTTAAAAACACTGGACACTTTGGGTAGTTACCCTTTCTTGGTAATGAGCAACGGAGAGCTGTTGATAGTATAAAACATTGTAAGAAAGGACTCTCTGTAAAGTTGCGTAGTTTTTGAGAAACAAGGGTGTATTTTTATTTCTTCCTTTTTTCCTGAACTTCAATGACAGTTATGTCCAGTGCCTTTAAGAGCAAATTCAGAATTATCAATGTACCTAAATTGGCGTGTCGTTGCCGAAAGGTCAAGCATATTGGACTCAATCAAGCTCTGGTTTTTTTTATGTGCGGATTGTGTTTTCGAGTCCCTGTCTGGACACTTCTGTGCTTGAGCAAGACACTTAAAGGCAGTGGACACTATTGCTAGTTACTCAAAATAATTTTTTGCATAAAACCTTCCTTGGAAACAAGTAATGGGGAGAGGCTGATAGTAGAAAACATTGTGAGAAACGGCTCCCTCTGAAGTGTTGTAGTTTTCGAGAAAGAAATAATTTTCGAGACCTCAAGTTTAGAATTTGTGGTCTCGAAATCAAGCATTTGAAAGCACACAACTTCGTGTGACAAGGGTGTTTTTCTTTCATTATTATCTCGCAACTTCGATGATCAATTGAGCTCAAACTTTCACAGGTTTGTTATTTTATGCATATGTTGAGATACACCAACTGTGAAGGCTAGTCTTTGACAATTACCAATAGTGTCCAGAGTCTTTAACCATTATTGCTTAAACCTTTGGATATGACAAAAAGCTTTTGGTCCTGTGTGTTGTGTACCGCTTTTTTGTGTGTTTCTAACTTAAAATTTATGGTTATTTTCGGTACTAGAAACGAAGATGATCTGACAGTCAAACTAACAGAAATAATCTTCCTGAACGATGTCATCAAGAAACATCAACAAGCTGGTGCTAAGATGTCCATGATCATGGTAAGGAAGCTCCTATGTGAAGTCTAGATATAAGACTTTGCTCTGTATGATATCACTCTGTAAACAAAATCATAATTTAATTAACAGCAATTAACAAACCATGGGGAAACCTACACTGCTAAAAATGGTATTCTTGAAACAAGAAAAACATCTTATTTTGAGAATATATTTCTTGTGTCACTCCCTAGAAATTTTTTCTTGGGAGTGACACAAGAAAAAGAAAAACTTTCTCAAAATAAGACGTTTTTCTTATTTCAAGAATACCATTTTTAGCAGTGTACCAGTTAATCTCCAAGGCATTGTTTAAGCAATACTTGCAACAGGACAGCATTCTCCCGAAGACGATCAGAGCATACAGAGTTTTCAACAACCCATTCTTTTCGGAACAAATCTCAAAAGAGATTTACCCATGGTGCTACCTCAATCCTCACCTAGTTATACTCCCACCTTGCAAAGTTTAAATTTCCACGTTTTTTGTTGTTTTTCTCATCAGGAAGATTGGGACTTCTTGCAACTCCAGTGTGCTCTGTACATTAACAGTGAAACATCAGGGATTCCAGTCAATATGCAGGTAATAAGGAAAAACCAGACTTTGTTGTTTGTTTCCTGAGAAATTTATGATAGATTAATAGCAAAGTATACCTTTGGTCTTTTGAGCCATTACATTTTTTCAACCATATATACAGGCATGCAACTTTTCCTCGGATCAGCTGATTTCCTTTTTTAGTAATCTCAGTTTTACCATTCAAAATTAAAAATGCTATACAAACTCATTGAAATTTTGTAATTTCCTCATTTTTGGTGAAATTACAGTTGCATGCCTGTTTATAAATTTAGATTTTGCTGAAAATCCCTCTAGTGCAGAAATATAGTGCTTGCTCTGTTGACCCAATTCACCTGATGTCATCATTAGAATAGTCTCAGATTTTTAATTTTTTTATTTTTTCAATACAGGAATACATTTTTTTCCATACTCTCATAAAAGAACAACAGATACATGTATTACGGAGTAAAGCAACGCATTTCTTTAAGTCAGAGTAAACATGAATAAATAAATAGAGTACGGGGCCGTTTTGGTAAGCATAAGTTTGTTAAAAACAGCTAGACAGACAAGACAACCAGACAGACAGACAGACAGACAAAAAGGACAGGTTGGCAATGTCTGTGCGTTATTCAGTGAAGTGCATCATTTAGACAATGCAGCAGATACATGTAAACCTCTGCCCACCAAAATGGTGAGCGTTGCACAGTCGCCTCGTGTGACGAGCTAGCAAGGGGTCAATAAGCAAAGAACGATGACAGGAAGTGCGGAATTCGACAGGAAGCAAAGCCATGAAACTTTGGCCCTCAGGTCACAGGTCACACGTCTGGTTTTCAGTTCATAATGTTTCACTTTTCTTTTTTTATTTCTTAGCCCAAGAAAGCTACGAGAGGCTTTTGTCAAAGGTTGAAAGGCAAGCAAGGTCGATTCCGCGGCAACTTATCTGGAAAGAGAGTTGACTTCTCCAGTCGAACTGTCATCTCGCCTGATCCTAACCTTAGAATTGATGAGGTAATTGACCGGCCATCTTGAATTCTAAAGGTTCAGGAGATTGTTTAGAAAACTTATGTAAAGATAGCCTTTGGATTGTGGTGTGTCCAGCCTAGCGGTTAAGCTAGAGCACCCGATTCAAGCTCTAGTGTTTTTGATCAGCAAAATGTGGGATCGAGTCCTGGTTGTGCCACTTGTGTTCTTAAGCAAGACACTTTAAGGCAGTGGACACTAATGGTAATTACTCAAAATAATTATTAGCATAAAACCTTACTTGGTAACGAGTAATGGGGAGAGGGTGATAATATAAAACATTGTGAGAAACGGCTCGATTTAGTTTTGTAGAAAGAAGTAATTTTCCACAAATTTGATTTCAAGACCTCAAGTTTAGAATTTGAGGTCGCGAAATCAAGCATCTAAAAACACACAGCTTTGTGTGACAAGGGTGTTTTTTCTTTCATTATTATCTCGCAACTTCGATGACCGATTGAGCTCAAATTTTCACAGGTGTGTTATTTTATGCGTATGTTGAGATACACCAAGTGAGAAGACTTGTCTTTGACAGCTACCAATAGTGTCCAGTGTCTTTAACCATGATTGCTTCGTTAAGTTTGGGAGGTTGTGCTTACAGCTCTACCAGCAAAGCTTCTGATGGATGATACCCAAGCCTACAACCTAACCTCGCAATGTTAAGAAAACTTAATGTCATAATTTTGTTTTCTTCTTTTGTTTGTAGGTTGCAGTTCCTATACATGTAGCGAAGGTTTTAACTTATCCAGAGAAGGTATTGGTTTTATTTTCCATTTTATTTGATCTTAAAGGTTTAAATGCCTCTAGTGTCATTGCAAAACATATGCTCTAGGATGGCAAAGGTCTTGGGTTTGAATCCAACCCGAGTCATAATCAAGTAGATTTTGTGCACTGGACTCAGGAAAGGTACGGAGTATACAGTGCTTACACACATTGGCTTTGGGGTAAAACCAAAGAAAATATTCTTTATCCCTGATGCTAAGTTGAACATCTTCTTGACCTCAAAACACAAAATAATCCCTCAATCTTCAAACGGCAGCTCAAAAACACATCTTCAGACAAATCTCTTAAATCCTGGACTCTTGACTTTGGGAACCAGCGCCCTTGAATGACATTTTTCTTTATCAGATACTGTGCGCTCTATAAGTGCTGTATATTATTATTATTCTAAAGTTTTGGGGACGATTGGTAATGATTTTAAACAACAGGATCACCGGCCTTGGGGGAGTGGGTTCCAGGTACTACTACCATTATCTTCAAACTGTTTAAGTTTTAATGTAAATCTGTGGACATTGTGTCAAAAGTACCCAGACCCTTCAATGATGATAATGATTCTATGAGAATTATATGATGAATTACTACAGGTTACCAGAGCAAATATGAGTCTGATGAGGAAGCTGGTCATCAACGGCTGTGACGTCCATCCAGGTGCAAACTTCATCCAGCAAAGACACACTAACAATAAGAGGTATGTCTTAGTTGCCATCTTGGATTTGTAGTACACTAATCTATGGAAACCAAAGTGAGGCTTGGTTTTGGTTTGGTGCTCGTTCGGATTTGTAGCATACTATTAATCTATGGACATCAAAGTGAGGCTCGGTTTAGGTTTGGTACTCATATGGTTTCGTAGTACATTAATGTATGGAAACCAAAGTGAGGCTTGGTTCTGACTGTGCTCATGTGGTTTTGTAGTACACTTATCTATGAAAACCGAAAACCAAAGCGAGGCTTGGTTCAGACTGGTGCCAGCCTTGCCACCATGGGCAGCTCGCCGTATTGATGCCTCTAGTCACTAACCCCTGGTAGGGATGTACTGAGAAATAAAATCCATTAGCTCTCTTTGAGTGCACGCTCGATATTTATTTTTATTTTTTCTTATTTTGAAGTGCTCCATTTCACATAAATCATGTTTTTACATTTCAGACAAACGACTCATATAGCCTGATCGCATCACATGTGTTAATCATTCGTAAAAGTTTAGTCATCTGTTCTTCTCTCTTTTTCTGTTTTAACTTTCCAGATTTCTGAAGTATGGAAACAGACAAAAGACAGCTCAGGAACTAAAGGTACATTATTAGACAAATAATATCGGTTTCATCAGGGAATGAAATGAGTTCAAACCAAATCAAGCATGACTTCAAAATTGTTCATTACTCAAATACCGTATCTAGAACTTTATTAACAAGAATTCAAAATGCTTCAGTTTTTCAAGTAGACAGGCATAAACACATGTAGATCACTTCATTTACTTGTTTGCAAAAAAATACTTTGTAGTAAACAAAAAACACTCTACAAACAAATTGAAATCTATAAAACAAGTGTCAACATCGGGATTGAAACCCACTGAACAGAAACACCAGAGCTTGAGTCGAATGCTCTTATCTGCTTGTCTATAAATGCAATAGTATAAAGGCAAATCTAAACGATTTCATGCATTTTCAATATAAACACAAATTTCAACCATGAAATTGTTTTGATGATTTCTTTTCTCTTTTTTTCTTCTTTTTGAAGTATGGTGATACGGTTGAGCGTCACCTGATGGATGGAGACGTCGTCTTGTTCAATCGTCAGCCTTCCCTTCATAAACTCAGCATCATGGCACATTTTGTGAGTCAAGTTTTTACTTATATTGAGTAAGGGAGGACATCCATTACAGGACAGCTCCATTGAAGAAAGAGGCTTGAATAACAACACCCTATTCATCATGCAACTAACACCTGTTATCTCAATGTAATTCCTCTTCCATGCAGTGGATTTAATTGGGTCATGCACAAACCAGTAGGGCTACTGACTGATCAGGGCAGACTAACTGCTCAGCGATTTTCAGGACCCAATGTAAACACACCAACTGATCAAAAGAATGTTTAGTTTCCGCGTTTTTTAGGTTTACCTGACCTTTACTATTCCCTCTAGGCTCGTGTGAAGCCTCATCGGACCTTCCGCTTCAATGAGTGCGTCTGTACTCCTTACAATGCTGACTTTGACGGAGACGAGATGAATTTACATCTACCACAGACTGAAGAGGCTAAAGCTGAGGCGCTCATACTCATGGGTGTAAGTTACTCACAAGTCTTGCATAATACTCAAAAAAGCACTCATACTCGTGGATGATGGGTGTATTTACTCACTGGAAATTGTATTCACATTGCTTTGAGTTATAAGTTAAGTTAACTCACATATGTACTCAAACTCATGATTGTAAGTTACTCACATATGTTTGTTTACTCACATTGGTTCAATGACCTCAAAAAGGAACTCATACTCATGGATGATGGGTGTATTTACTCACTGGAAATTGTATTCACATTGCTTTGAGTTATAAGTTAAGTTAACTCACATATGTACTCAAACTCATGATTGTAAGTTACTCACATATGTTTGTTTACTCACATTGGTTCAATGACCTCAAAAAGGAACTCATACTCATGGATGATGGGTGTATTTACTCACTGGAAATTGTATTCACATTGCTTTGAGTTATAAGTTAAGTTAACTCACATATGTACTCAAACTCATGATTGTAAGTTACTCACATATGTTTGTTTACTCACATTGGTTCAATGACCTCAAAAAGGCACTCATACTCATGGGGGATTGGTGTAAGTTATGCACAGATATTTTCAAATGATTTTTGGGGTTGAACAAAGAGTTGACTAGAGTGGGATTCGAACCAACGACCTCCGGATTAACGTGCCAGCGCTCTACCAACAGAGCTATCTTGCCCTATATTAGCGGTGTCCCTATTTTGTCAATATCTTTGTTAATTTTTTTCTATATAAAAAGGTCAAGTCCAATTTGGTCACACCAAGAAATGGCGAGCCGCTGATTGCTGCTATACAAGACTTCATCACAGGTAAGAAACAAATCTCATCAAAAAATACTCCTTTTATCTCAGAAAATTAATATAAAATTCCAGAAATACTCAAATTTAACAATGATGTTTTTATCCTTGCAAATCCTAAATGTTCTGTTGAAGGTGCCTTGTAAAATAGTGTTATTTGTTTTTGTCTTTTAGGGTCGTACCTGTTGACTCAGAAGGATGTGTTCTTTGATCGGAGTAGAGCATGTCAGATTATTGCCAGTATGCTATCCCAGGATGATGAGAACCTATCCATTAAACTACCCGCACCAGCTATTCTCAAGGTAAGGCCGTGTCCGAAACGGCGACTTCAGCTACAGCTACGGCTAGATCGCGCGCGTCTGCCTATTCTTCAACACTGGTAGACGCGCTGATCTAGACGTAGCTGTAGCCGCAGTCGTCGTTTCGGACACAGCCTAAAACCTTACAGAGGAATTTTTAGTTCACAGTTCCGATTATTATTATTTTTTTTTTTATGAGCTGTCGCCCAACTCACAAGGCCAGTCGGCCACTTCAAGTTGAGGGCTACCCTTAACTGATTTAGGCTGTTGACCCAAATCAATTGCCACTAGGGGCACAATCCCACCTACTCCTAGGGCTGAAACAGGGTTATCCTCTTCACAGTGCATTTAGGGATTTAGGCATCCACTAGGAGCCTTGCTGGTACAGCAGAATTTACCACAAACATGACAAAGCAATTATGGTTAAGTGCCTTGCTCAGGGGCCCAAGTGTGCTGTCCGGGATTCGAGTCCCAAGCTCTGCTGCTGACAGCTCCAAAGCTTGGTTCCGGTGAACTAGACTGCTCAGCCACGACAGGCAACTCACTGAATAATAAAAGTAGAAACGCCCTTGTTGCACAAATTTGTGCACTTTCAGATGCCTAAGAATGGCTTCTGGCATGAAGTCTTTTAATATTTGAGTGAGAAATTACCTCTTTCTCAAAAGCTACATTACTTCAGAGGGAGCCGTTTCTCACAATGTTTTATACTATCAACAGCTCTCCAATGCTCGTTACCAAGAAAGTTTTAATGCTTAACAATTATTTTGAGTAATTACCAATACTTTCCAGTGCATTTAAACCTTGATGAAATTGTCTACTTCCAGCCGAGGTGTCTGTGGACTGGCAAGCAGATTTTCAGCACTATCATCAAGCCCAACGACACCTGTGGAATTATTATGAATCTACGAAGCAAAGCCAAGAATTATTGCGGCGTTGGGTTGGACCTTTGCTACAACGACTCCTGTAAGTTCTAATCCTTAATAGTCAAAACCCGATTTCCTACACTTGCTCCACTTGATTATTTGCTTTACTAAGATTGACGACTGTGCGTACATTGCATGCTGATTGTTTTGAGTGGCATTGGTGGCTAGTGCGTATAGCGCAACTTCTCTCCAATGTGGCCTTTGTTCAATAATAATACTGGGTTTCTATGTAGCGCTTAATCACATCCCAGTCAGGGCATACCGAAGTGCTCAGAGTTTTTTTCCTGCAAGGTTTGTCGAGCTACCCTTTGAAAATTCCTTTATAGCACCATGTATAGGCGCCATGGCACTTAATGCTGCCGATCAAACCTGAAACACTGGAAACACATGGGGCCTTTGGCTTTAACCTCATCAAAAGGGGTAGCAATAATAGTTAGGTGTCTTGCTCAAGGACACAAGTGTCACAACTTTGACTCGAACCCACACTCTGCGGATCAGAAACACCAGAGCGGGAGTCCGGTGTTCTTATCTGCCTTGCCACAACACGCTAAGGCTATTTGAGTAGAGTTGTGCGTTGGTGTTCTCTTATGCCACAAGGTTTTCTCCAAGCCCTCCAGTTTTCCTCCCTCTGAAAAAAGATCAAAACACTTTCAATCTTTGACAGTGCTCTGGTCATACATGTATATGGGTTTAATTTTGCTGTCTACATTGTCATATATGATTTAAGTAGATTTGTGATTTTTGCTATTATTTTTCTTTTTTTCAGATGTTGTGATCCATAATAGTCAGCTGATGTGCGGAGCTATGGATAAGAGCGTCCTTGGGTCTGGCTCCAAGAATAACATCTTCTACATCCTCTTGAGGGACTATGGGGAATCCTACGCTGCCAACGCTATGAGTCGATTGGCCAGGCTGTGCCCATACTTCCTCAGTAAGTTGTGACAGCCAATCAGCTTCTTAGTTTTGTTTGTCTGTTTCGATTTGGACCCAATATCATGGAGCTGCTTAAGCACAAACAGTAGCTGCTAAGCACATCAAAATAATGCTTACCAGATTAAGGTTATTGGCCAGAAAACGTGTCATATTTACCATGTGTGACTGGTATCCTGCTTATTTTTTCTCAGTAGAAAGTCGCTGTTTAACCTTCGTTTTGACAATAAGCCAATTGGCAATTTGATTACTAGATCTTGTGTACTAGGACAGCTACAGTGATTAAGTTCACTTACAAGAAATCCTTGATTTATTACATTTTTTATTTATAATAATATTTTGTCTTATAATAATTATGTGTCATTGTGTTAGGATGTAATTCTTCTTGTGACGCTAGATTATGTTTTCATTTTGTAGGTAATCGTGGTTTTTCCATCGGCATTGGTGATGTCACTCCTGGGGCGGGGTTAGTGAGTGCTAAGATGGATCTACTCAAGGCAGGGTGAGTTAAAATAATGAACACATTAATGAAGACCTCCGAGGCGTGTCATGGCCTAGCGGTTCAGAGCACTGGACTCAAGCTCTGGTGTTTCTGATCAGCAGAGTGTGGGTTCCAGTCCCGGTCGTGATCTTGTGTCCTTTTAGCGAGACACTTAAAGACACTGGACACTATTGGTAATTGTCAAAGACTAGTCTTCACAGTTGGTGTATCTCAACATATGCATAAAATAACAAACCTGTGAAAATTTGAGCTCAATCGGTCGTCGAAGCTGCGAGATATTAAAAAACACCCTTTTTGCACTATGGTCACGCAAAGTTGTGTGCTTTCAGATGCTTGTTTTCGAGACCTCAAATTCTAAATCTGAGGTCCCGAAATCAAGTTTGTTGAAAATTACTTCTTTCTCAAAAACTACTCCACTTCAGAGGGAGCCGTTTCTCACAATGTTTTGTACTACCAACCTCTCCCCATTACTCATTACCAAGTAAGGTTTATGCTAATAGATATTTTGACTAATTACCAATAGTACCCACTGCCATTAACCATGATTCCTTCGTAAAGTTGGAGAGGTAGTGCTTTCTGCTCTACCACCAAGAAGGCTCTCAAGAAGGACTTACTTTATCAAACTTGGTGTGTGGATTGGTCTTGCGGTCCCCCAGAAGCCCCTAGACACCCAAAGATACATCAAGGTCATTATGGCTTAAACTAAAGAAATGCTGTCTGAGCGATAACTCAGGATGATGAGATTGATTTCAGCAGAGCATTTGTGTTTGTTTTAAATCGACACGCCATTCTTGTTTACTGTTGTTGTTTATGTTTACACTCTAGATACTCCATGTGTGACGAGTATATCAGTAATTTAGAGAAGGGAAACTTACAGACTCAAGCGGGCTGTACGGCTGAAGAAACACTAGAGGTAAGTTGTCTGTTGCATACAGACCTGGAATGTCAGCTCTGAGAGGGCAAGGCCATTTCATTCATAAAAACCTTAAAGTCTTTTGAAACATTTGATTGGGCACCTCACATTAACTATGCATACATGCACATGTATTATATTTAAAATTTGTATTTATTAATATTTATCTGTGTAGGCAAATTATCCAGTTAAACGCCTTTCACAATCACCTTTGCAGACCAGTTAACTCTAGTATAAAGTTCCAAATATTTTTCTCAATCTGACAGGCGATGATTTTAAAGGAGCTATCTGTGATTCGAGACCACGCCGGAAACGCTTGCCTAAAAGAACTCCATAAGAGTAATAGTCCACTCACCATGGCAGTCTGTGGATCCAAAGGTAGCTAGAAATCACTTTGAATCTATTTCTCTGACATCACAAAACTTATAATATAATATGGTCATAGTAGCAAGCATCATGTGAAATTACTTCTGATTTAGTTTGATTAAAAACAATAACAACACTTGAATCTGAGAAAGGATTCGTGTAACAGTCCTCTAACTATAGCCGTCTGTGGATCTAAAAGGTAACGGGAAATCACTCCAAAATTACTTAAATTTGTTACTTTGTCGTAAAACTTCTTATAAAGATTGTAACGGTAGCAAGCATCCTGTGAGATCATTTCATCTGAAGTAATTTGATTAAAGAACCAAAACAACAATTGTATCTGAGAAACGATTCATGCATGAATTAATTCTCAGATTGCTGAGCGGTGGGTGCCCACTGCGAATGCTGCGACCACAGATACAATTGTACCAGCTGTCACCTTTCTGGATGGATTTGATGTTCTTGTGAAAATACCATTACAGGTATTGTGTAAACAAGTAGACTCTGTATTCATCTGAAGCTTTCACAGGTGACTCTTATTGTGTGTGGATGGATTTAATGTTTTTGTGAAAATACCACAACATTGATTTTGCTGTTTTCTCGACAACTAGACACAGTATTCATCTGTTTTCAGGATTACTCATCAATGTTGAACTGATACAAGTTAAAAAAAAAAAAGGCAGATTGATTTGGATATTTCTGAATGATGTGTTTATTTTTTAATTTATTTTTTAGGGTCATTCATCAATATTTCCCAGATGATTGCTTGTGTGGGTCAGCAGGCCATCAGTGGTCACCGAATTCCCAACGGATTTGAAGATCGGGCTCTACCTCATTTCAAACGTCATTGTAAGTATTCCATTCTTTAAAGAGTTTTCGAGTTTGACCAGGAAAAATCGGAAAGTATACATTCCTTTCAGTGAGTGTGTTTACATTGAGTTACTTGGGTCATTAAACTCAAAGGATGAGCAGATAATTTGCCTGGGGCATTCAGCAGCACCATTGGTTTGTGCATGACCTAATTATTAGTCCACTGTTTGGAAAAGGAATTACATGGAGATAACAGGTGTGAGTTGTCAGATGAAAAGGATGTTTTGATTTTAGCTTCTTTCTTTAATGGAGCTTTCTCGTTACGTAAAAATAAAATAAATTCAGACTTTTTCATTTTTGCTGTATGAAAGGATCTTCTTGCAAAACTAGATTTATTTTATGGAGATGAAACTAATGGTTGCTTTGTTTGAATCATCTTTTCAGCTAAAATCCCGGCAGCTAAAGGTTTTGTCAAGAATAGCTTCTACACTGGTCTGACGCCAACTGAGTTTTTCTTTCACACCATGGGTGGAAGAGAAGGTAAGTAGAGATCAACCTCATTTGAGCACTGTATTGAGATTGCCGGTAGCTAGCTAAAGGCAGTTCGAATCCTATGTTTTGGCAGTGGTTACCGAATATATAATAGATGTTAAATTTGCATCGGGGATAAACAAGTGCTCTTGCAAAAGCAACATTAGGTAAAAAAAAAAGGGGCAGATTGAAAAGTAACCCAAAATCTATGGAAGTTTAGTGAAATTTTCATTAAATTGAGAATAAGAGATTTCAATTAATATTTAATTGTTTTAATTTAGGTCTGGTGGATACTGCTGTTAAAACTGCAGAGACTGGCTACATGCAGAGAAGGCTGGTCAAGGTAAATACTGCCCTCTGTTGAGCCTTTTGAAACTGATAAATACTGTCACCTATTGGGCCTTTTGTATTAAGACTTATTGACAGTGACTGCCCTCGTGCCCTCTGAAATAACACTAAACACTATGGGTGAGTTCTGTCGGTGTGTTCTTGGCCTGAGTGCGCTATTTGCTCGCTCCGAACGATGAGAACACGACCTGGGAACAATACTCTCGGAACAACATCACACACTACCTTTCAGCAGGGATCAGTCGAGAACAAACAAAAAGGCACTACATTATCATCGTTTATATGAACAGTGATCCTGTGTGTTCTTGAGTATCCAAGAACGCACCGCCCGAACTCAATCTAAATGTCTCTGTCCAGCCTTCTTTTATTTTTGGCCCAAACCATTAATTTATTCATTTTTGTTTTGTTATTGACAGTCTTTGGAAGATCTGTGCTCCCATTATGACTCGACTGTGCGCAACTCCATGAGTGACGTCATCCAGTTTGTATATGGAGCCGACGGACTGGATCCAGCTATGATGGAAGCTAAGGACAAGCCGGCTGATTTTGATAGGGTGCTACATCACATCAGGGTGAGGGAGGGGTGGGGATGGGCTTGGGGAGATATGTAAAGGGCTAATGGTGTACCCTCATGGAAGCTCAGCAAGCTGAGTTTGATAAAGTGCTACACCACATCAGGGTGAGGGAGGGGAGGGGTGGGGCATGAGGGAGGGATGTAATGGGTGCTACACAACATCAGGTTAAGGGAGGGGAGGGGTGGAGCTTGGGGAGAGATGTAAAGGGCTAATGGATGCTACACCACATCAGGGTGAGGAAGGGGAGGGGTGGGGCTTGAGGGAGGGATGGAAAAGGCTAATGGGTGCTGCACCACATCAGGGTAAGGGAGGGGTGGGGCTTGAGAGTGGGATGTGAAGGGCTATTTGGTGCTATATCACATCAGGTTGAGGAAGGGGAGGGGTGTGGCTTGAGGGAGGGATGTTAATGGCTAATGGTTGGCCCTCATGGATGTTAAAAACAAGCTGACTCTGATAGAGTGTTGCATCACTTAAGGGTAAAGAGGAGGATGGGACTTACGAGAAATGCAAGACCTAAACTTGGAATTTGTTTTATTTTTGACACAGAGTAAGTTCTCAGATCGTGGTAGTTTTACAATGAGTAGTGGTGCATTACGATCTGTAGCGTATGAAATCATCAACTCCAAAGAGTTTCAGATGTGCAGTCCAGAATTCAGACAAGAACTCAAGTAAGTAATTTTTATACATTTTGTTAGAAACATATTTGATATCAAACGGTGTATCTTCACCATTTAAATTTATCATTTCTGAAAATCATATTCCTGCTTTTTAGACATGTTTCTATTCAAGGAGAAAAAATGGAAGAACTCAGAGCTAGGCTTCTAGCTATAACACATGCAGAGAGAGAGGGTAATGGCCAGAACATCTTAAAGACAGTGGACACTATTGGTAATTGTCAAAGACTACTCTTCACAGTTGGTGTATCTCGTCATATGCATAAAATAACCAACCTGTGAAAATTTGAGCTCAATCTGTTGTCGAATTTGCGAGATAATCATGAAAGAAAAAAACACCCTTGTCACACAAAGTTGTGTGCTTTCTGATGCTTGATTTCGAGACCTTAAATTCTAAACTTAAGGTCTCGAAATCATATTCATGGAAAGTTACTTCTTTCTCAAAAACTATGTCACTTCAGAGGGAGCTGTTTCTCACAATGTTTTATACCATCCGTCTCTCCCCATTACTCGTAATCAAGAAAGGTTTTATGATGATAAATATTTTAAATAATTACCAATAGTGTCCACTGCCTTTAAATGGGTTGAGATTTAAGGAATAGACTTGCTTTGGTATGAGCCAAATATTGAGAGAACATTTCTTGCAGACAACTCCAAGGAGAAAACTCTACCTGATGAAGAGTAGGATCTTAAAGGAACATGTTGCCTTGGATCGGTCGAGTTGGTCTTTGTAAAGCGTTTATAACCGCTTGTTATAAAATGCACATGGGTAGAAAGATGTTTTAAAAGTAGAATACAATGATCCACACAAACATGCCTCGATATTGCACAGTTTTCCTTTTACCTCGTCGACTAACTCGGTCGGCCATTTATGGGAGCCAAATTTTTTACTCCCATAAATGGACGACCGTGTTAGTTCGCACAGTATAAAGAAAACCACCCAATTTCTAGGCAAACTTGTGTGGATCATTGTATTCTACTTTTAAAACATTGTTCCAACCATATGTATTTTATTTTAAAAAACGGTTACAAATGCTTTTTATAGACCAACTCGTCCGATCCAAGGCAACGTGTTTCTTGAATGTCTTTCTTCGTCAGCTTTTTTTAAATGTTGATTTTTTTGTTTGGTTTGCAGGGATTACATTGACAAAGTTTGTGAGAACATTCGGACCAGTCGGTTCCAGTGCGGACTGAGTGAAGTACAGAAAGAGAGAAACGGTAACAACTTTTTGTTATTTGGCTCGTTTTATTGATTGGTTAACTTGTTTTATCAAAGGGAATGGCGGAATCATACAAATCAAATCTGAGGTATCAAAATCTAATTCATGGACAATTATTTCTTTCTACGTCACTTCAGAGGGAGCTTTTTCTCACAATATTTTAAACTACCAACCTCTCCCCATTACTCGTAATCAAGTAAGATTTTATGATAATAACTATTTTGGGTAATTACCAATAGTGTCCACTGCCTTTAACCTTGAATCTGGTTGCTCTTGATCGTTGCAGTTTTGTACCAGCTGGAGCGCATCACACCAATCCAGCTAAAGGAGTTTCTGAGCATGTGCAGATTGAAGCACATGAGGGCGCGTATTGAGCCAGGCACGGCGGTAGGTGCGGTTGGTGCCCAGAGCATCGGGGAACCGGGCACTCAGATGACACTCAAGACCTTTCATTTTGCCGGAGTTGCCTCCATGAATATCCTTTAAACAAAATTAAAAAAATCTTTTTCTGAAACAGTTACAAGACTTTCTGTTGATTTTGATTTGAAACCTTTGCCATTTTGAACACTTTTTTTCTTCTTTTTATATTCATTAACCATGCAATGCCTCAAATTCTATATAGTTGCATCTCCTGTTCAATAGGAATCATAAGGTTCGAGTACTTAAAAATGCTCAACTTATGCTTTTCCCGAGAATGACGAGATTACTTATGACCTGGTAACTTTTATATGTTTCACCCACCCTGAAAGAGAATATCTTCTCCGGAAAGGGGGATCAAATTTCCATGAGCTGCTGCAGCCCTTCCAGCGAGGCTCTGGTCAGAAACAAATTACAAACCTTCCGGTGCATTTTTCTTTAACCACGATATCACATATCACCTTGGGTGTCCCCCGGATCAAAGAGATCATCAACGCATCTAAGAACATTAGCACACCAATCATCACAGCCCTGCTTGACGTGGAGGACAATGCCGACTTCGCTAGGCTGGTCAAGGGGCGGATGGAGAAGACTAGACTTGGAGAGGTAAGACGTCCGTGGCGACTTTGTGAGCAGGGGTTCGAATCTTGTCTCGAACTTGTGTCAGAATTGTGGAATTGAACTTTAGTGTTGAAATGTAGGGAACCCAAGTGCACCCACAATGAACATCTGGCGTCACACTTCGAAGCTCTCAAAATTTACCAGATACCAGCCTTGAGTGTATGTCAGGATCAGTATTAATTAACATTCGACCTCATTTCAAATGGAGATTCACAGTCAAATCTACATGTATACATATAATACAGCAATATATGCACTCAGTTATCAAAACTTGAGTCGGAGGCAGCAAACTGCTCGACCACATCAGGCATGAAGTTAAATGCCATTAAGTTTGTTTAACTGCTCTATGTTTGTTACTGGTTTTACGATTGCTACTGTGTTTTGATTGTCAGGTGTCTGAGTTTATTGAAGAGGTGTTCCTCCCAGATGATTGCTTCATTCTCATTAAGCTAGACCTGGATCGAATTAATCTACTAAAGGTAAATACATACATGTATTTCATGCATGTGTTTTTTTTTCCTGACTTCAGGATTTTGATAAAAATCTCCTTCGGCCATAAAATATTCTTGAAAAAGAACTCAAGCAACCATGAGAGAGAGAAAGAGATCATCGCTCATAAAACAAAATTCACAATTTTTGGAAACAAAAACTTATATTCTCATTTTTGTGAACATTTCCGGTAAGTTTCAGGCCTAAATACAGAATTGTTATGTTATTACACTAACAAGTGTGAAGGACTTGTCATCACTCAATTTGCTATGTGGTATTTCTACAACTAGAAACTCTTTGAATGGCCGCTCTAAGCAGAAAATGTCAGCTTAGCAAGCTTTATGAAGTCTAACCCAGATCTCCCAAAAGTATAATTAGATTTGTTTGATTGATTGTTATATCTTTTGTCGACAGCTTGAAGTAAACGTTGACTCGGTCAGTATGTCCATATGTGCCTCAAGACTCAAGGTTAAACCACAGGTAAGATTCAAGTAATATTTTCTTTGTTCACCTATGAGTAACTGCACACCTACTCTCGTTTCCTAATCATTCTGCTACAGATGGATTGCAAGAGGCGTTTAACCGCAATATTTGATCAATAGACCTTATGCACATGACGTCATTTCAGTAGGGCGCCCTCACCTAGAGGTCAAAAGGAGGTTGTTTATTGGCCAATTCTGTGCGCCGCGCGTACAAATCTGTGCGTTTCGATTGTTTCGTCACTGTTTTTCCACTAAGATGGCGGCTGGATGACGTCAATGCATAAGGTCTATTGTGCACGCGTGAAGAGCTACCATTGACTAAGGGTCACGAGCAGCGCGTACACGCGTGCACTTTTCCATTGTTTTACATCAAAGATAGTGGTCAATGACGCGTATTGCAACCCATCTATTGGGAATATTTTTGCTGTTGGGTGTGTAAAAAGAAAAAAAAAATTTAAACAAATCTTGGTGTGATTGTGGTTTTTTTTCAGAACGTGCAAGTGATATCATCCAGTATGCTAACAGTGACCCCACAGGAGACTAGTAAGAGTTCAATGTACTATGCTTTGCAGTTTCTCAAGAATAATCTCACCGATGTCGTCATTCAGGTAAGGTATCTGGATCTGATTTCAAGGGAAGGTTTACAATTCGGTAATCACTCTTAAAATTAACGCAAAATAAAACTTTTTGTTAAAAGCCTACAGCAGCCGTCGATAAAATAAAGCATTTTGAGAAACATTCACTATGAGGTAATGTGGCTATGTAAACAGTTTGTTTTTATGTCCCACAGTTTTCCTCAGATTGTGTATTCCTACTGTGGATTATTCTTCCAGCACGTCGACATAACCGCATCAAATTTTTCTGCAATATCTATGAAAAAATTTAGGAAGTCTTCGCATGAAAGTTTATGTATATCTACATTTCTACAAGATTAAAACGATTGAATAGTTCCTAACACCAAGGGTGTACTTTGCCTTTAATAGATTTTGTGATTAAGTTCAACAATTTCTGCAAACTTTCAATTGAAAAGAAAAACTACACCCCATGATTTGTTGCTTTGTTTGCAACAAATTCCACACTTTTTTTCAATCTTGCTACAAATGTGTTTTATATCTTCCTAGGGTATAGCAAGTGTTTCTCGTGCTGTAATACACATTGACGAAAAAGGCAGTAAAACTCTTTACAAGCTGCTGGTCGAGGGCGACAATCTACAAGCGGTGGTAGCAACAAGGGGTGAGACACTTAAACATTATCTTTCATGTCCCAGGTTCGGTCCCACTTTGTGTAATGAATATGCATGTTGCGGTGACGGGATTAGTGCATCGGACTCAAATTCTCCAGGGGAGGCATAGCACCAGCTCCTGGATAGAAGAGACCTAGAGGCCGCCCTCGATCATCCTGGGCCCAACAACTTGGCCGGCCTAGCAAAATCGACCACATGTGGCATGAGGCTGTAGGACGTGGACATAGGAGATAAGCGCCGCGGACCCTTGCTGTCTCTGCGGTTGATTGATTGACTCAAATTCTGGTTCGAATCCCAGTCGTGACAATTGTGCACTATAATTGCACTATAATTATAATTGCTTCTCATCACCCAGGGGTAAATGATGGGTACCTGTGAGGGCAGAGATGGTTCTTGTGACTGATTAAGCTTGGTGCGCTACATGTTTGGCAGCACAGACTGTATACTCCCAAGAGAGCTGAGATGGTTCAAGGATTGAAATAAATGGCCCAGTGACCCAAGGAAATATCGTTGGAGCGCCATGAGCGTCACTGAGTGACAGATTTGAGTGCTATATAAGAGGCCACTGTTATAATTATTATTAATTTTCGGAATAAACTCTTCTAAAAATCAATTTGTTAAATTTAATTTTAGGTGTGAAAGGAACTTCAACAACGTCAAACAACACGTATGAAATGGAGAAGACATTAGGTATAGAAGCAGCGCGGTAAGTTATTGAAAAAAAATTCTTTAAAATGTTTTTGGTTGTTCCCACAAGCTTACCATTTTTGTTTATAGTTAATTTTGTATCTGTGTACTTTCATCTCTTTTATCTACATTTGTATTTCCACTTGACTGCTTTTAATAATAAAAATATCGAAGTCTAATTATTTAGTGCACGTATCTACCAAACAAGGTACTCAAGGCGCTGAGTATATACAAACCTTGCAAAAGACTAGTTATTGCAGTGATGAATTCTGAGACCCAATTATTTAGCACCTTATAATGGTGTACAAGGTGCTACGGCGCATACAGCAGCCACAGCCAGGGCGAACCCCTTCTCTTTTCGAAAAGTGCACTGGGTTCTTTTATATGTGTTACACAACACATGGGACCAACGGCTTTACGTCCCATCCGAAGGACGAAGTAAAGCAATGGTATGTTTGTTTTGTTTTGTTGACTCTGTTGTTTATTGAGTTCGAGTGTAAAATATTTGCGTTTTGTTTTGACAGGCGTACAATTATTGAGCAGATTGAGTATACGATGGTGAGTCACGGAATGAGTATTGACCATCGTCATGTGATGCTACTCGCTGACCTCATGACCTACAAGGTACAGTCACCAAATCAAACTCTCAAATTTTGTTTATGGAGGTAGATGGTTGAAATCTCGCTCTAGAATTTTTTCTTTCCAATAAAAAGTTAATGGCCTGATGTTTCGTTTCGACCCTAGCAGAGTCTGTCTTGAAGTTTCATACAAAAATAAATATTCTTTATTCAACCCCAAATCATTAAATGTTCACCCAGTCTGTTTCCCGTGTTATTATTTGAGCACCGTTTTCCACTACATTTTTAAAACAACTTTTATGGAGAAATTGCCTAACTCACAAGGCCGGATGGCCACTTAAAGTGAGGGCTACACTTGTTTTGGGTTGTCGATCCAAATCCAACTGTCATCCGATGCTCTAAACCTCTCGGCCATGACACCAATTTCACGATCCAGCAGTAGATAGATCTCCAAATCCCCATCTTGTGCGTTCAGCATTATATAATCTTTGGTTCTTATAGAGTGGGGATATTTGTGATAGTATGGAAGGCTTCTCTTGCCAAATAAACTTGAGAATAACGGCTTTTTCATTCATTTCTTTGCACTTCTTTTGTTTTTCCATTCCTTCAGGGTGAAGTTCTTGGGATAACTCGCTTCGGTCTGGCTAAGATGAAAGAGAGTGTTCTGATGCTTGCTTCAGTAAGACCAAACTTTGATTCTAGATTTTGTTGTATGCAAGTTCCCCTTTGAACAAGGCTAGAAGCCACTCTTGGTAAGGGGTTTTGATAATTTATTTTTTATATTTTTTTATTGATTACACATCCAATAGCACAAGGATGAATAGGAATTGAGAAGAAATGTTTATTTTCTAACCGGGGTCGCCAGAGATGACGGGCAAGGGTGTAGGGGTAACACCAAATAATATTCTTTATCCCCGGTGATAGTTTAAGTTTTTAAGATATTTCTTTGTTGAAAAAAATATGGGGGGGGGGTTAATAATTAAATTTTTTGTTTGATATTCCAGATTGATTCTCTTTTGAAAATATTGAATTTTTTAATCTAATTTTATGATATTGTTGTCTTTTGGTGGAATAGTTTGAGAAAACTGCTGATCATTTGTTTGATGCGGCGTATCACGGACAAAAAGACTCCATTTGTGGTGAGTAAAAAAATGTCCTAGTAGTACAAGTGGCTTCTTATAATAGCGTGCATATCCATCACTCAATGACGCTCAAGGCGATTTAACATAAAGTATTTTCCTGCAAGGTAATTAGGACTTTGTTTTGAATTATGAGATCTACTGCTTAACAAAGCACCATGTACTGGTTTACAAGGTGCTGTCGCGCAATATGCTGCCAATCAAACCAGGAACACCAGGACGAACCCCTTCTCTTTACACAAGACACGGGACAAACAGCTTTATGTCCCATCCGAAGGACGAAGCATCTCGGTTAAGTGTCTTGCTTAAGGTCACAGGTGTCAGGGCTGGGACTCAAACCAACAGTCTACTTATCAGAAACATCAGAGTTTGAATTCGGTGCTCTTAACCTCTCGACCATGACACGCCACATAGGCTGGTGCAATCTTAGTTTGTATCGTTAACTAGGGTGTGATCCCTGGCTATGCGACAGTTACAGTTGTATGGCTTCTGACTAGCAACCCTGAACAAAGATTAACAAAATAGGAAGACTGGCAGCATTGACGCTAGATATATGTAGCTCAGTTGTTAGAGCGCCGACACGTTAATCCAAGCCATTTTTCGTTCAAGCTGCTCTTCAATAAATGTGTCTTGACGCTCTGAGTAAAATGTAACATTTTTCTCAGTCAAATTTGTTTTGTTTTTTATCCTAGGTGTTAGTGAGTGCATCATCATGGGAATTCCAATGAATATTGGGACTGGAATCTTCAAATTACTTCATAAATATCCTTTGATTCTCCTAAGTCTACTTTCAATTTATTTACAGTATTTTATGGCTCTGGGGTCGATTTAACAACGAGCTAAGATTGAATTTAACTGCAAATCAATCGTAGTTGCTAAGTAAAGTGTGATGTCACAATACCAATCACTTTGGTAATTGTCTTGAATTTGCGATGAATTTTATTGCTTTGTGAAATCAGCCCCTGATCTGACGTTGAACTCAAACTTAGGTGCACAATGGTGAAAAGAAGGAGGGATGAGAAATCTCAGACTTCAATCTGAAGTTAAACTTGTTTTTGACCCTAGCAGAGTCTGTACACTGGGTGCGTTCGTTTAGCTTCCCTAGGTCGACCCCGGTGCGTTCGAATAGCTTTGATGTCATTCCAGGGGCTCACCCAGGTCAGCTCCCAGTGCCTGCTTGTGGAGTGGGTCAGTTGGGGGTCACGTCAAAATTTGTATCGCATTTGCAGCGATTTTGTTTTGTAGAAAGTATGAACCAGGCTTTAGCCTAATAAATCTTTAGTGTTAATAACTATCCAGTGAAAAGCGACTTGGTGCATTTCCCTTAACCATGATGCCTTTACAGCTGAGAAAGAGAGCTCACCACCAAAACGATCGCTCATCTTTGATAACCCAGAGTTCCACCTCCCAGGAACTTCCACAACTTCAAAATAAAACAATTGGAGACAACTCACCGGAGCAGCTTCAAGATGAAACATTGGAGACAACAACGGGAGCGTCTCAAAAGTCAGAATGCTTGTATCGTTCTTATTGGATTGAACAATTCGACCTGATAACCTTATCATCGTCATCATTTAGCGGTCGCAACCAAGATTCCATTCACAATGTCAAGCCAGAGGTGTTTATCCCTCATCATGGTTTGAAAGTCCTCATATCAGACTCCATACCTCTATCAACTACGCCGATGTAGTTGAGAGGTCTATGTCCTCTGTTATGGCGTGGAAGTCTACAATATAACACGTCGGGTATGACCTAGTCTTTAGCATGATGGCAGTAGCTAGCAAAGCGGACTCTACGTTGAGCATTAGTAGCAGAGATTGTTGGAATGTCTCCGTAACTCTGTTCTTTGGTCTTGTGCTCCCACATAGTACCTCGGCCTTGCATGAGATTGCACCTGCCACCGATACTTTGTTGATAAACTTGAGAGATTTCTTTGTTAAGGGATCCTCTCCCTATACAAGTGCAGCACACCCAAGGGCATTTCGCATACCTCCTGGGCCCAATTTCAAAGAGCTGCTTAGCACAAAAATTTGCTTAGCATGAAATTTTTGCCTTGATAAAAACAGGATTACCAACGAAATTTCTACATGATTTTCAGGATAAGCAAACAACTACTGAATACCAGTAACAAGCAATTTGCAGCAAATGGAAAATTGGTTGGTAATCCTGTTTTTATCGAGGAAGAAATGTCATGCTAAGCAAATTTGTGTGTTTAGCAGCTCTATGAAATTGGGCCCTGGAGGCAATCGCCCCCATGCCCAGTCATTGCCTTGATGCCCCTTGAAATGTTCCAGTATGCTAAGGAAAACTGCCTTGCCCCGACAGGAACAAAGGACCACATGCATTAGGCCCGATTTCTAACAAAGAAGTGATGTAGTTTTAGAGAAAGAGGTAACTTTTCACCCAAAAATTTGAATCTTTCTCGGGCAAACACGAACAACTCTATGCAACAAGGATGTCTTTACTTTCAACATTTTTATAAAACTTCGACGACAAATTGAGTTAAAATTTTCTCAGGTTTGTTATTTTATGCATATGTTGAGATACACCAAGTGAGAATACTGGTCTTTGACAATAACCCTAAAAATCAATATCTCGACAGATCACAAAAATAAGTTTGTGAGATTTAAAAAACTATTGATCAATTTAACATTGCTAATTTTGTTATCTTAACAAATATAAATTGTTCACATTATTGTGTTTTGTTATTATTGTTATTTTATCTGAATTATGCAAATTCATTCTTATGATTTGATCTTGGAAAGGTCAAAGTTCGTTCAAATTGTTAAAGGTAATAGTAATTTCTGGGTCAGTATGTTGCTATGAGGACTAAATAAAGACTACGTTTAAGATGACAACTTTGAAGTGTTGACTTGATTTTTTTGTATGAGTGTTTGTAGTGTTTTTAATTTGTCTCACTAATGACCGTCTGACTTAAAGACAGTGGACACTATTGGTAATTGTCAAAGATAAGTATTCACAGTTGGTGTATCTCAACATATGCATAAAATAACAAACCTGTGAAAACTTGAGCTCAACTGGTCTTCGAAGTTGTGAGATAATAATGAAAGAAAAAACGCCCTTGTCACACAAAGTTGTGTGCTTTCTGATGCTTGATTTCAAGACCTCGAATTCTAAACTTGAGGTCTCGAAATCAACTTTGTGGAAAATAACTTCTTTCTTGAAAACTACGTCACTTCAGAGGGAGCTGTTACCCACAACCTTTTTTAATATCAACCTCTCCCCATTACTTGTTTTAAAGGAAGGTTTTATGATGATAGTTATTTTGAGTAATTATCAATAGTGTCCACTCCCTGGGCTTATCTGTAATCCCACAGACCGAAGAATTTGAGGTATAAATTAACTGGCAACCAATAGTTCGGGACCATATCCAAATCAGTCTAGACGTGTTAAAGGCAGTGGACACTAGTGGTAATTAATCAAAATAAATATTAGCATAAACCTTACTTGGTTGCGAGCAAAGGAGAGCTGCTAGTTATAAAACATTGTCCCTCTGAAGTAAAATAATAAAAACACTTCTGACCAGAAGCCTTATTCCTATCTGAAAGCACACTATTTTGTACAACAGGGGTGTTTTCATCATTTTCTTGCAACTTCAATGACCAATTGAGTCCAAATTTTCACAGGTTTGTTGTTTTATGCACATGTTGGGATACACCAAGTGTGTATATTGGTCTTTGACAATAGTTAGCAAACGCAAATAGCATTGCATTTTTATCAAATTTTGCCCCCAAAATATACTAGAAACCTTGTGTACCCAATTTTGCCTGAAAATGTGTACTTTTTCAGTTTTGCCTGAAAAAGTGTGCAAACATTCCAAACATTAAATTCCATATCGATAAATTTTATTTGCATTTTGTTTGTATTTTAAAAGTTGACCATCCCCAAAAGTATTTAGTCTTTAGCTCCTAGCCTATGAACAATGATATTCAAATATGAATATTCATGAGCAGTGAATATCAAAGTAGTCACGGGGGGTGGCTTGCGGGTTTTAATTAGACTGGTCCGCTGTCTTTATCATACACGAGTGTGCTAATGTGACGTCAGGTGCTGAGGCCAAATTGATCGCGGGAGATTCTACAATCCGCCAACAGAGGACGCGATTCCTATTTTAATACCTAGTCAGATACCCTAAACCAAATTCAACGCTGAATTATCGGATGAAGTCCAGCTTGATAAATCACGCGCGGCCTATTCAGAAACGCATGCTGGATTAGAATTTCTCAAAAACATGGACGGAGAGGAGTCATTTGCTTCTTCAAGAGAATTTTGCCCGCAATTTGGCTCCATTTTACCGTTTCCTGAAAAAGGAACGGTAGTTATGAAATGCAAGACGTGTCCTCACAAAGTAAATGCAAAAAGTAAGTTTAGAATTAATGTATTTCTTGTGGAAACCAGAGCTTGTAAAGTTGTGTGCGATGGGCCCCTGGACTTGTGCGTTTATAAAATGGGTAGGCGGGGGGGGGGGAGGGGGGGGGGGGGTGAGGCTGATGCATGATCGCAACATACTTTGAATATAATATTGAATACATTAATGCAAATTCAGCTCAATGACTTTGAATCTGATGATGTAAATGACAAGTGACTGATAATTTGTATTTTACAAAAAAAGTTGAATATTTTTTTTAGTATAAAAAAATATTTATAAACAAAATAGTAGACGTAGTTTTCAATATTAATTTTGTAATTTACATCATAATCGGCCTACTAACGGATAACTTTCCGTATGGCGCCACCACTTTTTCACTCATTTTTACAAAAAGGGATATATCAATCAGGTAAATTAGATACTATATTATTTTATTTCGAATAAAAAAGTGGTGGCGCCATACGGAAACTTTTCCTTACTAACTACTAGGCCTGCCTGTAAGATAAATGATTGCCTTTTATATCATCCTTTGTAATGATTGCATCCCGGTGGCTCATCCGCTGTTTAGTCATGTTATAATTTATAAAAATATATATACAAAATAAATAAAATTATATTTTTTAATTGTGGTAAAACAAACTAAAAGAAATACTCTTGGTACGGTCCTACTAAAAGCCGACAACAAGCCGACAACGCCGACAACAAGTCCAGAGCGCCGCCAACACGCCGCCAACACGTTTTAAATACCTCAAAAATGGCAAATAAACCATATACATTTTAGAACTATATGTGTTCTGTAATATAAACATAAAGTTAATGAAAAAACTTCACAAAAAGTGTGAATTTTTAACCAGAAAAAAAATTCACTTGCACGGAAAGCGGTCGGACGCCATCTTGGCTTAAAAACCGTGTTTGGACCAGACCATTATGATACGGGTAGATTTAGCACTTGTCAACAACAGAGGGCGGGCTTCATGTGAAGACCTTCACTGCAGTGTGCACAGTGCATGACGCCCGCCCTCTATTGCTAAGTCTGACTCACCCGCATCATAATGGACTGGTCCAAACACGATTTTAAGCCAAGATGGCGTCCGACCGTTCTCCGTGAACGTTAAGTTTTTTTTCTGGTTAAAAATTCACACTTTTCGTGAAGTTTTTCCATTAAATTTATGTTTATACTACAAAACACACATAGTTCTAAAATGTATATGGTTTATTTGCCATTTTTGAGGTATTTAAAACTTGTTGGCGGCGTGTTGGCGGCGCTCTGGACTTGTTGTCGGCGTTGTCGGCTTGTTGTCGGCTTTTAGTAGGACCCTCTTGGTACAACCACTTTTTCATTCGATGTGAAATATTAATTTACTTCAATGAGATATCCCTTTGTTTGTAAAAATGAGTGAAAAAGTGATGGCTATACGGAAAGTTATCCCCATTGACTGTCTGACTTACTTTTTTTGGAAATGAATGTTTCAGATTTTCAAATCTTATGATGAGGCATGGTGGTCTGTGCTGTGCAACGTGCCGGTACCATGCACTCATGATTTCAAAATCGACCAACACAAGTTAAAATAACCTTCCTTTCATTCACAGATTTTCAACAAAACACTTGTGTAAATTTGTGTTTATTAATATTATCAGCGAATTTTTTTTATCTTTGTATCACTCAGTGGTGACCGCATATATCACTATCCTTAGCACAGACGGCATATTTTTGAATGAATGAAAGTTCACTTTTTGTCTTCCTTCACATTACAGCTGCATTACATGGTGTGGTCTATCATTCTTACCTGTGTCTCAACTCTCGCAAGAATGTTAAAGGTCGTTACAAGGTTACAGCCAGAAAGACCTAGGACCACTGGTGAGTGAAACACTGGAGTTTTAGGCCAAGTTAAAAAAAAAAAACATGTTTTAAGCATCCCCGCCAGCTTCCTTTTTACATGCCGCCTCCTTTTTAATTTTTTACCTTTTATTAATATATTTTTTTATTCACATAAAAAAAAAAAATTACGCACATTTTTTTTAAAGGGTATTTTTAAATGTTCTCAGCTAAAACAATCTGAATGTCTTGACCAATACGTTTCATTTATGTATTGTGTGTTTGAGCAGTAGAAAAAACAATGGATATTTGACATTTTAAAAAGAATGGTGGCCATCTTCAAATAAAAAATAAAAAGCCCCTCCTCCCCTTTTTTTGAGAAACCCGGATGCTATACATGTTTCTTTTTTTACTCTGCCTTATCTTAGAAAATGTCCAATTTGTTCAGGTTTATATCTTGATGTTTACGTACAGAAATGTTCGTACTTTATGTTGTTTATTTGTCTATACTACAACCACCAAAACATTTTGTTTGTATTTGTTTCTTTCAGAGGTTTCATTATTTATATTTAACTGTGAATTAATTTAAAAAAAGATGTACAAATAAAATCTGTGAAAAGGGTTCACTACCCACAGCGAAACCTCTGGCAATTTCTAAAATTGGTTTATGAAAAAGATGCACAATAGATGAAATTTATTCAGTGATTTATTTCATATGGTTTCTTTTGAGAAACATTTAGGTTTACCGTTTTATTTTATTTCAGGAAAGAAACAAAAACAAATCAGTGAAAGTGTTTGCTGCCTGTAGGGGAACCTCTGGTCAATATTATGATATTGTTTGAAAGATAAATGCGCAATTTTTGTTTGAATATAAGGTGGTTTATCATTTCGCCATTTTGAAAAAAAAGCACCCCCAAATTTCTTTGTTTGTACTTGTTATTTTATTTCAGAGTTTTTTCCCCTCTGAAAAAAAGCAAAAATCAGGGATAAAGGTTTGCCAACTGTAGGGAAAGCTCTGGCCAATGTTTTAACTGCGTTTAATTGAAAAATGTACCAGCACTTCATTTTAACTGGCAATTTATTATATTATATGGTAATTTTTGATAATTACCCTCCCCCTCCCCAAATATTTGGCTAGAAATAGTTTTGTTTTATTTCAAAGATTTTATATTTAACACTGAAGAGCAAACTTCAGTGATATGGGTTCGCCACCCATAGGGAAACCTCTGGCCAATTTTTTAACTGTTAATTGAAAATTTTGCCACTTCATATTTATTAGGTGATTTATCATTTGGTAAGTTTTGAAAAACAAGCCCCCAAATATTTGGTTTTGTATTTTTAACTCTGAACACAGGAGAGCAAAAATTCAGTGACAAAGGGTTCGCCACCCGTAAGGAAACCCCTGGCCAATTTTTTAACTGTGTTTGATTGAAAATTGCGCCACTTCAAATAAAAAATTGATATTTGGTAAATTTTAAAAAATATCAAAAGCCCCTAAATATTTATATATACGAATGGGTTCTCTTTCATTTCAGAGGTTTTATATTTTACCTCGGTGATATTGTAAAATCGTTGACAAAGGGTTCGCCACCCGTAAGGAAACCCCTGGCCAATTTTTTTTGAAATGTTTGGGAAAAAGCAAATGTTATTTGTTGACGTATCGAAATCTTTACCTCGAATGGATTCATCACTACTGTGACAGTGTTGTGCTTCTTTCTGTTTTCTCAGCAAGTAGAACCAGTAGACCTATTTTGTTGAAACTTTCACAGTTTTATTTCATCTTAGGCGCTTTATCACAAATTTGTTTTTTCAGTGCTTGGTTATTTTTCACCACTTCCTAAATTTCATTTTTGTATCTGGTCGTGTTTCAGATTGACAGGGCATGTGCCAAGTGCGGTCACGATGGACTTCATTTCCACACCAGGCAAACCCGATCAGCTGATGAAGGACAAACTGCTTCTATTTCTGCCCATCATGCAAGTAAGTTAAGGACTACTTAAGCCTGGTTCATTCTTCCTGCAAATGCACAGTGAATTTTGGCGACACAGCCCCGATTTCTTAGGGAATGTTTTGAAGGGGTTGTGACACAGTTCAACTGTTGCGAGTTAGTGACAACAAAATTTGCTTCACATTCGCAGGAAGTATGAACCGGGCTTTAGGCTTGTAGACCCTTTTAGGTTTATCATACAGTTTCCATAGATTGCACAGGGGTTAGTAGGTACCTGTGAGGGCAGAGATGGTTCTTGAGATTTTTTTAGCTTGGCTGCACAGGCAGTTTATTCCCAAGGGAGCTGAGTTGGTTTGATGAATGAAATAAATGGCCTAGTGACTAGGGGTAACATTGTTGAAGAGCAACGACTGTCACTGAATTACGGATTTCAGTGCTATATGAGAATTAGTACAAGCAGAAATTCACTGTTTACATGACATGTGTAGAAAGCACAATATGGTTACAAGTGCAGCAATCAGCAAAACAGAAACAAACAAAACATGCAATTGGATCTTTAAGGATCTGCGGTGGATTTCACAAAGAGTTAAGACTAGTCTTATCTCAAGTTACTCGTCTAACTTGGGATTGTTAGCCTTAAGTTTTAAATATCTCCTGGGACTAGTCCTAACATAGGACCTGTTCTAACTCTTTGTGAAATCGACCCCAGGATGGTTAGGTTCAAAGGTTCATTTTTTATGTAAAAGTAATTTGTGATTTGTTTTTTTGATTTACAGGCATCAAGAGATTGAGTACTCCTGAAGAGAATCAACATCATCGGATCTGTCTACACTGAGAGGAACTCAAGGCAAGAGCTCACTGGAACAAGGAGATGAAATCAACACCGACGATGACGACGAAAATGGCGACCTGATGCCAGAGAGATGTCTTACTGATGAGGAGGCTGATTTTTGACTGTGCTTATTCATTGAAAATTGCGCCACTTCATATAAGGTAATTTATAAGTTTTGAAAAACAAGCCCCGAAATATTTGGTTTAATATTTTTAACTCTAAAAAACAGAAGAGCAAAAATTCAGTGACAAAGGGTTCGCCACCCGTAAGGAAACCCCTGGCCGATTTTTTTTACATGTTTAGGAAAAAGCAAACGTAATTTGTTGTACCGAAATCTTTACCTCGGATGGATTCATCTCTACTGTGACAGGGTTTGCTTCTTTCTATTTTCTCAGCAAGTAGAACCAGTTAACCTTTTTTGCTGAAACTTTCAACGTATTCATCTTTCTAACTCTTTGTGAAATCAACCCCAGGATGGTTAGGTTCAAAGGTTCATTTTTTATGTAAAAGTAATTTTATATTAATTTATTGTTGGATTTACAGGCATCCAAAGATTGAGTACTCCAGAAGAGAATCAACATCTTCGGATCTGTCTACACTGAGAGGAACTCAAGGCAAGAGCTCACTGGAACAAGGAGATGAAATCAACACAGCAACGACGACGACGACGACAACCTGATGCCAGAGAGATGTCTTACTGATGAGGAGGCTGATTTTTGACTTTGCTTATTCATTGAAAATTGCGCCACCTCATATAAGGTAATTTATAAGTTTTGAAAAACAAGCCCCGAAATAGTTGGTTTAATATTTTTAACTCTGAAAACAGAAGAGCAAAAATTCAGTGACAAAGGGCTCGCCACCCGTAAGGAAACCCCTGGCCGATTTTTTTTACATGTTTGGGAAAAAAGCAAAGGTAATTTGTTGTATGGAAATCTTTACCTCGGATGGATTCATCGCTACTGTGACAGGGTTTGCTTCTTTCTGTTTTCTCAGCAAGTAGAACCAATTAACCTTTTTTGCTGAAACTTTCAACGTATTCATCTAACTCTTTGTGAAATCAACCCCAGGATGGTTAGGTTCAAAGGTTCATTTTTTATGTAAAAGTAATTTTATATTAATTTATTTTTGGATTTACAGGCATCCAAAGATTGAGTACTCCTGAAGAGAATCAACATCTTTGGATCTGTCTACACTGAGAGGAACTCGAGGCAAGAGCTCACTGGGACAAGGAGATGAAATCAACACCGACGATGACGACGACGACGATGACAACAACGACGACCTGATGGCAGAGAGATGTCTTACTGATGAGGAGGCCGATTTTTGACTGCTTATTCATTGAAAATTGCGCCACTTCATACAAGGTAATTTATAAGTTTTGAAAAACAAGCCCCCAAATATTTGGTTTAAATTTTTTAACTCTAAAAAAAAAGGGTTCGCCACCTGTAAGGAAACCCCTGGCCGATTGTTTTTTACATGTCTGGGAAAAAAACAAACTTAAATTTGTTGTATCGAAATCTTTACTTCGGATGGATTCATCGCTACTGTGACAGGGTTTGCTTCTTTCTGTTTTCTCAGCAAGTAGAACCAATTAACCTTTTTTGCTGAAACTTAAACGTATTCATCTTTCTAACTCTTTGTGAAATCGACCCCAGGATGGTAAGGTTCAAAGGTTCATTTTTTATGTAAAAGTAATTTTATATTTATTTATTTTTGGATTTACAGGCATCCAAAGATTGAGTACTCCTGAAGAGAATCAACATCTTCGGATCTGTCTACACTGAGAGGAACTCAAGACAAGAGCTCACTGGAACAAGGAGATGAAATCAACACCGACGATGACGACGACAACGGCGACCTGATGGCAGAGAGATGTCTTACTGATGAGGAGGCTGATTTTTGACTGTTTATTCATTGAAAGTTGCGCCACTTCATATAAGGTAATTTATAAGTTTTGAAAAACAAGCCCCCAAATATTTGGTTTAATTTTTTTAACTCTGAAAACAGAAGAGCAAAAATTCAGTGACAAAGGGCTCGCCACCCGTAAGGAAACCCCTGGCCGATTTTTTTTTACATGTTTGGGAAAAAACAAACAAAAATTTTTTGTATCGAAATCTTTACTTCAGATGGATTCATAGCTATTGTGACAGGGTTTGCTTCTTTCTGTTTTCTCAGCAAGTAGAACCAATTAACCTTTTTTGCTGAAACTTTATCTTTCTAACTCTTTGTGCAATCGACCCCAGGGAGGTTAGGTTCAAAGGTTCAATTTTTATGTAAAAGTAATTTTGTATTTATTTATTTTTGGATTTACAGGCATCCAAAGATTGAGTACTCCTGAAGAGAATCAACATCTTCGGATCTGTCTACACTGAGAGGAACTCAAGACAAGAGCTCACTGGAACAAGGAGATGAAATCAACACCGACGATGACGACGACGACGACCTTGACGACCTGATGCCAGAGAAATGTCTTACTGATGAGGAGGCTGATTTTTGACTGTGTTTATTCATTGAAAGTTGCGCCACTTCATATAAGGTAATTTATAAGTTTTGAAAAACAAGCCCCCAAATATTTGGTTTAATTTTTTTAACTCTGAAAACAGAAGAGCAAAAATTCAGTGACAAAGGGTTCGCCACCCGTAAGGAAACCCCTGGCCGATTTTTTTTTACATGTTTGGGAAAAAACAAACAAAAATTTGTTGTATCGAAATCTTTACTTCAGATGGATTCATAGCTATTGTGACAGGGTTTGCTTCTTTCTGTTTTCTCAGCAAGTAGAACCAATTAACCTTTTTTGCTGAAACTTTATCTTTCTAACTCTTTGTGCAATCGACCCCAGGGAGGTTAGGTTCAAAGGTTCAATTTTTATGTAAAAGTAATTTTGTATTTATTTATTTTTGGATTTACAGGCATCCAAAGATTGAGTACTCCTGAAGAGAATCAACATCTTCGGATCTGTCTACACTGAGAGGAACTCAAGACAAGAGCTCACTGGAACAAGGAGATGAAATCAACACCGACGATGACGACGACAACGGCGACCTGATGGCAGAGAGATGTCTTACTGATGAGGAGGCTGATTTTTGACTGTTTATTCATTGAAAGTCGCGCCACTTTATATAAGGTAATTTATAAGTTTTGAAAAACAAGCCCCCAAATATTTGGTTTAATTTTTTTAACTCTGAAAACAGAAGAGCAAAAATTCAGTGACAAAGGGTTCGCCACCCGTAAGGAAACCCCTGGCCGATTTTTTTTTACATGTTTGGGAAAAAACAAACAAAAATTTGTTGTATCGAAATCTTTACTTCAGATGGATTCATAGCTATTGTGACAGGGTTTGCTTCTTTCTGTTTTCTCAGCAAGTAGAACCAATTAACCTTTTTTGCTGAAACTTTATCTTTCTAACTCTTTGTGCAATCGACCCCAGGGAGGTTAGGTTCAAAGGTTCAATTTTTATGTAAAAGTAATTTTGTATTTATTTATTTTTGGATTTACAGGCATCCAAAGATTGAGTACTCCTGAAGAGAATCAACATCTTCGGATCTGTCTACACTGAGAGGAACTCAAGACAAGAGCTCACTGGAACAAGGAGATGAAATCAACACCGACGATGACGACGACAACGGCGACCTGATGCCAGAGAGATGTCTTACTGATGAGGAGGCTGATTTTTGACTGTGCTTATTCATTGAAAATTGTGGCACTTCTTAAAAGGTAATTTATAAGTTTTGAAAAACGAGCCCGCATTATTTGGTTTAATATTTTTAACTCTGAAAACAGAAGAGCAAAAATTCAGTGACAAAGGGTTCGCCACCCGTAAGGAAACCCCTGGTCGATTTTTTTGTACATGTTTGGGGAAAAAAGCAAACGTAATTTGTTGTATCGAAATCTTTACCTCGGATGGATTCATCGCTACTGTGACAGGGTTTGCCTCTTTCTGTTTTCTCAGCAAGTAGAACCAAATAACCTTTTTTTGCTGAAACTTTCAACGTATTCATCTTTCTATCTTTTTGTGAAATCGACCTCAGGATGGTTAGGTTCAAAGGTTCATTTGTTATGTAAAAGTAATTTTATATTTATTTATTTTTGGATTTACAGGCATCAAAAGATTGAGTACTCCTGAAGAGAATCAACATCTTCGGATCTGTCTTACACTGAGAGGAACTCAAGGCAAGAGCTCACTGGAACAAGGAGATGAAATCAACACCGACGATGACGACGACGACGACGACATTGACGACCTGATGCCAGAGAAATGTCTTACTGATGAGGAGGCTGATTTTTGACTGTGTTTATTCATTGAAAGTTGCGCCACTTCATATAAGGTAATTTATAAGTTTTGAAAAACAAGCCCCCAAATATTTGGTTTAATTTTTTTAACTCTGAAAACAGAAGAGCAAAAATTCAGTGACAAAGGGTTCGCCACCCGTAAGGAAACCCCTGGCCGATTTTTTTTTTACATGTTTGGGAAAAAAAGCAAAGGTAATTTGTTGTATCGAAATTTTTACTTCGGATGGATTCATCGCTACTGTGACAGGGTTTGCTTCTTTCTGTTTTCTCAGCAAGTAGAACCAATTAACCTTTTTTGCTGAAACCTTTAACGTATTCATCTTTCTAACTCTTTGTGAAATCGACCCCAGGATGGTTAGGTTCAAAGGTTCATTTTTTATGTAAAAGTAATATTTTTTATTATTTTTCTTTTTTTGGATTTACAGGCATCAAGACAGTTAATACTCCTGAAGAGAATCAACATCTTTGGATCTGTCTACACTGAGAGGAACTCAAGGCAAGAGCTCGTTGGAACAAGGAGATGAAATCACCACCGACGACAACCACCACCTGATGCCAGAGAGATGTCTTACCATCCCAGTATGGGTACTTAAATAAGATAAGGATCCTTTATCACTGACAGTGCCATCAAGATTGTCTCTAGAAACTAAATGACAGCAAAATTTATTCTGATTCCTTTTTTCAAGCGGGTCTCGATCGATACACGGGAACCAGACAAAATGGCCGAACTGTGGTAAAGGTGTTTTAAACTGTCAGTGTTGCTTACATTAGTTTGTGTTATACAACACCCGAGCAGATCCTTGCCATTTGATTTGAGGATTGAGCGCCGTGTGTTGGCAAATAAAATTACTATTGCATGCTAAAGTCACTCACCGTGCATTTTTCGTTCCATCCGAAAAGTACAATTGCCAGCTGAGCAAAAAAAATCTCCGCGTGTACGTGTCTTTGGTAACACAGCAGTGTTACTGCAAGGCACATTACTAGCGATTTGCTTCTGCGTATCCCAAAATAGCTGTACAGAACACACATTGTTAAACAGGCCGACCCAAAAGAAACGGTTGTAATTTCACAATTAGAAATTGTACGCCTACGCTTTGTTTGTTATGAAAATTGTATCTTCCAATCAAAACGACAAAGATCTACTTGAATGTTATATAAAACAAATAATGAATGTTTTTCATTCGTGCAAGGGTGCAAAATGTTCATTCATTAAAAGATGGAATGTTCCATTCAACTTGGCTCTGCTTCGTTGAATAGAACATTCCATCTTTCAACTCATGAACGTATTCGCACCATTCATTATTTGTTTAAAACGAGTATCTAAAACTTAGTTTCAAAAAAGAGTATCTAAAATTTCATTTTTTACCTTCATGAATTGTTGTTATTGATTGGTCCTCCCCTTACCCCTGGGGTGGGTTGATTGATTGATTTTAAGAGCGAGCGAGGCATAACACTTCTGTATTTTACATAAATTGTCTTAAAGGCAGTGGACACTGTTGGTAATTACTCAAAATAATTATTGTCATAGAACCTTTCTTTGTAACGAGTTATGAGGAGAGGTTGATAGTATAAAACATTTTGAGAAACAGCCCTCTCTGGAGTGACTTGGTTTTCGAGAAGTAATTCCCCACAAATTTGATTTTGAGACCTCAGATTTAGAATTTGAGGTCTCAAAATCCAGCATCTGGAAGCACACAATTTTGTGTGACCATGGTGCGACAAGGATTTTGACGGTCGATTAAGCTCAAATTTTCACAGGTTTGTTATTTTATGTATATGTTGAGAAACATCAACTGTGAAGACAAGTCTTTGACAGATACCAATACTGTCCAGTGTCTTTAATACATTTTATCAAGACATTCCCACGAAATGAGTTCACAATACTTCGTACAAAATGCATTAATTTTGACTTTACTTTCCTAAATGCAGAATTTTAATTTTTTTTTTTTTTTCAAAACTCTCTTGGCAATTTTTTTTTCCCCTACTACTTTAAAAACTTTGCGCGCTTTAAAAACTCTTCTTTTCTAGATTTTTCCAACTTGGGAATCTTAGGAAAACACAAATTTCTGTAAAATTTGCTTGTGACTCAGATTGTGGGAATGCCTCTGGTTCTATATTGATACTTTGATGATTGTGAAGCCAAGTACAACATGCACTCAAGAACTAATGCAAGCGGAACACATCCTAAAGTTGTGTTCTTGGGACCAATCTTCATGACATACAAGTATGTCATCATTTTAACTAAATTTATTCCTTTTTGGCACGGCATGTTTGGATAAGTGTGATGCACACCTGTCCAAACTCAAAATGAAATACGAGTACGTCATCAAGTTAACCAAATGTATTCATTTTAGGCATGATGTGTTTGGATAAGTGTGATGCACACCTGTCCAAACTCAAAATAAAATTAATTAAAATGTGCAATATATTTTACAAAACAGTCACAAACTTCATTTGAACATGTTTTTTCTTCTTCTTTACATTGCTGCGACAGTAATAATAAACAGTTCTAAATTTTATTGAATTTTTTTTTGCATCAGCTGATACAAAAAAAAAAATCTAATTTCAGAGATATTAACTTTTTTTTCAACTCAAGGATAGTAAATGTTGTACTTGGCTTTTTTACTTGGCTTTTTTATACTTTGAAAAATTATGTTGTAAAATAATTGGTTACCATTCATTAAATGCTGTAGAAAGCACCACTGAACTGTAGAAGCAGCAGAGTTGTGCAAACGTGTGTGCCTGTCGGTGTGGCCAACTACTATCTGGAAAGTGTGACGACCTAATGATCCAAGAGTTAATGGTTGGGTAAGCATTTTATTAAGTGAAATCTTGTTAATGTGGCGCTGGTGGTCTGTCTTACCGGTGTCCTACCTTACATGATTGACAAACTATTTCAACTTTCTCGATCTCCGACAAAAATTTGAAACCTAAGAAAGAAAGGATTTGGTTGCCTGTTGAAGTCTTTGGGGGCCTGTATCAAAAGTGTCAAGGACTGAGGACCATTGCACTTTTTTGCACATTTTTTACCTGATCATTTTGTTATCCTAAGTTGGTACCCGTCTCTCTATACTGTTCCTGTGTAAACGGGTCTACTTTTTGAGCAACTTCTCTACACTGGACATCCTCTTCTGATCTGAGGGAGCCTCTGAACTTGACGAATGACGGAGACTTCTACCCAGATGTTGGTGCGAGGGTCGGAGAAACAAGATTCTGAACATGGCTATTCACATTTCAATCAGGTACTCAGGCTTTTACATTGGTTTCACTTGTGTTAAGAAGTTTTGAATGTATCAAAAGGAGATATCAAAGATGACATTGGGATTGTGTAGGAAGTTAACAGGGCTCTTTATTGTAGAAGAAGCATGGTCGCTTAGAAAGATGCTGTTGTGCATTAGGTAATTGTGACTGGTTTAATTCTCAGCCACAGTAGGTTGTATGTACACTCCTTCGTAAGTTAGAGTAGTTGAACTGGTTAACAATATTCAGTCTATGATGTTAACTATTGGTCTATTTCAGTGACCAATTAACTAGGTTGTTCATTGTAGGTTTTGAGTGGTCAGCTTTATGACAGATTCTACAGTAGGTATATTAACGACAATCAGTAGAGGAAATGATTTACAAATGATATTGATCAATAGATATTGCTTTTTTAACAAATATTGCCACTGTGGTGTGCATGATTTGTATACATTTTTCATAAACGTAATTTAGCTGCAGTAGGTGTTTTCAATCCTTCAGGGTATTAATTATTTATAATTGTGAACAGTTTTTACAACTGGTTAACCTTTTTCCAGCTGAACATGGTGACGACACTCGGGCGGTTTACAAAATTTGTTTAGCCGCACTGTTGGAATCTTGTTTCTCTGATCAGCACATCATCTAGGTTGAAGTTTTAGTTATTTAGGCTGTTAAAGTGACAAAGACACTTGGTTGTTAATATTTTGACAGGTTCTGAAAAGAGTAGGCAAGTTTAAGATAAACCTGTAGAACTGTTGGGAACAAATGCAACCTGTGTTTGTTCTTGTTAAGAACTCTTTGAAACAAAACAAATTTGTGCGATGTCCATCAATGATTTTAGTTTTTTTATGGTAAACATGAGAATGTCTCAACATGTACAACAGCGCAGTGTACAATAGATCAAACTACATGTAGGTGTTTATTAGCAGTATTAGTGTAGACTTATTCAGTTAAATAACCTCAGAACAAACAGTAATTTGTCAAATGGCTAGGTAGATATAGGAAGTCCAGTATTAGTGTAGAACTATTAAATAAATAACTAAATTAGGTAGCTTGATTTTGTTATGAATATTATGCAAAAAAGACACAGCAGGAATAGGTATTCTAAATAAGACCTCACTTTGTTACTTTAGTCATGCACTGTTTGCAGAATCACCGGTGTCTTTCTAGATGGAAAATACACCAAGTTTTCAGCGATTTTTATCGTCACTTAATAAAAAAACCTTAATTTTCGGACATCGACATCAGACTCAGTTTTATGCAAAAACATTGTACTTTATAATTGGTACAGAATCATTAGTATGCAGTGGTTGGTTTGCAGGTTTACATGTAGTTAATCAGTAGGAGTAGTTGTTGATCCTAGATGTTCAATACTTTATTGGGACTTCATCAGCAATTTGTAGTTTGTAGGATTTGAAACTTTGTTGTACTTAGGATCTTATCGTCACTGATAAAACCTTAATTTTCTGACATCGACGTCGGACTCATTTTTATGCAAAAACATTGTAATTTAAAATTGGTACGAAAACATTAGCATGCAGTTGTTGGTTTGCAGGTTTACATGAAGTTAATCAGTAGGAGTAGTTGTTGATCCTAGATGTTCAATACTTTATTCGGACTTCATTAACAATTTGTAGTTCCGTAGGATTTGAAACTTTGTTGTACTCAGGAGTTTAGATTTTGTTTAGAGATAGATTAGGTTGTTTTTTATTAGGTTTTTTCTCAGTCTAGTTATCCTCCATAAACCCAATGTCATCTACAATATCTCCTGTAACGATACTCAATGCAATGAAGATGCAAATTTGATGTTTGTGTACAACCTCACTTTTGACTTTGAAATTTGACTTTGTTTGAACGTGTAATCACACACACTGTTAAAATGTTGCGATGTTTTAACAAATCCAAAACTTATGATTGATTTGAAACAAAATTTATGAAGAAGTGTAGTACTTCTAATGCAAGTGAAACCAATACATTCCTGAGTATGCTGTTAATATTGAAAAGAACATGCGTATTTTAGTTCTGTTTTTTGTGCTTGTCACAAAAATTCACAAAATTGTTCAAGTTCAGCCGCCATGTTGGAATCTTGTTTCTCTGATCAGCGCATCATCATCTGGGTTGAAGTCTTCGTTATTCTGATGGTACAGGACTCAATCGGTGACGGAGTGGAAGCATCCTTTTACACTTCAACCAAAATTCGAACTTGAAACTTTACTCCAAGAACTTAGCGACGTGTTTGCCCGAACAGGGGGAGACGTCCGATGGTACACTTGATACAGATTCATCAAACATTTTAACGGGCAACAGAATCCTTTCCGACTTTTGTTTTGGACTTTGGAAAAAAAAATCTTAAGTTTGTTTTTGGCTTCGGACTTTTAAAAAACAATCTTTTTAGTTTGTCAATCATGTAAGGTAAGACATTGGTAAAACAGACTATCAATGAAACATTAACTTGATTTAACTTAATAATATGCTTTCCTTCCATTAATACTTAGATCATTTAGTCGCTTCACTTTCTAAATAGTAGTTGGCCACACCGATCGGCACACACGTTTGCGCAACTCTGCTGCTTCTACAGTTCAGTGGTGCTTAAAAAAATCAAAAAAAATCCCTTAAAAAACGCCTTTTTTATATAGACTAAGTCAGCCAAAAAAATTTCTCGTGCCGTTGTACGGTTCGAAATTAACTGCGTAAAAAGTTTGGCCCTACCCCCCCTATTATTAAAATCATGATCAACCAAGTGCACCCCCTATAGGGGTGCAGAAGAGACTGTATCCCAAAGTAATGTACACCAACATGTAATCAAGTAGAAATTTGCATAAGACACTTAATACAAGGCGTCAAATTCAAATTACCATAAGATTATATTGCTAGGTACATCAAAATGGAATGCAGCCCCTTATTAAAGGTATCGTCTTATAGCTTGTTGTGACTTTAAATAACAATAAAATGGAGTTCCATTGTGGACTTAGTCATTTTTTGACCAAAACACTAGCCATTGTTTGTACTTAGTAATTTTTTGAGCAGAAACTCATAGTCAATGTTTGTACTTAGTCTTTTTTTGGACTTAGTCATTTTTTGACAGAAACACTTAGTAATTATTGACTTTCTGAGTCCTTTTGTGGACTTAGTCATTTTTTGACCAAAAAAACTAGCCATTGTTTGTACTTAGTAATTTTTTGAGCAGAAACTCATAGTCAATGTTTGTACTTAGTCTTTTTTTGGACTTAGTCATTTTTTGACAGAAACACTTAGTAATTATTGACTTTCTGTGTCCTTTTGTGGACTTAGTCATTTTTGGACCAAAAACACTAGCCATTGTTTGTACTTAGTAATTTTTTGAGCAGAAACTCATAGTCAATGTTTGTACTTAGTCTTTTTTTGACTTAGTAATTTTTTGACAAAAACACTTAGTAATTACTGACTTTCTGTGTCCTTTTGTGGACTTAGTCATTTTTTGACAAACAAAACTTTCCAAGATTGAGATTATAAAGTCACGGAACAAGCTATAAGATGCGGCCTTTACAGAAGATACAACATTGGTAGTTACGCTATTGTAAATTTTGGTAAGCATTCAAGTAAACATTCATCTAATGTCCACATGATGTAAAAACTGTTTTGAGATAAACAATTAACAAAGAAAGTTGTTTTGAAACGCTGCAAGTTTTAGATAATGTTTTTGTGTCCAAATTTGTGCACTCTTTATGCAGTATATGAATACCAATGTTGTACCTTCTTTATAAGTAAGAAACGCAACCTGTAAACCATAAAGGAGTCAAATTTAATTAGATTTGTTTGAAAATAAACAAAAACGCTTCGATTCTTGGAATATTCTGAAAAAGCACAAACAATTATTTTACAAGTTTGTGGAAACCAAATAGTTAATTTATGTTTTCATGAGACTAGTTTTTTTTCTAGCCATGTGGACTCCTTTTGGAAAAACAGGTTACATTTCTTCCTTGGTTGATCATTTATATTTCTTAGCTATGGTTGTCATTTGCCAGCTGATGTTTCTTCTCGGATAAATTCTTAACTGGTTTGGCGGTTTAAGTTTAATTTTGAAACTATACACATTTTCAATTCTTTTAATAAAGACAAGTATGAATTGAAAGCTGTCTTTGATTTTACAAATACAATTTTTTGAATTGTGGCACTTGACAAGTGCATTAAAAAAAAGACATTTTTAAATAATTTCAATGAGGTTTAAGTAAATTTACATCAACTGGCACATTTCTAACCATCAATTTAAGCAACTATCAAAATGAATAGTAAGGAAGCAATAGGAGTGCAAAAGCACCCCAAAACAAAAATTGTTTTAATTAAAACGTTCCGGAAACATAACATACATCTTAGTCATAATCAAGCTCTTGAGGTAGGGGTGGGCAGGGGTTAATGTCTAACAGTGTGGATGCACTAACTGCTGTTTTTAGGCGCTATACAAATCGAAAGTTATTATTATTATTATTTGTTCAAATAAAGTCTTGACAATTCAAATAAACAATCTAGTCTGGTTTGCTTATTATTTTCTGATGAATCATAATATTTGGACAATTATTGGTTCTATGAACGGCTTTGGTGATCCCCTATTCCCCTTATAGGTGTTGATGAACTAATTAAATGTAACGTTTAGAAAATAAAAAAGATTTGGATACTTTTGGTAATTATCTCATCACTTGGTGTGCCTCAATAAATGCATAAATAACAAACCAGTTAAAGTTTTGGCTCAAATGGTCATCAAAGTTGAAAACAAAACATGAAAGGAAATCTACATTCCATGCATAAAATTGTGTGCTTTCAGATGCATGACAAAGGCTTCATGCCTGAAGCCTTTTTCAGATTAAATTTGTTGAAAAAAATTACCACTTTCCCTAAAACTACATTTTACTTTAAAGGGTGTTTTTCCAACAACATTGTTTTAACATCAACATGGTCAGTGCTCTAGCGTTTTCATGATAATTAATTTTTGGAGTAACTACAAAGTACACCTATTTAATAGGATGCATTCAAAATTATGAAGCTAATCTTGGGGGGGGGGGTAGAGTTACATATTATTCATGAACAGTAATTCCATGTTTGCAAGTACAGAAATACAGTGTAATCGTTCCTCAAGGGTAGTTTAGTACTGAATTGACGATGCTTAGCCTGTAATACAGGCATTATGTTTGGCTCTTGAGGTAAAAGTATGAACATTTCATCAAGAAGAAGGGCTCACCTAAATGAACGTTTTTAATAGAAATTTAATGGATTGTTCGGAGGCCCCACAAAAAAGAAAAAGTCATAAATAATGTGGGTCTTAGGAGAAAAACAAGTACGAGAGAAATTTGGGCAAATGTGTTGGTATAAATTACTTTGGCCTTACAGCTAGTAATAGAAATAAACATTTTGGTTGCCTTACAGAACGGTTGAGGCTCGTACCTCAGTGACTGCTGTTGTGGCTGGAAAGACTGCTGAGATGTAGGGAGAGGCAGCATACACTTCTGATGATAGGGAAACATTCAGATTCCACGAACTCTGAAAAAGAACAAAATTATATTTAGAGTATGGATGTAAATTAGTGTTCATACATAATGAGGAGATATAGAAAGTATAAGGCATTGGGAAACTTATCTTCAGGGCAGCACGTTCAGGGGGCCTTTAAATTGTCTCAACATATACATGACATGTACAGTACCTCATATACCTCACAATTCAAAGAAAAATATGTGCGCCCTGTGAATTTACTTGCATTGAACTTTGAAGGAATTGGAGAAACTTGTAGTGCAAAGTGTTAGAATTCATCAGCAAAACCGATGTGGGTCAATGTTTCAACAAAAATGTCCGTCCCTAACAATATTTTCCTCACTTGTATTGAGCGAGAATTCAGTGGTTTAATCAATTTTAACACAATCTATGTTTCTTCGATTTGTCTTGGGTTATATCATTGACATTTAGCTGACAATAGTTTGACTGTATTGCCCGAGACAATCTTGTCTTAGTTATAACCCCCTCAAATTTCCTCTTTTGCATCAACACATGAATCACTTACCTAATTAAGAAGATTCTAGGAACATCCGTGCGGTTATCATCGTGGAAGTTGTTAAATTTTGATGTGTAAAATGCTACAGATGATCTGCTTTTCCTCCACACACACGTCGAGGAAACACACGATGCCCGCGCTCAGAAACAAAATGGCCGCGAGGAGTTAAGGGGTGCCTCGACCTCGTTCCCAGGGGTGATTGAGATCGCCATCTTTTCCCAGCATGCCTTGCTCGATGTGCATGCGCGTGAACGTAGTACGAACGGCATCCTTTTATTGGCCCAAATTTGAAGGAATCTTAGGGGTGAGGCCAGCATTTTTATTAATTGCCTATTTTTTTTGTTAAGGTGCGATGTTGTGCTCTTCATGATGCAGTAGGCTTTTCTGAAGCCTTTTTTATTGAATAGAAGCCAATAATAATATTTCAAGCAATAATTTAAGAAGTTGTTATTTTGTTTTTTACTTGAAAAGAAAAACAAAACCCACCAAAAATTTAAAAATATAATCTGCCTCCTGCAGATCTTAGCTGCCCCTAAGGGGATAACTTTCCGTATGGCGCCACCACTTTTTCACTCATTTTTACAAAAAAGGATATCTCAATGAGGTAAATTAGATACTATATTATTTCATATCAAATGAAAAAGTGGTGGCGCCATAAGGAAACTTTTCCGCGTAAGGCCGTTGATGTTTATTCTCCCAAATTATTATTATAGCCTTGTGTAATTGTTCAGTTTTGGTTTAGAAATGTGTACAAGCCTTTAACAATTGTCTGAAGGCTTTAGCCTTGTGTACTTTTTTGTTGCCTGAAAATGTGTACACGGCCGTGTGTACTTAGCAAATTTTGCCTGAAAATAATTACGAGGCTGTTGTGTACTAAGCAAATTTAGCCTGAAAATGTGTACCTACAAGGCTTATAATTATAATTATGGACATGTGTACTTTCTGAATTTTGCCTAAAAATCTGACGAGGCTAAAACCTTGTGTACAAGGCCTTGTGTCAAATTTTGCAATTCCTAATTAAAACACAACACTGAAATGGTAAAGAAAATAAGTACAAGGTCAAACATGGGTCATAGGTCAAACAGGCTCACTGACCTCAATTTAATGCTGTGCCTTCTTGAAAAGCATAATACATGCCAACATCGAAGCGGGGAGTCTCGCTTTGTTATACAATGTAATTCACGAACCAATCACAACGCTAGTATCCCAAGAATGCTCTCGTACTAGTGACGTACATATTCAAAAGCATCTCTTGAAATTTTTCTTAAAAGTCCACAAAAAATTTTAACAGAAAAAGACAAAATCTTACCACAGTGAAATGTATTAAACCTTTTACTGTGGTTTTTGTCAAGAATTTTCCTCACTTTCTTCTTCCTGCTTTACTTTTGTATTGCATCAAAACAATAAAGTAAATTGACACATAAATGGCATCTCTTCATTCGAGATGATATTAATTTTTTGGAATCACAGTGGCTTGCGTCTCACTATAACAAATACCATCAATCAACAAAATTACTCTACTTGCCTCGCGTCAAAAACAAACCCCTACAGACATTATGGAATGCCTCTCCTTCAATATGCTTTCAAGCAAATATAGGATGGTCTCATTCACATAATAAGGGGGTTGACATTTTACAAGAAGGCAGTCTTTTATATTATCCTTTCGATAGTCTAATTCAGAAACTGAAATCCAAGTCACATTTAATATTTTCCCCGGGTACTCAAACTCTCTGTCTCGCTCTCCCGGGGGACAAAGGTCAACATTGATCAAAACTCCATAATAATAGAAGCAAAATAAAATGATTTCTACAGATACTGGTTCTACAGTTTTGGGAGGGGGAGGGGAGTAAAGACTATTAAAGATTTCTGATTCTAGAAAGATCTCAATTGTGAAAATTACTTTAACTTGTTAAATGGTGTCACGTTCAATTAAAACCTGTCCGCTAAAAGTTTACTCACTGAACCAGTAGTAAGTTAGGGGGTCTTTAAGGTTGGATGGCATGTCGGGTACCCTGTCTCAGATGGTCCTGTGGACTACATTTTAAGATTAGGGTACCTGTCTAATGCCAAAGGTCAGTACACCCTGTATTGCTAAAACAAAAAATCTTCACCGCAGTTAAACAAAATATAGGCTAGTTGGAAAAAACAGTCTGGTAACCTATGTTGTTCTGAGAAGCAATGTTTCTTTACTGCATAGGCATACCAGGAACCAGACAAAAATGGCTGCTTTGTAAGAAAGTCTACATGTTCATTTAAAATCCATGGGAATTGTGTGGGATTTAAAATAAAAGAGTAAAAAATAAACATCACAAAAGGCGTTGGCTCATTAATTTTGACATCACTGAAATTCCAAATATTTCCAAAAGAGAGATTTTGTTTTAGTTGCCGACATCTACAAAACGTAAAAAATACAAGAAGAAATAACAAAAAGGTTAACTGTATTCCAGATAAGAGTTTGATTAAAAGTGAGACTGATTACAGATTTAACGTTAAAAAAAGATAAACATAACCACGTATGGGGGGAAACGTTTTTGCCACAATTCCAAACTGATCTTACTTTAGGGTATAAACATAACAATTCCTACGATTTTTGTATGTCTTCTACCATTTTAATCCAACATACTTAGATTTGTGTTATTTAGAAAAAAATACACCGACATTTGTCCCGAATTTGTTTTCAAAACCTTGCTTTGAAATTCATTTGATTTTGAAATTGGGGGGGGGGGGGAGACCTACACTACACTACAGCAATACAGGGTGACTGAAGATTTGAAAATGGGGGGTGGGGGTGGGGTTTACCGCACTCGTACACCTGGGCTTAATAATGAAACAGCGCCCTCGGTGGCGGCAGATGGTGATGGCGCCTCATGTCACATAGCAGACTGGCTCCATGCTCCCCAAACCTATGAGAATAAAACAGGAAAACCAAATCAGGGGTTGAAAATTTAAACAAGAAATACCTGATCCATTAATTTCACAAAAACTTAAAAATCTAGTCCAGATCCAGAATACAAACCGTAAATGTTACCCCAGGTTTTGTTTTACCAACACAATTAGGTAGGAAAGAGTATCTATCTAAAAACCAATAGTGGATTATATTGAATGGTCAGACAGTAGGAGGGTTGTACGTGGACTGTGTGGTTGCATTCACTGCATTATATAATTTGGCAGGCTGGCATGGTATTTTAATAATTAAAACCACAGTGATGATCAGACGGTAGGAGGGTTGACTGTGTACTGTTAAGATGCATTCACTACACAATATCACACTGTAGGCAAGTGTAGTTTATCAGTAAACCAGTGGATGATATTGAATGGTCAGACAGTAGGAGGGTTGACTGTGTACTGTGTTATCATCCACCAGCACATGATAATGCTGGCTGGCATAGTTTATCTACCATTCAAAACCAGTGGGTGATATTGAATGGTCAGACAGTAGGAGGGTTGACTGTGTACTGTGTAGATGCATTCACCACATGATATCGTATAGCAGGTTGGCATAGTTTATATATCATACGAAACACATTGGATGAAATTGAATGGTCACACAGTAGGAGGGTTAACAAAGCAGCATGAAACTAAACCCACCTTAGGATTGGTTCCATCCAGCTGTAGATTAGAGCTGGGATTCCATAATGCCTCGTCCATACCACGACCCCTGACCCCACCTCCGACATCCCCCATGGCCATGTTGTGGTGTAACCCTCGCTGCATAGGCTCTTCAAATGGACTCACAGGTGCCTGAAGAAAAAAAATGACAAACAAGTTACACCCAGCCCTCGACTGACAGCCGAAACCAAATTTGCAATCCACACCAAACCCCAAACTGTTGGACTTAAATAGTCAGTTTACCTTATGGTTTATTATTTGATATCTGAAATATAAAAGTTGCATTCCCTTTATGGTGATCCTCTGGCTGCCGCTTCCCAGGTTGTATCGTAAACTTGGTTGATCCCTGGCTACACAGCAGTTAATGGTATATGGCTTCCGACTGGCACCCCCGAAACAAAGATATTGACAGAATAGGGAGACTGCCAACATACATGTAGGGCCAGATAGCTCAGTTTGTAGAGCTAGGTCATTGGTTCAAATCCTGCTCTAGTAAATTTTTCTTTGACTTCAAAAATTACAAGACCAAACTGTTCGACTCTGATTTTGGCAGGACTGTATGCCTGATCCAGTGATTAGCTTTACTAATGCAGTCCTGAGTCCAACAGAAACAAACAAAAGCAAGCAGTTGGATTTTGATGGGTTGGGGGTTTAGTTTGATGATAAAGACCACATACCATGTGCATCTGGTAGGCGTCATCTCTTTGGTTTCCTTCATGGGGGAAGTTTGGCATTCCGTTGGCCGTGGCACCAGGGAGGTCCTCAAGGTTTGGGCTTTGTATCCAGTCACCGCCACTCCCTGTACAAATAATCATTTAGAATAATCAGAACGTGTGTCTATTTAGCAGGCCTTGAACGCCACTCTTGAAGGGGCACATCAATTTTCCTCGGGTCAGGGCACTGTTTTAATTTTTTCAGGTTTTCAGATACAGTTTTCTTGAATATGTCTTCATTTCAGAGGAACAAACTTCACATGTTTTCAAATTACATACACATTTTGCTTAATAGCAAAAATAGATTGCTAGCAAGTATGGTTGTTCAAATCTACTTCAGTAATTATCAAGTTGAAGCCAGCTCAGCAAGTTTAATCGAGCTGATATCTTACCACTAGACCACTGAGCTAGCAGTTTGAAGGAAGTTTTGTCGTGATAAGAAAGGTGATTTTGTTTTTTCATTTGAAATGAAAGCAAACTCACCAGGTGTGTAAGCCCAGATGCTGTTTCCTGCAGGACCCACGGCATTGCCAAGATCACCAACAGGTACCCCGACAAAGTTCACCGGTGTCTTGCGTTGGCCTCGACTCCGCTCGTTGCCGATGGGGATTGGAAGCCGCCGATCCTGGCCAATGGCTGCCGGTGGTTGCTGCTGCTGCGGCTGATCAGTTGCCATGGTAACAGGGCTTGGCGTGGTGGCTGCAGAACGTGGCGACGCCCCGGGTGAGATCGGAGAGCTGCTGCTGGACATCATGGTGTTAGGCGGGGTCGGGGAGGGGGCAGGATTGGCGATTGGGGTAAACTGACGTGCGTTGGCATTCAGAGTTGAACCAATAGGAGAAGGGTAGTCGGACTGCTCCGAGGGTAGGTTCTGGTTGATGTTGACCCCAAACTGCTGGCCGGAGGTAAAGTTGGAATTACTTGGGTTGGTGGTTGGGTAGTTGTGAGGGAAAAACGGTATGGGGATGGATGAGGAGGGTTGCTGCTGCTGCTGCTGGAGTGGAGGGGTTGGGTTGACGTGGGAGTTTCGGTTGTACCCGGGCGCTTTGGACATCTCAACGTTGGGTGGGGACGGGGGGCGAAATTCACCGTTTGCTTCAGACCTGTTGGGGTGCTGAGTCACCCCGGTGCCCCAGAACCCGGTGCTGTGTGACTGGGTGAAGAAGTTATAGTTGGTGTGGGACTGGGAGGAGGTGGCGGTTGAGGTCGAGGATGAAGGAGTCACAGGACGGGGTCCCTGGGTCATCTGCTGCTGTTGTTGCTGCTGCTGCAGCTGCTGCTGCTGTTGTTGTTGAACTTGCTGCTGGTAGGATGCCTGGGTGGGGTTAGGCTGTCGCAGTTGCTGTGGTCTTACTGTCCCTCCTGACTTAGTTGTCGTAGTAGTGAAAGAAGACTGTGTCTGAGAGGCGACTGTGACTAACCCCTGTGGTCGGGTACTTGCCATCTTGCTGTCGGAAATCTTGGAGGCGAACGAGGCTGAAGACGGGGGCGTAGTCGAGTAGCTATTCGGCTGTCTAGCATTAGGGATCTGGGGGTACTCCGCATTGGTTACCGGCGCAGGGGTCGCTGCACTAGTAGATGGTACAGGAGGGAAAAGCTGCCTTGCTGCTGATCGAGGGGACGCACCAGCCGTGTTGGTTGTCGTCACCGACCCCGCAGAAGGGCTTCCCCCACCAGTGGTGGTGGCTGTTGGGAAGCGTTGCCCCGGTAGACTCGGACGCCTTGGTACACCGACCCCAGGCACCACATTCCGGACATGGATTGCACCCCAGCCTGAGATAGTACCTGCAGCTTGGGCGAGTGGGAACCCGCCCTGGAACTGGGCTAAGGGGGCCCCTGGCGCTCGAAACTGCAAAGGCTGCTGCAGGGCGTTTGCAAAGACTGCCTGGGAGAACTGGGCGTGGTGGGCAGCACTGTTTTGGATGGACAGCGTTGGACGGACAACCCCTGCGGAACCTTTTGGATCGATGGCTAAACCCTTGAGGCTCGTCACCGACACCTTGACCGAGGTGGTGGTGGACACTGTGGCCACCGTCTTGGTCGCTGAGTGAGAATTGGAGACGCTGAAGGTCACCGAGTTGACTGAAGACTGATGGGAAGAGGTGACCTTTTTGACCTTAGGGAGGATGTCGGCGATGTCACGGTCGGGGTCTTTGATGAGAGCGGCGATTAGCTGGGAGGCTTGACGAGTGGCATCAGCAGAACCCCTAAGAGACAAGATAGAATCATCACATAATCAGAAAACTTACATATAATGTTCGGGAAAGGTACGGTATTGGTATTTTGTTTACAAGGAAGACAAGACAGCATAATGAACATCAGAAAAGTTCCACATATTAAAGCCATCAGATTCACAGCATCTTGTAAACACTTATACAAGGTGCTACATAAATGGTCTCATAATTCAAAACATAGCTCTGCTTATCCTGTTGAAAAACAAATAATGAGAGCTTTGGTACAGCCTTATAGACCGTATTGAATTTGACGTCACCGTTCAAATATCTGCCCTACAACATGTCGTCTGTGCGCAAGTGAGTGTGTGTGTGTGCGTGCATGTGTTGAAGAAATCAAACCGGGAATGTTGCGTGCTGCGCGCTACAGTGATGTACGCGTTTGGACAGGCATACGGTTTGCCCTACAAGATGGCGACTTTTATAGCAAAAAGGGGGTTATTCAATACAGTCTATAGATGAGATATGAGAATCCAGAATCATAATTACTTGATATTGATGGTCCTCTCTCCACCCTTATTCTGCCGGTCTACGTCAATATGCGCTCCAGTCACCTCCCTAATGGCGTTGATATTACAACCCCCTCGACCAATCAGGCGACTGATCGCTGAGGCAGGAACGTTGACCTTCTTGGACCTGAACGACGAGAAGGATCTGCAAGAGTGATAGGAAAGAAGACGAAATAAGAACAAGGAGACTTAAGGGTACTGGACACTATTGGTAATAACTCAAAATAATAAAAACTTACTTGGTAACTAGCAATTGAGAGCTGTAAAGTAAAAAACATTGTGAGAAATGGCTCCCTCTGAAGTAACATATTTTTTGAGAATAATAAAATACTTCAGGCCCAAAGCATTTTTTAGGCATCTATTAAAGCACACAAAATTCTGCAACAAGTGTTTTTTGTCTTCTTTCATTATTCTCTTGCAACTGCGATGACCCAATTGAGTCCCCAGTTTCACAGATTTGTTATTTTATGCACCAAAGGTTTCCATCGCTTCAAAGGTAAGGTCATAGAACGGTAAAGGCCCTTGTCAAGATAAGTCCAGGACAGGTAAGGGGGGTGGGGGAGAGGGAGTCTTTGTTTTACCTTCTAACAACTTCCTTCCATCCTTCGTCTCTTTTCTGTCCCCTCTTTGGGCTAGCTCCAGTTCCTGATGGATTCTTCAGACCTGACTGTGAGCCTCCGGTGTCTCCACTGCCGCCCCTTGGTGAGTTCTTGGTGCTACTGCTGTGGTCGCTGCAAAGAAAGGGCAGAGAATAATCATAATTATATAATAAATGTTACATAGCTCTCATATCCGTCACTCAGAGAACTTATTATTCTGGGAGAGCACGGCCGGTCCGCGTCCAAGCCGCTGATATTCATGACCTCAAAAGAAACCTTGTTTATTCATGAGACTTATTGTTATACCAACAATAGCGCCCGGCATGGATAGCTCATAAACTTCGCCGTGCTTCACAAACATGACCGTTCTTCCGCGGATTGTCCAAGGTCCTTAGCAACGGCGGTATTTGCAGTCCAGTCCGCGGCTTGTTGGCGGAGGAACGCTCGGGAGGTTTTGACAAGGCGCCTTATAGTGCACTGGGTTCTTTTATGTGTATGACACAACAAATGGGACCAGCTTATCCGTCACTCAGTGACGCTAAATGCGTTTCAACAATCAGCATTTTCCTGCAAGGTATTGAAGAGCTTGAAGTAACGAGACCAATCCATGTAATAGTTTACAAAGTACTGTGGCGCAGCCAATCAAGCCAGGAACACCGGGGCGAACCCTCTTCTCTTTTTAATGAGTGCACTGGGTTCTTTTACGTGCATAACAAAACACATGGGACAAATGGTTTAACATGCCATCCGTCTAGCTTAGAAACACATGAGTCAGGACTGGGACTCGAACCAACACTCCGCTGAACAAAAACACCAGGGCTTCAGTCTGGTGCTCCTATCCACTAGGCCACAACACGCCAACCATTTTCAAACAACTTTTTCACGTTCGGATGCTTTGATGACTATATAGTTCAGATTGAAGGGGTCTACTCATTCCAATCCACAGACAATGCCGATAGTTTGAATAGCAGATAATACTTACGATGGGTGGTCAGCATGCTTGCTGTCCTTTCCCCCTTTCTTCCGTCTCTCCTTGTCACGCCCCTTATCTCTCTCCCTCTCCTTCTTGGGTGCTCCGCCCTCCTTCCCATCAAAGTCGTCCAGCTCCCCCATGTTCCGCACTCTCTTACGACTCTCCAGCTCGCTGCCGTCCTGGCCTCGGGACTTTGCTCGGGCTCGGACTCGCTCCTTCCTGGAATCACTGGCGCTTGAAACTAAACAAAAATTTAAAAGACGAGAGAGGAGTTTACAAATTGGAAAGTCTTGGCGACACTCGACAACTATCTGAACTGGAAGATAATCATTCTCTCAATAAACATTATAGTTTGCAATGGGGCCTTCCATGGCAAAACAGCCTGCCTCAAATATTTTGGTTTTTTATACAAGATTATTTCAGGGTAAATTAAGGGACGTTTTCCCATTCCAAAGTTTCAAAGGCATACAGTGTGTGGATATAAATATTTCAATATTTCAACCACAGAACAAGTGGTTTAAAAGCACGCTTAAAAAGATTTGTCTTTCAATTGAAATTGAACTGAATTGAAATTGAAATTGTACCTGGTTCTTTAGGTACCATCGACGCTGCAGCCAGCGAAGCAATGGCCTTTGACGCGGCGTCCAACACCATCGCCGGCGACGCCTTGCTGACAATGTTGCTGCTGCTACTGCTGTTGTTGCTGTTGCCCGTATTGCTGCTGCTGTTGCTGACGATACTGCTGCAGGTGGTCTTGGTGTTCTTGCCCTTCTTGGGTCCGGCCATGGTGGTGATGGCTGGGGTGTCGGTGGTGCGGACTTTACCGATGGTAGTAGTAGTGGTGGCTGAAGGGGGATCCAAAGGTACTGGCTCGTCAACTACAACAGGAAAAGAGATTGTTTTAAGTTTCATCAGGTAAAAATCTTTCAATAACTTATCCCTCTGTCCCAATGCTCTTCCCGTCCCGGCAAACTCCAACTAGGGAATATAAACACCAAGCTGGCAACAGCCAATTTCTCTCACACAAACAAAGGGATATGATTATGAATTGCACAAATCCCCAAAATTGTTATTCAGTAACTAAACTTTTTTTTCCCCCTGAAGACAAGCAGTGTATACAGTTCGAAACGTTGAGACCAAACCAGCTCTTTTCAGAGCCAACGCTCTCTCAAAGGAGATTTATTAAATGGTTGTATCCACAAGTTTACTATTATTTACAGCTTATTATTACTACATGTCTAGTTATTGTTCTTCTTTTCTCACTATGGCGCGTTGGAATACTTAATGTCTAGTTATTGTTTTTCTTATACTCACTATCGAGCGTTGGACTGGGTGTACTGTCTTCTCTCTCCTGGTCTTGATCCATATCGGGATCGGGGTCGTCGGGAAGATCCTTCTGCTGCTTCTCCTTGCGCTTCTTCTTCTTCTTCTCACGGCGCTTAGCAGCCTGGGCCTTGCGACTCTCCTCTCGGGACTAGACAAAGAACAAACGAGTCAATCAGTTAAACTTTTCAATCCCTTAAGGCAACCCCTGGTTCTTATGGAAATTGCATATGGAACACTTGAATATATCAAAATTACACACGCTTTAGTACTCAAATCTAGAAGAGACTTTGTTGAAGACAAACGTTGGTCTTTTTTCTCTTTGGCCATCTGTCTTGTCCTAGGGCTGATTTCTACAAGTAACGACTCCATACTCCTCTTTGTACTATACTACTTGAATTGACTTCAAAAAATTGTTGTTTTACATTACTTTTGATTTGCTACGTTACTTTCTCTTGCTTGAGAGTATGGAAAAAGTTTTGAGTCAACATAGTTAGGAAGAATGAAAAACAAAGAGACACGATCACAATTAGTGATGATGTACTCAGGACCGTTTAAAGGAACCAAGAAAGAAATCAATGAAATCGTACCTTTTCCGACTCTAACTCCTCCAGGAGGTTGTTGGCATTCTTGTTGGCCTCGGCGGCTTGGCGATCTTTGGCAGCCACGATGATCTCCATACACTGGTGACACTTCTTCAGGAGTTCCTTGTCCGAGATGGTGGCGATGTACCTCATGCATTCGGCATCGGACGGGAACTGGTTGACGTGGCGTACCATCCAGCGTACAACCTTCACGTGACCCTGTTGAGACGAGATAATAATACAAGGTTCTTATAAAGCGCTTTATCACACCCTTAGGGGCGCATCAAAGCTCTCGGTATTTTGTCCTGCAAAGTATATGGGGCTACTTTTTGAAGTATGAGGCCTATTCCTTTAAAGCACCATATAATGGTTAACAAGGTGCTGTTGCGCAATAGGCTGATGATCAAAACAGGAACACCAGGGCGAACCTGTTCTCTTTTCAATAAGTGCACGTTTTTTTTTCATGTGCGTCTTGGTCATAAAACTTTTATCTTTAAGCTTCGTCCTTCTGAAGGGAAAAGAGCCATAGGTCTTGTGTTTTGTGTAATAAGGCTTGTAAAAGAACCCAGTTACACCTAACGCTAAGAAAAGGGGTTGGACCTGGTGTTTTAGCAGCATCCTCTATACAATTTTAAGGTACTAAATACATTGGGATTTTTGGCTAGCACAGTGACTTAGTTCGCTATTTCCTGCCTTCACAACCAGAATGAGTCGATGAAATCGAAATGAAATAATTACCTTTCTGAAAGCAGCCATCAAGCAGGACACCTTGCGGTTGTCTTGGCTGTCAATGTCTGCTCCAGCGTGGACCAGTCGTTGCACAACGTCTAGATGCCCGCCTGGTGATAAAAAAAAACAATCGGATAATAACCCTTAGATGGTTCACTCAGGACTCGAATTTGAAAGGAAAAAATCCACAAGACCGAAGGACTTGCAGCTCAGAAACTTTGCTTGACCGGGATTTTGTCTCATAAGCAGACACTAGAATCAAAATGAGCACTCGGTTTTTTCATCGAAACTATTTCATTTGAACCATTTGTAAAATCCTTTGAGATCATGGTATTCTGTGTGTAAAACCACCAATATGTTTATCGCGAAACAGAAGGTCGCCTTTACTGTGTACATGTGCGCATGGTATGTGGTACGTACGATACAGTCTGTCCCCCACAGTGAAAAGGCACCTACTCGTACATACATTGGTGAAAGGACTTCCGACCTTTTTAACCATTAAAGGTGGACAGGGTAATTTTTCTCATAGGGGGAGCATAAGCTATTTTTAAACTGTCGTCAGCATGAGGTCATGCCCTATCTTTGGCTGTTTGGTGCATTTTAATCGCATGCTTTGAGCTCTTGTCAAACTATGAGGGTTGTTGCGTGCGATATGTGGGGCAATAGGCAGGGAGTCTGCGTGCGGTATGAGTGCTAAAGGATTAAGGACTTTCAGAAGGCATCCATGACAGGAACTTACCATTGCATGCCAGCCAGAGAGGCGAGTTACCCTTCTTGTTCTTCACGTCCACAGCTGCCATGTGCTCCAGCAGGAGCTCCACAAAGCGGTAGTGCCCCTTGTCAGCTGCGATGGTCAGGGCGGTGTCTCGGGAGGACGGGACAGGGGCCGCGTTGACGTCTGCCCCCTTGTCGATGAGGACCGCTCCTACGTCTGCGTAGCCGCCCGACGCTGCCTCCATAAGGGGTGTCAAGCCGGTCTGGGGGGTTAAGAAAGAATTTGGTTTTGAGTTTTGAATCAAACATTCAAGACATGGAATAAGTGTAAAGACATCATCTTAGGGTTGTGCCTTGAATCACAGGCTTGGTACCTCATAGGTATTGTACACTAGTAAAACTATCTTCCAAGGAGGCCCAGCGGGCAACTAAAAAAACTCAGCAAGTTTTATTTTACTTGAAAATATCCCATAAAATTCACTTGTACAAATCATACTGCTCATCAAATATAAATCTGAATGGCATTTTAAGCTTGTCAGTGGAAACAATATTAAAAACTGCTGCCAATTTACCTTAGCCCTATGCTCTACGTTAGCCTTCCGATCCACCAGTAGGCTAACGACCTCGGTGCGGCCCTGGAAGCACGCTAGCGTCAGCGCCGTGTTGCGATTGGTCTCGATTTGAGCGTTGATGTCACTGCCCATGTCCAGTAGAAGTTTGACCGCTGCCGTGTGGCCGTTCATCGCCGCCAACATCAGAGGTGAAATGCCTAGTTTACTCCCAGTTCTGAAATTGGGAAAAACGCTCATTTAGTCAGAAATGTTTACCTATGAATAAATGGTTCAGACCTAGGTTCAATTTTACTGTTAAAGGTAGGGTCATATCATTGGCAAGTGCTAACAAAATCAAGAACTTGAAAGACGTAAAAAAGACTTGAAAACTGGGTATTGCAGGTTCAAAACGCAAAAAAGGAAAAAGGCACTGCAAAAGTTAAGGAAGCATTCCCTTCAAAGTAATACACTTTGGAAAAACATTTGAATCTGAGAAACGATTAATACATGAATCTTTTCTCAGATATCTGATGGTTGGTGTCCATTCAGGAATGGTGCAGCCACAGATGGGGTTGGTACCCGCTGTCACCTCGCTAAACGTGAATGGATTTGACATTCTTGTGAAACTACAGTGAGTTTTTTTGCTGTTTCTCAAAAAGTAGGCACTCTATTCAGCTGAAACTTTCACATGTGACTTCTGTCTTTCTTGATTAAACTAAATGTTTCAGAATTCTTGTGAGAAGACAGAGTTTGTTTGGTTTGATTCAGGGAAGAAGTATCTGAAGATTTACCTTGAATTGATCTCAGCTCCGTATCTCAGGAGAAGTTTGATGATGCTGACGAAACCACCAGAAGCAGCCAGACTGAGAGGGGTGTAGTCAGAAACGTTACGATGCTCCTTGTTGGCTCCACGGGCGAGCAACAGGTCCACCACCTGAAAACAAAACCACCGTTCACAAATTACTCACAGTTACGAAAAATGTATCTGACAAACTTTTAACGTCACTTTCTCTTGACTGTCTCACAGGACAACTCAACCTGTATGAAATTTTCTTAGTGGAGGCAAAGACTCTGCAGTGCACTCGCAGTATACAATGAATGCAGCCACAAGTGGAGGAGACTTTGGTAGTGCACAAATAGTATACATTGAATGCAGCCATATGTGATATTAATTTTTCACTGAATGTGGTGTTACCGAAAACCAAATAAACATTGATAACTCGCCATGCAATGCCTCAAAAACTATACCTTTGTTTTTGTTGGGCATACTGGCTGATTTGTGCGCAAATCAGCATGAAATGCTACATGTAGCTTGTGCATAGGGAGAGACCTGGGTTCACATACTGGCAAGTGTTTTGCCAACAGTATAATCATTGCGGCTCTAGAAGAGTGAGGGATGAGGGAATACTGTCAGCATCCCCAGAGTGTCTTGGCTTACCTCATAGCGACCTCCAGAGCAGGCGAGAGACAACGGGGTATCCTTGGTCCGTTCAGACTGGGCTTCGATGTCACAGCCTTGGTTGATCAGGATCTCTACCGTCTTGCAGTGACCGGCCGTTGCAGCTAAGATGAGTGGGGTGAAACCTGGTGGGAGAGAGAGAGGGGCAGGACAGTCGGTTTAAAAATACTACTTGAACCTGATGAGTCGTGGCCGAGATTTCAAGAAACAATTCCCTTCAAAGAAATATTCAAGGGATTCAAAGACAATTCAATCAGAGAAACAATTCAGCATGAAAGTGATAAACTATTAAAATTACAATTTTAAAATGATAAAAAAAGATACTAGAAGCAAGTTTAACCCTTTTATGCACCCTTTACTTTAGTGATATTGATCATATGTACACATTAATTGTTAACTTGTTTTTTTGCAAATGGCGACCCAACAAAAACAGGTGACAACAGGACCCTCAAGTGTACACTTTCCCATTCTAAAGACTGGCTGTATGTTTGATCTACTTTCTGAAGGGATTTTTAAAGCCAGTCGCTAGCCACCAGTAAACACATGAAAGAGTTAAATAGCATTCCTTTTTGCTCAAGTAGCCGTTTTGAGATCTGTCTCGGCTCACCTTTCTTGTCCCGGTGTTCCATATTAGCGCTCTTCTCCAAGAGCATCTGGACAAGCTCATCGTGACCGCCTGCACAGGCCACCGTCAACGCCGTGTCGTGGTTGCTCTCCGTCTGGGCGTCAACCTCGACCGGGGGGTGGGGTGTGAAGGGGGGCGTATAGTAGATGTGGGGCGAAGAGGGCGATGGGTGGTGGACTGCGTCCGGGTTGGGGACAGCGGCAGTGGTGGTGAGAGTAAGCGGCGAGGTGACGCGACAGGAAAGGGAGGAGCCACACTGGGTGCCAACTGACTGGGTCTGCGGTGGGGCCTTCCAGGGCTTCGGGGGTAGCTCCGGTCCTGAAAAGGTTCAATGAAAAGTCTCATTAACATCAAGCTTTTTGAATACTCATGACTGGTATAATCTGTCACTTGATTGTAACTCCAGACACTTGAAGAAACTGAAACATTCCTTAAAGGTTAATTTGTCTTGAGATGCACTCATTTTTCAATGGATATAGGCACAACATTACAAGTGTCTTAACCAATTAACCTCATACTAAAATGGTGTCAAATGTCTTCTTAATCTAAAATTCTTAGCAAAATTTGAAACATGACGTCATCATACTTCAAAAACAAATTGGTCTTTACAAATCAAAATGGAACTTTTTTTGTGTCAGTCAACAGGTCAAATCACATACTATTTTGATTGAAAAATTGGTGAGAAAAAAAAAGATTTAGGTGTTAAATATATTCAAAATTCAGGCATCAACTAAAAAATTTAAACAACCAGAGATGAGAAATTAGTAATTACAAATAAGATTAAAGTGAGCAAGGGGGTTAGAACGTACGTGCTGGTGTTTCTGAGGTTTCAGCGAGTGCACACATCGGGGACGCTACGAACAACCCATCTTGGGCTTCCTCACCGACACCACTCTCTCGTTCCTGAGAGAGAACATCGGCGCTAGCTAGCCTGTCGACAGCCGCGGTGGTAGACCCTGTGACAGAGGCACCGACAGTCGAGAATGGACAATCCTCTCCGGAGATTAGAAGACTTTGGACATCGGGTAAGGAGGCTGTGGACAAAGGAGCCATCTGGCTGCTTGCATCTTTAGTGAGGGGTGCTGCATGAGAGTGATTTTTGGCATCGAAGGGGGAGGATGCTTCTAGCTTCGGGGAATGTCCTTCCTGCGGGTCTCTGGGAGAGGTTTGGTCGCGACGACCGTGAGGAGGGGAACCTGATAAGCGACTCGCTAAGGGTAGGCCTGGAGTTGGGGTTTGAGACTCGGCTTCCATACCCTGGGCGGACAATCTCTGCTCAGGGAGGTTGGGACTTCGGATGGGGACCTCCTCGTTACACTGGTTGAGTTTGATCTCCCGGAGATCAAGAGCTGAATCGTCGATGTCCGTTGCTAAGACTTCCTCGCCCAGTGAGCCGGGAGTCTCGTCCCGTAGCCCTTTGGGAGACTTGTTATTGTTGGCTTCACCACTCAGGCGAGACGCGACGTCGTCGGGAGTTGCTTCGGGATGCGGTACGGCGACCCACTCGCCAGAAGCTTCGCCAGGGTCCGCCGTGGTGGAGTCGACCGCCTCCGCCGTGCCGTCCTTCTGGATGAAGTCCCACTCGATCTTCTGCAACTCTCGGAACTGTTTCTGCTTCTCCAGGAGCTGCTCCTTGGCGATTTGGACGTCGGGATGAGGCTTCTGCCCGGAGTTTGGGAGCTGGTTGGTTGGCGAGGCACCTGGGAGGATCCCCATCCCTGAGTCATCATCCAGGGATGCATTGCTTGGGATTCTTTGGTGCGTGGGATCTCGAGAAAGTGCCGAGGGATCAGTTACTTGTGCAAGTAAAAGGGAACCTGCAAGCATGACCAGCAAACAATTTATAAGTGACAATGTTGTGCTGTTTGTTTTGTGTGCTACGGATTAGACAATTCAAATCAATTCAAAGTACAGGAGATCCTATTTATATTATCATCATCGTTTTGATTTTGCTGAAGTATTTTAGCGTATGCAATAAGACATCTGCTCTTGCAATGCAACGGTCATAAGTTTGTTTTATTTTTCACAGAACTCAGGAATACAGTGCTTTATGAACATCAGTGTCAGGGTAAACACAAATTATAATAGAATACCTCTTCATTTGTTATTCTATTTTTTTGGTGTGGGGGTCGTTGATGTGAAGGGTTGGGTATAAGAGCGGGAGTGGGTGACTCTGCCTCGGGGGGAGTGACAGACACAGCAATACATACCCTGGGGTTGAGACATCAACACCTCGTCAGGGTGCTTATCAGGCTTCTGAGGGGGCACCACCGTCGGGAGAGCCTGCGTGGGTACCCTGGACACCTCTCCCTGCTCGGGCGTAGGGGGCGTCACCGTACCCTCCAGGGGTACAGGCGGGGTGTGCATATTATTGGGGTAGTTGAGGATGAGGGACATGACCCCGGAGTGGCCCCCTTTGGCAGCTTCAATCAGACAGGTTGAGTTGTCCTGCGAGAAAGTCAAGAAAAAAGTTATGTTAACAATTGAAAGGGAAAAAAATGGACACAAAAAGTTCCAACAGTACTTTTGGTTTCTCTAGAGAAAAGTTGTAGTACAAAATAATGGGGGACAAATGCAAAATTAAACAGGCCATGACTCAAGGTTTGCCTCAAAGTTTTTAAATAATAATAACAATAGTGGCTTCTTATATAGCACTCAAGTCTATGAGGTTGGAAGCATAAGTCAGATCAACAAAATTTTGAAAACAATGTTTGCGTAGGAGTTAGACATTTATTATATGAAAAGTTGTGCACACATGTTTTCTCAAGTGTACTGTCGTCTCGAAGGAAGACAGAGCAACAAAAGTGATTGTCAATAATCACAACATACCTTTGGAAACTAAAATAAATGCCTCATGTTACCAACATGTCTTTTCTACCGAAAGCCTTTTGTAAAACATGGTATTTCAGGTTTAAAAACACCAATCTCTACGTGAGGGCGCCCTACGTGAGGGCGCCCTACTCATATGTGAATAAGGTTAATTTATGAAATGAAAACTGTTCTCACCTTCAGCTTATGAGAGGGATTGGAGCCATGTTCCAGGAGTAGCTCTACCACGTTGAGGTGTCCCCCGGCGCATGCCAGGGATAATACTGTGTGGTCATTGTTTGACGTCGCACGGTTAACCTCAGCTCCTGTTGGCAGGTGAAAAAGACAAGATGTTTAAAAGCAGTGGACACTTTTGGTAATTGTCAAAGACTAGCCTTCACACTTGGTGTATCTCAACATATGCATAACATAACTAACCTGTGAAAATTTGAGCTCAATCGGTCATCAATGTTGCGAGATAATAATGAAAGAAAAAGCACCCTTGTCACACGAAGTTGTGTGCGTTTAGATGGTTGATTTCGAGACCTCAAGTTCTAAATCTGAGGTCTCGAAATCAAATTCGTGGAAAATTACTTCTTTCTCGAAAACTATGGCACTTCAGAGAGTGCCGGTTCTCACAATGTTTTATACCATCAACCTCTCCCATCAAGAAAGGTTTTATGCTAATAATTATTTTGAGTAATTACCAATAGTGTCCACCGCCTTTAACTTACTGCCAGCTAAAAACAAATTCTGTATGAAACTTAGGCACTGCCAACCGAGCACTAGGATACTCGGTGCTAGCAACTTCGCTAGGATTTAACACATCTTAATGACTCTTTCATGCGCCTACCGGTCGCTAGCGACTGGTTTAAATTCCTACAGAAAGATAGTTCTTAAACGAAAAATAATGACCGCACGGCCACACATTTTGCAGAATGGGAAAGAGGAATCTTGAGAGTGCTTTGTTGTGAACTGATTTATGGAAGCAAAGATACAATTTATTTGTACATATGGTTCGTGAAAGGATTTAAGGGCGAAAAATCAAGGAAAATTTGAATATGGCAAACTTATTTATGTTGCAATGTAATAATGTTTATTGAATAAAGACTGACCTTTGCTGATGAGATACTGCACAGTGCAGAAGTGGCCGGCCCTGGCTGCCTTCATTAGGGGTGTACGTCCCCCTTCTGATTCATGCTCCTGCAGAATATAAAACAAGAGTTGGTTTAGTTCCTTGAACTCTTAATCAAGAATTACCAGTAGAATAAGATTGTTGAAAACCAGCAGACTATTTTACTTTGATCTCATAACAAAGTTGTAAGACATTGGGCGCGCATCTTAGCAGCCGTAACCAAATAACTGTATAGATCATTGGTCAGTGATTACCCAGTGGCCAATTCAACCGAAACAGTTATTGGTTACGACCACCAAAACTCACACATCAATGCCATTTTTTTAAAACCTCATCCTTGTCCTCGACAAGTCTTGTGCATGGTGGTCACTAAAAAAAATAACGTCACGTCAAAAGCAGGATTCACTTCATTTCAAATAAATTTGTATTTTAAGGATTTTAAGACTATGCCATGTGTTTTTAAAACTCACCAAGTCTGCCCATGCAGCCAGAAGCACATCAGCAACATCAGTGTGGCCATTCTCGCAGGCGTAGGTGAGAGCAGTGTCCCCGGTGGCTGTGATCGCACGTACGTTAGCATCTGAAAGTAGAGACCCAAAGATTGAAAGAGTTAATGGTTTATACAGCAATGGTAGACGAACTGACAAAATAGTCACAGACAGTGTTCATGTTTTGTATGATCAACTACATACATGAAACAACAAACCTGTGGAAATTCGTCGTTTACCGGTTGTGTGAGTCAGGACAAAATAGTAAAAAACCCATGCAAAATTTTCAGCATGTAAACACATTGTATTTAATTTGGGTTGTAACAAAAAACATGTCATACAATCGTTAACTGTCGTGTAGCAAGGGATAACAACCCAGGATGCGGTAGCCAGGGGATCATCTTTAGAGGATGCGACTTTTTATGTCAGATATCAAATAAAAAGGAACTAAATACAACACTCTTTTTTGCTTTTACAATTTTGTTTTATAAAAAGAAGAGGAAATTTGACGCACTTTTACTGAGCAGGAATTTGACCAGTTCTACGTGTCCTTCTTGGGCAGCTTCCATCAGAGGGGTCGAACAACCTAGCTCGATATCGGCCTCGACGTCAATTAGGAACTTGGCAACGTCCAGAAAGCCACCGCAACAGGCTAGGGTGAGGGCGGTCTCCTGGGTTTCTTCAGTTTGCGCGTTGATGTTGGCACCTGTTGGAGATAATAATAATAATTAGATTAATAATTAGAATAATAATAATAACGATAACAAACTGCACTTATATAACACCTCAAACAAATGACCGAAGCACTTAAATACATTAATTGAAGAGTTGTTTTCATGAAGTGCAGTTTTGATGTCGTTTGCCAAATTGTTTCCAGCGGTCAAAAATGTGAGAATGAGAAAGAATGAGAAGTAGAGCTTGAGTGGAGGGTGCGGCGGTGACGAAGGAGTTCTTGAAGATAATGGAGTGCAGATTGGTGGAGGGATTTGTATGTCTGTAGGAGTTATTTGAATTCTATTCGTTTGGAGACAGGTAACCAATGAAGGGTACAGGGTTTTGGGGTGATATGCTGGCGGGGTGATGAGCAGGGTGAAAGCATTTAGATTCATCAGAGTAAAGACAGTGTTGCTACACCACTTCTACTTGGCCATGACAGTAATCAAACTTAATAGCCAGGCATGCAACTGCCCATTGAAAAAAAAAAAGGACAATTTTCGAAGGCACAACGCAAGTGTGGAGCGAGGCAGCCGAAACGCCACGGGACATGAGACCCACAATGGTACCCTAGAGAATGTTGAGATAAGGTGCATTGTTAGCATCATGTACTGGGCTTATTTTACATTATTGTATTTTTTTTTTTTACTCGGAATTTCGAGGAAACGCGCAAGAGTTGCATGCCTGATTAGCAGGAGTTCGGCAAACATCTTAGTTACCTTTAGCGAGAAGTAGAGCAACCATCTCCTCATGGCCTTCCCTAGCTGCCTCCATGAGCGGCGTGTAACCCTCATCATTCACCTCCTCGATGTTAGCACCTCGCTCAATCAGGAGATCGGCTAGCTTGGTGTGACCTCCGCAGGCTGCGAGGGTCAGGGGGGACTCAAAGCTATCAGCTGGCATGTTCACCTGTGAAGGAATAACAACAATTTTGTATATAATAGTCTTGCAAGGGAGGATCATTTTTGGAAATGTAAGATCAGGGAAGCCCTCGAGATACACACCTAGCCAGTGTCAAGCCAGTTTCTCTGCTTAAGAATCTCAATGAAAATTGCCCTAGAGCCAAATTTCATAGAGCTGCTTTAACAGAAAATATTGCTTAACAATTTTCTGCTAAGCAGAAACGAGCAGGAGACCAGTCTTAAATTGTACACCCAACATTGTAGTTTGGCTGGTAACCTTTTTCTAGTAAGCAAAATTGTGCTGCGCTTAGCGACTTTTTCTGCTTAATCAGCTCTATGAAATTGGGCCCTAATCACAGCTGAGGTTTTTCTTCGAAGCCAACAACCATCTACAGAGCTGAAATATTTTCATTGCGCTGTTTAAAAACTAACAGACAAACAAACAAACCTGCGCGCCGTGGTCGAGCAGAAGGCGCGCCACTTCTACGTGGCCGTCCATGGAGGCCTCCATGAGGGCGGTGTGCATCTCGTCCGTCTTGTGTTCGTGGTCGGCACCAGCTTCAAGAAGAAACTGCACCATCTGAAGATGCCCTGTGAAGTAAGAAAAAAGGAATTTGAGTCAACAGCACAACTAAGATCAGCAAGCAACTGAAACTTCACCAAAAAAGAGAAAATTACAAAATTTCAAATGATTTTGTATAGTATCTTTTAATTTCGAATGGTAAAACTGAGAACAAAAAAAGAGAGAAAATCAGCTGATCCGAGGAAAACTTGCATGCCTGTAAGACTTTTGTAAGCTTTGCTTGGTTTAAAAGATGCCAAGAATCTAGTTAGCATTCTGTTCTGTCTGTGAAGCCAAGGATTCTAAGGAAAGTGAACTTAATCACTATACTACATGTAGCCAAGAACCAAATGGAGAAAAGACAAGGAAGGAAGTTTCAGACTTAGGTGTGGGACAAAAAAAACAAGACCTTTTCCAGGGGAATCCCATGCAATCATCTAGTGCCCCAACAGGATTCGAACCAGGGTCCCAGAGGTGGAAAGATACCAACACACCAACCCAACCACCCAAACTATTGCTTATCGGAGCAAAAAAATACATTAACAATAATTTTTTTTCTGTGAGAGATTTTAAAAAGAACTATTCCCTTCTTGTTTAGATTTCACTTGTAACCCCAAACCCACAAACATACCTTTATAACATGCCAGCGTCAGCGCGCTTTCTTTAAACTCATTAGAATGGGTGTTGATCCCGGCGCCCCGTTCCAGGAGGACCTTCGCGATGCCTACGTGTCCACTACTAGCCGCCTCCATCAATGGCGTGTGCCCGTTCTCGTTATGGTCTTCGATGTTGGCGGCGGTGTCCAGGAGAACTTTGACGGCTTCTTCGTGTCCGCCGCTGCAGGCGTACATCAAGGGGGTGTTTCCTGTTGGACAGAAAAATATATATATTATTTCCAAAATACCAGGGCTGATACTTCATGGAGGCAATGAAGGCGATATCCCTGCCCCCTGGTCATTGCCTTGGTGCCCTTAAAATGCTCAAGTAAAGATTTACAATTTCCTCATAGGATGCCTTTAAAATGCCTTGGTGCGCTTGCCCTTCTGAAAACCAGCATACAGGCCTGAAATTCAAACGCATTTTTTTCCAATACAAGAGCGCATATACTGTCTCTTTGGGAAAGGTTCAGTGTTCTAAAAATGTTGGGGGGTTTTTCTGTCAGAAATGGGCATCAAATTTTGTCTTCGTTGGATACTGTTGGAAAGTTCTTTTTCTACTATATTTCCACATGTACTACAAATACGAGTTTAAACTTTGCTTTATTTTGTGTAAGCAGGTTGTAGGACATGTTTCTCATTTGTGGCAAAATTGTCTTTTGTGAGTTTCTACCTGCTGAGGATTGAGCGTTGACATCAGCCCCGTAGTCAATCAACAACTTGACGATGTCTACGTGACCAGCACTGGCAGCTTCCATGAGTGGTGTGCAGTCGCCCTTACTGCCTCGGTCCTCCACGTTGGCGTTCATCTTCAGCAAAACCTTAATAAATACAAACAAAATTGACAATTGTCACAGGATTTGGTTGAGAAAGCATGAAACGGAATAACCCCAGTGTTCATGTAATTGTAAAATAAACACTTCTTTACCATGTCTATTGGTGGCGCTCATCTTCAGAAAAACCCAAACGAATATCAACAAAATCATTGACTGTCAAAGGATCTTGGCCCAATTTCATGGGTGTGCTTTTAGTGAGGGAAACATTGGCAGAAAGTTCTGCACTTACGTCAAGCGTATTTCACGGGTTAGCAGGGAATTTTTGCTTGTTACTAGGCAATCTTCAGTTGTACCTGCAGTAACTTCGCAAATGCTTACCCCTAATCAAAACTGTCTCTATATTCTGAGGATTTTAAAATTTAAGAAGTGAATTGTGACTAAGCAAGTCATTGCGTCTGACGTCAATCAACACTTAATGGCAAATGGCTGAAAGTCATTGCTGTGAGCTTAAGAGAGCATTGGAACAATGGTCCCACACAGAAATTCAACCTGTACCCTCCAAAAGGGAACTTTTTATCATAAAAAATGATAGAGCAACAATAGATCGTATTGAATAACCCCTTTTTTGCTGTGAAAGTCGCCATCTTGTAGGGAAAACCGTATGCGCGTCCAAACACAGACATCAATAAAGCATGCAGCATTCCCGGTTTGGTTTCTTAGGCACCTGCACGCGCACACGCATGCACACGCGTACAGACGCCATGTTGTAGGGCAGTTATTTGAACTGTGACGTCATATTCAATACGGCCTATAGCAGGTCCCCATAATCCAGATCCGTAAGGATGTCTAGACGTACCTGTGCTAGCTCAAAGTATCCCCCTGAGCAGGCCAAGGAGAGTAGACTCTCCCCTTCCTCCGTTGTCTCATTGATGCTCTTGAGAGCTGCAGGATCATCTTCCGCATCGGCGTACGCTTGTCTGCAAGAAAGAAAAAAAGACAAGAAAATTTAAACATGTGTCTTCCAGAAGCGTAGCGACATATAGTTGGTGTTGTAATTGTTTTGGTTTTGTAGTTGTGCCCCAACAGAAACAGTTCATGCAGGAATCGCTTCTCAGATTTCTAAAGGATCTGTTCACGAATGCTGCCCCAAGAGTTGCGGTTGGAACCCGTGGTCTCGCCTTGAAAAACATGGATGGTTTGACGTTTGAAATACAGTTTGTTTCTGTTTTCTCAGCAAGTGGACACTGACACGCGACTTTTATTGTTTCTTTCCTTATAATGTTACCAATAAATCAGCATTCAATGACAAAAACTTATCTCTGACCCAACCTTTAGGCCTATCTCCTGATTTCTGAAATCTAATCAATTGAGTTTTTAATTTTTTTAAAACTTTTAATCTGATGTAGTCTTCATTGCTTTCTTTCACGCATCGCGTCCTTCAAACTTACCCATCTGCACCCTGGTTGGCCAAGTTGCCCGCATTCTCCGACCGCATACGATAGAGGGCAGCCTCCGCCTCGTCCAAGGCAGAGCTGACCGATGACGTTAGTTTCCCCAGGATTTCAGGGTCAGTGAAGGCTTTGCCATCGGCGGTGGTCAGTTTGTCTATCCCTGCTGGAGAAAGAGGTGGCAACGAGAAAGAAACAAGTGAATTTGGGAAAATATAAAGAAATTAATAATACACTGTTTTTTTGCCCAGGCATAGTTTCATAGAGCTGCTTAAGTAAACTTGTCAAGCACCAAAAAAAGCTTAGCACAATAGAACCATGCTAACCAGATTAAGGCTATCAGCCAAACATGTACACAAGTACAACTTGTACAACTGTTATCCTGCTAATTTCCGCTTAGCTAACAACTTTTAAGCAATATTTTGCACTTAAAGCAACTCTATGAAATTAGGCTTGGTGCCCCATTAAAACATTCCCATATACGTTAAGATTTTAAACATGCAAGTGCCCTTTCTACAATAAAAGGCCCCTCTCAGCCCCGGGCCCAATTTCATAAAGCACGTAAGCACAAAAACTTGCCAAGCACAGAAAAATATTAATGCTCAGCAGAAACTGGTTACCAGCCAAAAGTCCATAGAGTTTACATTGTTGTGACTGGTGACCCATCCATTTCTCGCTTAGCATAGAAATTTGCTAAGCAGTATTTTCCACTTAACAACTTGATAAAATTGGCCCTCTTCGTCCTGGTGGTCTGGAATCTTTTGTTGGTAACTCACCCGCAGCCTCTAGCAGCGCCTCCAATGTCTCTGGATCTACTGCCCTCAGGTCTGGGTTCCCGGAGCTGTCAAAGTGTAGCTCTTCTTGATCCAGAATGAAGGATTCAACCTGAAAAAGATTAGAAGGGTGAAGAAAAAGAAGATTAATCTAAACTTCTATGCACTTTGTTCATCCCGGCTCCGAAACTTGTATTCTCAAGTTAGCTGGCGGCCACAGGGCTCAAGATTAGGGGGAAAGTTTGGTGTGTGCCATTTTATCAGCAAAATGGTGATTGCATGTCAAATGATATATTTTTCAATATTTTGCATAATTTATTTCAAGGTTTCTGTTTGAATTGGTTTTCTTCCTTAAATATCCCTACATAAATAAATAATTTTGTTTAATGTCAATTTCAATGTTATCTTTATACCACCAAATCAAGATGGATAGGATTTTGAGATGTGGCTTGATTTTCCAGTGTGTCAAGGTAACACATGTTCATTTACACATGGGGCCAATGGCCAAGCAAACATGCACACATAAAAAGGCTGTCCAGCTGCAGCATGCCAGAGTCAAGGTCCAACAAGTTCAGGCATGTGTCATTAAAGGGCCTTCACAAGTTGGCAATCACCCCCCCCCCATTTTTTAAGGCTTTTTGGAAATGTGTGTAAAGCTTTTAGTGGTAGGGTCCAGGGCTCGAATTTGGGTAGAAAATTGACATGTATTCAATTGAAAAAGACACAACTACAAGGCTACTGGCTTGTCTAGTTTTGAGTTTACTGGGTTTAATTTTAAGACATGGGGTCATCCTTTGGTTTTTGTCACGTAAATTGTCAAGAAAGACCAAGCATGACATGTAGGAAAAAAGTAGGAATATTCTATTGAGTACGAAGGCTGACGTACATGAACACGCATAAATTAACCGTTCTTAAAAACCAACCTGAACTCTTGCTTTCTGAAATCCAAGTTTTTCAATCGAGTACAAACAATGTGGGATTCAGACTCAGAGATATTTAATATAATGACATAAATTCTATTGTATCTTTCTTGACAATTTTACCAATAAATCAGCACTATAATGACCAACACAAAACAATGCCCCCTTCTTTTAGAAAACTAAGCAAGACTAGGGTTGTCTTCAATCAATTTAAACACCAAAATAAGCTATTAAGAAACCTTTTAAAACAAATTATAATTTCACTTCAATGAGTTTTGGATCTTGTCAATGACCAAAGGTCAACACTCCCTTGAGCCATGTGTTGTTGGTTGATAAGTTCATGGTCAATAATCCCAATGCCTATGGTCAACAGATCACTGGTGCACAGAGCATTGTTTATTATAATGCCATGTGCAGCACAGTGCAGGAAGTCAACATGACTGGTAAACATAGCTAGCCATGAGTACATGACTCATACTGCTAGCATTCATTCATGAATACTACATGATGATTACTGCAACACCCCAGCCTCGATCTGTGCATACAGCAATTATCACCCCTAAACTGGTACAACATGTACATCTTGAAGGATTTGGTTACCTTTTCAAAATGTTCATAGATTTACATCAAACTTATAGGGTTTGAAGATAATGATAGTGGAAAGCTTCCCTTCAAACATTACTTACTGAGGTGCTGTAGTTTTTGAGAAATGAGTTTAACAATGTCATGAAAATACGTCTGCAAATGCTTAAAATAATTTTCGTCTCATGAGAAGAAAATTATTTTCATGACATTGTTTTTCTCAATTCTCAAAAACTACAGCACCTCAGCATGTAATATTTTCAGGGAAGCTTTACATTATCTTCAAACTGTGTAAAATTAATGTAAATCTGTGGACATTGTGTTTTTTGTCCTACAAAAAGTACATAGACCCTTTAAAGGCAAAGTATACCTTTGGTTTTTGAAACATTTGATTGTTTTAATCCTATATAAATGTATGTAGTTCTTACATTGTACGCACAAAATAAAACTAACATCTGAAAATTTGCGTCACATTTTTTTAGATATATTGCCCCAAAAAAAAATTAAGAGAAAATTTTCCATGCAGGAGAAATAATCCCATAAATCGTTCATGTTTAATTTAAGAATGACTTAAAATTCATTTAACAAAACAAACATTTCGACATATTTGAACCTACGTGTACCAAGCTTTTATACAATGGCTTAAAAGCTTGGCGCATGCATGGAGGTAGACTAGGTTCATAGAGTGAGAAATACTCAAAAATTCATGCACAATTTGTTTTGTTCTTCTTCAGTATTCTGAGGGTTGGTCTCATTTGCAAAGGCTGTGGCCAGAGATGTGGTTGGTACCCGCTGTCACCTCCCTTACCATGGATGGATTCCACAGTGTTCAGAAAACACCTCAACATTTTTGTGCTGTTTTCTCAGCAACTGGATACTGAATGTAGCTGAAGAAAGCTTCACAGGTGACTTTTACTAAGTATCTAGATTGATAAATTTACCTATAAATCATCATTTTTACATTGACAGACTGACTTATGACTGAGGACATAAGGCAATTGCATGCTGGACAGGAATAATTGGAAAGCCATCACAAACGTCCGGTGGAAGCCATTTGAATGAATGAATGACATTGACAAAACACAATCTACAAGCCTACCTTTAAAATGGCCTTTACTGTTATACACTTGGCTGCAAGATGAGCAGTAGTGCATGTTTATTTTGTTCGACCAACGGTTTTGGTAAAACAAGCACATGTGGGTGACTGGTGTGTTTATTGTCCACATAATCAACCTTGGGTATGTTAAGTGTGCCAGAGAGTAGAGACCTTCCACCTTGCTCTCTGGGAACAGGAAGTGTGCTTGGGAAGGCTTATAACCTCTTGCAGAGATCATGCAGAGACTGGTGCCAGCAATTACGCTCTTAATTCACACATTTTTTAATTGTTGGTGGGTGTCAAAGGTTAGTGCACCCCAATGAAAACAGGAGGACCCAATTTTATAGAGTTGCTCAAGTAAACAAATATTACAAATTGTCTGCTGAGCAGAAATAAGCAGGATACCAGTCACAAATTGTACATGTGGCATGGTAGTTTGGCTGGTAACCTTATTTCGGTAAGCATCTATAGTTTTGATGTGCTTAACTACCTTTTGTAGTTTTGCAGCTCTACAATATGTACGTAATTGGGCCCAGATCTTGTTTCATGACTGCCTTCATGTTAAGGGTCAAAGACCTTGCTCTATTATGTAACATTTTCAGAAGTTCGCCTTGGTTTCTAACGTGAGCTCTATGTCTCTCCCCCCCCCCCCCCCACGCCCCTATTTCACTCTTAAGATGACTTGGAAAATATTGGAAACTGTAAATGACCCAATGCAAGTTTTGTATCATGTATGTACTAAACATTAGGCCTGGAATTACTCACAGGTCATGTATGCCATGGGCTCCGTTGCCCCCTGGTCTTGGCCTTGGTGCCCCTTCAAACGTTTCCCATTGACATTAAAATTTTACAATGGAAGTGCCCATTGCCAAAATAAAATAGCCTTGTCCTTTTTAGGAGATGAAATTCTAGGGCTGACATGTAGTCCAGGACTTCTTTCTGGTCAGAGCCTTGTTGTCTTCATCGATTGTCGCGTACATTTATGGTTTATAAAGCGTGTCTCCCTTTAACTGGGAAAAGTGGCATCACCCATGGACTGTGATTGAGAGCCTACGCTTTCTACGGTAAATACACTATTCAGAATGTGCATCTAGGTAGACTTTCAGTACAGTGTGAGACATTCATCATGTACTTCACAAAATGTACAAGAATATACTTGCACCTGCACAAACAAAAATCCCTGCCCTGACTTCAATGCTATGCCATTTAAAAGCATGTATATTGTACTGTGTGCAGGGGGCCCACTGTACGGCACATTTTGTTGTCTTTCCTCAGACAGTGTGCATGATGATACAAATAAATAATTCACTAACCATGACAGGAGTGCCTCTTATGTGTAAATGACATCTAATTGTAGTAATTATTATTTGGATCAGCTTGACTACAGTTGGGATCAGCTCGACTAGAGTTGGGATCGGCCCAACTTGTTTGGGATCAGCTCAGCTATAGTTGGGATCGGCCCAACTATAGATTGGATCAGCTCTACTATAGTTTGGATCAGCCCAACTATAGATTGGATCAGCTCTACTATAGTTTGGATCAGCCCAACTATAGTTGGGATCAGCTCAGCTATAGTTGGGATCGGCCCAACTATAGTTGGGATCAGCTCTACTATAGTTGGGATCAGCTCAGCTATAGTTGGGATCGGCCCAACTATAGATTGGATCAGCTCTACTATAGTTTGGATCAGCCCAACTATAGTTGGGATCAGCTCAGCTATAGTTGGGATCGGCCCAACTATAGATTGGATCAGCTCTACTATAGTTTGGATCAGCCCAACTATAGTTGGGATCAGCTCAGCTATAGTTGGGATCGGCCCAACTATAGATTGGATCAGCTCTACTATAGTTTGGATCAGCCCAACTATTGTTAGGATCAGCTAATAAACTATACTTGGGGTTGGCCAAACTAGATTGGGTCAGCTCTACTATAGTTGGAATCAACCCAACTCTGTTTCGGATCAGCTCAATCATAGTTGTGAGCAGCTCACTTATATGGGATATGGGGAGGTATCAATGTATTTGGTTTGTAGTAACACTACATGTTAGTGATGAGGCTACCGGTTGGTTCCAGGCTCCTCTAAATCTCCTAGTCAAGCTTTTTAACCTGCACCCAAATTTTGGTTGGATTTTGTCAACTTCTTGTGCATTTGTCTGCACTTTGTCTATTTTCTTTCTTCACTTGCACCTTACGGCTGTGACGCCACGCTGCACCCATCCCAGTTTAGCCAAATTTGTGCTGCAAAGGGATCACACTACTCAAGACTCATGTGAATAGTTGTTATCAGCTCAACTATAGTTGGGATCAGCTCAAGTGGGATAAGTCTTTATTTTGTAAGGAATATGAGTGTGTTTAACATTCAAGAGAGCAATTAAAGGTTTCCTAACTGCCTGTGCGGTGCTGAGTTGCGGGTGTGATTGTGTCTACTTGTAAATGAGCTCTTTTGAAGAAGTTTATGTCTCCAGGATTGCCTGTATTGTCAAGTTATAAAACAGTCGTGTGCGTTGAAGGAGACCCTAACAAAAAGTTATCGTAGAAAGGGCAAGCAATGAATATGCAACACTGTGTTTCATGACGACTGAGTGTGAAAGTTTGATTGGTTTTCTGCCATCCAAAAGTCATCATAGGAAGATTACATTCTGCATTGGAACGGAAAACATGTCCTTGGGGCAATTCCTTTTGTTCTTGGAGAAAAGTACTTTGTTCGCCCCTAAGAAGGGCGTAGAACCTTACACCTTTTTTCTGGCACATTGTCACCTGTGAAAGATACCTACAGATAGCGAAAATGAAGCAAGTATGTCACGAATAGTATACAAATTTACACATCCATCCAGGTATTAATATCAACTGAATCAGAACACTATCTTAGAAAATCTTGCATACCATTTCCCATCACATATTTTTTCTGTAGGCCCTAATGGCTATTGAATGGCAAAAAAAAAAACGATTAAACTTTCACACAGTTCTCTTGAAAACACAATCGTCCTGAGGTCGACCACCACTTTTTCACTCATAATGATTCGACCAAAACAAAGACATAATATTCATATCAGGATACTGATAATTGTTCCTCTCCCTCATCTCTCGTTTGTCAAAGTGGCACTAGTGCTACATTTCTATCCGAGTAAAAAACATGGCACTGCGGCTTATTGCTGACTAATTATTGATGACATGTTTTTAAAGGTTTATTAACAAATTATCACATAAGTTGCATCAGAATCAGATACTCGTACAGCTGACTCTAGCTAGTCTCATCAGCGGTTGCTGGGACTCACCCAATCCCCCCAATGGCCGGCCAAGTCACTTAGTTCTAACAAGGAATAAGTACATCAAAACAACGAAACACAGAGAAGAAAATGAGATTTGGGACTTCGGAATGTACCCTTTATTTAATAAGCAGAACTACAGTTTTCTTTATATCAAGTGTCGACTGTAATAAAGAATCCCATCATTTGATTAGGTCTTTAGGAACAATACTAGGATAGTAGGAATTTTGTGTCAATTTGTTGTCGAAGAATTTAAAAGTGAAAATGCAGAAATATACGTGTGTTCAATTGTAAACGCTCCTAGTGTAAAGAAACTGACTTTTTCAGAACACCACAATATACATGTAACTTTTTTTAAACTCAGATTTTAGACTCGGTAATTGTAGTGTGATCTGTGTTTTGTTGAGTGTGTGACTGAGCATAGATGATAGAAACGAATTCAATTTTCAAAGTTAAAATATTCACAGATAAAATATCACATTTTCGTCTCCAAAAGGGACATAAATTTATTTGTTAAAGAGCACAATACCCTGACCACACTGTGTTCTAAATATTCGTTCACTTACTTCTGAAACTTCTCCTTCTTCGCTCCCAGATAAATCAGAAATTAAATCCTGCTGAAATGGTGCGAGCAACTGCGCCTTTTCTAATCTCTCCAGTGCAGTCACTGCGGCTGGATGGACCTTCGGAGTCTCGCCAATTTTACCATCTTTTCGGATGACTGCAACCTTTTTCTGCCCACCATTCTGCATTTTCTGTTAGTCAACTTACATGAGTACTCTTCTAGAAATTTATAACGAGACATAAACTGTAAAAGATGGTATATTTGCGGTGTCTTTTGATGGTAACAATTGTAATTAGTACTACACGTCGCCCGCCATACTGGATTTTAGTTGAACATGTCCCGGATGTTACCTTTCATTACATATCAGCGCATGCATGTGGTGTATGGCCTATGCGCAGACCGAATATATTGGCACTAGTCGATACTGTAAATATTCATTATCGATTTATTTTTAATCTGCATGGAAATCGTCTTTTTAATCAACTCTTCTGTTTAAATAAGCATTCCAGTCTCTTATCTATTGCTTGAGGTTGATATTTCTTCAGTTCTGATACAACTGTCCCCAAAATTCCTACATTTTACTGGATCAAATAATTCGATAGTATAATTTCAATATCGAGGATAAACAGTACCAGCAGATCACTTAGCTACCGGCTGGGGTGGCTATGAAAAAGGCCTTCTGATTGAATAATTTACATTTTTGTGGGAAAGAAGTCCCTATTTCATACTCGTCTGTTAGTTCGTGTAATAATCTAGAAAGAAATGCCGTTGAAATGCTATTTTTTTTAAGAAAAAAAAAAAAAAAAAGGTAGCCCCCAGTGAGAGTTGAACTCACGACCCCTGGTTTACAAGACCAGTGCTCTAACCACTGAGCTATGGAGGCTTTCACGTCTACGCTGCAAATTTGTTACAATTTATTTACAAATAATTAAATTCACCACCCTCAACATTCTGAATGTGTTCACAGACACCGACCACCTACACGAGAGTGTATTACACGCCCGACTTCATTATTCTATTTCTAGGGAATAGGCCTACCGAAGTCCAAATCTGATTTAGTGTTTCTGTTACTTTTGTGTAGTTTGTGATTTTTTACTCCAGGCGTGCAGCGCACGCGTTGTCGACTCACGTGAACAACGCCCTCTTTTGGTGGAATTAATTATCATGAAGTTAAAAAGCACATGGTGCATGAGTGCTGTGGTGTGGTTATGTTGCAACAATCGATTTGTGTTATTTTCATTTGGGAATAATGTGTCATTGTTCGTTTTACGGGTGGCCATATTCCCAGTTTGTCCTTGCTCTATGATTGAAGCAAAGCGTAGTTTAGTTGGTCGGCCTCCCAAGAACTGGAATACATACACAGTTCTACCTCCATGCATTAAACCATGAACTTGGGCAATGACCTCTGTTGCCCTAGTCTTGGCCTCTTTGAACCCCTTCAAACCCCTTCAAAGGATTCCCATAGACTTCAAGATTTACCAACCGCAGTACCCTTTTGAACAGTTAAAAATGCCCTTTTACGCTCAAAGACGACATTGCATGGCAGTATCCTTACCAATGTTTTGTGCGGAAACAAAAATTTAGGTGAACTGCACCAAGAACAACGATATTTGGTTCAAATCCCTTGTCAAATAATTATTCTCCCCTTGTCAAACTCTACTTTTCACTAGATATTTGATATTTTAACCCCCCCCCCCCCACACACACATGGAGGAAGAAAATAAATTACAAAGTGACTCTTTTCTTTTAACTAGAAGATCTATTTCATTTGTTTGTTATGCGAGTACTCTTTGATACTCAATGTATAAATACCAGACTCAAATTCAACATTATTTTGTCACACATAATTTCAGTTAAACAGTGGCTATTAATCAATTGAAAACCACAAGGAAACCACCCAACATGTCAGTCATGAGTTTTGGCCTGATCTTCCCCGGTGTCAAGAGATCTCAGCAAACCCTCACAAGGGGATCTAAACACCAAGGTGGCAACAGCCAATCTCTCTCAGACAAACATTGGTTTAACATCCTTGATTAATTGCACAAATCAATACTAAACTCTATTCATTCTGAAATCAGTGGTTAGCTTGCTAGGATTCAAACCCACAACCTAGTGATTGCAAGTCATGCAATATAACCACTGGCCAGAGTCAAGTTTGAGCCCTGGGACCCGCAACAGTACAAACCGAGGTTAAAGAATCTTAGAGGACACTTTGAAAGTTTATGTACCCGTTCTTTCTTTATTGAGTATTTTGGGGATAAAGTGTCACTATCATACAGCAACTTCAGATGAAGAAAAAAAAAAGAGAGAAAGATCTGAAAAAGGGTTGAATCGATGACCAAATAAAAAAAACAATTTTATTTACATCAATTAGTAAGTAAATCAACCATAAAATAAAGTACACAAACCATATAATGGTTTTTCAATATTGTTGATGCATTTCAATAGAGGGGGTTTGTTTCCAAGAAAACGGGAATACCTTTTTAACAATTTGAACAAATCGGAGCCCTTTTGTAAAAATGTGTTTAATGCAAAATAAATTAATTTATCTAGACATGATTATATTTATTATCATCGATGGAACAAAAAGCCCTCGGGGTCAGGGAGGTCAAGTGTATACATAGCTTTTTCTCTCAAATAACTTCAACGAATGTTGAGAATTAAAAGCAAAGCAAAGACACAATTGTGTAAGACGAGACCAATCAAACAGCAATGCATAGATAGTGGACAACGATAACGCAGTGTCCACAACAAGGTGTATTTCTAATTGTAATGCTGAAATGAATACGCCACCTTCCATGGTAGTTTAACAAATTTATGACAAATGTTTTCCACCATTCTGTTTGAGGCAAAATACAACCGTCGATTTCTCAAACCTCTTCCTAACTTAAGACTAATCTTAGGACATAGGACGAGTCCCAACCCTGCACTGTAGCATGCAGACCTTAAGATCAATCCCAAGTTGCGACGAGTTACTCGAGTTACTCGAGTTATAACTCGAGTTATAAGACGAGTCCTAACTCTTTGTGAAATCGACGGCAGTTCTTTAGAACTGCTCGATTGTTTTAATCCTATATAAATCAAGGCATGTACAACTAACCTGTGAACCTTTCATTTCAAAAGGTGGTGGCATTTTTGGGACACCTCAAACAGTGGACAGAGAATAATACATTAGTATACACAATCTCTCAGATTGAAATATCTTTGAATCCATCTCTCTGAAAGCCATATTCCTTTGAAGGGAAATAGTGGAAAACATTTGTCATTATGAACAGCTGCAGTGTTTCTAATTTATAGGTAAGTTTTTATGGTAATTTTTTCATGGGAGCAATTACCTAAGGTATACCCTCCCAATAATAGAGAATTTGAAAACATTTCAAGAGTTTAAGGGACACAAGGTCTGATTTAAAGTGGGTTTTTTTGGGCAGGGCACTCTACTCTCAAGAGTTTTAATTTGTTAAACCTCTGCTAATATTGGCTGGTTCTTTACAGCAATTGCGGGAACAAAAATTAATTTCAGGTTTTTTGTTGCATATTTCCTTGGGGCAAAACAATAATAATTTAAATCCTGAGAATTTTCCAAAGATGGATATATTTTGTATCCTAGTTTAAATATTATTTCAAAGAAACTCGTGAAATTTTGAATGTGGCCAGTGAGTTGATTAACAATTTTTTCATAATACACGGCCAAAATATCATTTCTTCAAAATCCAACAAATATTCCAAAATTTAATTTTATTGATTAGTTGCCCCCAGATGAGTACAAAAACCTGTTGAAGATCCACTAGAACATGTTGCAATCAGCAGGCCATCAACTTTTGTTGTTGTAATTTGTTTATTTTGTTTTCCAGTGAAATTCTTGTAGAGGATACAGGTGCCATCTCTCAATCTTGCATCAAACTGTTAATGGCCCGATGTTTCAACCCTAGCAGAGCCGTTCTCGAAGGCCGATAGTTTAGCATTTGAGAAAGATTCTGCTATGGGTTGAGATCTCATGAGACTAACTACTTTCCACATACCTTTTGGTTGGTAAGCAATTTGAAAACAGCTAATTCGTCTTTTAAGTTTTAGCACTTAAGAAGGGATTCCAAAATTATTCAGTTGCCTTTTACTTTTGTGATTTTTCGTAAGGGAAGACACTTTTTGGATCCTCAGTCAAAAACTTCTCCAAGGTTGTGAATTTGCCACACAAAATTAAAAAAAAAAAAAAAACAGCTGTTACAACCTTTGCATGAATTCAAAGTGATTGAGCTTAACTAGCAATAAACATCCCTGGGTCTTAATGACATTTTGTATTTCTAAGACCACAGAAATGTTTGGATTTCTTACGGTTGGATAAGAGACGTAACCACTCCGTTCAGAATTGAATTGAATGGGAGACTTTGCAACGCTAGGTGGCAGCAGGTAAATTACCAGGTAAATGTCCATTGTTTACGTAGTCCTGAGCATGCGCACATTACCAAGAACAATCAATTTTACCTGGTAAGTCTGCTGCCACCAAGCGTCCCAAAAGTCTCCCACTATACTTTGAAATACAAGTGCAATCATCTAGCTGCAATAAACATTTCTTTCTGTTTTGACCCCAAAATGGCATGCTAGATTATTGCAGTTAAACCCTTCATTTATTTCCATTTTTCATTGTGACGCATCAAGACTTTTGATCAGAAAAATAGTAATGAATCTTTCCAGAGCTGTCTTGCAAGTGCAGCAAAGGGAGAAATAAAAACAATGCACAAAATATTTAGACCCTTTCTATTTATGAGATTTTGGTTGAATTACGTTGAAGATTTCACCATTTACAAGATGAGGAGTACACATCGTGAATGCACATTGCCGTGTCGAAAAATGATGCAACAGAAAATGGAAGAATTCTTTGGGTACAAGTTGAGCTACTATAGTTTCCCTTGTCCTTGGAATTTACCAAGCAAAACAACGACAAATCCGAGACCACAAACATTGTCCGAACATGCCTTAGGACATTAAATCTGCCCAAATGGCAGTCCAAGTTGCTTTGCCAACACTTTTTGAAGAGAGAGAAAAAAATAAAATAAACAAAACACATCTTGAGTTACTTGAACTTGCTATGCATTCTTGCCGATACAGATGCCGTCTTTTGAGAAGTAACTCGTTGCTTGCGTTATTGCACCATCTTATTTTGGTTTACATGTTCCTGTTCTGCGATTGTTTTTTCGTAATTTTTTTTCTTTTTCTCTAGTTATGGCCAAACCTGACTGGCCATTGATTCCCCCACACGAGGGCGGTAGACTACCTGATGAATTAAACGCACCAGGTCAACGACGGTCTCAGATGTCCATCTCAAACTGGGGCTCTTCTGCATCAGCTGGATAAAAGAAAAACAAAGTGTTCACCAATATTTGCTGACTCACTCCAACAATTGTAGATCTTTAAATATCAATTTATTTTTCCCTTAAATTTTATATGAACAGAATTTGACTGAAATTATTCACACTAACTGCAGTCTAGAGAAGAGACTGGACGGCTGCTATACGAGAATGCTTCGCTCTGTTAAACAGATTGGGAGAGGCATGTCACAAACCTGGAGCTCTACGGTGGGCTACCGAGAGTTAACACCAAGATTAGGGCAAGAAGGCTGAGACTAGCAGGTCACTGTCTCAGACATGATGAGCTGGCAGCGAGCAAGCTTGTGCTTTTGGCCCCTACTCAAGGTCACTGTTCCCGAGGTAGACCACAAACCACCTATGTGGACACCTTGTGCCGGGACTCTGGACTGGGTCGGAAGAGCTACGTACAGCAATGGAAGACCAACGTGTTTGGAGGGATATCATCCGATGCTTCGCATCAACTGAATGAATGAACTGCCGTCCCTGGAGGAAATACACGCCTATGTCCCCGGTCTTGGTTTTGCACCCCTGCCTTTGATTCCCATCAACTTTAATATTTTCCAATGTAGGTGCCCATTCCCAATTTTTATCTTGATTTCTTTTCTACATAGCTCTTTACCATGAGTGGCTTTTAGTGACTGTTCGGGCAGACTTGCAAACGAAAAAATAGTTAAATAAATTTCAAACATTCAATATTTACCACCAGCTGCTACTTCTTTGTTGTTACTTGGGGCAACTTGACCGTTAGTCTTGACCCCAGCATCACCTTTGACCGTGACCCCTGGGATGATGGGAAGATTGACCGGAGGTGTCCTGGCCAATGGCGAGTCTCGCAAATTCAGTAGAAACTGACGTTCATAAATTATGCGAGTTCCTGTGGAAAAATGCGTACAAAACAACACAAATCAATATTTTGCGAAATTGTTACTTTGTTGAGCGACCTTGTTCGCCATTCTTCAATGAGTTTCAACTCTTATTTCAGTTTTAAAATCCAGTTATGCTAGTTGAGATAACCTAACCCTCCTCGGCGGAGGGTTAAGATTGCTTCACAAAAGATATTGACTCTACCTAGACCACATACCAAAGCAATTAGCAAATGCCTACAAAAACAAATAAATGGCATTCACACTAGTTGTATACTAGTTGCACAATGTTTTTTTTTACTCAGGGAAAAGTTTTATCACTTTTCATCAGCAATATTTTCTTTATGTTACTAATGGGATATTTAGTTACAAAGTCTAAATAATAATAATAATATTATTTAAGCCCTTAGCTTGCCCTTGCATTTGTAATTATTGCCTAGACTACTAAATACTAGCACAGTGTAGCAGACCAGACTGTCTTCATAATTATTAATAATTAAATAAGTTGTATATCCCATCATCTACACATTTCAAATTCAAGAAAATTTTAAAAATACAAATTGAAATTGTCAAATTTAAAAGTTGATGCTTTCCTTAATTTGAGGGGATGAAATTGCTCCAGAATGAGCATATACATGCATACATTTACACAACAAGATGTGATTTCATCATCATGCGGTGCATTCAACGCTAGCTAGGGTACACACTAGACAACCGCCCATAAACCTCCACTGTTCAAAATGGGCAATGCACAACGTGCACGCGTGATACACAGACAATATCAAAACATACACACAGCACAGCCACAACAAATTTGCCATTTTTAAAAGCATTATTTACGTTTCTTGCGTCAACAGAAAACTGACAGTTTTAACAAGACCTCATAAAGAAAGTATTCGTTTTATTGCTAAAGCATGTTCTGGTGTGTAAATAAGTAAAAGAAAACGGGGAGGTGCATGACTTTGTTTTGGGGTTTTGTTTGTTTTTAATTTTACCTCCGGGGGTCGTTCCAAAGACCGTGCCGCCTGGCGTTGTGCTGTAATCAGCGGGCATTTGGTTGGGGTCCGCCACCAACACTTTCCTCGTGGGAATTTCCTTCGTTCCGCTCATCTGGCGCGACGGTGCTGGGCCTGACATCGCTCCTGGGTTATTGAAGTGGCTTTTACAGCTTAAAAAATTGGCAAACTACATTTATTTGTGGCTTAACCAGGCCGAAATGTGCTATGACGATGTTACGTTTTGAAGCCAGGCCCGCGTCACGAGTGGAAAGCAAAGGGAATCGGGCTATGGAGAGGTCAGAGTTGAATATCGTGACGTACCATGTTTTCCAAGGTGTGTCATAAATATTCATGAGCAAAAGATCACCGTTATAAAATGTTGCGGTTTGTTTACAAAAATAACCCCATGGACAAACTGTTGACATGATGAACATCGCAACAAAGGGTTAATTTCAGTCACATGTTTATGCAGATAATTGTTGTCGTGTTCAAATTGTCCAAAGTTCACTTCAATAAATTTAATGGTCAATGGTAGTAACCCGTTAGCGTACGCCTAAAAAGAGGGGCATTGGGTCAGAAGGGGGGGGGGGCAGGGGAGATTGAGTGGTTCTTGCTTATGTTTTTACCTCTCAAATTTTGAAGTTTTTGTTAAATCTCATATCCCTTTACTAGAGTGAGAAACAGGGGGGAATGGTCACCAGAATAACAAACTACATAAAAACAAACTTTTTTTTACAATTCCTATATTTGTTTCTTTATTTATCTGGAATTACTTTAGTTCTTAAAAGTTACATTTACAAGAATTTTGTTAAATCTATACATCACAATTACTTCCTTACCCCCCCCCCCCTCGAAAAAAATGAAACAAAATGAAACATTAAAAACATTAATAATAGCCACTATATCTATTTAACCCAAATCTTAACAACTGTACATAAAATGTTTCCCAGTTATAAATAATTAACTTTAAACCAGAAACACTGGTACATTAAAATACCAAAAATCCAAGCAACACGAAAGTTATCATTTTATAAACATGTGCGAACCAAATTTTGTTTTGCTGTAAAATTCAGAATGTCGCAAAAAATTACACACATAATTACATGTATTTGGGTTTAGTAAACGAGGAATATGCAAAACAGATCACAACTACCTTAATTATTTCAATGACTAGCTACCAGGAACAATTAGCTTGTCATTTCGCTAGTCCATCGGCTTTTCACTTGTCCACAAAGGCAAAGTATACCTTTGGTTTATGGAACTGTTTGATTGTTTTTAATCCTATATAAATGTAGATACATACAATAAAACTAGCGTGTTAACATTTCATTTCAAAAGGTTGTCATGTATTTGAGATAACGTCGAAAATCAGGAGTGGCTATAGCCGTATGGGAAGAATAATCCAAATTTGAAATACAAAACCTCAGGGTAAAATATGTTTCTCAGAGTGAGTTAAATGTTTTTGACCCCCCCCCCCCCCCTCTAAAACCACATTCTTTTTAAGGGATTTATGTTTTTTAATGATATACATTATTAACAGCTGCAATGCCTCTTAATAAGGAAGTTTTTATGATCATTAATACTTGTAGTAATTATCAATGGTATACCATCTCTTTATATCTAACTCGCAAATGGCTTATTGTGTATACAGTTGGTGGTAGAATAGGTCAAAGTTCAGAATCACCAATGCACCAATTTGTTTTTTCCCAGCGAAACATCAACATGACAGCACCTTTAAGCAAGATAAATCACAAGCATATAGCTGTTGCATTTTCTCTCAGTTACATTTAGCCGCAAAGTTAAAGTCTTAACCGAGCCAACATGGCTAACCAGACTGGTGTTTTTATCCGGTTTCCTTGGCATTAAACGACTGAGAATATTTCTATCCCCTCCTGGACAGGAAGCCAGTCCATCCCAGCTTACTCTCCTTTTGTACTCCTGGGTGGAGAGGAGAGAAGCAACTTTGATAAAATGCCTTGCTTAAAGGACACAAATGTCGAGATTGATCAGGCCAGGATGTGAACCCTGTAAATAACAGAACTTAAGTCCACCACCCAAGACCGCTCAACCACAACACCCTCTATTTGTCAGCAAGATTATTTTTAAACATTGAGAAACTGTCCTTTAAACTGAATGTTAATCTATAATAAATGGTTGGTAAAATGGCTCCATTCTTGAAACTGGTGATGAAAATATAACAGGGCAAACTAACCATACAAATTCAGAAACATGAACTCTGACAGTTGCTGGGTATGGGACTCTTGGAACACTAGGTGGCAGCAGACTAACCTGGTAATCCATTGTATTCAGTACTTTGCGCTTTCAAAAATCTACGTCCACAATAGAAAATTTAACTTGTAAGTCTCCTGCCACCTAGCATTCAAAGTTTTCCCAGCGACGTAAAGTCAGCCTCGCTACCATAGGCAGTGCGCCGTATCGATACCTTTTGGCACTAAACCCCTGGTAGGGATGCGCTGAAAAATATGCTAAGTAAACGCATGTTAAGGTATTTTGATGCAATTCGGTTTCAAATGAGTGATTTAGACTGGTGCCTTCCAAACAGTTGTTCCTATAATACATGATTGGAAGTCAGGGATACATTCATTTAATTGAAAAAATCTAATATTTAAAACATAACTAAAATGTACACAAAATAAGATTTTAAAACCCCATAGTTAGTGATTTGTTTCTTTACAAATATACATGTCAAAAATACTGACGAAAACCCAATTTCTGTTAACACACAAATTGTAAAAACACAAACTCAATAGAAGAGAAAGTTCATTTCTGTGTCGGATATTATGAAACGTCAACCTAAACTGTCTATACTATCATTAATTGTTAAAATTGTTGTCCCATAGTAGTGGAAGTTTATTCTGTGGGTTTTTTGTGGCTGTTAAAAAACATTGAATTGTCAACTTTAAAACAAGGGTCTATTTTTAAACTTGTGAACGGGGTGAAGAGTTTTCCTGTGATATGTACCAAGGCTTAAAGGAACACGTTGCCTTGGATCGGTCGAGTTGGTCTTTGAAAAGCGTTTGTAACCGTTTTTTATAAAATGCATATGGGTAGAAAGATGTTGTAAAAGTAGAATACAATGATCCACACAAACATGCCTCGAAATTGCGTGGTTTTCCTTTTACCTCGTCGACTAACACGTCGGCCATTTATGGGGGTCAAAATTTTGACTCCCATAAATGGCCGACCATGTTAGTTCGCACAGTAGAAGGAAAACCACGCAATTTCGAGGCAAACTTGTGTGGATCATTGTATTCTACTTTTAAAACATCTTTCCAACCACATGCATTTTATAAAAAACGGTTACAAACGCTTTTGTTTTGACCAACTCGTCCGATCCAAGGCAACGTGTTCCTTTAAGCACATAGAGCTGCAGGCTATTTTAGCTAAGCGCAACAAAATCGTGCTTACCAGAATGAAGTGACCAGCTAAAATACCATACCGCATGCACCATCTATGATGGGTATCCTGGTTATTATTGCTTAGCAGAAAAACATTCAAGCTATAATTTCTGCTTGAGCAGCTGTGCGAAATTTGCCCAAGGTGGCATTTTTCAAGGCCTGATATTTGAGGCAAGGTCAGGCAAGGTCATTACTTGAAGTGACCTCTACTGAAGGTCAAATTGCTGTGCCCTGCAAAGACTGAGGCAGCTGGCCTGGAATTTCATCGATGAGAGGGCAAGGCCATTTTCATTTTGCAAAGGGCACTTATCACCGCTTGAAAAAACTTTAAAGTCTAAGGGAAACTTTTGAAGGATCACTAAGGCCATGACCTGGGCCCAATTTCATTGCTCTGCTTACCGTAAGCACAGATTGGCGCTTACGAATCAATGGAATTCTGTGCTTACGGCAAGCGTACTTCACAGGCTAGCGGCGAATTTTGGCTTCTGTGTGTGCGTACTCAAGGTTACTAGGCATTCTACGCTTACAAGGCTAGCGCAGAAATTCAGTGCTTGCACGTAAACGGGGAATCGTGATCGTAAGCGCGGAATTCGGCGGTAAGATGAGCCATGAAATTGTGCCATGGGCGACCCTTCCATTGCAAAACAGTCTAACTCAAAAATCTAACTCTTAAAAATCCAGATTAAAACTATTAACAATTTTTAAAATTCATTAAAATTACACATTGCATCATCGAGTACAGATTAAATCAAATGAAAACAAAATTAAGAAAATAAAAATTCACCATAAAATGTCTGCTGTGCACCATGAATTACCATACTATCGCTTCAAATTAAAATTAAATTAATTCATTGTAGATATGTTGTCCAATTGTTCATACATTACTTGATCAACCTGATTTTCAACACTAACAAAACGACGATTTACGTATAAACTCTCTCGGCAAGTTCAATTTGATAAAATTCCGCTTGCATTTTTGTTTTTAGACTACCAAAAAATTTTCATTCAAAATCTGCAATATTACCAATGATTTAAAAATAACACCAAAACCCGAAAAAAAGCAGGCGTAAAAATATTATTCAACAAGGAACGAAATGCAATCCTTGCATCTCAGACAGTTTTTACTAGGATCAAACTCAACAAAGTTTGAAAAGTAAAACTTGCCATATTTGAGTAAATTTGCATACAAGTCCCGCCAACGTAATTTTTTCCCCAGTGCAACATTTGAAAGTTGTGATTTTTAACAATAGTCAAACCACAACTCCTTAAAAATATTGTTTTTTTTATTTCAACAAGTTATGTACAATGAACGGTGAACTCGTTAAAATTATCAACATTCACTTTAAGCCAATTTACAAAAATAGAAGTTCCCTCCGGTAGAAAGATAATTTGCGACACACAGTATTTGAAACAAGCACACCACCAAGCACCCATTCTTGACAAACAGGCTTATTTCCCCCCTTTTGAGCCACATAGAACAGTCCATGGCTTCAAGAATTTTGCAAATGTGGGTTGAGCCATTTTGCTAAGAGGTTGGCTTCACTCTTCCCTCGATAGATATGGTTTCACCCAAACAGCAAATGGCGTCTTCAAAAACTTGTATCAATACACTACAAGATGGACTTTTTCATTTTGATTAAGGGTTAACAAATATTTCTCCTTTTCCCTCTCTGATGCATTCACTGCCGAAGGATATAAACAAAGTTCAGCTTTGTGCACGCAGATACATGTACATACACACCCCTTCAACTGAAGTCAAATGATCCACATGACTGCCTAGGTGTTTAATTGAAGAGGAACATACCATTTTAATTAAAGGTGATCCAGTACCTCTATAATCTTTGATATGGATTTACTGCCCGTGTTTCCAGCTGCATTCTGTATGGAGTAAGAATAAAAAGTTTTAAAATACTACTAATAAAAACACAACGCTCTGTGCCCTAATCAGGAACTTCCTGCCAAAATTCAAAATTTTATTTAGAAGATTTCAAATTTTCATCAAGGATAAAGCACATTAATTTATTTTATCCCTACATGTTAGGCAAAACAGTGACAATCCTTTAATAGGCTAGATCTAGAGAAGTAGTCCCAGCCGACATTCTACCTTCTGCCAAGGAAGTAGTAATAAAGCAAGACAGTTCAATTCAGAACTGAGAAAGTTCTTTTCAGAACTGAGAAGTCTCCCAAAAATCCAAAAATCTACTACACGGTAGTAGAAAATATAGCAAGACACTTCTCCGAAGACCAAACTCTAACCGGCAAGTAGACACACACACACATGGTGTTACCACAAACCAAATATAAATTGCAGTGCATATTCCCATCATGCGTCACTAAATCCTAAACAATAGTTCGTCAAAGCTTATTAGCCCAAGCCCAAATGGTCTTGGATGAAACTGGTTGGGGGCGAGTGACGTTTTCAAATTAACCATGAATCTCAGCTTACCGTGAGCTCAATGAAGGAGAGAAACTTCTGAAGCATCTGAACCATACAGGAGAACTCGCCCTCAGGAAGGAAGCTACGAACCCTAGTCACGTTCATCTAGGAAAAAGAAACATCAAATCAATTTAATAATCTAACAACAATTTCTTAGCGCCAAGCAAATCAACTTTTCAGCGAACCTGGTTCAAGACTACCTAGATGAAAAAGGTGACCAACCAACGTACAAGGTCCTATTTGTAACTGGTTCACTGTTTATTTGTCCTTCCTTTGCAAAAAGTTGGAGGAGTTTAAACTCGAGCAGTTATATTTGTTCCAAAAATCATGAAATATTTTCTCTCTTATTAAAAATTTCTCTTTTTGATTTGTACGGTGTGTCTGCTTTCAATAGACCAATCCATTAGGCTCCGCCCACGGTGCACGTGTGAGCAAGAACATGTGAGCCTCTCCAATGCCAGTCTGCAAAACTCTGTCAAGCATACGCCCACCAAGTTGGACTTTATTTGTTGGACTTTTGGCGTGCAACCAGGGGTGTGATTGGTCAATATGCGCTGTGGCGGAGCATAATGGATTGGTCTATTGCCAGATAGAAGAGGTAAAGACTGAGACTCACATGATTGTTTTTGACGAGGCATCCGATGAGAAGCGCTGTGTAGGACGCCACGATACTGTCCTCCATGTGCTTGCCTGCTGTATGCAGAACTGTAAAGGAGAAAAGAAAAGGTGAATATCATCTCGGGAGGAATTTGTGTGAACTCATACTCAAAACTTAGGTGTCCCTGTCTAAACCAGATTGTTAGCAAGAGGGTTGTCTTTTGGACACCCTGTCTTAAATTTGAACACCCTGTTTTATCTGTCATTTACATGCACTGAAAGTGAACATTTTGGACACGCTTCTGACTGGCACCCACAACAAATATAGGGCAACATAGCCGAGTTGGTTGAGTGCCGGAAAGGTTAAACCGGAGGTCGTTGGTTCAAATCCCCCAAAAGGACAAGTTTCTTTGTCCGACTCCAAATTAAATAAATATTTAACCATGGAAGTTTCCTGACAGTGTAAGAAACGGGAATGAAGGTCCCAAGTAATGCTTATCATTGCTAAAAATAGAAGAAAAAAAGTGGGTGTTGACTTTACTGAGAAGGACCCTGTCAGCGCACCTTTACTGACGGATCGTTTAATTTCTTCCTCGGTGAGCTCGTTGCTGCCTCCAGTGCCCGACGTCTCAATCTCTACCCACTCCAGGCCCGCCTGGGCCTCGCTCAGATCTTCCTCGTCGTCGTCCGGCTGCTCCTCGCCGGGTTCCGGTTCCCGTTCGGCGCGAGATGCTGCTCGATAGCGTTGCATAAATAACTGCCGAGATGAACAATTGATAAAGCGATACATATAACACGTCAACAAGCAAAGAGTAATACATACATACATATAGGGCATTTACATAGCGCCACTACGTCAAGAACACAGCGCATAAGGTAGGATACAGAGAATGTTTGATACACTTCTTAAATGTTCGAAGAGAGTCTAGTAATTTCAGTGCAACAAGGTGCGTTCACACTCATATGGTCCAGAAACACCTTAATAAAGTATAACCTTCAAAGATGGTTCAAACGGTCACATCTCGCACCTTTGATTCAAGGAATAATTGAGAAAGACACGACCAGAATGTTTTAATAGATATTAAAATTGCATCATGGATAAAGAGCATTAATTTTGGTTCGAATCCTACCCGAGTAATGTGCCTACTGATTTTTTTTTCACAGAATTTGGGAAAGTACTGAGTATACAGTGCTAACACACATCAGTGTAAGGCTAAACCAAAAATGAATTACCTTAATGCTATTTCATTGAAAATGGTTGATCACATTAACAAAAACACTGTCAGCTCTACCAAGCATTTATAACGCCTATTAAATTTAGCTTTGAAGTTTATTTTATTACCTGAGTAAGGGCTTCAAGTGAGCAGACTTCCCCAACGGTGATGAATTTCTTACTGTCATCAGCTTGGACATCATAGGAATAGTTTGTCTTTGTGTTAGTTAGAATCTTAGCGTTGCCCGGACAGTGTTCCACAAGGTTGATCAAGACTCCAAGACTCTGTGGACAAAGGTAAGAGAATTTCACATTTCACATTTCGTGGGAGTGTCGAGACCGAGCGGATAAGAGCACCGAATTCAAACTCTGGTGTTTCTGATCAGCAGAGTGTGGGTTCGAATCCCCAGCCGTGACACTTGTGTCCTTAAGCAAGACACATAACCCCTGCTTCATCCTTCGGATGGGACGTAAAGCCGTTGGTCCCATGTGTTGTGTAAACGCATGTAAAAGAACCCAGTGCACTTATCAAAAAGAGAAGGGGTTCGCCCTGGTGTTCAATGTCCGATCGGCAGCAAATTGTGCCACAGCACCTTGTAAAGCATTACATGGTGCTATCAAAATTGGGTCTCATAATTCAAAACAGAGTCCCACATCTGGCAGGAAATACTGTATGTTACAGCACCAGGAGCGTCACTGGGTGACAGACATGTGTGCTATATAAGAAGCCACAATTATTAATTATAAACAAAGAATCAACGCTTACAGACGCAGGGAATTCCCGCTTACGTCAAGCGTGTTTCACAGGTTACCAGTGGAATTTCTGCTTGTGTGCGTACACGGTCAAAACTACTAGGCTTTCTTCGCTGACACAGCTTGCGTAGAACTTGAAAGTAAGCAGAGCCATGAACTCCGGCCGAGAAACTTCAACGAGGAAAGGTCAACGATCACGGCCATTACCAGGATGGGAGGTTAAAGGTCATGACTTACCAATACAAGGAGGTCAAAGCGTTGGTCGTGGGCGATATGTTGAGCTACTTGGAGTACACAGATTAGGATGTTGCTGATCAGACCTGACTGCTCCCCGACTTTCATACTTCCCCATTCTGGTCAAAGTTCAAAGTTCAAAGTTCAAAGTTCAAAGTTCAAAGTTCAAGTTAATTTTTTGAGGTACGATTTAAAACAAAATTTGACTTGGACTCAACAGTTACATGTTGATTTGGTGTTTAATGAATTAATTGTTGTAAAGCGCATCAAGACTTCTGTGTGATGCGCTATTGTAAGAAGTGTATTATAATTACTTTTATAAGGAGAGATTTGGGCCCATAATTGCTGTAAAGCGCATCAAGACTTCTGTGTGATGCGCTATTGTAAGAAGTTTACTATTACTACTATTATAAGGAGAGATTTTGGCCCAGAATAGACTCTACTTTTTGAAACTCGATTTTGCTTGGGAAAACTTCATGGCATAATAAGAGATGAGCCCTGTTTTTGCTTACCGTTGTCGTGGGTGATGTTTAGGAGGACTCTCAACAACGCCAGAAGGCACAATCTCATTTTCCCGCCGGGCGTCTTCTCCTTGCCAATCCGGACTGTCCTCTCTTGCTCACTAAATCTCTCAACTCGCTGGCAACACAAAGGTACCATGCTGTAAAGAAAAGAAGACAAAACAAATTTGTAAAGGCTTGGAAATTGGCCCAATTTGGAGATATAGGAGCTAGTTATTATTATCACACACACGGTAGGACTCCCCATAATGTCGAGAAAAAAACAATATCTCCACAATCTCCCTGCAGGAAGTCTAGGTTCTTTTGTTCAAAACAGTAGGTAATGCGATCAAATGTTACTCACCATGCGAAGGCCTTGACTAAGCTGCAGTCGTTGAGCTCCAGGAGGTATTGCTGGTTCTCTGTGTTTAAGAAAGTGACGTTCTCCAAGACTCGTAAACATCCACTCAATCTCTCAATTAGGTCTAGGTTAGGGGTGTCTACTCCAGGCTCCAGAGCAGCGAGTTTCTCATGAACTCCGATGACTTCAGTAAGGGAGGGGAAGGAAATATTAGTGTGGGGTAATAATAATAATAATTAATAATTCATTCCCGCACAAAATCACAATACATACAAAAATACTCAAGCTAAGTACAATGACCTCCAAACCTTCCAAAATGCTCCAAAGGAGAGTTTTGCCAATTTCCCCTTGTTCGGACTCTTTGTATCAAGGTAATGATACAAAGAGTAGGAGGGTTAATCAATGAGAATGTTACCTGTGTCTGCTATATGGTCCAGTCCACCAACTAGACGAAGTTCTTCTTTGAACCACTCTCCGGCGCGTCTTGAAGTTAACGATAATAAAGATTCCATGGCCAGATATTCACTCTGCAGGAACCAAGACACACAAGTGCAACAATTTTACAAAGTGATACTTCAAAAAAGTCATTGGTAATCGTGGTCCGCTGCCCAAATGCTAATCAAAACATCTGAGGACCAGTCAGAATTCACTCGTAGTGGTCCAGCTGAGTAGACTAATATTAGAGAGCACCGCTGTTTCATTTGACAAGAGAAAAGGCTTACAAACTGTTGAAATGAACATGCTGGCAAGTCACTAAAAAGCAGTGTTTTAACCAAGTCATTTTTGCTCAAGTCAAGTCAAGTCAAGTCACAAGTAATTTTTCCCCTAGCCAAGTCGAATCGCAAGTCAATGAGATTGGTGACTCAAGTCTAAGTCAGCGACTCAAGTCAACAACATTGCTAAAATGGTCAGGGGCAAACCCTGGACTCAGGTGGGCAAAACATTTTGGCCAGGTTTGCGGACCACCACCTCAAGGCAGATGGGTTCTAAAACTCAAGTTAGGATTTAAGTCTCTTACCGATAATCCATCTAAGTCAAGATCCTTCGCCATGCTGCACGTATTCGGGACTTCTTCCAGCACGCTACGCATCTTCTCCTTCGTCCGGTCGTAGTCCTGCCGCTGTGTTTCGCTCCACTCGTCCGACGCAATCTCTGACTCGACGCTGAGCAGTCTTATGAGGAGGTCCAGACTGTCTCGATCCAGGTCCATGTTAAGGCGATCTCGGCTGAGCATGTACATCAGTCCAGCTGTGCAAAAGGCTAAGCTCTGGAAAAATGACAAGTCGAGCTTAGTTTAATGTGCTCAAAAGAGAAATAACAGCCAAGCATGTAACTGTAGTTCATCAAGAGGTCCGACTGGTTAGTTCAGTTTTAGAAAGCGTTCCTATTTAATATCAAATATGGCCAAAGGAAGAGGCTGGTGGACTAGTAAAACAACACGCCTCATGTACATGGCCCTGCTGGCTAGTCTACCAAAAAGATAAAGATAAAAATTTAAAAAAAATAAAATAAAAAAAGTTGGTGATCAAGAATAAAGGCTCATCTGATTGAAATTTATTTATTTACGGATTGGGCGGAGTCCATTTTTGATTTAAATAAACTATTAACTTGTCTGTTGAGTTGATTTTGTTTTGTTTTAACAAGAGCAGGACTTGAACCTGTGACCTCCAGATTACTGTTTCGTGCTCCACTAACTGAGCTATCTAGCCCTAATGTTGGTAGTCTACCTATTTTGTTATTATATTTGTCGGGGCGCCATTCAGAAGCCATCCAACCTGTAAGTACCGTGTAACCAGGAATCACACCTCAGTTTAACGATACAACCTGGGAAGTGGCAGCCAAGGGATCACCTTAAGGGGGATGCAACTTGTCATTTCAAATATCAAAACATAAACCACCAGGCAAATGTTATGTCGCTACGATTGATATTTACCGGGTAGTGATCTGCATCCCTGAGGGCAGCAAACAGCTTGCTGATGGTGCCGTGGGCTCGCAGATGAAGCCGGAATGCTGGAACAGCGCATTTCTCCACCAAACTGATAGTGCTGATGGAACGAAATGGGGAAAAGTATAAAACACTAACACGACAGACCTGTTGCATGTGATCGTACAAACTCATACAGTGCCCACAGTGAAGTCAAGGACGACGTTTGATGTAGCCTTACACACGAGCATGTTACAAGGGCCCAATGCTCTAAGCCTGAACACACAAAAACTACCAAGCACAGAAAAGTATTGCTTAACAGAAACAGGTTGCCCACCAAAATGACATTAGGTTTACATTGTTATGACCGTGCCCCACTAAATTTTTGCTTAGCAAAGAAATTTTTCCATCATTCTTTTCCGCTCCAACAGCTTTATTAAATTGTTTGTTCTTAGTGTTGATGGCATGTGAAATGGACAGGAGCTGGCCAAAATCCATCGAAATGGTCCAAATGTTTGGATTTTGAATAGAGCCATGCCTGACCTCATGCTAAGACTAGGTGGTTTGGGGCTACAGTACCAAATCCATCATTTTAGGCCTAAACGAAGCAATCGATTTTGGAGAATTTGGAGGCAGTAGAGATGTGTACATACCTGAGACAACGTGTAGACGTAGATGCGATCGGCTCTAAACCATCACGTAGGTATTCAATATCATCAGAATATTGTTGGCTCTCGCCAGATTCCTGGCACTGCGTAGCTTGCTTGACGTGCTGGACGACTGTGTACAACTACAAATGAACAAACAATTGGAAACCAATTTGTCAACTTGTCATCCCTCCTACCATGTGGCCATTCAATCTGTTGTTGTTTTGAATGATTGATAGATGCACTTTGCCAGCCTGCAATATGATACGTGGTAAATGCTTCTACACAGTACATGGTCAACCCTCCTACTGTCTGACCACTTAATCTCATCCATTGTGGAGTGGGTTTGAGGACTAGTTTTGAAGAGTAGGTTTGAGGAACGGATTTGAGAAATGGATTGAGGTATGGGTTTAAGGAATGGGTTAGAAATGGGTTTTGGGTTTGAGCAATTTGTTTAAGGAATGGGTTAGAGTGGGCTTGGGTTTGAGGAATGGGTTTTATAAATGGGTTTAAGTGGGTTTGGGGTTGAGGAATGGGTTTAAGGAATGGGTTAGAGTGGGCTTGGGTTTGAGGAATGGGTTTGAGGAATGGGTTTAAGGAATGGGTTTAGGTGGGCTAAGGTTTGAGGAATGGGTTAAAGTCGGTTTGGGTTTGAGGAATGGGTTTAAGAAATTGGCTCTCCATCAGCGTCACTTACCCCTTTCTCCTGCTTGTCACATTTCAAAGAGGTCACAATGGAATGGTTGACCTTCGTAGGGTAGGTGACCTGCCGGGTCAGCCCCTTCGCCCCCTGCTTGATCCCAAATCTGGCACCCTGACTGCCGTAACCACTCGTTGATGCACGATTCGTGGGATCTGACTGGTGTTTTCGCAGCGAAGGCTGAGCTTTTCCAGGCTGGTTTTCCACACTTGCATTTTTCTGTAAAAACGAAAGAAAATGGTTAAAGGCAAAGTATACTAATTTTTTGTTTGTACCGTTTGATTGTTTCAATCCTATAAAACGAAGTACAGTTAAACTAACATGTAAAATTTTCATTTGGAAATTTGGTAGCATTTTAAGATATCGCGGAAAAATTTGGAGCGTTTATGTTCTTGCAGGAAGATTAATCCCTGATAGGAATACACAATGTGAGAAATATTACTGACAGTAACACTTCTTTGATTCAAATATTGGGGCATAGAGACTGGTCTTTTTAAATTACTACAAAGTGAAATGTTTTTAAAAATGAACTTGGTTCGCCCCTAGTGTTCCTGTTTCGAGTGGCTGCATGTTGTGCCACAGCATCTTATAAACCATGACATGAAGCCAAATAAAGGACGAAGGTCTCACACTTCATACCATGCCAGGGCTGATATTTCAGGGAAGCAATGAAGGTGATTGTCCCCACTAGGCCTGGGTGAATTATTCGAATATCTGGTTAATGGCGAATAGGTTTTCCTATCCGTAACCGCGAATGCCTTTTTTTTCTTAACCGGATATCCGCATAGGGCGCGAATACCTATTCACAAATCGGATAATTCTGTAATTACAACCGAGTAACCGGATATTCTTTAATATCCGAATATCCGCGGACGTCGGGCGACAACTGATATGAATGTTTTGTCTGAATCCTTATGAAACTTCTATTAAGACAGCATAAAACAGCATATATTAAGTATTTAACTATGCTTACCTCCGTGAAGAGTTAAAACAATGACATTCCTGACATAATTTGTTCAAAGATTACAAAAGTTTGTCTTCACGTAGAGTCAATCACGATCAAAAGAAAAAGCAAATCGCCATCTTTAAATTAGATCCGGTCATTTTTATGAATGAACCGAGTGACACTGTCTAAAACTAATATCAATCCGCCCATAAGATCTCATTCACAAACGAACAGCGCCCTCTAGAGGCAAAAAAAAAAAATATTTGAATATCCGGATAGTTTGCCAGCGGTATCCGAATAACAAAATTTCACTATTCGCCCAGCACTAGTCTCCACGCCCCCTCATCAATGCCTTCCTGCTTTTGAAATGCTCTTTTGAAATTTACAATTTCCCTTTACCACAGACAAAATGCCTCGGTGCCCTTGCCCTTTCAAAAACAAAGCATTCAGGCCTGCCTTGCAGAAAAAATTAGAGCGCTTTGATACGCTCATCGGGTGTGACATGTGTGCTTTTTTTCATGGTGTACCTACCTGAGCGTCTTCTGGACTCGTCGGTGCATTCCAAGAGCGTGCATTGTAACGAGCTTTAGCTGGGGACTACAAAATGGAACAAGCGATAAAATATTAATGAAATTGTGAAATCAAAAATGGTTGAATAATTATGATTTTTTTTTTCCAGGCTTTGAATTTCTAAGGGCCATTGCCGTTATTGCTCTGGTATTGTTGATTGCCCCTTCACAAAATGTCCCTATTTTCTTATGTGTCCCTTTTGCAACTTGAGCGAGTTGTCCTTTTAACCACAACCCGTCAACATCCAACTTAAAGTAAAAAGCACCTTCACTGCTTCATGTTAAATTCTTAATAACACACAGCACAAACATACACAAACAATTTTTGTTTCCCAAGAACCATCTTTAAGTCAAGTATAACAAATTTAACATCTGGACTAAGATAAAATTCAGAGCTGCCAACATCTTGTAATCAGGGAGATTTTGTGCATCAATCAGCAAAACCAAATTGAATTGCATCCAACAAAATGGGGACACAATTGAAAGATTGTTTTATTTTCAGGGAACTTTCTGCACAATCAGGGAGAAGTTTCAGGTCCTGCCATCTGTGGACATAATCATAGTATTAGCCAGAGAGGTGTCTGGGTGTCTTTTGGACACGATGTTCTTAATTTTGACACTGTTTCATCTGTCATTTATGTACTGAGAACAATTTGGACACCCAGTTTTTAAATTTCTAGCAAATTTGGACATCCTTTTTACCAAATCCTTTTACCTTGGGTATCATAATTACCTTTTTTGGGCTGTTGAAAATTTTCTTAACCGCCGGATTTTTGTCTCTCCCCTTGGTGGGATTTATAACGGGTCGCTCCTCCTCCTCGTCTTCCTCTTCACCGCTGTCCGTGAAGTCAAATTCATCTTTAGAAGAGTTTGTGACTGACGGGGCTTTCTGGTTGCCGGGTTTTGGTGCGCCACCGGTCAGATCTAAGTCGAAGGATTGACTCTGAGGGGTGAAACTGTTCAAGGTGTTGGTGAGAGTCTGGGATCTAGACTGTTGCGGGTTGTCTCCGTCCGAGAGCAGCAGAACATTGTCTTCGTCGCTTGAGGCAACGTGCGAGGTTATTGAATTGAGGATATCCCCTGAGGAAAGATCGCTCGAGTGTCCCGTGCTGTTCAGACTATAGAGGGCGCTGCTCGCTTCCGAGGAATTACTGACCTGAGAGAGGTAGTCCACAGAGTTTGTTGAGGCAGGCTTGGTGTGCGGCCTGATCCCCATGCTATTCAAGGCAGCGGATGGCAGCGTTCTAATTGCATCGTGGGGTTTAGAGAGAGTTCCAGTTTGTCTCTGAGCAGGCGTCGAGTCGTTGTTGCCCACTTTCTTTGCGAAACGCAGGATGGAAGATTGCTTCTTTGTTCGATCGACCGCTCCTGCCGCCGTCGTCGACTTCGTCGACCCAGATGATCTGGTTTGAATCTTACTCTCCGCCAGTGCCTGGGCGCTGCTTGCCCTCGTTTGACGGAGAGCGGGCTGCGTGTCCATTCCAGTGAATTTATTTTGCGCTGCCATCGGAATGGCACGAGTGTCATTTCTCTTGATCGGTGACCGAGAAGCATCATCGTCGCTACTGAAACTAAAGGGATCGTCACTTCCGCTATCCAACCGCCTCCTCTTCGGGCTGCTCAATGGGTCCGTTTGCTCCGAGTTGTTCCTGGAAGTCCGCACTGTCTGTACTCCGGCAGAGTTTCCCGCCATCTGTTTCCCAACTGCGTTATGGGCCTTCATCGGGGATGCTTTATTGGGTGATGCTTTTGAAGGGGAGGATCTGGTCGAGGGTCGTCGTCGAGTGTTGGAGTCAGTCAAGAGTTCATCGAATTGCTGATTGGAAGTTAAGCCTGCACGAAGTGTACGGCTGTATGTTTTTGTACCATACCTGGGCATAGTGGTTTATAACGCACTCTTAAAGAAGTCTCTTGTGCAAACTGGGAGAGAGAACTTAGTAAGATGTTTGCTTTCTGCAATTCTGCACAACAAAAATGCAAATAATGAAAAGAGTTGTTAAAGTCAGGTTGGCTCAGTGGTTTCCCTCAGTGGTTTCCCTCCGTGGATTCTGATTATCAGTTAACAAAATCTCATCATCTCATTTTGAATTTAAAAATAAAAAAAAAAAAAGAAGAGGGGTGGCCTAATCATTCAGAAGGAAAAGTTTCCGTATGGCGCCACCACTCTTTCATTCGATATTAAATAATATAGTATCTAATTTACCTCAATGAAATATCCCTTTTTTTTAAAATGAGTGAAAAGGTGGTGGCGCCATACGGAAAGTTATCCATTCAGAACTATAACTTTATAATTTAATATAACGGAACCATAAACTAAAAGTAAAATGTATTTTTGGAGACAAATGTTCGGGAGACAGATAATCCCACATGACCGTGTTTCAGCCAACAATAAGCAAGAAAGAGATGTGCTAACATCAAATAATGTCTTTCAATTATAAAAAGCAGAAAAACAAATTACCATTTTTGCCTTTTTTTATGTTTTGAATTATTAAATGTTCAAAATTATACTTATTTTGATGATGTGTCATAACTTGTTGGACAAGATTGGATATAATTTGCTGATTGCAGGCCTCAAAATTAAATAACCCATCAATCATAGCCCCTGCCTGGCACCCACACAGCAATTCATTCACTGCTGTGGTGGTGCCCTTTGCAAAGTTCCAATGCAATATATTTGTATACAAAATAATTTTGAATTGTCCTCACCAGGCTCATCTGATTCTGAGAACTAGAGTTGAAATTAGAATAGAAATAAGCGCCAGAGAATGTGTGACTGTGCAGTGAGTAAGGCCTGCTGGTCTGATGAATAAAATGTTTAAATTCGCCTTTCTGGTGACAGTTTGTCAGGGTATTTATATTGCTACGGTCAAGTGGACCACGGAGGGAGGATCCGACGCAATCGGACTACGGTCGGACGGTTTAAAACTCGCACCGTTGAGTGGACGAAATCCCTTGCAAGTTTTCCCAACAACAATTGCAGTTAAATATACAAATAGTTGCACTGTTTCACACGAAATACTAAATCAGGCTCATCTAACAAAGTCCCCTGGAAAAACTGACTTCAAAATATGCTTACCTCAGGTTGCAACTACACCATGCAACTCGAAATCTACGGGAAAGTTTAACTTCCTTTGTACAAAAAAACATCGGCCGCGATCAACATGCAATCTTCGCCATTTTGAATGAGTTACATCGAGAACGCATGCGCCGATCTGTTGACGTGGGCACAAAATGACCAACAGAGGGCGCCCTCGTTTCTTGACCGCGAGAGACGTGTAGCCTGAACATCTTGCGTCCGTACAACGAGGCTACGGGTGACGTAACTTTTCACTAAAATTCAAATAATGGGCTGATAGGATAACAGTTTCTAGAACTTGGCCAATGCTTACATATAAGAACATAAGAACCCTTTATCTTTCGCTTGAGCTAATCAAACTAAGCCATTTTACAAGGTCAAAATACAGACTTGTGAGTGGACTTCCGAAAATAAAATAGAACATTGTCAAAGGACTTTTACGGACTCAGCTAGTTTATTGCTCCATGGTAGGCCATATACATCTTCGGGGATTGTTTTCAATTCATGATACTATGCCCAATGTGCATACTTTGCTACCAGGGTTGATTTGTTTTTCATTATTTTTTGCTCCAACTTCGATGACCAATTAAGCCCAAGACTTGTTATGCGTATGTGGTACACAAGTGGGGATACTGGTCTTTGACAATACCAACAAATACCCTGCCTTGGTATGACGGCGCATTGACGTCATCCAACCGTCATCTTTGGAGAAAACCATGAAACGCACAGATTATGTACGCCTATGCCTTACGCAAGACGCACGGGATTGGCCAATCTTCTGAAGTTACGTGATTATCCGTAAAATTTGAAATTATGATAATGATTTATTAAGATGGTTGGCTTGATCATCACGACCTGCATAATGTCGGGACGTAATTTGATTTTTTTAAGTTTACTATTTATATCAATGGTCTAAAATGGTCTAAAATTGTGTACGTGAAGGGGTGAATTGACTGAGAATCTCCATGAGTTAAAAGGGTCGCTTACATCTGACAGGATCATGCCAGGCGCTCAAAAAGCCTCCCGAATGACGTCAGATCTTCGGACAGGCTGACCCAACTGTAACACTCAAAATGGGGACGATTCTAAAGTTGGGACAAAACAATAAACACAAAGCGATTGCGTAGAGGAGCCGCTGGACCCTCCACATGGTGTGCCAGTGTGTTTCCGAAGATTAAGTCACGAAATACCATCAATTAAGGACCCACTTCCAGAGAAGTGGAGGACTTCCAACCATCGGTCACCTTATCGGCGAAGACACCAACCACTCGTTGGCGGATTAAAAGATTTCCTTAATCCGTTCTGAGGGTCAGGGATTACGGCTGATTTAAGCTCACCCTTTCATTGAAGTTATTAGTGTAGCAGGTCTTTTTTGGTGTATCATTGGAGATTATTTCTATTTACTGGCCGTTGCTAAGCTAAAGTTGGGGCCGGGTTTATTCATGCCACAAAAAAAGTGATCCTCCCCCTTCTACCTCCATCCCAAGTCATTGAGCCCCCCCCCCCCCACCTCAATCCCAGGGTTGTTAAAACCACCAGTTATTTTCAGAACCCGTACCCCCAAACACTAAATTCATGAGAGTTTATTTCGTCGTGTTGAAACCTTTATACGGTGCTCTTGAAGTACCATCCAGGTTGTTGGGTTTATTGGATATTAACAACTGGATGGTGACATCACAATCAACGCAAGATGACGACATCCTGAGAAATGAGATGATTTGTTTTGGAAAGATAGCCTGAAACACTTGATTTTGTGTCCTTAGGTCGACAATAATTGGTTTAAATAACAATCCATCAACTGCTCATACTATTTCATTTCAATTTTTGTTAAATAAAAACATTTATTTTTTGAATAGAAGGCATTCAGTACAGGTGCTTCATCCATCCATAGTCACACCGAAGGTTGTCCCTTGACCCCATAGTACTCCCGACACGCAAAATTTCAAATCCTTAACAACAAACTATGGAATACCTTATTAAGGGCTACCTTCATGTGCCATGGGAGACACGGATTGCTTGTCAACTTAATTGACTTTTTAATTGCATTGTTAAACCGGAACTTAAAGGCAGTGGACACTATTGGTAATTACTCACAAAAATGGTTAGCATAAAACCTTTCTTGGTGACCAGTAATGGGGAGAGGTTGATGATATAAAACATTGTGAGAAACGGCTCCCTCTGAAGTGCCACAGTTTTTTGAGAAAGAAGTAATTTTCCACGAATTTGATTTCGAGACCTCAGATTTAGAACTTGATGTCTCGAAATCAACCATCTCAAACGCACACAACTTCATGTGACAAGGTGTTTTTTTTTCTTCCATTATTATCTCACAACTTCGATGACCGATTTAGCTCAAATTTTCACAGGTTTGTCATTTTATGCATATGTTGAGATACACCAACTGAGAAGGCTAGTCTTTGACAAATACCAATAGTGTCCACTGCCTTTTAAGTATGGGCTAACTGCGAATTCACACATTGTGTGTTTCACAGTGAAGGTCCGAGTTGTGAAAAGTTAACCATGAATAGCCAAAGGTGACGGTCCTTGTACCAAAGCTACATCATAAGTCACAGTTTAATGGTCGGTTCGAAGGTAAAGGAACATTAAAAAATTGTTTTTTTTTGCTAACAGACAGTTGCTGGCAGTGTAAGCACTTTATATAATCCATGATTAAAACGGACAAACTTGGAGTGTTGATGTTTGAGATCGATCAGCCATCTGGATCACGAGAAAACTAACTATACAGAACTATTTCAAGGGATGTCTTCTACTATCATCATCTTTAGACTCTGTAAGTTTTATGTAAACCTGCGATCTTAGACGAGTTTTGTTCTTACCAGTTCTGTAATGTTCCTTTAAAGGCACTGGACACCTTTGATAATTGTCAAAGACCAAGCTTCACACTCGGTGTATTCAACATTATGCATCGAAAATAACGAACCTGTGAAAATTTGAACTCAATTGGTCATCGAAATTGCGAGAGAACAATGAAAGAAAGAAAAACCACCCTGGTCGCACAAGTTGTGTGCTTTCAAATGCTTGATTTCGAGACCTCGGCTGAGGCCTCGAAATCAACTCAAATATTTTAGTGAGAAATAACTTCTTTCTCAAAAACTTCAGAGGGAGCTGTTTCTCACAATGTTTGATACTATCAACAGCTCTCTATATTGCTCGTTACAAAATAAGATTGTATGCTAACAATGTTGTTTTGAGTTTTACCAAGTGTCAAGTGCCTTTAACGGAATAGTAATAGCAATGATGAGTAAAATGTTACAGGGCAACATCCCAAAGGCCCGATGTCTATAAATAAATCATCTCTATCATCTATCAGGGTTTTAATAAACTGTCAGCCCATTAACAAAGAGTACTGATTTAGGCCCGCAGGGCATTCTGTTGTGTCCCAATCCGGTTACAGGTTGCGTAATGACGACTGGTCGTCTAAAAACACGGAACAATATATACGCCCCGTGAAGACCTTTGTGTTTGCGATGTCCACCAGTTCAATCAATCCAGTTGACCGACAGGAGCGCTTTCGCACCCCGGTCTGAGTTTGTGAGGTGATGGTATAATTGGGATAGTTATCCCTGCGTTCTAGAGGGAAAATTAGGAGGATTTTGTTTCTGTGAGAGAGGAAAGTCTTGGATATTTATTGTTCATCTTCAGTGATGGAAAATATTCAATTTTACGCGTCTATGAACTCAGTTGAGGAACAAAGCTAATTCCGAAGAGTTGTTCAGTTGCTAGCCTGGCTTAGAGTAAAGAGAACTCCGGGCGACGTGCTGATGATGTCATGCAAACTTTCAGGAAGTACTACAAAATAACTGGAGTAAAACCGGACCTTGTGCTAAGATCTTGGAATACTAAATACTAAATATGAATTGAACAAGAAGCTAGCCCAAATAGTGACTGTTGAAATCTAAGTAGGCCGCGCGAGCCATCGGACAGACTACGCCCAAAGGACGAACCCTTGTGGACGAAACTTCTGTTGTGGACTTGTACCAAATCATAATATCTCTCCATAAAAAACGGCTTGCGTTAGAAACCAACAGTGAACGATGATGACGCCTAAACAAGTAAGTTTTCCATGCCAAATTCTTAAAGCCATTGGACACTTTCGGTAAACAGTATTGTCCAAGGCCCACACTTCGTGTATCACAACTTATATATTAACAAACCTGTAAAAATTTAGGCTCAATCGGTCATCGGATTCGGGAGAAAATAACTAGAAAACCCACCCTTGTTTCCGCACGCTTCGCCGCGTCATGAGTTTAAAATAATTCCGTAATTCTCGATATCGAGAATTGATACTGTTTTAATGTTTTCTCAAAAAGTAAAGCATTTCATGGACTCATTTTCAAGAGAAGTCTTTCACCATTACCTTCTGTAAACCCTGTAGGTTATTTGTAAATCTGTTAACTTTTTTTGGGTTCTGTTCCGAAAGTGTCCAATGGCTTTAAAGGGCCCCGTCACACGAGGCAAGTAAGTTTTATAGACAACTTGGAGGCAATCAACTGCAGTGTCATGCTGCACGACCACTTCTTGGCTTGGTAGACATGAGTCATATGTTTGCAAACAGTGTCTTACGTTTCCCAGAATAGTGTGAGCATGAAAATGTGCATTGCACTTTCTCTTAGGAGATTGTTGCTTGTAAATTGCTTCGTATGTGACAAGGGGCTATAACGAAACTCAGACCTTGCTCTAGGCCAGACTTTATAGCGACCATTTCACGATTTCAACTGTTGTTAGTTTGTCAAATCATAGGCCTTCTCTCAGGTTGCTTACCTATCACTTTAGTTGTGCTTTTGTGTTTTTGTTTTTTACTTGAGAATTAATACGCTGAGGTATGAGGTCAAAATCGTTTTTCATTGATAGGCCCACAATCGGTAATAATGTTGCTTGGTAAGCAATTTGCAAACGACCATGGAGCAATAAATCAAAGTTTTTAGACGCATTTTTCAATTAATTTGTTTTCCTTTCAGGCACGGTGGAAGTTCATCCGGGCAGTGCGCATGATCATCATGCAAATTACACTCAACAAGTAAGTTCACTTTATTATACTATTATAAATGAATGATGAAAGTTTTATTTGTTTAAATACAAGCTTTAATTTATGCCTTCACACTTTGCATATTTTGTGATTTGATCGGTTGGTGAAGTGCGTTATAATTATAAGGGGTTCGACAGAGGACAAATCTTAGCCGTGGTTCGAAAACGCCGGCCAACGAGTTTCAAACCGTCCGTTTGAAATAAATGCACTGCACGTGCTCTGCATTGCAAATTGCCCCGTGTGTATGAGTTTTGTGTCAAAGCGCTAATTAAATCTAAAAAGTCAGTTTCGCTCAACTGACGAGGACATTATTTTGAATTTGACATTTTGTACACATCCCTAGTTAGTTTGTAGTGATCTTTCCTCGCCTTCCACATGACCCTTGAATCCCGCTGGAGCATTTTAATACTTGGGTTTTCAGTCCCTATACTCACAGTGTTTTTTTTTCTTGGAATAATAGTCTGAGGTTTTCCCACATCTAAATCTGAAACTTCCTTCAGTGCCTTGTCTCCATTTGCTTCTAAGTTCAATTTATGATAGGCACTGGCCTCACAAACAGAATAGCTGAAATGGAATGAATAAATTAAAACGTAACTTGTTATCTTAATAAAGGAGAACTTGTATTTAGTAGTCATGGTTACTGCGAAGCCATAAAAGTACTCCTTCACCACCAAGGCATCGGGCTATATTCACACAACAAAATGTTCAGTGTTTCGTGTTAAGTCTTCGTTTGAATTGTCGCAGTCTTTCTTCCTCTGCTTGCCTCTGCACGGAAGAAAATCTTGGAGTGTTATATTTATAGAATTCTAAGGTGGAGTTGGGACGTCATTATACATATTATTGCACTCATTACAAATCGATCAAGCACTACTCGACAAGCAAGGCAAACAAATCAAAGTTATCGATGGCAGAAACAAGTTTCACATAAGCGCAAATAAGACGGGCACCAGTCATACCAAATGCAGAATACTGTTGGTTTTGGCTGGTATGCGTATATCCACTAAGCAAAATGTTAATCTGTGCTTGCAGAAACCTCTCATTTGCATGTTTATGCGTCGGTGTATATATCCCATCTGGACTGTAAGTACGCTGGAAGGCCACTCGAAAGCCCAAGTAAATACTTCAACATTTTGTTGGCTTCTGGCAAAATCAACATTTTTCATGGACACTCTTGCAAATGTACCTTGTTTAAAAGATTGTGTTCGTGAGTGGGAATGCAGGTATGAGCTTGCTCCAAATGACTGACTGATGTCTGGTTTTGGTGAGCCATGTTTTATATCGATGGTTTTACTTTGAAAACAAAGAAGACAAATCGAGAAGGGTATAATTTTGGTAATAATTGTCAAAGACCAGGGCCCAATTTCATAGCGCTAAAATTCTGCTTAGCATGAAATTTCTTCCTTGATAAAAACAGGATTACCAACCATATTTCCATTTATTGCAAATTGCTTGTTACTGGTATTCAGCTGTTGTTTGCTCATATCCTGAGAAAACCACGTGGAAATTTGGTTGGTAATTCTGTTTTTATCGGGGCCAAAATGTCATGCTAAGCAAATTTGTGTGCTTAGCAGCGCTATAAAATTGGTCCCAGTATCCTCACTTGGTGTATCCCAACATATGCATACAATAACAAACCTAAGGAGATTTGGGCTCAATTGGTCATCGTAGTTGCAAGATATAAAGAAAGAAAAAACACATTGCACAAAATTGTGTGTTTTAGATGCATGAGAAAGGTTTCATGCCTGAAGCCTTTCTCGGATTCAAACTTTTGGTTGAAAATTTACCTCAGAGTCTGTCTCTAATGCTAAAACTATAAGTTGCTTCAAAGGGGGCCACTTCTAAAAATGTTGTTTTTTAATACCAATAGCTTTCCAGTGCTATTTACCAGGTAAGTTTACATGGTCAAACAGTTTTGGAGTAATTACCACAGGTATACCCCCTTTAAGAACGTCAAACTGTTTGTGTGTGAAAACCCGAACTGACTTTAGAATCTCCAAATCAATTTCGCAGGCCGAATACTTCCGTTTTTCTGAACCAAGTGTGAGATTCAGGCGACAATAACAGTAATGACTTCTCGCAGAGTTTCTTTTTGTGTGTTGTGACTTTTTTGTTGACAACTTTACTTTAGCCACTTGCTTGAGAAAAATTCTAAAGACCGCCAGGTCGATGGAACACATTCTTCTCAGTCCCCAACACTTGTATGTTTTCACCAAGGTGTAAGGCATGCTTACTGGTGATAGAGGAGGAATTCTTTGTCCTGTTTTGTAAATTGTTCTGGTGGTGATTTTAGAGTGCACGCAAGGGTTCGTTAATTCTTTGATAACAGTCAAACAGGGATGGACAAAGGGCGTTAGTTGTGGCTGTTGGTGCGAGGCTAACGTTTTCAGTTGCGGTTCAGAAACTTTGAGGTGACTTTTAGAAAATGACTTCACAGAAGATTATTAGAAAGATTCTGCTAGGGTCGAAACGTCAGGCCATTAACAATTTTTTGTTTGCATTTATACCATAGTTATTTTGGTTGTTAGGTTGCTTGCAATATAATTGGTGACATCTCCCCGTAAAACAAAAGCTTTGTTCTTCCTTTTGAAGGACAAAAACACTAGAGATGTTTCCATTCGGAAAAATACATAAAATGATTAGCCGCAATAGGGTAAAGTTTCAAGGATACAAAGTGGAATGGCCCTATTTATTGGCCATATAAGAAATAAGGCACCATAAATAATATGGCACGGGTAATTTCATGTTTTAATTGTACGCAACAACAGTTCATGTTGTTGTTGCTCCTGAATTGTGGAACAAGCTGCCGTGTGTTATCAGGGAAATAGCATCTACTGCGACCTTCCAGCGCCAGTTTAAAACTCACCCTTTTCCCAGCTTGTGATTTGTTGAAATGTGTTTTATTTTGTTACTCCTGTTTAAAACCTGTTGTTGATTGCTAGGCGCTGTGTTCTTTGTAGAGCGCCATATGTCTAATAGGCCCCCTATAGGTTTTCACGGCCAATAATACAAAAAAAAGTCTCGAAATCAAATTCGTGGAAAATTACTTCTTTCTCGTAAACTTCACTTCAGAGGGAGCAGTTTCTCACAATGTTTTATACTATCAACAGCTCCCCGTTACTCGTTACCAAGAAAGGTTTTAGGCTAATAATTATTTTGAGTAATTACCAATAGTGTCCACTGCCTTTAACACCGGCTCAATTTCGTTTGAAAATGTATGCTCTGTTGAACCAACATCCAACAGTCAAAAGGAGTAGGTCTCTAATTACAATTCCAACAGTTTGGCATTCACTGGTCAAAACAAGATAATTAAATTTCACAAGGCCGTAAGACTCATTCAATTTTGTAAAAGCAGCACCCCAGCAGCAAGAGCTGGTCAACCATTCCATTTTATCAAATGTAAATAGCAGGCCTGTTCTTTCACGAAGGCAAAGAAGGCGACTGCCTCCATGTCCTCTGCTCATTGCCTTGGTGCCCTTGAAATGCTCCAGTAGAAACGTACAATTTCCTCATTAGGGTGCCCTTAACCAACTTAGGAGAAAATGCCTTGGTGCCCTTGCCCTTTCAATAACAAAGCATGCGGGCCTGAAACAGGTAGTATAAATTCAACTAAAGAATGGTCAAAGTACGGTCTTGAATGCCTACAAATGAAATAGAATGACTGAAATGCCCATATGCAATACTTTGATTTTTGTTTGTTTATTTGATTCACAGAGCGACGGCCGATGTCGAAGAGGAAGACCAGATCCTCTCGTTTAACTCCCACTCCTCAGGGACAGATGGCACTGGAACAATCGAGCAACTCACTTTCGATAAGAAATACTTCCGAGCAAAACGAGAGGTGAGGTGCTCTCAAATCAAAGATACTGAACCATATATTGCTTCTCTTAACCAGGTGTACAAGGGGTATACTGCTAATTTGTGCTTATAGTTCAAAACTGGTTAGCAAAATGTCCTGTCTCAAACGAGTAGGTCACGCACTTAAATAGTTAACAAAATATCTTCATTTGCTTTTCTTAATTTCTCAGACCCGCATCACACAAGACGTGAAGAACTTTCTCAGCATAGAGCCCGAGGACCGCAAGCCATCTCAGCTCAAATTGGTGAGGATGAAGTCATTTCCATTTCCAGTACGAAAAAAACTGCATCTTTTATGCACAATTTCACTAAACAATGCTATCTGAAATTTTTCCCCTCTCAGGCTCTGCACGGTCTCCAGTCAATCTCCTCATTTGCAGAGTACCCTCTTCACATCCAAGAGAAACTTGTCCGTGTTGCGTTCTTCTACAAGTAGGTTACACCCCTATGTCCCGACACCCCTTTAGCCCTCTTCACACCATATTTCTTATCACCGGTGAATACAGCCCAGGGGAGGTCCTCTTTCACACTGTTCCCGCCTAGGTCCCTATTCCACACAGTTCCGGCTGCATGTTTCAAGAATACCCCAGGGTTTTATCGCTTATTCCTACTACAGAGCAGGGGCGGCTATTCCCCGTGGTTTGCCCATTTGCAGGGGCAGACCGGGGGTAAAGCCCTCATAGTATGAAAAGGACGTCTGTTGGGCCCCAGTAGTGTGAAAAAGGCCTCATGTTCCGACACCCCTATAATCTGGCACACCTATAACTTGGCAGTCCCAAGTTCCAAGACCCCTATGTTCCCGCACCTCTATGTTCTGACACGTGTTCCAACACACTTATGTTCCAAAACCCCTTGGTTTAACGTTGGTTTCATTTTCTCTTGCAGCATACCAGCAAAGAGAGTTATTATCCGTCAAGGTCAAAAGGCAGAGATCTTCTATTTCTTGATTACTGGATCGGGTAAGAACTTTTCATTAGATCTGATTAGATCAACCTCAAGCTGCTTTAAACAATCCAACATAAATCCATCTCAGCCTGCGTAGGTTCCATTTATACATCTGGGTCAAGAGAAGCAATTTATGGTTAATTGTGTTATGAAAGCATGCAGCTATGAAAGGGAATCAAACCCCCAACTCTGAAGAGTGATTAGGCCATCAGAACCTAAGTCCACTGCCCTAGACCGATCAGCCACGACCCGACTCTACCCATTACACCATCTTCCCTCTTATATTTGCAATACAAACAAAAAAATTGTTGCTTCCTCCAGCTGTTGTGACACGTTCAGATGCAGACCGCATCACCAAGGAGCCTTGTACCAAAGTGATACAGATCCTCCGCAAAGGCGAATGCTTCGGAGAGCCAGAATTGCTCCACAATATCAAACGGACGAGCACCATCACTGCTGAGGTGCCTTGTGAGCTTATTGCTATTGAAATGGAGGTAGGTTGGTGCCTAGACTTGGCAAAAGTTTCTGAACTTTCTCATCCCTATACTTTAGCAGTCAGTGAGATCAATTGAAGAAGAGGTTCCTTTGCACTTCTTCCCTCAGTTGAAAGATTTTCTGGCATCCAGGGGTAAAGCATTCCAAGTGTGAACGGGTTGGCTGTTATTCCCCCAGGGAATGGAGTAGTGTTAAACAGGCTTAAAGTATCAAACAAGCAGAACTCTTGATCTTTCATTTCATCTTACTCCTTCATGGCAGGATTTCTTTGATATGTTCATGGGAGATGGAGATCACGGCAAGGAAATGGAGCACATCAAATTCTTGAGGTAAGAAGCAGAACTTACTTCCAGAGCCGTATAAGCTTTGAAAAAGTGTCTCTTATTGCCCTTCCCAAGAAGGGAACTCAGCAAACTCGAACAAGGGGATATAAACACCAAGCTGGCAACAGCCAACTACTCTCATACACACATTGGTTTAACGTCTTTGATTATTATGAGGTTCAAAGAACCAAGAAATTGTGATTGAGTAACTAGAAGACAATACTTATTTAAGTCATTGTGAAATCAGTGGTTAGCTTGGTAAGGATTCGAACCCACAACTTTCTAAATGCAGTCTAACCACTGGACCACAGTGACACTGCCAGGCCTAGTTTGAAACGGCGATTTCGGCTACAGCTAAGGCTAGATAAGCGCGTCTGCCAGTATTGGAAAATAGGCAGACACATGCAATCTAACAACCAATTCTTATACAGCGCATTTCACAATAACCGTATCAATGCTCTTTACACGAGTGCCCAGGGGTTGATTTCACAAAGAGTTAGGACTCGTCTTATCTCGAGTTAGGATGAGTAACTCGTCTTAACTTAGGATTAGTCTTAAGGTCTGCATGCTACAGTGCAGGGTTGGGACTCGTCCTAAGTCCTAAGATTAGTCTTAAGTTAGGAAGAGTTTTGTGAAATCGACGGTTGGTCATAGGGCCAATAACATCCCTTTTTTAATGTTCCTCAGCTCCCTTGGGAGTATACAACCTGGGCAACAGTTTATATCGCTCCAAAGGCTTTTTCATTCACAATATCAACCTCTACCCTCGCAGGTACCCATTTATACCCCTGGGTGAAGAGAAGCAACTATAGTAAAGTATCTTCCTCAAGGACACAAGTGTCACGACCGGGATTCGAACCCACACTCCGGTGAATTAGCACCAGAACTGGAATTCGATGCTCTTAACCACTCGGCCATGACACTCTAGTTGTAGCTGTAGCTGAAGACGCCATTTCAGACACATCCTTACACTGAGGGAACTTACTAAATCGTCTTCATTCTCTTTGCCTTGTCTTGTGCCTCTCGCTATGTAGTTCCTCTCTCTTCCAGCTCTGTATATCACAGTCATGCTCCAGGTAGTCTTTGGTCTGCAAAATCAATTGGTGATAGCAAAGTTATAGTCTTTGAGGTAAATGGGTACCTGTGAGGGCAGAGTTGGTTCTCGTGATTGATTAGCTTTGATTGCGCTACATATTTGGCGGCACAGGCTGTATACTCCCCAGGGAGCTGAAATGGTTTAAGGAATGATTTTAAGACCCAGTGACCAGGGGTAAGCGCCATGATGCGCTGTATGACGAACAGCGCTATATAAGAAGCCACTATTGTTATTATTATTATATCAAATAAATCAATTCAATATAAACCACCAGGGAAACTGACTGTGTAAATTTTTGAAATGATTTTTGGGGTTGAACAAAGAATTGACTAGAGTGGGATTCGAACCAACGACCTCCGGATTAACGTGCCGGCGCTCTACCAACTGAGCTATCTAGCCCTATGTTGGCTAGTTTGTCCCTATTTTGTCAATATCTTTGATCAGGGGTGCCAGTCAGAAGCCGTTCAACAGTTAACTGCCAACATAGGGCTTTAACGCCTTGTGTTTGATGAACTTTTTGTTTTTGTTTTAGGTTATTGCCTTTGCTAAAGGGATGGCCAGTGCGCAAACTGAATGAACATCCACAAATGGGACTCTTCCACTTTTTCAAGTAGGTATAATTAATTAGCCAATCGAAGGCAATGCTTTCCCTTAATTATGCCAGTTTTTTGTTATTATTGTATATTTCTGGTAGTGAAACCAAGGATGCTTCACAAGTGAACTTGAAGCCATTGGACACTTTCGGAACAGAACATTTTTTTAAAGTTCACAGATTTACAAATAACTTACAGGGTTTACAGAAGGTAATGGTGAAAGACTTCCCTTGAAATATTATTCCATGAAATGCTTTACTTTTTGAGAAAACATCAAAACAATTATCAATTCTTGATATTGAAAATAACAGATTTATTTTAAACACATGTCATGATGTGGAAACGTGCGAAATCAAGGGTTGGTTTTCCCGTTATTTTCTCCCGACTCTGATGACCGATTGAGCCTAAATTTTCACAGGTTTGTTATTTTATATTATAAGTTGTGATACACGAAGTGTGGGCCTTTGGACAAACTGTTTACCGAAAGTGTCCAATGGCTTTAATCACCGTAGCTCGCAAGCCTGAGGAAACCTGTAAACAAAGGTGCTTGCTGTGTGATCCAGAAACACAGCGATTAACCCTTTACTCTTCCACAATAAGTGTTCTGGGTTCTTTCCCGTGCAATACCATTCTTTGAACACAAGACCTACGGCTTAGCGTCCCATCTAAAGGACAAAGCAATTACTATTAAGTATCTTGCTCACAATTAAACTAATTATATCAACAAATTATTATTCAAATAATAATAATAATATTATAATAATCTTAATATAATTCTCAGACGGGGTGCAGTCATAACAAAAGACAGCAACAACTCAGACTGGATCTATATCGTCAAGTCGGTAAGTTCAAACTATTTACACAAAATTATTTGGGGTTAAAAACAGAAAATTGTACTAGAGAGGGATGCATGAACATGCAACTCCCAGAAAAGTGCCAGCACTCAAACAACTGAGCCATCTATCCCTGAAGTCGGCAGTCCAACTATTTTGTCAATATCTACGCACAAATTCAAAAGCAAATATGAGAACAATTTGAAACTTTGCAGAATAAAAATTAAATTAAGAACTTTGCAGAAACTTGATGGAAGATGACCAAGGCCGAAAGCTGGTAAGCGCAGAAATTTGTCTTGCACATAATCAAGATTGGATTACCAGCCAAAATACTAAGCTGTTAACATTGTCACAGCTGGTGCCCTAATCTAAATCTTACTCATTGCTTTTACTAGGGGTCTTGTCAGGTTATAAAGGAGTTATCCGAGACGAGACCCATCCAGCGTCGGAGTAGTACCTGCCTCGATCCAAACATGAACGAGAAGTTTGCACCCAATGGGCTCAATGTTGGTAAGTAGCTGTTCAATATTCAAAGATTTACTGTGGTGGGTCTGAGAGAGTTGCTAATACCCGGCCCTAGTTAAGTCACAATTAGCTTGCAAGTAGTTTGCGACATGTTTCTAGGAATTTTCAGCTCGGGCACTACAAATTTCCTTGCGGCTGTCAAGTACCGTTGTGGAATCTGGCGGGCATCATGTTAATTTTTACTTTGGACTTAAAACCTGGTGCGGCGATTCGCATTGCAAACTCATTGCCAATAAATCAATTGATGTCTGGCCGATGTCCTGCAGGGTATCCGGACATCGGACAGGTGCCAGGCCAACAGAAGGTTACATGTTCTTCAAACATTTTTAACAGCAAAGTATTTTTTCCCCCTTTTTTTTTGTATTGTTACAGCACCAAAGATAGACAATGGGAGACGTAGGTCATCAGTTAATCCACTAGACACGAGTGGTTTGAAAGTTCCATCATTTGATGACACCAAGGTAATAATAACAATTAGATTGCTCCAAAGGTTTGGAGCAGCTGCATAAAAACACTTGGAAGATGAAGAGTATTGCGGTTTTGTGAGAATCCTTCTGTCTGAGCTGGAACGGACTTTGCGATTAGGCTGGTATGGCATCCATCTCACACTTTCTTTTTCAAATATTTTGAACAACTTTTTTATGGGTCTCCAAATCAAAAATCTGCCTGGAAATAAATGGTGAAAACTAAAGAGCTCTGAGACTCTTTTAAGCTTGGAAACTCTCGCTTTGCAAAGAAACTTCCATTAGAAAACCTTAAAGTCCATGGTAAATTTTTGAAGGGACACCAAGACAAAGATGCCGGGGGGGGGGGGGGGCAACAGCAGCCGTGGCCTCCAGGCCTGCACATTTCTTTTTCCCCCGCAAGTCACCCTCACAACACACTGCAACTAACTTACTGTAATCTTTGTGTATCTTTCTACCCACAGTCTCAGAACGGTGATAAGAAAGTTGTCTTTGTTCAACTTGACATGCTGCTTTCTAAAGACGTATTTGTAAGTATATCAAACAGACTACACTAACTTAGTGTAATCTTTGTGTATCTTTCTACCCCCAGTCTCAGAACGGTGATAAGAAAGTTGTCTTTGTTCAACTTGACATGCTGCTTTCTAAAGACGTATTTGTAAGTATCTCAAACAGACTGCGAAAGTCTTGGTACAGGGACCAAGGGTTTGATTTTGTTTCCTTTGCACAGACAAAAAAAATAATACGACAACCAGAGATTGGTGTTGGTGTATTGAGTTTGGAATACTTCTTAAGGTTTTGAGAGAGCAGAATTACCTGTGGCAAACTGCTTACCGACCTATGGTACAAATGCACAAAATTGTTGACAACACAAATGATAATACAATTAACATCAACAGGTAGACTGGTGTAACAAACGTAGTCAAGTAGAAAGAGATGAAAACAGAGACAGAAAAAGCACACAGGAAAAAGCAAAGGATGAACATTGATGAGTGCGACAAGGAGGCAGGGTTGTAATAATTTTTGATGACCTGTTTTTTTAACAAAATAATGTAATTTAACTACGAGTTTCAACTTTGTATTAAAGGCAGGGTATACTTTTGGTAATTGCAAAGACCAGTATCCTTCCTTTTTGTATCCAAACATATCTACTCAACAGAAGTTTTTATGGTCATTAACTTGCTGAGTAGTTGCCAAAAGTACACACTGACTTTAGGAAGATCAAAAAGAAACTTACTCAGATCTTCCGTTCTCCATGAATTCCAGGGACTGCCGTTCCTTTGCTCCGAGGCCGGAATCACCGACGCTAAGCAGCCCAGTCTCAGCTTGGTCAGCCGCGGTGCCGAAGTCGTCATGCTCAGCAAACGTTTCTTCCTGGAGCACGCCAACCAGTTTGTGATCCGCCACCTCAAGGAGATCGTCCGGCCGTACCCGATGCAGGAGACGCTACAAAAGCACTTGCAGGCCCACACCGACTGGCAACACTTCAAGCAGAAAACCATGTCCAATGCGGTGACGGGTGTCAGACGCAAGTCGGTCACACAACCGCCATGAGGTTATATCTATCACCTGTCGAGGGTGCTCTTCACATGGCTCACCTGAGCGTATCACTGTTCTGAATGAGACAGTGGCTAACACCCGGTTCAGACAGACGTTCCAGAGTTGCACCGAACCATTGAATTAAAAGGACATGTTGCCTTAGTCAGATCGGGGCGAGTTGGTCTATGAAAAGCGTTTGTAACCGTTTGTGATGAAAGGCATATAAATATGTTTTAAAAGTAGAATATAATAATCCACACAAAATATGCCTGGAAATTGTGTGGTTTTTCTTTTACTTTGCGAACTAACAAAAGTCAGCCATTTTGTGAAGTAAAACCATGCAATTTTGAGGCATATTTGTGTGAATTATTAAATTCTACTTTTAAAACGTCTTTCTAATCATATGCATTTTATAACAAGCAGGAACAAATGCTTTTCAAAGACCAACTCGCCCGATCCAAGACAATGTGTCCATTTAAAGTACATGAAAAGTTTGACATCTGAAAACAGTTCAGCCGCGACTGGACATGCTTGAAGTCGAAAGATCAACTGTTGTAGTCGTTCGGTGTGACCCTTGAGCGCCTGTCTGAACCCAGTGTTAAATATCACAACTGCTAACAGTCAGCAGTGATCACCATGTATCAAACATTCTTTCTGAGTTTTTGTACAAAGTTGATTGACGGTATTATGATAATATTATAAGAACATGTGTTTATAATAATTTTGTGAAAAATTGTGAAAATCTGATATTTCTGTGTATTATTATTTGTATAGCAGTTTTGATAAATCCTAGATTGGAAAATTTTGCTGAATATGTTAAAAAAAAATTGCAAGCATGAAGAGGTCATTAACTTTCCAGTTTTTTTTTATCCTAAAAATAAAGTCAGAATTTAAAAAAATTCTTTCGGAAGAAAAATAATACGGACTAGGCTCATTAAAGGGTAACCATATTTTTGGTATTCACTCTTAAAGGAACACGTTGCCTTGGATTGGTCGAGTTGGTCTTTGAAAAGCGTTTGTAACCGTTTTTATAAAATACATATGGGTAGAAAGATGTTGCAAAAGTAGAATACAATGATCCACACAAACATGCCTCGAAATTGCGTGGTTTTCCTTTAACCTCGTCGACTAACACGTCGGCCATTTATGGGGGTCAAAATTTTGACTCCCATAAATGGCCGACCGTGTTAGTTCGCACAGTAGAAGGAAAACCACGCAATTTCGAGGCAAACTTGTGTGGATAATTGTATTCTACTTTTAAAACATCTTTCCAACCATATGCATTATATAAAAAATGGTTACAAACGCTTTTGTTTTGACCAACTCTACCGATCCAAGGCAACGTGTTCCTTTAAAATTAATGGCAATAAAAACATTTGGTAATGATAGAAGCCATCAGCAACTTTCGATAGTATGAAGCTTTTTTCAAAAATATTTCATTTCAATTTATGTGGTTTTGTAAAAAGAGACAAGTTTTTATGTCTCAAAATTTGAATCTGAGAAGTGTTACTCTCAATAGCGTTTCTCAACAGCTGCAGTGCTTCTTACCAAGTGTGTTTTAAATGGTCGTTAATTTCTTGAGTGATTATCAAAGATCCTTAAAGACACGAGACACTATTGGTAATTGTCAAAGACCAGTCTTCTCACTTGGTGTATCTCAACATAGGCACAAAATAACGAATCTGTGAAATTTGAGCTCAATTGGTCATCGAAGTTGCGAGATAATAATGAAAGAAACACTAAGTTGTGTGCTTTCAGATGCTTGATTTCGAGACCTTAAATTCTAAATCTGAGGTCTCTAAATCAAACTCGTGGAAAATTACTTCTTTCTCGAAAACTACGTCACTGCAGAGGGAGCCGATTCTCACAATGTTTTATACTATCAACCTCTCCCCATTACTCGTCACCAAGAAAGGTTTTATGCTAATAATTATTTTGAGTAATTACCAATAGTGTCCACTGCCTTTAAATTTTATAAGTGTGACCATCAATTGAATAATGTAAATAACTGTTTTTATATCAACAAAATTGTATAAACAAAATTCAGATGTTTTTTGTTTTGTGGGGAAAAACCTCTGAAATAATTGTTCTTTTTATTCCCATGGAGACAAAATATTTACAAATTATTTACATGTTATTTTTGTACAAATAAATATTGCATGAACTCCTTACAATAAAACAAAAACACTTTGACAATCAAAATTGAGCTGTCTCGTCATATCAAAACTAGGGTCGGAAGCCTGAAAGAATTCTTAAATGGTTTAAGTCAATAAAAAAACTAATTGTGACAAACCACTTGGGTTCTTTGGCTTTTCAAACAAAAAAGGCTCTTCTTTTGGCTCTTTTAAAGGGAAGGTACACGTTTGGTAATTGCCAAAGACCAGTCTTCTCACTTGATGTTTCCCAACATAAGCATAAAATAACAAACCTGTGAAAATTTGGGCTCAGTTGGTCATCGAAGTTGCGAGAAAATAATGAGAGAAACAACACCCTTGTTGGACGAATTTGTGTGCTTTCAGATAGGAATAAAAGACTTCTAGCTAGAAGTCTTTTATTATTTCAGTGAGAAATTACCTCTTTCTCAAAAACTACGTTACTTCAGAGGGAGTCGTTTCCCACAATAATTTATACTATCAACAGCTCTCCAATGCTCGTTACCAAGTCAGTTTTTAAGTGAATATTTGTTTAGAGTAATTACCAAACGTGTACCTTCCCTTTAAAGCAAGTTTCAATCAATTCTTTTCTGAAGCATTTTGTGAATACCCTGAACAAATTCCTTATAATCTTCCGTTGAAGAGGAAGGAAAATGACAAATTCAATTTTGTGGTACTCATTTTCCTATAGACAAAGTCGTAATGTAAATGGAGGGAAAAAATACAAATCTCTAACCTCACGTAAAAATGGTGTAAATTGCCATTGTATTCAACGGTAACCCATCCAATGCAAAGTTTGTCAACATCCAAAACATCTGATGACCTCGTTCTGATAAAATAGGGTCTCTACATTTTTTTTACGAGGATGTTTTCGTTCTCGACTGGCTGTCAATAATATTAAATCAAAACAATCAAATTTCTAGTCACTTCTTAATACTTCTTCGTTCATCCGGCCCATAAGAGAAAAAATTAAATAAATAGATTTTATACAAATTTTTTTAGTCGTTCTCATCGCCATTTGTTTGAAACTAGAAAAAATTTCCATGAACTTATTACAACCACATATTGAGAGATGAACTCATTTGGTGGACTTTGAACAATGGAGAAGTAAAAAATGATTGCAACACATTTGAAAAACTACATCCCCTCCCTCTCCCCCCCCCCCCCAAAAAAAAAAGTAAAGGCCCAAAAACTTCTCCCTAATCGGATGAAAAATTCAGTGCCGTACATAACCTGAGAAAGTAAACTATTACGTCTTACATTTACAATTCCTCTTCTCTGATATTTGGCCCGTCCGGTGCGTTGGGCAGACCCTCCGTTGATTCCTCCTTACCGGGCGGTGTTGCGCATAACATGTTGACACTTATCCGCATTGGGAAAGGGGCGTGTCTATCAACGGTTAGCACCACTGCTTCCTGATTGGACGGAAACAAAGTTGAAAAGGATTGTTGGTTTTTATGCATAGAGTTATATATAAGAACTAGAGGGCGCACTGGCCTATTACGCACCCCGGTATGCGGGCAGGCGGTCATTTTCTAAGTTGACAAAACAGCCATCTCACAGCGTGTGTTTGTGCGGCCATTTTGTAAGTTGAACAAACAGCATCGCATGAGCGTTCAATAAAAAACCCTCAAAAACTCAAACGTGTATTTTATATTTGACGCGCGTACAGAATGGCGTGCTTGTCATCTTGAGGTCCCGTCGCGTTTGTGCAAGAAGCATCCCCAGTGCGCCCTCTAGTTCTTATATATAACTCTATGTTTTTATATCACTACAAAATAAAAGGGTAAAAAAGAGGTGTGTTCCCCGCTGTGCATGGAGGTCAATATTGTAAGTGAGTGGCCAGGTCGGTTTTTAGAAGTTGAGATAGTCTGAAAAAATGGAAGTTTGGTTGAGAGCGTACCACATTCACTACCTTACAGGGAGACTGAGAACAAAACAAAAAAGGGAAAATAAAAGGTCTCCATCGAGGAATTCTAGGGGCTGGCTGGGGGGGGGGGGAGTGCTCCACAAGAAACTCTGTAAACAAAGTCTATGAGGTACAGTACAGCCCGTTTCATACTTCCTGCGAATGCGAATGCGATACGAATGGTGGCGTCACAAATTCGCAGCAAAATTCGCACTACGTTGAGTTGTGCTCAACTCTCTTGTGAATATCGCAGCGAAAGAGGGGCTGTGACGTCAAATTCACATCAAATTCGCATCGCATTCGCATTTGCAGGAAGTATGAACCGGGCTTAAAGGTTTGCGGTAAACCCATGTAATGATAATCTCTAAATGAGTTGGGGTGGTTCTAAAAAGAATCGTTGGTTTCAACTCGACGTTTCAATCAGTATGCTCTAATCGTCTTCTGGAGAAAGTCTATGAGGAAATGTTGAGCAAAGGAACAAAAGAAACTCCACAGTGATGCATACTATTTAAGAATGTGTACATTGTGACTTTTGTGTATTTTCACAGATGTTTTGTCTAGTATAAAGTAGACTGGCTAAAGAGCAATACTATTTTTTTTTTACCTCGTCTTTATTGAGTTTCAGCACTTTGAGATCACTCTTCTTCAGGTACATGACATGCCCCTGTCCATCGTAGGAAACTACACGCACTCTGCAATCAATCAATCAAACAATAATAACAATAACTGAATTTCTTCCAAAGGATGCAAAGCGCTAGCACCATATTCATAAATCTCTAGATGAGCTGTGGTGGTTCTGAAAAGAACCAGTGGCCAGTTTTACGAATGCAAAAAAATTCTAAATAAAGGCTGGTGGGTCTCGGTCCCCCTAATTCTGAGAGCAGTCGTCAATTTCACAAAATGCTAGGATTATCCGATCTAAAGTTTATAGGACGAATAACCCGTCCTAGCTAAGGATTGGTTCAATGCGTCCTACGTCTTTGGATAGGGAACTTAACTAGCCCTAACGTCCTAAGATTAATCCTAAGTTAGGATTAGTTTGGTGAAATCGACAGCTGGTGTTATAGGGAAATCTTTCCCCTGGACATGAGGGAAATAAGCTATCGGAAGAAGTTTGTACACAGTTCACCATATGGGGGAACAAAATCTACGGGGGACAGAATCTCTTGCCACATCGAAACCCTCCAGATGTTGCAATTCGGGAGATTTTACAAACTGAGAGCATCACCAGAAATTCTGAAGGCTCATGGAAGTTTTGAAAAAAATCGTGCAATCATGAGCAAATCTTGAGAAATCACACGCCCATGTGGTTCAAAACCTCTCAACAGAGAGGATCAACTTGATTTGAATACAGCTTTACCTGAACATAATATTCCTTGAGTTTTGAAGACTGACGCTAGCTACCACTGGGTGTGTGATGGTGTTACGACGAAATATCAGTAATCTGAAATGAAAACAGAACAATTAAAATTGAAGGGCGCTTTTCCAAGCAAATAAAGGTTACTCAACGTCCCAGTGACTTATCATGTTTGAATGGGTCTTGGCTAATCTCTGCTTAGCAGGGAATTTGTCGAGATTATCTGCTTATGGGACTACACATCTTTACTAAATACATTGAACTAAAAACCTTCTAAAACGGCAAGTTTGCTTATTCAACATTTAATTGGCCAGTCAAACCACAGAGCTCTCAGCTGGGTGCATTGGCATAAAGCATGTCTTTTAGTGCATCGGAGAACTGTGTGCTGTACAACGAGTAAAACCACGTCTCATTTGAAATTGGAAACGACAAGATGACTGCTATAAATTTGGGGAAAGACACTGACCTGTTGGCAAATGTGAAGAGTACGTCCATTCCGTAGTTGTATCCAGTCCAACGCCAGCAATACTGTTCATGATATAATCAAATGAATAGTTATAAAAAGAAAATGGGCCTCGTAACCAACTTTAGCTCACATAAATCAGCGTAGAAATTGTCATTATAATAAATAAATCTCCAAATCTTACGTCTGTTTCTCTTGCGATGACCCTACCGCATCGTAACGATTGCTGGTCGAAGACTTCAGGGGACACTGTCTCTTCGGTCGGGCTGATGGTTTCAATTGAAAATGGCATCATCAATCAATCATCCATTAATCAATCAATATTCATTTATTTCCATACTAAAAAAAGGTAAAAAATATTAAACATTACGTGAATCACCTTTTAAAAGCAGACCCGATTTTGCCTATGACAAACTCGGGTTCGTACTTACTGGTTTGGGAATGCTGAAAAAAAAACGTTCATGAGGCGTAAATATTTGGTTGAGGGTGTCACTGCATTTGAGTTTACTGACACAAAACAAAACCGTACAGGTACTTATTTATTATGTGAAGTATTGGGAAAGGATGTAAAATGTTATCATGCGAGTAATTTTTAATCTCTTTTACATCTCTTTAGCAGATGAGTAAGAAGGCTTGTGGGTCAGAATCACTTTTTGGTGGGCATTATTTTCTTTTTCAATCAAAATTTAGGAAAATATTTTTCAATCTCTTTGTGTTAACTAACCCTTGGCTCTGGCCCTGCTCCAGGCACAGCATTGTTTGCCATTGTAGTTGATACACTGGTAGTAACCATTCTGAAAAAGGCAAAAAATAAATAAAAATGGATCAATATAATAACATTAAAGGAACACGTTGCCTTGGATCGGTTGAGTTGGTCTTTAAAAAGCGTTTGTAACCGTTTGCTACGAAATGCATATGATTAGAAAGATGTTTTAAAAGTAGAATATAATGATCCACACAAATTTGCCTCGAAATTGTGTGGTTTTCCTTTTACTTTATAAACTAACCAGTCGGCCATTTATGGGAGTAAAATATTTGACTCCCATTAATGGCCGACGGTGTTAGTCGACGAGGTAAAAGGAAAACCACGCAATTTCGAGGCAAATTTGTGTGGATCATTATATTCTACTTTTAAATTATCTTTCTAACCATATGCATTTCATAACAAACGGTTTCAAACACTTTTCAAAGACCCAACTTGTCCGATCCAAGGCAACGCGTTCCTTAAAAGATCATAATTAAACAACATAGCAGGAAGATAGTTGCAAGGTGTCCTCACCATACCAGGCACATCCATACAAATGCTCCTTCTACCCTCGATCCATCCGACTATGGAACCAGCTCCCAGTAGCCACTGTGAATAGCAGCCTTCAAGGAAACTGCCCTACCAGCTACTAGAGGGATGAGGCTACCTGTGGGCTCACATCTCCTCCAATCCATCATTCAGTTTTTACGCACCCTAAGTTATCGTCTTTTGTTATCAGTCTTTTTGTCTTGGCGACACCTTAACTTTACCTTATTTCTTATGCACTATGCCTGTGACGTCAATTCTGCACCATCCTAGTATAGCTATTGATAGCTGAATAAGGATTGAAGATTGAAGGCACTGTCTCGGACATTATGTGAAGACAAACTGTGGGCCTCCCACCAAAACTTGTGTGTTCTTGAGCAAGGCACTTTATCATAATTGCTTCTCTCCACCCAGTAGTAATAATGGGGGGGAATAGAAATAGTCATTTAATGTCAAGGAAACCTGATGTAAACACCGGCCTAATGAGCTGTATGCCCTTTGGACAGACTTTACGTTTTTAAGATTGAGGCTACAACTCCGCACTAAGCTGAAATGTAACATTTTCAGCATGATGTCTTCATACCTTTGTGCATGATGTGATCCTTCTCAATGTGTTTACTCGCTGACAGGTCGTTGATGATGTGCTGAAGACGAACTCCCTGGAATAATGACTCAAACTTCTGTCCTCTCTCCGTTTGTAAGAATGTTCCTGGCTCTGGAAGAAATACCGAAGACTAATCATGAAAATTTGGATGAAACAATTATTCTTGTCAAAACTATTCCAGGACAGGTTGTCGGGTAACAATTCTCAACTCAACGTTACTAGGCATCCTTCACTTTCACAGCTTGCTTGCCTCGTAAGCGAAGAATGGTGATCGCAAACCGAGATGTAATTGAGTTGGTGGAACTAACACAGAGCATGGAGGAAGGATGACCTGCAGACCATTCTGATCAAAACAATGAGTTCTTAAACCCCTGAAATTTTGTTTTTACCAAAGCGAGGAAGAAACTCCACAAGAATTTCAGTGCTAAAAACAACTTGGAAAAACTTACTGTAAGATCTGAAGAAGACATCTGCATCTTTGCTCAGGTTTTTGAAGTTGCCATTCCAAGATGGCACAAGTTTCAGAAATACAAACTGAAAAAGAAAAAATCTAAAGTTTGAGCATATTTATTGTATGACTGTTTCAAAACAAAAACATTTTTCTTAGTCCCCTTTGGAAATTTGAAACCTGATGGATGTTCTTGATTGGTTAAATTTGTAATTCTTGTTTACCTTTTTCACCATAGAGTAAACATCCATCTCAACTTGAAGCACAAAGAGATCCGGTGATCTGATGACTTGCTCAAATAACTCAAGGCTGTCAAAACAGAGTGGTGGGAAAAAGGCAAAACTTAGTACTTTAAAACCAGCATCACACCCAAACACTTAAAAAGCCATCTCATGTAACAAACTTTGTGTTGGACAACTAAAAAATTTACTTGAACCTGCAACTCCAGATTAATATGCTAGTGCTTTACCAACTATGTTGGTTGTGACTATCTTTGTTCGGAGGGGCTAGAAATTTTTTACACCAGGGTCATGTAGTTTGTTTTTCTTCTTGCCAACTTTGTCTTTGCTTGGTGATGAGCCATGTTTCTTTTCTTGAACTATGAAACAATTTGAAACTAACCTTAGCTCTCGAAGTAGCGATGACCTTTGCATGTCCATCAGATTCTGTTCCAGCCAGGTGACGCAACTGAAAAAGATCAAGTAATTCACCTTTAGAGACCATAGCAACCACAAGCAGCTCGAAACAAAATGCTAATAGCGGTTGCAAGGTTCGACACTAAAGGGTCTCTTGACTTCTAGCGCATTATGTCGCTTTGGTTCAGCGCGATTCCGAAGCGTCTTTCTGGAATGGGTGTTGATTATAATTATTTACTTACTTATTAGTGACTGCTTCCAGGCCATAGGCAGAGGCAGAGGTGTGGTAACAGCAAACAGTCTTAGTGCTACAGGGTGATAGGGAGAACAAACAGCAGATAAAATCTTGTAAATTTATTAAGAATTTTCACTTTTTAAAGGCAGTGGACACTATTGGTAATTACTCAAAATAATTATTATCATAAAACCTTACTTGGTAACGAGTAATGGGGAGAGGTTGATAGTATAAAACATTTTGAAAAACGGCTCCCTCTGAAGTGACGTAGCTTTTGAGAAAGAAGTAATTTTCCACGAGTTTGATTTCGAGACCTCAGATTTAGAATTTGAGGTCTCGAAATCAAGCATTGAATTTTTTATTTCAAATATTCATGCTACTAACTGAATACTCATGATATGTAAATTACCTTATTGTGTCAGTCATGATGTCAGCACATTGGCATATAAGTCCGTCCTTTAAAAAAATGAATAATAACATTAAATGTTTTGGTTTTAAAGGATTTGGGTACTTTTTCAATATGTCCATAGATTTACATTAAACTTACAGGGTTTGAGGATAATGATAGTGGAAAGCTTCCCCTCAAATATTATTTACTGAGGTGCTGTAGTTTTTGAGAAATGAATAAAACAATGTAATGAAAAAAATGTTTGTAAATGCTTAAAATAATTTTCGTCTCATGAGACGAAAATTATTTTCATGACATTGTTTTACTCATTACCCAAAAACTACAGCACCTCAGCAAGTAATATTTTCAAGGAAGCTTTCTACTATCATTATCTTCAAACTGTGTAAGTTTAGTGTAAATCTGTGGACATTGTGTTTTTTGTCCTACAAAAAGTACATACACCCTTTAAAGGGAAGGTAGACATTTGGTTACAAATTGTGGTTGGAAGCCTGCAGAAGCTTTCGATAGTGTAAAGCATTTTGATAATCATTTCACTTCAAAGTGATGTAGTGTAAAAAGATTTCAATTATTTATATGCCACAAATTTTAATTTGTGCTGCGTTACTGTCAGCTTACACTTCTCAGAGTGTTTATTCCTATTACGGATTACTCTTCCTGTGTGGACATCCCACTCTGGATTTTAAGCAATATCTCAAAAAAAAAAAAACATTTGAAAATGAATTTTTCATAGGTTAGTTTTAGTGTGTACATCTTCATTGAAATCCGATTTAACAATCAAACGGTTTTAAAAACCCAAAGGTTTACTTTGCCTTTAAAGACTTACCAGTTGTAGGAGGGAGGCAGCTGCAAGAATGGGTACCACTTTAGCCGGTTCCAACATCACGTCGTCTCGATACAGCGATCCCAAGGCAACCTCTAGAGCTATGGGGAAAAAAATATGGATTTACTATTCCACTCATCTCTCCTTGAGAAACTCATGTGAAAATATTGCTTAACAATTTTCTGCTAAGCAGAAATGAGCAGGATACCAGTCAACAATTGTACATGTGACATTTAGTAGTTTGGCTGGTAACCTTATTCTGGTAAGCAAAACGCTTTGTGCTTAAGCAGCTCTATGAAATTGGATCCTGGGCTTAAGAGCTGCTCAAGCACAACAAGTAGCTTAGCAAAATTAAAGTGTGCTTACCAGGATGAGGCTACCAGCCAAAATAGCATCTCACATGTACTATCTGTAGTTGGTATCTTGCTTAATTTTGCTAAGAAGAAATGTTTTTAAAACAGAATTTCTGCTTATAAAAGCAGCTCTATGAAATTGAGCCCTGGGCCCATTTTTGTAGACCTGCATCAAGGAGAAATTAGTGAAACCAAAAATGAGTGAAACCAAAAATGAATTTTGGTCATTCTTACCCCCGATATCAATGGTATTGTCCGGAATATTCATCACAATTTCATTCAGGTTGGACTCCTTCCATGATCCACTGAACATACTCGCAAAGTAGCTTGACTACACCGGGGAAAAAAAAAATCACAAACACAAAAATGTTACTTTCTTTTCCAACGTTGCAAAAGTTTAATCCATCAAGTAATTGACCAGATATTCGAGCTGCAGTATGCAGTTTGCATGCAAGCATAGAAATGACCCACGACACCCATGTTGTGGTTCTCTGTGCTTTTGGGCAATGAGACCAACCTGACATAAGTAGATCTTGTGAAGGTACCATTCCTTTCCTAGAGCAAATATTGTGATATCGGAGTTCTCTCCATTGACAAACAGTGTGTCATAGATGTACTTTGAGGTAGACTTTAGCTTCTTCCTGAATCATACAAAAAAAACACAGGTTAAAGGCAGTGGACACTATTGGTAAGTTTCGAATTTGAGGTCTCGAAATCAAGCATCTGAAAGCACACAACTTCGTGTGACAAGGGTGTTTTTTCTTTTATTATTATCTCGCAACTTCGACGACTGATTGAGTTCAAATTTTCACAGGTTGGTTATTGTATGTATATGTTGAGATACACCAAGTGAGAAGACTGGTCTTTGACAATTACCAATAGTGTCCACTGTCTTTAAAAAGTTACTTATAAGGTTTGCACAATTTCTTAGAACAAAGAAGTCAAATTTAACTTTAAAGGGACACATTGCCTTTGGATTGGGGTGTTCTGGGCTGTTATTATATGGAATTTAAAGTAAGTTGGAAAGATACTTTGAAAGTACAATTTGATTATAATTCACACAAATTTTAATTTCAACTAACACTACACTGTAGTCTACAGTTAGTTACGGTCCATAATTTTGCAGAGTCAAACACTTGGTTGATTTACAAATTTTCATTTGGCATCTCGAAATCAAACAACACTAATTTTTGCTAATTAAATTTACACATCTATTTTTCGTTTTGTTTTGTTTTTAAATTAATTTCCCTTATTGAAAAAATCCCGTTTTCTGCCACCACAGTTTGAAGGGATTTCGGGATTTATCTTATTCCTTATTTTTTAATGGATGTTGGACTTTTTTTCTCTTCTTTAATAATACTTGTGATGTGAGAATTGGTCGGGAAAATGTAAAATGGTACATTTTCCCGACCAATTCTCACATCACAAGTATTATTAAAGAAGAGAAAAAAAGTCCAACATCCATTAAAAAATAAGGAATAAGATAAATCCCGAAATCCCTTCAAACTGTGGTGGCAGAAAACGGGATTTTTTCAATAAGGGAAATTAATTTAAAAACAAAACAAAAAATGAGTGAGTAATTCCTCTTTAATTTTTAACTGTTAAAAAAAAGGGGGGAAAAAAGTGTGGTTGGTTGGTGCGGATATTTTCCCGAAAGTTAAATAACACTTTAATTAAGTTCTAACAGGAGAAACCGAACATGGTTTTCAATTTGGTAGCTATTTAAATCCCAAATTTAAAACTAGACGGCACAAACCTCTGCGGTGTTCTCATCATTTCGTCTTCTTCACTATCATCATCACTATCGTCATCCCGTCCCCGCTTCCGTTTTTTGGGACTGGCTTTTCCTCCACCAAAAAATCTTCCCGTAGACACATATCCACCCATAACCCCTCTTTCTGACCAACGAGCAAGCGCTTGGCTTTTAAATAAGCAATTTTAATATAGAAAACTTCAACTACTGTACTCTGTAAACCCAAATTACTTGCCGATTTTTACGGAGAGGTTTTGTGTTGTTGTTCGTTCCATGTACGCCGCCATGTTGTTTCCGCCCTCCAGTTCAAAAATAAGTGGCAAAACGTTGAGGGCGCGCTCTGCTTGACGAGAAAGGGGGGGATGTCCGGGGGGGGGGGGGACACACACAGAATCTCCTGCAACAACGGCCGTATAGGGCAGCTATTTATTGATTAGGATGTTTAGCCAAGTCGAATTTTTAATACGATTTAAAATGGTCAAGTAATTAACACATTCTTTCAAATCGTCTTACAATTGTACTTCTCTTGCTTAGCACCTTGGGTTTAAAAGTGTGGTGCCAGCTTGTCTTGTGGCCGGATTTAAACTTGATAAAGGCCCCGGATGTCATAGCTGGAAGGATTCTGCCATGTTCGATATATAACAATCTGTCAGCTCATAATAATTGCGTTAAAGGCAGCGGACACTATTGGTAATTACTCAAAATAGTTGTCAGCATAAACAAATTACTTGTTATTATCTCGCAACTTCGACGACCAAAATGAGTTCAAATTTTCACAGGTTTGTTATTTTGTGCGTTTATGTTGAGATACAACAAGTGAGAAGACTGGTCTTTGACAATTACTTATAGTGTCCGATGTCTTTAAAAGCATGAGATACTTCAGGTAATTGTGGAGACTAGAGTATCATTACTCGGCGGATTCCAACATGAGAGAGGACATGCCTTTTAACACAAACCGTGCAGTACCCTCTCTTGGTGCATCAACGTTACGAATAAAATAAGAAACCTGTCAATATTTTGGCTCGGCATCTGGGTATCGAAGTTGCAAGAAATTAAGAAAAACACTCTTGTTTTGCTGAGTTGCTTGCATTCAGATGCACGAGACAGGCTGAAGCCTTTTCCACGATGATTCAATTTGTGGATGATGCTCTCTCTCTAACACTGTAATCACTTTGATTCCATGACACTCTCTAAATGTAAAAGAGTGAAAAACACCACTCTTTACATTTCGAGCTGTCCCTCATATGGCTCTTCAAAAAGAGTGGTGGTTGTTTCACTCTTCTAAAGGGGTTTCACTCCAGGACAGAGTGAAAAATCACTAAAAAAGATTGAAGACCACTCCAAAAAGAGTTGTCCTTCATTTGGCTCTTCAAATAGTGCTTTTTCACTCTTTTACATTCAGAGAGTACGGTCATTCATAGCCCTATTATGGGTGCGTTCGTTTAGCTTCCCTGGGTCGACCCCGGTGTGTGGCAATTTTTTTTCTAGGACGAACGTGGGTAATTATCTGCACACGTTTGTCCTGGAAAAAAAACCCCGCCACACACCGGGGTCGACCCAGGGAAGCTAAACGAACGCACCCATTATGACTCTTCCTCTGTGCTGTAGTATAAAACGAAAGTGTAAGGCCGCCTGCCAGGGCTACGGTAGTCTTGGTCCCAAGACCATTGGTGTTGCGCGGTCACACACAACCAACGTTCCGATTATGCACGGCAAAAACTGTCCACGCTTGTGATGAACGAACGCTAGCGGGCGCTCTGTTTCTCTGAATAAGATGTGCTCACCATGGTCTTGGATATTTGCGAATTGAAGGCGTGGCCAGACTATGTAAATTACTTTTAATGTATGCAATATTCATATCACGTGACGAATTGAAGATGACTATTCAAACTAGATCGAGTCAAAGGTCAATATGATCGGCGGTCTATTTTTAATAATCTTTGCTCAAAGAGTGATTCCGTGGTCATTATAGGCCTATTAAAAGGAAAACAGTGAAATTTTAAGTATAGGTACCTATTCAGATTATGGATACGTGACGATTTGAAATCGTAAATAATGGTCAAAAATCGAACGTAAAATTAGCATTCAGAGAGTCCGTGTATCGGACGCTGTATGGCCCCACGGCGTGGAGCAATCGGAACGTGAAATAAGCCTTGTGAAACCGCCCCGTGCCGTGTCTCGTGGGGGTTGGAGGTGTTAAATCCCAGGCGCTATGAACTCCCAGCTTGCGGGTGTCGAATCCGTTGTTTCTTATGATCGCAACGTTTCAATATGCTCCATTTTGATTCATGGCCCCCTAATTTCTTTTTGTTATGAGTTTTCAGGTAATTTTGATGATGTCAAAACGTAGGAATATCGCATATTGTTATATTGACAGTGTTATTGTGTGAGTAGCTTAAAAAAATTATGAGAATTTTTTATAAAAGGTTTAAATAAAAATAATGCAAAAACAAAATTCCCTCAAAGCATAATTTTGTCAAACAAAGTATTATTTTTTAATTCTGTGAATGAAGAGTTATTTTTGAGGTAATGATTAAACTGGGCAACTAGTGGAATTTAATGACCCGACTATTCGCCTCAAATAACTGGGAGTTGAATAGCAGTAGTCGCCGCTGGACAAGCAATCAAAATTCGAAATTTCTCATGAGTTATTCCAAAAGATATTGTTACGACTACATTCCAAAAAAATGTTATTTTACGTTCCAAGCTACGCAGCTACTCGGCTACGTTTACGTTCCAAGATACGCTTAGGTCTACGTTCCTTCAAGTTACACTATAATATCAAAAGGTATGTTTTCAAGCCCGAGTCAAGCTACGCTTACATTCCAAGATACGCAGCTACGTTTACGTTCCAAGATACGCTTAGGTCTACGTTCCTTCAAGTTACACTATAATATCAAAAAGTACGCTTTCAAGCCCGAGTCAAGCTATGCCTACGTTCAAAGATACGCAGCTGCGTTTATGTTCCAAGATGCTACGCTTGAGTCCAAGATATGCTTTACGTTCCAAAAGATGTCAACGTTCCAAGCTACACAGCTACTCAGCTGCGCTTACAGATCTGCTTACGTTCCTTCAAGTTACGCTATAATATAAAAAGGTACGCTTTCAATCCCATGTCAAGTTACGCTTACGTTCCAAGATATGCAGCTACGGTTACGTTTCAAAATACGTTCTCACAAAGACGCTTTTGAATCCCTCAAGATTTCCTTCCCCCAAGATTAAAAAACTTTCACTGTGAATAACACTACAGGGCCCACCAGTTAATACCTGTTTGGCAGAAAATACTGTACAAAATTTCTTTACTATCCAAAAATTTACTTGGGCACTACAAAATTTCAAATTTAATTAAAAATTGGCTGGCAACCAGTTTCTGCTAAGCAATACTATTTTGTGCTAACTACAAGCAAATTGTTTAGCCAATACAGGCTTCATCAGTGTGGGCCCTGGCACGTCGGGAGCATAACGCCACGATCGCATTTCAAGCTGCATATCATGGCAATGCAGTAGTCTGGATCTGGACATTATACATAGAAATGTTTGTGCTGGTACCACAAACCTTTCTTTATCGTATTTCCACCCTGTGTCAAAGTTTCAAATCCTACTGATCTGGACATTATTATACTCCGATAAAAACATATATACCCACACACAGAGTAAAGCAAAAGTCATGCAACGGAATTACTGCATGCATTGTACACTACATGCACAACACTGATGAATTATTCATGAGCCAACCGCAACGCAGCCTCTGATTGGCTCCACCGGAAAGTCGGGGGAGATTCGCCGAAAAACAATAAAAAAGTTAAGACCCGCCGCTGCAAATATTCAAGACCATGGTGAGATCTTATTCAGAGAAACAGAGCGCCCGCTAGCGTTCGTTCATTACAAGCGTGGACAGTTTTTGCCGTGCATAATCGGAACGTTGGTTGTGTGTGACCGCGCAACACCAATGGTCTTGGGACCAAGACTAGGGCTACGGTCATCCAGCGCTTTTTCTGCGAGAAATTAGAACTAGCTCAGTTTCAAACTGTAGTTGTAGTGGCCCGATGTTTTGACGGTTGGACGGCTCAAGTTGATCGGGGAGTCCCTGGACCCGTCGAGTTATTGTCCCTCTCAACATGAGGGGGACAAAATTCTCCCTGCATAGGAAAGTATTTATTTCAGAGTGATATGTCACCCCAAAATTCTTCAAAATGGAAGTCATCAACCCCCAGGTCATTAATGCGCAACATTTTTTTTATATACAATAAATGTCCGTTTTATTGGGATCTCACAGTCGGTCTAATAGAATATTTTGAGGGACACTCCACTGTTTCCTCTCTATTTAGGGCAGTGCACATTTTTCAGGGCAGTGCACATTTTTTATGCCAAGGTCTTGGCCCAATTTTATAAGGCTGCTAAGCAGAAAATACTGCTCGACAAGTTTATTTGCTAAGCAATAAATTGAGAGGGGCACCCAGCCACAACAACGAAAACTGAATGTAGTTTTGACTGACAACCTGTTTATTCTAAGCAATACTGTTTTTGTGCTGAGCAAGTTTTACAGGCTTAATGAAATTGGGCCCAGGGGTAGCTTTCACAAAGGTAGTCCTAACTTAGGACTAGTCCTAGGCAATGCTAAGAGATAGGACCGGTCCTAAGTTAGGATGGGTTACTGGTCCTAACTTAGGACTGGTCCTATCTCTTATAGCATTGCCTAGGACTAGTCCTAAGTTAGGACTACCTTTGTGAAAGCTACCCCTGGTCGATCTTGACAAGACACGTTGGGATGGGAGGAGAGACTAGTAGTGGCCAACCACACACCTCAGTGAATTCGTTGAAAGAGCTCCCAGACACGTTAAGTAGGTAGAGCTCCAGCACTGGTCCGGGTCTTGGGCCTCTCCGGGCAAGTGTGTTCTTGTCTGGCTCAACTCCACGGCCTGTGGTCACACCCTCTGGTCACCAACAAACACAACAATACCGTGCAAAACCGCGAGCTCCCCAGCAAAGGGCTACCGGTCACAGTTTGGACGACTCCCAACAAAAGAGTCATCAAGCTGGGCCTCTTTGATTCAATTAGGAGACCATCTCCAACGGTGAAAAGATAGCCCCACTTGTCGTGTTCACTCTAATGTGTATGGCACACGACCCCAATTGGGTTTCCAAAACGGCTTTGTGACAGTTTGAGACAAGTCCAGACACACACTCTTTGCAGCGTGGCCCAGTGAGGAGAAAAACAATGGAAAAAGAAAACACAGTTTTGATAAATAACCAGACAGTATTGTTCCCGCCAAAAACTTGAAAACCAAGATGCCTTTTTTACACGCCCCTTTTGTTAGCACTCTCGATATAAGTCCCCATCCTCAGCCAGAAGTGGTACTTTCCGATTTCTAAATCCGAAGAGAACACCTCCTTGCTATAACCTAATCTCCTCCTGAGGCAATTAACTAAGATTTGTTGTTAAAGTCAACAAGGCTTCTGAGTTGTCAGTACAGTCAGTCCTAGCTCAAAGTATAAGTTCATCGACACCCGGTCATGGCTTACTCCGTGAGGATTCTCAAGGGGGCGTCCGCTCCGCACTGCCCCATCGTCATCTTCCTCCTCACGCTCCTGATGGTGACACCCTGCCGGACTTTTGATGCGACGTTTCTGGAGCACCCAGCAGTTGCAGATGCCCTCTCCAACCAGCGCTTCCAGAGGGATGCCTCGATGACCGCGAGGCTGAGAGACTTTGACGGGGATTTGGAATTTCTGACCTCTTTTGAACTCGAGAATGAACAGCATTTTGCCCAGAATCTCACTTCCCCGGTGTACATGATGGACCTCTACACCTCCATGGAGACAGGGGAGGATCGCGTCCATCCATCAGCAGAGGAAATTGAGGCGATCGTCGATTCAGACACAGTCCGGAGTTTTGCTGCTGAAATTAAAGGTAAGAAACTTTTCTTTCATTCAAACATTTTAGAAGCTTGTTCAGAAATTCAAAATCACTCCTAGCGAACCGGAGCCGAGAGTGAAATTTCAGGGGGCACATAACGTGCACACCTGTTTCTAAGGGGCAGTTAAAACTGTGTTTTCACGATTGCATTTTGAGCCTCTTTTGATGGATACTTTTCGTCACACTGTATTTTACTATTCTTTTAAGAATATACTTAAGGGTATTTTCATTTAACAAATATTGTTACACAACTGGTTCTTTTCAGGACCACCACAACCCTGCAAAAACAGGTGTTGCCGCAAACCGTCTATTATAAACTTTAGGTGGAAAGAAAAGTTACAAATTCATCAGCCAAATTCATTTTAATTCAAATCAAAAATTCATACTAATGGCGAATATTTCATTGTGTTCTCTGTGGTAAACAACCCTAAACAATTTTGCGTCAGTCACTTGCAAAAAAAGAAAAAAAGAAAAACAAATTGAAAACGTATTATGTTTCTTTTTTGTTTTTTTTTTTGCACATTTTTGGTTATTGACATTAAATTCTAAAACTTGACCCAATTGTTAAAATTAAAAACCAACAAATTACTCTAAAGAGAGAGAGCCACCTACTACAACAAAACATTTTGATTTCATTTTGTTTTTATTGTATATACTTTCACGCTTTTTACTCATTCTCAAGTAACTGAAATACTTCCATCACTTTTAAGATAAGATGAGAAAAAAAAAACCCAGAATTTTCAAAACTGTTGTCAAAATAATGAATTAACTGAGAGAAAACAATGATTTCTAAATTTGGTTTTATCATTATACCAAAAAGAACATCTACTTCAGAGCATGATTGCAAATTCTCAGCATATTTTTAATTTTTGTTTGTACTTTCCAAACTAAGTCAATGCTTTTATAGTTTTTAAGGCATTGCATGGTGAGTTATTCAATTATTTGTCGGTTGGCTGTAACACCACGTTTATATGAATATCTTTGTTTGCTATGTAGATTTTGTTATTTTGGGAACAAGTATTGCTTTTGCTTTAATCATGCTATAGTTTTAATGTGCCTGGTTCTTTGTATACAACAGTGACAATGTAGCTCTAATTCTAATATCATAAATGGCACCAGGCTGTCTTTTCCTCCAAGCCTCGGTTTGGTTACATTGAATCAAATAGAACAACATCCAAGATGGCCGCACCATGATATAGGTCAACGGCGTTTTGTGTACATAGTGTATACATACAAACTCGCCCCTTTGTTCGTCGTGCTATACGGTGATGTACTGTACACGACCACTTGACGTATTATGCCAAACTCAAACACCAATTAGGCCGTCTGCAAACTCGCTAAATGATTTCAACCAATAAGACCCATTAGCAGCAGAGGGCTAATTATCCCTTTGCCGGCACAAACCAAAGGGACCAATCCGTTTTTTGACATCATGTTTTGAGGACTTAATCCTAGAGAAACGTACCCACTTACCTAGAGTGCATGCTAACTCTATACATCATTGTTATTTTAAGTGAACGGTCTTAAAAAACCCTCTTGAAGGAAGTCACAAGGGAAATTGATCTAAAATGAAGTCCACTTAGGCACAAGATTATCCTGAAACTTTATTGACAGATTACAAAGTTGTGCCTCTCAGGCCTAAGTACTTTAAGTCAGCTTATTCTAAATTTCAAGTGTAACTCGTGAAGTGTTACGGGCTGGTTTTTCTTCGAGTTTTATCGCATAACAAAGTTTTCTTGACTAATGTAAATTACATGAACATTTGGATGGTAGTCTGGGGTTTTTTCAGCAGTATTTTTCTCTGCTTTGCGGTATCGGGTAGAAAAACAAAGAGCACCTTTTTTTATGCGATAATGTGGAAGCAAAACCAGTCGATTATGCAAAGCACAGAAAATGACCGCTGAGCAAAAACAGACTACCAGCCAAACGGTCATGTAATAATACACTGGTCATTGCTGGTTCCTTGCTTGGGTTTGCTCACAACTCTCGGGGAAGGACGTGTACTGTAGCTGTCTTAGCAAAACCACTAATTAGTGCGCAACTCTCTAAAAATAAAAGTACACCTTTACCCCATCTTTCCATCCATGAGTCCAATTCAATTGCATTTCTCATTCACTTAAAAGGATCAGCCAAAGAAACAGTACTCCCAGTTTTGTTATAATTATTGATAAACTAGCAAAAATCCAACAATTATTGTTACTACATTGTTGACATTAATTCCATCTCGTATATCGAGGATTGATAGTGTACAATAAAATAACTAATGAAATGCTTTTATCTTTTTCAATCTACTTTTCAGAATCCAACTCAACCTCAGCAGGCAACTTCACCCGGGTGTGGACAGCCAACTTCCGGGTAACTTCCATCAAGGACACAGAGCGAGTGCGCATGGCCGAACTTCGAGTCCTCATGGGCCGCACCTTGAGCCAGTCAACCCTAGAGGTCGCCCTTCACCACTGGGCTCCCGCTCCCTGTCCACGTGACCCGAGGCTGTTCGAGTGCTTCTCGAAGCAGCTTCTCATCTCCCGGATATTGCCGACCCATCGCCACGACGACTACGACGGAAGTGAGGTGTTTGACGTCACGGAGGGATTACGTCACTGGTTCCGTGAGGAAAATTTTCTGCGCGGGAAATACGAACTTGAGATCCGCACAGTGAGTGATGGTGCGGAGAGCTCGGAGGACTCGGTGAACTCTTTCTCAGACGAAGCAGAGCTCTCTTCGTTTTCATCGCTTTCATCATCTTCAACCTCGTTCTCACTGTTCGACGACGAATCAACCGGCTCTGGTGAGATCTCACAGGGAGAGGACAGCACCGGTGGACTAGAGGATGTCACGCTGGTAGTCTTTTCACGTGCCCTGCAGCCGGTCAACATCATCCACGACGCTCAGAGCTCAGTCAAAGTCCGCACTCCACGGGGCGCATCATCACGCAAGAACAAGAAGGAGAAGAAACATCACGACAGCTCAGCAAACAAGGCGGAACAGGAACGACTAATCCAGGAGAAACTACTACGTGAGATCATAGCTCAGAGCCGGGACGCCGGAACCTGTAGGAGAGTTAAGATGGATGTGGACTTCTACACCAGTGGCTGGGCCAGCTGGATCGTCTACCCGAAACGATTCAACGCTTACAGGTGCGCCGGGAGATGTGCCGGACCGCTCGGATCGGCGGATAATCCGAGCAACCACGCCATTATGCAGAACATGGTGCGGTCGACAGGGAGACCGGACATGGCGCCGGAACCGTGCTGTGTTCCGACTAAGTTATCTGCGTTGAGTATGATCTACCTGGAGCACGGGAACATTGTTATGAAACATCACGAGGACATGGTGGTTGAGGAATGTGGTTGCCGTTAAGAAACTTTTGGTTCATGTTTTCTTAAAGGTTCTATATGAGCACGTTTAGTAATGTCAAAGACCAGTAATGTATTCTCACTTGGTGTATCCCAACATGCATGAAAGTAAACATTTGTGAAAAATGTTGACTCAATAAGTTGCAAGAGAATAATGGAAGAAAACAAATTCATAGAAAAAAATTCTGGTACGAACTTTAGTTTCTACGATAAGCTTTCAGACTAAACAATTTGACAATGATGATTATTGTTATCCTTTTCCACCCTGTATAATACCTTTAAAAGTTCTGCAAATAACTTATTTAAATTTGATTTTTTTTATGAGCAAAAAAGACTACTAATGATAATACATTAAATTTGAAAAAATAAACCAAACAATAATAATTTTGAATTTCCAATAAAGATATGATTACTAACCTTATTATTCAAAATTGAATTTTGATTATTGTAAATTGAAACATTGATAAACAAAAGGTTTCCCTTAAATTCTATATAGTTATAAATGAATTTGTTATCAGATGTATCTGTCATCACAGTTTTCCGATTAAAATCTCTCGGCATGTGCCAACCAATATTGTAAAAATGTAATATATCCGAAAAGAGTAATTATGTATGATAAATAATAATGTGATTTTTTTCAGAATTGATATGAGTGATCGAGTTATTAAATAATGTTAAAAGTTACAACTTGTGTCGACTTTATTTCATTTAAGCCATATCGTTTCTGTTACTCGGGGGGGGGGGGGCGTCAGATACCGCGGTTCAGAAGATAGTAAACATTAAGTTGTATGCCTATACAATTTTTAGTTACAAAGAGTGACCTAGTGCATTCCATGGCTTCTATGGCAGGCAAGATACTACACTGCCCCAAAACAGGGGTGTTAAAAACTACATCACGGGTGTTGTCACATTAGTACAGCACAGGCGCTAAATCACATATTAATTGAAGTGAAGGAAAAAATATGCACATTTTAATCCGAGTCTTTGATTATTAAAGTGACTTATATTGTATCTTCCTTTATAAATTTGGCAAACAAGTCATGATTGGTTGAGAAAGTTTGATGTCTAGAGTGACCAAACTGGTCCCCTCTCTTTATCAAGACAGGTCTTATAAAACCGGTTCAATGATGCAATGATTTAGTTTTGATAAAAGGTGCTGTGACTTTAAGCTTTTCGTCCTATTTGTGTTTACGATTAGTCGGAGGTGATGTAGTTTGTCAGCTTGCACTTTCGAGCATGTACGCAGCGTCTGCGTAATATTTGTCCGCCATTGTTTTGTCCGTTGCATGTACATGTAAATTTACTACAAATCTCCATGTGAAATGAATGCGAGGTCAAAGGTACATCTGGCAGCATCCGGTCATCTTTTGTTGATACACCGCAGCGACGGGTTTTGCACTGTAACACACCCAATTCCGGTCTCGAGTGCAGACTACGTTTCTATAACGCCGTTATATACACCTCGCCCCTCGCAACGTAGTCTCATACTCAAGCCATGAATAGACCTTTATCACGCTGTCACCATCTTAGTCGTGTTCCCTGTTTTCATGAATGCTAACATTCATTGCACAAACATGGCACCAGACTATTATTTCGTCCAGCCTCAGTTTGGTTACAATGATATGGAATGGAGTAAAATCAAGATGGCCACACCGTGATAAAGGTCTAATGGCAGTTTACAGTATAAAACCCCTCACTGCTGTAAAAAAAAAAAAAAAATATGCATTCCACAGGCTGGTATAACATGGCGTGCCTCGAAGTGTGACGCCAGACGTTTAGCCTCTGTTTGTTTAAACCGATGTAAAGGTCGTTGTGAAACAATTATGAACTTGTGTTAACTGTTTAATTAGTCCGGTTCAAGTGTCTGAATCCAAAGTGCAAGCATTACAATCGGTACTGAGTGTATAAAGTGTAGAGGTTTATTTATGTAGTATTGGATTCACACACGCGGTCACAATATGGCGTCTACTGTTGCCAGGGCCCTCTATATGAGACCGTATTTATCTATTATCCATTATGATGTTTGGAGAGTTTGGAGTGGACTTTAAAAGCTATTAATTACTGGCAAATATGGGAGGGAATAGGCTATGAATTGGCCACGTGATAGTCAAAGGTAGGAATAGTTTATTTTTTAGGGAAGGTTGATTTTCAATGTTCAAAATGCGACACGACACGTAATAGAGATTACATTGCGTTGTCGGTTTTTCTCCCCCAGTATTCTGTTTAACCTTGGTTTAACTCATAAAACTGAAATGTTTACTTTACTCGGAGAGCGTTCGTTTCGTTACAAGTAGTTTATGTGTTGATGATCAACCAATATTTTAAAACGAGCTGTGTAAATCACAGCAACTCCTAAACGTCAGTTGTGCTTTTCGCCTTAAAGCCTCAGTCTTCATTTTCGAGTTTTTCCTGCCGGCGAGCGGTTTACACATCCAGGGGTGAGTGTTGATACAAAACAGCTTATAAATTAAGCTGAGAGATTTGAATCTGTGTTCTTTTCTTTGTTACCATTTTTCAGCTGTGAAGTTTCAAATATTGACCTTATTATGAACTAAGTTCTGAAACGTGAATTCTCATCAAACTATAGCGTACTTGCAAACTTGTCCACGTAATTTGGTAATTTTTTTTATGAAAAGATGACAATTTAGTTTCCTCGATGGTGTAAATTTTTGAAGCTAGAAAAAGAGTTGCCGCAAAATGTTTGTCATTTTGGTTTAGGTTGTTATTACGGGACCATACTAGAGTGGTTTAGTTCATTGGTCTCGAAAATGTGAGAATGTAAACAATGGAAGTTGACCTGGTAAGTCTGCTGCCACCTAGCGTTTCAAAGTATCTTGGTGCGCCTATACCGGCTAACTATCTTTTACTGACTTATTTACAGTAGGACAATGACCAGCGAGGCCTCCCCGTGGGAGTTGACTCCCAAGAGTCTGACGTCATTCGTGTCCACCCATCTACGCCACGGGGACCATTTTGCAGACGAGGTTGCACAGGTGCTTCGCAACCTCGTTCTTTACATTACGAAACAGGCATCGTACTCTATTGCCAGGACCTCCGTGGTAAGGAATTATGGTTCTCTAAAGTGTAATGACCAGGGGAGTCATATTCATTGATATCCCAAACTGGACTGTTCCACATGATCTAAAAGGGGTGTTTAGGTGGCAAAAACTATTAGCACATAAGTATCCCATGTCCATTTATACAGACTTACCTATAGATCCAACCCTTTGATAAGTGGAGCCGTCTGTTCTTTGTATACAGCAGGCTTATTTGACATTGTGTTAATTGAATCATTCCTTCTTCGGCAGAGTGGTGACCTCGTTTCGGGAACGACCTCGACACAAGAGGATGCCGAGTTCCAACTTTCCCTCTACCTGTCAGATTTCCGGAGTATCGGAGACTACCGTAAGGGAATCCAGGCTGTACTGGCTCAAACAAGGGATCTCCTGAAGGCCGGAGGCGTACATGACGCGGTGAAACTGCGGGGGCAGGAGAGCCTAAAGGACGGGGCAGTTCAAGTCAGGATCATGGTCAATAACGAGTGGTATGACGGAACGGTCATGCCGGCTGTGGACCTCATCGGAGCGAATCCAAGTAAATGTGAGTCTGACTTTACATTGTTTCATTACAAAGACATCATTTCGTACACCAGTAAATAGTCGTTGATTTGGAACAAAGACACATTTTGACTTGAAAGGGATTGGAACCTGCGACGTCCAGACGTCAAAGAGCGTCAATCCTGGTTAGTTCTGAACCACTGCCACATGCATGTCATGTTATGCTCCAGCCAAACATGGCGGCGTAGCACAGGCTACGTGACGTCACTCATAACAACCAATAACTTGAGCAAGTCCCACATCATGACACATGGGGTAAAATTTGAATTATATTTCAACTCCTCCTGAAGACGAGCCGAGTATACTGTCGAGACCACATGGGCTATTTTCAGAGCCAACAATCCCACAAAAGAGATACATGGGTGAACCCGCAAGTTTACTATTAATTTCTAGTCTCTTCCTATATCCTTTCATTTCAACAGCTGTTAAAGAAACAATGTACCGCCAGTTTATGCAGGACACGGATAAGCTTCCCTACCAGGCAACATTGAGTGACATCCGCCATCGTTTCAACCAAAGCCTTCCCCAAAATGTAAAAGATTTGATTCTGATGGTCAAATACTGGAGGCGGAACTGGCTCAGACTTCGAAGGGATAAACCCAACGGTCGGTTCTTCGAGTTGTTCGTTGTCCACTGTTGGGAGGGGAGTGGTGCTGGGGAGGGGTTCGGGCTTGCTGCCGGGCTGAAGGAGGTTCTACTCCTGCTGAGTGACTGGAAGAATATCAAGATCACCTGGGATGAGAGTGAACGGCGGGCCTACCCGAGACGAGTATCCGATGAAAAATGGCGAAAGATTCTTGCAAGGTTTTTAATTTTGTTTTTTTTACACAAATTACTAATGAGCAGGAAAAATTCACATGTTTTGAAGGTGTTCAAAATATTGTTTTTCGAAAGCTCACAAGGGTAAGGGGTGAACTCAATAAATCCATGCTATAATGTGCATAGTACAAATGAGTGGAAATAGCTGTCTGTCCCAGTAAAAAAACTCTGAGATCTACCCCTTTTTTTTTTTTTTTTTTTTTTTAGATATGCAGAATGGTCCAAAGTCTTGGATATCAATGAATAATATGACTCCCCATGTCATTATACTTTTGAGCACGGCTTAGTCATCAAATTGAGAACATAATGGTTTAATGGTACAAAATGTTTTAAATTAACAAACCACATCGTTGTGGTACCCGCTGCCAAAAACATAGGATTCGAACTGCCTCTAGCAACCGGGCAAACCTCGGTAGTCTAGTTGGTAAAGACACTGCTCTAGAATTGCAAGGGTCGTGGGTTCGAATCCCACCCGAGTAACATGACTGTGATATTTGTTCACAGGACTCGAGAAAGTACTGAGTATACAGTGCTAACATACATCGGTGTATGGGTAAAAACCATAAAATTAATACACATTAACAATAATAGTAACAATTTGAGACCCGTCCCCTTATGGATATGTGGAATGGTCCAGTCTAGCGTGTAAAGGAATATGACTCCACAAACTCATTACACTTTGGAGGAATGGCTTTACTTGTACAGTCCATCCCCATCACATTTTTCATTTTTTAAGTAACCATAATGGCTGTGTGTTTTTATTATTTAATTTGTATAGCAAAGACTACGACGAGCCGTTTGCTTTGGACCCCATTGACCCCTACCCTGAATACTGTGAAGGTGTCAAGATATTCACGTGGGACGATATTTCACGCACTGTGCGGGAAACGCTCCTGGAGCCATTATTCCAAGCCCTGCCAGCAGACTCAAAATGGTGACAACAAGAAGAGATGGGTTTTGATTCAAGGATCGAAATTGGAGGAAAATAAAGGGAGAGGATGCATCTGGAAATTACTCCTCCGACTTATATAAATTTTATTACAAATTGTGTATGGACAGGACCGCTTCGGATTATTTTGTTTAAAAACAACCCCCTGAGAACGGACAGTTTAAGAAGAGGATATCATTTTGTTTCATCTCAAAATTCGAATCTGTATCAGACATCTGAAAGAACACAATGTTTTAAAATGCATCATGATGGTTCTTGTTTTCTTTCATTAATAACTTATTGCAATTTCGATGATCAATTGGGCCCAGAATATCACAGGTTTGCAGTATGTTATGCATACAAGTGTTGGTATAGGCCAACACCAAGAAAGGATAAAAATCTTTGACATTCACCGAAATAAATGTCATAATAAATTGCAATCGATAAACACTAAAAGTGTTTTTCTCAATTATGAATACAAATCAGGCCCTGCATGTCTTTCGCCCTTTGATTGAACTCAGCCCTTCGAGTTATGAATATTCAATATGCATGAATTCAGCTCTGCTTTCATTGGTTGTTGAACGCCCTGGAGACTCTTCTGTGTTTTTAGTTGGCCACTCTCCAACAAAGGGGTACTAATTGCGCCTATATTGTTCATTAAAATGATGGCTGGTCGTTTCAACGAGTCCTTTCCAATTCAAGGACTCGATCAACAGCGCAGCGATGAAAACTGAATCCCACAAAATTCTGATTCAATTTGAATGCATTTGATGCTGAAACTGTTCACTGTTTATGATAAACTGTGTAAGTTAGTTCACCAATCCTCAATCAGCATTGTACACCATGAAACTACTCATGTGCCTTGTATTCGTGTGGAAGATTGTAGACACTTTACAGTCAGCTCAACTTTCATGCGCAAGGCTGCAGCAACCCCATCTTTGGAAGCAACATGGCGGTTCGTGCTACCTGTTTCTGGACGCGAGGATAGCTCGCGGGCCCGCCATGGATTTCTGCCGGTCAAAGTGTGCCGAGTTATCAACCCCGACTACTGAACTAGAGAATGAACTAATATGGCGCTTGTTTAAAGACGGGGTCGATCCAGATTTTAACTACAGCAAGAGAATGTGGCTTGGGTGTAACAACACCAACGGAGCATGGGTGTGTCTGGGGGATACACCCGAGATAAAATACCGCAATTGGTTGGATGGTGTTGAACCCTCTACTGAAAATGCGTGCACGGTAATGAGGCACACGGACGGGACATGGGAAGGGCCGCAATGCGATGTAAAATACCCCAAATTCACACTCTGCAAGACACCGGCTACTGGTGAACCAATCTCACCCATAACTCTTAGATGTACCTCGATGCCTAAACCTAGCGGACTCTGCCCCGACCCGATCCACACCGTGAAAGTAACGAGCCCAATGCAGTGTTGCCTGGCGTGCGCAAAGGAGTGTAGCTGCCGTTCTTTCAGCCTAACCAACACCCTGGACTGCCAGATGAACCCGGGTAAGATCAACGGTGCGATTACTACCTTGAGAAATCAGACGTCGTGTGAATACTACGAGTATGAGATGTGAGGTTTATTCATCAGTTGAAAATTTGACTTTAATTGAAATCATTGCCGAATAACTGTATGTATATTAAGACAGTGAGAGTAAACATATTGCGATCGTGGCATTCCGAGCATGTTTACTGCACAACGTTGGGAGGCGTTTGGTCGGTCCTTTTTGAAAGTTCTTGTCAGTATGCGCGTGCTCAGATGATCTACACGCGCAATACTGAGCATGCGCCGAAAAAGGGCAGTTATGTCTGCTGCCACCAGCGTTTCAAAAGTCTCTCATTAAACGGGTTGGTAGAAACTTGTGGTCGTGCTTCTTGTTATGTAACCATTATTTTGACAATCAGAACCCTTTCATCATTTACTGCAATTGTTATATTAAACTATGAGTATGATGGCTTTTATCAAAACACCCAACTTCAAGGTTTCTTTTTATGTGATGGAAACATTTTAATGAATCTGCTACATCTTCTGTCTCTAACGAACACTTGAAGACGACTTAAAAGGAGAGTTTGAATCTGATAAAAGTACTCCAAAAGATTCTGGCCATTAAAACTTCCTAGGTAAGGAGCATTAAGGAGTGATCGACAGTATAAAATACATCATTAGAAATTACCCTCATTAATGAACTAACACGGCACGCCATTTTGTGGAGTCAAATTTTTGACTCCACAAAAAGGCCGACCTTGTTAGTTCGCAAAATAAAACTTAAACCCACGCAATTTCGAGGCATGTATGATTACTACTTTGATTAACATCTTTCTAACCATATGCACTTCATAACAAACGGTTTCAAAGTGAATGCTTTTCACAGACAAACTCGCCCGATCCAAGACAGTCCCTTAAATATATAGTTTTAGAGAAAGGGGTAATGTTTCACCCTCAAACTTGAATTAGAGAACATGAAGCCATTCTCAGACATTTTGTACCCCCCCTTGCCCTACTCTTGTGATGCACCAAGTTGGGATACTGGTCTCTGACAATTACCAACGGTGTACACTGCCTTTAAAATGTAGTCATACTAAAATTACAGTCGATAACAACACACGCGCTTCCGTACAATTTGACGGTTGTTTTTCTTCTCCAAGGCAAAATGATTGCTTTTTGTTTCGCTTGTTTGTTTTAGCCCTTTGAATTATGAATACACATCGTGATTGCAATCAATGTATTTCGCTGTGTTTCCATTGGCTGTTGAACAACATGGAGACTCCTCTACTTCTCATTTCCCAACAATTGGTCACTCTCCAACTCTGATTGCGCCGTTAGTTTGGAACGAAAGGGACAGTCAGAGCTGCTGTTACATACGAACGATGACTGGTCTTCTACTTGACGTTTCTACGAGTCCTTTCCAATTAATGTACAATACATTACGAATGGTCAACAGCGCAGTGATGCACTGAATCTCCCCAAATTCCGATAACTTGAACATCTTTCAGAATGATGCTGAAACTGTTCACTGAAGAACTGTGATAAACTGTGTAAGATAGTTCCCCAATCCTCAAACAACACTGTACAGAATGAAGCTACTAGTGTGCTTTGTATTCGTATGGAAGATTGTAGATACTTTACAGTCAGCTCAACTTTCATGCGCAAGGCTGCAGCAACCCCATCTTTGGAAGCAACGCAGCGGTTCGTGCTACCTGTTTCTGGACTCGAAGCTAGCTCGTGGGCCCGCTGTAGAACTCTGCCGGTCCAAGTGTGCCGAGTTAACAGCCCCAACGACCGACGAAGAGAATGAAATAGCATGGGGTGTGTTCAAATACGCCATCGAGCAGGGTGTGACCAAAATGTGGCTTGGGTGTAACAACACCAACGGAGCATGGATGTGTCTGGGTGATACACCCGGGAAGAAGTACCGCAATTGGTGGAATCGAGTCGACCCCGAAACTGAAAATACGTGTGCGGCAATGAGGCACTCAGACGGGAAATGGTATGGAGCTGTGTGCGATAAAGATAACTACCCGAAATACACCCTCTGCGAGGCACCGGCTACTGTTGGACCATTCGCCCTTAGATGTGCCTCGATGCCGAAACCCAGCGGACTCTGCCCCGACCCGACCCACACCGTGAAAGTAACGAGCCCAATGCAGTGTTGCCTGGCGTGCGCAAAGGAGTGTAGCTGCCGTTCTTTCAGCCTAACCCACTCACTTGACTGCCAGATGAACCCGGGTAAGATCAACGGTGCGAGTACTACCTTGAGAAATCGGACGTCGTGTGAATACTACGAGTATGAGATGTGAGGTTTATTCATCAGTTGAAAACATGACTTTAGTTTAAATGATCAAAGCACAACAGTTAGCCAAAAGACTATAGACTGTGAAGTATTCCTGTGTTTTTTAAAAAAAACCTTAAAGTGAGCATGAACTATAAATAATTCCCGTGCATATGACGTCACTCACTCAAACAGCACGATCAGCGAGTCAGAAGGGCTCAGAACACTGGACACGACCTCAGCGTTAACAGTAGACTTGATGACAAGTCGTTAGCGCTGCATGTCACAAACACACTCTCTCTTTCTCTCTATACTTTCTTGCAACGGTCGTAGGTAGCGCGTGGCAAGGTCCGTCCTCCGCTTGCGACTGACTCACACACATACTGGGATCGAGGATGTGTGTATGTACCGTCCCCGTAACTACACCGCGCTTAACAATTACCAACTTGACGTGCTCAACGGTGCGTCTTATGCAAGGGGTTTAATCACCACACAGGTCACGTATCAACTCATGATAAATACGCTTAAATGTAACACTGTAAAATATTATTTGGACGTCTGACAACCTCTTTAAATATATATATTTGTTTTTATTTATTTTTTATTTTTTTATACACATGTACATTTTATAGGCTAAACGGCGGCTTTTGGCTAAGGCTCCGGCTTGCGCTCTGTCATTGTTTTAGAGCAGTTTACATTACGCACGGTGATTTAAAACATAAAACGGAGCCTTGAGCCGGTTGCAGAGCCCAAACCAAGGTTTGGAAACTACTTTTTAATGACATGGGTGTGTAACACGAACGACACACCGACGTTGAACATTACCATCACGCGGATGTTTCGAAACTCCATAAATTCAAATACTTTGCAACCGTAGACACGTGCCTTATGTGTGTATTACTATTCCTGATATTGGTTTAATGTTGATTACACTCTGCGGTCGGCCAAAAAGACAGCCAGGTCGAGTTATTTTTTTTTAAGGTTGTAATTTCTTCAAATTTAATGTTGGAAATACACTAAAATAATGTGAATAGTAAGAACCGTTCGATTTTGTGTATGTAGCTATCAACATCATTAATATTACAATAACAACAAAAAGTTTAAACGTCTTCAAATTCATGTTTTTCTGTGTAAGATGTGTGTTTAAGAATTAACAATCAATGTGGCAGAAGATTCTGTCGTCAAATTGAACAGAATCCAGGTTTTGGTAAAGCGCCCTCTAGTGTCTGATTGCGATAGTTAAGTCGATGCGTTGACCAACGTATTGGACCAAGACTACTGTCGTAACTTGTTTGTGTGACTTGTACGTCGGTGCTTGATCCTTTCAGGGTCGAATAAAGTATATATAGTACAGAGTTCTTATAAAGCACATCACTACATCAACGGGTGCTTAAACAAATTTAAAAATATGGATGGTACATGTTTCTCTATCCATGGGTCTGGAGGGGGGGGGGGTGGTGGCGGCGGAGGGGGGCATTCACCTCCTCCTCCCGCTGACTTCCCCGTGATGCAAGCGAACTGTATGGTGGCCCTGAAGGGACATCGCATATCGCAAACGTGTGCGCATACGTATGCGATGTCGTAAAACAATTCGCAAATATGTGCGCATACGAATGCAATGTCGTGAAACAATTCGCGAATATGTGCGCACACGTATGCAATGTCGTGAAACAATTCGCGAATACGTGCGCACACGTATGCAATGTCGTGAAACAATTCGCGAATATGTGCGCACACGTATGCAATGTCGTGAAACAATTCGCGAATATGTGCGCACACGTCTGCGAATATTATTTGCGATGTCGTGAATTTTATTGCATACCATGTTGCATACCTTTGAATAAAATGTCTAATGATCTGGGGGGTTTCTTTCCAACAGTGAGATAAGCGGTAGTCATTGCAGCAGTAGTCTTGTTGTGAGGCAAGCGAGGCGTGTGGTCGTCCTTGGCCTGGTGCCAAGTTCCTGGGTACACACATGCTTTACAGAGGGAGCCTGCTGTAGCGCCACAGTACTCCCTAGATCGGTAACAAATTATCCACAACTATGACATCATCCTAATGGTATGCAACATGGTATGCAATAAAATTCACGACATTGCAAAACAAATCGCACTCGTGTGCGCACATATTCACGATTTGGTTCACGAAATTGCATACGTGTGCGCACATATTCACGATTTGGTTCACGAGATTGCATACGTGTGCGCACATATTCGCGATTTGTTTCACGACATTGCATACGTGTGCGCACATATTCGCGAATTGTTTCACGACATTGCATACGTGTGCGCACATATTCGCGAATTGTTTCACGATATTGTATACGTGTGCGCATATATTCGCGATTTGTTTCACGACATTGCATACGTGTGCGCACACGTTTGCGTTATGCGATGTGACTTCGGGGCCACCATAGAACTGTGACCATAGAGCAACTTTGACCGTGTATCTCAACTTGCTGAGCGTTACGTGTTTAGAAAGCGATGGCAGGAAAGTGATTGCACAATAAAGGTGGCCTTCGGCACGCTATTGTTGACTCCTGTGAACCATGGACGGCGGGGGGCCAGGCGACGGAAATAAATTCACTCATACGATACACCAATGGTCAATAAATAACATGTACAGTGGCGATATTTGCTTGCTGCGTTGGTACGATCCATTGCGTGTATAGGACCTCACTATATTCCAATTAGTCTTCATGGTATTGTCTTATTGTGGTTCAGACATTACTCAGCAGAGGTAGGCAGACAGAGGGCATTGGGGTTAGCTGCCGTGTGTTTACGGAGGGAGATTGAGCAACATGATTGCTAGTGCCATTCTGCTCTCACTATATTGATTTTCTGTGATGGTAAGTATACGTCTGTCTCAGTGGCAGTAGAATAGAAACGAGTCGTTTGCCTATGGTGTTGGTATAACAAGAATGGTATTTTACATTATCACTTTTTTTTTTATAGGTACCAGTCACTTTGACTTCTGTTTGCTGATGGGGCGTTATTGTGCTACGGTTAGAGAATTATGTTTTCTGTATTTCCATTATTATTATTATTTACAGATGTCAATGTTGTCTATTTATATTGTTAGTTGTTCATGTACAACAGCTACTATCGTAGCGAAACCAGAATTGCAACTATTTGGGGTTTTATGACAAAATGACATAGTTATGACAGGTTGTTATGTCATATACAGTGACTGATACAGACACATCTAGCACTGGGATGTTGAAATAATGAGGTGTATAAGTGACACAAAATGTTAAAGACAGTGGACACTATTGGTAGTTACTCAAAATAATTATTCACACACAACCGTACTTGGTGACGAGTAATGGGGGAGAGGTTGATAGTACAAAACATTGTGAGAAATGTCTCCCTCTGAAGTGACATAGTTTTCGAGAAAGAAGTAATTTTCTACGAATTTGATTTCGAAACCTCAGATTTAGAATTTGAAATCAAGCATCTGAAAGCATACAACTTCGTGTGACAACAAGGATGTTTTTTATTTCAGTCATATCGCGCAACTTCAATGACCAATATTGAGCTCAAGTTTTTACAGGTTTGTTATTCTGTGCATACGTTGAGATACACCAAGTGAGACGACTGGTTTTTGACAATTGCCAATAGTGTCAACTGCCTTGGTGTTTGTCGAAATTAATATGCGTACACTGTTTGTTAACACCATGTTATAGTTAATATTCTCTCTATTGTATTAACAACACCCATCCATGGTGTCGGGTTTAAACACAAAGCTTTTGCAGTGTAAAAGAGCCACATTTTCGTGTTGGCCGCAATTTTTAAAGTTTTTTTTTTTTTTTTTTTTTTGTATTTTGAAAGCAAACATTTTGTGCGATAAAGGTTGTTCTTCTTCCATTAGTAGGGACTTTTCGTTTTCGACGACGGATGGTTCTGCGACGGTTGTTCAGCTAAACGTTGTCGTTTTCAGCACAACGAAGATTCATCCCAAGTACTGTCGTAGAAATTGAGGGACGACCGTCCTCAAAGCCGACGCATGCGCAGATGACGCCAAATGTCATCTTTACCGTCGCAGAACCATCCGTCGTCGAAAACGAAAAGTCCCTACTACTCGCAACTTCAACGACCAAAATTTTGAGCTCAAATTTGCACAGGTTTGTTATTGTATGCATGTTGAGATACAGAAGTGGGGAGGACGCCGGTCTTTGAAAATTACCAATATACACTTGGCACTATTGGTAATTGTCAAAGACCAGTCTGTTCACTTGGTGTATCTCATTATATGCATAAAATAACAAACCTGTGCAAATTTGAGCTCAATTGGTCGTCGAAGTTGCGAGTTAATAATGAAAGAAGAAAAAACACGTGGCCCCCCTTCTCACACGAAGTTGTGTGCTTTTAGATGTGCTTTCAAGACCTCAAAATTCTAAATCTGAGGTTTCGAAATCAAATTCGATGAAATTACTTCGTTTGCGAAAACTACGTCACTCCAGAGGGAGCCGTTTCTCACATGATGTTTTATACTATCAACCTCTCCCCATTACTCGTTATCAAGAAAGGTTTTATTCTAACAATTATTTTGAGTAATTACCAATGATAGTGTCCACTGCCTTTAAAGCTATTGGACACTTTCGGAACAGAAAGAAAACAAAGTTCACCGATTTACAGATAACTTACAGGGTTTACAGAAGGTAATGGTGAAAGACTTCTCTTGAAATATTATTCCATGAAATGCTTTACTTTTTGAGAAAACATTAAAACATTTATCAATTCTCGATATCGAGAATTACAGATTTGTAGTAAACACATGTCATGACACGGCGAAACGTGCGGAAACAAGGGTGGGTTTTCCCGTTATTTTCTCCCGACTCTGATGATCGATTGAGCCTAAATTTTCACAGGTTTGTTATTATATATGGAAGTAGTGAAACATAAAGTGTGGGATTTTGGACAATACTGTTTACCGAAAGTGTCCAATGCCTTTAATTAACTCGTTATGCCCGTGCAGGGAGACCGAATCCAGGAGGCGCGAATCTCCTGCCACCCGTAACGCGTGGGTTAAAGGCAGTGGACACTATTGGTAATTACTCAAAATAATTATCATCATAAAACCTTTCTTGATTACGACTAATGGGGAGAGGTTGATGGTATAACACATTGTGTGAAATGGCTCCCTCTGAAGTGACGTATTTTTCGAGAAAGAGGTAATTTTTCACGAATTTGATTTCGAGACCTCAAGTTTAGAATTTGAGGTCTCGAAATCAAGCATCAGAAAGCACACAACTTCGTGTGACAAGGGTGTTTTTTCTTTCATTATTATCTCGCAAGTTCGACGACCGATTGAGCTGAAATTTTCACAGGTTTGTTATTCTATGCATATGATGAGATACACCAACTGTGAAGACTAGTCTTTGACAATTACCAATAGTGTCCAGTATCTTTAAACAACCTTTTAGGTTTCAAACCACTGACTTGCCACGGCATGCGTAACTTTCTGTTCAAGGACTGTGTGTAAACATGGAGGAAGAAATAAAAAAAAACAGTTTGTAAAGAACTGGATGGGATTGTTTGCTTTTTTCAAAACAGACTCGAACTGCTTTTGTTCATCGGGTTAAGGGTCGCGGTGGACCAGTGGTTTCGTGAACAAGTCACCGTGTATTGGAGGAGTATCGGCCTACTTCTAAAGCACTTGGTTAGGAGCTGCTGTATTTTGGTGGTAATTTTGTCAGAGTTCGTTAAATTAATTAAGTTGTTTACCAAAGAGCTGCATTTTCATGGTAATTTGACTTGATTTGGAGCCCGTGGTAAGTTGAATTTCCAAAAGATGATTTATTTCCCACTGAAGAGATGTACTTTTTGTGGTAATTTAAGTTATGTGTTTTTAGGACCCGTGGTAAGTTGTAATTTACCGTAGAGTCGGTTTGGGGTAATTTGACTTGAGTTAATGCCCGCGGTAAGATCTATTTTTAACGATTACTTTACCACAGAGCTGTATTTTTGACTTGAGTTGCAGCCCGTTGTAGGTTGTGTTTTTAACGGCGATTTTACCGAAACTGTGGTTGACTAGAGTTAGGACTTGCTGTATGCTGTATTTTAAACGCCTTTTACTATAGAGCTTAAAAGCAGTGGACACTATTGGTAATTACTCAAAATAATTATAAGCATAAAACCTTATTTGGTAACGAGTAATGGGGAGATGTCTCGAAGTCAAGCATCAGAAAGCACAGAACTTCATGTGACAAGGGTGTTTTTTTTCTTTCATAGTTATCCTGCAACTCCGACGACCAATCGAGCTCAAATTTTAACAGGTTGTTATTTTATGCATAATGTTGAGATACACCAAGGGAGAAGACTGGTCTTTGACAACTACCAATAGTGTCCAGTGTCTTTTATTACTATGGTCTTTTGGCTTGAGTAGGGCCCGTGGCAAGTTGTATTTTCAACGCCTTCGAGCATATACCGATGTATTTGATTATTGTAATCTGGATTGAGTAGGGCTCAGGGTAAGTTTTGTTTTCAACGTCTTTGGCCTAAGAGTGTATTTGTTGTGATCTTTTGACATCTGTCAAACTTTGACGAAATAAAGAAAAACTAATTTGAGGCATTTTGGGTGCGGATCATTATTCTACAACGTGTATTCCTTTAAAGGTCAATTCGAGGCCCTCAAAATGGTCATGAAAGAACATTATGTAAATAAAATTAATAACATAAAAATTATACACAGAAGCCCAATCGGGCGAAGTCCAGATCCACTGTTCATTTATTCTAATTCATTGTATCAATGTTGTCATTGCCTCATTGTTCTCAGTGCATCATCGTTCGTTCTATTGTAAACACAGGTTTAGGTCGAGTTGGCACCTGAGGGGATGGGCGAGATAGCGACGCCAAGTCAACACCGTTTGAAGAACCAACAATCTACGTGCCGGGCAAAGCACGGCAAAGATGACAGTAGCAACTCCTTGGCTGGTTACTACCCAGAGGGGGGATGGGGCTATGTGGTCGTTGTGGCCGCCTTCTTTGCCCTTATGACCCAGATGGGAATAATCGTCTCCATGGGGGTGTATCTAGAACACATCGAGAAGGAGTTTCACGCTGGGGCTGGGATCGGCGGTTGGATTTCCAGCGGGTGTTTCGCTGTCCTTGCGTTGTCATGTGAGTTTTCACCATGCATTCATTCATCCATTCAAACAACGAGTCAAAAACAGTTAATTGCCCGACGTTTGACCCTGTCTTTCTCGAAGGCTGTTTTTGCATTTATAAAAACGCGACCATGCATTTATATCGATTAAACACCTTAAGTTTGGTAATTGTAAATTCCACTTCCTTTGTCGCACAAGTTTAGGTGCTTTCAGATGCCTTCAACTTGAGACCTCATCTAAGGTCTCGAATTCAATTCAATTATTTTAGTGAGAAATTATTTCTGCCTTTAAAACAATCGAATGGCTCCAAAAACAAAGGTATACACTTTGATGCATTTAAGGGCCCCTGGTGTGATATTTAGGGCTATTGGCTTTACGGAAACTTGTTTCCTTATGGTGAAAGAAACTACCGGAAATAACACGGGTTGGAAAAATAGTTATTGCATTGAGGCCTGATGGGTGTCACACGATGTCGAGGTGACTCACGTGCTACCCCAGTTTTTTGTTCACCTTGGATGAGAAAGAAAAACTAAACTGTCACTAATTTGTTCACACTTTCCTTGGAGCGTGGACAGGTAGGAAATGCTTGGAGGTTAACTAGACGCTTTTACAACTATCACCTCTTGCACATGCGTAGTGTTTCTTCTGCATTAGGTGTAAAGTGTTTGTATACGTTTGGTAATGACTGTTTGAACGGGCTAAAGCACATAGAGAAAGGACATGCTCTCTGGTTCACAAACGCAACATTTCATTTTGGTAGGTTGACAATAGTGTGCCAACAAGCATTGCAAAAATGCCATGGGATATGCATTAAAGGCAGTAGACACTATTGGTAATTGTTCAAGCCTGGCCTTCACAGTTGGTGTTTCTCAACATATGCATAAAATAACAAACCTGTGAAAAATTGAGCTCCATCGGTCATCGAACTTGCGAGATGATAATGAAAGAAAATAAAACTGTCACACGAAGTTGTGTGCTTTTAGATGCTTGATTTCGAGACCTCAAATTCTAAACTTGAGGTCTCGAAATCAAATTCGTGGAAAATACTTTCTCGAAAAACTACGCCAATTCAGAGGGAGCCGTTTCTCACAATGTTTTATACTATCAACTCTCCCCATTACTTGTTACCAAGTAAGGTTTTTATGCTGATAATTATTTTTTAATAATTATCAAACGTGTACCTTTCCTTTAATACTTTTGCAGTTTCGTTTTCTTTGTGTGTCTGGTGTTTTGTTACCACCAATGTGTGTTTATTTACTTTTGCTTGGTGTATTGTGTTCTTTTGAGATTATTGTCTGGTTTTACCCACCCTTAATACACCGAAAATGTGTGTATAAGCACTGTAAACTCAGTACTTTTCGGAGTTCTGGATTTTTTTTACAGGCATATTAGAAATTGCCTGTGTAACCAAGTGGCAGGCAACACAACAATACAAACCGAAATGGCCGTCTTCAGAAAAGGTGTGATTTTCTAACATTAAGTAGGATAAAAACAAGACCGCACGCTCAACGAGTTGTACGTTTATCAAATAATAAGCAGTTTCCATATTTTAATAATAATTTGCAACTTACTGAAACTTGGAATGATGCTAGTGGGTTTCGTCGGGCTGTGGCATGGAGCTATGTGTCATTAGATTCGTTAACGGAACAAAAGTCATAATTATAAAGTGCTCAACAAAATAGCAGAACGAACGAAGGACACAAAAAGTCTTGCCGCTGTCGCTTCTTGTCTTGTGCAGGAATGATTTGAGTCAAGCGCTGCCAATGCAGGATAGCTCAACGCCACACCCTTAAACGCCTCAGCGAACTGCAAGTATTCTGTTGGGTTACTTTTAAAGAAAGGAATGCGTAACATGAATGCAAGGGTCGCGGCTTCGAATCCCACCAGTACCCGAGTAATTTGCCTGTGATATTTTTTCACAAGAATCGGGAAAGTCTTTACTGAGTATGCTAACACACATCGGTGTATGGGTAAAACCCAAATGAATATTCGTTACCCCCGGTGCAAGTTTGACATCTAGTATAGTCAATTGACTATAGGTACTTCTAAGTCAGTGTAGATTCGGAATTCTAGATACCTCTATAAATTTCTTTAAAAACTCTTCTGTATATACTAACCACTACCTGGGCGTATACGTCTTTCTTAGTAATGCATGAGGTACGTCACAATGCTAACCCAAAACGAGGCGATGGGCGCGGCCACTGCAAGTGATGGGGGACGTGAGCCCATAGCCTCATTTTGGGTAATAATTATGACGTCAAGCATAAGTATTAAGAGAGGCAGAATGGTAGGAAGCCGGGCCGGGACTACAGATTTCACTTTTAGTTGATTGAGGGACATCCTACTAACTTTACTTCCGCCGAGTAAGTTCCTAATGGGGGAGCTTGGGACGCTAGGTGGCAGCAGACTTACCAGGTAAATTTCCATTGTTTACGTAGTTCTGAGCGTGCGCACATGCCCGAGAACAATGGATTTTACCTGGTAAGTCTGCTGCCACCTACGTCCCAAAAGTCTCCCATCGGTCTCAACTGGGAAGGAACTCCTCTGGCCCCAAGAGTCCTCGCCAATGCAATAAATCCCAAACTTGTATTTCTTGTTATTCTCATCACCCACAGCACCAGTTGCAGGACACACCATGCAGCATATCGGATGTAGAGCCACGGCGATGATAGGGGGCGCTATCATGTGTTCAGGGTTCGTCTGTGGGATGTTTGCAAGCTCTGTCCTACAGCTATTTATGTTTGCCGACGTCGTAGCAGGTAAACAAAAGGCCTTAGGCTACTTTTAAATTTCATATTATGCTTGTTTGTCGCTACTCGGCACCTCTAGCTGAAAGCACTGTTTTGCTGAGAAGGTAAAGGAGAAAATACATGGATAAAATAAAGCTGGTAGTCAAAACATATTCTTTCTGCAGCGAAAATAAAGTAAAATAATGTTCTTCCTTATAAATAGTTCATCCAGAGATCACACCCCCTGGAGGTCGTTGGTTCGAATCACGCTCTGCTCATTTTGTCTTTGTTCAACCTCAATGTGTTTTTGTAACTTTCACTTTCTCCGTTACTTGATTTTTCATACAGGTTTTGGTGGCTCGTTGACGCACATCTCGGCAACGGTCGTGGTTGGTCAATACTTCAACAGACGCTACGCCTTGGCGAACTGTTTCGCGTACACGGGGCAGGGGATCGGCATTATGATTTTCCCGCCCATTCTCCAAACGCTGATAGAGACGTATGGCTGGCGCGGCTGTATGCTCATACAGGGCGCCCTCACTCTGCACATATCAGTAGCAGCGTCTCTCTACAGACCTGTTCGGAAGCCTCGCGCTCGTGTCCACAACCAATCGCAACTTCGACGGCTGAGAGACACGCAAAAAGACGTTTACCGTACAGCAGAAGAAGTATCCGAAAAGAATCGAACCTCAAACAGTCGTCCGTCAGATTATATGTTAGATAAAAGCGACCAGACTACATTCACCGACGAATTTGACGACCCACCGAGGGCTGCTCCAGGAGGAGAGACGCCAACCAGCAGGTTTGCGGACGAGGTTGTACAGACTGATTTTCCTGACGAACCCGTCGAATCAAACACCGTGTCCGATAACACTTCCGGGTCCACCACTGCGTCATCTGTTGACTCGATCGTACATCTAACCGAAGTCGGTGTTCAGACGAAGTTCACCAATGAGGAAAATCTGGCTAGGTTCCTCGCGAAGGAAGACCAATTCCTGGACGGTGGAAGTCGTGGGCCTTGGCAGTGTCTCCGGAGACTGTGCCGGCAGAAGTGTGGCGGTGTGTCGGCGGCGTCCTTGGTCTTCATCTACGCCGTGTTTGTCTTCGAGACCTTCGGCTACGGTGGGTTCTTCGCTCATATCGTCGCGAAGGGTGGCGAGATTGGCGGGACTGAAGGCCAAGCCACATGGGCTCTGTCAATCTTTGGTAGGTTCCTATGACTTGGTTCTCTGAGCTGTTTGAATAGCAAGTTTAAGTTCCTTGTCTGTTTGTTTTCAAAGTTATTTGTTAGTCGTAGTTCAAGTCGGTTTTCCAGCAAACATGACGGTACAGGGCCAATGCCGGTGTGGCAGGAGATTCTGTTCCCCATGAGGGCGAACTGTGTACAAACTTCTTCCGATAGCGCCCTCTTTCGAATCATCCTCCATCATCCCACAAGGGGGGGGGGGGGGATTCTGTACCCCACATGGGGAAATTAACATGTGCTACAGGAGAAGGATTCAAACGAAGGCGCTATCGGTGATTGTCACACTGATTGGAAACCAACTGGACTGAACTCTGTATGTTCTTGTTATGTTCTTTTACAGGCGTAGGTAGTTTAACTGGCAGAATTACACACGGATGGATTCTAGACCGTAAAATCCTCTCACCGCGAACAGTCAACGCCCTCTCCCTGGTTATCTCCGGGGGTGCGTCGGTTTTAGTCGCCGTCGTAGACACCATGCCCGGAGTTCTCGCCGGAGCGTTCTTTGCCGGTCTCGGGAGCGGATGGTACCTGCCGCTGCAGCAGGTTCTACTGAGGAATGTCGTGGGACAGTCCAGGCTACATCTTGCATATGGTTACGGATTGGCGTTTGAGGGGATTGGATCGCTTGCTGGGGGAATCGTTATAGGTAAGCCGATGTTAAGAACTAATAGTAAATATTTATTTGAAGAGCCTTTTCGTCACACGAGGCAACTTTGAGAAAACCGACTGCAGTGCATGCACAAGGAACACTTTTGGAGCACATGAGTCATTTCCAAACAATGTATTTCATTCATTCCTCAAAGACAAACATATGCACTTGGAAATGGCTTTTCTTCTTAGAGAAAAAACCTCTCAGTGTCCACAAGAAAAAGGTCACGGATGCTACATCCGTGCAATCCTGCCATTGATGAAGACTGTAGTTTCGGCCGAAAATTACAGATACGGAAACATTTCCTTTTATTTTGATCAAAGGTTAAAACACTAACTGTATTATGTTGGCGTTGTTATTTTGAAGGTTATATTCGTGACGTCACCGGAAGCTACGTCCTGGCCTACTGCTTTCTTGGTTTCGTCTTCATGCTCGGCGTGGCGGTATTCATAATGGACTGTTTCTTCGAGAAGAAACGATCGTCCGTACAGGACTTGCGCGTTGATCTCAAGTCGGAGCAGCCTACACGTGAAACAGTGGTTTGAGTACACGGCTGTTTCATGTTTTGATATCTACCCAAACACAAAATAATAGGGCAAGTCGGAGCAACCTGCACATGAAATAGTGGTTTGAGTACACGGCTGTTTCATGTTTTGGGAGCAGCCTGTCAATGTAACAGTTGTATAAGTACACGGATGTTTCATGTTTTGGGAGCAGTCTGCCAATGAAATAGTGGTTTGAGTCCACGGCTGTTTCATGTTTGATATCTACACAAACACAACATAAGACAAGTTCGAGTAGCGACCATTTTGTCAACCCCAAGTCAGTGTGCATGAATACTATGCATGCAGTCTGGGCACAAGGCAAAATCGCCAACGGTCGACAATGGTCAACTATGACCCGCTCTCGAACTTGCTCTATAATTTACAACTAGGGGTGCGTTCGTTTAGCTTCCCTGGGTCGACCCCGGTGTGTGGCGGTTTTTTTTTCCAAGACAAACGTGTGCAGATAATTACCCACGTTCGTCCTGGAAAAAAAAACCCGCCACACTCCGGGGTCGATCCAGGGAAGCTAAACGAACGCACCCTACTTTATAAATCCGGGAGCAGTGACCCCTTATGTTTCTAGTGTTTATTTTGCGCTATTGATACCCCTAAGTTGGGGTTTAATAGATGTGCGTGTTTTTTACTTGGCCTTTCCATGTCGCAATATTATTCACTAAGTGCCTTTAAGTTTTACAAACTTCACGACTTAACCACAATAATAGTATTTGAGTTCTAGATGCAAATTATGTTTCTAAAGCGAGGCTGAACGTTTTATAGGCTCGTTTTTTCTCATAATAATGTTAGTAACTTAACCCCATTTATGCAATGAACTCAAATTGAGGCTGACTAAAATAGCCAGGGTCCAGGGTCCTTTCTTGATAAAATTACAAACATTACTCCAATGTTCACGGTGTCTGCCTACACATTCTTTAAGGTGCAATTCGAAGTTAAGGCCTTCAGTAATCATTTTAAAACGTTAACTTAAAGTTTTGATTTATGCTAGAGTTTTTATCTTTGATGTGCTGAAACTTGTCAGAAATACTCTTTCTTTAAAGCCATTATACACTTTCGGTAAACAGTATTGTCCAAGTCACACACTTCGTGTATCACAACTTATATATAAAATAACAATCCTGTGGAAATTTAGGCTCAATCGGACATCGGAGTCGGGAGAAAATAACGGGAAAACCCACTCCTGTTTTCGTGCGTTTCGCCGTGTCATGACATGTGTTTATAACAAATCCGTAATTCTCGTTAACGAGAATTTATATTGTTTTACCGTTTTCTCAAAAAGTAAAGCATTTCATGGACTAATATTTCAAGAGAAGTCTTTCACCATTACCTTCTGTAAACCCTGTAAATTATTTGTAAATCTGTGAACTTTTTTTTTTTTCTGTACCGAAAGGGTCCAACGGCTTTAAGTCTGGTGTGTCTTCCAGAATATGTACATATAGGAATATTAGCGCTTTATTGTTTGTATTAAAGGCAGTGGACACTATTGGTAATTGTCAAAGACTAGGCTTCACAGTTGGTGTATCTCAACATAGGCATAAAATAACAAACCTGTGAAAATTTGAGCTCAATCGGTCATCGAAGTTGCGAGATAATAATGAAACACAAAACACCCTTGTCACAGGAAGTTGTGTGCGTTTAGATGGTTGATTTCGAGACCTCAAGTTCTAAATCTGAGGTCTCGAAATCGTATTCGTGGAAAATTACTTCTTTCTCGAAAACTATGGCACTTCAGAGGGAGCCGTTTCTCACAATGTTTTATACCATCAACTTCTCCCATTACTCGTTACCAGGGAAGGTTTTTATGCTGATAATTATTTTGAGTAATTTACCAATAGTGTCTACCGCCTTTAAGTCTGGTGTGTCTTCCAGAATCTGTACAATTAGGAATATTAGCGCCTTATTGTTTGTATTAAATGCTGGTTTCTTCTGTAATATAAGGCACTCAATATCAGTGCCTTAACGTTTATGAAGTGGATAGGCCTACGCAAGCTTTTACAAAAAATTCTGCGCACAGTTTTATTCGAGAACTAAAATAATGTGATTTGCAAAGCATGTTAACATGTATTATTTATTTTGAAAGATTCTATCTGTAATTTTGTTTTCTTAACCCAGGGTAAAAGGGAAATGACTTGAATGAGATTTGCTGAAAAGTCGGCACTAAACAAGTTCTACGGTCCTAGTTGTTTTTCTCTTTTGATTATTATTTTCTACGTTTTAAGACGTCTGTCCAACCGTATTTCTTTCGAAGCTTTTAAATGCTTGAAAGCGCTCAAAGCGCACACCTCTTTCTAAAAAAAACTACGTTACTTCTTTAAAGGGAGCCGTTTCTCATAATTGTTTAGACTATTACGCTCCACATTGCTCCCGACAAAGTAAGTTTGTATGCAAACAATTATTTTGAGTAATATCCAATAGTGTCACGTGCCTTTAACATATTTTCCAATACCTTTTTTAAAATGTCATGTTACCGAGGCTGAACATATCCTTTATTAGGACGTGCCTTAAGTTGTTATAGTCATCTTTTTTGAGCGATAACAACATCAGGCAAAATACAATCAAACAGTCTTCGGAGTTTAGTGTAATTATTGTTTTTTAACCATAGAATATTTTATAAGGAGAATACAGTATTCATTTTAATTACATAATGTATTTTAAACGTTTAAAGGAAAACAACAATGGATTGCATGTTATTATGCACAATTTTATGCACAATTTGTTTTTATGAATTTAATATACACGAAACAGTAACTTCCACCAACACCTGTATAGACCTGTATGGACAATTCACCCACATTTTTATTTTATAAACTCGCATACATTTCAAAATGTTTTTATAGATGTTATTTCAAAGTTATATATCAGGAAAGTGGTATTTGTTTGATACATAATTACATTACACACAATGTGTACAGTAACTTCCACCAACACCTGTATAGACCTGTATGGACAATTCACCCACATTTTTATTTTATAAACTCGCATACATTTCAAAATGTTTTTATAGATGTTATTTCAAAGTTATATATCAGGAAAGTGGTATTTGTTTGATACATAATTACATTACACACAATGTGTAATATAGATTTATTTTATTATTATTGCTCGCAAACTTCCCTCACCATGTTTTGTGTGTTTCATAAACAGTTATTAATGATATACAATATAATGTACATAAAATATTTAGAAGCCAACTCATGATAAAGGTTAGAGTTGTTATTTTTGGTTTTTATTTTGCTGTGTAAATTTGTTCTTTGTAAAGTTGTCTTGGTATTTATTCCGCTGCCACGGAGTAGATTTCTAAATTCGGGAGACTACGAAGTTCTAAAACAAACTGTCTTGCCTATTAGCTGCTACTTGGGCAGGAGGTATGAATTCGGTTAGGATTACTTCTTTAGCTTTTAGTTAGACTTGATTCAAGTCCCGTTCTCGTGCAAGAGGTCCCTAGCATACCCGCAGTCAATATAGCTATCAGTAGTCCCGCATGCGGAACAGGTTTGGGGGAATGCAGAGCAGTTTTCTAGCGATGGCACGGGATCGGGATTTGAGTCAAGTCTAGCTTTTAGTGGATCGAGGAGACTTCTCGTTTAATATTAACTTTACTGCCGCGGAGTGAGTTCTTAATAGTGGTCTCAATATTTCGACTAGCCTGTTTAAAGGCAGTGGACACTATTGGTAATTACTCAAAATAATTGTCAGCATAAAACCCTACTTGAGAAACGGCTCCCTCTGAAGTGACGTAGTTTTCGAGAGAGAAGGATTTTTTCCACGAATTTGATTACGAAACTTCAGATTTAGAATTTGAGGTCTCGAAATCAACAATCTAAAAGCACACTTCGTGTGACAAGAGTGTTTTTTCTTTCATAGTTATCTCGCAACACCGACGACCAATCGAGCTAAAGTTTTCACAGGTTTGTTATTTTATGCATAATTATGTTCAGATACACCAAGTGAGAAGACTGGTCTTTGACAATTACCAATAGTGTCCAGTGTCTTTAAGAATTCAAGAAGGCATCAGTGTAGAGTCATATAAGGGCGTGGCACTTGGGCCTCGGAGGGAGTTATTATGTCCTGAAAACAACGACTGCATGGGGCGTGGCACCGGGGCCTTTTGGGAGGTTATTATGTCTGAACACAATAACTGTCTCGCCAGTAATATGCAAACACTGAAAAGGGCGTGGCACTTGGGCTTGGTAGGAAGTTCTTATCTTCTGATAACATTAATGACTGTTATCAACCATATTGCACACGCCCTCAGATGGGCGTGGCACCTGGACCTGGTAGGTGGCGGTGTCTGTACTCTTGATGCCAGTAAACGAATGACTGTAAGAGAGAAGATAGAGCAGCTATGGCGAAGAATCCGCTGATTAGATAAAACGGTACATCGTAACTTCCCGTTGCGTCCCGTAGAGCACCTGATGATAGTACGAAACATACAAGAACAAACCATAGTAAATTTAGTGATTTTTATTTAGGCTAAATTATGTTACTTAAAAAACCCCAGCCCTGTGTGACGACAGCTTTTGCCTAGGCCACGTGGCCCTTTCATGGCAAACAGCCTCCAACTCGAAAAATGAAAAATTGGACAAAGGCATCATAAAACGTGACGTGTGTAAAAAAGAAGCCATGATGGGACATACACACAACAAAGATACATAGCATGCCTTTGAAACTTTGAAATTGACAAACAAAAAACGCCCTCAACTAATTTTACCCAGAAATGACCTTGTATCATTTCTTTTTAGAAGATAACTTACCAGTGACATATCCTCCCATTGTTGAGCCGATGCCCGAGCAGAATAAAGAGAACCCGAACGCAGAGCTCAGGTACGTGATACCAACCAAGTCTCGTAGAATAACGGCTACCAGCGAGAAACAAATACCACAGCACAACCCAACAGTCGTTGCTGATGCCATCATACCACCAACTGTGGTGTTTTGTGGTATCAGTGCGGCAGTGAGCGCACACACCACAAGGGCCAATGTGAACAACCGCGAGGGCGTGATGGGTTTCCATGTGAGGAACCAACTGTGGGCAACTCGACCCATGAAGCTGCCGATACCAAGGCACGAGAGCAGCAACGATGCCTGCCAGTCTGTAACACCGGACGAGATGGCCTGATTGACGAGATGAACTGATACGCTGGAGTAACCGGCAGTGTGGAATAAACAAACACTGTACACGGCAAGGACGGCTGGAGGGTGAGTATGGCTCACGGAAAACCGAAAGCGCCTCCAAAGACTCGGGGCCGACTTGATGGACAAGTCGTCCTGATAGTTTACACTGCCCTTTGAGCAACTTGGGGCCGACTTGTTGGACAAGTCGTCCTGATAGTTTACACTGCCCTTTGAGTAATCTCTCGGTTGAGTCTCACTGCATTCTTCAGCAGTGCTTCTTGTGTCATCAGAATATCCATCACTACTACAGCTTTCTTTACTCTCCCCTCCACCGGTAAAACTTGTGAATTTCCGCCCCACGACACCACCCCGAACGGCAAGGGATTTGCGATGAAGAACGTTCGTTTTAAACCTCGACGCTGGCCGTACGAGGGCGCCCAACACTAACACATTTGAGAGGATAGCGGCCTCGATGACTAGACTCCCCCTCCAGCCGTAAGTGTCGTTGAGATATTGGACCAAAGGTGGGAAGACGAAGACACCGGCCCCGGGACCCGAGTACGCCATGCCATTGGCTACCGTGTAATGTCTGCTGTAGTATTTACCGATGACGACAACGGTTGCTACGTGAATCATTGACGCACCGAGACCTGTGTAAAACAAAACACCAAACGTTTTTGGCTGATTTTGGCGGGGAAAATTGATCATAGCAGGAAATTATGCAGTGAGAAGAGCTTAACTGAAGTACATTGTATTGCGCCGTTTGTTTTCAGAACTTGATGCTTTACAAAAACAAGGCTTGCCCCGGACACATTTTTGCGATATCGCCGAAAATCAGGAGCAAAAAACGTCCACGCAGGAGGAACAATCCCTAATAGGAATACATCTGAGAAGCACAATCTGAGAAGACTGTTGTTGAATGCTGATACAACGTAGCACTCATTTTCAAACGAAATTTAGTTAGCCGGTTGTTCAATTGAATTTTGTTGTCGTAGCTGACATTGGCCAGGAAAACCTATATTACATAGTGGCAGCGGTGGGATTTTACAAACCAAAGCCACCAAAACAGAACACAGAACACAACATATCTATGGCATTTCAGGAACTTTGCTGTAGGTGATCGTTTACATACGACAATAAGTTGTGATTGTTAGCGTTGTGTCGATAAGCAGTACAATTGGAGTATTTTATACACTCGTTTTGATTCTTGAAACAATTTATTGTATTTACCTGCCACGAGACCCAGACAGACGAAGAGATGTAGAACGGTGGTTGCGAACGACGCCGAGACGGTACCACATCCCATGAGAATTCCCCCAAGCATGATGGAACGTCGACATCCAATACGCTTCACCACGATACTACCAATTGGTCCTTCGACGAAAAATAATGTTTGCGTTTTCACTGTGTACATTTATTTGGAATCAAACGTTTCATTAAATCATTTATTCTGAATGTGAAGCCACGAACTCACAGAAAGTGAACTTAAAGGCAGTGGACACTATTGGTAATTACTCGAAATAATTATTAGCGTATTAAAAACCTTTCTTGGTGTGGCGAGTATTAATGGGGAGAGGTTGATGGTATAAAACATTGTGAGAAGTGCCATAGTTTTCGAGAAAGAAGTTATTTTCCACGAATTTAATTTCAAGTCCTCAAGTTTAGAAATTCTAAACGCACACAACTTCGTGTGACAAGGGTGTTTTTTCTTTCATTATTATCTCGCAAGTTCGATGACCGATTGAGCTCAAATTTTCACAGGTTTGTTATTTTATGCATATTTTGAGATACATGAACTGTGAAGGCTAGTCTTTGACAATTACCAAAAGTGTCCACTGCCTTTAATAAAAACTATAGCTAAATTTTAGATGTAGGAGGAAAACCTCAGAGAGATAGTACGAGAGAAACCAACGCAGTCTGGTATATATGGATTGAACAAACCATGGTGTCCACGGCGGGAATCGAACCGGGGTCCTAGAGGTAGAAGGCGATATAATGTACCTCTCCCGTTTAACCTGAATTTTCACGGAGGCTACGAATGACTTGGCTTCGTTAAAGACTTTAAGATTTGCAATGGGGATGCCTTTCGCAAAATGAAAATGGCCTTGCCCTCTTAAAGATGAGATTATAGGCCAGGAATTTCGAGTTACTTCAGGCCTGGGGCACCGATGCCAGTGCCTCTGTTGCCGTTGGTCTCGACCCAGTTGCCCCTTGAAAAGTTTGATTTTGCAATGGAACTGCTCTTTGCACAACGAAACATAAAACGGCCTTCCCTCGCAAAGATAAACTTCGAGGCTAGACAAACATTAACTTCGGTTCCCATATTCGGTCAGGGATAAGCCCAAAACAATATCTGATTATTTTATTCTCTGGCCTTGGACAATGGAATGTTGAAGTTCAAAATACGAACAATTGTATCCGTAAGTGTTTTGTTTGTGATATACGTTTCATTGTTTAATCAACCTTTGGGTTCAGTGTGGCAAGGGATCTCGTTTGGCGATTTTTTATCTTCCACCACAAAAATGTGACACACACGTACACCATTAGTCTTGTCTCGAGACTCTTTACGCAAGCACCCCGCTTCGAACGACGAACTGCACGGTACTGCAAGCAGTACTTGACACACAGTATACTGTGGCGTCGAAGCATGGCTTTTCAACTTCGTCCAAAGAAGCCGTTGCGGCTTCGTTTTCGGCTTCGTTGTACGAGGTTGAAAAACCCTAATTCGATAATAACCCCACGGTATATCCAGCACTGCAGTACCGTGTCACTAGTGTTCCTGGGGTGGATTTCACAAAGGTAGTCCTAACTTAGGACTAGTCCTATAGGCAACGCTGAGATAGGACTGGTCCTTAGTAAGGACAAGTAACTCATCCTAACTTAGGACTGGTCCTATATCTCTTAGCATTGCCTAGGACTAGTCCTAAGTTAGGACTACCTTTGTGAAATCCGCCCCTGGGCCCAATTTCATGGCTCTGCTTACCGCAGAATTCTGCGCTTACGATAACGATTCCCCGCTTACGTGAAAGCACCGAATTTCTGCGCTAGCCTTGTAAGCATAGCCTATAGTACGCTTGCCGTAAGCACAGAAGTCCCTGCTTCCGTAATCGCCGATTCTGTGCTTACGGCAGCATGAAACTCGGCCCTGGTGAGTTCAAAGCGGTGTGCTTGCGTAAAGAGGCTTGGGACAAGACTAGTATACCATGAACTTAGTCCCCATAAAGCAAACAAATGCAATCAAATTCATCTGTATTACTAACTGTCACCTGTTTCTTGCGGTTTGGGGTCACGTTGAACCCACCTTTTCTCTTTTAAGTGGAATACAGCCCAGGGGAGGCCCGGGAGTTTGTTTACCCCCACGGTTACCCCAAACACACTTTGGGTTGACATGTTCAAAATAATTGAACATAAATTGAGAACAGATAACTTTATAACTTTCTGTTTCAACAAATACTAATAACTTCAAAATAATAACAAATACAAATTTGCATGATTTACTTGGTTATTTTGAAGTCTAAAAATACAGAATTCTTTGCTTATGATTCATTCATTCATTCATTTATTAATTTCACAGGTAAAAATTTAAGAACAAACAGACAATAAGAATAGAAAAGAAAACAAATACATGCACTTAAATTAGGAGAGAGAGAAAAAAAGAAAGAAAAAGTAGCACCCTAATGGATTTTAAAAAAGTAAACTAAGTTACTATCGAGTTTATCTCCTGATGCCACAATTTAAGAAGAGACAATAAAGGACATTACAGATGAACATTATTAAAACATGGCATACAGTACACAAATATAGAACTATATGCAAGCAACAAAGTAAATGATCTTAGCAATGCGTCATGGTTATTCATGGTTTTGGTGCAGTTTTAATATCGTGACGAAGAAAACTGAACAATTCTAAAACCCTTTATCCTGTCCGTCATGCTCTCACCACATACACCTGTTCTTCTTGTGGCTTTGCCCTTAACCTTTTGCCCTCCCCCCCCCCCCCACCACAAGCAAATTTATTGCACATTACGTCTCAAACGTTCTACCTTTCAACTATTCTCACTAGACATGTTGATAAATTACACGGCAGTTTAAACGGCGTATGGCTTCTGACTGGAGTGGGACCCCTGAAATTTTTACTGAAACGATAGTATAGGAAGACCGGAGGGCTAGATACCTCAATTTGTAGAGCGCCGCGGTACTTCATATCACCGGGGGGTCGTTGGTTCAAATCCCTGGCTACACACGGCAGTTAATGGTTTTATTATGGCTTCTGATGAATGGCACCCCTGAACAAAGATACTAATGACAACGTATATAGGGAGACCGCCAACAGGGCTAGATAGCTCTGTTGGAAGAGCGCCGCCACGTTAAATCCGGAGGTCGCACGTTCAATCCCACGCTTGCAAATTATTTTACTTTGTTCAAACCCAAACCTTTATAAAAAATAATAATAGAATGCCCTGATTCATTGAGTGCCGATGTTTTGCTAAGAGTTTGCAGAGCTTTGGTCCCCTCTACTTTCAATAACTTTGATGAAAACCTGGCTGGAAGGAGAGAAGAAGAAACAAACCTCACCTGCAAAACTCTCCACGCTGACTCCCGAGCTGGCAACCCAGCCAAGCTCCCCGGATCCGGAGCTAAACTCCCGCAAGAATATCGGTACGAACATGCCCAGTGTGCCGAGGACTCCCGTACTTAGAAGTAAGGTCATAAACGAAGCGAAGACCACTACCCGGCCCCATCGCACCGTACCCCGGCCGCTGGTCGAGAGCGAGCCGCACCGCTTTGCGACGGACGGCTTCCTCCCGTACGTCCAAGTCTCGGTGACATTATTTCGCTTCTGGATAACAATTGTTTCCATATTCGGGTATTATAGTCTCCGTTGTTGATCGTCAGTTAGCCTACATGGAGGTAGGTGCGGCACATGTTGGTGTAGGACCCAGCTATTTTGGCGATCTGTGAGGAAAACATGCATGTTCCAGTGAATTTCAAAGAGTTAAGACTAGTCTTTTCTCGAGTTAGGACGAGTTACTCGTCCTGACCCAGGAATATGGCCTTAAGTTTGTAATAGCCCATGCTGGGTGTTCAAGGCGCAGAATGTGATTGGTTAATGTTGTGAGCAGACGTAGTTTTGATTGGCGCAGCAGGAATTACTGGAGAAGTGATACCCGTATCACACAAACATCCGGCTCTGAAGTAGACTTTCACAGTCCCTCTCCGAGCCAGTCGATGTTGCGCCCTCTAACGGTGATTATACTACAAAAGAAAACAGCGTCTCAAACCATGGAGGAAGAACCTCCTCCGTGCTCAACCAGAGCCCAATTTCATAGAGCTGTTAAGCACAAAAATTTGCTGAGCATGAAATTTCTTCCTTGATAAAAACAGGATTACCAACAAAATTTCCATTTGTTGCATATTTCTTGTTACTGGTATTCAGCTGTTGTTTGCTTATCTTGAAAATCATGTGAAAATTTGGTTGGTAATCCTGTTTTTATCAAGGAAGAAATTTCGTGCTAAGCGAATTTTTGTGCTTAGCAGCTCTATGAGATTGGGCCCTGGACTATACATGTATACTTCTTGGGTATAAAGTTTGCCACACTTTCAAAGGAAAATACATTTACGGTTGTCTATGCACTGCATGCGGTCCTGACATAATAAACTGCTGATAACATGAAAACTGGCAGAACAATGGGAGATCATGGAACGCTGGCTGGCAGCAGACCTACCAGGAAAATGTTATTGTTTACGCAGTTCTGAACATGCGCACATTACCGATAAAAAAAAAATGGATTTACCTTTTAAATTAAAGGAACACGTTGCCTTGGATCGCTCGAGTTGGTCTTTGCAAAGCGTTTGTAACCGTTTGTTATAAAAATGATATGGTTAGAAAACTGTTGTAAAAGTAGAATACAATGATCTACACAAATATGCCTCAAAATTGTGTGGTTTACGTTTAACCTCGCCGACTAACACGGTCGGCCATTTCCATATTAATGGCCGACCGACGTAAAATGAAAATCGTGCACATTTGAGTGATACTTGTGTGGATCATTATTTTCTACTTTTAAAACATCTTTCCAACCATATACATTTCATATCAAACGGTTTCAAACGCTTTTTTTATAGACCAACTCGTCCGATCCAAGGCAACGTGTTCCTTTAAAGTCAGCCTTTACTCGTGTAGTTCCATTGTGTACGCCTACGGGTAAATTGTCATTAATTTCCAGAGTCATTACCAAACATGAAATAATTATACAGACCCTCAAGAAAAAAAAAACCGAAAAGAAAACCCCTGAATGGTATGACTATTCATGGACCATCCAAGAGGGAAATGACTAATAACTATTTTGTCTATGCCTTCTCCTTTATCCCACATAAATAGCATCCTTTTCAGTCTGCCCGATTCACGAAAAAAATAACTTTTTTTCCCTCTTCCAATATTTAATTTTCTGTGCGTTTCAAACCCCTTGCGTTTGTTCAAGCCCCTTCCCTCCACCCCCTCTTGTGTGACGATTCTGCCAACCTAGCCCATGCCCCCCCCCCCCCGCCACCATCTTTATTCACACATTTCCACTTTAATGCATCCGTTACGCCTGCTTACTTGTTTGTGTGTGTTGAGTTGTCATTTAGCCTTCATTTAAGACCCCCACGTAGAAAAGACTCTGCTAAAAATCGAAACCTCAGGCTCAGAAACACATTATACTTGTTTAGTTTACATTTTATAATACCATTATAAAAATAGACGGGTCGTTTGCAACAGCTTATGTTTCCGTACATTAAATTAAATAACCCTAATGTATGTGTTTGCTTCGGTTTGCCCCCCCCCCCCCAATGAACATGGCTGGTTGGTTACGCCCCTGGGAGAGTACAATCGTACTCTCGGGACACAAAGGAACAGTTATACAATGGAGCTTTGGCTAATAGCTCCATTGGTAACCTACATATGGATGGCTGCACCATGCACCAAGGAGGTAGAAATGGAGCTACCTCCATGGAGAAAGGAAAAGGAAACCTTCCTCCATGGTCTATGTCCTTTCTCCAGTGGTTGCACCCACCTTCTTGAAAGTTGCTGGAAATACATGTTAGTTTTTTGCATCAAGGATTTTGTTTTTACCCTTATACACCGACGTGTATTAAAGCACTTAATACTTTTTCCAGAGTTCTGTGAAGAAACAAAATCCACAGGCTACAAATAGTTGTCGTATACTGGCCACGACAAACATAATCTTTAATCCTGACATTCAGAACATAATTGCAACGATAAGGGTTCATCGGGTGAAGGCGGCAGTGTCCTATCGGATAAGAAATAGAACTCATAAACCATGCATAAACCCTTACTCTATGCATAAACCAAAGGGTATGGCATGGCCTTCTAAATGACACCCCATGGGACCTTTCTCTGTGTAAACCGTTACTCTTATGTGCAAACATAGAGCAAGGAACAGAGTGCAAAAACAGTTGTCATAATGTTCTTCAGCTATTATAGCAACTAGTATAAGTTATATGGGGGAACGTTGAAGGGATTGTATTAGTGTTCGACAAGCTTTACGTGGTGTTATTGTGAAGAAAATAAGTAGCTAAAAAGTTTTCTCCTGTAGACGAGCAGAGTATACTGTTCGAAACGCCGAGACCAGTGACCGTCTCTTTTCAGAGCCAACACTCACTCAAATGAGATTTTACACATGGTTGTATACCCGCAGGCCTACTATTTATATTTAACTAATATCACTCATATTTAAATTATATGTAAAGTTACTCTGGAACTGTAGGTTATATATACGTTTGGTAATTGAAACTAGCTGTAGATTTAAATGTAACAGCTGTTTGTTTCAGTCCTGTCGTTCTATTTTTGATGGTCCTATTTATAATAATTATAATAATAATAAGTGTAGATAATTATATAGTGCATAAAACCGTAGAAAAGGGACAGAATTTAACCTGTGAAACTTTCATTTGAAAAGGTTGTAGAGATTTCCAGATGTTACCGAAAACCTTGCGGTACAAAATGTCCAAGCAGGAAGAATAATTTTATTATGTGGTTGGGAAAGGCTACATGAGAAGCGTTACTACAGTAACGCTTCTTGGATTCACTTTTTGGAGGAATAAAAAGTGTATTTTCCATAACCGCAGTACTCTGGTGTTTCTGATCAGCAGAGTGTGGGTTCGAATCCCCAGCCGTGACACTTGTGTCCTAAAGCAAGACACTTAACCATTGCTTCGTCCTTCGGATGTGACGTAAAGCCGTTGGTCCCATGTGTTGTGTATACTAACGCATGTAAAAGAACCCAGTGCACTTATCGAAAAGAGAAGGGGTTCGCCCCGGTGTTCCTGGCTCTGGCTGCTGTAAAATGCGCCGTAGCACCCTGTAAACCCTTATAAGGTGCTAAATAATTGGGTCTCAGAATTGATCACTGCAATAACCTATCTTTCTGAAAGTTTGAATACTATTATTATTACTCGCTGCTCGATGTGAAAAGTTTCAATATCGTATCTAAAGCTAGCGGCTGTAGGCTATGACTTCTTTTCTGACCAAAGTTGTCATTAATTTTCAGTGTCATTACCAAATTAATGTCTGTTGGGCACTTGAGCTTTGAAAAGCGTATGGTAGGAAAGTTCGTTTTTTAAAGTACAATTCACCGTTCCCGCAATATCCTTTAAATGCATCAGGGAATGCCCGGTCCCACCACTAATTAAGTAAGTTTAGTTTAGTTTATTTTGATTTAGAGTGATTTATGACACATCAAAATAAACTGTGCATGTGGTGACGGAGGCCAAAAACACAGGCATGCATGTAGGCCCACAGGGGGGCCCTTGATCTGTTCCTTGCTCTATGATCACACATAACCAGACAAAGACAACAGCAAAATTGCAAAATAAATTCAAAATACAACTGTAGAAAACATTCATAAGTATATATAGTCAATAATATAGTAAACATGGTGAACAATATGTGTCTATTTTATGTCAAACAGGTATGAAATCATTTTGGTCAATCGCTAATTCAGCTAGCTGAAGCACTTGCCACTACAACAACAACATTGTAAGTGTTTATGCTAACAATATTATTGTTAGCATAAACACTTACTTTTTAAAGAACAACGGATCGAGAGCTGTTGATAGATTAAATTATTGTGATGAACGGCTCCCTCTCTGATGAATCGTGTTTTTTAAGAGGTAATTTCTCAATCAAAATATTATATACACAATTTGTATTATGCATCTGGAAAGCACGTAAAGTAATGCAACATTACAAGGGTGTTTTTTTCTTACATCATTCTCTTGCAAATTCAGTGACCAAGGCAATTGAGTGTCAAACTTTTCACAAGGTTGTTTTTGTAATGCCTATGTTGGGACATGGAGGTAGAGCCTTTACAGCAAGTGAGAATACTGGTTCTTATGCAATTATCAAACGGAAGGTAGTAATTTACTTACCAGTGTTCAGGTCATGTTCCCTGAGGTGCACAGATCAACGAGAAAGGACAGAGATCGAACTAGAAAAAATAGATATTTTCCTCGCCTCTCCGCACCGCTGTTCTGACCTGTCCTTACTCCATGTTCTGACATGTAGCCTACTTCGTGTTTACATACGGAAGACTTCGATCACGTACTACAATGCCACTCATATTATTCACTCGCAATTAGGGGATTGATTGTATTCTAATCGTAAATAATTTATGGTCATTTCTATCTCCGTGCTCTATGCTACGTCCTGTTGCAGTGGGGGCCTACTAAAAAAAATACAGGTTTTACCATGGAGGTGGTTTTACTAACTGTTTTGGTTTGAAGTTTGCACATCCGAAAAAAAAAACCTGATGATGTAGCCGTTTCGTTACCGTCTGATCCTTGCACTCGAACAGAGCTAGTTTTCAGGGTTATCTCCTACTACCTGGGCAAACACAGTGCACAGTCGTTTGTTTTGCCTTATAGAACATGTTGGTGCACGTGAGCAAATACAGCCAGCTGTTTCGTGGAATGGCGTCTCACTGTTCGAACAGGGACAATGCTAAGCCTATTGTACAATGGGAACTTACAACAGAGGAGCTGTACTGTTGATGAAAATACAAAGTCTACTGACCTGGGCCCGATGGTAGAAAACATCTGCTTAGCAAGGTCCTTTGCAATAAGAAGCAAGTAACAGTCTTTCGTGTTCTGCAAGTTTCATGTGCGTGCTTGTTATGGAATTTGGCTGATAACCAGTTTTGTTAAGCAAGTTTCTCTTTTGCTAAGCAAGTTTTTTGCTAAATGAAATTCGGCCCAGGCCAGTTCATTTTATAATACTAGTGCTTAAAGCAGAACAAATTGCTTTTAAACAAATTCCCAAGGACCTTTAACAACCCGGCCACCCCCACACCCCCCCCCCCCCCCCCCCGATCTGAAATACTATCTGGTTCATTTGAGACAATACTTTGTTTTTCAGTGCATACTATGTCGGTAAAAAACGATTGAATGGCCCCTAAACCAGCTCACATGAAATAGTATACTCTCCGAAAGATAAAAACAAGGCCGCCACGTAAACACAAGGACAAATTTTAATCAACCTAGACACAAGAGGGCGGTATGATGGACGAAAAGAAGTAGTCTTTTGACAAGCCGCCGTCGGGCTGTCCAAGCTCCTGGCTTCCTTTATAGTAAAATCTTGCCGCTGGAGCTAGAGACGAGGCCGTTCAATATGGTATTTAAATACATTCCATATGGGCTAGTTTAAAACTGTTACTTGATATTTTAAGAGCAGTGGACACTATTGGTAATTACTCAAAATGATTTATAGCATAAAACATTACTTGGTAACGATATAAAACTTTGTGAGAAACGGCTCCCTCTGAAGTGCCATAGTTTTCGAGAAAGAAGTAATTTTCCACGAATTTGATTTCGAGACCTCAAGTTTAGAACTTGAGGTCTCGAAATCAACTATCTAAACGCACACAACTTCATGTGACAAGGGTATTTTTTCTTTCATTATTATGTCGCAAGTTCGATGACCGATTGAGCTCAAATTTTCACAGGTTTGTTATTTTATGCATATGTTGAGAATGTTGCTAGGAATGGCTAGAAGTACAGTAACTCTCGATAGCATGAAGCTACTTGAGAATACTTTCACTTTGAAGTTTTGTGGTTATCCCTAAATTTGAATCTGAGAAACATTGCGGTAAGATATGTTTCTCAGATTGTGTATTCAAATTACGGATTATTCCATTATTCATGCATGGACATAACCACTCAAAATTTCCAGCAATATCTCAAAGAGCTACCACCTTTGACATGACATGTTCACAGGTTAGTTTTAAAGGCAGTGGACACTATTGGTAATTGTCAAAGACTAGCCATCACAGTGGGTCTCAACATATGCATAAAAAAACAAACCTGTGAAAATTTGAGCTCAATCGGTCATCGAAGTTGTGAGATAATAATGAAAGAAAAAAACACCCTTGTCACACGAAGTTGTGTGTGTTAAGATGGTTGATTTCGAGACCTCAAGTTCTAAATCTGAGGTCTCGAAATCAAATTCGTGGAAAATTACTTCTTTCTCGAAAACTATGGCACTTCAGAGGGAGCCGTTTTTCACAATGTTTTATACCATCAACCTCTCCCCATTACTCGTCACCAAAAAAGGTTTTATGCTAATAATTATTTTGAGTAATTACCAATAGTGTCCACTGCCTTTAATATCTATATTTACAAACTGTTCAAAAACCCAAGTATACATTCCCTTTTGAGTAAACAAACACAACAAGCCAAAGTAAACGACCACTCACAAAATTACTTTTGTAGTTTTTTTGATGTTACATTTATTTTTTTAAATTTTTTGGATAATGGGTCACGTGCATTCATATAATCTACGCAAGATAGTAACCCAAAAGACTAATTAATAGTGGTACTGGTACATTCAATAAACACGCATATCGCATAACAGCGCACATAAACAATAAGAATCACCCATTAAAGTCATATAGCAATCCTGGACGGCCAAACCTGCGTACAGTGGCCACCCAACCTGTTTAAAGTGGCCAGGGCCCAAGTTCATGGCTCTGCTTAACCGCGAGTTCTGTGCTTAAGTTCATCATTCATCGCTTACTGAACAAGCGCCAAGCGCTAGCAAGCTGTGTAAGCTAAGACTGCCTTGTAATGTTTTGTGCAAACACGCACAAGCAAAACTACCCTGCTAACCCGTGAAATACGCTTGATGTACATGTAAGCGTGGAATTCCCTGCGTCCGTAAACATTGAATCTTTGCTTACAGTAAGCAGAGCAATGAAATTGGGCCCTATTGAGGCCTTTCAGCATGACAAACAACTTTAATCACTTTAGATTAGTTTTTATCAAAACAGGCGGCCATTTAAGACAGCCATTCCAGAAGTATTGTTTAACGGCCAGTGATCTTGTTATTTAACCTGGATCGGCCATTTAGTTGTTTCTGTATTGAAAAACACTGAATCCATATCGAGGCTTGGAGGTGACCCAAAACCTAAACATAATTTCTGCCCGATTGTTCACAATGACCAAAACAGTCTTTGTGGCCTCTGTAACAGGTTTGACTGAGTAACAATTTTTTAAAAAGCCAAGTTTAGAAAGCCACACTTAAACCCTACTGATATTACAGGGCCCAATTTCATAAAGCCTGTCAGCACAAAAGCTTGCTAAGAACATAAAAGTCTTGCTTGGACAGAAACAGGCTTAGCAGAATTTACTGCTTAACAGCTTTATGAAATTGGGCCCGGTCTTCCGTTGCCTTAATTTCTCTAGGAAAACAAAAACAGAATTTGGGACTAGAAATTTTCAAAGCCATGGGGACGAAAGTCTTCAATTTGTTGTGGTCACAAGTAAAGTGCAACCAGCAAAACCACTCAACACATTAATTATTCTCTATGGTTTTCCCACAGTAAGCACCAGCAGGAAAAAACACACAACAAATTTTGCTGGGTGCAATTTCCATTTTTATCAGGGTAAAGAGTAATATAATTCATTCATAAAGTAAGCACAGGAGGGTTAAAATGCCTTTTCGCGTGCTTACGGTTAAGAGCGCTATGAAATGGAAATTTGCACAGTAAGCACAAAATCGGCTGCTGAGCAGCTCTACGAAATTGGGCTCCAGATGATGACAGGAGTGAAACTGGGCTTTAAAAACTTTCGCCCCCAAACAGCAAGTCTAAGAAAATTGTTAAGCAACTTGGAATTTCTGATCTAAGATCCATAGATTTTAAAGCAAGCCAGCATAAAGGCTGTATACACCATTTTGTGAGAAGGGGGAGGGGGTGAATCTTCAAGGTGCCTCGTTTGACATGTTCCTCGTGTTGTCCAGCACCCACAAATACAGATTTTTTTTACATCAATAGTGAACCAGACTATTCTTTTTCATAAAGAAATCCAAACAGGATGCCATTTTGAAGTCCAACTTTGTTTCAAAAAAATGTTTTAATTTACCCCAACAGAGTAAAGCCTGGAAAAGTTGGGCTTAATTTTAAAAAAGACGAACGAGGACACCTTTTGATATGAATGTGGTCCTAAACCTGATTCATAATTCCTGGGAATGTATGTCACAATTGGAAAACAACGCATCCAGATTATTGCATCACAAAAATTTGCTTCGCATTCACATTCGTCGGGTGAGAAGTTCAACCGTACTTTACCGAGATATTTGATTTACAATTTTACACATACTGAACAATATCAACATGAGAATAGATTGTCATTTCTTTAAACGGTGTATAAAGCCTCAAGTTGGTGAAAGATGCATCCTAAAAACAAAATGTGGTGTCTTTGTGTTTTGTTTTTTAACATTACTTTGAAACTATTAAATTATGAAATATTTTGTTGCCGGAAATATGAACCGCACTCATTTGTTTGTTTCCTAGGCGTTGTCTTTTGTTTATAATGCTGGAATTTGAGATGGTGTGAGTGACATGGATTAAATTGAGGCATGTAAGTTTACTGACCCGACACTAAAACCACTGGTCTAGGGTCTGCCGTCCAGTGTATTGTTCAGTGTTCCCTCTTGTGAAATAAAACGTGGAAAACAAGGTTCCCTGAAACAAAAATTCACAAAAAAAACAAAATCTGAATCATATTTCCAGTAACAGAATAATAACACCTGCTAACAATTCTTGTACGAACAAACAAATTTGTATGATACATTTTGGAGGGGGGGGGGGGGAGGAGAGAATTTTTTTTTTTTTTGGGGGGGGGGTCACCTTTAGAAAGTGCTAATAACTGTCATCGATAGAAATAAATATATCCAGATGGCATACATTTACGGTACTGAATTACAAGAAAGAAAATTAACAACATGCTAGTGAGTGTTGTTTCCATTTTTGCCTTTGTTTGAAAAACTTCCAGGGAACACTTTTCCACTATCATGAAACGCAACTCTTAAGGATTTGAATTTGGCTTTGGGGGAGGGGGGGGGGGGGGAGAGAAAAAAAAGAATAAAATAAAAATAAATAGATACGTACATTAAATGTACCTACTTGTATATCAAATCAGTGAAACGACTCTGTGTTCCTCTGAGCTAAGTATAAATTTTTGTTAAGAAGGACATAAGAGATGTGTTTATCAGTCGAGGGGGAAAAGAAGGCAAAAAAACAGAAGAAAATTATAATTAACAAAAACAAACTTTTTGTACAAACAATGTTTAGTTTGATAACGAAGTTGATCAATTTGGATATGCTGGTGAGTGAGTAGAACCCAATGTTGATGCAGTACTCATAATGTATACCAACCTTGGTGGTTGGGGAGGGGTGAAACTATTTAAACTTGTAACAGTCCTCCACTTATGCTACATCCCATGTATAGTTTAATGGTATATTATGTTTTTAGTCTTGGGTTGGGAGTTTGATGCAAGTTTCATACCAGAACCCCCAACTCATATAAGTACGTCTCCCATCCATCCCCTTTCAGGGGTTGTGTGCACTGACAATCATCTCCAAGAAAAAAGCGATGACATATTTTTTACACATATAAAAAAAATATTACCTGGGTACTTCAAACAACAAAATTGTCAAGTTATCAAAATCATAGCAAAACAGATCATTGTGTGATTGGTAATAAAGCAACTGTCAAAAACAATAACACAGATTTGTTTTTAAGTTGGAGGTGCAATTAACAGGTTGCGACTGCAAAGGGTTTGGCAGTCTCCGACTTTGAACGTCATTAGAGGGGAGGGGGGGAGGGGGTAGTGGGAGCTTGTGTGGGGGAGGGGGTTCATCACATAGCATACTTTCTTGTCCACTCCTTGGCTACATCTTTGTATTTTGATAAGTCCGTCTTGTATGTGCGAGCGATGTCTGGTACCAAGGGGTCGTCTGGATTGGGGTCGTTCAGGAGTGAGCAGATTGACAGTAACACTGTGGAGGAATAGAAAGTGTAGACTCCTGTTACTAAGCATGTCTCGAATTGGAGGGTTTTGTAAGATTCAGTAACAAACCATGTCTTGAATTTGCCTGGTTACAAAGCACAGTTACAAAGCACGTATTGTATTGATAGCTCAGTAGGCAGAGCACAGACAGGTTAATCCGAAAGTTTTTGGTTCAAACCCCGCTCCACTTAATTTTTGTTTTCTTTTTTCAACCCCAAACTACAAATATAAATCTCTATGTCGTAGCCGAGCAACTGGACTCAAGCTCTGGGCCTAATTTCATAGAGCTGCTGAGCACCAAAATTTGCTTAGCATGAAATTTCTTCCATGATAAAAACAGGATTATCAACCTAATTTCTATTTGTTGCATATTGCTTGAACTACTGGTGTTCAGCTGTTGTTTGCTTATCCTGAAAATCACGTGGAAATTTGGTTGGTAATTCTGTTTTTATCAAGGAAGAAATTTCATGCCTAGCAGCTCTATGAAATTGGGCCCTGATGTTTCTAATCAGCAGAATAGGTTGTTTGAGACCCAGAGGTAAATCGGGGAAAAGGTGGCTGGAAGATATCAAGCACTTTTGCGAAGAGGCTGACATACCATCTTTGGCAGCAGCAAGACATCTAGCAAGAAACAGAGACCTATGGAGACTTATAGGCCCTTTTCAAAACCACAGCTTCGGGTTTGGATTCGGCTTCAGGCTCCGTTCTCTTGTCCGAGTCCCTGAGCACGTATACCCAAAGCACGCGCAATTGTCAAAACAACCGGCAGGGCCAAGCTAGCCGAATCCAAAGCCAAATCCAGTCGTTTCGAATAGGGCCACAATGGTTGGGGAGCCATGTCCGGGACCTGCCTCGGGAGGACGGGTATTGATGATGATGATTGTCTTTAATGGAAATAAAGTTCAGTTATAATTACCTTTCGAGATCGTGAGTGCCGGCGACCACTGTGACCTGAGGATGTCTAGACAAATACTACCATTGCTGTTTATATTTGGATGGTATATTTTTGTTGTAAAGGCCACCTTGACAGACAAAGAAAAAAAGGAATAAACGAAATCGTTACTTCATGCAAATCAAGAGGTTTCTAACACCATTGGCTTCTTGACAGTTGCGTAAGTAAGGGGGGGGGGGCAACATCTTACAAGAAAATATTTGAGGGGGGGCACCAAGGCCAAGACCAGGGCAACAAAGGGCATTGCACTAGGCAACTCAAAACACGTCATTTCCACAACAACTCAGACGTTTACGTTTCCCCAGAGTATTGATTCTGGGACCAATTTCATAGAGCTGCTTAAGCAGAAAATATTGCTTAACAATTGTCTGCTAAGCAGAAATGAGCAGGATACCAATCACACATTGTACCTGTGACATGGTAGTTTGGCTGGTAACCTTTTTCTGGTAAGCATAATCTTGTTGTGCTTAGCTACTTTTGGGTCTCACGCACCTCTATAAAACTTGGGCCCTGGTGAAATGCGTATGAAACAGCTAGGAGCGACTGGACGCACCAGAAGTCGCAAGATTGACTGTTGCAGTCATTCGGAACAACTCTGGAGCGCCTTGGTTTCAGATGTCGATCTTGTCTTGAGCTGGGCCAATGTAAATGTTATGTAATGTTCGCCTGTCTAAAAACAAAATTTATTTGGGTCGACCTAGAGTCGCCTCTTAATCTATTTGGCTTGGCGCTACTCTGGCGCGGCGAGCCTGTCTGAAACGGGCGTAACTTACCTTGGGTGGTTTAAAGGGATAATCTGTAGGAAAGTGTATGGTCAGAAAGAAAACACCTCCTTGGAAGGGACTGTCGGGCTGCAGAAAGAGAAAGAAAATCATAAGGTTAAAAAACACAAAATATACCCAGCCGACCCTCTGGCGTCTTTGAAGAAGAAAAAGTTAGATTAGACTGGTCCCCTGTCTCTATCCGCAAGTATAAAGGAAGCATAGAGTTATATATAAGAACTAGAGGGCGCACTGGCTTATATACGCAACCCGTCATGCGCATAGGCGGCCGATTTCTAAGTTGACAAAACAGCGTCGCGTAGCGTTCAATAAACACAAACTCCAATCTGTACTGCATATTCAAGGCGCATAGAGAATGTCGTGCATGTGTCTCCTTGTGGTCCTGTCGCGTTTGTGCAAGAAGCATCACCAGTGCGCCCTCTAGTTGTTATAACTCTATGGAAGGAAGGCACTGGTCTTTACGGGCCCATTGATGGATAGAAATAGATTGATGCTCATTAAGCAGATAAATCTCTATTGTACTTACCGGACCCATTATAGTCGCTTGCCAGTGAAACACTGCAGAAAGAGAGGGGGGAAAAACAAAAAAACGAAAGGCAAATTATTGTTTTGTTTGTCAACAGGAATTTGTAACTTGTAAACACAACAGTAAAACTATTGGCGGGATACACGTTTTCTTTCATATTGTTCCCTAAGTTTATATAGAGTATACCTTTGGTTTATAGAATCATTCGTTTGTTTAAATCCTACAAAAATGTAGATACACTTTATGTACACGTACATGTAGTACTTTTCATCCTTTTCATGTAAACATAAAAATAAACAGCCAGGTTGCTGGTTTTGAACCAGTCCGCTGGCCTACTAAAAGCGTGTTCCATTGGACTTTTTCTTCCTACCGCTGCAACGTTAGTATGAGGAAACTGATAGTTTCTACTGGAGCATTTCAAGGGCACCAAGGCAATGACCAGGCCCAATTTCATAGAGCTGCTAAGCACAAAAATTTGCTTAGCATGAAATTTCTGCCTCGATAAAAACAGGATTACCAACCAAATTTCCACATGATTTTCAGGATGACCTAACGTCAGCTGAATACCAGTATTAAAACAAGCAATATGCAACAAATGGAAACATTGTTGGTAATCCTGTTGTTATCAAGGAAGAAGTTTCATGCTAAGCCAATTTCTGTGCTTAGCAGCTCTATGAAATTGGGCCCAGGGGGCATGGAGGCAATCGCCTGTGTTGCCTCTGGGAAGTATCAGGCCTGCAGTGTTGATTGCTGAACTTCTGAAGTAAGTCTTGTAAACGGTGTTCTATTTTGATTCCCAATACCTTTTGTCATTTGATGAAACAGATAATATAAACAGAGAATATTTTTCCTTGAGGATCTACATTTCCTGTTTTGATAGTTGATCTGGAAAAAAACAGCGAGTTTTACTTTCAAGGTATATAAAGCACCAAAAAACAAAACCGAACAACATAATATAATAATTACCTTTCAGGCCTGTATGCTTCATTTTTGAAAAGGCAAGGGCACCAAGGCATTTTCTCTTTGGCAAAGGGCACCCTATGAGGGAATTGTAAATTTCTACTAGAGCATTTCAAGGGCACCAAGGCAATGGCAAGGGGCAACGGAGGCAATCGCCTCCGTTGCCTCCGTGAAGTATCAGGCCTGACCTTTGATTTTTAGGTAAATACAGAGCTACCAACATTTTGTACATAAATCAGGGAAGTATTTAGAAATTACACTCATGGACAAAGTTTCCATATAATCAGGGATATAAAAAAATTGATCATCACATCATTTAACAAAATATTAACGAATTGATGTAATTTTGTGTTGATTGCAACTTTGATCGCGATTTAAAAAAAATCAGAAACTTGCACATGATGCTAAAATTCATCCAAGTATCTTTATATTGAGGTGGCAAATAAATAAATAATAAATAATAATAATAAGACTTGTAATGCGCACGTATCCACCCTGCTGGGTGTTCAAGGCGCAGTGAATATGTGGGGTGTCGTTGCCGAGCGGTTAAGAGCACCGAATTCAAACTCTGCTGATTCTGTTCAGCAGTGTGTGGGTTCGAATCCCGGTAGTGACACTTGGGTCCCTGAGCATGACACTTAACCATTGTTGCTTCTCTCCACCCAGGGGTAAATGGGGACCTGTGAGGGCAGAGATGGTTCTTGTGATTGATTTAGCCGAGTAGCGCATTTGTTGCACGAGGCTGTATACTCCCAAGGGAGCTGAGATGGTTTAAGGAGTGAATTAAGGCCCAGTGACCAGGGGTAATAATTTGAAGCGCTTTGAGACACCCATTCGGGAGTGAAAAAGCGCTATATAAACTCAAATATTAAATATTATTACAAAGCAGACCTATACAAACAGCTCCAGAGCCAGACTTTATTCTCTCATTTCATGCAGGTATAATTTAGATTAGCACGAACAAAAGCAAGTTTTTTCTTTTAACCAATTCGGTCAAAGGTTCACAAATCTTTTTGTGCGATTACAATATTATCAAAATAATACCAAGTAAACATTACATTCTGCTTAATTTGAAACTGAAATTTAGTTTTTCGTTCAGCATTACTAGGCCAACTTAATTTTTAGGTCTAAATGAAGCTTCCCAAGGTTGACCTTGTGATGACATAAAAGCTTGGAGTGTCATAAAAACAAGTAAGACCACCTGACTCAAGCTCTGGTGTTCTTATCAGCAGAGAGTGGGTTCGAGTCCCGGTCGGGACGCTTGTGTACTTAAAGCAAGACACTTAAAGGAACACGTTGCCTTGGATCGGACGAGTTGGTCTATAAAAAGCGTTTGAAACCGTTTGTTATGAAATGTATATGATTAGAAAGACGTTTTAAAAGTAGAATATAATGTTCCACCCAAGTATCACTCAAAATTGCACGGTTTTCTTTTTACGTCGCGAACTATCACGGTCGGCCATTTATGGGAGTCAAAATTTTGACTCCCATAAATGGCCGACCGTGTTATTGGACGATGTAAAAAGAAAACCACGCAATTTCGAGGCATATTTGTGTAGATCATTGTATTCTACTTTTACATCATCTTTCTAACCATATGCATTTTATAATAAACGGTCACAAAACGCTTTTCAAAGACCAACTCGACCGATCCAAGGCAACGTGTTCCTTTAACCATTATTGCTGCATAAGGAAGGGATTTAAAAGTACTCCCCAACCGCTGTTTTCACTCGCAATTGGGGACTGCTAATTTCAAACCCTGGTGGGTCTTAGACTCCATCTTAGGTCAAGCTCTTGTTCTCAGTTGTCTGTCTCGGACTTCCACATCTCAAGAAATCTGTAAGACTTAAAACCAAATAAAACTTACTATCATCTCCTACTGGACCAGCTGAACACTGAGCTGGAGGGTCACGCCCTAAATCTTGAAGTTCCTGAAAAGAAAGAAAGCAGAAACGGACATTGGGTTAGTTTCAAGGGATACTGAGCAGGGTTTGTGCTTAACTTTTCGGATAACTTTCCGTATGGCGCCACCACTTTTTCACTCATTTTTACAAAAAGGAATATCTCATTGAGGTTAATTAGGTACTGTATTATTTCATATTGAATGAAAAAGTGGTGGCGCCATACGGAAACTTTTCCAGTGACTAGCCAGAAGGACTAGTTTAATAGCATGTCATTTCACTCTGTCAGTTTTTTTTCACTAGTCCATATTGCATAATATATAGAGATGCTTATCAACAGCCCCAGTAGTTAGACTGCAGGACTTGCAATCACAAGGTTATGGGTTTGAATCCCCCGAGGTAACCACGGAGTTCAACCACGGAGTTCTCACTTAGAATATGTATTGTTGCTATGTAGTTTCTGAATCACAATTTCTTGATTTGTGCTACTTATAATAGTAGACGTTTATAACCAATGTTTGTTTGATTTAATAAGAGAGATTGGTGTTTATATCCCCTTGTGGAAGTACAACAAGCTCTCTATGACAGGAAGAACATCTAAACTAACAAACAACGAACAAACACTAAACTAGCCAGCCAGACCACTTGTAGTGAATTTTAACTGGTCCACAGGCATTTAAACTGCCGTTTGGCCAGAAGACTACTGTAAGGAAGAACCTTGGATGGTGAGTAGGCCTGGCTGGGCGACTAGTGAAATTTACTACCCATCCCGTCTAGTTCGTCTACACGGTTCAGTGACCCCGTTGGCCTGATGATGCGTCCAGGATAGGACATGAAACTGTCGGAACAACTACATTGTAAGTCTGCGCCTTGAACACCCAGCAGGGTGGATACGTGCGCATTACAAGACTTATTATTATTATTATTATTGATTAAGTCCAGTTGTTCCGATTATAACAATACTAATGACCATCTACTGGCGCTTCAATAAGTCAAGACTTCAACAAACTAGTAGCAACAAGGTTGAGGATTGCTGCTGGCCAAAGATGGCAAATATGTCGAGATTTTTTCTTCTTCTTCAGAACAAAGCAAAGGAATGTGGTTTTAAGAAAGAGGGACTCAAAAACATTACAATCTGAGAAATGTTTCACTTTCAGTCATGAAACTGTGTATTCCATTCCAAATACGGATTATTCTTCATGTGTTGACAACTAGCACGCTCCAGATTTTAATTGGGGAAATGTAGTCCAACATCTATAAATTGTTTGTTTGTTTTCGTGTATCCATTTACTGTAGTTAGAAAGAAGCAGTCGGATTTGAAATGTTTCCTATGTTACGCTAAAGAATGTGGTCATGGCTTCCAATTTTGAGAGTTGAGAGTCCCCGTTCGGCGTTGTGTAGACTGTAAAAGCGATAATCAGCCAGCGGGATGATGCGAGGTTAAGATTAACGGAACTATTCATCGCAATGTTGATCTGCAATTGACATGAGTTGATTTTGTTGTTGAGGGGACCAAATTTTAATGTACAGAAAATCATTGTCCAGGCTGTTTTTTACTTCAGTTATTTTACTTTAAAAAACACAATTCCATTATCAAAATGATGACTGGGTTTCCCCATTATGACTCATCATATATTTGAATAGTTATTAACTTTAGTGATTAATTAAAAACAAAACAAATTTCCGAAATGAACTTTCTTTTCATACATCCACACACTGTTTCAACAAATCACACAGGCAGTGAGTTATCCCGAAAATCACACACATTCCTTCAAACATGGAGGACTTGGCATGTAATACAGACGAATACCGAACCATTTTCATTCAAGAAATGTCTTTAAACCATCATTCACTTTTCCAAGAACAATTATTTCGAAATACTTGAACAATGACTGACACAGGGCGGGCATTATTTTCTACACCGTCATGCGCCATGCATGGCAAAGCAATACCGCATACCGGGCGGCATTTTGGATTTTCTTTTACGGCCATTGCTGATCGGAACAGCATAACGGTGACCAAATAACCCCGGTAAATCTGTCATTTATAGCCGAAACATGAAACATTAAACAATTACCTTGGTTATTCTCTTCAACGCCATATCTGTTAAATGTGTTTATGTTTGTGTAGAAGTATCTAAAGGGATGGAACAATGGTGATTTCAACTTCCTTCTCCGGTTGTCTTTCGTCCTTTTTTCACAGTTTTTGCATGCCTCTGTCGTGTCAAGGATCGACTAACCGATTTCGATGTACGTAGGCAAATACAAATTTGATTTCTGCAAAGAAAGTATCGACTCTTGCGCGGCATTCAACAACGAACATCTATTAAATTAATTAAATTTCACCAACAAATTTAGTATAATGAGCAGGTGACTTTTAATAAAACCATTCCCATGTGCATTTCCATTTAAACATGTTCTTATTACATATATAAATAGATAAACAATTAATTAAATAAGGATAACAAATTATACTTTACACATGTTAAATTTTAAATGATATAAAGCAAAAAGCTAAAAGCTTATAAAAACAATTTAAAAAAATAAATGTGTGAGTTCTAGAATAATTTTAAATAGTTTTAATGCCAGAAGAACAATTATTTTGTTTTAACTTCTGCTTTGTTGTTATACTTAGATAACAATACAATTTCTTTAAATTACATTTATTAAATGCTTACAATACAAGATGAATTATCACAGAAAGTAAATTCTCTCTAATAATAACATGACATCACGTGCACATTTCCAAATCATCTTTACTTCGTTGTTATTTTTGTTACAAAAGCTAATTACGTATTAGAAAAAGCTGTGAACTTTAAGTTGTCAGTATTGCTTTGTCGAAATATCGGTTTGTGGTATCGAATAATGTGATTCCGCGAACCGCTGAGTAACCCAAATGTAAATATTCATGAGATACGTATCAGTCACATTTCCATGACGTCACTGATTATAACGGTTGTTGTCGACAGAGGGCGTCCATTCTCACTGCCTGCGCACAAACAATGAGGGAGTTGTGCAGACTGGAACTAAACGGTTAATGATTGTTCTAATGTGCATTTCGTTATCCTCAGTCTCAGATAGTTAGTCTGGCACAGGAGCTGTAAAAAAAAAAAAGAGTTAAATAAAAGAGAGTGTGGTTACCACACTGTCCGAAAAAAATAAACAAAAATATTGAAGGATTTATACAATCCAACATTATTTAACTGCATGTGCAATATTAATGTCCTCCAGATAGTATTGCACAGTGGACTTAATAGAATGCGACACCGGCCGGAGTGACAGGAAATTCTTCGGAGATTATGTCCCCCAGTATGGCACACTGTGGGTGCGTTCGATTAGCTTCCCAGGGTCCACCCCGGTGTGTGGCGTTTTCTTTTTCCAGGACGAACGTGTGCAGATAATTACTTACGTTCGTCCTGGAATTTAAACCCGCCACACACCGGGGTCGACCCAGGGAAGCTAAACAAACGCACCCAATGTAAAAACTACGTCTAATAGCGCCCTCTTTTGAATTACCTCCTCCACCCCATTTTAATTTCCCATTGGGGACAGTACGACCGGTGCATGAGATTCTGCCCCCCCCCCCCCCCCCCCCGGCCGGAGATAATCTGATAATCTGTCCCCTATTAACTGTGTACAAACTTCTTCTGCTAGCGCCCTCTTTTGGAAATTCCTCCTTCAGTCCATACATTTCCCATTATGGGGACCGAATCTCCGGCGGACCGAATTGCCCCCAATCTTGGCTTCGATTGCGGTAGTGAAGGTGGAAGGTGAAGATGGACGGCCGGACGAGAGGATGACCTTAAGCTGGATGGAGGCCCGGCCTCTTTGGCGTTATTCACGAGCCTCGAAGTTTGACGTCAGATGTTAAGGCTATGAATACATGTTTAAAACCACAACCAAGAATGTTTTGGATGATTAATAACTGCTGCGTCACCGATAAGAGGCAATGACATATTTCTGAGATAGACTTCATCTTTCACTTGGAAATAGCCCATCCTTATCATCATGTCACGACATTGTCCAACGCCCTCTATCTCCTTGGCGAGGCGAAAGGGCAAAGTGCGCCGCCACCGTTGGTACACTGCTGTGGAGTTGCGAGATGTGGAGTACAACCCCTTCTCGTTGCCACAATTTGTGTTGAGCTCAATCCATTTCAGCACCGACGCTGATGGCACTTCTGTTTTATTTATAAATCGGTATAGTCTCTTTACAGTCGTTAATGGGTCTACAGCTGCGTCTTCATACCGTACGAACATGTAGTTTTGTTTCAGCGTCGGGTTACGCGATCCAATCTCGAAGTTCTGCCAGTTGTACTTGCAGTAGATGGATAGAAACTCACGTGATCTGTTCGGGAGGATTCGGGATGTGTTGGCGAAGGAGGCCGAAGATAAACGCTGGTGAGTCAAGGCGAGGAATCGTGACGCAATCATGGGACGTGGGTCGCGCACCAAGTGCACCACTCGCAGATTGAGTGCGTTACGCTCGGCGATGGGAAGCACCAGACTCATATCCGGGATGCGAATTGTTTTGATGGCAATGTATCTGCTGGATTGACACACAACCCTTGCAACATTCTCTGTTATGGTGCACGTTCCTTGAAGCAAATTCTCCTGGCAGTATTCATACAATCTTGGCGCCATTTATAAAAGTTTATCAGCCGATAACTTCGAGAGCCACCGGAGATAAAAATGGAGGTTGGTGAAATCACACCTAAACAGATCTTGAATCATTCTCAAGAGAACGTTCTCTGTAAGTTGCTTTCCTCCTCTGATGTGATTGAGACGCTTTCCAAGGTCCAGTCCAGGTTCGAAGAGATAGAACACATCTCGGTTATTAGCGAAGAGCTCGCCAACGAAAGACGACCCTGTCCGTAAACTGGCCAAGATTAGAATGCAAGTTTTTCCTTTTGGAGGCGTCTCCGAAGCGCAGAGATTCCCATCAATAGAATCAGTACATGTAGGAGGAAATTTCAAACTCGGCGGGTGCAGGATTAATGTTCCGAGGATAATCCAAATTGCGGACGACAGAGCAAACCCGATGAAGAAAGAGCTACGATTATACGGCATGGTTGCTCACTGCTGTTGTGACAATTTTGACCAATACTAGCTAACCAAAAGCTTGACTGTGGGCTGTTGCTTTGCTCAGAGTTCCCGAGACGACACAGCTTACTACTCTAGCTATTATAGAAAACAGGTGAACGTGTCTACATCAGGTTGCTAATAACAAGACCCCGGGCCTGTTCCTCCCCATTGGAAACGTCTTGCTTAAAATCTTATTGGAAATCATCTTCTGCTATATACTTCCGAGATTGACAATCTTGTCCACCTTGCTTCTGAAATATTCAAAAAGTGAGATCGTTTTTTTCTCAGTTTGATTGCAAACTAAATGTTCCCCTTTAAGTAATCCAGACCTAATTTCGATGCAAGAGTTGTCTTCCGGAAGCTGTCATATCCTTTATGTAAAATTGATCAGACAACTTGTGGGGAGATTTTTGAGGTATGGCCAAGCATGAGTCATAATAGGTTTATTCCAGGAGAATGATGAGATGCACCCTGAACGTTTAGTCAAGTCAATAGCCTTTCCCACACCTTAGACTTGGTTTCAAGTCTGTTATCGTAGTTGTAGTCTACCCGATAGCCATTAGTATGCTTTGAAATAGCGCCCTCTTGTTGATTAACCTCCGTCTCACCAATAACCTACGATCACATTAATCTCGAGTTTGGGCGTGTGATAGCTAATCTGTGTGGGCGATATAGCCACAATCTCAGCACTTGAAATCAAGTCTACCCAATGCTCAGCTTGCACCCGGCTCCGGATTGGCATTAGACTTGATTCCAAGTATGTGGTCGTGGTTTTGTGTCTAACCTGTGGAGCATCGTGTGGTTGAGAGCAAATCAATTTAATAGCCGCGATCTTGAAACCAAGTCTTTACTGCAATGTACCTTTTTACGGTGTTTCCAGAACACCAGTCAGGGCTGAATATTGAACAGGGTGTTTTGTATCCATATTAATCTTGTTTATTACCTTTAAGAACTAAGCCATTGTTTGTTTTGTATTAATCCACATTGGGTTGTTCCAATGTACTCAATCAAATTAATTAGAAACTTGGATTCAATTAAGTTGTAACCGTCTTTACTTATGCGGCAGTCAGGAATACTATAAGTGTAGCTTCGTTTGTAATGGTCAACAATGATTATGCAAATATCCACTCAATTCACCTGACGTCATCAGTATAACCACAAATATTTCGTTGGGTGCGCCATTTTGGGACAGTCTAATTCACCCTGTGGAATGCAGTGTCAGATTTAGCTTGAACATCTGACGTCACATTTCAAGGCTCGTGAATACACTTCAAATACCAGTCTTTAGCGCCTGCCAGCTGTACCTTTGACCTTCTCTCATCCATCCATCCATCCATCCATTCAACCAAACTTTGTCAATCAAACAGCATAGGGGCCTACAAACATTTAGCATAATTAAACGCAGCAGCAGACAATCGAAAGTACAGTTAACTGCTGGTGTATGTAGCTGAAAAACTACGTCACTTCGGAGCTGACCAATCATAACACAGAAATTGAAAGCTACTGCAAGTTCATCCGCTGAACTAATTTGGGCCTGTAAGACTAAGTGCCTGTTTTGCTGATAAGGACAGGGGACCAGTCTACAGACGGTATAGCTGCGAGTGACGTCACGGAGGGTCTATTATGCATCAGACATAGGCCCTTTTCGAAACCATGGCTTCTGCTCCAGATTCGGCTCAGGCTAGTTTGGTCCCGAAATTTACAAAATAATGCGCGTGTTCTGCGCACGTGCTATCAGGGCTTCAGACGAGAGGACGGAGCCCGAAGCCGAATCCAAAGCCGAAGCCGTGGCTTCGAAAAGGGCCATACTCTCCACACAAAAACAACCAAAATGGCACCATACAATATACACTTTGAACCTTCGTTGGTACATTTTAATTGAATTGGAAACACGACCTGAATATAAACAGACAGATCGCATGTGCAATTAAGAACTCACGCGGCACAAATTGCACACCAGTTGCGTGATATCAAATAGCACTTGAAAATGCAGGTATATGCACAACACCTTTTAAAGGTATCTTACCGTTCGGGTGAAGAAGTTTGTAAAATTCGCGGGGAAAAAAAAAACATTATCAGAAGAGAACCTTACAGATTATCAGGAAAGAATCTTCCCGATTATCAGGAAATAATATCAATGATTATCAGTAAAGAACCTCTAATCACAGATTATCAAGAAAGACTATCCCATTATCCGGAGAGAACCTAATTATGTTTTACTTGTATAATTAAAAAGGAATGAGTATTATAACAGACAGCTTACCAGTCGTTGAGTTTAAAGGGAGGGTCTATGACTTTGGTAATTAGAACTATTCTCTAAAAATGAGTGACCATGAAAACTGTCTTGGTATATAGACTTAAAAAAAGCGGAAAGCTAGTGGTTATAAAACCGACCATATCTTTATTGATGGTTTTAGAGAAAGGTGATTTTTTTTATCAACAATTTCGAAAATGAGAAAGGCTTTGCAATGAAGCCATTTTCGGACATCTGAAAGTTCAAACTTTGCATAAAGGGTAGTCTTTCCTTTCATATAATAATATTAAGTTGCAACTTCGATGAGCAATTAATAAGCCCCAGTTCAAGGAGTGAGAACACTGATCTTTTCCAAAAGCCTGCCTTTAAGGGTTTGTTTGCTGTGCATGTCACAGAAACTGCAGAATTGTGCCGACATTTAGTCCAAACCTTTTAAACGCACTGGACACTTTTGGTAATATTGTCCAAGATCAGTCTTCTCACTTGGTGTAACTAAACATTATGCATATAATATATGCAAACCTGTGAACATTTGAACTCAATTGGTCGTCGAAGTTGCGAGAAAATAACGTTGAAAGCAAAATTTGTCGCACAAGTTGTGTGCTTCCAGATGCCTTGATTTTGATACATCAGGTGAGGTCTCGAATTGAGTTCGAATATTTTAGTGATAAAATTACTTCTCTCCCAAAGTTACTTCACAGGGAGCCGCTTCTCAAGTTTCATTCTACCAACAGCTCTCCATTGCTCGTTACCAAGTAAGTTTTTATGCTAACAATTATTTTGAGTAATTACCAATAGTGTCCATACAGTACCTTTGAAAGGAAAGTACACGTTTGGTAATTATTGTCAAATACCAGTGTTCTCACTTGATGTATCCCATCATAACCATAAAATAACAAGCCTGTGATAATTTGGGCTCAATCGGTCGTTGAAGTTGCGAGAAAATGATGAAAGAAAAAACACCCATTGTTGGACGAATTTGTGTGCTTTCAGATAGGAATAAAAGACTTAGAGCTAGAAGTCTTCTATTTTTTTAAGTGAGAAATTACCTCTTTCTCAAAAACTACATTACTTCAGCAGAGGGAGTCGTTTCCCACAATGTTTTATACTACCAACAGCTCTCCAATGCTCGTTACCAAGTAAGTTTTTATGCTAACAACTATTCTGAGTAATTACCAATAGTGTCCAGTGCCTTTAAACTAAAAAAAACTCCCATACCATCATGCATGTGGGTGTAGTTCGGAAACACCAGACCAAGAGGGTCAACTTCCAATATTTATCAGTTGTTCTGATCGTTTTTATCGCGGGAGTTGGTGTCATAAACGATACTGAATAAATACCCCATGTTTGTTCCACTGGCGACATTGGACCCAACCCAGACGCAGGTAGAATGTAAATTTATAATGACATTCATTTGCATACCGTACTACTCTTGTTGTATTGTACAATATTCGTTGATGCGTACATCACCAAACCTGGAGTTACCATTGTCCTAAAAACGTAAGTACGATAGGAACGTTGTTTTAAAGGTAGCACCAATAATTATTGTATAACAGATAATTGACTCTAATGCAGAGTATACTTTGTTTCGAAAGGTGGTTGAGTTGCTGAGATAATTGAAGACAATTTGGAATGGCTATGTCCATGCATAAAGAATTGTCCGTAAAAAGAATACATGAGAAACGTTTTATGCATGACAAATTTGTTTGGGATTGACATGTGTTCAGATGGAAACGTTTTGGAATTCCTCTCTTTCAAACCACATTCATTTTAAGGGAATCGTGTCTAAAGATGTTATACATTATCAACAGCTGCAGTGCTTCTCACCAAATAAAGTTATTTGGCCAATATACATCTTTGGGATAAATACCAAAGGTAGGCCTACCGTACTTATGCCATCCATTTAAAGGCAGTGGACACTATTGGTAATTACTCAAAATAATTATTAGCATAAAACCCTGCTTGGTAACGAATAATGGGGAGAGGATGATAGTATTAAAAACTGTGAGAAACGGCTCCCTCTGAAGTGACGTAGTTTTCGAGAAAGAGGTATTTTTCCACGAATTTGATTTCGAGACCTCAAGTTTAGAATTTGAGGTCTCGAAACCAAGCATCCGAAAGCACACAATTTCGTGTTGCACGGGTGTTTTTTTTCTTTCATTAATATCTCCGACGACCAATCGAGCTCAAATTTTCACAGGTTTGTTATTGTATGCATATGTTGAGATACACCAAGTGAGTAGACTTGTCTTTGACAATTACCAATAGTGTCCACTGTCTTTAAAGAAGTATTGATACAAAATGTTTGACCAGAATGTACAGGATATACCAGGATGTACAGATAAATAATACAGATAAATAATGGAACCGTTCGGTAGTTTTATTCTTCCTGATAGAATTTAAAGACCTACAAGAAAACTAGCCTGTAAAAGTTTAATTTCAAAATGGTGGTAGCATTTTTGAGATGGTTGAAATCCGAAGTGAGGCAGGAAGAATAATCCGTAACTGGAATTTACACAATCTGAGAGACGTTACTGTCAATAACGCTTCTCAGATTCGAATTTCGGGGATCATGAACACTGATTCTTTTCCATAACCACATTACTTCAAAGTGAAAGTTTCTGAAAACAAAAACATAATGCAAGAAGTTATATTATTGCCATTTATTTTAAGAGACTGGTTACCAAAACCTTTCCTTTGATAGGCCTACTCTGTAAAAAGTTGTACAACTTTCTCAAATTCAATCTTTGTTCTTTTATGCAATGATTACAATGGCAATGAAAAATAAAATGCACTTTAGATTTGAAAAGTTGTATTATTTTCCCTACAGAGTTAAAGAGTTTCAAACTACGCCAATGTGAAGACTCGTTCTTCAAAAGAAAAAATGAACATCTCAACAGTGTTGTTGTTGACGCTGATAATTCTGGCTTCAACTCTACAAGTCATTCATACAGGTATTGTCATGCGGGTATAAATAGGTTAATAATTTTCTTTCTTGAGTCCAAGTTGATGTTTCATTTTTATTTTGTTGTATGTAAACCTGAGTTTATTTTTTTCAGAGATTAATTAGCTTCTTTTGCTTGTCAATATTGCGATGTAGATTTTGGTAGTCCTAATGGCGGTTTCGGTTTGAAACTTCTTGTACCCTTACAGTTTTTAATCATTTTCGTATTTTTTATTTTATTTTTAATGTTGGTGTTTTATATTAATATGATTGTTTTCGTGTGTTGTTGACAGGCAGTGGACACTATTGGTAATTACTCAATATAATTATTAGTAAGCATAAAACCTTACTTGGTAACGAGTTATGGGGAGAGGTTGACAGCATAACATACAAAACATTGTGAGAAACGGCTCCCTCTGAAGCAACGTAGTTTTCGAGAAAGAAGTATTTTTCCACGAATTTGATTTCGAGACCTCAGATTTAGAATTTGAGGTCTCGAAATCAAGCATCAGAAAGCACACAACTTCGTGTGTCAAGGGTGCCCTTTCTTTCATTATTATCTCGCAACTTCGACAACCTTTTGAGCTAAAATTTCCACAGGTTTGTTATTTTATGCATAATTATGTTGAGATACACCAAGTGAGAAGTTGCCAATAACCAATTGTGCCCAGTGTCTTTAACTCTTTGCAATGTGTTATTCTCTTTGTATTTTTGACTGCAATTCAGCCTATGGCTGCGAGGGTCTTTGTTAAAAAAAAAAACACTTTTCAAATAAAAATCAAACCATGAACATATTAAATGTTGTGTTGTTTAGAGTGCATCTTTCAGTGCGGTTCTGAGGTATGTGGTTCGTTGGACGAGCGTGATTTTAACGAGGAAACTTCACCAGGTAAAACCACTCAACCATCAAAACCAATGAACAGGGCCCAATTTTCATAGCACTACTCAATAACGGTAAGCAAGTTTTCGTGCTTACTGTAGCAGAAAAATTGCTAAGGTGCAAGCGTATTTCACAGAGTAGCAAAAAAAAAATGGGCGGCCCATGACTGTGGGTTGGTTTGTGACGTCATTTATTTTCGTGTAGCATGCTTTTTTGTGTGCTTACGGTTAGCAGCGCAATGGAATAACCGAATCAGGAAGCACCGAATCAGCCGCTAAGCAGCGCTACGAAAGTGGGCCCTGTTGATTAATGTCTCCTTTTCAAACAAGCTATACATACTTCAGGCAAAGTACCTTTGGTTTTTAGGAACCGTTTTTTTTTTTAAATGATATGAAAATAATTAATTTCAAAATAATATTATGTTCACCATTCTTTAGAAAACCCAGAGTTCATGTTCCCGATGCAAAAATAAATCCCCTTATACTTGAACAGAAAAACCACAATCTGAGAAGTAGCGTTAGTGTTACCGCGTTCAGATTCAAATTTTGGGGTATAGCAACAGACAGGCCTACCTTTCTACATAACCACATTACATCGAAGTTCTTCATCAACATACTTTATTCAACCAAAACTTGCTGTGCGCAAAACAACCGCAGGCGCCAAGCTTGCCTGAGCCGAGTCTGGAGCCCAAAACCGTGGTTTCGAAAAGGGCCTAACGTGTGTCACTAGAGGGCAGTATATAAGATGAACGGTACTTCCCCTTGTCTACTTTTGTCAACAAACATCAAAGTCTGTGTGTCCGAATGATTTGGTAGCAAACTTCGTAAAAAGTAATGAAATGATGTCCAGAGCCAGATGATGTCGACGATTCTATGTGAGTCCATGGTGATTCTATTCAGGTAACAGTCTTCTTGGGGTAAAAGACTAGCGATTGGTAAATTCGGTGATGCTTTGCAAAAGAAAAACCTGCGCCTGCGGCGACTTGCAGCCTGGAAGGGCAATGCCAAGGGCAAGGCAATTTTCATTTTGCATGAGGGCACTTTCTAATTTATAAAGAATGGGAAAACTTTTGAAGGGGCAACATGCTGGGCAGGCCAAGAAACGAAGGCCAAAATTCATCATTGGGATGTGCTGTTTATTTAATTAACTCAATTGTTTGTTACTAATAGTAATTAGGCTATTTTTAATAATATTATTAATTAATGGTGAGCATTTTTATGATCTGGATCATGCATAATAGGTAATTTTTACACCGCTAAAGTTGACTCGGGGGCCATTACCTCAGAATGCAAAAAAGACTGTGAATACTATAACCTGAATGATGAGAACGTCACCTTTGTAGGTGCGATGCCGGACATGGAAGACGTAAGTAAAAAGCATTGTTATTTAATTTTAAACTTTAAAATAAATTAAAGGCACTGGACACCTTTGGGGAGTTTGGTAACTGGTGTAGGCCTACCAACATTTATGCATGAAATAACAAGTCTGTGAAAATTTGGAAGAGAATAATGAAAAAACACGCACCCTTGTTGCATTACTTTGTGTGCTTTCAGATGCACAATAAAAGGCTTCAGCTGAAGTCTTTTTAATTAAAATTATTCTAGTGAGAAATTACCTTTTTCTCAAAAACTCCATTATTTTAGAGGCAGTCGTTTCTGACAATGTTTTACACTACCAACAGCGATCCCCATTGCTTGTTACCAAGTAAGTTTTTATGCTAACCTTTATTTTGAGTAATTACCAATAGTGTCCACTGCCTTTAAAGTTGTTTTGACTAATGTGTGTTATGGGGGGGGGGGGGGGTTACACCGGTCAGTATATTTTTGGCATCGGTACATGTAGCCTTAATAAATTATCTTTCTTCCTTTTTTTTCCTGTGAACAGCTAGTGAAGTTTCCCAGCGGTAAAACTAACTGGATTTTTGGTGAAATTGAGTTCAGCTGCACAACTGCTGGAGGAGCCGTAAGTGTCCCAAAACATTTCCCAGTCAGAAATGACAAAAGTCAAGGTCTTGCACTGGGACCTGACACCATGGGTCAAAATTATGCAGAATTTAAGTTAAATCCCATTTTGTAGATTCAGTGACATCATGCTAAGTTGTCTATTCCGAGGCACTTGAGCAAACTGAAGGAAAAAATTAAAGACAAAATAGTTTACAGACTTTCATGTGGAGATGAAAAGTGCAAAATTGGACTAAATGTAGACGATTCAAAGAAATTGGTTTAAAGACACTGGACACCTTTGGTAACTGTCAAAGACCAAAAAAACAAACATGGGAAAATTTGAACTCATATTGGTCATCGAAGTTGCGAGATAGTAATGGAAGAAAAACACCCTTGTTACACGAAGTGCTTTCAGGTGCTTGATTTTGAGACCTCGAAATTGTAATTCTGAGGTCACAAAACCGAAATGTTTACTATTTGTTTCTTTGTGACAGTGAAATATTATTGTGTTTTTTTCTTTGATCAGGAGCTAAAGCTGACCCTGATTGTATCAGTGCTCAACACCAACGATAACAAAGCAACATTTGTCGGGAAGACAGAGTACGAAGCAACCATACCAGAGGTAAGGTTTTTATCCATTACTCCTCTATACTCCAACACTCTCCTGTTCAGAAGACCCCTTCTTGATTAACATGCTAAGGTTAAGGGTATAGGGGTTGCCACATCAAGGCTCGACTTCCACCCTAGGCCTAGACTTGAAAAGTCTAGGCCTAGTCTAGACCCCCGATCTGGTTCAATGTTCCAGACAGTGCAGTGATCGCAGAAGATCTATGGCACATACGGTGGTGAGACCATACCGACGTCCCGCACAAGTTCCTGGTTGCCGACCCCACCATCCAGCTGCCAGGAATGGACCTCTCCCGTGGTCAATGGTGCCTCTTGAACCGGTTCCGTACGTACGCAGGGTCTTGCTGCAGCAGCCTACATGAGATGGGCTTCCTTGCACCTCAGCTTTGTGATTGTGGTGAACCCCAGACGATGCGCCACATGATAGATGACTGCCCACTCTCTCACCTTGATGGTGGCATCGAAGCCCTTCACCTGGCTGAGGACCCAGCTATTAACTGGCTTACGGACTTTAGCATAGCATACGACATCATCATCACTCGTAGAACTATGAGGTTCGTTCTGCAAATTAATAGTATTTTGGGGTTTTCTTTCTATTCACAGTTGGCGAGACCAGAAGTTCTTCTTGACTTCGGTGATATCGTACTGAAGGACACGGATCGCTTGCTGGACCAGCTTACCTACAACTTGCTTACCGAAGAAGTAAGAAACTTTATTTATAAAGTCGAAAGTGTTTTAAAAAAAAGGCAGTTATTTCCAGTGGATTATCATTGCTCGGCGAATCTTGTCACATAATGCAATCATGGACAAGAAAGCTCCTAAATTACAGAAAGAGGCTAATGATAACTCATCCTTTTTGTCTAGCAACTCACACCTGTTATCTCCATGTAATTCCTCTTGGTTATGAGTATGTATGAAGTATTATAGTAATAGTAATTAATCAGTATTTTTTTAATAAATATTTCAGGCAGTGCCGTTTGAGGTCAGCCACATGGCTGATAGTTTTAACGCTGATGGTATAATCGAGTTCCAGGTGAAGGTTAAAAATCCTCCTGCCGTTGACTTTGAGCGAAACCGACAGTACAACTTGACTCTGGCTGTTACGGTAAGTTTGCTGGGGGGGGGTAGAGAGGGAGGAGACTCAAGCAAAATGACCGAGGTTCTTGAAAATACGCCCTGGGATTTCCGTATTTTTTTTATTGAAACAAGAATCATTTGAAAGTGTTACCTAACACAAAACGTGTAAATGCATTAGTCAACAAATTTTTTGATGGGTCAGGGGGGAGCTGTCTAGTCAATCGGACCTAAATTGTGGTGTTTTCAGTAGCAGAGGGCGGGTTCGAATCTTGCTCATGACACCATTTCCTGCAAAACATACTGTGCGAAACATCCAGACCACACCGCCTCTTTTTCAGAGCCAACACAAAAGAGATTTACACATAGTTGTACCCGCAAGTTTACTATTTATTTGTAGTTTCTTCACACTCGGCTTGGTTTTTTAAAATTTTCCCAGGACGCCCAAGATGGAGTCTTCAAAGACCACATTTCATCAGTCACGTTGATTATTACTGTTGAGGATCTCGACGACAATGACCCAGTCTTCGACCATCTGAATTACGCAGCAACCATTGAAGAAGGAACTGTGGGACAACTCACCGTGATGCCAGCCGACATCAATGCCTACGACCAAGATCTGGACCTGAATGTTGATGTAACCTACAGCATAACAGGTATTTATAATATAGGAAGTGTCGTGGCCAAGGTGTTAAGACATGTGAGAGCACCTAATTCAAACTTTGATGTTTCTGATCAGCAGAGTGTGGTTTCGAATCCCCAGCCATGACACTTGTGTCCTTAAGCAAGACACTTAACCATTGCTTCGTCCTTTGGGACGTAAAGCCGTTGGTTCCATGTATTGTGTAACCCATGTAAAAGAACCCAGTGCACTTATCGAAAAGAGAAGGGGTTCACCCCGGTGTTTCCTGGCTGTGGCTGCTGTATGCGCCGTAGCACCTTGTAAACCCTTATAAGGTGCTACATAATTGGGTCTCAGAATTCATCACTGCAATATTGCCTATCTTTCTGAAAGTTTGTTTTTACTCAGCGCCTTGAGTACCATGTTTGGTAGATACGTGCGCTATATAAAACTTTGATATTATTATATTATATTGTTGTATATTTGGTTTATGGTAACACCATGTGTATGTTTACGTGCCAGGTAGAGTTTGTTTTTTAAAGAACTGTCTTGCTTTACTTTTCACATTCAATGAACCAAACACAGTTTGGGGGATCGTGTCTTTTCTATCACAGCACCAAGGATGTGGAATTATCTTCCTCAGAACATCAGACAATCTACTTCATTAACCATTTTAAAAACTTTGTGCAAGTCTCCCCTTTTTTGTGAAAGCCTACTGTACAACGCTATGAGCAGCGACTGTTGGACTGGCGCCTTATAAACTTAACAATTGACTGATTGATTGATTGATTGATTGATTGATTGACTGGTTGATTGATTGATTGATTGATTGATTGATTGATTTGATTGATTGATCAAGTTGTTTGTTGTTTTTCTTCCATGTGTCAGACATTGTGGGGGATTGTCCAGCTGACAGTCTTGAAATCGACGCCAATACAGGAATCATCATCGTCAACAACACGCGGCTGAAAGCTGGGCAGTGCGTCATTGAACTAACGGTACATATTACTATAGCTTGTTTATTTGTACAATCTAATTATATACTTTGTAATAAATTTTTAATAACAAATTATTTAAAGTGTCTGTAATTACTCTAATTAATGACAGCTTAAATCAGTGAAGTGTAGCCTGCGATGTTAGGCGAATTTAAAAGAAGAAAAAGGATTCCTACAATTAGTTTTAGATTGAAAAAACTGAATAATTTCTTCTAAAGACCAACATTATCCTCTCCCTGCTAAATTAAATTGTGATTTCTTGTAATTTTTAGGCGAGACAGGTTGACGATGATCAGCGTAGAGCAAGGGCCACTCTGTCCCTTACCATCAGTGACATTGACACAAGTTGTCCAGGCTTTGTTGTCACCGAGTTGACTGGTAGAGTAGACCCAGAAGATACCTTCGTCTACGAGGCTGACGGAGTGGACAAGTTGCTCCTAAAAGTCACTGACGACGATGCGGTAATTCTTCTTTCACTTCTTTGAATCACCCATTAAAAGCAGACCGAGTTTGCTGAAAGCCCTTTTCACACCACCTGTAAATTGAATTGAAAGATATATATTCAGCTGCCAATGTTTTGTTGCGTTTCATCCTATCTTTCAGTTTGGTAAGACAGTAGTTTTCAAGTTGAACTATTGTAATGATACACTCAATTGTAGATTATGTTAAAATCTACACAAAAGTGTACACTTCGGCGGTAAGCAGAGCCATGAAATTGGGTCCTGACTGGATGGGTTTTTCTGCTGACTGGGTGAAATAATTCTCTTGGGTTTTCCTCCGACGTTTAAACCCCACACTTTTCTCTTTGTCTTCTCTTCATTGGGTTCTTGATTACTATCATATTTCTGAAGGTCGTCGGCTTCACAATATGAAATGAAATGTAATGAAATGATGATGAATTTCTATTGATTTGCAGACTTTTTCAGGGAACCTAACTCTTCATGATTTGGATGAGCATCCGTTCAGACTTGCGACGGAGGGAACTGAACAAGGGGCCCCCACCCTGTACTTCAATGTAACTGGCTCGCCGGTACTGACCATCAACCAAACATACAACCTACAGGTATTAATTTATTTATTTTTTATCTATTTATTTATTTGGGTTTAAAAGCACAAAACATGGTTGGTAGTATCACAAAGTAAACTTTAAAGGCAGTGGACACTATTGGTAATTGTCGAAGATCAGTCCTCTCACTTATTGTATGTCAACATATTCATAAAATAACAAACCTCTGAACATTTGAGCTCAATCGGTCGTCGAAGTTGCCAGATAATAATGAAAGAAAAAACACCCTTGTCACACGAAGTTGTGTGCTTTCAGACGCTTGATTTCGATACCTCAAATTCTAAATCTTAGGTCTCGGAATCAAATTCGTGGAAATTTACTTCTTTCTCAAAAACTACGTTACTTCAGAGGGAGCCGTTTCTCACAATGTTTTATACTATCAACCTCTCCCCATGAGGTTTTATGCTAATTATTTTGAGTTATAACCAATAGTGTCCACTGCCTTTAAAATAATACAAACCTAGTCGAGCCAGGTTGTGAGTTCAAATCCTACCACGTTAACCGCTGATTTCACCATGACTGTAATCATTCATGTTAAACACGAACTAAAAGTATGAGAGAGATTGGCTGTTGCTGGTATTTATATTAGTTCCCTTGTTGGGAGGATCATCTAACCAAAAACCTAAAAAAACACCAGTCTGGTTGGGGAAATGGTCTGGTACCTGTTAATAATAGTAATAATAATAATAATTATAATTACAACATTTATAGAGCACTAAATACGGAGGTTTCTTAACCCTACAGCCAGATTGACAAAACAAATGGGTTTTAAGTTGAGATTTAAAAGTGTCCAATGAAGGAGCTACTTGAATGTCACTTGGGTTGGTAGCTTGTTCCAAAGTGTTGGAGCTATGACTGAAAAGGCCCGATCGCCGTAGTGTGTCATTGTGCGGGGTCCTGGGGAAAGCTGGAAACGAGCGATTGAAGATAACAGTAGTCGCTATTACTAATTGCAGTCAAGGAACATGATCTGTTGGATGGCAGTGTTGCATTGATCAATTGATCCCAAATGAAACAAGTGGTTTGTTTTTTTAAAGGTCACTGTTTCGGCATCAGGCAACTGCACCGTGGAGCGAGCATCAGTCGAAATTACGGTTCAAAACCTTGCCCCGCGGTTTAATCAGGAGAGGTACGACACCGAAATCACAGAAGGTGACATGAGCATAGACCCCATAGAAACAGTAAGTTCAGTTTGTACAGGAGTTATATAATCTAATCTAATTGAATCATTTATCAACATTACATTAAAGACAGTGGACACTATTGGTAATTGTCAAAGACCAGTCTTCTCACTTGGTGTATCTCAACATATGCATAAAATAACAAACCTGTGAAAATTTGAGCTCAATTGGGCGTCAAAGTTGCGAGATAATAATGAAAGAAAAAACACCCTTGTCACACAAAGTTGTGTGCTTTCAGATGCTTGATTTCGAGACCTCAAATTCTAAATCTGAGGTCTCGAAATCAAATTCGTTGAAAATTACTTCTTTCTCAAAAACTACGTCACTTCAGAGGGAGCTGTTTCTCACAATCTTTTATATTATAACACCCCTTGCAAGTATTCTGCCTGCTCATTGGTTTAGAGCACGTCACATGACATGTCTTAGTTTTGCTAGACGATGGCCGTGTGATAGTGCGTCGGTTTGCCATGCGCTAGTCCGAAGACTAGCACACGGCGTGCAGTACCCAGACGTCCGTTGCGTGTACGAGGATGATAAATTAATAGTCTGTAACCATTTCGGATTGCACGACACTACATGCAGCACAGTAAAAGTGTTTGCAATCTGTATTCGCGTCGTCCGTGGATTGTAGCATTCAGGTCTGTAACTTAATAATAATAGTACAGTATTTAGAAATGTTTGGGGTGTTATAAAACAAATATTGACTGCTTTTAACCATAGCACTCGAAGCAGTCAATATTTGTATACTATCAACCTCTCCCCATTACTCGTTACAAAGTAAGGTTTTATGCTAATAAATATTTTGAGTAATTACCAATAGTAACCACTGCCTTTAAGGTCATTAATTTTTCTCGATGTAATAACCAAAGATGTACCTTCCCTTTAAAAGGTCTCTGCTGTGTCTCTTGGCGCTTCAAATAAAATCAGTTACTTCCTGAAGTCATCTACAAATGGCGGAGAGAATTTCTTCGAAGTCGATCGGAATTCTGGCGAGATATTTCTGACATCTGTTGAAGTGGACGCCGAGCAAGTAGAGGAATTTATTCTGTTTATTGAGGCAATGGACCGGTCCTGGGAGCCCAGTCGGTAATTCTAACAAAAATAATTCTGGGGGTGTTTTCCCAAACCATTTAAAATGTACCCAGTCAGTCTCCCTTGTGGTTTAATTTTTGATGTCCTACTAAGAGAATCATTACATTGATATGGCACTATGCAAAGACGGTTGTCTTCAACATTTCACTGTTTCCTGATTTTTGCCGTACGAAAAATTGTTAGTGGCCTGCTGTTTCGACCCTAGCAGAGTCTTTTTTGAAGGCTAAATGAGAAAGATTCTAGCTGCCGGGCACTAACTAATTTGTTTGCATTCATACCGTTTATCCCTTTGGATGGCAACAACTAATTCTGTTTTTTCACTTTTTTTTAAAACTCCTTTTTCTTTCAGCGTCTCCTTTGCGTATGTTTTTGTAGCGGTAAATGACTCCAATGATAACGCCCCTGTCTTCCAAGACACTCCTTATGAAGAAGTGATCCCTGAGAGCGGATATAACGACCCAATTTTTACTGTCAAGGTATGTCCCATAAAACAAAAATGAGCTTCTGTATCTGTTTCTGTATAATTACAGTGGCAACAAAAGTTGTCCGAAAAAAACACATCACACCAGCTTGTGCACAATGTGTGGATGGGCTGTTTTAGATATTCAGTGAGGCCTTTTTCCTTAAATTTGCCTTGTGATTCGCTGAAAACGAATTTATTGGGCAAAACATTTGACAGTCTTAAGGCACTGGACATTATCGGACACTCAAAATAATTGTTAGCATAAAAGCTTACTTGGTGACAAGCAATAGAGAGTAATTTGTGCTAATGTTGGGATACACCAGTGCCATTAATGGTTCATTACTAAGAAACTGTTGCCCTATCCCTCGATGGAATGACGAATTTGAATTTGGTGGAACTTAATTGGTGTTTTCTTCAAGACCTAGTTGGACATCACACAATTTGTTGAACAACAAAACTTATTCCCATACTCCAGTTCTCAGCAAACACGCCAAACTTATCTGTGAAAATTTCATCAAATTCAACTTATCTTCCTTTTAATTCTAAGCTATGATTTTCTTCCTCTTAGTTTTCACTTTTAATTAGTGAAAGTTTTTAGTTTGTAAACTTTCACACAAACCCTTGTTTTCAGCAAAAACACCACATAGCTAATCTGTGAAATTTTCATCAAATTCAACTTATCTACCTTTTAATTCTAAGCCCCCATCTTCTTCCTCTTAGTTTTCACTTTTAGTGATAATTTTCAATTTGTAAACTTTCACACAGGCTTTAGATGCAGACGCAAGTGATGTCCTACAGTACTCGCTGTTAACTGAAAACTCTCCATTTAAAATCAATAATGAGTAAGTGAGCTGCTTGTGTTTTCCCTGATATAATCCTCTGGGGTTTTCTTGGCCTTCCTCACATCGAAAACTGAAACCTACTTCTTCGTCAGTTTTTTGGCTCTCTCTTTCTCTCTCTCTAATCGACCCAGGTCGGAATCATGTTGAGGCTCGCCCATCCCTGTCTATCTCTCATTAGGTTGGGAAGATCAGCTGGAAGCACCCCAATGTCCCTAGCAACTACATCTGTATAGCTGTCTTCCCCTGTTTCTCCTTCCATGTTTTGGTGACCAGTTTTTGGCGTGTACTGTGTTTAAGTTCACTCTCTGAGGGTCCTATGCTTCACAAGCAGAATGATCCTTTAATTTTGCTCTCATGTTTGATCTTTTTACAAAACAAATCTTTTTAATCAAGTCTGTGGTAAGATTTATTAATTTGCATAATTATTCATTTATTCAGAGGTGGCTTGTCCGTGGTTGGTGTGCTCGACGTGGACAATGTTACTGACAGCCAATCAGAATACATTCTGGTTGTTTCTGTTTCTGACGGCGAGAACGTAAGTAACAACAATGGAAGAAAATGGTAAACAAATTGTTGTAGATTCTCTGAAATGTACGGCCCCCGGGTTGGTGGGCCGGATCCATACTTCATGTTTTACTTAGCAAAAAAATATTCTGAAATGGTTTTTAAAAAATTAGGTCCATGCAACAATGTTATTAATCTAGATCATTAGAAAAATTATTGTTGATATTTGTTTTGATAATTTTTTTTTTTTGGTACGACAGGATGTTTCGGTGAACGTGACCATCTTAGTCATGGATGTGAATGATAACCCACCCATGTTTGACGAGGACGATTATGTTTGGGAGCTGCCGGAAGGAGAACCATTGACCAATGAAACATTTGAGGTCAGAAATTGTTTTATTATTTTTTATTATTGTCATGGTCGAGCGGATGATAGTAACGGAGTCAAGCTCTGGTGTTTCTGATTGGTAGAGTTGTGGGTTCGATTCCCGGTTGTGTCACTTGTGTCCTTAAAGGCACTGGACACTAGTGGTAACTTCTCAAAATATTTGTTGGCATAAAAACTTACTTGGTAACGAGCAATGGTTGATAGTATAAAGCATTTTGAGAAACGGCTCCCTCTGAAGTACGGGTAATGAGTTTTGAGAACGAAGAAATTTCTCACTGAAATATTTGAATTGATTTCGAGACCTCAGCTGAAGAAATAAAAATAGATAAGTCTTACTTAAATTTGTTTTATTAATACGACCAGGTCACGGTGACGGATAAAGATATCGATGCAAACATAACATTCTCTTTGGAGGAAGGATCGGACGACAGATTTCAACTTCTCAACAGCAAGGTAAACAGAAGAGGAATTGCGTAACAAAATGTGTTAACTCTTGGTCAAATTTTTGTTTCAAGGCAAAGTATATCTTTAGTTTTTGACACCATTTGATTGTTTTAATCCTTTATATATACACGCATGGTGTTACCACAACCGAATATATATTTATACCTCGCCATGCAATAACTCAAGTCACATAATATAAATGTAGATTGGATCCAATAAAATCAACCTGTGAAAATTTCATACCAAAAGGTGGTAACGTTATGGAGATATTGCTGAAAATCCGAAGTGGTTTAAAGGAACACGTTGCCTTGGATCGGACGAGTTGGTCTTATAAAAAGCGTTTGTAGCCGTTTGTTATAAAATGCATCTGGGTAAAAGATGTTTTAAAAGTAGAATAAAATGATCCACACAAATTTGCCTCGAACTTGCGTGGTTTTCCTTTTACTCTGCAAACTAACACGGTCGGCCATTTATGGGAGTCAAAACCATAACGGCCAACCGTGTTAGTCGACGCGGTAAAAAGGAAAACGTGCAATTTCGAGGCGTGTTTGTGTGGATCATTGTATTCAACTTTTACAAGATCTTTCTGCCCGTATGCATTTTATAACAAACGGTTAAAAACGCTTTTCAAAGACCAACTCGACCGATCCAAGGCAGCGTGTTCCTTTAATTATGTACCACAGGATTGATGTATTATATGAAAAATGTTGTCTACCAGTATTAGTCAGTCTCAAAATCCTATCATTTCAGATCGGAGAGATCACAGTTGACGGTACTTTTGACCGAGAGACCAAAGCTGAGATAATGGTGGTAGTTCTAGCAACGGATGGTGAATATACATCGGAAACAACAGTAAGGAAAAAACTAATGTATAAATTTAAATTGCTTCATTTAAAACAAAAAATAACAAAATGGAAACTCATTTTTAAAGTTTATTAGGTCTTGTTCGAAACCGCGACTTCGGCTGCAGCTTCATTCCCGGCCCAAAACGTTATATACAATAATTCCATGCCCACTTTCCATTGACAACATACAGTTTGTCCCCCGCCCCCCGTTCAATGTTGACTGTAACGCAGAAGCATCTGGAACCAACATTGAAAGGGGGTAGCGGGGCCGACCGAGATATGGCCGGGATTTTAGATCAGCACGTCTGCAGGTGTGGACGAATAGGCAGGTGCGCCAATCTATTCGTAGCTGTAGCCGGAGTCACCGTTTCAGACGCGGCCTTAGACTTTAAAAGAGTTGTACCCTGACTTCTCTGTACCTTCCAGGTCATTGTGAACATAACAGACATCAATGATAACAACCCAGAGTTTATTGTAAGCTCCAGCACCAGCCTGGAAGTCGCTGAAAACGCAGCGATTGGAACTTCGGTGTTTTCGTTCATGGTAATTGATGCTGATGAGCCGGGCACCGATAACACTCAAATTATGCTGGTGATCCAAGATGAAACAGGTAAGAAAAAACTTGCGTTTTGATCATTTGTTGCCGATGCCCTTTTGTAATGATCATCTGGATGAAGTAGTGGTTAAGTGTTTTTGCTTAAGGCCACAAGAGTCACAACTTGGACTCGAACCGACACTCTGCTGAATAAGAAACACCAGAGCTTGATTCCAGTGTGCTTGACTGTCTGCCAGAACAGACAGTGAGAGTGAGGCACTTAAGCTTTTAGAGAAATGAATCACACAAAAGAAGCTTAGAAAAATGAATCACACACTCGAATAGAAAAAGACTTTATCCATGTTAAAAATGTGTGGGTGTTTTTTTTTTTTGGGTGTGGATGCAAAGAAAAATCTCCTTGACTTTAAAAATCTTAAATTATAAATCTTTGTTCTTAAAATTGCCATTCAATTACATTTCAGATTTTGGAGTTAAAGTTGCCGACGATGGTGACGGCTACCAGCTTTTTGTCAATGGTACCCTAGACAGGGAGACCAGGGAAACGTATGAGATGTCCATTGTGGTAAGTTGAGAACAAATCAACTACATGATTATTGGTTTAATGTTATTACTGTTGTCATTTTTACTGGCAAAATTTGATTAAAGAAATACACAATGTAAGCAATGTCAGGGCGTTTTGTGATGGTTATACAGAAACGAATGGTCTCTAAGGGGGTTAAAGGAACACTACAGAATTGTTTATTTGCTAACAAAATAGTTGCTGGAATTGTAAGCACTTCATGTAATCCACCATATACATCAACTGACAAACCTGTAGAAGTTGGAGATCGATCGACCATCTGGGTCACGAGAAATAAGGAAAAAGCGATTACACATTTTGCATGACATCAATTCAAAATACAAAAATGAATAAAACGCTCACTGTGCGATAAACTGCAAACGGCAAATTAGTTTTTTTTTATTTCTCATCAAATATGACATTTCCAACCGAAATATTTAAAGGGATGTTTTCTACTATCATCATCATGAGACCGTGTAAGTTTGATGTAAATCTGTGATCTAAATTTAGACAAGTTTTTTTTCTAACCAATTCTGTAATGAGCCTCTTACTTGTGGAGTAATTACCAAAACTGACTGGATGTAATTTTGCAGGCAAGCAACCCTGGCTTTCCTGAGGTAAGCGCCACGTTGAACGTGACCGTTACACTGCTAGATGTAAACGACAACGCTCCCGAGTTTCTTGTCACCGAAGAGGACATCGCGTTGGAAACAGCTGCAACATTTGATCTTGTACGTATAATTTGGTTTTTACCTTTCCCAATTACTCCGAAGAAAAAAAAATGCTCAGGCAAATCACCCGGCTGAGATTCGAACCCACACCCATTGCTCAAGCAAAAAAAATTCTGCTTAGCAGAAATCAACAGGATACCAGTCACAAATTGTACATGTGACATAGTACATGTATCTTGGCTGCTAACCCTGTTCTAGTAAGCAAAATTTTTGTGCTTAGCTAGTTTTTATGACTAAAGCAGCTCTATGAAATTGGTCCCAGAAGCATTTTTGAAACAATATCTGCTCCTTAGGAGGGAGTATAAAGTACGTCCCGAAAAGCCAAGTTGCCAGACAACACCACCGTTTTCACGAGAGGCACTTCTTTAAAAAAAAAAATCAGTGTTTTTACACACTTTGGACATTATTATTTACATCAACATTTCCCTAGGTTTCAAGGGGGGGAGCACGATATACAAAATTTAAATAGACAATGAATATGTCCAAATGGTGCATGAAAGAGTGAAATTTATTTCTCTCTCTCACTGTTTTTTTTCCAGATTGCAAGTCTGTCTGTCATAGACAGGGACATAGAACCAAATTACTTCAAGTTTTCTTCAAGCGGTGAAAACAGTGATTTGTTCTTCGTGTCTCCGACAGGTATTGAACTTATTGGGTTTTTAAAAGATGTTAAATTTGCATTAGGGGTTTAAAAATATTCATTTTGGTTTTTACCCATATACACCAATGTGTGTTATTTTTTTCACAGAACTCGGGTAAGTACCGAGTATACAGTGCCAAGAACAGACATAGGGGTTAATTGATCTGAAGGCGCCTTATCCACAGTTTCTCCGAACTCGGACGAACAATCTATATGTGGTTTCCTAGTGCCTCAATGCCCTGTAAAATCACGGCAGATATGGAGTGATTGGGAAGATTGAAGGGATGTCCTACAGGTGTATCCAGCTTTTGGGTCTTGACTGTGGATCTGTGGCCACGGTGGCTGTAGAAACGCCTCTTGAGTGTAGTTCTTGTTTCATCTGTGATGTGATGTTTCATCACATTGAACACCACATAAATAAATTAATAACCTTTTGTTAAAAATTCCTTTCAATAACTACAGACGAAGGCTGCTTAGTGTTCCTTAAATCCAACTTGGAGCTGTCCAGTGAGCGATACATCCTTGACATCACGGTCTGGAACCCAGACTCACCGGAACTGAAGGGAGACCATAGCACCATTCGCTTGAGATTTTTCTACGGCGAGTTACCATGCTTTGAGATTGTCCCTAAAGATCCCGAAGTTACGCGGGTGATTCCCGGAGACGCAGAATTTGTTGTTTTGACAATGGGCGTGAACGTCAGCGACTGCAGTGACCCATCTGCCGAGTCTGACATCATGTACAATATTACAAGAGCCACGTATAAAAAAGGTGAGTGGTTTTTATTATTTTGAAGCCAATTAACCTAATGTATACCTTTGGTTTTTGGAACCATTTTGATTGTTTTTAAACACAATAATTGCCAAGGAAGGAAATAGCCGGGCACCAGGCACAGCAATGTGAAAATCCTATAGCATTATGACTGGTAACCTATTTCTGCTAAAGCTCGAATTCACTGTGTGTTATTACATTTAAATGACCAACTTTAATTGTTCTCTGCTGATTTTACTTATTATTAAAAGTTTGATTTTAATTTCTTTAAGATTTGGACACGCTTTACGCTGACGATACTGATGATGTTTCAATCAATGAGATGACAGGAGATTTATCTCTGGTGTCACCATCACCAGGACTGTACGTCGTCTTAGTTGAAGCTTACAATAGCTCAGAAGGTGTTGTTCCGTCATTAACCATAAGAATGTACTCTACGGTAGGCGAACAGTTTGAGTTATCAAAAGAACATTATTATAGATGATATTTTGTACTGGGTTTGATACTAGACTAATAATAATATTAATACTAGTGGCTTCTTTAGTGCTCGCCTCAAATCCATCATTTAGTGACGCTCATGGAGTCAGAATTCAGTATTTTTCTACCTTTTGCAAGGTATGCAGAACTACATTTTTTAAGTATGAGACATGTTCCGTCACAAGCACTAAGTAAGGGTTTACAAGGTGCTATTGAGCAAAGAAAAGCAGCAAATCAAACCAGGAACACCAGGGCGGACGCCTTCACTTTACGATAAGTGCACTGGGTTCTTTTACACGTCACACTGGACCAATGGCCTTTTGTCCCATCTGAAAGCTCCATTAAATAAAGAGACTGTAATAAAAACATCCTTTTCATCTGACAACTAACACCTGTTATCTCCATGTAATTCCTTATAAAGGTTGAAGTCCGACTAACTGAAGTAGCTAATAATCCACCGATGTTCACAGCACCAGAGTTTACTATTCCGGCTCGAATACTTCCAGTGGAGAGTGGAACAGAGTTGTGGGATTTTGGTCAGAACGTAACCGATGCGGATTCGCCGGCCTTTGGAAACGGAGAACTGCTCTTCTTTATTGACGGGGTCGAGTGCGTCGGCGGTTGTGACGCATCAGGTGAGGATTTTTTTCAGAACAGAGGGATGAGAAATGTCAGACTTTTTATCTGAATTCAGACTTTTTGATTCGGTGTGATGAAAAAATATCAGCTGTTATTTTGTCAAATCTTTAGCTAAGCAAACATTATAATAGTAAGTAGGATTTGAAACTTTGCATGGTGGAAATATAATAATATGGAAAGGTTTGCGGAAACATGGTGTTACCGCAAACCTTTCCATATTATAATAGTGATATCGATAATAACACCATTTATATAGCGTCTTTTCCGAAGATTCTAACACTCGGAGAAAAAAGATAAAAACAACAACAATGGGAATGAAATCCGAAAACAAGAGGATAACTACGACCAGGCCTGCAGCATTGAGGCAAAGAAAGTCCAGCAAAAGCCGGTCTCTCTATGACGAGAACATGCAGGCCAAGCCGGGCAAGAGTTACTGATAAAAAGATAATGTTTTCAGTGACCTTTTAAACATTGTATTGGAGCTTGAACTTTTGATGGAGTGTGGAATGGAATTCCACATCTTGGGGCCAAGCAAGTTTTGTGCTTAAAGGCTAAACAAAATTGGGCCCAGCCCCTGTGTGACGTTATAGATAAGTTCTTATAAAAAAAAAATTAATGAAAACAAATATCTTTCCTTTTCTAGATGTTTTTAACATGACCGCCGACGGGAAGCTTATTCTTGCCAAGGATCTGACAACCGTCCGGACTGTGAACCTAACCATCAGAGCGCAGGACCGTGCGGAAGAACCTCTAAATGATAAAGCTCATGTGAGTCTGGGTTTCAGACCGGCCAGCACGGGTCCACCGATGTTTGTCGATGAATGCGAAACCCCTATTCTTATACAAGAGGTAAAAAAATGAAAAATCTGGTAACTAATTACCTATTTATATTTATACATAGTTTTTAATGATTCCTGTAAGTGGCGGCTATCCGCTGTTGGTCGTCAATAAATAAATAAAATAAATAATAGTTTGAAATATGGTAACCAATAGTAAGAAATCTGGTTACCAATGGTTGGTTAGAAATATTGTACCCTTGTAAGAAATCTGGTAATCAATGGTTAGAAATCGGGTAACCAATGGTTATTGGTAAAAATATTAAAACCTATAAGTTACAGATCTGGTAATCAATGGTTTGAAATCTGGTAACCAATAGTAAGAAATCTGGTAACCAGATTATTGGTTAAAAACATTGTGAGGATGTAATGGTGAGAAATGTGGTAATCGACGGTTAGAAATCTAGTAACCAGTGGTAAGAAATCTGGTAACCAATGGTTTATGAGAAGTCTGCTGGTAAGTAATGGTAAGAAATGTGGTAATCGACGGTTAGAAATCTAGTAACCAGTGGTAAGAAATCTGGTAACCAATGGTTTATGAGAAGTCTGCTGGTAAGTAATGGTAAGAGATGTGGTAATCGACGGTTAGAAATCTAGTAACCAGTGGTAAGAAATCTGGTAACCAATGGTTTATGAGAAGTCTGCTGGTAAGTAATGGTAAGAAGTCCAGTTACTATAGATACAAAGTAACTGGTCAAGGGATTTAGATTTGGGAATAGAACTAAGAAAAAGAGAACTCTAAATCTCATTCATCATATTTTATTTGTAGGAGAGCGATGAAGTGGATATGTTGGTTTGCGATCTGAGAGCAGTTTCAGGCGATGATTTACCGGTGATTTATGGCTTTAAAGGAGATGAACCTGGCAATTTTACTATCAATTCGGCAACTGGAGAAATCTTCACTACGAGGGCTTTTGACTATGACGATTCCGACAGGCAGTTTGAGGTGAGTTTTGTTGTCTTATAAGGCAGTAGACACTATTGGTAATTACTCAAAATAATTATTAGCATATAATTATTAACATAAAACTATACTTGGTGACAAGTAATGGAGAGAGGTTGATGGTATAAAATATTGTGAGAAACGGCTCCCTCTGAAGTGACATAGTTTTCGGGAAAGAAGTAATTTTCCACGAATTAGATTTACAGCGGTGTAAGGTTAAAAACAAAAATATTAGCAACATTTCTTTTTTTAAATTAATTCCTGCATCTTTTAAAAGTGGTTTTTAGAAAATTGAGGATTGCTGAATTTTTCTTACACAGCTTCTAGTGTTTGCAAGAACGTCTGACACAAGCCAAGAGACATTCACAGTGGTTAATGTACAGATTGTTGATATCAACGACCATGCCCCAGAGTTCCTACAGGTAAATTCACATGTTTCTATAAAGACAATATTTTTTCAAACGCAGACAGGCATGTATAAAACTTTGTATGGTGTGTTGTTGCATAGCGGATAAGAATACTGAGCTGAAACTCTGGTGTTTCTGATCAGCAGAGTGTGGGTTCAAGTCCCAGTCATGACACTGGTGTCCTGAAACAAGACATTGCTGCTTCCATCAGATGGGACGTAAAGTCGTAGTGTTGTGTAATGCACGTAAAAGAACCCAGTGCTTTTATCGTAAAGAGAAGGGGTTCGCTGTGGTGTTCCTGGTTTGGTAGGCAGCATAGTGTGCAAACAGCACCTTGTTAACCATTACATGGTGCAATGTAAAGGAATTGGTCTCGTCCTTCAAAAACGTAGCTTCCCAATACCTTGCGGAAAAATACTGGATGCCGAAGTGCCTGGAGTGACAGCGGAGCGAGTGACAGGTTCGAGTGCTATAAGAATCCTTGGTACATGTACATCTCAAAGTCAATTGTATTTCTCGGTGCAATGCCCTCTTGTTATAACATGTACACTATATGGATGGTACACAATATAGAATGTACGTATACAACAATGATGCTTTCGGAAAATAGAAAATATTTTTTACATGATATACGACCTTGGTACTGAAAGAGTTGACCATAAGTCTTAATATGTCTTTTCTTTTTTCGTTGATTTTGGTTTTCGTCCAATAGGATTCGTATCAATTTGAGTTGGATGAAGATTTGAATAGTGCCTGTCAGAATGGCTCAATGCTCCCTGGAGAATGGCTTGTGAAGGCGACGGACGACGACTCAACATTGATAAATCAGAGAGTAGAATACTCCATCGTTGGTATGTGAACTAGAAAATAAATTAAATAAACCCTCCGAGTAGAGCAGGTTATTTGAACGTTGAGACCATTTAAGAACTCACTACCCATCAGTGAAGTTAAAATCGAGAAATCCCCTCCATCCATTAAGCGCAAGTAGTTGTCCTTAGTACCGACTAGGTAGTTCTAAATCAGCAGGTTAGTTCTTCTTAGAACTAAATAGTCTCCCAAAGTCCAAAATCTACTCTATTGATACCTGAAGTTTTCGTTGTTAAAAACCCATCTCTGATATTTCTTTTAAAAATATGTTTGGCTATTTTTTTAAGGTGGAAGTGAAGATTTTACAATTGACACGACCACCGGGAAGATCAGTAAACAACGCTGCATCAACGCAGAGAACTACACTTCTGGCGTTATCATGCTGATCATCAACGCAACCAATCCGGATGCGATTCTCCAGCCAATGGGTTCCACCAGTGTCTCGTTTGTCATACGCGATCTAAACGACAACGCTCCGATCTTTGACGAGGCCAGTTACGTACCAGTATGGGTCCCGTATTTGATGTCGGACTACCTTATCAAGAGTGTTGCAGCACAAGATGAAGATGTGGTAAGTTTGAGGAATGTTTCAATGCGAAAAATAGTTCATGGCCAGGGCTTAGCTGCTCTTTGTGCTTGGGGTAACTCAAGAAAACTATCACAGGGCCCAATTTCATAGAGCTGCCAAGCACAAAAATTTGCTTAGCATGAAAGTTCTTCCTTGATAAAAACAGGAGTATCAACCAAATTTCCGTGTGTTGCATAATGCTTGTTATTGGTAGTCTGCTGTTGTTTACTTATCCTGAAAATCACGTTGAAATTTGTTAGGTGATCCTGTTTTTATCAAGGCAAAAATTTCGTGCTAAGCAAATTTTTGTGCTTAGCAGCTCTATGAAATTGGGCCCTGATGTTTCGACCCTGGCAGAGTCCTTCTAAATGACAACACAACACACGGGGCATCATGGCTGAGGGGGTAAGGGCCCCAAAACCCAATCTCTGATTCATTCCGTTCATTTGGAGCTGAGATGGTTAAAGGAATGCACAAAATGCCCCAGTCACCAGGGTTTATAATGTTTGTGAATAATGTTTTCAATATTAAATAAAAATTCTTCTAAAACTTTTGTGAAGAGTGTATGAACAGATTTATAAATAAACATACATCAAGTGACAATACTGGTCTTTGACAATTACCAAGTGTGTCCAATGTCTTAAGTGCCATTTACACATAGAATTTAAAATCTTGTTTTCAATATTTCAGAGTGAATATAACAGTGGTGTAACGTATGCCTTTGCTACTGATCAAGATTTGAATGTCTATCGGTACTTCACAATCGGTGAAACGACTGGGGAGATACGAACGACGAACGTGACAGGATACAATACCGAGGAGCTGTTTGGAGACAACAATGAAATCATGGTACATTGGGGAGAAAGAATGTTTTACTTTAATTTTAAAGGGTTGGGGGACTTCTTGTAGCACAAAACACAATGTTCAAAGATTTACATTAAACTTACACGGTTTGAAGATAATGATAGTAGAAAGCTTCCCTTAAAATATAACTTGCTGAGGTGCTGTAGTTTTTGAGAAATTAGTAAAACAATGTCACAAAACAGTTATCGTCTCAGAGCATGCAGTGAGATGAAAATTATTTTGTCATGTAAAGAGTCTTTTTTATGACTAATGAAGTTTTCTTGTCTTATTTGTCCTTAGATTATCGTTAATGCTCGTGATAACGGATCCCCACCCAGGGAAGCAGACCCACAGGGTATCGTGGCCATCCTTTATGATCCCAACAACTTGAATGAACCCTACTTTCCTGAGAAAGACCGGGAGCAAGAGTAAGCTTTAGAGTTTTGTGGGGTAGCATGGCCGAGCTGTAAAGAAAACCAGACTCAAGCTCTGGTGTTTCTGATCAGCAGAGTGTAGGTTCCAGTCCCAGTCTTGGATGTTGTTGTGGCCGAGCGGTTTTAAGTTTTGTGGTGAAGTGTGGCCGAGCTGTTCAGAGCATTTGGACTCAATCTCTGCTTTTTCTGATCAGCAGAGTGTGGGTTCGAGTCCTGGTAATTTCACAGATTCATATGTTATGCATATGTTGACAATTAGGTGTTCATTGCTGTTGAACTATGTGCTGTAGTTGCATTTTTCAAAAAAACATTAGTAGTAACAAATTTGTTGTAAAAGGAGCTCATTCTTATTGCAGCAGCACTTGCACCAGAAATTGATCTCCTTGGATGGAAAATTACCTTCGGTTCTATCTTTTGGTGGTAAACTAAGGTGTTTCTCTTGAACCAGTAATATATGAAATTTATAAATTTTTCTTGTCTCATGTGTAGGATCTCTCCACCAGAGAATGCTGAGAATTGGTGCGATGAATTCACGCCTCCATATATGTCATCGTCACCAGAGATCATCGTGTTGTATTCGATTATAGACGTTGTCCCAAGTAATGGTAAGAAAGTAAGCAATTAGAGTGAACGAGGGGTTGTGATTAGGGGATGGATTAGGGTTAAGATTAGGGAAGGCCTGTATGTTTCATTTTTGAAAGGGCAAGGACACCAAGGCATTTAAGACAGGTTGTTTATTTAAGTCATTGTAAAGCGCTTAGAGGTAACTTTATATTAGGCTCTATACAAATCAAATATATTATTATTGTTATTTTTTCTCCTCGGTAAAGGGCACACTATGAGGAAATTGTAAATTTCTACTGGAGTTTTTCAAGGGCACCAAGGCAATGACGAGGGGGCATGGAGGCAATCGCCTTCATGAAGTATGAGGCCTATTGGGGGATGGGGGGGGGGCAGGTTGGCGATGTGGTATCTTTCCTCGCCTTTCAGTCCCAACCTGACAGGGGTTTTTGTCTCGCATCTAAAACTGAAACTTCCGTCCTTGTCTTCTCTTATCAGATCTCACAATGGATTATCAAAACAAACCACACCTATTCCCAAATTTGTAACTTAAATCATGTATTTTACTCAAAAATCTAGCTACTTTGACTTTCTTCCTGCCCGAAAACAATCAACCTAAGCTCTGCTCTTCAAAGTCCTTTGATAGAGAACAGATCGGCGAATACGTCATCACTATCAAAGCTACGTCTTGTAACGAGACGGAAGAAGACTGCAGTGTTTCCATCACAAGAGCTAGTCTGAGAGACGGAGCAGGGCGCTTTAGTCTGGATGCAGTGGAAGGTAGTACATTTGTTTTAAATTTAAAGGCACTGGACACCTTTGGTAATTGTCAAAGGCCAGTATTCTCACTTGGTGTATCCTATCATATATGCATAAAATAACAAGCCTGTGGAAATTTTGACTCGGTTGGTCATCGAAGTTGCAAGGGAATGATGTAAAAACAAACAGCCTTGTTGCACAAATTTGTGTGCTTTCAGATGCCTAATAAAAAGTTTCGGGCCTTAAGTCCTTTATTGTTTGAGTGATAGATTAATATACAAAAAATTTAATATAATAAAACAAAATCTAGAAGAAATTCCACCCGAACCCTGCAAAATCTTTTGCCAGTTTTGGTGTTGATGAGTAGCAATGTTAACGATTTTTCTTGAATTTTTTTTTTCGTTGAAAAATTATGTTCCAAAGCAAACTCAGGAAATGCAGATTTCAGTGTAGTGGTCATCACACTCCGTGTTGAAGACATCTCTGACGCGACGCCAGAGTTTGACAAAGACTTCATCGAGGGCGCCAATAAGTTCATCATCGCAGTGCCGGATAACACTCCATATGGGCAGATCATCTTCCAGGCCAAGGTAGGGTCTATGAATATTCATCTACGAACCCTTATGAATATTTATGAGAGCCAATACAAAATTCAAGACCCATGGCAAAACTGCTTTTAAAAAAACCAATGACATAATTAAACTAAATTATTGCAGGCAACGGATGATGATGCGCAATCACGTCTGAACTACAGTATCGAGTACGATGATCACAGCTCGACGCCAAACTTTGTCATGGACGACTTGACGGGAAGACTAGCAATCCAAGACAGGGTGGAGTCCTACCTGAGTGATGTGACATTTGACCTGAACGAGGAGCAGGGAGCCTATGATGTCACTTTGAAGGTCAATGATGACTTGACGAATCAAAGTTACAAAGCCTCGTCTGAGGTGGAGGCTAAGGTTGGTGTCTTGTACAGAACTGAATATAATTTGTGTTTACCCTGTACCTAGTTGTTTCTTGTACCCTGTACCTAGTTGTTTCTTGTACCCTGTTCCTTTTACCTAATTGTACATTGATATACGGTGTACCTGTACCTAGACGATTGTAATATTCGTTGTACCTTAATGTTCCTTGTATTTTCGAAACCTTCACGTTGCACATCCATTCAAGTGCTCTCTGGTTTTTATTGTTTGTGTAGATTAAACTGCTGTTTATCTATGAATATGCCATCCTCGTGATCAACAAAAAGCCAACGGATGTGAGCATCGAAAGTGCCGCTTTAGTTGAGTAAGTATAACTCTTTCAGAACTGAATATAATTTGTGTTTACCCTTTCGCCAATGTGTATTTAGCTCTGTGTATTCGGAACTTTCCATGGAGAGTTGTTGATAATGCAGCAAGCCTTTTCCGATTTCAACTTCAAATTTTTTGTTTCTCCCCTTGTTTTCCACCCAGATGTCTCTCGGATGAGCTTGGTTTGACGCTTGTAGTCGACAGCATAGAGGCCCACGTCATCTTACCAAGAAAAGTGCTCTTCACATACTCCCCAATCGAGATTGACCAAAAAAGGTACTAAAAAAATAATTCTGAACATCCAAGAAGGAATAATAATAATAATAATTTATTTATTTGTTTCAACAAAACCTCAACAAATTGAGAAGATAAAAATACATCATATTTACAATAAAAGGTACATAAACACATAATTAAGGAAACGGGATAACCCTGACACTCTTGGACGATCCCCAGACAATCTTGACAAAGTATGAAACAAAAGGATTGTCAGAACAATCTGAGCAGCTGACCAAAAGTGCCAGATATGTTGAATCAGAGGGAGATCGCCAACTTTAGGTCTGGATAGCTATGTTGAAAGAGTGCTGGCACGTTAATCTGGAGGTCGCTGGTTTAAGTCACGGCCCAGTAAATTCTGTCTTTGTTCAAACCCAAAACACAAAACCTTTTTATTTCTTGCCTGTTGCAGAACTGATGTGTGGGTTCATATGATCGACACAAAGGATGGTGTGAAATTTGTGAAGTACTGGGATTTCAAAAAGTAAGTAAACCATTTGCTTTTTTCTTTCTCCGAGCCATGGACAGAAATCAAACCTCCTTGTGGCACTTGGTGGGCAAGCAGTTTGAACATGTGATGGTCACGGGTTCGACTCTGACTGGAGGCGTCTTTGAAAAAGTGGCGCGTCATGGTGGAGCGGTTAAGCGTACCAGACTCAAGCTCTGGTGTTTCTGATCAATAGAGTGTGGCTTCGAAGCCCTGACGTGGCACTTTAACCCCTTACCCTTACAGACCAAAGCGTCCAGAAACAGAGGGCAATTTTACAAGTCTCTACCTCACTTTAAAATGTTGTAAAATGTTGATTTATTTGGAACTCTTTCAGAGTGAAATCTGAAATTTTGTAACATTATTGATTTTCGCAACAAATAACACTCCAAGGGTATCAAAAACAGTGGCTTTCTTCACCGGTTTAACCTGAGGTTTAAGAGTTGTGATATTTTGTTCCCAATTTTCACACAGACTCAATGTAAAGTGAGCTAAAACACAAAACTGAATTTGATCTTACAGCCCCTCTCATCAGGCAAGCAAAGCTGATTTCCTCTTTTTCCGTCTGATTTTTGCGTCTTCATTTTTTGCAGACTGTGGGATTCCAACAAAGGGAAGAGTAAGTGTTTCTCAACCGACGTAACCCTTCGTCCGCCGCAGCCTCACTCTGTCGTAGCAGAGCAGTTTGACGAGTCGATGATCGCGTCTTTTGCGTTACTCGTCATGGCTAGCTTTATAGGAGTCTGTACAGTACTGATGATGGTGGCTATCCTCTACATGTGGCACAAGTGAGTAACTCAATACTCATAACTCATAACTCATTTACAAAATCTGAGACATAATAGAAAACAGCCGTCGATTTCACCACACTCTTCCTAACTTAGGATTAATCACAGGACTTGGGACGAGTTGAGTTCCGTAACCATATACGTTAGGACGCATTTAACCCATCCTAAGTTAGGACGGGTCCATCCTAACTCGAGATATGATTAATCTAGCAGTTTTGTGAAATCAGCTGCTGGGCCTATTTCAAAGAGCTGCTTAAAGGCGCTGGACACGTTTGGTAAATGTGCATGAAATAACAAACCTGTAAACATTTTGAAAGAAATTAAAGGGAAAAACACCCTTTCAGATGCCTGAAACAAAGGCATGACTGCCCCTTCCCAGGTTGTATCGTAAACTTTGGTGTGATCCCTTGCTTTAACATGGCAATAAATGGTTGTTTGGCTTCTGACTGGCAGCCCCTGAACAAACATACTGACAAAATAGGGAAACTGCCAACTAAAGGGCTAGGTAGCTCAGTTGTAGAGCACAGTCAGGTTAATCCGGAGGTCAATGGTTTGAGTAAATTTTCTAAGTTCAGAGCTATTTCATTTAAGAATCTACGCAGTCAGTTACTCTTGGGGTTATATCTTGAGTTCTTGATGGTAGTACCTATGGGTATGTTCAGACAGCGTACTAAGTTAGACCCGAACCGGTTTAACTTCTATGAGCAGCAGGGGGTGGTCGTAAAAATAGTTAAACCCGATACGGTTTATCTTTGGTTTTAAGAGGTCAAAGCAAACGCGACCCCGTTACTCTAACATCCTGTTTATTGGCCTGTTCATTGGTCACCGTGTGTTTACATAATGATTACCGGATGTGGTCTTTTTTATTCTGTCCACACACAGTGTTGAACAAGCTTGGTGTTGAAAGATAAACCTGAAGCGGTCTAAAAATAAACCCCCTCCCTGGACGGTTTATCTTTTGTGGGTTTAACTCGATTCGGACTAACTTTAAAACCGTTCAGACACACAGAGTTCAACACGATCGGGTTAAACCATGAGTTAAACCGACTTTAGTACCGTGTCTGAACGACCTCTATGTCAATTTTTGTACAATTTCTTTTATTGTAGCGTGAAACTTCAAGGTGGTCGTCAGATTTCTCGTAGATTGGACATGTTGATGTTGACTGAGAACGATCAACTCTCGACCCAGTACAGCGGAGTCGATAACCCGGGTTATGAACCGGACTTTGTGGAAGAGGCGACTACTTCAATGTAAGTCAGTTAGGATGGACGTTTCTTTCTTGAAGGGGTGGGTTTACGGTTGGGTTAGGGTTTGGGATAAGGGTAACGGTTGGGGCTAGGGTTATGGCTGGAGTTGGTTTTTTTGTTGGGGCTAGGGTTGGGGTTGATGCTTGGGCTAGAGTTGGGGTTTAGGCTAGGCCTAGGGTTGGGAAGTGAGTTAGGGCTAGGGTTGGGCTTAGGGCCAGCTAGGGTTAGGGTGGGGTAGAGTTTTGCTCAAGTTAGGGCGGACAGTTGGAGTTATTGTTCGATGCAGTCGGTAAGGTTTCTAGTTGGTGTTTGGGTTTGGGGATATGGTTGAGGTTTGGGTTAGAATCAGGGTAAGGGTTAGAGTTGGAGCTTGAGCTAGGGTTAGAGAAAGTGTTTGAAGGTTTTGGTTCCTGTAGGTGCACAATCCATGATCTTGAAATATGTTGCACTCTTTACTGGAAATTCATAAGCAATTGTAAAGTTTATAGGCTACCAACTGCAGCCCGCATCCCAGTACAGGTTTTTTAAGGTTGGCAGTTTCCTCTTTTCTTTTATGTATGTTGATGTCTTAACAAGCATTCAGTGATTGTTTTCTACTATTTTTTTTTCATCTTAAAAATTAGTAAGGAGAAGGACGTGAAGATTGATGTTGGAGAACAAGCAAATCTTGAAGATGCAGGGGCTTCTGCGGAACCTATTGAACCAACATATGCTAGTAAGTCTTTGGGGTTGAACAAAGAAAAATAGACTGGTTCAAATCCCGCTCCTGTAAATTTTTCTTAATTCAGGTCATAATTATTTACAACAGTCTGTTTCCTTAGTGGTTTATAACTTGATATTTTCAACTAAATTAAGAAATTGTAACTTTACACAGATCTTAAATTTTTGTTTTATATCGTCAATCTTGTTTACAGATGTACCAAAGGTATCTATTCAAGCTTTACAGAGCGAGCCAAAGTCGACGCTTACCAAAGGTCCCGAACACTACGAGTCACAGGTAAGTGTCTCCACGTTAGATGGCTTAGGTGCTTGAGCGCTCAGACATTAAACTGGAGGTCCCTGGTTCAAATCCCACTCCAGACCTGTACTTTGTCTTTGTCAACTTAATTTGTCATCACTGATTAGTAAGTGAACTGACAATGACTAGAGCAAGCTAGTCGAAACGTTGAGACCAATCCAAGAACCGACTCCAGGGTAGTGCATTTAATTACGATCCTATAAGCTTAAGTAGTAGTCCCAGCCAATTTTCTATACCTTCCGCACAGGTAGTAGTTAAATAGCAGGACAGTTCTTTTCAGAACTGAGAAGTCTCCTGAACATCCGATAAATCTATTCCGCGGTAATAGAATATAGAAAGACAGTTCTCTTAAGAACAAACTCTACCTGGCAAGTAGATACACACATGGTGTTACCGCAAACCAAACATTATTGTCGTCTAGTTACTGAACCCAAATATTTTGATTTTTGCAATTCATAATTCATAATCATAGGCCTCAAACCAATGTTTGTGTGGAAGAGACTGGCTGTTGCCAGCTTGGTGTTTAAGACCCCCTTGTAGGAGTTTGCTGAGTTTTTTTGATGGGAAGATTATCTAAAATAAACAGGCAGAAAATGAATGAGTTGCTTAATATTTGAATATGTTTACATGCAGGAAGTGGTATTTGACTTCCCCTTGGAGGAGGAGTCTGACACGGACACTGGGGTTGCGGACTTTGCCCGCATTCGCACCCGGGCATACCCGGACAATAAGGAGCCAAGCCCTGATCCGGCAAGCGTGGAGATTGTCAACGAGCAGCCGGACAAACTGGATAAAGCCGACGGTGACGGAGCAGCTCTGATGGTTTCAGCCGAGCAGCAAGACAAGAGTGATGCTCAGGAGACGACCAAAGATCCAACAGAAGCACCTTCAACTGAGACACCAACGGGAGACGTAGCAGAGGAGCCAGTCCAAGATTTGTGCCCGCTGCAACCAGAAGACGTCAGCAAGGAGCTCTCAAAAGAGCAGGCTTCAGTCTCAGAATTAGATTCAAAGCAAGAGGCATTCGATGACTTGCCACTACCTCCGCCCCCACCACCAACCCCTGGTGAGGTTTCAACTGATAGCGAGCCAGCCACCCCAAAGTTGGATCCTAAACAAGCCACCAAGGAGCTCGACGATGACATCCCCCTTCCGCCACCGCCTCCTGAAGTACTCTCCAACAGCAACGAGAAAAATAAGAGTACGCCGTCCACTCCTCGATCCGCTCGCTCTGAAGGTCACAGCAGTTCTCAGAGCCCATCCGAGGGTACGCCTTTGACCGACTTCGAAAACGGTGAGATCCCAGATTTCCTTGAAAATATAGAGATCACCAAACTGTAATTCTACTTTCCCCCTCTTGCAGCCGATTTTACGGAACGCTAGGATTAATCCTACCTCGAGTTAGCATGAGTAACTAGTCCTAACTTAGGATTAATCTTTTAGGTTTACATGTTACAAGGTTGGGACTCGTCCTAAGTCCTACCATTTTAATCCTATCTCGAGTTAGTATGAGTAACTGGTCCTAACTTAGGATTAATCTAAAGGTTGACATATTACAGTTTAAGGCTGGGACTCATCCTAAGTTCTACGATTAGTTATAAGTTAGGAAGAGTTTAGTGAAATCGACGGCAGGTTTGCAAACTGTTATCATGCATGATATTCTTCCTACTTTAGTCTGTTTTCCGATTGTTTTTTACCCCTGGGTCAAATCAGAATAATCATCAATAATAATGCCTTTAAAGTCTGTTCGGGCTTGTAATTGCATCATGTGTACATTTTAAGCAAGCCTTTGTACCAAATATCATGAGTGTTTTAAAAGATGTTTGTAGATACACCACTGCTGAGCGGGGTGAAAAGTGTCTTTTGTGTTTCACCATCAACTAGAAATTGAAGTTGAAATATAAGTGCCTTAAACTAAAAGTTAGTGAAACTATCTATAAAGCAGTATACAAAGTGCCTGCTTTTATAAAGGGATTTTCAAACTGTAGTGCTGAAAACTCAATGCAAAATATTCAGGCTATTTGTTCCATTATATCTTATAAATTACTGATTACTGATTGGTATTACAATTAATTTTGTGGAATTATTGCAAAAGTTACATTTTATGGATGAAAAATGAAATGTCTGCAACAAATTAAAAAACTTGATGAAATAAAAAAAAAAAAAAAAACTATGTTTGCTAAATATTATTTTAGTCACTGCCTGGTGGAAATAATACCTTGTTGAAATAATACGAAAACTATACCATTATGTTCGCTGTTTGCTATTTTTTTAGTGGCATTTGTAGCTTTTAAAGAACTGCTTGTATGTTGCCAAATTTTGATTGACTAAAATTTTTAGTGGTATTTGTAGTTGTAATAGAACTAGGTTTGCCTAATTTTGCCTAGAGGAAATAATGCAAGACCATTATGTTTGGAGTTTGCGATTTTTTACAAATATAAATTTGCAATTTTTACTGATATTTGTAAGTTTCAAAGAACCATGGTGCCAAATTTTAAATTTGTTCCTTGAAACCCTTCCATGGCAAATTTAATGGCCAAACTAAACAATGTGTGGTTATCTCTTGGTAATTGCGGACGCTTTTTTCATTTCCAAGTTTTAAGGCATACTAGCCTAATATTATGGTGTTGAATATAACATGTTCTACAGTTGTGCCTTCAACTAAAAGTTAGTGAAACTATCTATAAAGCAATCCACAAAGTGCCTGTTTTTTATCAAGCGATTTTAAAACTGTAGTGCTGAAGATTCATACATAATATGCAAGCTATTTTTCTATCTCTGCAACTTTTTATACTTTCATCTTGTTCTTATGGCGAAATATCCCTGTAGTTGCTTTTCTTAAAATGTCATTTTGTGAGTTGGGTTTTTTTCCCATGAAAGACAAGTGCTGCTGAGATCTATCATCATACCATCTATACAAAAGTGGAATATGAAATTGTATTAAAGGCACTGGATGGACACTTTTGTTAATTACTCAAAATACTTGTTTGCATAGAAACTTACTTGGTAACAAGCAATGGAGAGCTGTGATAGTATACAACATTGTGAGAAACGGCTCCCTCTGAAGTAACATAGTTTTTGAGAAAGAAGTAGTTTTCCACAAATTTGATTTCGAGACCTCAGAATTAGATTTTGAGGTCCCAAAATCATGAATCTGAAAGCACACAACTTGTGCGACAAGGGTGTTTTTCTTCCATTACTCTTTTGCAACTTTTATGACCAATTGAGCAAAAATTTCACAGGTTTGTTATTTTATGCATATGTTGAAATAAACCAAGTGGGAAGACTGGTCTTTGACAATTACCAAAGGTGTCCAGTGCATTTAAAGGGGCATGCAATTATATCTCTGCGATTATTGTTAGACACTTATTTCCTGTTTCATCTTTGATCCAGTCCCTTTAATCGTACAAAAAAGTATGTGTAAGTTTTTAGTTGTTTTTGGCTTTAGTAGTATCTGTTTGCAAACTATTCCCAATTGTTACTTTGTTGTAGTTCCTGAAAGAACAGCAGCACATAATATTGCTGCTACATCAGTTCAACTTTTCATTTTGTTGAGTTGGAAAGTATGTGAGTCTTTGACTAGTTGATCTATCTAATAAAGTCACACGCAGTTGTTCTGAAATTGAAAACATTTGTCGCCTGTGTCACCTTCTTGTTAACATACTTCTATAAGGGTGTCAGAACATAGGGGTGTCAAGCCCGGTTCATACTTCCTGCGAATGCAAATGCGATGTGAATTTGACATCACAACTTTGTTTTTACTGCGATATCAACAAGAGAGTTGAGCACATTATTATTCGCGAACTATTAGTTGCGGATTTGTGACATCAACATTTGTATAGCATTTGCCTTCGCATGAAGTATGAACTGGGCTTCATCCAGCGAAGACTGTGAGTGCTTGTCCCTTGCTTTGCATCTGATGAAGTAGTTGTTACTACAAGAGCTTGTGTAGTTTTGTTATGGAACTAGTTAGGTCTTTCAGTGCTACGACACGAAGTGAATGATTGATCATTAATATCAAGTTGTTGCTCGACGTCGTTTTTTTTTCAGTACAGACACTTTATGTGGGAAAGAACTTGGAGATTACATGCATATGGTACAAATTTGCTGTTTTTATCATAACTTTGTTGTTAATAATCATAACTTAGTTGCGTATCTGATCAGTAGAGTGTGGGTTCGAGTCCCAGTCGTGACATTTAAGCAAGACCATTGCTTCGTCCTTTGGATGGGACGTAAAGCTGTAGGTCCCAAGTGTTGTTATCTATGCTAAAAAAAAACAGTACACACTTATCGCATAACTTTGTTGTGTATCTGATCTGAGCAGAGTGTTGGTTCGAGTCCCGGTCATGACACTTAAGCAAGATACTTAACCTTTGCTTCTTCCTTCGAGGGGGACGTACAGCTGTAGGTCCCATGTTGTTATTAATGCATGTAAAAGAACCCAGTACACCCATATCGCATAACTTTGTTGCGTATCTGATCATTAGAGTGTGGGTTCGAGTCCTGATCGTGACACTTACGCAAGTCACTTAACAATTGCTTCGTCCAGATGCGACGTAAAGCTGTTGTTATCAATGCATGTAAGAGACCCCAGTACACACTTATCGCCAATTTTGTTGTGAATTTGATCTGAGTGAATTTGATCTGAGCAGAGTGTGGGTTCGAGTCCCCGTCATGACACTTAAGCAAGACACTTAACCATTGCTTTGTCCTTCAAAGCTGTAGGGCCCATGTGTTATTATTGTAGCGGATTCACGCCGGTGTCTCGCCGGGTACCTCAGGACTTCGACCTCAGGATGAGCATTTACCACATAGACCGGTGGGGGCGGACTTGTTTCTCGGGTGAAATCTACCCCCAGGCGCCTAGCTTAATCACCACGCACACACCACACACCATACAGGGACTGACACTTAAATGATTATGCACCTTACACCGATCATATACCTTGTCTGGACTGGTTTATTAGATTACGAACTGTTTCTTTAATAGGCGTTGAATTGAGGTTCCTAATTAGGTGGTTGTAATACAGGTCGGTTGGCTCTCCGTGACTGGTTTATTATATTAGATAAATAGCTGTTCCCTGAATAGGTGCTCCTAGGCGTTGATTGGAGGTTCCTAATTAGGTGCTGATGCTGATTGGTTGTTAAATGAGAGGCAATCTATAGAATTACTAGAACTTATTAATTAATCATGAATGGACATCGGGACTGATTTAGTTTACGAGGTGCAGCTACTCACCCTAGTCCGGCGGCGCTTCCACGCAATAATTTGGTCTATAACTTGCTCCCGGACAATTAAACCGAACAGCCCCGAGCAGCAACACAGCCGGCAGCAGAAACACAAGCAGCGACACTCAATGAACAACTGGGAGAGAGCGCAAAGTCAGCACGTGCGACTCACTTATATACCCGTGCGGGGTACCCGCAACGCTATCTGATGCACGGACCGCAGCCCGCGCACCAGCGCCCAGCAAAAGGGAAATTCCCTCTAGCACGCAATGCATATTCCGCTACATTATCAATGCATGTAAAAGATCCCAGTACATACTTTTTCGCAAAGAGAAGTGACGCTTGTCTGACAGTGCGACTATCTTCAACCATAGCAATATTTATAAACAAGAATGATTTGTAGGCAATCTTAAGGTGTTGCCTAGACTTTGATAACATTTCAGACGGAACTTTTCTATGGAATATTGGTACATGTACGACATGGGACTAGTGAACTCTCAGGTTGAAACGCATCAGTTTTTGCTGTTGATTACCCCCTTATACAATAGTAGTGCACTTGTCTTTGGCCATTTGCTATTGTAAACGTAGTTTTATTTATGTTGAAGAACGTTGTAACTGATTCTAAAAACAATATTTACCTTTTACAGGACAAGTCATCCAAACACTGCATGGAGGTAGAAACGGCAGCCGTTGTTGTCTAGTTCCCTGTCTCTAACTATACTGATACAGCTAGTGATAGGCGCCTGACTATTTTGCCCTTCTTATTTTGGGGGAAATCTGACGGGGTTTTAGTGTTTGTTTTAAGAGTTTTTACTTTAAACATTACTTGTTGTATAAGTAAAACATTGTACAATGAAGGATTTGCCTTGGAATTGGTGCATTTGAGGTCAAAGAAGTCGTCAAAGTTACTTTAATAATGTTATGATGTTCTCCTTACGAATACGTATAGGCGCGTAAACAGTGTTGAGTTTATTAGATGCATTTAGAAGTCGTTTTTTGATCAAAAACGTACTTTTCAGATGATTTCTTTCAAGATTCGTTTTTGATTTGTTGCAATGGATCGGTCTTAGTAGTGTGAAGGCGTTTTGAAGAGTTTTGAGACATTTTAGTGATTTTATTTCCGAAATGTATTGAGTTTCTGCGGTAGTAACTATTTTTTTCACCGATTTTCACCATAACGAGCGTACGTTTCAAGCGATTTTAAGAAAATTTTGGATCCGAAATAGAAAAAATAAAAAGGGCGAAGTGCAGCATTTTTAAAATTTGTCCAAAAATCTTAATCCAGCATTTTTGTCAATTTTTTGTAAAAAAAAGGAATAATCATAAGGGGTAAGTTCAGCATTTTTATAAATTTTGGCTCCAAAAATGAAAAAAATCATCAGGGGGGTAAGTCCAGCATTTTTATAAATTTTGGGTCAAAAAATGAAAAAATCATAAGAGGTAAGTCCGGCATTTTTATAAATTTTTGGTCCAAAAATGAAAAAAATCATAAGGGGTAAGTCCAGCACTTTTATAAATTTTGGGTCCAAAAATGAAAAAAATTATAAGGGGTAAAATCCAGCATTTTTGTAAATTGTGGGTCCAAAAATGAAAAAATCATAAGGGGTAAGTCCAGCATTTTTATAAACTTTGGGTCAAAAAACGAAAAAAATCATAAGGGGTAAGTCCAGAATTATTAATTTTTTGGTCCAAAAATGTAAATATCACAAGTCCAGCATTTTATAAATTTTGGGTCCGAACTAGAAAAAATAAAGGGCGAAGTGCAGCATTTTTAAAATTTGTCATAAAAATCTTAATCCAGCATTTTTGTCAATTTTTTGTAAAAAAAAAAGGAAAAATCATAAGGGGTAAGTTCAGCATTTATATAAATTTTGGGTCTAAAATGAAAAAACCATAAGCATTTTTATGATTTTGGGGTCCAAAAATTTTAAAAATCATAAAATGTAATTCATCAAGCATTATAAATTTGGGGTCCAATAATGAAAATAAATGACAAAAGGGAAAAGTCCAACATTTTAAATCAAATTTTGGTCAAACATTGATTTTACAATTTTTTTTTTTAAAAATTGGGTCCAAAATTGAAAAAAATTACAAAAGGTTAATTTAGTTTTTTTTTCCCTTCAAGTTTTGGTCCAAAAGTGAGGAAAAAACACAAGGGGTTAGTCCAGCTTTTTTATCAAATTCTGGTCCAAAAATGAAAAAAAAAAATACCAAGAGGTAATTCCAACATTTTTATCAACTTAAGGTCAAGAAAAAAAATCACAAAGGGTATCTCCAGCATTTTGAACAAATTGATGTCCAAAACTGAAAAAATAAAATGAGCAACCATGCCAACCCTTTTTTTTTTTTTTTAAATCACAATGTAAAAGTCCATCATTTTTATTAAATTTAGATCAAAAAAAATATGAAGGGGTAAGTCCAGCATTTATATTTAAAATTGATAAAAATGCTTGATTTACCCCCTTAAATTCTCAAATTTTATAAAATTGCAGAACTTACCCCCTTGGGATTTTTTTCTTCAATTTTTGACCAAAATTGTACCCCGTCCAACCCATCACAGACTCCTTTGATACACAGATCGCCAATTTGTTCTTAAAAGCGCATTAAAGATCCCTCAAGAACAATCCATACATGGGCTCATAAGTCTAAATTCGGAATACCTTGCACTGTCGACCAATGACGTCACCAACACACAGTTTAGCTTCCTACGTGAGCTGTATAGGGATTGGTCTACTCAAGAATGAAGACTCAAGATGACGTCACATCTACTGTCAAGAACGGCCGTCAAGAACTCCGACAAGATCATCTACCGCCCATCCGCAGAGATGAACGCATTGAGTTCGCCTGTGTTCCATGGTCCGTTCCAGCGGTCATCAAATATTATCATCATGATCATTCCTCATTTGGCATATATCATCTTCTTGAAATCATTTCGAAACCCGAAATGATGTACGTATTTCCTACAAATAATCATGGAGGTAGAAATAGACCTCCATGAAATAATAATCTCATGGTTGCTTGCAATGCTTGGACATTCTTGTTTACACGCACTAGCCCGTAGCAACAGATTTACTCTAACTCCTTCATAATGCTTTATTGTGATTTAAATTAACCATGGTTAGCAGCTATTCAAGTGACAGTACCTTTAATGATAGCTTAAGCAGCACAGGCGCAAACCATTCAGATAGTGACGCAATAAATCGCCTAAGTGATTACGTCTTTCATCCCGTACCGCTAGACCTGAATGCTCCGAATTCTTATCCTACACAGGGCCCGTGCCCACGCGCCTCAAAGCATTTTCTGTGCCATAGTAGTTCATCTACTGGGAGCTGATGGCTTGTGTCGCATGCAATTACGTCCTCTATGTAATACTATCCGGAGGACATTATTGCAAATGTAATAATGTCCGCCGGACGGTTGTGCATATGCAATCGTGTCCGCCCGGACGCTGCTGCATAATGCAATTGTGTCCGTCCGTACATATTTGCATATGCAGCTATGACGCCCTTGGTCGACGGAACACGTTCGCCATTTTTTTACAAGCTAAAAGTGCATGTCAAGAAAGACATGGGAAATGTTCGGCCGTTGGGTATTCGCTGCAATCATAAAATACGTGAATATTCATGCTGCATAATACTATAGGTTCAGTGCATGCACGCTCGATACACGATTGCATATGCAAAAGTGTCCGGAGCGGACAGTATTACATGGCGGACACAATTGCATCGGACACCGGCCCTTCGGATGACATTTGTATGATTCAAATTTGCTTTCCTTAATAGATCGAGACCGAAGGCAAATAAATACTATAAGCACACTTAAAAAACTGGTTTTCAGCAAAAGAAATTTAACAGTTTAATATGTACTCAATCTATAAGCATTAATTGCATTGAACTGACATTGTTTTTGCATTGTAGAAGTTATACTCTTGATTGCACTCGCACACAGATTGGAAGGAAAACAAATCAAAGAAATACAAAAATGGATAAATACATTATTACATGCAAAATAATCTATTGACTATATTAATTTTGGTTTTACCAAATAGCTTTATTGGTTTTACCTATAAACACCGATTTAGTGATACTCAGTAGGCATATTTTCCTAGTTCTATGAAGAAGAAAAAAATCACCTGGTATATATTACTCGGGTGGGATTCGAACCCACGACCTTTGCAATTCTATAGTAGTGTCTAACCGTGGAGGTAGAAAAAGAGGTCTCAACATCTTCAGATTTCCCATAAAATTATTCATAAATTAATGTTATCTCTCATTCTTTACAAGATAAGGTCTTCCTGGTCAAAACAGTCTATTATTAACACACATTCCAATTCATGCGTTTTACCCTTATCCACTTAAATTTGCTTTTTAGGTAGTGCGTTCAATTTCACTTTTGTGCATACATGTTTTCGTGTTTCTCATTCAGATTTATTTTAGTCATAATATATTCAATTTATTGAACCATGACAGGCATTCAAGATTACCCTTTGGCCATTATTAAGTTGAACTTCTACTATTCTTACACTTACAGCAGCTCTTGTTGCTGGCTTTTACAAAACTTGATGAAACTTGTGAAATTAAGGGATCTTATTTTGACAGTGAATGCTAAACTAGTTAACTTTAATTCCTCCTTTGGGCTGTTAACTGCTCATTCAACGGAGCATTCATTTTCAAACGAAGGTGAATGAGCAGAGTGTTATAATGAAACAAAATTTTTGTTCAAATTGGCTGGAAAAAAATCTACAATAGTTTTAATTGACCCTTCTTGGATTTAACATTCAGTTTCCGGACTCAAAACCTTTTCACAGCGTGCAGGAAGTACTGGTCTGGTACCCTGGCGAAACTGCCACTTCCCTTGAGGGAAAGCGGCGGGGAGCAGTCTGCCTTCTGGAACGAAAACTTATGGAGTAGATGAGTCAGGAAGGTGTACATCTCCATACGGGCAAGATGGCGTCCGATGCAAACACGGTTTCCTGCAAATCAACAATTTGACTACGATTTAAAGGCAGTGGAAACTATTGGTAATTACTCAAAATAATTACTAGCATAAAACCTGATTTGGTAATGAGTAATGGGGAGAGGTTGATGGTATAAAACATTGTGAGAAACAGCTCCCTCTGTAGTGCCATAGTTTTCGAGAAAGAAGTAATTTTTTTACGAATTTGATTTCGAGACCTCAGATTTAGAACTTGAGGTCTCGAAATCAATCATTAAACGCACACAACTTCGTGTGACAAAGGGTTATTTTTCTTTCATTTATCTCGCAACTTTGATGACCGATTTAGCTCAAATTTTCACAGGTTTGTTATTTTATGCATAGTTGAGACACCAAGTGAGAAGACTGGTCTTTGACAATTACCAGAGTCCAGTGTCTTCAAATACCAGTATCTAAATTGGTTGAGTGTCGACACGTTAAATAGAAGGTCTTCGGTTCATATCCCGCTGATTGTCTGTTTCAACCCCAGATCAAAATGAATCACAGATGCATAAAACCAAAGTTCTTAGTGCGAGTTTGCCCCTTTGGCTGTTCCGAAAAAGAAGAATCTTTATTAAATGAATATAATTAAATTCCTCTTCAAACAGATTGTGGGATGGAGGGAAACAAGCATCAGGCAATGAGTTCCAAAGAGATGCAATATGCAAAATCTTTAAAACGGCAGCCATATTGGATTTATGCAAATTAATCAGATTCCCATTACTTGGATTTTTGCGGATTTTTAGTATTTAATTCTGAGTATCTTAACAAAATGCACTGTGCTCAAATAAAATATATTGCAATTTTTTTAAGGTCCCCCCCCCAAAAAAAAAAGAAAAAAAAAAAAAAAAAAAAAAAAATTATTTTTCCTGGACTATAATTACGTGGAATAAAGAAATGGCTACAAAAGGTACCAAAGGATTGTGGTTGTGAACCTTAACCAAATTAATGTCTTACCAGCACTGAACGACACCACTCCTTCAGCCCCTTTGACCTTGTCCTGTTCATCCAAGAATCTCCCAGGGTTGAACTTGAACGGTTCATCCCACACCTTAGGGTTGTAGTGAATAGCCCATATGTTTGGGATGACCGCTGTACGCGCTGGAATGGTGTATCCTCTGTACTTCGCATCGGCAGATGACATGTGAGCAACGCCGAGCGGGGCTACGGTACTCATGCGTTGCAGCTCAAGGAGAGTTGCTTGGGTGTACGGGAGCGAAGCTTCATCCGAGAGCTTGGGCATTCGATCTTGCCCCACTACGCGGTCTAGCTCTTCCTGTACCCGGGCCTGGACGTCTGGGTGAGCTATCATGTAGAGAAGAGCCCAACGTAGCGTCGTGGAGATGTTCTCCGTACCGGCTGAGAAGACGTGGATGAGAGTGTGGGTTAGGTTACCGTGGGAGAGATGTGTCAGCTCCTTGTTTGGGATCTCGGATAGGTAGGCATCGGTGAAGTCTCTCGGGTCGCCTGAAGGGTCGTGGCTGGCCTGGCGTTCCCGTACGATCCGCTTCATATACCGCATCTCGGCGATGATGTTGTCACTGAGACGCTTACCTTGGGGTAGCTTGAGATGCTTCAAGATCGGGGTAGTCGGCATCGCGCCGGCCGTCCCCATGAGGTGCGTGATCTCGGCGATCGTGTCCAGGAAATCCCGGTACTCGGCGTCGTTGTACTCGTGCCTCCTGCTGTACAGCATCGATGTTATGATGTTGGAGACGCAGATCATCATGTGGTGTTTGGGGTCGAAGGCCTTGCCGTCTAGCGCTTCGATCTCCCCTAGCAGCGCGCTGGCTTCTTCAGACAGCTTCTCCTCGTGGATGGCCTTTCCCGCACCGAGGCGGTCAAGGGTCTTGATCGTGAAGCGCCTCTGCTCCTTCCAACAATCCCCACTCGCAAAGGCGACACCTGGATATGGAAGAAAAACGAAAGACCATCTTTACCCCCTCTTGCGACATCACTAAATATATTTCCCTTGAAATCGGTACAAGGCCTTATACACACAATTTGTACAACCTTTGACCCGGCTGCCTCTCTGACGTCATTGTGTTTTACATGACTGTAAACTTGGTCACTTTTCATGTAATGTCACTAATCCGGCTGGCTAGTCCAGTTGCTAGTCCAGTCTTAAAAACCTCTCTATTTCAGTGAAAAAGCTGAAGTACTAAAATGATATACTGGTCCTCTGGCCGCCAGTCACTAAAAAGGTAAAGAGCAAACCCTGAACGTGTATAGAAAGAGCATTTTAAGTGTTTTGGCAAAGGACCTTCAAACTTTACAGGAATTCACTCAAGAGTATTACAGCCATAGCCGAATTGTTAGTTACGGATACGGCTATACCACTTAAGAGTGTTGCCAATGCCCTTTTCGAAGCCACGGCTTCGGCTCCAGATTCGGCTCAGGCTCGCTTGGCGCTGCAGTTGTTTTGACAAGTATTGCGCGTGCTTTGCGTATCATGCACTCAGGGCTTCAGACGAGAGGACGGAGCCTGAATCCGAATCCAAAGCCGAAGCCGTGGTTTCGTAAAGGGCCTAAGAGCAGCTTGTGGCTGTTTTCGAAATCATAGCATGGCTTGAACTTCGTAAATTATTTAGAAAAATCAGAGCAGAGCAGTCACTTATGGTTATAGCCAATCAGCGCGGACTCAGTGCTTCCTTTCCACGTCCAGGGTTTATAGTAACGGGAGGTGTCGATGGCGCGCTGTCCCCCCCCCCCCCAGCCAGGGTAGCGAGGCTGGAATCGGTCTATTTCAACGCTGCATGGATCGCAAGAAAAATCTAATCCGCGGCAGTAAGAATAACATAGCGAGACGAGTTCTCAAAAGACCATATTCTAGTATACAATATAGATTAATACCTCACCATGCAACGCCTCAATGTCTATGATTGCAAGCCACCTTGCGCTTACAATCTGCCGTTTTATTTTTGTCCATGTGCCTGGTTGTGTTTTTTGTAAAGGTGTTTTTGCTTGCACTAGGGGATGTTACTTTATTTGCACGCTAAATATTTACCTTTCATAATCAATACACTGTCTAAACATTTCACGAATGTAGTTAAATATTATGGGCAATGTAGGTCCTATATATGTGCAATAGGTAACTAGTCAACTGCAATAGGTAACTGACAGTGTAGATTCCTAACAACCATTAAGATAATATTATAATTTTTTTTATTTATACAAAAGGTCTACAACTTGAATAAGTAACTACGCGTCGATTCCTATAAATGAGGAATATTATTCAAGTGCAATAGGTAACTACAGAGTCTATCCCTATATTCTTGTATATACATTATACCAAAACGGACCAGCACAAAAGAACATCATGGTATTATTGAGCGCTATTGATCCATGTCAATACGATTGAAGGTTTGTCCTCGAAAGTTCTTTCATGCAAAAATGATACGTTGAAACATGGACGAACGAACCCCGTATGCAGTTATTTGCAGTTGTTTTTATAGCGCTGTGTTAGCATTTCCCAAAAAGAGAGCACTGTTTAGCAATTCTAAAATTAAAATTACAAAATAGCTGCGCCAAAAACCGTATCAAAGTCGATTAATGTCACACACATTACTGTTTTCAACCATAAGAAATTAGATATAAATAGTGTGTGACTCATTCAACAGATGTTTTGCATTTGCATTGTGAACACAGCATCATGTAGTTCTATTCGACCACCGGTTTTTCTAATTTCCCGTTATTTATGTACATTGTTTTGTTTATTTTCACTTAAATAGTGTCCTTCTTAGTCCCTTTTCCCCTCCCTTTTTACGAACCCCTGCTCTACACAATCGTTTGTTTATTTGTTTTGCACATTTTTGTATTGTTGTTGTCCGCTTGTTTGTCTGTCTTTCTGTCCTGTAAGGCATCCCTCCTCAAAATCTGCTTTTCGGGATTTGCCCCCATCTCACAACCTCTTAAAGTTCTGCCATTTTGTATGTCTCTTCTGTTAGTTTACTCAATATAAGTTCTGTTAGTTTACCAAGTGAGATTACTAGTCTTTGAAAATTACCAGACGTGCCTATAATACACTCTTGGTATTACTCGCCAAGTTAATTGCAATCAAAACTTATTTTGTCACTGAAGAGCTATTGATACAAGAAATGAGAAACCATCCCTTTGAAGTAGTTTATAGGTGTAGAGAAAGAGTATAATTTCCACCCGAACATTTTGAATCTGAGAACAACTTTAGGGATAAAGACTTTTCTAAGGCATCTAAAAGAACACAAATCTATGCAACAAGGGTTTCAATTTTTCCCCCACTAGTTTCTTGCAACAACAATGACCAATTGAGCCCAAAAGTTGTTTTCTTTATGAACACAAAGTGGGGATGCTTGTCTATGAGCAGCACACGCTTTAGGTTCCCCAAACGGGCTTGCGGTTTTCGCAAAAACCTTTTGAACTTCTCGACTTTTCAACCCCCCCCCCCCCCCCATCCCCACACGAAGCCATATTGGAAACCTGCATCAGCAACTCGATTGAAGATATTTTAACCATAATGTTGAACATAATAATTAATGTAAGGTGCATGCCTATATTTCGGTCTTTAAAAAAAATGGCTTCAATTTTTACCTTTTCCAAGGGACTGGTTATTAATCTTCATTCTCGGCCGGTCATTTAGTTCCTGCAGTTGATAAACCTCTTTGATAGTCTGTCCATCATTCAATACAACGACCAGACGACCGAAAGCAGTGAAGCTGAATATCTTGCCGTATTTGGCGCCAAAATTCTCCAAGATCTCATGCCGCTGCAGACCAAAGAGCCACTCCACCAGGAAAAAGTACGGCACCACGCCGAAGTAGGGCAGTCCCCACGGCCCGGGAGGCAGGTCCGCACGACGGCGTCTCCACAAACCGTACGTCGCACAAAGCGAAATCGCAAACAGAAGCACAACATTGCGGCCTACCATTTGCTCGTACACATAGCCAAGAACGTACTCCATGTTTTCGAACATCATGGCGGCCTGAGGAAGAGAAGTTTTATAGATCACACACAACAATATAGCCGATCTGACACAGATGTTCGTCTTTAACCCAGTCTAACTTTGATTGTGATCTAGAGGACATAGTTTGTGTATATTTAAGATCAGCTAGCCTTCGCAAAAGGGGTCGACTGCGCGTACTTTGGTCAAAGCCATCTAGCTAGGTCACGCATAGGTCATAACCCCCCGGCCCGCTTTAAAAATTACCGTCTGCAAAACTACAAATACAACATTCGCTGAATGACGTCAGAGCCTCATTAAAGAGATATGTTATAGCGTTTTCGAGAAGAATCGGAACTCAGTGTGTGCGAGTATCTATATGTTGCCAAAAGTTCGAGAAGCGGCCTTCACTACATATAAACAGTTATTTGACAATAGTGCTATCAAATTAATACCCATGGTACTGATAAATAAAATTTATTATCCAAAGGGTTAACATTATTATACTTCATTAAAAAGTTTAATATTTTTTCAAAGAGGCAATTTTGACAAGCGGGTTTTGGTGACTCAAGGCCGTCCATACAATGATCAATTGTAAAACAAAAGAAATGTTTACTAAACTTTTCTATTTTCCAAGGTTGGAAAACTATGGGAAGCCATAAATGCAAAGCAAAATCAGATTCTGTCCTCTTCCTTGCTCCATGGTTTGATTGAGTATTCCATTTACGGACTATTCTTCCTACCGCGTGAACTAAACGGCTCCGGATTTCGGCGATATCTGAAAAACGCTATCACCTTTTGAAAATGAAGGTTCACAGGTAATAGTTTTATTTTATTTTATAAACTACATTTAGATAGGATAAAACAAATAGAACAGTTCTAAAAAAAAAAAAAAAAAAAAAAGACATAATGTTCTCTTTAATAAGAGTTGAATGTTTTGCTAACAATCGGCCGGCCGTGCCAGCCAGCACGCTATGTTTAATCAACAATAGAAATGTATTAATAGCACAGCATTACAATAGGAATCGTGGGTGATGGCGTCAGATTACTTTGTTCCACGGAGTTGTTGAACTTGCAGGCAAAGGACTCGTTCATATTTTATTGGTTGTTGCTCTATTTTTAATGTCTACCTCCACGCTCATACTACGGGTGCGTTTGATAAGGTCCCTGGGTCTACCCCGCGGTGCTCACTCGGGTGAGCTCCTGACAAGAGCTAATCGAACGATCACTCACCGCTCTCGTAGTGACGTCATGTACCTCGGGTCACCCCCAAGTGACCGACCCACAAGCAGGGCACTAGGGGCCGACCCTGGTGAGCCCCCTGGAACGACGTCAAAGCTATTCGAACGCACCGGGGCAGACTGGGGTCGACCAAGGGAAGCTAAACGAACGCACACAATAGGTACATGTCTTCGTCCACAATACATGCACTGGTCTTACAGGCCCAAGATAAGGTCTTCCTGGCCAAAACAGTCCATTATTAACACACATTCCAATTCATGCGTTTTACCCTTTATCCACTTAAATTTGCTTTTTAGGTAGTGCGTTCAATTTCACTTTTGTGCATACATGTTTTCGTGTTTCTCATTCAGATTTGTTGTCATAATATATTCAATTTATTGAACCATGACAGGCATTCAATGTTACCCTTTGGCCATTCTTAAGTTGAACTTCTACTATCCTTACACTTACAGCAGCTCTTGTTGCTGGCTTTAACAAAACTTGATGAAACTTGTGAAATTGAAGGATCTTATTTTGACAGTGAATGCTAAACTAGTGAACTATAATTACTCATTTGGGCTGTTTTCGTAAAAGCCAGCAGCAAGAGCTGCCAGTAAGTGTAAGGATAGTAGAAGTTCAACTTACGAATGGCCAAAGGAAGTAATGCTGATTCAATGGAGCATTCGTATTCAAACGAATGTGAATGAGCAGAGTGTTATAATGACAATTTTTTTTTTTTTTCAAATTGGCTGGAAAAACCTATAATGGATTTAACATTCAGTTTCCGGACTCAAAACCTTTTCACAGCGTGCAGGAAGTACTGGTCTGGTACCCTGGCGAAACCGCCACTTCCCTTGAAGGAAAGCGGCGGGGAGCTGTCTGCCTTCCGGAACGAAAACTTATGGAGTAGATGAGTCAGGAAGGTGTACATCTCCATACGGGAAAGATGGCGTCCGATGCAAACACGGTTTCCTGCAAATCAACAATGAAAACACAATTTAATGTTCAATTAAAGGCATTGACTGAGCGCATGACTACAGCAGCCACTCAAATCAACTCTGTATTTGTTTGCTTATTTCTTAGTATTATTGCTCATTTTGTGTTATTATTCTAATACAATTGGATTTGTTATCTTATATCACAGGTTTTCAAGGACTAATTTTGAATATAACTCAGATGAGCTGAAGGTAGGAATTGACGTTCCTCTTCAAACAAATTATTGGATGGAGGAAAACATGCACCAACTTGCAAGGAGTTCCAAAGAGATGCAGTGTGTGGAATAAAGAAATAGCTAAAAGGGTACCGAATGATTGTGGTTGTGAACTTTAAAGACACTGGACACTATTGGTAATTGTCAAAGACCAGTCTTCTCACTTGGTGTATCTCAACATATGCATAAAATAACCAACCTGTGAAAATTTGAGCTCAATTGGTCGTCGAAGTTGCTAGATAATAACGAAAGTAAAAACACCCTTGTCACACCAAGTTGTGTGCTTTCAGATGCTTGATTTCGGGACCTCAAAATCTAATTCTGAGGTCTCGAAATCAAATTCGTGGAAAATTACTTCTTTCTCGAAAACTACGTTACTTCAGAGGGGGCCATTTCTCACAATGTTACAGCTCGTCCCCATTACTCGTTACCCAAGTAAGGTTTTATTCTAATAAGTATTTTGAGTAATTACCAATAGTGTCCACTGCCTTTAACCAAAAAAGTCTTACCAGCACTGAACGACACCACTCTTTCAGCCCCTTTGACCTTGTCCTGTTCATCCAGGAATCTCCCAGGGTTGAATTTGAACGGTTCCTCCCACATCTTAGGGTTGTAGTGAATAGCCCACATGTTTGGGATGACCACTGTATGCGCTGGAATGGTGTATCCTCTATACTTTGCATCAGCAGATGACATGTGCGCAAGGCCGAACGGGGCTACGGTACTCATGCGTTGCAGCTCTAGGAGCGTAGCTTGGGTGTACGGGAGCGAAGCTTCATCCGAGAGCTTGGGCATTCGATCTTGCCCCACGACGCGGTCTAGCTCTTCCTGCACCCGTGCCTGGACGTCTGGGTTAGCTATCATGTAGAGAAGAGCCCAGCGTAGCGTCGTGGAGATGTTTGCCGTACCGGCTGAGAAGATTTGGATGAGAGTGTGGGTTAGGTTACCGTGGGAGAGATGTGTCAGCTCCTCGTTTGGGATCTCGGATAGGTAGGCATCGGTGAAGTCTCTCGGATCGCCTAAAGGGTCGTGGCTGGCCTGGCGTTCCCGTACGATCCGCTTCATATACAGCCTCTCGGCGATGATGTTGTCACGGAGACGCTTCCCTTGGGGTAGGTGCTTCAAGATCGGGGTAGTCGGCATGGCGCCGGCCGTCCCCATGAGATACGTGATGTCTTCGATCATGTCCAGGTAATCCCGGTACTCGGCGTCGTTGTACTCGTGCCTTCTGCTGTACAGCATCGATGTTATGATGTTGGAGACGCAGATCATCATGTGGTGTTTGGGGTCGAAGGCCTTGCCGTCTAGCGCTTCGATCGCCCCCAGTAGCGCAATGGCTTCTTCAGAGAGCTTCTCCTCGTGTATGGCCTTTCCCGCGTCAAGGCGGTCAAGGGTCTTGATCGTGAAGCGCCTCTGCTCCTTCCAACAATCTCCGTTCGCAAAGGCGACACCTGGATATGGAAGAAAAACGACAGACCATCTTTACCCCCTCTCGCGACATCACTAAATATTTTCCCCTTGAAATCGGTACAAGGGGGAAGGCCCAATACACACAATTGTACAACCTTTGACCCGGCTGCCTCTCTGACGTCATTGTGACTGTAATAAAACTTGGTCACCTTTCATGTAATGTCACTAATTGGTCCGGCTGGCTAGTCCAGTTATAAAAACCTCGCTATTTCATGGACTATATAGTGAACAAGCTGAAGTACTAAAATAATATACTGGACCTCTGGCCAGTCACCTAAAAAGTAAAGAGCAAACCCCGAACGTGTATAGAAAGAGCATTTTAAGTGTTTTGTCAAAGGAGCTTCAAACTTTACAGGAATTCACTCAAGAGTATGTAGCCATAGCCGAATTGTTAGTTACGGATACGGCTATACCACTTAAGAGTGTTGCCGAGGCCCTTGTCGAAGCCCCGGCTTCGGCTCAAGATTCGGCTCAGGCTAGCTTGGCGCTGTAGTTGTTTTGACCGAGAGGCGGTCTGAAGGGCGCACAATTGAATTTTTGAAGTTGAAATTTAAACATTACTTCGAGAAAACAAAACAATGGTCACTATTAAGAGGCAACATGCACGAAACGAAGACACATGGCTAAAGCGGGGGAAACAATATTGCCCCTCGCCATTTGTTAACTCGTCCATGGAGCTATACCACCGGGATTAGGCTATTATTTAGAAAGAAAACCACATAGCGCAGCCCCCCCCCCCCCAAATACCCAAATGTCGGAATGTATAGTTCTGCGAGTGAATTATATTATCCAGTGCACTGTTCATTGCTCATTATTCAGAACTGGGCGTACGCCAAATGGACTTTAAGTACCCATGTGACACGTACAGGCTTATCAGATGCGGCCTACTGCACACTCATGGACGAAATTTTTAGATTTCCGTATGTCCTTTCGTTTAGGTTCTGGTACATCCCTACTGGTACGTTGAAACATGGACGAACGAACCCCATATGCAGTTATATGCAGTTGTTTTATAGCGCTGTGTTAGCATTTCCCTAAAGAGAGCACTGTTTAGCAATTCTAAAATTAAAATTACAAAATAGCTGCGCCAAAAACCGTATCAAAGTCGATTAATGTCACACACATTACTGTTTTCAACCAAAAGAAATTAGATGTAGTGTTTATTCTCACTTAAATAGTGTCCTTCTTAGTCCCTTTTCCACTCCCTTTTTACGAACCCCTGCTCTACACAATCGTTTGTTTATTTGTTTTAAACATTTTTGTATTGTTGTTGTCCGCTTGTTTGTCTGTCTTTCTGTCCTGTTAGGCATCCCTCCTCAAGCTCTGCTTTTCGGGATTTGCCCCCATCTCACTTCCTCTTTAAGTTCTTGTTTATTATTTTTTTTAAATGTCATTTTGTATGCCTCTTCTGTTAGTTTACTCAATATAATTGTCTACTTTCTGAATGCACTTCTATGTTGTTGTCTTTCTGTGATATGGAAATAAATGTTGCATGAATGAACGAATGAGGCCTAGGCCTATACATCATGTGACGATGACAAAACATGCACGCACATCGGAGCAATTGAAACTGTGTGAAACGAAAACAACAACAACAACAACAACAACGACGACGACGACGACAACAACAGCAACAACAACAGCAACGACGACGACGACGACAACAACAGCAACAACAACAGCAACGACGACGACGACGACAACAACAGCAACAACAACAGCAACGACGACGACGAAAATGACAACATCAACAACAACAACAACAACCACAGCAACAACAACGACTACGACAATGACAACAACGATGAAAAACAACAACAACATCAACAACATTTGGTTCCGTTAAACTCCAAAAAGGAAAAACTTTTTTGTCAGATTGTTTTTGTATTGACTGGGGACATCCGTAAAACGTCGACCACAGCACTTGAGCTTTGAACAATTTGTAAATGCTGTGATAAAGACACCATTGTTTCATTCGGGTTGCCCTTGCTGGGTACCATGCAAATATAGGCCTAGCTCAAATTTGACAACTCTGCGCTGTGCAGACTCGAAAACAATAGACCTTGGATCGTTGATCAATTGTACTTTATCATTAACTCGGCCCTACTTGATTTCCAATCTTTCAAAATCCACTATTCCTAAAAAACATGGGTCAGTGTCTCATAGGTCGTCACTTCCCGTTTGATTGTTTTAAAGGCAGTGGACACTATTGGTAATTACTCAAAATAATTGTTAGCATAAAACTACCTTGGTAATGAGCAAGAGGGAGGTGTTGATATTATAAAACATTGTGAGAAACGGCTCCCTCTGAAGACACATTTATTTGAGAAAGAGGTAATTTCTCACTCAAATAATGAAAGACTTCAGGCCTGAAGCCCTTATGTTATGCATCTGAAAGCACACAAATCTGTGCAACAAGGGTGTTTTTCTTTCATCTTGCAACTTCGATGGTCAATTGAGCCAACATTTTTGTTATTTTGTGCATATCTTTTGATTCACCAATTGAGAATACTGGTCTTTGAAAATTACCAAACGTGCCTATAATGCCTTTAAAGGCAGTACACTCTTGGTATTACTCGCCAAGCTAATTGCAATCAAAACTTATTTTGTCACTGAAGAGCTATTGATACAAGAAATGAGAAACCATCCCTTTGAAGTAGTATAGTTGTAGAGAAAGAGTATAATTTCCACCCGAACATTTTGAATCTGAGAAAGACTTTAGGCATGAAGACTTTTCAAAGGCATCTTAAAGAACACAAATCTATGCAACAAGGGTTTTTAATTTTTTTCCATTATTTTCTTGCAACAACAATGACCAATTGAGCCCAAATTTGGTACACATAGTGGGGGTGCTTGTCTCTGAGCAGCAGACGCTTTTAGGTTCCCAAAACAGAATTTCCCAAAACTGTTCACCTTTTGAATTTCTCGACTACCCCCCCCCCCCCCCCCCCCCCCCACCACACACACGAAGCCATATTGGAATCATGCATCAGCAACTCGATTAAAGATGTTTTAACCATAATGTTGAACATAATAATTAATGTAAGGTGCATGCCTATAATTATTTCGGTCTTTTAAAAAAAATGGCTTCAATTTTTACCTTGTCCAAGGGACTGATTGTTAATCTTCAATTTCGGCCGGTCATTTAGTTCCTGCAGTTGATAAACCTCCTTGATAGTCTGTCCATCATTCAATACAACGACCAGACGACCGAACGCAGTGAAGCTGAATATCTTGCCGTATTTGGCGCCAAAATTCTCCAAGATCTCACGTCGCTGAAGACCGAAGAGCCACTCCACCAGGAAAAAGTACGGCACCATGCCGAAGTAGGGCAGTCCCCACGGCCCGGGAGGCAGGTCCGCACGACGGCGTTTCCACAAACCGTACGTCGCACAAAGCGAAATCGCAAACAGCAGCACAACATTGCGGCCTACCATTTGCTCGTACACATAGCCAAGAACGTACTCCATGTTTTCGAACATCATGGCGGCTCGAGGAAGATATTTTTTTTTTATTTATAGACCACACCCAACAATTATAGCCGATCTTGCACAGATGTTCGTCTTTAACCCAGTCTAACTTTGGTTGTGATCTAGAGGACACAGTTTGTGTATATTTAATATCAGCCAGCCTACGTGAGAGGGGTCGACTGCATTTACATGTACGTTTGTCAAAGCCATCCTAGGTCGCGCACAGGTCATAACCCCCCCCCCCCCCCCGGCCCGCTTAAACGAATTACCGGCTGCAAAACTACAAATACAACACTCGCTGAATGACGTCAGAGCCTCATTAAAGAGACATAGTAGAGCGTTTTCGAGAATAACCGGAACAAAGTTTAAGCTGTTCGTTTATCAAATTATCGAAATAATTATGGCAAATCGGTACATGAGGATAATTTCGTGAGTCAAGAGAAATACCAAGAACATTTCATTTCTGCTTGTGAAAAATATATATATATATATTTCTGGTAGCAAGGGTGTATCGTAGGTGAACTTGATCACTATAGGGCCGTGCGGCGCTCTATAATCTTTGCTAAAGCTGTGCTGGGTTCTTTTGAACATGCAATACCGGTACCAAATCTAGTACAAATGCAGGACCTATGTCCCATCCGAAAGACAAAGCAATTATGGGAGGTATCTTGCGCAAGGACACAAGTGTCAAGACCGGGACTCGAACCCACAGTTTATTGATCAGAAACATCAGGGCTTGAGTCTGGTGCTTTTAACTGCTCGGCTGCGACACGCCGTGAAGCGAATGCTGGCAAATGCTCATAAAATAAACATGCAATAATATCAACCCCAGCTTTAACGTTAGACCGCGCCTCAACAGTACTGATTGTTCGTGATTTGTGCTTGTTTGCTGCTTTGTTTGTTTATTTATTTAGATGATCTTACATTAAGTCTGTGATTATGAATTGCACATATCCATAAACTGTGATTCCGAAACTAGACGACAATGCTTATAAGGCATACAGTTAATGAGAAATCAGTGGTTAGCTTGGTAGGATTCGAACACACAGCCTTGTGATTGCAATTCGTGCAGTGGAACCACTGGTCCACAGTCTGCCCAACGGTCTATCACTTTGGTAGACTGGTCATCGTGCGTGTGTGCGAGTATCTATAGACTATTAGAGTTGTTGCCAAAAGTTCGAGAAGCGGCTTTCACTGCATAATAAACAGTTGTTTATCTGACAATAGTGCTATCAAATTAATACCCATGATACTGATAAATAAAATCTATTATCCAAAGGGTTTAACGTAATTATACTTCATTAAAAAGTTTAATATTTTTTCGAAAAGGCAATTTTGCCAAGCGGGTTGATATTATGTTTTTGGTGACTCAAGGCCGTCCATACAATGTTTGTAAAACAAAAGAAATGTTTACTAAACTTTTCTATTGCAACGTCATAGCCCAATGTTGGAAAACTATGGGAAGCCATAAATGCAAAGCAAAATCAGTATCTGTCCTCTTCCTTGCTCCATGGTTTGATTGAGTATTCCAGGTACGGATTATTCTTCCTACTGCGTGGACTAAACCGCTCCGAATTTTCGGCGGTATCTGAACAATTGAAAATGAAGGTTCACAGGTAATAGTTTTATTTTATTTTATAATCTAAATTTAGATAGGACAAAACAAATAACAAAAGTTCTAAAAAAAAAACTATACATATAATTTTTGTTTATTACAAAAATACGGTGTTCGGTTGAACGTAACGTGATGACGTAGTTCAAAAACATTGAACCAAAAAGATGAATTTTTCTACAATGTGTCGTTACTTTATAGTCAAAGGCAGTGGACACTATTGGTAATTACTCAAAATAATTATTTGGTGACGAAATGGGGAGAGGTTGATGGTATAAAACATTGTGAGAAACGGCTCCCTCTGAAACGACATTGTTTTCGTCCATTTGTTCAGACAGGGTTGAATTAACGGAAAACACCAAAAAGAAATCAATTCAGACATGGGGTAAAAGTTCATGGTGAAATAAATATGGAAAAATACGTTTATAAATAATATAAGAGGATGAATGATCAATACTTGACATTGGTTAAAGGCAGCGTGAAAGCAACAGACCCAGGGGTATAAATGGGTACCTGCGAGGGTAGAGTTTGATATTGTGAATGAAAAGCTTTCGGAGCGCCACGGCAGCTCGGGGCTGTATACTCCCTAAATGGGAGCTGAGAAAGATTAAAGGGATGTTTATTGGCCCAATGACCAGGGGACTAATGTAAAGCGCATTGATACGGTTTATTGTGAAATGCGCTATATAAGAACTTGTTATTATTATATTATTATTATTACATGAATGCATCACACCCCTACATAAATTATAAACGAAAGTAAGCTGAATGGTGGATGTTTTCAGGCAGTGTACATTTTGTTATACGCTGACCCACTGACCCAGGTCGCTTCTGATTGATTTATGAAGAAAAACCTACGAAACCAAAAACAAGTTGTAAAAGGTCCATTGTAGTTTGCGTGCCTGGCCTCCCTTCACCTTGCTTGTGGTCGCGGACAAAGTCTAGACAGCTTCGCACTATACGGACTACCTATAAAGAAACATTTTACTTTGAGGCTTTGTTAAACTTTACGAAAAAACTTTCACAGCCAGTAGTTTCATACTTTATGAACTTGCCTGGGCTTTTCACCAATAAACTATCTGACCTTTATTGTGTATAATATTTTAGGGGGTTTTGGTGGGAAAAGTGTTTACATTTTCACCACTATTATTCATGTGAACACAATCTGTACGTTGCATATATTTATATTTTGGTGGGTAAAAAATGATAGATTTGTCCCAAAACGTATTTTTGATATTTTATTATATATTATCCCCTAGGCATCAAACTTTTGAAAGTTCGCTCACACACCGACCAAGATGTGAGCTTGGTTTAATTTAAGATTGCCGTGACGAACGCCCAATTAATTACTTAATTCCGTCGATCAATCGATTCACCAAGATTTAAAAAGTAAATATAATTTGTTGTATTTACCCGTGCTTCTTTAATGGATACAATGAATTCGTGCAGTGACGTAAACTCGCAATATCTGTGTTATGATTGGTCCGTTCCAAAGTGACGTAGTTTGTCAGCACCACCGGCAGCATCTGACAGGCATGCAAGGCCGGTATCTGGCGTTATTCACGGCTTCGAAATGTGACGTCAGATCTAAAGGTTATTCAACAACACAGGTTTTGTCCAAAGGGTTGGTGTTGCAAATTATTATGCAAGGTCAAAATACATGCGCCTCATTCCATACAAATTAACTGACAAAAACATTTGATATTGTTTCTGTATTTTCACAAACGCAAGAGCTCTTTATTTTTTCAGTAACTTTTCACAGGTTACAAATGTTAATATATTTCTGTGAGGATGAGGGGTCACACAGACCCATAGTTGCAGAAATTACATACATTCGGTAGTTGGTGTTTTCAAAACGTACCACCCAAGCTATTAATAAAAACGTTTATAATTTAATTAGACTTGAGATAGTCCTTTGAGCTTTCTATTCTATAACGTCTGCAGTATCCAAATACAATAACTTTAATTAAAAGTACTTATTTATTACAAGTTTAAATTAGTTCATCGATAGCCCTGTTTACATGAATCGGGCAACCTGTGCAAAAAAGAAGAAATCTCACGAGAATTGCACATGTACATCATCAGAACGAGAAAAAAAATATGCGATGAGTTGAAAACAAACAAATCTGCTGTCGGCTTCCCTGCTCATTTTAGGCAAAGAGTAGCCAGTTTTCATGCATTCGTGTTAAATTGTGTGCCTCTTCCGTTGAAACTGTCATCGACTGTCATTAACAATCATTGACTGTCATTAACAATCATTGACTGTCATTAACAATCATTGACTGTCATTAACAATCATTGGCTGTCATTCACAATCATCCACCGTTATTGACTGTCATTCACAGTTATCCACTGTCATGACTGTTATTAACAGTCATTCACAGTCACTTTGAGGCATGCAAACTTATACACCATTGTTAACTTAGAAGTGCAAGGCATTCTTTTTATGCTATAAATCAGAAAAGTTTTCGCAGAGTAGGCACAACTTAGGATTTCTGCTGTAAATTTGAAAGCTTTTCGAGTGGATTCATCTTTTTAAAGCCTTTATGACGCGAGAGAACATTTTGCCGGCACATTCGGTCAAATACTGAACGACTGTTTTGACTTAAGAGCGAGACTGTGACATTTCGCTACATGTTATTTGCAAAAAATGAGCAGGAATCAATTACGATAAATGATCAAAGAAATTCTCTTTACAAAAACATTAATATAGAATTGACTGGAGTTCGGGGCCTAATTTCACATAGCTGCTGAAGCATAAAAAGCTGCTAAGTACAACAAAGCTACGCTTACCAGAATAAGGTTACCAGCTAAAATACCACTCAACAAAATGTAACTGGGATCTTGCTTAGTTTTGCCTGCCAGACAAAAATATCAAGCCATATTTTCTGCGTAAGCAGCTCTATGAAATCGTGCCCTGGTGTGGAAAAAAATTACTGCTTTGATGTCACATTCGAGAAGGAAACAAAAATTATGTGTGATTTAAAGAGCTTATATAATGACACTTTTGACTATTTACATAAATAACTTCATTAACTGGCACAACTTCCCTTTGAAGGCAACCATGCATTGATTGATCAGTTACCAACAGAAAGGGGCTACAATAACACATCCTTTTCTTATGGCAACTAACACCTGTTATCTCCATGTATTTCCTTTCGCAAGCAGTGGACTTAATTGGCTCTTGCACAAATCAGTAGGGCTGCCGACTGCCGCAGGCAGACCAACTGCTCATCAAATAAGATTAATGACCCAATGTAAACACACCCACTAAGTAAAAATAGTTTTCTTTTCCCAGTTTTTAGCCAAACTAAAAATCTCTAAAATAGAAATTTCCTGTACAGGCCATTTAAGCATCTAAGAGTCTCCTATTGTCGTTGAAGAAACTTTACAGACCTTTCCTTTGTTTGCAAATACTGGCCATCATTAGGTAAGGGCAGCCTCAAGTAGCAAAAGTCTGCCTTTCTAAATAAAACATACGGGCCTTAAAACCCCCATGGTGTGAAGGAAATCTGTAATGCGTGTATTTGGCAGTCCAACTGATTTACCACTTACCAGTGCTGTTGATAGCATTACGGTGGTAAATGATAAGTTGTACTTTATGGAAATTACGGTTGCCCATACTTTTTGCCAACCAAGGCCAAACCGAGTGACTTTTGGCCGACGAGATTTTGGAACATGCCCTGATCCCTCCATGCCCCCTGTTCAACATTGCCTTGGTGCCCCTTGAAATGTTCAAGTGTCAGACCCGATACTTTACAGAGGCAATTGATGCAATTGCCTCCTTGCCACCAACTGGTTGATGGTTTGGGTTCAAATTTGGGTAGAAGTGGGTAGTGTGTGGGTGAGATAGATAAGGTTTTGGATGAGATGGATAATGTTTGGGATAAGATGGGTACATTTAGGATTAATATAGGCAATGTTTGGGATGAGAGGGGCAATGTTTGGGATAAAATGGGTACATTTGGGATTAGATAGGCAATGTTTGGGATGAGGAGGTTAATGTTTGGGATAAAATGGGTACATTTGGGATCATATAGGCAATGTTTGGGATGAGAAGGGCAATGTTTGGGATATGATGGGTACAATTGGGATTAATATAGGCAATGGATGGGACGAGAAGGGTAATGATTGGGATAAGATGGGTACAATCAGTGGGGTACGGTTTCGGTTTGAATGATGAGGTAGGGGTAAAGGATTAGGCATATAACTTGGATAGGGTTTCAAATAGGTTGAGGTAGGGTAAGTTCTTAGTTGGGAAGGGTTAAGTTTTGATAGTCAGGGGTTAAAGTAAAAATGAGGTTTAGAAATAGACAGAAAAAGACTGAAGTTTATATAATTTTAGATTGCCATCTTCTATTTTTAAGATAAAAACTTTAAGTATGCAACCCCAGTCAAGGTGTGGTTGTTTTGTAACTCATGAGCTGTACATAACTTTTGGTGTCAGAAACTGTCGCAATTGACAGGGGGGGAGTTTGGAAAATTGCAAAACCCAAGCCTATAATAGTGAAATCAGTATTTTACTTCCAGCATGCAGACATAGTATCAAAGACAACTGAAGTTGACCCTCCACTTGAATGATTTATTCAATATCAATCGTGTGGTTTTGTAAGATCAAGGCACCATGTCAACCAGCAATGCGTCATGTGGTGAATGCAAACTGTGCACAGAAAATCTCTGTCCAGTCATGCCAAAAAACAACATTGCCTCATTTCGAATACCTATTCACTTTACCCATGGACAGGGAAACTGTCAGATCTCTTTTTCTAAGAGGTTGGGGAAGGGGGGTAGGTAACACACTTCAAAATATCTTAAACCTGGGCAAAATTCATCAAATTGCTCTGCAAAATAACCTGCTTGAAACTTCGGGAGATGGAATTAAGGTATTAATGACAGTATACATGCTATGGTTATTTGGTAAGCTGGTAATCTGTGCAGGCTAAGCGTAGAATCTCTGTGCTTAGCAGATCCATGGGGTGAAGACTCATTGCATGCTATGGTTACTTGGTAAGCTGATAATCTGTCCGTGCTAAGCGTAGAATCTCTCTGCTTAACAGACCCATGGGATGAAGACTCATTACATGCTATGGTTACTTGGTAAGCTGGCAATCTGTTCGTGCTGAGCTCAGAGTCTCTGTGCTTACATGAGATGAAGACTCGTTACTTGATCTCCTTCTGTAGGTGTTGCAAGAACTCATAGTATGACATGGAGGATTCCGTGCGATCCTGGGTCAAGTGTCGTAGGAATAAAGTACGCTTCTTACTGTCTTCCCTACAGAGAGAAAAATAAAAGGAAATTAATTAAGACTTGGCTGAGTTTGGGACCAGTAAAGTGGGCCAAATTTCATGGCTCTGCATACCGCCCAATGCTGTGAATACGACTCCCATTATCTGCTTACTGTGCAAGCAAAGAATGCTTAGTAATAAAGAGTTAGCACAGGCACTAGCAAAACATCTCAAGCTATCCTGTGAAATACGACTGACGTAAGCGTGGAATTCCCTGCTTAACGTAAGCGCTGGTTCCTTGCTTATGGTAAGCAGATTCATGCAATGGGGCCCTAGTGGCTTTTAAACAGAAAATCATCGGTGGAAAGTTGAGACTGGGCCCAAATTCATAACACTGTTCGGCACAACATACTGCTTAGAACATTTCTTTGAGTGGGGCACCAGTTCAAAATTGTGGAATTTTGGCCAGTAACCAGTTTTTGTTAAGCATGATATTTCTGTGTTAAGCGTGTTTTTACCTAACTTACTTAGGGGTGGGGGTGTTGATGGGGTGTGATTAGGTGGGGGCTGGGTTTATTTACCTAATAATTTGGAGGGGTGCAGCGCAAGACCGCTTATCTAATAACCACAGGATGAACGTCCTCAGTCGTTCTGAGGCTTGGTTGGCAAGCTCCGGTAAGTCCACCTGTTGGAGAAATGGAATGTGCCAGTCAGTAATAAGCTTGAAGCATAATGGAATAGTCCATATACATGTACTGAGGACAGAAATACCTTGTAGGCCTATTCTACCAAACACTAATTAAAACATGGTTACTACTGTTTGCAAGTATAAAATAAATTCACCTACAGAAAATTGGAAAATTTTGATTACTGAAGGGAAAAATGGAACAAGCCATATTAAAATTAGGCATTCAAATGTTTAAACCTCACATGAAGAAACCAATTATATTTAATCTGACTAATGTTAACATAATGACAGCTTAGGAAGAAAATAAACAAATCATTATGTAAAAATCCTTCACAAAATAACAAAATTTCAAAATACAAAAGGTCACCATTACCTGTGAAATGGGGAACAAATCATAGAAATTATCATGCAATATTTCATTAACAAATACCAGTATTTATATGGGCACACTGTTGCATGTTAAATAATATTAAATACATTAAAACACATCATCAACCCAAAGCCAAAATGGAACAAACCACTTTGGACTTGGATAAGTTAAGCAAAATGGCTCATACCACTTCTTTAAAAGGTTTGAACAAAAAAAACTCTCAACTTGCAAAATACAGATCACAAAAGTACAAGCAATAATTTAGTAAGAATCATTTATAATGGTAAAAAGTAATGTAGTCAATTTGAGAAAAATTTTCAAAGCAATATTGACCTGTAAAGAATAAAACACCATCACCTAAAGACAAAATGGAACAGTCATTGTAAAGTTATATCAGTACTGGAGAATGGAGCGTACCATTTCCTTGGGGATGGACTGGAAGTTTGGTTGAGTCAAAAGTTTAATAAGAATAAAGAACAAAAATTTTCACCCAAAGTCAAAATGAAACATTCCACTGTGGAGTTAAATCAGTAAAGAAGAATGGAACAGACCATTTCCTCTGGGATGGACTCAAAGTTTAGGCACATTAATAGTTACATTAAAATGTAAAGAAACATGGAACGTACCATTTCCTCAGAGATCTTTAAGCATGTCAAAACAACTTATACAAGACATCACCTAAAAACAAAATGGACACTCCACTGTGGAGTCAAATCAGTAAAAGAGAACGGAACGTACCATTTCCTCTGGGATGGACTGGAAGTTAGGCACGTCAAGGATTTCCATACAGAACGAAATGGAGATCGCCCGGTTGACAAACAGGTACATGGCGTCTCCACAGTCCAGTAGGTAGGCTCCGTTACGCTCAATGTACTCGGAAGTTAGACCCAGGATCGGGGGCTGGGGTACTGACTGATCGTTGATTAGGATTGCACCCTGCATTAATCATAATAATCAATTTTTAATGATGAGAATAATTAAGTGACTGTTTTATTCCAAGTTCAGCTGTCCATTTCACCAAACTCTTCCTACCTTAGGATTAATCTTAGACTTAGGACGAGTTAAGTTCTGTATCCATAGAAGTTCGGATGCATTGAACTCATCCTAGGTAAACTCATCCTAACTCAAGATAGGATTAATCCTAGCGTTTCATGACATCGGCTGCAGGAACAAAACCCTATAACCCCCAGGGTGATGTTTTTGAGGGTAACAACAGTTTTATACATTCCAACAAACATTGATTAACAAGAAGAGTTTACATGGTAGTAAATAGAAGCAATGATAAATAATACATACTTTTTGCATCTCTTTCAGGAACACACATTTGTCATCAATAGTCATACTAGTGAAGACGTTATGTTTTTTTTTTACAAACTTCAATGAACATTCTTTGTCTCAACTCCAAATATCATGCACACTTAATTAAAAACGTATTTCTGATTTAACCACCCTATGTAACCAGGGGTGGATTTCAAAGACTAGTCTTATCTCGAGTCACTCGCCTAACTTAGGACTAGCCATACGTTTTTAATACCTCCTAGGACTAACTAGTCCTAAGTTACGACTGGTCCTAACCCTTTGTGAAATCGACCCCAGAAACTTGTTTTTTTCTTCCTCTAATTAAATTCAGCTTACCTCATCTGACATGTTATGCACCGGGTACATGTTGGGATGAAGATGAAGCATGATGTATTGCAGGGGTTGACATTTGATCATCTCCATCGCGTACACCCTCTCGTCCAGTCTGGTGCTGGAACCCAGACGGAAGGCCACCTGAAAGACAAGATGTGATTGGCTACATTGGTTAAGGCTGTGGATATTCCAACCAATCGTATTATCTGTTAGAGAAGTGGTATAAGAAAGCTAGAGAGTATGATTTACTTAACCCTTCTACTGTCTGACCATTGAATCCATTGTGATTGTGAATGATTGACAAACTTTGACAGCCCAAATTATGATATCATGTGGTGAATGCATCTACAAAGTACACAGTCAACCCTCCTACTGTCTAACCATTCGATATCATCAACTGTGTCTTGTTTGATAGATAAACTATGCCAGAATGTAATATGATCTAATGTGGTAAATGCATCTACACAACACACAATTGCTCCACTATACAAAACCCTTGCAGTTGAAGGGTTTCGTAGGGTAAATCAACTCACTAGCAAGTAGGAAAGTTTACCCATAAAATTGCAGTTGGAATTCTTACGTTTTTTAATGCAGCCAGTGTGTAAGATGGCAGCATGCGTAGCGACTGAGGGCACATCAATGTCCCAACAGTGTGACTGCTTGGTAGCGTCGTCTTGTACATCGACAGCGAATCTACGCAGACGTTGACCAATGCGTCCCGAGCGTCTGACATATTTGACGTCTGAGATTTGTCGACCGCTGAAAATAAGAAAATGACAGATAACCTAATCAATATATTGATGCTACAGGTTTTCTCACAGAAATTTGTTTGTGCCATCCAGGCCGATCCTGGGCAGCTTAAACAGCCTGGTCATGTTGTAGGCCGATGGTTGAGGTCGCCTATAACCTGATACAGAGGAGGCTTCCACCTTGTCAAAAGGGTTCAGATGGCTGTTTTTTTTATTTAAGAAGGTAGCGAGAGGCACCTCAGGTCTTCGTAGGGCGTGGCCAATTAAACAAAGTTGACTTCTCAGCAGGGTTGTTGTGGTTGGTGCTACGCATGTGCGAGCATACAGGTCTGTGTTGGACAGCTGTACTGGAAAGTGCACGCCAATGAAGATGTGTATCAAATGCTTTTTCAATTTAAGTAAACTCAATTAAAAAATGGCCGAAACCTTACCCATTCTGGTGAGTAATCCCATAATGCCTTGCTGATCCGCCCCTGCGATGATCTCTGTCATCTGATTGGACACTGGCAGGCACATGGTGTGAACACGAATCCGTCTCTCTCCTGAATCGTTCATAAGGGGAGATAATTTGCATATCATTAGCATATTATGTTTGTCTGTCATTCGAATCAATGTAACCAAATTAAGGCTTGAATGAATGATTGTCCGGCCTTGTTGATTTTAATATCAATCTTTGTGTATGATCCATTGTTTAGAAAAGGAATTACATGGAAATAACAGGTGTTAGTTGCCAGATGAAAGGGGTGTGTATTTTTAGCCTCTTTCTTTCAACTGACCTTTACTGCTTGTGTAGAGCAACGCCGCTTGGAAAGACGCCACTGGGGAGTCATGAAGGCTCTCCTCGATGGAGACCTGCATAGCGAAGCCGGCGTCTGGGTTGATGTTGGGAAGGGAGAGGAGATCCGTCGATCGGACGAAGAAGTTCCCATGGAATGTGTGGATGCTCAAACCTGAACGGGAATCGAAATCGGGTTTAAGTAAGAACATGATCTTTCTGGGGTGCATTTCACACAAGAGTTAAGACTAGTCTTATAGGACTAGACTAAACAAATCTTGGGAGTTTTTTTTTTGAAATACATCGAATAAACAAAGATTATTAAAACAAAAAGATAAGACAAAAAAGGTAAACAAATTTTTAAACCCAGTCAAATCTTGCAAGGTTTTCTTCTTACCTTTTGTGCATCTGATCCTCATCACTGCCTCAAACCCGATCTTTCTCGTCAGGTATCGCCGGAAGTCCAAGCCAAACCTCTCCACTTCTACGAGGTTCTGAGTGCTGTTGAACCCTGGGTAATAGTGCACGCTGCCGCCGGAGTATTTTGCGACACCAGCTACGCAAAATTTAGAAAAAATGAAGAGGGCATGAACTTCATGGGTGATAAGAGGAGTTAGAGATTTTGTTATCAACGCCAATAAAATAGATGAAAGATGTCCAGGCATGTTACAAGACCAATCATTTTCCAGCAAGTTGACAAACCCTTTCAAAACCATACAAGTAGACAGGTTTCGTAGGGTGGCACAACTGTGTCATGGTATACAATACAATACTAGTATTTTCCACTTACCTAGCGTTGCTACGTCTGTGTACTGCCCACTGAACAGGAAGATATCACATGCAATCTGCTGAGCTGAAAAATCCAATGATAACTTCTTGTAGAAGTCGACCGCTGGACCCAGATTTGGCACATTCTGAAAGGAAAAGAATCACCAACAGTTAATTTCCATGTATTAATTTTGGTTGCGATTCCGCATGATTCAAACTGGGATCCGGGAGGTGGAAGCGAGAAAGATACCACTACTACACCAACCCGAACACCCTAACAGTTATACTATTTTTTATAAGCATTCCATTCCATTCTGCAGACAAGTGGCAGCTCATGAAAAAAAAAAAAAAAAAAAAAAATTGTCCGGATTTTTGGCCAGTGCTATGAGTCTGAATAACACGCTTTGTACTGCAGCGTAGACAAAACATAGGCCACAACTTTTACACTGTGTTGTTCGCCCTCATTTTCAAGATGTTTTTGTGGCATTCCTTAGTCTCACATGCCTGATTTTGGAAAAGCCGACTTACTTTGGATGAAGCTCTTTGGTTTGGATCTTCCCTGGACTTCAGAGCCCCCGCACCAAGAGAAGGTAAGCCTGACTGGAACACGGTCACACGACCCCCGGTTGGGCTCTGTCAGGGAAAACATAAAATAAGAATGAGAACTATTACATAATTGGTTGCAGTAATACCATGTGTCTAGCTACTTCCAAGGTAGATTTTGTTCTTTAGGGAACTATCTTGCTTTACATTCTGCTACCGCAGAGTAGATTTTTCACAATTTGGGAGACTTCTCAGTTCTAACTTCACTATCGCGGAGTGAGTTCTTAAAGACCTGCTTGAACGAAAATGCTAATAAGTCGTGAACTTTGCTGAATTTCATTTAAAATGTTTTCAATGAATAAGGAAATCGAGTCATATGATGTGTAAAAAGACAATCATTTTTAATATCCTAATCCAGCGCTTTTCTGAGAGATTTGCGAAAAGCTCCATTACGTAATTACTCGCAAAACGTCATAGTTGGGGAGCTCTTATTTGTAAAGCCGCTTTGATGCAGCGTGGAGGTATAACATTCCGCTCAGGTAGCTGTTTAAAGGACTGTTATTGGCCCAATGACCATGGCACTTATGTAAAGTATTTCATTGATACGGCATTGTAAAATACGCAATATAAAATATCTAAAAGCTAGTTATTATATTGATTAGTAGAGTTTGAAGATTATTTTTGTTGTTTTTGTATTTTCTTACCATGAGTTTGAGAGCTGCTTGTAAAGCCGGTCCCAGAGCTGTCTGCGTATTCTTGTTCCCGGTAAACATACTCGGCAGTTGATTTAGAAGCTCATCTATCAACTACAAACAGCAAAACACGAGGAGGAAAAAGTCAGTATTTAACAAAATACAAGGATGAGAAAATTGTTTAACTTTTTTTCCTGCAAAAGAGGGATCAATTTTAGGGGTCTTGTTAAAATTAATCTAGGGGTAAGTGAAAAACTAGTAGAAATTAACAAACCTCTCTGTTCTCTTGTACATTTACGAGCAAGTCGTTAGGACAGGGGAGGAATACATCTGCAAAAGAAAAAGATATGTTTAAGTTTAGTTGTTGTCCGGGAATTATGCAAATGCAACATTATTCCCTCAGTTACTGGCTCCCTAGGCAGTAAGCCATTTGCATGTTTAGATTTGAATAGTTTCTGGTACAATGACGTGCTTGATCACAAGTTGCCACTTGAATTTGAATTCCTCAGACTATAGAGACAGTTGCTATCTCACATGATTCGGGGCAAGCTTTTGCGTAGTTACGTAAGAGACGGTGAACACCCATACAAAATTCTGAATGAATTTCAATGGCACAATGGTACCAGGGTTGGCTCATCTGAAGGTTGCTATGCAAAAGCTTGCCCTGAACCACTCAACATAGTAACTGTCTCTATAGTCTGAGGAATTCAAATATACACGTTAACTTGTGACTAAGCAAGTCATTATACCAGACATTATTGTCTCCATAAAGTATCAAACCTGACGGCAAATTCAGACAGGGTCCTTACCATCGATATCCGAAACCACCATCATCTGCGGCCTGGTCATTCCCTCTTGTAGACTGTAGAAATGCAAGGTACTGTCGAAGGTGATGAAGCCGATCAGCGTCCTGGCGTCTCCCGGCATCTTATCCAGGCAGTCCATGAGATTCTGGCAGGCTATGGTCAGGTACCCTGACTCCACGGCGCTGAAGGAGACATCGAGAACGAAGAGGTAGACAGCCGGCTGAGGTGGCCTCAACTATAGAAGGGAAGAAGAATCAGTTCTCAATGTTTTCACAATTAGTTACCGACCCCCCCTCACTGACGTAAAAGGATCGGCCGAGGGTTGTGCATGACGGTATGAGAGACATCATGAGATGTATGCCATTCAATGACCAATTATTCCATTAATGATTATTTGACTAGCTCACCATGTATTCTGAAGGAGCGATGAACTCAATTGTGGCTGACTTAATCTCTGGTCTTCTCTCCGGTGAACCGTAACTCTTGGTAACAGGGTCAAAGGTGAACTCTTCAGGTACTGTAAAGAAATAAAGAAATTGATAAAACTGGTGAAATTTTTGTAGAGTTTTAAAAATAATTTTCATTTCTTAGAATGTACTGACAAATTTGCTTTTGTTTTCACCTTTCAAATTTCACCATTTTTTCCCGACTAACAACAGATTATGCACAAATTTTCACAGGTTTGTTTTCATGTGTATAAGTAGGATTTGAAACTTTGCATGGTGGAAATACAATATAGAAAGGTTTGCGGTAACACCATGTAATGACTATCTCCAATGAGTTGGGGTGGTTCTGAAAAAAAACCACCGTTGGTTTCAACTCGACGTTTCGATCAGTATGCTCTGATCGTCTTCTGGAGAAAGCATGTGCATAGTTGATCACACAAAACATGAACACTTTCTGCGATTATTTTTTCAGCTCAACCAATCCTGTATAATACCACAAGTCATAAAAAATAGCCAGAGGGTCGTCTGTGTGTCATTTGGGCAGCCTGTTTTACATTTAGACACCCCGTTTTATCAATCATTTACATGTCATTTAAGAGACGATTTGGACACCCAGTTTTTAAATTTCCAGCAAATTTGGAAACCCTTTTTAATACCATATCCTATTCAAAATTCAACGTTCAATAATCAATATTCAATATTCAATATTCAATATTCCAACATTTAATATTCAATATTCAATATACATTATTCAATATTCAATACTCAATATTCAATATTCAATATTCCATATCCGACATTCAATATTCCATATTCAACATTCAATAATTATTCAATATTCAATATTCAATTCAATTAAATAAAAAACTTAAAACCTTGCCATCAAAAACAGTTCTTACAATCGTTTATCCTATAGCAGAGGTTGCACTTCCAGCGTCGCTGCTCAATGATTGTTACAAATGGGTTGATGTAGGTACGACAAGATCGACATCGCACAATAACGCTGGATTGAATTACTGGCAGATGCTGCAAAAAGAAACACACAAGACTTGATGTAGTTAAAAAAAAAATAATAATATCAAAAGACCAGGGGTCGATTTCACAAAGAGTTAGGACCCGTCTTATCTCGAGTTAGGACAAATAACTCGTCCTAAACGAGTAACTGGTCCTAACTTAGGATTAATCTTAAGATCTGCATGCTACAGTGCAGGGTTGGGACTCATCTAAGTCCTAAGATTAGTCTCAAGTTAGGAAGAGTTTTGTGAAATCGACGGCTGGTCAGGGAACTTTGTAAGATTTGGAAGCTGAAGGTAAAAGTAGTACCTGTGGTGGTTGGAGTGCTTGGCACCATTCCCAAAGCACTGGGGAAACATCTGGACGAAATAGGGACAAACGTGAGGATGGATCGGTTACATATGGCGGCGCTTTTAGGAACAGCAAAGATCCTGAGAAAGACTCTGGAGATCTAAGGCTACAGGATGTAGAGAATCACATATTTTCAGATTTTTACCAGAAAGAAAAGACGCTGAACTTACCGAGAGATCCCTGAATGGGTGAATAAGAAGCCCCAGAGGCATGCGTGACTTTTGTAGAAGACCGTTCGTCTGTGGGATAGCGTTCAACGTACTCCGGAAGATGCTGCAAAAAGAACAGCATGGTTAATTTTGTTGTACATCTCTCATAATTTAACGACCTTCATGCCGCCTTTTTTGATTTTTTTTTGCCCTGGTGCCTGATCTACTGGCATTGGTGCCTCAAGAATTTGACTTGCTCCAAAAACAAGGTGGCCTTGCCCTGAAAAAAAATAAGTAATTCCAGGCCTGCTGATGGTAATTCACTCCGGGCGAGTCAGCTATCAAGTTAGTCTTTGACATCAAAAATTATCACAGATTCTTAAAGACAGGGTGAACTTACTCTGGGTCCACCTGGAGCTTCTGATAGTCCGGGCTGAGTCTACTCTTGGGTGGCTCTACGGGCGTGGTTTCCACGATGTGCCTCTGCTGTAGGAGATTCATGGGTCTTGTGTCCCCCTGCTGGACCTTTAAGTTACCCATAGAGGCGTTTATGTTGTTCATGGTGGGCTGACCCCCCTAAAATATCAATGAAAAAACAATAGTTTAAACATCATTAAACAACTGTCTTCTGCTTTTACCCAAATTTGATGGATTGGGATTTGTATTGCTAAAGCAACGGCTTGACATGGAGCCGGGCATAAGTAATGCTATTAAGTACAGTTCCAATGGTCATCAAGATCATAGTGCACTAGAAAGAAATTAAGATGGAAAAAGGCGAGTCTTAAGGACTTTACGAAAAGCAGACAGAGTATTAGATTCCCTAGATATGGGTTTTAAGGCATTGCATGTCGAGGTGTCAATATGTATACTCAGTTCGCGGTAACACCGTTTTCTGAGGCAGTCTCCCAATGATGACTAGACCAGGCAAACTTATAAAGTCTGAAAAACAGCGTTTGAATACTCACTGGTTGCTGCATGATGTTGTTCATTTTCGGGCCGGCTTGTCCGCCATTCGGCTGCGGAGCCACCCCCGACCTCTGCATGGCATTGCCCATCATCCCTGGTGCGTTCTGCCCTCCTAGGGGAACGCTGCCTTGACTGACCGGGGGCGGTTGCTGATATGAAGCGGGTTGTGGGTACTGCCTCCTGCCTGATACTCCAGAAGATGAAGCCGAGGTAGGTGGCCCGCCCATTGAAGGTGCACCAAACGGGGGTCCCCCTTGCACTGGAGGGCCACCAGAAGGTGGGCCACCCATATGCCCTCCACCCATTTGAGGACCACCTAGTGGGGGACCACTTGCTGGAGGTCCACCCATTTGAGGAGGGCCTGTCGGAGGTCCGCCCATTTGAGGTCCGCCCATTTGGGGTCCACCCATTTGGGGTCCACCCATTTGGGGTCCACCCATTGGAGGAGCACCCATTTGGGGTCCACCCATTTGGGGTCCACCCATTTGGGGTCCACCCATTTGGGGAGCACCCATTTGAGGGGCACCCAGCTGCGGCCCACTTAGTGGGGGGCCTCGGGAGGGTGCAGCTAGTGGGGATATTGGCAGCTGAGAGCCTGCTGGTTGAGTCCCTGGTGTAGGGGGACCTATGGAGGGAAAAATTAATTTGGATTTGAAATTCAACATATCTTCTCTATAGAATCATATTTATCTGACACGAATCACTGCAAAAATTAAAATAATATTTTAAAAATGCTGCGATTTTGTCAACAATGAAGTCAGCCAGGAAATGCCCTTAACACTAGCTTGTGTATTTTGTCTAGTTTAAAGTGCCAAGGAAAGATTGGCTAGTACACACCAATTCTCAACTTGCCCTGAGGGATACTTCAACTTCTGTGCGCATGCCCCTTATTTATCACTAAACAACCAATTGGTCCTTTTGCGAACTTGATCATTGTCTACTTTACCTTGGTAGAAATTTGAGGTGTAGGGCGTGCCTCCTTCTAGAGCGTCGTATCTCAGGGAAGGAACAGGTGAGGGTGCCGCTGAAGACCGGGCGGAAGGAGGACCTAAATGAGAGTAGAAGTAAAAAACTGAAGTCACTTTTTCGGCACCATTTGACATTTATTTGGAGGTAAATCGGGCCATTTCATGTGTGCATGTGTTACAGTTTTGGGAAAAGGGTTGGCACGCTTCTATCAACATGTGGCTCCACTCCATTAAGTCCACAGAACTCTAACGATATGAACTGATCCATCACTGTGTATTTATTAAGCTCATTCTTTGCATTTTAATATTTGTCAATATTCCCTATTCCATTTTAATATTTGTCTCAATTGCCCTATGTACATCAGAAAATACAAAAATGATTTTATTTTAAGTCATCAGTTCAGTACATCATGTAAACAGTGAAATGGTATTACGCTAGCAAACCCTTTCTGACAAGCATAATTTTATTGTGCTTAGCTACATGAAGCTACAGTATTTTTAAAAGCAGCTCTATGAAATTAGGCTCAGTGTGGTCTTGAACTGATGACAACACTACAAGTAAAGTCTGAACATGTAGCTGATAGCACTATTACCACCTGCAAGATGATTTGCAACACCCAAGCGCATTGGTTAGCTTTCATTTACTACAAATGGACAATTCAAAGTATGTGAACGTGATAACCAAATGGTCTTAATGTCGCTAATGATGATACAAATCCGATTTCGTCATGAGATTCCAAGCCAATGTGATCACTACAGAAAGTGTTTACATTCATCTTAATGAACAAAATCCTGTACAACAGTGAACGATTTCCAACGCACAGCAGTGAATAATTTCCCTTGCATAGCAAAGCAAAATGCTATGCAAAATGTGACATTTGCTACTCAAAAATAATATTTTGCTACTCATTATTACCATTCTGTGTGCACAAAATCTGTTCAACCGAAGTATTTTGCTACGCAAAATTGCTGGATGAAATCGTTCCTTGCATGGCAAAATGTATCAGTTGCTACCCAAAAAGTTTTAGCATCGAGTGTGCACATAAAAAGTTATGTTCAAATGCGATGCAAAGTTGCTTGAAGAAATCGTTCCCTTGTACAAGGATGAAAACAATAAGCTCTAGAGGAATCTAACAATAACACCCACAGAATCAGGGATAAAGACAAACTATATCTACAGACAGAGCTAAATGAAATTAGACCAAATAAAAATATGTTTAGTGCCCCGCCAACTTCCTTTTTTTCCATCTTATAAAAACACATCCTAACAATCTAAGACAAACCAAAATTAATAAAAAAAAAAAAAAAAACTACTTAAAAAAAAAAAAATTGGGGCAGCCATTTTAAATTAAAAGGCCCTCCACCTTCCTTTTTTCAAAACGGCAAAACGTTAATTTTTTAATATATATATCATATATTATTGGGTTTGTGTTTTTATGGGGGGGGGGGGGGCTTGGAATGAGGTGCAATGGATTTCGTCCCCTATGATTATATCCTGCCATTTATAATTATAGTTTGGTGTCCATACATTGTCATTTGATCATGATAGGATACAGTATTGATTAGTCACAGTTGAGTAATTGCAAAGTGCACCGAAGCGAAACACTCCAGACAGGCTAGCGGTCATTATCTAGGATTAGTCTGTACTATAATAATAAAACAGGTGACTGATGGGGGTGGGGGGGGAAGATATCAGCTTTTAAAATACACTATGCTTCCACCTACTAGTTAGTTTCACACTAAATTTCACTTGTTCATGTTGTCGAATTACCGTACCAATCAAGTGATAACCCACAAGGGAATTTACTGGGTAAAATTTTCATAATTTGGGGACAAATTTACTAGAGCAGGATTTGAACCAACGACCTTCGGATCAGTGTGCCTGTGATCTACCAAATCAGCCGTCGATTTCACAAAACTCTTCCTAACTTAAGACTAATCTTAGGAGTTAGGACGAGTCCCAACCCTGCACTGTAGCATGCAGACCTTAAGATTAATCCTAAGTTAGGAAGAGCTACTCGTCCTAACTCTTTGTGAAATCGACAAGGGAAGCTAACCCTCTGACTGGCAACCCTGAACAAAGATATTGAAAAAATACCCCGGGAGACCACCAACGCTTAGATCTGGTTCAGTTGGTAGAGCGCCAGCACAATGATCTGGGGGTCATTGGTCCACATCCCACTCTGGTTTTAGTCAATTTTTATTTGTTCAACCCCAAATTAGCTGCTTAATCATTTGAGCAACTCATAATCATAAAACTAATGAGTTCCCTCGTTTGGAAAATCACAAACAATCAAACAGACAAACAACCAAACAAACACAATAGATGCATCTAATTATAAATGCTCATTTTTCTTAGTACGTAGAGCACACATGTACATGTGTAACTCATACGTTACATTATACAATGACTATTGCACAAAACATTACTACCTACTTAAAATATAAACTGGAAATACAGCATGTTAGCTATCCAAGGCATGCATTAAAATATAAATTAGATGGGCAAGACACTTTTTGGAAAGGGCTTTTGAAGCATGCAAAGGAAACAATTTTCCAATTTGGAAAACGACTACATAGAAACAATACATAATATGATGGGGACATAGAGACAACGAGACAAAAGACAAAGGTCTTTGTGGTGGAAAAGATTCAAGGTCTTTTGGTCATTACGCATTTACCTTAATCAATGACCTCATGGCAGAAATGCATTGTCACTTTTAGATGATAATGTGTTTGCATTTGGGTACATACAATAGGTAATCTCATCTGCTGGCATGGGTGAATATTTTACGGCTTGAACATAGTCCCTTTAGCTTATTGAAAATGCTTCAATCCAGAATCAGTTATGAAAATGAAGGCCATTCCTTTCTCCAATGAAGGATTTGTTCATTCAATCCCCAATTTAGGAGCTACAGAGCTATGTACATTGTGTATCTCTATGTTGGCAGACTGCCTGTGTATCTTTTTTGTAAAAATATTATTATTACGGACAAAAATTAGGGAATAAGATCGTCAAAAAATTCAATTTTGCAAACTTCAATTCATTTTCTTTCTTTAATTACTACTTTTCTGCTTTGTAAATTGTGTACACAGTGTACATGTGACATGATAGTAAACAAACTTGGGAGCATCCTAAATTTTGGGTTGACGCGCCCAGCCGGCGATTGAAAACAAAAGTAAAAAGGAGGACCCCTGGAAACTATCTAGCCCTCAAAAAATGAGTGAGTTATGGGAGTCAGATACGCACAGAGACATGTTCTGTTGATTCATCACTAATGAAGAAGACAATGTAAACAGCTAATATCAAAGCATACTGAAGGACAAAGCAAACAATAGCTGATGAGATTACTAAAAGCTACTACCACCACAACAGCCAGACGTCACACAGCGAAAGAATTTTGAAGCAGAAAGCGGACATGAAAAAAAATTAATCATTCGGAAAGGCAATACCTGAATCGCCCGGTGAATAACTCCCAAGCTCGGCCGTTGGGGACGAGGACTGCAGCTGCAGTGTGGGCAACGGGAGCGAACCCAAGGATCCAGTGGAGGGTGAACGTATCATGGAGGTGTACCTCGGCACCTGTAGGGCCTCGCCTTTTAGGTGTTTATTTTTAAGGGGAACGGGCAAACAAGGAGGCGTCATAACAGAGCCGTGCAGCCAGATATTAAAACAGTAACCACAGAAAATAAACAAAAGGGGAGGGTATTGGATGCGTGTGAGTCAGGAAAATGTGTGTTAAAACACCATGGGTTTATGATTTTGCAGGTGAAATTAATTAGGGGGGGGGGTGCACAGGCAAAATTATATCAAGAGATTGTCCGATGATCTATGATGAACTAGTTGCCGCCATCTTGTTTATGTCAGAGCAAACCAATGAATAGTTTTGGTTAAATAACTACATACATGTAGTACAAGTTATTGGCTAGTGTATGTGGGTCCTTTCTATATGTAGTTGTAGTTATTATATCTATGTCTTGTGTTATCCATACACAACAAAAACACTTACAATGAAGCACAGAAAACTCTTGCTGAGCATACTGGGTGACCAGCCAAAATACCATGTGATGAAAAGTGCATAAACTGACTGGTTTCCTGCTAACTTTTGCTTTTAGCACAAATTTCTCATGCAAGATTTCCTGCTTAACAGCCGTTAAAATGAGTCCTGGTCAGTGCTTTGCCTATTTTATTTTGTCCATGGGGGAGTTTTGGGGTGCTAGGTGGCAGCAGACTTACCAGGTAAATCCATTGCTCACGGTAATGTGCGCATGCTCAGAACTATGTAAACAATAAAGGTTTACCTGGTAAGTCTGCTGCCACCTAGTGTTTTCCAAAGTCTCCAATTGGTATAAAGGCTACACGCCAGAGCCATACAAAAAACTCTATTTGGCTTTGGCTTTAAACAAGAACCCGGAATCGTGTCTACTTATAAGTAAATTCAGCACTCTGCACTAATGCTAAAAATAGAAGTTCAATATGATGATGTCAAGCAAGTTACTACGTCGTTTTGATAACACAAAGTGACATCAAACTCTGCTTAGCAGTCAAGATGGATTGACACTTAACATCAATCTTAGCTCTTTATGAAATCGGTCCAGGTCAAATTTTACTGACTTGCCAAGCCATTGTCAGTGTTTAATATATTTACCAACGTCTACTGTGCTTTGATGCCCTGATCATGTGCCAGCGTGAGTGGTGGAAATTTTTCTGCCATTCAGCAAAAGTCACGTCATTACTAATGAGTGTATTAGTATTACCACATTGTGACACATTACTGGAGCCCCCCCCCCCACCACTCCTTCAATGATCACTAGCAAGGAATAAATGAGCAAGGCAGGGAACACACATTTTGGGGTGACTCCTTCCGAGGACACTCTGTCAAACATTCTTTTATCATCAAACGTTTTTTTTTCAACGACCTACTAACCTGATGAATTGAAGGTTCGGTCTATCCCAGACCCATCGGGAGTTGAAGGTGAGTCCATGGAGACAGGAGGTGTGCCAGGACCTCCATACGACCCTGACCGACCATAGTTTCCAGGGCCGCCAGGCAGCGACCCACCAGGGAGGGGCATACTCGAGGGCGGCGCTGCCACTCTAGAGGGGGGTCCAGATCCAGCGGAACTTGATGGCACAGCTTGGTGTGGTCCAGGATATGAGTTCACTGGCTGCGAGGGGCCAGAGTACTGATTCGGCATCGAGGGTGGGTTACCCGGCGGTCCCCTGCTGTTCGCAACGGGGTAACCACTCATCGGTGCCCCTCGACCACCCTGGGTTGAGTTCGCAGTACCAGTGGGTTGGTAACCACCCATTGAATGAGTTTGAGCTCTGCCTGTGTTAGTGTTAACCAAACCACTTCGATGGTCTACGGGCGAGGGTCGGTAGCCGGTAGTGCCAGTGGGAGGGTTGTTGGTAGGGTGAGCACCGTTTGCAGTGTGTGGCGGACCTTGGTTGTAGCCCCTTGGTACGTTCATTCCAGATGGATTGTTGTAGTTTCCTGATGGGGTAGGCCCTCCTGGACCTGGGGGTCCCATTGATGGCCCTGTTTAAAAAAAAAAAAGTTTGCAATATAATATATATAGTCAGGACTCATCATACTGATTGGACTTTGATAATATTTCATTTGATAACTTTCCGTATGGCACCACCACTTTTTAACTTATTTTTTACAAAAAGGGATATCTCATTGAGTATTGAGTTTTCTTGAGGTAAATTAGTATTTCATATCGAATGAAAAGTGGTTGCGCCATACGGAAACTTTTCCATTTCATTTACGCAGGTGTTGGGCAAAACCTATTGTTAAATAAATCTTTAATTCAAGTGGACTTACGCAATAACTTTATAATAATTGCAGTCAGATTCAACTCATAACCTTTTCTTTTAAATCTTATTCTTATTTCTCACTTGTCATAAATTTTTTTATTTAAGAGTTGAGTGAATGCAGAAAGTCGTCTCACTCAGTCTGATAAAGGTTAACACTTTTTGTCAGTAAATTCAAATAACCAGCTGATAAAAAAAGAGAAAAACAGATATTAAAAAAATGTCCAGTCAAATTTAGAGCTCCCCCCCCCCCAGGCCCAGGCCCACAGAATGTAAATGTTGTTATTCATCTTAAAATAAAAGCTAAAATTATTTGACTTCAATGACTACTCACTTGCAGATGGTGGTCCCATTCCACTTGGGATTCCTTGAGGAGGCGGACCAGAACCCGGCATTTTCATCGGCTGCTGGGCGTTTGCATAGGCATTTTGGCGAGAGTCCGCCATCTTGAATTGTGTCACTGAGTCACCGCTCACGAAAATTGCGTCATAAATCAGAAATTAACACTAGTTCAACGCGGCTAAAACGCACAGTACACAGCGACGAGTTGAAGATAACAGTCAGACTTGGGAATACCTATAGAATGTGTGAACTTAAATTTACAGAAAAAGGTTTGCTGCCAGGCGAAACATTACGTAAATTAAAAGCATTGTCACGACGGAGAGTCAATGACAGTCGCCATTGTTGAAGATTCAGGAAAACCCATTTCGTAGACTAGCCAAAAGGTGCATGCGTAAAATGGTCACGTTTTCAACGTGGCACTTCCCAAAAATATCACGAAGTTAAAATTCTCGGGGGAGCTCGCCCTATGATCAAGGTGTAAAAACGCATTCAGAAACACATCAAATATACATCACAAAAGTCAGTGTGAACATGGAATGAAGTTTTTTTAAATAAAGTTTCTATCGAGTCCCAGATTAAATTTATACCAAATAAGACTCAAGAGGTGATGTCAACAGAAGACCTTACTCTCCTTTCAAGTTTATGTGGGGGCAATCGAAACAACTAGACAACGTTTCGAGTATGGTCTTCATCAGAAGTCCCTATTATGAAAGCCGAGTGAGATCCTGCCGCCCCTCAAGGATTTGTGCTGCGCGTGGCCAGTTTGATTTAAAAAAAAAATAAAAAAAAATCAATGATAACCTAAAATAAAACCTTCAGAAAGCATTTACTGTTTATTTCTCCCGTCCAACCCTTTTATTTAGGACAACATAAATCATCAAGCGCTTTTTCTTGCGTAAGTAGTGTTTCAACGGAGGGCGCCCTCAATAGCTAGCTGAAATCACCCGTAGTATTTCTTACCGTGGTTCCCATTTATCCGGCCAATTTTGACAGCCGAACTCGTCTTAAAATCTGCTGTGATTGGGCGTTCTCCTCCTTAAGGTTTAACACTTAATTATGCAAATACAACTTACAATTTTACTAATTTCATGAATTTATTGACGCATTTCCCCTAACAATAATTTTAATTCTGTAAATACTTTTCTAAATGTTTTTGTTGTTGGTTTACAGATAATCTCGTTTTAAAAACGTATGTTAGTGTGAATGAAAATTGACCAATGAAACGCGTTGTTTTAAAACCATCTTCCGGTAAGTTTAGTGACGTAAAGTTAAATATGACCATTTTGGTGTGGATTCGTTCCTTGAACAGTTAGCAGATCGTCTTTTTCGAGGTGGAAATAACGCCATTCTTTGTGTTTTGGTTGTACGATAATTAATTAGTAAGGTAGTACTGGGTGGAATTCATTGAAAAGGTGAGTAATGAGATAAAACTGTTTTCAAAGGAGCTGTTAAAAGAGTTTTAGTGCTAGAATTTTGAGTGTTTTCTTCGCCTACCTTTTACAGATCGAGATCAGCTGCTGCGCTGTGTGTGTACGTGTGTATGTGTATTCAGTATTGACAAATGACATTGTCATTTGACAGTAAATTACGTTTGTAATTTTTGATCACATTGTTGTGATGTGAATGTGGTTTTGTTGCTGTTGTATTTAGGTTGTAAATAAGAAAATAGATATTATTGATTACCATCATTTGCCCATTGGCATTATTGCCGATCGATCACAATAAATATAGTTATAAAATTTAAAATAGTAAAGAAAAAATTACGCAGTCTCACATGCCCACGATGATTCGTCTCGGCCTGGGGGTGGAGGGGGGGGGGGGGGGCTATTAATATATATATTGATTTATATAATTTATGTTCATGCTTTCATTCATGGCTTTACAAATCTATTGTTTATCATGTTTTCTTTACTGCTTTAAAATGACTAAACTATTGTTTTATTTTTCTCTTTGTTGCAGAGTGGTGACCATCAAAAAACAAGATGTTTATTGTAAATTGGTTCACAGATTTTCTTAGTTATGTTGGTAAGTTAACAAAAGTCTAAATTAATAGAGTGTTTTAATTTTTAAGACGTTACAAATTTAGTTTGCATTTGACTTTGAAGTTTTCATGACAACATTGATTTCCATCTTGTTTTTAATAAACTGCATTTTCGGCAATATGTCAAATAAGTTTGCTCCATTGCCTTACAATTACATATCTAATTTGAACAGTTCTTTGCCAACATAATGCCCACGTCTATTAATACTGTGCTCCCCTTTAAAACATGTTAGGTGTATCTGTGCTAGAAGTACCAGCATGAAAAACAAGTGTTGTTCCAGAATGAAAATAACCATCTGCCCATGCATAAAAAGTAACTAGCGTTTGGGCATTTGTAATAAATCCAATAGAAAAGATCACGACTCCAATATCAGCCTCATTTACATGTAACTGTAGATTTCTTAACTCTGTCTATTTTCATTTCTATTCTTTGTAGCCTTTGTGTACACCCACAATCATGGTTACACTCTTTGTTACAAAGACACAAAATGAAGAGTATTAAGTAACTCTTCGCAGATCTAGTGTTCGACAAACTCAAGCACAAGCTTTTATTCATCATTTACACAGCGCTTTTTATAGACATAAATAGCATTGAGATAACCGCTAAACCTTGTTTAACATTTCCCTCCTTTGCTTGTCCAGGTCTATGGAAGAAAAGTGGCAAGCTTGTATTTCTTGGTCTAGACAATGCTGGGAAGACGACGTTACTACACATGCTGAAGGATGGCAGGATGGCACAGCATGTTCCAACGTTACATCCAAGTAAGTGTACTAACCTTCCTACAATCGGTGCCTTTTTGTAACAAGTTGATACACCATTTGAAACTATTCAAGTGAATGGTTTTGAATGCTATGATAGCTGTGCACACAGTTTGTTCCCCAAATGGTTTTGAATGGTGGTGCAGCTGGTACAGAATCCTATGAGGATTGTTTTAAGTGGTGCATCAAGGATGTCATGACTGAGTGATACCAGGCGGTGTGGGGGTGACCAATCTGTCCCTGGCTACACTATGTCATAGGCACTACAGGATTTGCTAAACAGCTTGCTGACCATCTGAAACCATTTGACTATGGTAATGCACACAGGTACAGTGTATGCACAGCTCAAAACCATCTGAATGCATCATCAACCCTGCTCAAATGGTACTGCCATGTGTGTACAAAAACGATGGGGTTGTAAACGTTAGTGAATTTTGAATGGTTTTGAATGGTGTATCAGTAGGAGGGCTAACGGCCCTTTTCGAAATTAAGGCCAGAGGTCTATTTTCACAAAGAGTCAGGACTTGTTCTAACTTACGACCAGTTCATGCATGGTGAGTGTGACCGACTAATCACTGCATGTCGGTAGTCCCTGCGCACTCCACACAAGGAGAGTGTGGAGATCATGGTAGTCATTGTGTTGGCCTATACCCCAGGCCTGCATGCGTCATGTTTGATGGGGCAGATCACCAAGGCATTTTCTCCTTGGTAAAGGGGGTACACTGTACCCCATGAGGAAATTGGCAATGACCAGGGGTCGATTTCACAAAGAGTTAGGACTAGTTTTAACTTAGGACTAGTCCTAGGAGATATACAAATTACATGGATAGTCCTAAGTTAGGACGAGTAACTGGTCCTAACTCGAGATAAGACTAGTCCTAACTCTTTGTGAAATCCACCCCAGGGCAATGACCAAGGGGGCATGGAGCAAATCGCCTTTGTTGCCTCCGTGAAGTATCAGGCCTGTTTACCCAATACATTCCACCGTGTTTCTAAGACTTATTCCATTGTTATTTCATTCAACCACAGCATCAGAATCGCTTAGCATGGGATCGTTATCATTCACAACCTTTGACCTCGGAGGTCACTCCCAGGCACGCCGAGTCTGGAAGGATTACCTACCAGCGATTGATGGAATTGTTTTCCTCATAGACGCAGCAGACCCTCAAAGATTCGCAGAGGCCAAAGCAGAACTCGATGTAAGTTGTCATGATCAAAGGCAAAGTAGGCCTGTGGCTGCACATGGAACTATGAACTATGAACTCTGAACTATGACCCCTCAACCAGTTACTGCATGCGCATGCCCTCCCCTCATGGCTGACAGGGGAAAGTTCATAATTCTGTGCACAGCCAAATGCCTGCTTCTATTTATTGTTGTGCTCTTAAAGATCAGCTTGAGAGGAGAGCCTCTAGACAGGAACTGTGTTTCTTTAAGGCAATCCTTCAGGCTGCAGCTGTTTCTTTTTCCTTCCTCTGTATTTAAATTGCTCATGTTGCTGCATTTTTTAATGTTTTTACCTAATTAATGTGCATTATTGAACTTCAAATATAAAATATAAATATGTTGAGACAGCCCCTTTAACTTGTGAAACCACTGTTTTGAGTGCTGATTGATTTTTTTTACAAAGTAAACATGTGAATATATTATATTGATTTTTATCCCTCAGAATGCACTGGTACAGTTAATATTAATAAAAGAATTTTTTCATGTAAATCTGCTGGTGGCTGTATTATATGTAACTTGCTTTTGTACACAGGAAGGTCCGGTTTGGTTTAAAGCTAAGGGCCACCAGCATTCTCCCTTAACAGTGGTTCCCTGGCCAAAAATGTCAGTTGAAAGACCCGAGGACCAGTCAAAAGTCACACCAACTGGTCCGGCTGGCAAGTTCAGTGTTAAATAGCATTCTTATTTCATTTGAAGTATTGACAAATCGACAAAGCTGAAGGAGTAATGAAATGACAAGCTAGCTGGTCCTGCTTGCTAGACACTGAAAAAGTTAAGAGCAAAACCTGTGTCCACCCTTCCAACTTGATTTCCCGGTTCAATTCCAACTGGGGGCACTATATGGAGTGTTGTTTTAGCCCCTATCTGACAGCATGGGCTTTCCCAGAAAAAAATTCCTCGGGATTTTCCACCACATTTTAAACTTAAACTTTCTTCCTTACCTCTTCTCATTTGGTTCTTGGCTAGTACAGTGATTAAATACACTTTTCTGAAAGTCCTTGGCTTCACAACACGAATTAATAAATTAAATTAAATTTTAATTTTTCTTGATCCTTTCCAGAGTCTCATGACGGATGAGATGGTCGCGAACGCTCCCATCGTGATTCTCGGGAACAAAATTGACATGCCCACAGCTTGCAGTGAAGATCATATAAGGAATTGTTTCGGACTTATTCAACAGACAACAGGGAAGGTAAGCTGATCAAGCCCTATCTACAAATAAAGTTTTTTCTTTAAAGGAAACTAAACCTTTGGTTTTTGGAACCGGTCTGTTGTTTTTATCCTACATCAATGTAGATATTATACAATATTAATAACCTTTATTGCTCAAATCAATAAGTTTTGATTCAGTGGCTAGATGACAGATACTTATTCTAGTCATTGTGAATTCAGCGGATAGCTTGGTAGGATTCAAACCCACAACCTTATGATTACAAGTCCCTAAGGGACGGATTACAGGAACACGTTGCCTTGGATCGGTTGAGTTGGTCTTTGAAAAGCATTTGTAACCGTTTGTTACGAAAAGCATATAATTAGAAATATATTTTAAAAGTAGAATATAAAGATATACAAGTATCACTCGCGTGGTTTTTGCGAATTTGCGTGGTTTTCCTTTTACCTCGTCGACTAACACGGTCGGCCATTTATGGGAGTCAAATGTTTGACTCCCATAAATGGCTGACAGTGTTAGTTTGCAAAGTAAAAGGAAAACCACGCAATTGCGAGGCCATATTCATTTTATAGCCAAACGGTTACAAATGCTTTTCAAAGACCAACTCGACCGATCCAAGGCAACATATTCCTTTAATGTCAAACCTAAAGGAAGTCTTTTCTATTCTTTGTCTCGTTTAACAGGGGAATGTACCACAAAGAGATTTGCCAGGGCGCCCTCTGGAGTTGTTCATGTGCAGCGTTTTGAAGCAACAAGGTTACGGCGACGCCTTCAAATGGTTGGCGCAGTACATATAACACGCGGATCTAGGATTTAAGTAGTGGATTTTGTAAGTTAACCAATAAACTGTATGAACGGTAACAACCAGCGTGACCATAATTGGAGACTGTGCTTCGATGCTCGATGCTTCCGACACCTGTTGGTCCCCCGATGTCCCAGACACCAACGTCGACTGGATCGGAGGGTCAACTTTAAAAACGGAACCAAGCTAAACAGTCTCTGTATTCTGATCAAAAGGTGCGGATTATTTACAAAAAAGACTGACTGAATAATTATATTTTAAAAAGCAAGAGGAGTGGCGGAAGGAAGATGATGTTCAACAAATTGGACAGTGGCGATCAACGAGTTTCCTGGAAATAATTTTGAATTGCCTGATAATTTCACCTCCCCCCCTCTTAAATTATCTCTTCGTGTAACTTCAGACGGCGGGGATAACTTTCACACCAATCATTTTAATCGTCGTCTTGACTGCTTCTTGGCCTTAAATGCACTGCTCCGATCCTACCTTTTTAAAAGCAAATCCGCTACAGAGATTTCGCAAGTCGGATACGAATGTCTAAATGGAAGGTAACCCCGCCAGGGACAAGTCCGCATGATGACACGTAACATGAAAAGTGCTTCCTTTATTCATCTTGAAGTGATCCCCTACGAAGGCTTGGATAGTTTTTCGGCTTCTGAGCGGCCGTCTAATTTGAACCGATCGCTACTTCTTCAGAAAGAAAATAATAATCATGTCGCCATGCTATCTCCTGAGATATTGATACAAGAAAAACGGCAGCATCTCTACTAACATCTCTCCCTAACATTTGTTGTCTAACAACACACTTCCTCCCTCTCTTTATAGTAGTATGAATTTCAAAACCAAATTTTAGTGGATGGAAAGATTTAACAGAGTAATAACGACGCCAGATGTGTGATCATTATTTTGTAGTTCCGGTTAAATATATCCGAGCTGGATTCTATTTATACTGCAGATATATATGAATATCGACATTGTCAGTTAAGAATTAGACATAATTTTTTTGCTAAAAATGTGAAAAGCAACTTTCTTGTCGATTCTTATTTCGACAGTACATTGTATCACTACAGGTGTATAAGTGTTGATTGTTGGTACAGCTTAGAAACAACCCACAACACCCACAGCTATTGCTGTGGTGCCCTGTGCTTTTGTTTTGGTGCCCTTTGCAAAGTTCCAACACAAATGAAAAATTTTCCTTAAAGAAGTGTCCCTTACCAGAGGGACATTGCTGTGACCCCTACAGAGCATTATTTCAAGGCCTGTAGCTGGGATAAAAAATAATAATAAAATATGTATGTGTCTGACACTCAACACATTGGCCAAACCACAGAAAAGTTGCGCTCAATAGGAGAAAAAATAAAGCTTCAAACAGCAGAAACAGTTTACCAGCCAAAATTGCATGTAATGTTAAATTTTGACTGGTACCCTGCAGTTTTTATCAGTGAAGATGTTTTTGTTTTGTTTTGGGGGAATTTTTGTTTTAAAGTTCGGCATACATGTAGGCTCTTACTAAACTGGGCCACTCGGCTAAATATTATTAACAATAACAGTGAACTCATAATATTTGTACGTATTTCGTTTTGTATGTGGTGTTCTATGCACTCTGTTTATCAGTGAAAAGTTCAGCATTTGTCATATTATCTTATTTACAATCAACTTGAATTTTTGGAAGCATCTGAATCTCAATTGTCCCCATTCTATCTTTATCCCGTACTTGGTACAAAGACAAACTTTTGGTAAAGTTGCGTCAAAGTTCAACCTGTGTTTAAAAGCGTGAAACAATGTTTACCACGGTCAAGTAGGACATTTTATCAAAATATGTATACTTTGACCTCCTTCACACCCAAATGTGGAAGTGTGCCAACTGTTTGACTAACCACCATTTGCAAGAATCATGTTAGAGGTAAAGATAACATGAACTGTTAACATTTGTTGACTTTAGGAACAACTAGGACATTCATGTAAACAGGATAAACATCGCTTTGACCTTCAACCCTCATGATGTAAGCAGTTTTAAGAATTTGGGACCAGGGCCTAATTTCATAGCACTGCTTAACGGTAAGCAAATTTGCGTGCTTACTGTAACAGAAAAATTTGCTTATGCCTTAGCGTATTTCACAGGTTAGCAGAAAAATTGGGAGGCCATATTGTGTGTTTACCTTGGATATTTGCATTGTGACGTCGTTTATTTTCATGCGGTAAGCACCGGAAGTTTAGCATGCCTTTTCGTGTGCTAACAGTTAGCAGTGCTATGAAATAGAAATTGCACAGTAAGCACAACATTGGCCGCTAAGCAGCGCGATGAAATTGGGTCCAGGTGAGCCCACTATTCCAATACCTTTAAAGAACAATTATTGTTTACTGTAAACTTGATTGGCCTTATTAATATTTATGTTGTCAAACCCAAATATATAGAGTAGAATATTTTATATTTACGAGTAGGTTTCAGTTATCAAGTTCTAAGTCCCAATTAAAAACCAAAGTATTGGAGGTTTATGATCAGCCATAATCAACAGGTTTGTCATGCAGAGAAAAGAGGAAAAAGCATGCCTGTGACGCCATCACTAAATGCATTTTGAGTCTGAGAACGGTTTTATTGTATGTATTTATTATTGTTATCATACATGTAGATCCAATTGTACTCATGAACTTTCATGTCAACAAAAGTGTAAGTTCTGAATTCAGAACAGAAAATTCAACTGCCAGTACATTTCACTCAAACATTAATTAACATTAACAAGTGAAAAAAACAGGGATATCTAAAATGCTTTTTAAAGTCTACTAATTTACTGTATTAGTTTGTTTTTTGTTTTGATTTGTTTGAATTTTTCGTTATTTTTTTTCTTCTTAAAGTACATTTATTATATTATGTATAATAACAAAAATGGCATGTTGCCAATTCGGATTGGTATAATAAAATGTCAGTAATAATTATTGCAAATTATTTTGTTGTTTACTTTTATTATTCTGTTGTTTGTGTACATTTAGTTTGCAGAGCATATTATATATAATGTTGATCATTTTAAATAGTCAAATCATAACATTAAAATCATTTAGCAATTGAACATTGTCTAACCTCCGCCCCCCCCCCCGGCTTTACGAATTAATAATCCAAATTCCCCGCCCACCCGCAAACAAAAGGTTTACCACCACAAAAGTTGTATAGCGCCCCCACGTGTTTGTCCATCAGTTTTTACTCATTTGCATGTCTGGCAACCGGACTGGCAATCGGTGAATAACTATATAATTGACTGCAGACACCAGACTGAGACCGAAAGAGCAAACAAAGTCTCGTGCGTCAAGTATTGTCAAATTTGGACGTGTTGAAGCTTGTTGTCTGCGAGGTTAAAAAAGAACAAAATATCGCCGAAATATAATTTTCTGCTACAAAATGAGTAAACGCAAAGCTCCTCAGAACGAAAATCCAAACCAAGAACTGGTTGACGTCATCTCAGGTATGTATTGACAAATTTCTCTTTCATTTATCAATCTTTTCTTTGTGCTTGTTGACTTTCTGTTTCACCACTTCAGTTCTGTCACTTTTTTGTATCGTCTGCTCGCTCAGTTTTACGTTGTACGTGTTTAACCTATTTCGTGAGAAAATTAATTTGGTGTTAAAATGTAACAAAACATTGAACATGAGTTGAGTGAAAGATGTGAATGTTGACATTGACATTCTTTTCTTTTGTTTCGTTAATTTTAATCAATTTTGTTTTGAATTCTTCTGATATGAATCTGAATCTGACTTTTTGAATTGTTAACCCACTTAGTTATAAAACATATAAAATTAAAAGAATGAATGGAAAAGTTTCCGTATGGCGCCACCACTTTTTCATTCGATATGAAATATTATAGTATCTAATATACCTCAATGAGATATCCCTTTTTGTAAAAAAAGGGTGCAATCCGAATGAATTGCACTTTGACTTCGCTTGCAGTTTGCACTTTTTTTGCAGTTGCACTCATATTATGCTCGCAAAGGTTTTCGTGTGGCGCCACCACTTTTTCATTCAATATGAAATAATATAGGTATAGTGTCTCATTTACCTCAAGAAGTCAATGAGATATCCCATTTGTGTATTTACTACTAGTACTATAATTATTACATTTTTTTGTGAAAAAGTGGTGGCGCGGCGTCATACAACAAATTATCCGCCGACCTTTCACTGGTCAGTGTCAGTCTCACTTCAGCAGGGAAAACTTTTCGTATCCTGCCAGTGCCACCACTTTTTCACTAATCTTGTTACAAATAAAGCAAAGCCAAAAGTGTCAATAATATTCTCCGCATGCATGACATTTTAAAAGTTTGTTGTATCAATAATACCAACTTGTATTTTGCAGAACTGGCAAACTATGAAAAGAATGTGACTAGACAGATGCATAAGTACAATGCTTATCGCAAGGCTGCCAGTATCATTGCTAAGCATCCAGAGAAAATAAAAAGTGGAAAAGATGCACAGAAACTGGTGAGTATAGCCGTCCCCATGGGTACACAAAATCTAAACTCAGGCCTGATACTTCACAGAGGCAACATAGGCGATTGCTCCCATTGTGTAGCCCTGAAATATTCCAGTAGAAATTAACTGTTTCCTCCACAATGCCCTCTACCAAGAAGAAAATGCCATGGTTCCCTTGCCCTTTCTTGCAGAAGACCGGGCAATGAGAGCCAACACTGAAGGGGGCACTGGGGCCCCAACGAGATTTGGCTGGGATAGTAGCTCTAGCAATGCATAGGTCGTGAGTTTGAATCCTACCCGAATGATTTGCCTGTGGATGATACACACATCGATGTATGTAAGGGTAAAAGCAGATAATAAGATTGCTTTTTCCTATTTTAGAATGGAGTCGGAGATAAAATCGGCAAGAAGATTGATGAGATTTTGGCGACTGGAAAACTGCAGAAACTGGAGAAGATCCGAGCAGATGACACGAGTGTAGCTATTAATCTAATGACAAGGGTGACTGGGATTGGGTAAGTCTGAGCTGAGCAGGCATGGAATTTAATCTTTGAGGGAGGGCAGGACCATTTTCATGTTGCCAAGGGCACCATTTGGATAATCTTAAATGCAAGGGGGGCCAAGACCACGGCCAAGACCAGGCATCAGAGGCCATGGCAGAAACTGCAGAAAAGGGGGCACTTCAGACTAAATAATTTTTAAGGATGCTTATTGCAAAATGCTTGCTACCATACCATCTCGATATCAAGTAGGTTTTCAGATAAACATAACACAATTTCTTTGTCAATCATTGCATTTTTGTTAATATTTTATTGCAGACCAGCCGCTGCCAGAAAGTTGGTTGATGAAGGAATAACAACAATTGAAGGTAACTCATAAATTTGTATTTTATTTCATAGAATGTCAGTTGTTAATACCTTGTAGCCTGTGACACATTTGCTTGTCTCTGTACTAGTTTCTCCTGGAATGGAGGCCTGGATTTTCATCTTTGAGAGGGCAATGCCATTTTCATTTTACAAGGGCACTTCCACTAAAAAATCTTTATGTTCATGGAACACTTTTGCTCCAAGGCCAAGTCAAGTTAAAACCTACTTGGCACTATGTGGATTTCCCCTTGAATAATTCTCAGCATTTTCCTCCCACATCTAAAACAAAAAACTCCCTTCATGTCTTCTCTCCCTTGGGTTCTTGGGTGGATTTCACAGAGGTAGTCCTAACTTAGGACTAGTCCTAGGCAATGCTAAGAGATAGGGCCAGTCCTAATTTAGGGTGAGTTACTGGTCGCATTTCTTAGGGCTAGTCCTAAGTTAGGACTACCTTTGTGAAATCCACCCCAGGGCTAGTACAGTGATAAAGAACCCTTTTCTGAGAGTCCTTCGGGTTCACAACCAGTATTTATAAATGAAAAAATGAAATGAAAAAACCATCTCCCAGTTTCGCTCGACCCTCTATGCTGTGAGACTCTTGTGATTATTGTGGTGTACTTGTTTTGTCCATTGCTTTAACAGAGTTGGCGAAACATCCGGATAAACTCAACCATCATCAGAAAATCGGAATCAGGTATGACGAGAAGCAACATTTCTTTTTATTTTAGAATTTTTGTAATTTCAGAAAAACACAGTCTTTCCACCGATTTGTGAATGTAGTAGCATTAGTTTTTTTTGTTCATCCGAATGTTTGAGTGGCGTGTCATGGCCAAGCAGTTAAGGGCACAGGACTCAAAGCTCTGTTTTTTTTTCATCAGCAGAGGGTGGTTTCAGGTCATGGTTGTGGTACTTGTGTCATTGAACAAGATACTTGCATAATTGTTTCTTCACCATAGTTAGTTTAATGTTTTTTTGCCACTTGATTGTTTCTTCACTATAACTACTTGACTGTATATTTATGATAGCACCAAGTAAAGCTTTAAATACTTAAAGACTTACTCCTTTACAACTGCAGGCATTTCGAAGACTTTGAGACACGCATCCCCCGCCCCGAGATGGAGCAACTAGAAACATTGATCAAAGCGGAAATCCTGGATCTGGATCCAGACTACATTGCGACCATCTGTGGCAGCTACAGACGAGGCGCAGCCTCCAGTGGTGATATTGACATCTTACTCACACACCCAGAGTTCACTTCCAAAGATGAAAAACAGGTACCAGACCAAGCATTTTGATATTTTAACCTCAATACATGTATTAATCAAACTGATGCTTGATTGAAAAATAGTCTGGTCTCTGAAATTATTGTCTTTGTAGCTACATTTTAAGTATTTCAATTTTGCATTCATTTGTAAATTCTTTTCTTCAGTACAACAGCTCTTCACATATTTAAAATTGTATTTGATTGACATTTCATTTTGTTCTCTTGAAATGACTGACTTGCATTTGAAATATTTAAATTTATTCACTCAGCAACTCATTTTCATGATGTATTTAGGATGAATTTGTATCTCATAATTTGCATTTTGTCTCTTTTTTATCAACTTCATTCACAAATTGCCCTCTTTGACTATCTTTGACAACTCTTGCTCTGATTCTTCCTCGTTTCTTTATTCCTTCTCCTACATGTATATATTTGTTTCACCAAATTCATATCATGAAAATATTGTCTTGCTACTATATCTGCATTTCAACATTTTTAATTTTCTTTGCATTTATTTGTATTAATTCCTTCTTCCTTTCAACAGCTCAGTATGATTCCCATTCCAATATGTTTTGAATATATATTTGTGGACACTTTATCTTTTCTTGTGAAATGATTGATTATTTCATTTTGCATTTTTGTGTACAAAGTGTATCAATAACTTTCGTCAGATGAACAACTCATTTTCAGTTCATATGTCTGATGAATTTGTATCTGGTTGGCATTTTGTCTCTTCAACTTTTGCCACAAGTCACTCTCTATGTAGACTCTTATTTCTTCCTTGTTCTTTGATACTCCTCCTTTACCCTTTCTACCAAGTCATCTCATGAAACAATTTTATTGCTATATCTGCATTTAAATATTTAAATATTTCATATATTTGTATTAATTCCTTCCAGTTCAACAACTCAATATGCATCTCAACTGATTTTGTTGTGAATTGGTATCTGATTTACATTTTATTTACTCTCTTGAAATGATTGATTTGAATAATATGTTGTTTTTGCTACTTTTGTCTGACTTGAATTTGTATCAATATCTTTAATTATGTTTGACGAAATTGTGATTGATTTGCATATTGCTCTTTTTATCAACTTTACACTTCTTGTTTCTTCCTTGTTCTTTCGACCATTCCCCTATTACACTGTATCTAATTAAATGATTGCATTGCTATATCTGCATTATATATATTTCTTGCATTTATTTGTACTCATTTTTGGTTTTCAGTTCAACAGCTCAGTATCATTTAAATTTGCATCTGATTTGCATTTCATTTTTTTCTCTTGAAATGATTGATGCATTTTAAATATTTAAATTTGCCATTTATGTGTGTTAAATTTTGCATTGATGATGTCTTTGTCCAAAAGTTGTTTTTTTCGTGTCTTTCTCTTGTATCTTTTTTCTTTCTATATCTCATGAAATGATTTTCTTGCATTCAAATTATTTAAATTCTGCATTTATGCTGTCTTTATCCAACTTTGAGAAATCCTTTTACCTTGTCCCTTTTCTATCTGCTTCCTTTCATTAAATGATTGTCTTGCATACTTTAACATTTGAATATTGCACTTATGTGTATTAAATTTCCATTTCTACTGTCTTTGTTCAACTTTGACATGGTTTTTGTTTCCCTTGTACTTCTTCTTAATCCTTTTTCTATCTACTTACTCTCATGAAAAGCTTGTGTTATATTCTAAATATTTAAACATTGCATTTTTGTTTGTAAAAGTTTGCATTGATGTAGTCTTTATCAATATGAATCACTTTTTGGACAATGTATTTTTCTTACCCTTTGGATCCTTTTCTTACACTCTTTTCTATCCCTCTTCTCCCATGATATGGTTTTCTTTCCTTTATCTGCATTTTGATTATTGAAATTAATTGCATTTGTGTGTATTGATCAATTTGTTCTAACTATTACCCCTGTACTGATATACTGCATATTATATACAAATGCCATTGCAATGATTTTATATTATTTGCCTTTAACAATAGCTTAGTTAGAATCATAATCTTAGGAAATAATATCTCATTTATTTTATGTAACTTAAATAATACGATTAAAATATTGAGAATATGTTTGGGTTAAATTAATGTGGGTCAAATAAATGTACACATATTGAATATTTTGCTCTATTATTTAGGCCTATGTTAAGCTAGTCCTAGGCCTATACAAATAATTGTGTGTGAAATGAATGTATTTTATTGAAATTATTGCATTTCTTTGAAGAGTACCCAGCTTTTTAGTTTTTACTTTGTGTTTGTTTGCAGCCTGAGTTACTACTCTCTGTTGTGAAGCAGCTTGAGAAAGCTGCGTTTGTTACAGACACCATCTCGCTCGGAGAAACTAAATTCATGGTTGGTATTGAACTTCTAAAAGTGTAATTTAAAATGTAGTGTAGCTGAAAAAATGCATCCCCCTTAGGTGATCCCTTGCAAGACACTTAACCAATATTGCGTCCATCGGATGGGACGTAAAGCCTTCCTGTGTGTTGTGAAATGCATGTAAAAGAACCCAGTGCACATATCAAAAAGTTGTTCCTGGTTTGATTGGCAGCATATTTCTCAACAGCACCTTGTAAACCATTACATGGTGCAAGGTAAATGAGTTGGTCTCATACTCCCAAAACAAAGCTCCACAATACCTTGCAGGAAAATATTGAATATTGAAGTGCCTTGAGTGTGCGACAGGAGCGCTATTAAACAAGCTACGCAGAAACCATGTTAAATCTAGTCTGTAAACAGCGCCCTCTGTTGACGGGTGTAACACAGATATATTGTTAGATTATTAATGAGTTGACAACTGTATTATTAATTTGTTTTACTGCTCAGGGTGTTTGCCAATTACCTAAGGAGGAAGACGACAAGGAGGACCATAGATTTCGTCGGATTGATATCCGAATCATCCCCCAGGACCAGTACTACTGCGGGACGCTGTACTTCACCGGCAGTGACATGTTCAATAAGGACATGAGAGCGAAGGCCATCGAAGCTGGTTTCACGCTCAATGAGTACACAATCAGACCTATGGGAAGTACAGGTGGGTACAAGGGAAAGAGGGTTGCAGAAACAAAAATAATTTTTTAATTTTTGTTGTAGTTTCCTAGTTTCATGATTTGTGCTGTAAGGAAACAAATTAAGTTTAATTCAGAACGTGCTATCTTGTTATTTGTTATTGATGGGTAGACATTAGCCAAGTTTAAAAAGTTTTAAAGGGAAGGTACACTACTAGTAATTGTCAAAGACCAGTCTTCTCACTTTTGTATCTCAACCAGCTCTCAACATAAGCATAAAATAACAAACCTGTGAAAATTTGAGCTCAATTGGTCATCGTAGTTGGGAGAAATTGATGAAAGAAAACACACGTGTTGGACGAATTTGTGTGCTTTCAGATAGGAATAGAAGTCTTTTATTATTTTAGTGAGAAATTACCTCTATTTCAAAATCTATGCTACTTCAGAGGGAGCCGTTTCTCACAATATTTTATACTATCAACAGCTCTCCAATACTCGTTAACTCGTTTCTAAGTTAATATTTGGTTTTGAGTAATTACCAAACGTGAACCTTCCCTTTAAGCTTGGTTCATACTTGAAATGCGAAGCAAATTTTGTTAGTGCAGTAGGTTCAAGATTTATTATTGAAAATTGTTTTATTGATGCCTAGGTATAATTGGAGAAGCACTGCCGGTGAATTGTGAGAAAGATGTCTTTGACGTCATCGGAATGAAATTTAAGAAACCATCTGAAAGAAACCTGTAGAGTCACGATATCACAGAAGCGTGAAAGGACTTGGAGAAGTCTATCAACGCACCTGTGATGAATTTTCAGGTCAGTGAGCTGAGCTATCGGCTGACAATTGGAACTCGAGATGGACTAGGTAAATTCTATGAATTGCCTCCTGATTCTAATACCAGCCCTTTCAGGAATGCAAAAGGACTTGCCAAACCTGCCCATTTGGGAATGCCAAGTTTCATGATATTTTCATTTGAACTCAAATTAAATAGTAACTTGTTTATTTTGGTTAGTGCCTGAACTTGTTTTAAAGGCAGTGGACACTATTGGTAATTACTCAAAATAATTATTGGCATAAAACCTTTCTTGGTGACGAGTAATGGGGAGAGGTTGATGGTATAAAACATTGTGAGAAACGACTCCCTCTAAATGACATAGCTTTCGAGAAAGAAGTAATTTTCCACAAATTTGATTTCGACACCTCAGTTTAGAACTTGAGGTCTCAAAATCAACCATTTAAACGCACACAACTTCGTGTGACAAGGGTGTTTCTTTCTTTCATTATTATCTCGCAACTTCGATGACCGATTGAGCTCAAATTTTCACAGGTTTGTTATTTTATGCATATGTTGAGATACACCAACTGTGAAGGCTAGTCTTTGACAATTACCAATAGTGTCCACTGCCTTTAATAACATTTGGGCACTTACCCCCAAATACCAATGTATTCTTAGCTCTGTATACATTGTACTTGGTATTTCCTGTGAAAACCAATTTGACACCCGCTGCTAAAATGTAGGATTCAAAGTGTCCTGTCGACATGACAAGTTCGCTGGTCTTTTGGTAAGATATCTGCTCTAGAATTGCAAGGGTGATAGGTTCAGATCCCAACTGAGTATATTCCTTTGGGGTTTCTCACAGGAATCTGGGTAAAGGCCCGATCACACAGGCCCCGATAACGAGAACAAAAACGAGAACGATAAAAATGCACGCTCGCGATTGGTTGAATTGCTCCACGCAGAATTCGCCCACGCTCATTCAACCAATCGAGGGCGTGCATTTTTATCGTTATCGTTTTCGTTCTGATTATCCCTGTGTGACCGGGCCTTAAGTGTCTTAACACGCCTCAGTTTTTGGATAAAAACACATGATATCATTGAAAACATTTTACTAAAAACATGTCTAGGTAATTTTCTATAGTTTTTCTATAACACTACTGTTGATGGGGCGGTTCATTAAAACACAGTTAACTCAGAAATTTGCTTGAACTCAAGAGTAGATGTATTTGTTTTTTTTTCAATTGAAACGAAATTGTTGTACCTGCTCATAAATGTTTATATTTGTATCTTAGGTAAGAAAATAAAGGTTTTTAAAAACAACACCGTAACATTTTTAAAAACAACACCGTAACATTTTTAAAAGACGCTTTAATATGACTTTGTATTATTCATGTTATGTATCAATTCGGTAGATTGTCCCATCTGAGTTTTTGTTGGAACCCCTTGAAGTATTTAAAAGACGCTTTAATATGACTTTGTATTATTCATGTTATGTATCAATTCGGTAGATTGTCCCATCTGAGTTTTTGTTGGAACCCCTTGAAGTATTGACCATACTCATCCGTTTGGGAAAGTCTACCTTGTAGATTCCGTTTTTTTTTCACAGGACTCGGGGAAAGTGTTTTAACACACATCAATAATATCGTATTTTTACTGAGAAGTTTAAAAGGAAAAATACGTGAAGGAAGATCAAGACAGTGGGGAAAACACAGCAAATCATTTTTCCGAAATATCTGTTTTATTTACAATCTTGTGCTGTAATAAATACTAGTTCAAATATCCACCCATTAACATGGCCCATCCATCGAAAAAAGACAATTACCTTACTCAAACTGAGAAATGGTACAGTAAACAAACGCATAATATTTTCACATAATTATTATGTGACTGATACACAAATTAGCCTAAACCATCCATACATAATAAGTGAACATACATTATTATATTTTTTGTCAATTTTATCTGATCTAAAAGTCTTAAACATTTACAGAAACAACTTTAACATTTTAAGTGAAATTAGAATTTACATTGAATATCGTGCTGTTAAATATCATCATCTTTTTCTCAACGTACTCACCGTGTGCATCCACTTTTAAAGACAGACAACGTTTACACAAGCTCTCTACACGTGATTGTTTGCAAGTCCAAAATATTACTTATTTACAATATACAAGTATCTAATATTCTTCCTGTGTTTAATCTGTTTCTGATCCTTTTTTGCCCTCTAAAAATTAGTACGGCGGTCTCGAAAGGAGGTGTCATAATGTATAGAACCTACATTATGGCACTAAGCTTTGCTCTGGTGGTATGACTAGTACGAGTTTCACAATGGGCAAATATCATTGCTGATCTATGATAGCTAAGTTAATCTGAAATTGGACATTGAACGTTCACATAGGTTTATACAGCGAATAATATGTACATTTTATTTCGATAATTGGCCATTGGACAATCACCTGTAGGTTTATACAGCGAATGTCCAATCTTCAAAATGAAAAAAATATAGACATCCACTGACCAACTACGTGAATGCCTGGAATAGGAAAAAAAAACATGGAGGTAGAAATGAAAAAACCAAGTAGACATTTGTTGTACAAACCTATGGGATTGTTAAGATGTCTTTTATACACTTTAACTTAAATGGTCATGCCTGATATAGCTTTAAAGTGGCACTCTCTCCTCAGTGGCTTAACCGCAGACTCTCATTGTGTGCTTGTGCGCGGGGCAAGTTGGAATCGAACCATTCATGTTTGCATTTTCGATCTCAGTAGGGTGGGTGTTCTATGTTTGGGGGAGGGGCTACCGTCCCAGCCCTATATACATTGGATAGGCTACTGGTATGTGCATAAAGTACTTGGGAAGGCTTATGACTAAATGGTGGAATTTTATACGACGATATACGGGGCTGAAACTATAGCCAATTACCAAATCTAAACGTGGCTAAATTCCAATGACAGTTTTACAAAAAACATTGGAGAATATACATGTGTACTGTTTTAAAAAGGGAGTAGTATGCCCCCAAATAAGATAAATTCGTGATTTTTTTAAATATTAATAAAAACTAGGGCTACTAGTTGGGTGTAAATACAATTTTACCCACATTCCATTCTAGTTAACATTATAGCATCAGTGTTTTTATAATAAATAGAAAACATTGCCTTCACCTTGTTATTAGATTTATGCTAAGTGCGCTTGTGGCGTTAAGCCGTGTAGAGTGGAGCATTTGTCTAAACCAGGCTCTTCGGACAGTTGCCTCAACCATGCCCCTGAATATTGACTCGATGCCCTTTTGAAAAGTCTCAGTGGAAATTTAGACTCATAGATGTTCCTCTAAGGAAAATTGTCGTGGTTTTATAATTAAATTGGAACGTGCACTCTCAAAACACATGGTTCCAATTTTACCCGGATTCCGGGTTAAAATTAACCTGGATTCCGGCTTGTAATGTTGACTTAATTTCCGGTTTTATGGGTCCCTTTCCAGGTCAGATTGACCTGGTCCAGGTCAGATTGACCTGGAAAGTTGTTACAAAAATTAAATTTTATGAGGATATGTACCTAAAACCATCACTGGGAAAGCGCACAGGGAATTTATTCTAATAAAAGACTCATCGAAAAAAAGAAATTGAGCTTCAAAACTCATTGCATTTTAACATGCATTTTTGAAGCTCACTTTAGTATCTGGCTGGACTGTACAACCCTTATTTCCTTTCATGTTTTATTGGTCATGTATATAGACCCAATCTATTATACGCCTGGTGCATTATCACCTTATACTTAATAGTAATTGTTAAAATAGTAAAAGCGTACTGTCTTACTCTACCAGTTATTCTGAGAAATGTTTCAGTCTGAAATACTTTTAGAATATTTTCTTTGAACCAGCTATTACATGCTCTTTTTAGTATAATGATGGCAATCCGAAGTGGGCGTGGCATACATCGAATCAATAGAGTCAATAATCAATAATTGATGACTCGAATCTGCTTCTCTTAGCATTCGCTTCTTGTGGTTAAACTTCTTTACGTTTTTCAAACCACAAACTAGTGGACGTGGCTTACATCGAATCTGCTTCTTTTAGAATTCAACCTCTACATTTTTGCTTTCAAAGAATAATGACCTTGAATCACTTCCAGTTAAAAAAAGGCTTGTTCCCGCAAACGATTCGCAACAGGTAACATAATTGTTAAGGATGTGGATTGTTAAATGTGATATAAAGATACTTAATCAGTTTATTACGAAAAAACCCATACCATTCCATTATACGTAATGCTTGTAAGGAAAGCCCTTGGGCTGTTCTTGCGTAGGGTAAAAAAACAGCCGCCCGGTTTGTTTTTTCATTGATTAAGCTGCTTTTTAGAAGCGCGCCAAAAAAATGTCTTCCCAAACATTGTGAGGCGTATCAGCTTGCGTATTAAGAGCTCGGTTCGTCACACGTCATCAAAGCATGCTCGTGCACTCCACGACTGTTCCGTCCGTGTGTGAGGAGCAGATAGATTTATTAGGTTTGACCTGAGGAAGAAGAAAGAAAAACAATTAGAAATCATTTTTTTTTTTTTTTTAATATACAAAAACGAGCGTGAGTGATGTCATCAAATGATTTGAGAACGACATATTACCCTATCAACCCATAGATTTTTCAGGAGTATAGTTTTTCCAATATTAAACTTAACTTCCGGAAGTCAAGGTCAATTGAGGTGACAGCATTTGTGAAGTTTTGGGATACCTTGTCAATGATTAATAGGTTGTAAAAAATCCAATGAAGAAGATAAACAAATGCAACAAATCGCCTTTGATGCACGTAATTTGGGGCCTTTCTCTTTCTGTTCTGAGTTACGGGCAACTTAAGTTTTCAGAGACTCTAGCCCAGGAAAGTCATGTGAAAGTTTCACCGAAAAGAGAATCAGATTGGAAAAGCTTGGTAGTTGTTAAAGTTTAGGTTATAGGTTAAAGCTTGTCAAAGAGGGTGTTTGGGATTAGGTTCACAGAATGGCCGAACTCGACTTTTTGAAGGCAAGTCTCTTTCGGGGACCCAACCAAGAGCATGGGCCCTCCAGTGATCAGCAATCCATACGGTACCAGTATTTGAAAACTTGCTGAACGGTTTTTTTTCTTATGTGCGACTCGCCCTTTTAATATCCGTATGGATGAGTGTGAGATGGTTTATCTTAAGACAAACCAAGACAATCACACGCAAACCAAAGAACCAGAGGATGGTATTATGGGTATGAAACTCTTAGAAGAAGATGTAGTGTTTGTAGATGTAGATGGAGGCTTTGTTAAGATTGATTATATCTTTGAAGAAACACACGTGGGAGAAGACCACAACACACGGCCCTTTAAGCAGAACATTATTTCCGCTGAAGAAAAATGATCCGATAATCATGTCATTACGGGAAAGCTCAATCATAGGAAGAGGACGGAATAATACATCCTTGTCGTCTTCACCAACTCACACCTGTAATCTAAATGTAATTCTCTTCCAAACGGACCCTAATCTTTTAATTGGATCAAGAACAAGTCAGTCGTGCTGCTGACTGCCTCGGGCAGTTAAAGTTAAACGATTCAATAGTCAATGTAAACACACTCAATCACTGAAAAGGATGTAGTTTTGCTGTCTTACTCTGAAATTCTTTAATATCGAGCTTTTCGTAATAAGTTACTTATCACATGGCAGAGTGTTATGGATGATACCTTTTCTGTTTAGCAAGTAATCTTGCTTGGCCATAAGCAAGTGTTATTGCTTGGTTATTCTATGTGCTTGGATGAGCAACTGTGAAATCTGGACAGTGTTAGTTAAAGCCTGACACAAGGGACACCATTGTGTTAGTTTAGTAGTTCGGGGACACGCCAACCCACCTTTGCGGATGCTATCCATTGAAGATTCTTTCTTTTGGACTAGAAATAATTATATACAAAAGTGTTCATAGTTCATAAAAGTTGGTCAATGGGTACTGAAAACTTTGAAGCAATAATCCAGTCTTTTTGTGAATTTAATTTTAAGAGGTGAGATTTGAAGCTCATGCATGCATCCTGTACGTAGAACTTGATCAATATTTGATCGTCTTTTGGTTACTTAACTTCTTTTGATGTTAAGAATGATGACTGAGGAAAAGGTTATATGACGGTTTAACCCATTTGCTGTTACCAGTCATCAGTATAGTTTGTGTAGTTTTCACTTTGAGGTAAAAACATTCACAGTGAAACTCTTAACAGCAACATGCTCTGTGTACTTGGTACTATACAATCTAATGGTCAGAAATTGACCGGGTCAGAAATTGACCCGGGTCCCCCGTGGGACCTGGCCCATTTATGATCCGGAATATTTTTCAAACTGACCCAAAAATGGGTCAAACTGACGCAGAGTCCGAGTTAAAATCGATTTTTTTAAACACTTTGCTGGTCACCCTGACCCCCAGAAGTGGGTCAATCCCCATATAGGACTCGTGATCCGGGTCAATTCTGACCCGGTTTGTTTTCTAGAGTCTAGTCAAAGCAAGCCTTACCAGTCTCTTTCTGTTCGCACACCATCTCCCCGTGAAAGCATCCCGGAACCCCCGTCTGAAGTTCTCGTTGAAGCCGCAGTAAACAAACGGGTTCAGAGCGCTGTTGGCATACCCCATCCACGTGCAAAGAAACCACACCTCTTTCGGAACATCTTGTGATTTCTGTTAAGAAAAAATGGTGCAATAACTAAATCAATTTATTCTTCAATCTTAAACGTGATCAAAGTGACTTACTGCGGGTCCGAATATTGTTCCAGAACCGTGTTCGTTTGGGCCTGACTCATTTGTGGGTCAGCATGACCGTGGAATATGTGTCTAAATGACACAGAAATGGGTCATGCTGACAGTATCACTTTTGATAAAGGGATCCTATCGACCTATATGATAGGTTCAGAAATGTTAAATCTATATTAATTTTATTGTGTACACCAGATGTGGGGCAACAGATCTATGGATCATAGTATGTATTTGCTTTTGTTGTCCCTTGCCCATCTCGGGGTATATTGTCAATGTATTATGTCTTGTACTGTTATGGCAAATACAATAATAATAATAATAATAACAATAATACACCACGTGGTTTGAACTTACAACGTCAGGTACCCAATCAACGATGAGATTCACCACGTGGAGCGGCAGCCAACACAGCGCGAATATACTCACAACCACCATCAGCATTTTAATAACCTGTCAAAGAAGCAAAAACAAGAAATTTAGACCTTGTCAAGAGGTCTTTAAAGAACATTAACCCAGACAGGCAAGGGCTGTTAAATTTTCAACTCGCCGATCAATTCTGCACGTTAATCTTAAAGAAGTTGGCTGCTAATGTTTCTGTTTTCAGTTTTCGAACAAATATTTCGTTGTGTGGGAAAAGGTCACTTGATACTCGCGTGGGTAAACATCGTGTGAACAGAAACTGGGGCTCAAACAGTCAAAATCATAAAGTGCACATTTTCTGGAACTGGTAATAATAAAGATCCATATTTTAACAATAGTCTGGTTAATATGAACTATACTTGATTGACGTCGAGTACAGATGGGGTTTCAGGTTGGAATTAGTGCACGCCGGAAGTTTTTTCACATTCCTTTTTTTGGCGGTGAAATAGAGATGAAACCTTATCCATGAAAAAAAAGTCTTCATTATTCTTCAATAGCCGACCTTCTGGATTTGGATATTAACTGCATGTAATGTTCCGACTGTTCAACTTTTGTAACCTTTATATCTGTAACATTTAAAGGAACACGTTGCCTTGGATCGGACGAGTTGGTCAAAACAAAAGCGTTTGTAATCGTTTTTTAAAAATGCATATGGTTGGAAAGATGTTTTAAAAGTAGAATACAATGATCCACACAAGTTTGCCTCGAAATTGCGTGGTTTTCCTTCTACTGTGCGAACTAACATGGTCGGCCATTTATGGGAGTCAAAATTTTGACCCCCATAAATGGCCGACGTGTTAGTCGACGAGGTAAAAGGAAAACCACGCAATTTCGAGGCATGTTTGTGTGGATCATTGTATTCTACTTTTACAACATCTTTCTACCATATGCATTTTATAAAAAACGGTTACAAACGCTTTCAAAGACCAACTCGACCGATCCAAGGCAACGTGTTCCTTTAAGTGTACATGTTTATAGTTTATTAATAGGGAACCTTTCTCACATCTTTAGAGAGAGGTTCCCTATTTATAATGAGGTTTCCCTCTGCCAGTCTTTGTACTTTTTTGACAATTTATGATGTATCGATTTGTACTGTAGATGTACATTGATTTGTAAAGGCTCTTCATTATTTTTTTATTAGATGATTTATCAAATATTAGTATGATTGGTCGGAAGTTGTGGGCTAGTTCTAGCCGTACCACTCGCTGGATATTGTTTGTGAATATAAATCAAGCTAATTAGTATATATTATAATTAAACAACCTCCTACCTTTCGTTTCGATCGCTCCTGGGTTGACATGGTCGAGCCAACAGTGACCCCTGGCCCATGCGTACTGCGCGATTTCAGTGTGCACCCAATCCGGATATACGTCACAGACATGAGCAGTAGAGGAAGAATGTAGACCAGAATGCACATCAGCGTAGTGTACATGGCGCGAACTGTCTTGTCTTCGGTACCGTCGTCCGTCACCCAGAACTCGTAGCACCAACTGGTCTCGCTCCCATCGCTCCACGTAAAGTCAACGTACCTCATGTTGAGTAGGAGGGGGATGTTGATCAGGAAGGCTACTGTCCATAGAATAGCTGGAAAGGATGACAAATTCAAGTCAAGTCAATTCTATAAGCCATTTTGAGGTGGATTTCACAAAGAGTTAGTACTCGTCTTCTTTCGAGTTAGAACGAGTTTCTCGTCCTAACTTATAGGACTAGCCTCGCGTTTTTTTTTTATATCTCCTAGGACTAAACTCTTTGTGAAATCGACCCGTGGTGGCATAATATCCCTTTATCATGCTGCCTCCATCTTGGTCATGTTCCTCGTATCGAATAACAATAATGCATGCTAATGATCATCTTGCAATTAGGAACCAGACTTGTTTGTTCTTCCAGCCTCGGCTTGGTAACATTGATATCAACGGGAGAAATTCAAGATGGCTGCACAGTGATGGTCATAATACTATGGCACTGCTGAGTTAGCGGTGTGGCCAGCACGTTATCTCCCGTAGTCCGTAAAATTACTGTTTTCAAGGCTTTCAATTTAGTCAAAGGATAAGGTGTCACCCATTCCTTCCTCCATGGTCTATCATTGGGCTTTTTCTTCCTATTAAAATAACAGAACACTTTATAGGCAAAATTAGTTGCACCATAAAAATATATGCATTATATAGACGTTCACTAAATTAAACCTCAAGTGCGTTTGTCCGAACCGAGAGGCAAACACATGAATTCTCTCACCAATGACAAGTCCCGCGTTCCTCTTAATCACGCGAGATTTCAGCGGATGCAAGATGGCGAAGTACCGGTCCCCAGCGACGACCGTCAACGTCAGGATACTGACGTGCACCGAAACGCCTACAGAAAAAAAGAGCGGGGACAAATTAATGATGTAACATCTGCTCAAAATTCATTTGAAATTCCACGTGGATTTTTCCGTTATCCTTTTATCAAATTGGCCAGATTGGTTAGTTCACTGTATTGACTTATAGTTGTGTACAATCACCTGTCAGTGTTATAGCACGATCAATACAATGCAATAATAGACAAATATTTATATATAGCGCTCTATCAAGAAGCTGTATCACTGCACTTAAAGGGATGATAAACGTTTGGTAATTACTCTTGAAGATAATGACAATAAAAACTTTTGTTTGGTTAGAAGCCTGTAGGTTTTTATAGAACTTATCAGAGACATCGAATTCCTTCTTTCGTGGTTTACCAGACTAGCGATGGATATCTCTATGGGTGCGTTCGTTTAGCTTCCCCGGGTCGACCCCGGTGTGTGGCGTGTTTTTTCTCCAGGACGAACGTGTGCAGATAACTAACCACGTTCGTCCTGGGAAAAAAAAACGCCACACACCGGGGTCGACCCAGGGAAACTAAACAAACGCACCCTATATAACGTTGACTATCTGAGTTTTGAACACTATGATTATTACTCAAGTTGCGCACATTTAGTACTACTCGAACAAGAGTATTGGTACTCAGGATCAAGTTTGAGTATTACTCGAGTACGATTATTGGTGCTCGAGTACGATTACTATTTAGTACCCGAGTACGTATAATTAGTATACTTGAGTACGAGTATTGGTACTCGAGTAAGAATATTAGTACTCGAGTACTTAGTACTCCAGTCTGCAGGTAGGTTTATATTTGAGTTTGAGTAATGTCTTTGATTTAATGTGTTTTTGGCTCTGGCTCTGACCGGATTACTGAAAAGTACTTGTTTAACCTTGTCAATATTAGTTTCTTTGTATTGAGGCATTGTTAACCTTTCTTTTGTAAAGACTTTAACACCTGCTTCAATTTTGGTTCTAAGGCATCCGTTCCTGTAAACAAAACATGCATGTAAAGACTTGATATTTCATTTGCAAAACGTATGAATACAAAATCAGTTTGGTTTACGCGTTATTTTGTGCAAACCAACGCTAGATCAAAAACATTTGAATCTAGTTGTTGATGGTTGACGGGATTGACGGGATTGTATTGTATTTAATTGTATTCAAGTGTTTTAAAATATTTTCTTTTGTTTTGACTTTGTACTTGCCGAATTGTCCTTTATGCCTCAGTACATCCCATGACTTCACAAAAGAAAAAAGCTCAAAGTATGGTCTTAAGTTCAGAAGTTGTCTATCACTTGGAGATAGAGAGAGGGTATTGTGCAACATGAAACGTACGGCCCAGTTTCCTTTCATGTTGAGCTTTCAATTTATGTCAGTTCCCTTGCCCCGTGCTATGCGATACGACACCCAATCCAGGCCGGCCACACCGACCGTAAGAATCGCAGCAGAGACCCCACGGCATCCCTGTCTATCTTACCCGCTGTATTGTCTCCGGGTAACCACCCTTCTTCGTGAGGCTGAGCATGGAGGAAGTTTTTCCTCCATGGGCTGAGTAGACACAGCAAATATTTACGAGGGTTTAAGTTTGCCAGGCTATTGATTGTATCTAGAAGCAATCTTTGATCTATACACTGTTACTTAAAAATGTTCTGAAAATAATGTGCTTTTGTTACTGGGTTTAGGGCTTCGATTACTTGGTATATATAGGCTTTGTATCCGTGCTGTTGAATAGATCAGATTCGATTCGATTTCATTTATTGTCCACATTTAAAAACAAAACAAATAGAAATTCGATTTCCACTGGCAAACGGGTTCAAAAACTAAAAGAGTATATATTATACAAAAACACGTAGGCATAGAGTACCATGCAAACAGAAAAGCACTAATTACGATAAATACAATGGTATTTGGTACCCCCCCCCCCGGAACTTACTATTTCCACGTTTTAAAGGCACTGGTCCATGGACATGTTTGGTAATTATCAAAGACAAAAAAATATTATCAAAGACAAAAAAATATTTTTTGATTTTTTTATCAATAATGTTCACTATGTATTTTCTATTGTAAAGCTTTTTAATAACTAATGTAATATTCTTTAATTATTGTAAATTATGATACACCAACTGTGAAGGCTAGTCTTTGACAATTACCAACAGTGTCCAGAACATGAGATATCAGAACATGACTACATCGCCATAGAAACAAAATGCTTCGCAACATTCCAGTGACTGCATACCACGTGGCTCCTCTAGCGATTTAAAATGGAAAATAATATTATTCTAACTTGACTAGCAATATCCTAATCAACGTCCCTTGTGAGAAGTTTAATGCAATTCGAAATCTAAACCGCACGATTATGGAATCATTTCTCAGACATGGTGGTATGTTAGAAGAAAACAATTCCTGGGGGCATTATAGGTACTTTTGGTATCCTTGATATTTGAAAGGAGAGAATACCTTTTTGGTAGTTACTCCACAATTAATGACCTTGAAAAACTTACAAGATAAGACGCACTGCAGCTGTTAGATTATGTATACAATTTTGTGAGACAGTTCCCTTCAACAGGGGAGAGGGATGCAAAAACATCTCCGATCAAACTCAATAAGTATGCTGCCTTCCCCGTTAAAGAGAAGTATATATACATTTCGTAATCGCTCAAAATTAATGGCATTAAAGATTGACTTGGTCAGAAATATATAGAGCAGTTTTGCTCGAAAAAACATGTTGAGAGTCATTCCACGTCGAAGTAATGGGGCTATGGAAAATATATCAGTTTTAATCCCCCAAAAATTGAACCTGAGAAATATTATCTCAGAAACGTTTCTCAGATTGTGAATTCCAAATACAGATTATTCTTCCTGTGTAGACATCCCGCTCCATATTTTCGGCAATGTCTCAAAAACGCGAACACTTTTTGAAATGAAATTTGCACACAGGTTATTTTTGTTGTATACAGTTACTTTCGTGATTACGAGCGCGTATATAACGATGTTCCAGTTAATACGAGGATTTTTGCCGGTCCCAAACTTCCCGTGCGTGTTTCAATGCATTTAAATATGGATTATACGAGCACATAGTAGCGAAAACATGGTTACAACGAGGTAATTTAAATTGGTAATAGCATTGGAATCGAACTGTTCCAAAGACCAAAGGTAAATGTTCCCTTTAAATTATTTTATCTCATCTGTCATTTTTGTCTGAAACCAAGGGGGTAACGAAGATGCATTGGCCGATGACAATGTTGTCATACTGTATCAAACGTATCATTTAGAGGCACCAGCCGGCGAGCTCACTTTGTGTTGAAACGAACACCGGATCCAAATATACCTGACATGTGCTGTCAGTTCCAATGTAACGTGCAGTTGGTGATGAGTGGAGAGTAGTAGATCGAGACCCAGTTTCATGGATCTGCTTACCGTAACCAAAGAATCGACGCTTACGGAAACAGGGAGTTCCGCGCTTACGTATTTCACGGGTTAGCAGAGGGAACTTTTGCCTGTGCGTTTACTCCACGTAGCGAGGACACTTTGGTAATTTTGGTGTATCTTGGAACCTTGATGGTGCTTCTTTATTCCTTTTTGTGCATGGTGGTATTTCGGTACCCATGACCTGTTGATATTTCGGAGCACGAAGGTCCCTTGTTAGGCATTCTTAGCTTACAAATTCAGCGCGTGTACATGTACATCAGCAAGCGAGAATGGTGTTCGTAAGCGCATAATTCAGCGGTAAGCAGTGCCTTGAGATTGGGCACTGGTGCATTTTAGGTTTTTGAACCAACGCGTTGACCATGTGATCTGTTGTCAGGGTTTGTTTGTAATAACATTAGTGACATGTTGGCATAAACCTACTGACCTTAAACATGAGGCTGAAATGTCCTGTATATACGCTTCACTGATGGGGGAAATGACATTGTGCAACCTCTGTTTAACCATGAACGGTGGTATTATGTTTTATATACTAATGGTTCATTTGTTTTCTAGTTCAGTAGATTAAACCTAGAAATGATCTTGGAAATGGTGTACACATTATTTGCTGCCATAAAAAAGGGTTGTCAAAATTGAGTTCACACGAATTTAAGGGTTTTCCAAATTGAGTTCACATGAAATTAAATTTAATTATGGGGAAGGTACTTTGAATGCCCTGTCCTGATCCTGATTTGAGAAATATGTTTCTAGTGCCTTCAGGTGCATACCTATATGACAGGCTTCAGGCCTGACGTCTTTTCTCACAATGTTTTAAACTACTGACAGCTATCCATTGCAAAGTAAGTTTTTATGTTAACAATTATTTTGAGTAATGGTCAAACTGGTCAAACAACGGTATTTTTTTCTCACCCGGATGTTGTGTCAATCTGACCCATTTCTGGTAATTTTGACACCGAAGCCGGATCCTAATAATAATACTGATCTGACCCAGATATTCAGGCCCACGGGACCCGTTTCCGAATCAAGTCTAACCCAGTAATATTTTTGAGTTCTTAGTGTGTGGCATATTAGAAAGCTTCCGTGTTTTTGTTTTCGTTTTGAAACAGCATCATCTGCTCAACTCGTTGAAGAAAACAACATCAGTTTCTTTGGGCAAAAATCAGACTATGGAACGTTAATGTCACGCTCATTCACACCTTCCGCTGAACTCAAAAAATGCCTTTGGTCAACACAATGGATCAATAATTCATGTTACTAAAACCGCGTTAGATAAATTGAAACCATCAATCACGGACAATGTTTCATCGGATGTTGTTCCATATCTATCAGTCAAGACTTGCTTTCAGAAAACAGAAATGAGCAGGATACCAGTCACGATTCGTACATGTGACATGGTATTTTGGCTGGTAAATTTATTGTGGTGAGCATATTTTGTGTGTGCTTAGCTACTCTATGAAATTAGCCCGCTCAATAGAATTGGGCCCTGGTCTTTGACTATCACCCATTGGTAATTGTCAGTGACTCACTCGGTGTATCTCAACATATGCATAAAATAACAAACTTGTGAACATTTGAGCTCAATCGGTCGTCGAAGTTTCGAGATATAATAATGAAAGAAAAAACACCCTTGTCACACGAAGTTGTGTGCTTTCAGATGCTTGATTTCGAGACGTCAAATTCTAAATCTGAGGTTTCGAAACCAAATTCGTGGAAAACTACTTCTTTCTCGAAAACTACGTTACTTCAGAGGGGGCCGTTTCTCATAATGTTTTATACTATCAACCTCTCCCCATTACTCGTTACCAAGTAAGGTTTTATGCTAACAATTATTTTGGGTAATAACCAAGTATCCACTGCCTTTAAGCATGATTGAGTTTGGTGGAACGTATTTTCCCAGCCAACGGATATAAGTCGAGTGTGAGTTTATCAAAACGGTTCGTATCAACACAGCCGGCCAGACGGCAAATGCGCGGGAGAAACCTAAGACTGTTCAACTTTATTTAACGGCGGAACTGCCATGGAGGGAACGGCGTGTAATGTTCGCCGAATTCCTTGCAGAAAGTTAAGTCTTAATAGGATGTGGTGATGTTTCCTAAACAAAACTCGATATTGTTATCATTAAACTGCCCTGTACAGTTATGCGTTACCTTTAAAGGGTTGGATTTTATATAAAAAAATGAGCCAAAAGTCAAAGATTATAAAATGGTTTCTTAAAGGTGGAATAGACTTGATGTAATTGTCAAAAACCAGCCTCACTCTTTGTGTATTCCAACCGACTAGAGTATCCTCACTTGATCCAAACTATGCATTCAGTTATTCTTCCACGCAACCCAAAATGAGGCTTGAAGCACTGGTTAGGCTCCCCTTCAACATATCATTGCTTTATAATGTATGTACGTCCAGCTTCCGCGCAGTGTCCCAGATACGATACGATATATGCTAGAGGGCTACACCGTGCCCATTCAAGATATCTTCATCCTGAAGACCACCCCCTCGCCCCCCCCCCTTCCCCATGATCCGCTCTCACCCCCTAGGCCAAGTTACAGTGTATCTTTCAATGGCAACAAAGTTACTGCCTTTGGCATTTGGTTTAAAAAAGGTGGCATTCATATAATATTCTTGAATCTCATATCCCCCTTTTCGATTTTGTTCTCGTTTTTTTCTTTCTCGTTTTGTTCTGGGGGGTTTCAGGGGTGGTGTTTTTCTGCCTCGTCTTGAGTAGTTCTCTACGTCATGGTCGTCCTGAAAAGACCTTCAAGGGGATTGCCGATGTTATTAAATTAAACCCGATCAGCGGCTGAAACGGCAGGGATTTTATAGAAAAATACAGTCCCTCTGATAAAACTCGCCTATGGCAGAAATGTGTTCCGTAGTCTGACGACCTGCTTTCTGCCCGTCCATTCAAAAAACCATCTTTCAGTGTTTGATGTTTGTGCCATAATGACTTAAGGTAGAAACGGGTAATTCGAATCAAGGTGATATAAGGATGTTGTTATTCAAGTTATACTTCAATGCACAAAGGAAAGTGCTTATTTTTTTGTGTGTATCTGACACTGTGATCTCTGCTGAAGTAAACTGGACGGCTATCTCGGCAGACTTCTTGGTGCACACAACAATAATATCAGTTGATTTATTCAGTTCCGTGAGTATTGCCATCTTATTTTAAAATGAAAAAATCGGTAAGATATAAGATTGTTGAAACCTATGGCAAGGTGCATCACAGCCACAATCAATGGCAAACACCAACATGAACAGAAGAAAATCATAATTGAGTAACTCTTTGCAGATCTTGAATTCGACAAACAAACACTTTTGTAAAACATCCACAATAATACTTGACGCAGCCCGAGCCTCAAGCAGGGTTTTAAACCTCTACTTGAAGCCATAGCCAATCCACGCAAAGCCCTAAAGCCTTTTCGAAACCGTGGCTTGTATGGGCCCGGGTTCTTTTCCAGCACCCTGCTTGATCTTAAAGCCCTGTACCGAAAGCACTTCCAAGCCTAAAGCCCGAGTTTCGAAAAGAGCAACTTACCTTGAACCAGTGCGGACATCTTGCACATGACCGACCCAAACACCCAAACTTTCATCAAGTGGTTGACTAGCCACGTCCATTCCGATATCAACGCTATAGTGATGTCTGCTACGGCCAGATTCGCCAGGTAGAAGTACGTAGTGGTTCTCATGTGCTTATTGGAGAGTATGATTGTTATCACAATGGTGTTACCCACCACGGTTAACAGGATGATCAGACCCACTGAGATAACTTTGGCCGCAAAGACTGCCGTGTCCACTTCGTAGGACGGCCGCGCGTGGTATTGCTCGGTCGTGGTGGAGAAGTTATCAAAGCCGGTTGAATTCGGGTTATCATCGTTCAAAATGGCGTACTCTGGTCCGCTCGAAACAGTCGCCATTTTGAATTGGCGTAGTTCTAATAAAACTGCAAATGAAAGTCTTGCTGATGATTGGTCGCCGCCGTGTTGAAGTTAACTGACGCAAGTACTCGGTCACATTTTGATCCGAGAATTTTCCCTCATGATTTTCATGTAGTTTATTCGTGGCGTTCACTCGCAAGGGAAATCACAGAAGCTGTGCAAGAAACCTTCCATCCATCCGAACCAACTGTCCCTCCTATCCCAAGTGACGAGTTCAACTCCAAAGACAACCCGTCACTCTCAACTCAAAACTCCTTACTCTAATAAAACGATCCCTGCAAGGCAAACAAACAAATGTGATAATGGGTTAGCCATTGTACAAGTGTTTTATTTTATGTATGAGGAAATAGCACTCTACGTTCCAAAAGAGATTAGCACTTCAATTCCGACTAAAACTACATTAAAGTATAGCCTGAATGTGTGCCACTTTCAAGAAGTATCAATTTACAAATGCATTGCCCGTCTTTTTTGAAAGCTTTTCCGTAGCTCTCGGAGCTGTAGCAGTAACGTATAGTCCCGCACGGACAACGCGAGTGTCTATACTTCAGCTAAGGGTGATAGACCTGAACAACCGACGCAAAATTAACCCGTCAAAATTAAACTGCTAAAAATGCATCTACTTCTGATCACGTCTTCGACCCTATAGCCCTCTGCTAATGCCGTGGGGGTGATCGGCGAGATTGCCCGGTGCAGTCCATCCAAGCGCCCGCGCTTACTCCTCGTTATTGATTTTCGTTTCTCTGAACGCCGGATAAAAAAAAAGAGATACCATCATTCTTGACAGTTACGACAGACAATCAACACATCTATTAAGACCTATTTATAACGTGGAGTGGCAATCATTCACAAAACGATGTCATAAGACAAAATATGACAGTAGTGAAGTATGCTTTTGCATCGATCGACTCTGACAACAGGAGATGTCACAATAGTGTGTTTAGGCGTGACATCTCGTACCGTGCACTACGAATGTTGAAAGTTGTTGAAAGTGACTTTAAAAACTGCATACAGCAAAGCGGTGAGAGTTGTAGCCTAAAGATCTTCTGAACGCGTAGAGCATGACAGTGAATTTTTGCCTTTGGAATCGATGCGAAACGGGGTTATGACGTGTTGTGTGGGAAACCCCAAAGGAGACACGAGCTACTCGTTCGAATATCCCGCGTCTTAATTCGGCACACAAACTGCTAGCGTTGTGATTGCGATATCGACTTTGAAAATGAAGCCACTATGCAACACCTACCGTAGGTGTTGTTGAAGAGAGTCTGTCCACGCTAAACGTAGACGTTCATTATACTACGAGTCACCACTTTGCGCTTGTTCAAGTAGAATTTCCTTGCGTGCGCACGACCTTGTTTTGGGGGACTGAGCGCAATGAGTGAACCGCCAAATCTAGCACGCGGTTTTGTCGACACCTTTATGCCACATTGCGGTTATTGACATTCCTGCCTGTAATGAGGAGATTAGTAAATAATTGGTTGAAGAAAACTATCAAAATCTTACACCTGATCTAAGCTTGGGCTTTAAAGGCTAAAGTATTTTTTTTCTTTTTTTACCGTGCCGTTGTTTTAATTATATAGATTTCTAGGCCACTAAATTGACATATTGTTTTATGATGAAAAAAAGTAAATGAACAAAGAAATAATATCATCTTCTTGTCGTTCGCTATGGACATCATTGTTGTAATCACAAATGTTTTTGAGCTCACATATACTGTATAATGTAGAAATATCGCCGAAAATCTGGAGTGGTTTTTATTATGCCCATTTATTGTTGAATATATTTTATCAAAGGTATAACTTCCTTTAAGATTTCAATTAGTCTTAAAAAAAGTACTGTTTTACGGTTTCAGAGAAACTGACTATGTAGGCCTACTAAACAAAACAATAAACAACAAGAGAAAGCATCACATACGAAACGTTGAGGGCGCTGTTGGTTAATTCTTATTTATAGCTCATTAGCACAGAGTGTGTCGATAAGACTGCACTTCCCAGCAGAACTCAACACCAAATAGCCAAATGTAAAAGACGTAAATGAAAGTGCACGCTGTCCTCAGTGTAGAAAACAGAACCCCAAACTCAATTATGGCGTCTACTGAGTATGGCACTATGCTATTAAACGTTGAGGGCACTGTTGGCTAATTCTTATTTCTATCTCATTAGCACGTGTGTCGATAAGACTTCCATAGCAGTACCCAACACAAAATAGCCAGGTAAAAAGTACGTTTATTGGGCCTTATTGAAAGTGCACGCTGTCGTCCTAAGTGTAGAAAACAGAATCCCGATGTCAATGTGGTATTGACTGAGTATGGCTCCTTATGTGAGAGCTCTGTTTGCTAACTCTTATTTCTAGCTCTACAGCTGTACCCAAAACGAGATTTAATAGATTTGGCAAAACGAGATTGCCAAATGACAAGTACATACATAAGAGTGCACGGCGTCCTAATGTGTTGAAAACAGACCCAAGATTCAATATGGCGTAGACTGAGTATGGCTCTTTATGTTGATGGCTGTGTTTGCTAATTCTTATTTCTAGCTCTACAGCTGTACCCAAAACGAGATTGCCAAATGACAAGTACATAAATAAGAGTGCACGGCGTCCTAATGTGTTGAAAACAGACCCCATATTCAATATGGCGTCGACTGAGTATGGCTCTATGCTATTACACGATGAGGGGAATGTTGGGTAATTCTTATTTCTGGCTAATAAAATAAACCCTACTCAACCGAGAACGCTGATTGTCTTATTCACCGCCATCTTGGGAACTGTACAGAACACGTACACTAAATTCAGTAGAATAACTCCCCACTTACGAGCGTCAGACGCAGCTTGCATTCAGTTGTTGTTATTCTAGACATGCAATGCAATGCTTGTGGATGTTTTTTTCTTTTCTTGGTTAAGACTTTCTTGCCGTGCAAGAAGACCTACAAATAAATTATTGATCTTTAAAACAAGTGCTCTTAGAATGGATATTGAGAAGCAAGGAGCGGGTAATTTGACGAGAACCGGTAAGTTAACATCCGTGGAAAAACCACCCGATGGTCGGTGTACAAGTAAATGTTAGTAAGTGTACTTCAGTTGGAATAAGTAGGCCTACTGGACTTCAAGTCATTGCAGAAGCTTGACGCTAAGTTCAGTCAATTTCAGAGATTCAAATTGATTTGTTTTTCGCTTTCTTTAAAGGCACATGAAATGTTTGGTAATTACTCAAATTATATTGTAGTAGAGAATTTTGCTTGGTAACCAGAAACGGAGAGCTGTTGAGAAAATATACCTTCGGTTTTGGAACCTTTCGCTTGTTCTAATATAACTGTCAAGTCAGATAGGCCTACTTCAAGGAGGCAACGAAGGCAATTGCCTCCATGCCCCCTGGTCATTTCCATGGTGCCAATGCTACAGTAGTAATGTACAACTTCCTCATACGGTGCCCTTTACAAAGGAGAACATGTCTTGGTGCCCTTGCCCTTTCAAAACGAAAGCATACATGCCTGAACTGTAGTTATACAACAAAATAAACCGGTGAAAATTCCATGTTACTGGTCGCGTTTTTGAGATGTAACCGATATATATTATGTTCACGCAGGGAGCGAAATGTCCACGCAGGTAGACGATGCCTACCAGAGAAGCGTTTCTTAAAGGAACACGTTGCCTTGGATCGGTCGAGTTGGTCTTTGAAAATCGTTCTGTAACCGTTTGTTGTAAAATGTATATGGTTAGAAAGATATTGTAAAAGTAGAATACAATGATCTACACAAATATGCCTCGAAATTGCGTGGTTTTCTTTTTACCCTGTCGACTAACACGGTCGGCCATTTATGGGAGTCAAAATTTTGACTCCCATAAATGGCCGACCGTGATAGTTGGCGACGTAAACGGACGTAAACGAAAAACCGTGCAGTTTCGAGTGATACTTGTGTGGATCATTATATTCTACTTTTAAAACATCTTTCTAACCATATGCATTTCATAACAAACGGTTTCAAACGCTTTTAATATACCAACTCGTCCGATCCAAGGCAACGTGTTCCTTTAAGTTCATTTTTGGGGGAAAAGAAGTGATATAATTTTTTCCATTTGCACAGTACTTCGAAGTGGCATATGTCTCAACATGCGTTTTATCAAAAGCTGTTGTATTTCTTACCACGTAAAGTTGTTATTGCCATTAATGTTCATATTCATAATACTTAACGTACACAGACCCGTATAGTTTACACTGCAGCGCGCCAATAACTGTCACATTATTTTCCGTAATTATATGATAGACTGATCAAACTGGGGCAAAACAGAAAATACCTTTTACCATCATTGTCTAACCCCATTTGTGACCTGACCACTCAGACCTGAATGTCAATACTAGCCTTGTTTGGTAAAACGTATTGTCTTCATGAAATTTGTTTAAGTATAATTCGTAAGACCTATTATGCATCTTTTGAACATGTGCTGGGGATCGGAGTGCACTATTTCAGGTCTAAAATTCTAGGCGTTTGCTCTGGGGTTTTCGCTATCTTTTATAGCATGGCGAACTCTTTTAGTAATATTGAACAATACTTCTGCATTAAGAGTACAGTTCACCATCTGGCGTATAACATAGTGGTTTGCATGCAATGGTGTGGATAAAGTATATACAGTACAGGTGGGTGAACAGTGAGCATAGAGAACAGCTTAGGCTGGCTTAGCGGATCTGGGCTGACTGTACACCCCGCTTAAAACTAGCAAGAGATGCACAGTTGATTAGGCCTTCAGGGAGATTGCTCTAGATCCTAAATGCTATCGGGAAAGAATGGGTATTGGTAGAACTCTGTCCAGGGCCCAACTTCATAGAGCTGCTTATAAGCAGAAACTCTTGCTGAAACAATTCTGCTTAGCAGAAATGAGCAGGATACCAGCCACAAATTGTACATGGTATCTTGGCTGGTAACCCTGTTCTGGTAAGCATAATTCTGAAGTACTTCTTTGTGTAATTGTACAACCCTGTCAAAAGTCCCAATTTCATAGAGCTGCTTAAGCAGAAAATATTGCTTAAAAGATTCTGCTTAGCAGACTTGAGCAGGATACCAGCCACATGATTATGATATGGTATCTGATGAACTTCTTTTTGTGCTTTAGACTGGCTCACTGGTTTCTTTCCCTGCCCTTTCACCTCTGTTGTCCCCGGTTTGAATCCCACCTTGGTCAGGAGCCTTGCATGTGGGTAGGGTGTCCAGTCCCTATCCTCATTGCGTGGGTTTCCCCCGATTTTGGGTTTTCCTCCCACATCTAAAACCGAGCATCTTAATCCTCATCCCTATTCACCCTGATTGGCACTGAAATAAATAACCAAATAACTAAAAATAAAAATGACTGTCTTGGCCTGTGCACGCCGTGACTGTTGAGATGTGTTTGAGATAATATGATGCTAACTCACAGAGCTGTAATCCTAAAAGTAGCATTTAAAAGTTAAGTTATTATTCAAGGTAAGACGGATAGAGGTTTGAAAATCTCGGATTAATTTCCAATCTTGAATTTTCTCCCTCCTTTCCCTCATGGTCAAACTCTGATGGCACGGAACAATCAACACGACTACGGTACGGACAACTTGATCCCCCTCCATAATCCACCGCACTTTTCGCATCACACAGGAGTAATTCCAAGACTCGTAGATTAAAAAACCTGACGGCTGAATTAACGTCTAAACGCTACTTCAAGCGTTTCAAGATGCATGGCCATCAAAACCGAAAACGATTCCGGGAATCCCACATTAAATACGTTGACGGCTGAATTAGCGTCTAACATGACACACAGAGGCCGAGATTGTTGACTGTAATTTGGGCGCGAAGCGTCTCACTTAATGCAAGGGTGAACTGATGGGGAAAATTGATTCGTTGCTCATTGTTGAAGTTACCAAAAGAAATTTAGAAACAAAGTTAACACGCCATCCGAGCATAATGGAGTGTCAACCATCATTAATTTGGTTTATCTTATACTGTTGAGTACATTATATACAGTGCTTTTAAACTAGCTATTGTATACTTCTTATCAACCAAAATAACGCATGGTATAGAAGCAGCAAACTGTTCATTGCCTGACGTTTCGACCAACTCGGCCACGCCCCACAAAACCCAGAAGTTGTATCTCACCAACCCATCTTTACAAAGTCATCATACAAATAATTGTTCAACTGGAACTTTCAAAACACACAGGAGATTGATAAACGCCATACACACTTTAGAAGAATGTTCAATGTCCCCAATCTTTAGAAAGTTGGAATTTTTTAATACAACCAAAAATGCAAAACTCGTACATGATTCCGAAGACAAGTCGCCGGAAATGCTATGCTAATTTTAACTGGAGGTATTTCATCTAGAGGTATATAAAATGAAATGGGTAATAAATTGGCCTATTTCTTTTTCTCCACATACCGCTGTTCCTCAGCATCGTCAGGTATGCTGTTTTATTTTCATCTTTACAGTTTATTTATTCCAGTTTGAAACATGAATGACAGTGAGTGCATGATCCCCCTTGTATAGTTAGCGAAATTATACACAACATGTATATTATGCTATAAAACTATAAAACAAAATATCATCACTTGCTACTTAAAATTCAGTGAGTGTGCACAAAACTTGACAGTCTGAAGATTTCTCTTATGCAAAATTGTTGGATTAAATCCAAATGACATTTGTAGATTCATAAAACCTTTTGTGCGGAAAGAATAATTTATAATTTTATGAATCAGTTATGACATCCCTTTATGGGAGACAGTGCGCGAATTTAAAGGATTTGGGTACTTTTTGTACCACAAAACATAATGTCCACCTATTTACATTAAACTTACACCGTTTGAAGGCACTGATAGTAGAAATCTATACCTTAAAGTACAGTAATAGTTGCTGGGTGCTGTAGTTCTTGAGAAATATGTAAAACAATGTTACAAAAATACGTTTTACTTTCTGAAATACTTTTTGTCATCTAGGACGAAAATAATTTCCGTAACTTGTTTTACTCATTTCTCAAAAGCTACAGCATCTCAGCAAGTAATTATTAAAGGAAGCTTTCTACCACCATTATCTTAAAACTGCGTGAGTTTAATGTAAATCTGTGTACATGGTGTTTTGTGTCCTACAAAATGTATACACAGACCCTTTAACACTGGAAAGCAAACTAAACATCAAATTGATGTTCAGACATTGGAGTGAGTCTCGTGAATATATTTCAATCCATACTGAGTCTCAACCATAAAACAGAAGAGAAAAGTCTTACGTGGGTGTTTTGTTTATATAAAACATGATGAAACACTGTCTTCTAATTATGAAATTCCCTATCTTCGCCCTCACACTTTAGTAATGAGTAACTTATACAAATCATGTTTCAACTATCTGAGGGATGGCGCACCTAAGAAGTAACAATAAATAAATAACATATGTTACTCGACCTGTCATTAAACAGTTACTGTGCTATGGGAGTGCCATTTAAAACTGTGTACAATCATTTATTCAATGCGCGTTTATTTTATTTTTCCGTAACTATTTGTTTTCGTAATTTTTGATTAAAAATAATTAGGCCGCAACATCAAGGTTAAAAAAAAATACACTTCTGCCTTTGACGGCGTTCGTCTTAATGACAATACTTTGACGTCATTTGTGGGATGTTGAAATAGAGTTGTATAATAAGAAAGGAAGCAAACAGTTGATAAGCACAACATATTTATGCTTACCAAAATAAGTTTGACAGCCAAAATACCATGTCACATGTACATAAGTTTATGTCTGATACTGCTCCTTTTTAGCGAGCAGAAAAATGTTTAATAAACATTTTTTCGTTTAGTATAGGCAGCTCTTAGAAATTAGACACTGATCTTTAAACTAACACTCCCGTTGGTGTCACCTATTAAGATTTAAAAATGTGCTGTGTTTCATCGTTGTCCTTTCGTAAACCCCGAACTCCCCACCTCGTGGCAGCTTGTGTACCTTCGCCCTGTTATCAACACCTTACTCATTATCATCCCCCCAACCATTCAAGCAACACTCATCACCCTCCCCCATCCGACCCACTGCCCCGCCCCTACCTTGCCGGCCCTCCACTCATCAGGCCATATACACATACACAGATTGAGATTGAGAGTCCGTCACACAAAACCCGTTCACTTTAGGAAGTGTTTCCTGAACAAATGTTATCTTAGCTGAGCGTACGATGCCGCAAATTGTCTCAACATTCAACATGAGCTGGGGAATAAATGAAAGGCTGGTCCTTCTAGTTCGCTGAAATGATTAAATGGTTCGCTAAGTTAAAGTGACTATGCAATGTAGAGCTAAAGATACATTCTGACAGGCATTGACTTCAGAAGACATACATAATATTCACTTAAAAAAAAACAAGATTGGTAAATTGAAAGAGTACATTCACTTTCGTAGGCAGGGCATACGTTTGGTAATGTCAAAGACCAGTATCCTCACGATCACTTGGTGTATCCCAACATACTCGTCAATACCTTTGAACACTATTGGGCGAAATTTTGGTCATAGACTTTGCAAGAAAATATTTTTAAAAAGGCGGCCTTTCTGTGTCAGGCTTGTTTAACTCGGATTCTACGTCAGTTTGATCTCTTTGGGGGTAAGCTTGACCCTGACTATGTTTCATTGAAACAATTTTGTTTAATGTGCTTAGACTTGGATTCTGCGTCAGTTTAATCCAGTTCTGGATCAAGTTGACACAGATTCCGGGTAATTTTGACCCATAAATGAGTCAGACTCTACGGGATTTCAAATCTTGGTCAATGAATGTGTTCTTCAAATCTGTTTTAATATCAGTTTAAAGCCATTTCTGGGTCAAGTTGACACCGATTCTGGGTCATTCTGGCCCATAAATGGGTCAGGTTCAAAGGGTCAATTCTGGGTCAATGGGTGAGTTACTCAATGCTGTTATAACATACAACTCATCAACTAGTGACTTCCAAAGTCGGCAATGCAACATGGCATCTTCGTTTCATGGTTCATAAAGTATGCTCAAGTTAAAACGAAGCTTCAATCATTCTTAGGACATTTCTTTCATTCCATGTCGGCAACAATCAAACAGAAAATACTAGATCACGAAAACAACAACTGTTTACATGATGGGCTTTACATGTTTTTATTATTGTCTCGCGTTATTAAGTTATCTCGACGCCATAAATCAACACAAAACTATCTATTCGTGATATTCCAATAAACTGATTAAGACCAACATGTAGAACAAAGTCAAAGGACAAAGATTTAGGAGCTATTGAGCTTTCCATCTTCGACCGATATTGCGATAAAAAGGATACGGGCTGTTAGCGAATGATATAAAGAACATTACATAATTGGTTTTTTTTTTTTTGCTAACAAAACAGTTTGCTGACATTGTAAGCACTTTATGTATAAATCGACCGAAACTGACAAACCTGTAGAAGTTTGAGATCAATTGGCCATCTGGGTCACGAGGAAATAGTGACAACCGCTATAACACTTTTTGCATGACATCGATTCAAAAGAAAAAAATAATAAAACGCTCACTGAGCGATAAACTCCAAACGGGAAATAATATTATTTTTTTCTTATCACATTATGACATTTCAGACAGAAATGTTTCAGGGAATGATTTCTACTCTCGTCATCGTAAGACCGTGTGAGTTTTATGTAAATCTATGATCATCCTTAGACGATTTTTTTTTTTACCAATTGTGAAATGTTCATTTAATGACCAGTGATATCGGCCCCTGATTCGAATCCCTCCTTGTATCAGAGAGTATCGTTGGTTTGACGGCGTCTTACGTTGATTTTCGTTTTTAGATATTTGAGCTTTGACTCCTAAATTAGGTTTTCATATTTTTATAAACAGGTCTAAAAATGCAAGTATTTAAGTAATTTGCCAAAGTTTAAAAAGGGTTTCTTTTGGAGTCAAATTTCGACATGATAATTATTTATTCATATCTTCCCTATAGTTCGTATTACTAATATATTGGTGTCATTTTTGTGTATTATTTGAGGGTGTCGATGGTGTAGCAAAGTAAGTTCTCATGCTGCTGTCATCCTATAAGTCTGCGATGGGGCATGAACAAAAATGTCTGTTGAACCATCTTTGCGCAATAATATCCTCGAGCAAGAAATGGTAGCTCTGAAAAGGGTCTATGTTGGTTTCTTGGGTTTTTTTCTCTCTCAATTTTTAGATACACAAGAGTGCTCACTGTGTTTGCTCGATGCTTTTTCTGTCAATGTGAGATATTTGACAAAGGATGCATTAACCCAGATTTTGTGAGGGGTTGGGATGGGGGGGGGGGAACTCAATGGGTATTTTGAATGTTCTTGTGTTGGTTGGTTGGTAAGCAGCTCAGGAAGTGGTGGATTCGTGCTGTAATCTCCGTAGGCCGAGTACGGGCGTCATGCATTAATTTGTCATGTAAAGAACCATTCATTCGATATGACTCTAGGGATATGGGTTAGTGTTTGGTGCTGGGGGTTTGGGGGAGGGGCGCTTAATGGGATTAGACCCCTATTTTGTATGTAGGAGGGAAAGTGCTATTTGTGATTAGTTGATGAGGAATAAAAGTGTGTTATTAAATGGGTTTGATTTGTAATCAAGTTGAATTCAACAACATTCTGGTTGTAAAACGGGCTTCGTCTCGTTGTCTGAACGTATTAAATCTCTTGGTAGATAAACAATAATTCTGAGCATCAGACCATACAGACCGAATCTGTGTCAAACTGACTCAGGATCGATCTGAGTAAGAAAGCCAGCTCTCGGGTCAACCTGACCCCAAAATGGGTTAAGTACTGACCCTGAATGAGGGCAAATATTGACCCGGTTAAAGAGATGGAGTGTACAATCCGAGATAATAATACAAATGAATGTACCCATTTGTACGCCTAGCCTCGATTCGAGGCGGTTGTTCGTACCGACCAGTGTTGCATAGCCGCCATTCCAGGAGGCTGCGTGCAAACCCATTGTGTGTATGCATAGCCTCCATTCCATGAGGTTGTTGCGTGTACCCACCTACGTGTACGGTTAGCCTCCACTCAAGGAGTTTGTTGCTCAGTTGCGCCCACGTAGTGTGTGCATAGCCTCCACTCAAGAAGGTTGCACCCATTATGTGTACGCATAGCCTCCATTCAAGGAGGTGGTTGGCTCAACAGAGAAGAAGTAGTGCCTATCCCTGTGCTTACCGACTTTGTGACATGCCTGTTTTAAATAATATGAAAATGTCCCCCTAGGTTGTATAGACACACTCAATCTCTACACGGGAAATATGGCCAAGTTTCCCCCAGAGAAAACACAGCTGCTCGGACCAAGCCCGTCCACAATTGATAAATAAAGAGCCAGCTGTATTTTCGATGACAGATAGGCTGGAAAATTATCATTTATAATTGATCAAATCCATTTAGTTAAACCTTAACAATGTAGCACAATCGAAACGGTTTTTGAAGAACCCGTTCATTAATATTTATTTTAGCCCCAGGTTTGCTTTGTTCGAAAAAGGTTTGAAATAAAATTATTATTATTAGATAAATATGTGTATTTTAATAATAATAAAAAATAATAACCTTGTTTGTACAGCGCTTTTTACTAATCTAAGCGTATACATAATCAAATCAGCAGTATTGTTTTACTAGAAAATAAAAAGAATTAGCTGGTTGCAATCTGCTTACAAACCAAAATGGACCTAACATGATAGATTTTGATTTTGCATCGGGGATAAAGAATATAATTTTTTTTTTTACCCATAACCAATTTGTGTTAGCACTGTTACTCCTTGCACTCCGGAGTCCTGTAGAAAAACTGGACCTCTTTATGGCAAACAAATAGCATAGTTCATAGCCTAACGCTTTGTGTTGACCCTTTGATCCTAGCAGAGTCGTTTTCTAGCCTTTCGAGAAAGACTGGTAGGGTCAAAACGTCATGCCATTAACTGCTGTTTATTTTACCATTATACATCCCGTATTGATTTGAATCATTTTGTGCAGAGTTACCGCACATGCATAAAGAGTTATCTTCACTCATGTAGATTTTGTATTTTTCATTTTTTACACTAAAACACTTCCTAGGCACAATCGGTATCTGTTGGGATTGACCCATTTTTGAGTCAATATGATCCAGAATTTTTGCCAAAATTCCCAAGGGGGTTAAACTGACGCTATATGGTCCAAGGTTGTAAAATAAGTTTACTTTAGTGAAACAATTTGTTGTTCTTTCCTTTGTCTGTTGTACTTACAAGTTTACCACGACACTTCAAAACATTTTTTTTTTGCGGAGCACCCCTGTCTTTAGAATTTCCCTATTGACTTATTTTATCTCCACTTTTTTCGTGTTGTCATTGGTCTCCATAAGGCACCGAACTTGAGAACAACAAAGCAATGTCAAAAACAATCACAGAATTGTTAACTCTTCATACAAAGCAAATCCAACACCAGACCTTCCTTCCTCCAGACTTGTCAACACCGTAATCTCTCAGATTTACCCGCATTGACCACATCACAAAACTCCATGAATTTCGATATTACGTTTCCAATGCAGCTTAACATCATATTTGCACATGAATAGCAATTTACGCCGAAGCTCCAATTTGATTTACCCGAAAGGATTTAAGTCGCCGAAAAATGCACGCGCATGAACAAAATAAAATCACCTTAACAGCGTCCATAAGTTATTGTCTGTAGTTATAGTAGAATACTCGATCATTTTTATTCTTCGGTGAAGTTGACATGTATTTCATAATTATGCCAATCCAACTGTCTATAATCACCTTCTCTGAGTATTGACTTAAAACTCAATTTTGCAATTCAGGAGTAGGTTTACTGGCTCACACGGTCTTAAGACGCAATATTTACGTTTTCAGCGGAGCAGGCTGTATAAACAGGAGGAGTTACTCTTACTCGTACGGAAGGCTTTCCCTTAAATTATGATTTGCTTGTCAGTAGATTTAAAGGACAGTTCATTCCGGAAAACCCCGGACTAGCCTTAAGGACTAATATGTGTATACTAGAATCCAGAGGGGCCTGACCAATTTACGGATCAGGTTGACTCATTTCTCGGTCAGGCTGACCTTGAAACTGGTTTTAAAGTTTCGACTTATAAGTCTTCTGTACTTTGGTTGGATCTATACTATTGACAATGCCGATTTTGTACACAAAAGATGCTGGCAGAGTTTTGACCATCCCTCTTCGAACCAAATCACTCACCCCTGTTGATTGACACCCCTCTAGGACGTGTGGTATGGTCCAGTTTAGGATATCAAGGCACATTATGAGCTGATCAGTTGACCACTGTGTATACACTGTACTAAGATATCAGCATGACAGTGAACCTCACTGCATGTTTTTTGGTGTGTCCCAACATAATTGTTATGCATAAAATAAAAAACCTGCGACAATTTGGACTCAATTGGTTATTGCAACTGCAAGAGAATAGTCAAGAAAACACTCATTTTGTGTGCTTTCAGATGCCTTATAAGGGATTCAGACCTGAAGTATTTTGTTTTAATATCTCAAAAACTACGTCACTTCGGAGGCAGCTCTTTCTCACAATGTTTGATACTACCAACAGCTCGCCATTGCACGTTAGAAAGTCAGTTTTTATGATAATAAGTGTTTTGAGTAATTACCAACAGTGTACAGTGTCTTTAAACAAGTTGCATGATGCAAATAGCGACGGGTTTTTCTCTCGAAGTGCCCGGTTTAGTTTTTCAGGTAAAAAAGGCTCACCAAGGAACCAACAGCTCAAGATTAACATCTGATCTAAACACGCTCTCGCTTTACTTTATACGGACCGTGAAAGGTAATTCTGAAACGAAAGACAAAACCCTTGGATGTGTTATGAATGAAAATAGTACTTTGCATTCACAGCACAAGGGCTTGAATTCATGTGTAATATTTTTTATTTTTTTGGTAAAACAGAATTCGATTCCCTGCAGCCGAGTTATTATAAAGGGGTTAACGACAGAACCACTTTACTTGGAGCAAAGGGTTTCCTCAGCTGAGCAACAATTTTTTTTATTTTTTTTTTATTTCTTACATCGAGGCTTTCAAAAGTAAGCATTATTTACTCTGGTCTTTTGTTGCCAAAGGGTGATTGTTATCACGTGACATAACATTCCCGAAGGTGTAAATTACCCTTATACTTTGAAGAGAGAGGGGGTGCGCTGTGCAAGAGTGAAACACTGTAAAACACCGGAGGTTATCGCGGGAGCGAAAGACCGAATGATGGTGCGTGAAACGAACGCAATAGCTAAATGACGGTTGTGTTGAGTAATACCCGTGGGGCTGTCAGCTCATTTTCACGGCGTGGGTTTTGGCTGAGAGATCGGGGCGAGATTGAAAGTGATACTTTGAGGGACTGGGGCCATGATGTAAGACCGAAGATAGAGAAAGAGGGGATGTCTTGGGGAAACAGAGAAGACGAAAGAGAGAGGGTATAATTGTGTTGATGGAGATAATAAAACGTGTGGAATTAGGTCGAGGGATACAGCCGTTTTGGTCAGATGCTGGTTTCGGCTTGGAAAGGAAGTTGTATTGTAAATTTGATATCTTCACTGACCAAACTATCTATTTAAGTTAGTCATTCAACATTAAAGGGATTGGATACCTTTGGTAATTGAAACCCACTGTTCGTTTCAATCCTTTGTAATTGTAGATATATACCTCAAGAGCAATCTGTGAAAATATCATTTCAAAAGGTCGCAGCCTTTTTGAGACATTGCTGAAAATCTGGGGCTGTTTATGTCCACACAGGAAGACTAATGTGCTATTTATAAACACTATTTGCGGTAACTCTTCTTAGAATCAAATAATTATCGGGGGACTTTTTGTTTGAATATTATGTTATGTACATCATGCTGTGTTGTTTTGTTCACTTTGTCAAACATGTGTGAATTTACTGCGAATCTCCTTGTGAAATTATTTTGAAGTCAAAGGTACATAAATGTCAGGATCCGGACACTGTTCAACCTAATCCTGATTTATAAGCGAAATTGTCAAGAACATTTTACGTTCAACGTTTTTTTTTTGTTTTTTTTTTTTTTGGGGGGGGGGGCTGTTTCCGTCAGAATAAAGTTATCATAAACCAAAAACCCTCAATTAAAACCTTATCCCTACTTCCGTATTGTTCTACGTGTAAACTGATATAGAAAGATCAAAGCAAATATTGGTCGACATACAGAAGCAAGTTTGCTCTCAGCAGCAGACATCATAAATGAACGCGTGGAACAGAAACGTCAAAATCAGGGGGGTAAATATTATAAATGGTTCTGTTTTGCAAACCTCTCTTTGCTTGTCTAGTTTCGACAACTAACATCCTACAGGGCAAAGATGTCCTGCATTGTCAAAACATGTCTTCCACTCGCGCAAACATGGAGGTGCATTTCGAAAACTAATAGTAGGGGCCGGGGGCCGGGTGGGTTGAAATTGACGGGATCTTTTGTCAGGAATTAGCGTGCCGAAATGATCCTTTTTGTACGAAAGTTCCTTAATGGAGACCGGACAGACCTTAAGAGGGGTATAATCCACCGAGCTTCTTTGAGCGATTCAAGGGGGTGAACCCACCTGGAAACGGGTGCGATATTCACTAATCTCGGACAATCACAACTTTTTGTGTATAAGCTATTATACGGAGTGATTAATTTGACGGGTGGCTTGTTTATCAGACAGTTGGCCTCCCTTTTACTCGGCTGGGTGGTTGGATAAGTTGGTTAAATACTTTAAAAGCATCTACCTAAACTAACTGCTGGTTGCAAACAGACCTATTGCATTACGGGGTATTGGCAAACACTTTTAAATACATCACGATACAACGAACATTGATTTGAGTTTATTTATCTGTTATTTAGCTCATAAGGCAGGGGTTTGTCCTTTAGAGTAAAGCAGATTATTTGCAAGTACTCATGCATAGGGATAGACAAACCCCCTTGTTAAGTTAAATTCGGAAGAGATTTATTTGTTTGCCGGAAAAAATCTGATGGGCCGTAAAGGACTTAATCCGTTTTTTCTTTAACCTAGAAAAACTTCAAAATAGATTAATTAGGTGAGCTTGGTGAAGTCATCAACCCTTTAAAAGAAAGTTTTTTTTTTTTTTTTTTTTTTTTTTTTTTTTAACGTGATACACAAGAATTTCGTGGTTGCCATTTAAACTGTGATGCATCAATCCCATAATGATTTATTTAGTCAGTCAACTCGCCCAAAGCAAAGTCGCCCTCTAGAAAGTCGCCCCTTCATAAACATACTTGCCCTTTACAAAGCCGGCTCAATAAACAATCTCGACCCACTCAAAGTCGCCCATGTTATAGGCTACACTTTGCTGGGGCGAGTTGACTGGTTTACATTTGTTTTAAATCTTGTCCATCGGGGATTTTTGGCATGGCCTACGATGAGAACTGTTTTAAACGAGTAACTTTATAACATAAACCTTAAAACTGGCTGTGACACGAACTCTCAGTCCATTTAACAACTTTGCCAAAAGCACATTGCAACAATCCCTTCGGGCGCTGACGTGGTGCCTCCTTCATCAATCGTCCTTAGTCGGCCTTATTCTTTTATGTCACCCATAACGTCTCTCACATCTCACAGAAATTACTCCAGACAATATTAACTGAACACAGTTCAAAAATAAATACAACAAATCCAAAACATAAAGTTATATTAAAGTTGTATAATCGTGTACGAACATGATTCTCATCGTGTACGTACACAAGAAGGGCGGGATTTTGCTTTCATGTGTGGCACTACGCTTCCGTATTTTACATTTTCTTTCAAATTAACATGCTCTTTGTGGTTATTATGGGATTCAAACTGCCTCTAGCCACCTGGCAATCTCGGTGGTCTAAAGTTGGTATGACACTGCTCTAGAATTACAAAGGTCGTGGGTTCGAATCACACCCGAGTAATATGCCTGTGTTTTTCCCCACAGAACTCGGGAAAGTACTGAGTGTACAGTGCTGACACACATCGGTGTACATGGGTAAAAACCAAAATGAATATATTATAGAACAGTTTACATATAGCCTGTATCTGAGGGTTGAAAATATTTCCAGGAAAAAGCCAAACAGAGCGGAAACCAAGCTCGACCAATTCACCCTACTTCAGAGCCCGAGAGAAGTCCTCGTGAAATAATAACCACTACAGCGTCGACAAGTTAGTTTTCAATTTGCACCGAACTGACACATGTCATCTGTAATGTAAAAGGTTAGATAACAAAGCGCGTGTAAAGCCTAGTGGAAACTCAACGAGGCGATCCCGTTATGTATCCGTGCTTGGCGTGGCTTATTAGGTTTTATACGTGATGTGCCAGCCCTGCCCTGTTTGCAATTCTGTTTTCTGTACATTAGAATTGCAATCCTAAAAAAAACAACAATTTTTTCAAGGATTTCCTTTTTTAAAGGCAGTGGACACTATTGGTAAAAAGACTAGCCTTCACAATTGGTGTATGTCAACGTATGCATAAAATAACAAACCTGTGAAAATGTGTGCTCAATCGGTCATCGAACTTGCGAGATAATAGTAAAGAAAAAACACCCTTGTCACACGAAGTTGTGTGCATCTAGATGGTTGATTTCGAAACCTCAAGTTCTAAATCTGAGGTCTCAAAAGTCAAAATCAAATTCGTGGAAAATTACTTCTTTCTCGAAAACTATGGCACTTCAGAGGGTGCTGTTTCTCACAATGTTTTACACCATCAACCTCTCCCCATTACTCGTTACCAAGTAAGGTTTTATGCTAATAAACATTTTGAGTAATTACCAATAGTGAAGAAAACATATTCCTCATCGAAAAGCACTAACGACAGTGGCAATTTTGATGTGCAGAAAACAAAATTACGTCCCGTTTTGATTGCACAGTGATACATCTATACAAGGCCATCTAAAATTGAAAATGACGTAATTGAAATCAGAGAGGAATTAATTACGTGGGTGTGTGTGTGTTTGTAATTACATGTTTAAAGGAACACGTTGCCTTGGATCGGTCGAGTTGGTCTTTGAAAAGCGTTTGTAACCGTTTTTTATAAAATGCATATGGCTGGAAAGATGTTGTAAAAGTAGAATACAATGATCCACACAAACATGCCTCGAAATTGCGTGGTTTTCCTTTTACCTTGTCGACTAACACGTCGGCCATTTATAGGGGTCAAAATTTTGACTCCCATAAATGGCCGACCATGTTAGTTCGCACAGTAGAAGGAAAACCACGCAATTTCGAGGCAAACTTGTGTGGATCCTTGTATTCTACTTTTAAAACATCTTTCCAACCATATGCATTTTATAAAAAACGGTTACAAACGCTTTTGTTTTGACCAACTCGTCCGATCCAAGGCAACGTGTTCCTTTAAGGTGTTTAGGCATGTAGGTTAACAATGTTGTGTTGTTTAATGGCACTCAAAATTACTCAAAATATTTGTTATAGCAAAGAAACTTACTGGTATAACGACCAATGGAAAGCTGTTGATAGTATAAAACGGCTCCCTCTGAAGTAACGCAGTTTTTGAGAAAGAGGTTTTAATTCTCACTAAAAAAATGTTAGACATCCATGCCTGAAGCACACAAAGTAATGCAACAATTGTGTTTTTCTCTTGCAAATTCGGTGACTAATTGAGCTCAAATTTTCAGGTTTGTTATTTTATGCGTGTGTTGGTACACCAAATGGGAGTACTGGTTTTTGACAATAATCAATAGTGTCCACTGTCTTCAAAAGTGGTTGGCAACTGTAGTTTTGGGAATACTCTCGAATTTAAGTGACAGTTTGACCGCTATGACTATAAGGTCATTAGTGCTGGGTTCCATCAAATTGCTTTTGCAGATTTTGGAGCTCATGCGTGGTAAAATGGGGTTTACTGATCAAGAGTGGCCTTTAAGGAGTTTGTTTAGCAAAAAGAAACATTCATTTTTTAAGGGGAACATTCATTTGTTGATTTTGACTATTTTGTTTACAATTCTGATCATTTCGAAGTATGAAATTGCAATCAATGACCTTCATGTTTGTTGGGTTGTTGTGATGGGTGTTTACTTCTTGTTGTTTTTTTCAACGAGTAATGGTGCGGCCACCATCAGTCGTTTTTGATAACATGTTCATATTGGACGTTACAAGAATAAAAAATATAAAAAAATAAATAAAATAAAAACAGGCGAAAAAGTAATTGGAAACAAATTCGTTAGTTAAAAACGAAATCTAGATAATACTTTATCATAGAACTAGAAAGAAGAAAATTAAATTAAAGTTGCATATGATTTTAATGACTAATAGTAGTTAATAATTATCTGCACGAACTTTCGTGGCAACAACTTATCAGATTCCATGAAGAAACACAACATAAAGTTAAATAAACTAAGCCATCTCGAGAACTAGTCCAACATCCAACAGAAAGTAAAATAGTAACGAAAACAATAATGTGAAAAACATAAAAACGAAAACATATAGATCAAAATCATATAGTACGGTTGACATTATCAAACTTTCTATATCAATTACATGATTTTCTAAAGATTTATCCTGGGTATAAAATTCATGAGTATAAAGTTTCCTTACTTTCATAAACAGAAATGTTTTCGCCTCCTCAATTGGGGAAAAAGAAAATGGCATGAAAGCCGTGGATTTCTCAAGGAAGGCTGCTGCAAAGTAAGGCCGGTGTCATATGCAATTGTGTCCGTCATGCAATACTGTCCGTTCCGGACACTTTTGCATATGCAATCGTGTCCGGGCTATGCAAAAACCATCTGGCGGACATGTTCATGACTGTACATGTATGTGTGCGTGTAAGCGAGCGTGCATGCACTGAACATACGCATAATTATGCAGCATGAATATTCACGTATTTTATGATTGCAGCGAATACCCAACGGTCGAACATTTCCCATGTCATTCATGACATGCGCTTAGCTTGTAAAAAAATGGCGAACGTGTTCCGTCGACCAAGGGCATTTAATTAACTGCTAGAACGGTTTTGCACGGGGAGGACACAACTGCTTATGCAAATGTGTCCGGGCGGACACAATTGCATTATGCAGCAGCGTCCGGGCGGACAGGATTGCATGTGCAAAACCGTCCGGCGTACATTATTGCATATGCAATAATGTACTCCGAATAGTATTGCATAGAGGACATAATTGCATGCGACACCGGACACTCAAGCTGTACTGAATGATGTGACAAATTAAACTTTACCGGCAGGCGAGTAAAATAACCATCCTCTTACAATGCGTATCTGTGGGGCTTGCGTCTGTCAAACACGGCATCAACATTTACGGGCTTGCTTTCTCGAAATCGAAAAGTCAAAATGACAAGCCGAGGAAAATCTTGTAGATTCACGAAAACATGCGGATCTAGAGCCACGGGGGTATGGGATGGGATTAGCTGAAATCCAAATGGCCTCTGACGTCAGCTTGACGAGGATTAGATTGATAAAATGTAGAGGATCATTTGAAAACGTAACATTTAAAGAATGTATACTTTTTTCTTTTATCTAGAGTAAATGTTTTTTAGTGATGTTCTAACTTTGAGGTAAACAATACATGATTGCTTTTTGGAAGTGGACACTACATCCCATCTTCTGGTTCTTAACGACCGGGACTCAATTTCATAAAGGTGTCGTAGCACATAAAGGAGCATTAGGACCAAGCATGTAACCTTGAGGAAGACTTAAAGGCACTGGACACTATTGGTAATTACTCAAAATAATTGTTAGCAAAACAACTTACTTTGTAACGAGCAATGGAGAGAGCTGTTGTTAGTATAGAACAATGTGAGAAACGGCTCCCTCTGAAGAAAACGTTTTTGAGAAAGAGGTAATTCCTCACTCAAATAATAATATGCATCTGAAAGCACACAAAGTAACGCAACACGGGTTTTCTGTCATTATTCTCTTGCAAATTCTATGACAAATTGAGCCTGAATTATCAAAGTTTTGTTTATTTTAAAGGAATTTGATAAGCAGAATTGTCTTCTAAACAGCTCATATGAAGGTCCACACTTCGTACGTAATGCTTGCCCAGTACTGTGTACACAGTGTTTAAGAACTGGGGCCAGTTTCATAGAGCTGCTTAATTAAGCAGACAATATTGCTTAATATCAATGTGCTAAGCAGAAAGTGAGCAGCATACCAGTCGCACAATGTACATGTGACATGGTAGCTTGGCTGGTAACCTATTCCTTGAAAGCATTATTTCGTTTTGCTCAGCTACTTTTTGTGCTTATAAAGCTACTGTATCAAATTGGGCCCAAGATTTTCCTGAAGTGTATTATGTCCACAGACGGAATGTCCACAAACGGAATGTCCACGGACTAACTCGCAACACAGAGCTCTGTGACTGTTTGGTTTGTGTGATTTAAAAAATCGAGTTACAAAGTGTAAGATAATTTCAGGCGCTTGGATGTAAAATCAGATCAACCTCCCTCCCACGGCTGTTGATTATGTTATCAGGTTTCCTTTTTTAGTTTCATTTTTGATTTTGTGGAATCTGGTTTATGTATCATGTTGCATGGGGGGATGATACATAGTAAAAGGTTGAAATCCCAGTTGTAACGATGTTGTATTCCACATAACGGTGTTGTGTTTCATATAACATATTAATTTTTGTTCTTCCAAATGTTTTTGACAAAGTGGTTGGTTTGTCGCTCTTGACATGAACTCATTTTACACTCTCTCTTTCTCTCTCGTCGACCGAAGTTTTGTGATTTGCCCGTTCTTACTTATATCCCCCATTAAAGGGGAGGCATTTGGTAATCATTATGGTAATAATTTTGGTAATTATTTTGCAATAAAATGTAGCCCGCGTGTACGTGATATCGGAGGCTAAACTTAGGATTGTATTAACATTTAGGTACATGATGGGTATCGGGCTACGTTGTTTGAGGCTGCATCTGCGTTCGGGCTACATTTTATAGGGCTTATTAAATTATTGAGGCTATTTTAGGGACTACATTCGTGTACATGGTTTTGACTAAGTTCGCGCATTATTTTAGGTACATGGTTAAAGCCAGTGGACACTATCGGTAAATGTCAAAGACCAGTCTCCTCACTTGCTGTATCTCAACATATGCATAAAATAACAAACCTGTGAAAATTTGAGCTTGATTGGTCGTCGGAGATGCGAGATAACTATGAAAGAAAAAAACACCCTTGTCACACGAAGTTGTGTGCTTTCAGATGCTTGATTTCGAGACCTCAAATTCTAAACTTGAGGTCTCGAAATCAAATTCGTGGAAAATTACTTCTTTCTCGAAAACTACTCCACTTCAGAGGGAGCTGTTTCTCACAATGTTTTATACTACCAACCTCTCCCCATTACTTGTTACAAAGTAAGGTTTTATGCTAATAATTATTTTGAGTAATTACCAATAGTGTGTCCACTGCCTTTAAGGTCTAGGGTCTACGTTCAGGTTACAGTTGGGTACAAAATAAAGGCTTCATTGTCGTTCAGCCTGACTAAAATTTGAATCTTTTTCTCTAAAACCACATACCTTAAAATTTCTCATAATGTGATACATTAGTGGATAGTTTTTGTTTCTTTAGTTATTTCTAAAGTCATACCCCTTTAAGTTCATCTGCACCTGTCAAGGTTACATACCCCTAATGATAAAAGAATCTTCTTTTGAATGTCGTACTCGTCATCCAAACAAATTCAATTTCATGCTCAGAATCTCTTAGTCATCGTCAATGCGAGTTTTCGATCTAAACTCTGCGTTGGTTTCCGCCGTGCGTTTCAGTCCCTATTTGTGTTAGTCCGGGAAACCTTATTTGCGTATGTTTGGATTGGTGTGAACATGAAAACATACCGCGTCTCGTCATTGATGTGAAATATAAACGTTATAAAGACAGCAATTTAATTTTGATATTTGCGCGTGGCCCCTCAGATTTTGCCCCAGGTTCTTTAAAAACATTCTTATTGTATACTTTTGTCTGAATTGGAGTTATGAAATTAAGAGAATTAAGAAGATACGCTTCAACAACCTCTGATTAAAAACGGGGATAATGCGGAGGTTTGTGTTTTTATTAACCAAATCGAATGTATCTGTTTAATGTGTTCCTGTTCCCTTGGTGGTAATTTGTTTCTGGAGGTGTCGATCTATATAGGTCAACATCTGTGAAGTCGCCGCGAGTTTGAGCTCTATTCACATGGGGAGAGGTTGATAGTATAAGACATTGTGAGAAATGGCTCCATCTGAAGTAATGTACAGTTTTCGAGAAAGAAGTAATTTTCCACGAATTTGATTTCGAGACCTCAAGTTTAGAATTTGAGGTCTCGAAATCAAGCATAAGAAAGCAAACAACTTCGTGTGACATGAGTGTTTTTTTCCATTTCATTACTATCTCTCAACTTAGATAACCGATTGAGCTCAAATTTTTACAGGTTTGTTATTTTATGCATATGTTGAGACACTTCAAGTGAGAAGACTGGTCTTTCACAATTACCAATAGTGTCCAGTGTCTTTAATACCTTCCACATATTGTTTTAGTTCATCGAAGCAGTGGCTATTTGAATAAGAATTAGTTGAACACTTTTATAATTATGAGATATAAAAACAAGTGAAGGAATGAGTTCTATACTCGAAACCCCATACCACATGAATCAAAATTGAAAACTTACCTCAAAATGTTTCCCTGTCCTGCCCGATCCAAACTAAGTTCAATGAGCAACACACTGTATAGTTTTTATCCAGAGTCAATATCCCCCCTGAAAGATCCAAAAGGTGAAATTGAAAATCTAGAAGTCGAAGAAAGTCAAAAGAACATTACCATCCTACAACTATCATCATCATCATCATCATCATCATCATCATGGTCATCCCCAACCGATTAAAAGAACACCCAATATGATATGAATGTGGCCAGGTGTCAACCTCGACCGAGATTATTATTGCGCGTGCCCGGGAGCTCGGGCCGATAGCCAGGGACCCCCTACCGGTGAATATTATTGCTATCTACGGTGCCGACTTGCGGACCCATGACGGTGATTAGCGGTGCTCACTCGTCATGGGAGTGAACGACCAACTGACGCCATTTCTGCTATCGGCCAATGTGTAAATTCAAAATGATGGAAGACTCGCTGGTTACTAGTTTTTGATAAAGTATTCTTAACTTTAAGTTTGCTCTACCACTTGGGAGGCAAAGTTTGTTTTCTTAATTTGAAAACATTACTCAATCGATATTGTGTAAGAAATTATAGTGGCTTGAACCACCGCTTAACATCTCGCGAGCTACAAACTGGAAACAGGGTACCAGTGCCGAATTTAAATCGCATATTGGTCTGGTTGGTAACCACTTCTGCTTAGCAATAATGATAGTGTGTTAAGCAGCTTAATTGACTTTCTTGCCATTGAAATGATTGACTCAGACGCACAATTGCCTCTCTGACGTCAGATCTTTAGTGCCACGTGGTCGACAGTTCGCGCGCAAAAAATGAGAAAGGCAAGATGGCCGCATGTCAACTTCATAGTAGCATTATGTGAGGCATCAATGGCTGACCATATAACAAGCCAGAGTTCAGGAATTTGTTCTAAGGACATCTGGGTGCTAAACGGTTATGGACACTTTTCAAAGATGAAATAGTGGCGGGTATACGATGAGTAGTGTATTCCTTAGTGTTCTTTTTTAATGGGAGCGGCAAGATAGCCGCATACTACCTTTAGCAATTTATGAGGCATGTAAATGGCCGACCCTTTATCCAGCCAGAATCAAGAATTTGTTTTAAGGACGTCTTGGTGCTAAACGGTTATGGACACTTTTCAAAGATCAAATAGTGGCGGGTATTTTCATACGATGAGTAGTGTATTCCTTATAGTGTTCTTTTTGAATGGGAGCGGCAAGACAGCCGCATATTACATTTAGCATTTATGAGGCATGTAAATGGCTGACCTTTTATCCAGCCAGAATCGGGACTTTGTTCTATGGACGTACGTGTGCTTGGTTGTGGACACTTTTAAAAGGTGATAATTAAAGTGGCGCGTGTTCTCATAAAGCTGAGTAAATTTACAGGGATCAATTCTCCGCCCATAAAGCGCAGGCACGTGTTAAGAAAATGTATATATTCAAGTTAATTATTATGCTAACAGTTATTTTGAGTAATTATACCAATAGTGTCCAGTGCCCTTTAACAAAGCCATGATATGCGGTCCGCCTTTGTGGATGTCTTCGCCAATTCATTCATCGGAACGAAGACGTGGTCTCCCATCATCTTAATTAGTTATAGGGAAACATCTTCAAGACGAATTGTATATTGTCCATCGTTGATGTATTGTCAGGGGAGACGGTCTCGCTTTGTTATGGCAATTAACTTCATTTGGAAACAACGAGGTTATAAGACTACTTGATTGAATGAGCCAATGAATAGCGTAATCATATGGTGATTAAATGCACCGGGCATGGTTGGTAATTATTAAAAATAACTAGTAGCATAAACACTAACTTGGTAACGAGCAATACAGAGCTGTCGATGGTGTAAATCATTGTAAGAAACGGCTCCCTCTGAATTAACGTAGTTGTTGAGAATGTGCAATGACCAATACCGAAATAACAAGTTGACATTCGCTGTATTAAGCTATTTGAATGTTCAATGTCCATTATTAATCTAAAAATGTATGCCTGTATGAATATGTTTATAAATTAACTTTGTGTTGTTTTACTTCGGTAGGTGTACTTTCTGCCGGTGACCAACCACCTTCCCACTTTTCCCACATGGTAATAATCGCCCTAGATCCGTCACTAGAGTATGATGTGAATATTGACTTTTTACTCCTCCTCTCAGCCCCTACCCCCCCCCCCCCCCCCCCCCATGGATATGAAGGCATGCTTCATCTCATGCCCACCGTTTTATTTTTTTAAATAGGGCTATAGTGCACTCTTAAGTTAAAGGGACTCGTTGCCTAAGATTAGGCGCTTTGGGCTAGAAAAAACATTACGAAATGTAAAGGCTGGAAATCCTGTTATAATACCTTTAAACTCATTGGGGGGGGGGGGGGGGACACAACTTCTGAACTATTTTACTTACCTGTCTAACCCGCACCCAGTACCCTGTTTCAAAAAGCCGTTAAAGCACAACAATGCTTATCATAATTCTTTGCTAGCAGAATATGAGCGGCTAGTTTTTTTTAGTTTTTTAAATTCCGAAATCTACTCCTCGGCAATTATAACAGCAAGTTAAGTTGTCAAAGAACAAATCTACGAAACAAAGTCGACACACAAATGGTGTTACTGTAAACTAGTATAGAATATGTTTGTTCTTGGTGTTCAACTAGACTATTCAGATCGAGTGTATCGCCATGCATTGAGTTAGAGCATTTTGTATTTAATATTGCCTTCCGAAACAGGGCATCACGACCACTTTAGCATATGAACAGACACAACATCGCATTTACTCATGTTGATTTTTGTCTAAATGAAATCTAAGAAGTTTTCTGACACTTATGAGCTTGGAATTGTTTCTTGAAGGCTAGTGATTGTTGATGGCTCATTCCTTGAAGGCAAAACAATGAGTACGATTCCCCCTTCCAAACGGCGACGGATATCACTGATTGAATAAAGACTAATTATATCAGGCAAATTAAATGTCTTTCTAATATCGTCCTTTTGTCAAATGCTGGTCTATAGTCTCTCCTCAAGTGTGCAGCTATATGGATCTAGGTTAAGTTTCAGGTGTCACTTAGTATTCCTCTATTGACCCGAAGGCCTAGTTTATGACTCTTCTTTCTTCTTAATACTCTTGTCTCACTTAATGTCAAGACAGTGATGGGGTCTGCAGGTGGGGGGGGGGGGGCATGGAGGGAAATGAAAGCCCCGTACTTGTTCGTCTCTTAATGTTTGGCGAGATGGGGTTGTGTAAATGTTATGTCGTGTCATGCAGAGATATACATTTTGTCTGACAGAAGCAAAAGGCGATAGTTTAGGGGTTGACACAAAAGGGCATTTAGGTAAACTTGTTTCTTAGAGCTGCTGGAAGGGAACGTAATTTTTATTTATTTTATTTTATTTATTTATTTTCGGGGGGGGGGGGCTGTCCGTTGCCCTTTAGAGGGCTCGAGGTTGATAGAGAACGTCCAATGCCCTTTACTGGGGGCTCGAGGTTGATATAGATCGCCCATTGCCCTTCAATGTGGGTTCGAGATTGAATGTGGGCGCGAGGGTGATAGAGACCGTTCATTGGCCTTTAATGAGGTTCTCCATAATGTGAAAACGTACCCAGGCGCCTGAGTTCACGCAACAGTTGCAGTGTGCTCATCTGGGACGCCTTTGTCGGCTTGTCCAACTGCGTGTGCTCACAGGGGGCTATCAAACTCATATAATAGCCATTCCACTGATCTCTACTACACTGACAAGTACTGATCAGTGAGCCATTGCACATGATGAGTACTTGGTGTAATTCAAACCTGATTTCTCTGACTGTCATCTTCTTATGAACTAGACTGGGTGCGTTCGTTTAGCTCCCCTGGGTCAACCCCGGTGCGTGGCGGTTTTTTTTACCAGGACGAACGTGGGTAATTATCTGCACACACTCGTCCTGGGAAAAAACCGCCACACACCGGGGTCGACCCAGGGAAGCTAAACGAACGCACCCACTATGAGCAAGTTCGAGTGGGCACAATGAGTCAACCCGGGCCCAATTTCATGGCTCTGCTTACCGCCGAATTCTGCGCTTACGATCGCGATTCCCCGCTTACGTGCAAGCGCCGAATTTCTGCGCTAGCCTTGTAAGCGTAGAATGCCTAGTAACGGAAGTACGCACGCGCAGAAGCCCAAATTCGCCGCTAACCCGTGAAACACGCTTGCCGTAAGCACAGAATTCCCTGCTTCCGTAAGCGCCGATTCTGTGCTTACGGTAAGCAGAGCCATGAAATTGGGCCCCGGTGGTTGGCCACTGACTAGCAATGTACATGCGCAGCGACGCACCCACTCGAAAGACTCATTTAGAAGTCTAGTCAACCTTCCGCTTTTTCGCTACAGTGTCACTGGTTCTCCTCTGCGCTTTACTTTATGTTAGAATGTAACATGCTGTTGGGACCGGTGAAGAAACCATGGGCTCGAGGCTGGTTCCAAATGGTCGACCACAGTAGGCAACCAATGGTCAACCAGCCTGGGTTCGAGTGCAATGGTCAACCTGTAGTTATCCATTGGGCACACTCGAACTTGCTCCATGTGTAGCCATATTTTGTCGTAAACCTTGTGTGCAATCGCACGTAATGACATGGAATATGCCGATGTTTGAGATGGCACCAGACTTTTCGTCTCAAACACTCTGCGCAGTAGCACCATGACTAGACTGGGTAACTGTCAAAGACAAGTATTCTCACTTGGTGTATCCCAACATATGCATACAATAACAAATCCGTGATAATTTGGACTCAATTGGCCATCGAAGTTGCAAAAACTTGATGAAAGAAAAAACATCCTTGTTGCACAAAATTGTGTATACTTTTTAATGTATATAACAAAAGGCTTCAGGCCTGAAGTCTTTTAATATTTGATACCCTTGCTTTTTCTGCATGCTTTCTAACTACATTCATGTATTTCCACTCCACTGCTTATACACAATAATTACCTGTTAATGTTTGTTGTGTTGTCATTTAGCCTTCCAGAAAAACTCTGAGGGTCGAAACGTCAGGCGAATTGACTATTTTTTGCTTTTAATATTTGGGTGGGAAATTACCTCTTTCTCATACCTTTACTTTAGAGGGAGCCGATTACCAATAGTGTCCAGTGCCTTCAAGGATCCTTACAAACATGTTTCACTACCTGTTATAGGAAAGCACAAAGTTTTACTGATGTGATATACTTCCCTAGCAAGACGTTACAGCTCAGTTACACCATGCAGTGAAGATGATATGAGTTTTGTTCAGCGAACACGAAACCCGAGTCAATAACATAATCGATTTTGATCAGACGGATAGTGCCCTGCCCGGGCAATAGTTCGAAATATTTATAAACGAAAGAACTGCGATATTATTGTTTTATCGACCGAGGGGTCACCTATTGTGACTTACGGACCAACCAACAAAAGATCTTGATCTATGGCGAAGAAACTCGAGTCAATAACATAATCGAGTTTGATCAGAGGGAAGTATTTGTTTCCAAAGTGCCCTGCCCGGGCATTAATTCAAAACATTTCTAACCAAAGAGACAACGGTGATATTTTTTATTGACCGCAGGGGTCACCTATTGTGACTATGGACCAACCAACAAAAGATCTTGAGTCTACGGGATTAGACCTGCGCATAAAAAACCCGCTACAGGGCAAACTGAAGATGAACCGTAGCACAATAAGAAACAATGGTCTTTATTGCTATGGTTACCGGAGGTTGTATAAAGTACATCCACGCAGTTTTTTTTTAAGTGTGAATGATTCCCGCCTAAAGTATTAACTGATCTGTTTTCTAGCACGACATTGACACGGCTGATGATGTAACGAATGGTGGAACTGACAGGCTTAATTAATTTTCTTAGCTACTTCACATTTTGCGTTGTGTCTTTATGTGCGTGGCCATACATGGGGGCATACACGACCTGTCGGCTTACTGTGTGCAAGATCTTGATGTCTTAATAGTGATGGATAGCGCTTATACTTCGCTTTAAAGACACTGGACAGTCTTCTCACTTGGTGTATCTCAACATGCATACACAAAAACCTGTACAAAATTGAGCTCAATTGGTCGTTGAAGATGCGAGATAATAATGAAAGAAAAAACACCCTTGTCACACGAAGCTGTGTGCTTTCAGACGCTTGATTTCAAGACCTCAAAATCTAATTCTGAAGTATCGAAATCAAATTCGTGGAAAATTACTTCTTTCTCGAAAACTACGTTACTTCAGAGGGAGCCGTTTCTCACAATGTTTTATACTATCAACAGGTCCCCATCGTCACCAAAATAGTGTCAACTGCATTTAATAGTGATTGCTAGCGCTTAGGCCTATACTTTGCTTTGAATCGCTTACCTGGAAAGAATGTGAGCTGACTTTAATCAAATGTGAATGTGAAACTCTGTTCAGACGTTGTTATGTTGAGGCAATTTAAAGAGACAATAAGTAGAAATAAATATGCGTTTTATGATTTGTAGATTTCAAGAAATTTCTGTGATGTCGTGGCCGAGCGGTTATAAGATCATAGCATCAGCAGAGTGTGAGTTCGAGTCCCGGTCGCCGGTTTTTACCGACCATTTTTCAATGGTTTATCGTAATCCTATGTGAGAGAAAGAGTCGTCGGACCAATCGGGTAGCTATTTTCTGTAAATCAAAATTGCCGCTGTCGCAGTGTTTTTCAGTGAGAAAATTCTTTTCTTCTAAATCGATTCAAAAAAAGAAATCCTTCAAATAAAAAAACCAGGAAAATTATTTGGGGATGGCATTTCTATATACTACAGAAAAAAAAATCGCTTCCGGGTAAATGTTCTTAATATCGAGTCAGGTGTTTTTCATGGGGATAATAGTTAACCTTTCCAGGTTGATCATTGAAGAGACTCTATTGGTTCAGCAATGACTAAGATTCACTCTCGCAGCACTTATTGTGTATCTTAGAGAAAAACTGATGTGCGAAATCTAGTTACAGGTAGAAACAACACAGGTGGCGAGCTAGAGTTAAAGATACAGCCGTGGTCAAACAAGGTTTACTGGTTATTGGATCAGCAATTGGGGACAACTCACCGGGTGTGATAAGTTTGCATAAGGGAAGCAATCGTCCATAGATATGTTTTGTATCGGGAATTCAACGGGAGACTTTGAAACACTATAGGTGGCAGCAGACTGACGAAGTAAATTTCCGTTATTTACGCTAAGCATGCACACATATTTTTCCCCATGGGAAACTTTGGAACCCTGTGTGGCAGCAGACTTAAAAGGAAAATGTCCATTGTTACGTAGTTCTGGGTAAGCGCTTTTTTTATTCAATAGGTGACTTTCGGGACGCTTGGTGGCAGCAGACTTACCAGGTAAAATCCATTGTTCCCGGTAATGTGCGCATGCTTGGAACTACATAAACAATGGAAATTTACCTGGTAAGTCTGCTGCCACCAAGCGTCCCAAAGTCTCCCATTAAGTTCACATTTATTTCTATACTGTCAAAACTCAACACAGCATTACAGAGAACCCTTACCAAGAACAATGTAATTACATGGTTAGTCTGCTACCACCTAGCGTCCAAAAACCCCCATTGCAATGATAATGTTTGCGGACGACACGTGACCAGATTCCAGATCATACTGACCCAGTCCGGCCCCATCATGACCCGGATCCGGGTCAAGCTCTGACCCGGAGGTGTTTAGAGTGTACTCTGGATGTGTTGCGGCCGAGCGGTTAAGAGCAGCGATTTCAAACTCCGGTGTTTCTGTTCAGCAGAGTCCCAGTCGTGATACATGTGTCCTTAAAGCTAGACATTTTAACCATTGATTTGTCCTTCGGATAGGACGTAAAACCGGTGGTCCCGTGTGTTGTGTAACGCACGTAAAAGAACCCAGCACCTTGAGCGTCACTGAGTGACGGATATGCGCGCTAAGAAGCCACTACTATTTCTTCTACTTTTACTTTACAGTAATAGTATTACGTTTTCTATGGCATGGCGAATGACAATGGCCAATTTGTTGCCACTCTAACTGCCGAATTAATGGATTTAGTTTGATTCAGGTAGATACCAGCACACTTTATCTTTATGGCGTTAAGCCGGGTGTACATCAAACAGAATTTCACAGCAATGATGGTGGGAAAATATTAAACCTGACTTCCAAACGACGACACACCGTGCCTAACTCAAGTGATAAGTTTACATCACGGACACGTTATAGTTTGTATTAACTGAAAGTACATCTGCTGGTATAACTGTGTATATAGTACTGGGGAACGACTTGAATGTAGACCTTGCCTGTAAAGCCCGCCAGTCAAAAAACGAAAAAGGTGCAATTTATCAATATCTCTGCTCGCCGAATACCGTTCTGCAACAAAGGGTCATTTTCAGTCAAACCCCGGCATTGTGGACTCCTAAAGAAACCTTATATATCAAGATAAGAAGAAGATCTCTTTGAGATGTCAGTCTTCCTCAACGGGGTCCAAAGTGGCCCTTCTTTTGTTCGGGGACAACGGGTGGCTTCCCCCAAGCCGCCACCCCTACTTATTCATGGTTTGACGGTCTTCTTTTACCGCCTAGAGTTGCCTTACTCTATGAGAAAAGCCAACTAAAAGTGATAGGTATTAAGCTATTTCAACCATAACAGTGGTACGTGGAACTGACAACAACAAATTCCTCACTTAAAAGTAAGGTACATGCTTAAATCATTCCTCTTTTTGTTTTAAGTTTGTGACAACACAGAAGTCAAAAAACGTCTAAATGTCATCTCTGAATGGGCAACACTATTTTCATTTTGCTACAGCCTCTTTAAGTTGCAAATCTTAAGATTGTAATGAAATATATGTCAATGGGGCACCAAGGCCAAGGTTGCATGTAACTCTTACAAGTTGCATCTAGCTCTGGGCTCCTTGAAAATTAAGACCCGGAACATCGTATTAGATTTATGCTGATTTTGTATGGTTTTTACAAAACGCAAGTTGTCACCGTCAACCAGTATTGACCATTAATGCCAAACAAGATCTTTGCTCACTTTACGCTCATATTGGTCTTTAACTCGGGTAAGACTAATCTTATGGACTTAGGACGAGTCCCAACCCTGCACTGTAGCATGCAGACCTAAAGATTAATCCTGCGTTAGAGATAAGACGAGTCCATAACTCTTTGTGAAATCGACGGAGCACAATACACTCCTCCCGAGTATTTACATACAAATTAACAAACAAGCCATTAACCTTTAAATTTTGTGGAGGATACTCTTTTCCAGATGTTTCAGAAACAATTTACATAACACCCGTTACTTGTATTAGTTACAATCAGAATAATGTTGTTTGTCCAATGGTCATTAGTAACAATTTTATAACAGAAGGTCACTCGATGAAAAATGCACATACATCAATCGAATATTTCATTTAGAAAATAAATGTTCCTGTTTGCCAAACAATGCTTTGAAGAGAACACAGCACTCTCGGTCAGTAAATCACGTTTACTCAAAAACGAATATTTCTTGTTACCGAATCAAAGTTTTGAATACCATTCAAGATCAACACTTCCCATTAACCAGGAGCCCCAAACTACATGTATATATGCAAAAGCTATTTATAATACCAATACAAATTGCACTGATGACATTGTTCTAAGCAGACGATTTAACGAGGGGCTTAGGGGATTTTTTCACAAAGATGAGGCAATGAACGAGTGAGGGATAATGTCGAATGGAATAGCAACCAGATGTGGAATATGTTTCACCATTATTATGAATGTTGGATGATTTAAGTCGACGTTTCGCTAGTGTCTTCGAGAAAGAAAAAGAACAAAAAAAATTCTCTCAAAAAAATCCCCACCAAAAACACGGAAGCCACGAGTACGGATAAAAAAATATTTGCCATTCCAGATTCCATAACTAGGCGGGGAAAAAAACGACGTTTCGGTAGCCTGTCTTCAAGAAAATTTGATAGGAAAGCTGTTTTTACATTAGTAGAATACAAGCCAATTCTACCATAAAACACAAACTTGTTTCCTTTTCCATAATACATGCACGTACTGCTGAATGACCGTAGTCGACGTTTCGGTAGGTCCGCTTCAAGAAAAATGCACTGCGAAAACTGGGATGTTAACATTGACATCATGGGTGTTGTCACAGCGAAGAAAGAATCAATTTGTTGTTTTACATCTAGTGTTAAAATAATAACAATTTTAATGTTTATGCAGATATTTGTGTTTTTTAACCACACTGTGGTGTACATTTTGAATCTTTGTTGGTAAATGTCACAACATGGCGTCAATTTTACTACCCCGGATTTGTGTTCAATGTAGTGGGAACTTCTGGTCTGCATTGCAGAGCCTTTTAATAAACATTGACATTATTGGAAAAATACACTCTGCAGAAGTGATTTGTGCCGCGACTTACAAAGTGGGCGAAACATCTGTTTTGAGAATTTACGTTCATAAACGGTTGATACACGAGGCATGAAGTGCAACACTAATATCCCAAGGGTTTTGTTATACGTGAGGATAACAATCACACCCGTACATGTTAAATCCGTGTGTTCGTGTACATTAGTTGGCTTTTGGCTTGTGGGTGCGCCTCCTCCGTACTTTGCTTAGCAAAAGATTCATTCCAAGTTAAGATCAATCTTAGCTCTTTGTGGAATCGGACCCTGTGAGCCGATTTCACGGAATGCTAGCATTAATCCTAACTCGGGTTAGGACGAGTAACTCGTCTGCTTAGAATGGGTTCAAGAGTCGAAACGGCTTAGGATACGGAACTTAAAGGAACACGTTGCCTTGGATCGGTCGAGTTGGTCTTTGAAAAGCGTTTGTAACCGTTTGTTAGAAAGATGTTGTAAAAGTAGAATACAATGATCCAAACAATCATGCCTCGAAATTGCGTGGTTTTCCTTTTACCTCGTCGACTAACACGGTTGGCCGTTTATGGGAGTCTCCCATAAATGGCCGACCGTGTTAGTTCTCAAAGTAAAAGGAAAACCACGCAATTTCGAGGCAAATATTTGTGAGGATCATTGTATCCTACTTTAAAAACATCTTTCCAACCATATACATTTGATAACAAACGGTTACAAACGCTTTTTATAGACCAACTCATCCGACCCAAGGCAACGTGTTGCTTTAACTCGTCCTAAGTCATAAGATTAATCCTAAGTTTTAAAGAGTTTGATGAGTTTGGTCTTACCTTGCGGTGAGAGTCGAATCCACTTAATAAATGTTTCCCCTGCAGCTCAACCACTAGCAAGTGAAACTCACGAAGATATTCTACAAGCACACAATAATTCATGAACTCAAAATGTTTCACAGAGAAGCCTTGATAGGTGTCAAATCGCAAGACAACCTTGTCACCTGTTGAAGCGAATGTTAAAAGAACGCGACGTCTTTTGTTTTTTGTTCCCAGCCTACAGCTACTGAAACCGTTCTGGCAGAAAAACTATGCAGCCTCACTGCACAACATGAAGAGCCTGTAAAAATGTCCGAGCTATAGGCCCACACGTCTAGCTCCACGGTGTTCCGTGCGTCGGTGTGCGCAGAGCAAATCGAGTGGCGATTATACACTCATCGGTAAACGGACTCGCAAACCAACTCCCTCTATCTCTTCAACGTCGTGTCATCAGACGTCACGGGGTGGACTCACTAACGCAATATAGACAAGGGCACCCGCCTACTCCATTTTATTTTGAATAATTCAGCTTTCAGGTAGCACTGCGGAGTAAACACCGGGTACACAGTCACCAGCGATACGGTGGCTGCGCATTATAGTTTGCACTCGTGACTGAACCGACACCTTTGGTTAATATCGCCTCTGCACTTGTTAGGTTTAACGCACTCCAGATTCTGTATGAGGGAAACCGTAAAAAAGAAACTAGTTCAGCAGTCTGTTTTAGAGATCATGATTATTGTATTGTATTGTATAACAATATACTTGTATTGCGCACATAATGTCCACCCGCTTGGTGTTCAAGGCGCTGCAGTAATCTATAAAAACAAAACGAAAGGAAACAGACACAACAAAATTAGTTCTTGAAAAACTGTGACATCAGATAAGTTTGAGAAGAGATTTGAATTGTGTGGTACAAAGACAATATCTAAGATTAGGTGGAGAGAGTTCCAGATGCGTGGCGCAGCTGAAAAAATACCTGTCACCCCAGGAGTGTCGAGACTTGGGTTCAATGAGGAGGAGAAGCATTCCTTTAAGTTTGAATGTTTTAATTGAATAATTTGTATAAAACCCATTGGGTCTGTCGTCCTAATTGACTTGCAATATCAATGGAATAGCGTGTAATTTTAGCCCACCTTTTATTTCATACCTACCCTACAACAATGACGTTGCAAAGCGTCGTTATCGGCCCATTATTGTTATCCCAGAATATCATAGCCTTGCTCAAGGCAGTCACATTATTCGCTCCGAAAAGACGCAGCTGTAAACCCACCCGCCGTATACCCTGTGCATGGCGTGTGCGATCACACCGAATGACCCACCCGTATACACACTGTCACATCGCACGAATACTGTTCACACAAGTCATCGCACTCGTACACCACTAACCGCATGCGGAGGCCGTCAGGCCGACAGCCTTGTCGGATCTGTATCTTCCCGTTTTAATGTGTTGTATTGAAAAAATTCCAATAGTGGACGAAATTGGGGGGGCTCGAGGATATGCTAGTATGCAGCTCATGAATATGTATATCGTTCGTCAGACCTATCAGACAACACAGGATGTGAGGCAAATGAATTATTCATTTTGACGCCCAATCACGCACTTCCCTTATCACGACCTTTGGACCCTATCATGCGTCTGTGGTGGTGGTTTGTGAGGTAAACATGTCTCGTCTTTCGCGGGCATTATGGTAATGAGCTGACCGTGGGAACTCTTCGCTTATTATAGTAATGAGGTCAGTGGCTTCAACACAGATCCCACAAGGCTGTCGGCCTGACGGCCTCCGCATGCGGATAGTGTACGGGGCATCGTGTCGTGCGATGTTACGCACAGTGAATACGGGTGGGTTTTACGCACAGTGAATACGGGTGGGTTTTTATACAGCGGCGGTCTTTTTTCGGAGTGAATAATTCGACTGCCTTGAGCAAGGCTAAGAATATCACAGTTGCACTAAAACTGTACAAACTCTACTCCCCAAACTCTACTCACAGACACAGCCAGGTTTCATTGGTAATATTGTGTATTGTTTACTCTACCTGGCTAGCAATGCAAAAACTGTCCACTATACTAATTTGACACTTTGAATTATTTCACTTTCACTCTTGTACTGGCTGGACCCGATAAGAATATGATACCAGGCTTGATCGTCAGGGTTCGATGATTTGAACACCATTGATCGATAATAATCAATATTAACAATAATCCCTCTCCTCACACAAGGCTTGAAAAGGGGGATGAGAAGTTTCAAGGTTGAGGGGGGATTAAACCTCTTGTGCTATTTGAGGATTAAGAAACGACAAAAGATACCTGAGGGTAGTTTGATGGTAACGGTAAGATTGTATTGTTATAGCCAGGACATCGTGAGACGGTTGATGCACTAAGCATGCAATTAGGATTTCAACCCAGCAGGTACTTTCTCGTCTACACTGCGAGGAAGTGGGGTGTTCAAATTTACACCAAGGGCGTTGACATATAGTTGTTATACAGATACCCAAGGGGAAATCAAAATTGACATCCAAACTTCCAGGTGTCAGCCCCTCTCCAGACTTCAGGGTCCTTGTCCCTGCCCCGACTTCCAGGCTCTAGTCCCCTTTCCAGATTTACAGGTCCCAATTTCATAGAGCTGCTAAGCACACAATTTTGCTAAGCATGAAATTTCTTCCTTGATAAAAACAGGATAACAAGCCAAATTTCCACGTGATTTTCAGGATAAGCAAACAACAGCTGAATACCAGTAACAAGCAGTATGCAACAAATGGAAATTTAGTCAATAATCCTGTTTTTATGAAGCAAGGAATTTTATGCTAAGCAAATTTTGGTGCTTAGCAGCTCAATGAAATTGGGCCCAGGTCTTTAGTCCCTGTCCAAACTCCAAGGTTTCTAGGTATCTATTGAAGTGTTGCTGGCATTGTTGGAAACTCCGTATGCACAACCCTCCCTGACCGTGTGACCCATGGGGGTGTTTGTTTAAACTTGTCATGTGAAAACATAATATTGCAACTAAATGAAGACAGGCAGAGTATACTTGACGAAACGTAGAGAACAACTAAAGTCAAGCCAGAACCAACCACCACTATTTCTGGATACATTCACATATGCGATGTCACTTATACTATTTTACTTCCTACACCATACAAGTCCTCCAATCTTACTTTTAAGTCGTTCACAATTTTAAACTTCTGAGGAAAGACAAATACCGCAAGGTATCTTCTGAGGGCTATAAACAAATACCACAATTTAATTTCTGAGGCAAAACAAATACCACAATCACGGCAAATAAAGACGGCTCAACGAGTACTGTTGAAACTTGGGTGATTTTATTTACTCTCTCTCGTAAAAAGGAGCGTCACTTGTACGAACTATTAGACTTGATTCAAGTCCCGTTCTCGTGTATGAAAGGTCCCCAAGCATCTCAACGAGTACTGTTGTTGAAACTTGTGTGATTTTATTTACACTCTCTTGTAAAAAGGAGCGTCACTTGTACGAACTATTAGACTTGATTCAAGTCCCGTTCTCGGATGAAAGGTCCCCAAGCATCTCAACGAGTACTGTTGTTGAAACTTGGGTGATTTTATTTACTCTCTCTTGTAAAAAGGAGCGTCACTTGAACGAACTATTAGACTTGATTCAAGTCCCGTTCTCGGATGAAATGTCCCCAAGCATCTCAACGAGTACTGTTGTTGAAACTTGGGTGATTTTATTTACTCTCTCTTGTAAAAAGGAGCGTCACTTGAACGAACTATTAGACTTGATTCAAGTCCCGTTCTCGGATGAAAGGTCCCCAAGCATCTCAACGAGTACTGTTGTTGAAACTTGGGTGATTTTATTTACTCTCTCTTGTAAAAAGGAGCGTCACTTGAACGAACTATTAGACTTGATTCAAGTCCCGTTCTCGGATGAAAGGTCCCCAAGCATCTCAACGAGTACTGTTGAAACTTGGGTGATTTTATTTACTCTCTCTTGTAAAAAAGGAGCGTCACTTGAACGAACTATTAGACTTGAGTCAAGTCCCGTTCTCGTATGAAAGGTCCCCAAGCATATCGCGCCAACTAGGTAACAACCCGTACGGTGCGCGCTCGCCGTCAAAATGTGTTCCCGAGAATGGACATCAGGCTGGGGGAATGCAGAGCATCACAAAAAAATAGTTTTCTGGCGATGGCACGGTATTGGGACTTGAGAGTCAAGTCTTACGAACTATTTGCTCTTTTCATCCGTTGCATCTCACAGTTCAGCAGCCGCAATCTCTTGAAGACGCAGTGACTTGAATCAAATTAACCCATGAGTAGGCTGGCGGGATGGACGCCTTTAGTCTAACGGCGTCTCCAGTCCAACCTGCAATTTATGTTGTAGCCTCATTTGGTTTGGTGAATTACTGTTGGGGGCACAGTAGGGACTCCTCAGTGTATTGAAGTGATGTAAGTTGTCGGTGATGGATTGCTCAACCCATGTTCTGAATTGGCTATGTTGTAACGGGTACTCAATTTTACCCCTACGACCATGCCATATGAGGCCATTTACAGGCAACCACTTCCAGGCAACTTCAAAGAAAAAAGCCATTCCCATTTTGATGTTCACTTTATCTTTCGTGTGGATCGCAAAACAATGTTCGCAAAAAAAATGCCCCACAAATTGGTGATGGCATCAAAATGCTGTTAGTTGCCTCCAGGTTGACCGTAAAAGTTGCATTGTGTGACGAGGCCCTTGGTCTTGCTTCAAGACAACCGTGTTACAGACTATGGGAACCAAACAACACGAGTAATGCCTTGACCGAAGGCTAGTCTTGACCCAGTCTTGGCTCAACTCTACGTTATAGCCATGCGCCTCTCTAAATATATGCATGAGTACGTAACCATTCTAACCCAAAACGAGGCCATAGGCGCATGCGCTGCAAGTGGTAATTTGGTAAGAATGTTGACGTCATGCATGAATTAAGAGAGGCAAATATTCTGGTAAGCATTGGTTCTGTTGTGCTTAGCTACTTTTTGTGCTTAAAGTAGCTCGATGAAATTGTGCCCTGTTTTGTTTAACTTTAATGAAGTTGAGATATCATGTGCTTTCGTTATCTTGTCTGGTCCAGTTCATCGGGATGTGTGTTTTTGTCAGGGGAGACAGCCCCAGCTGTTTAAGTAGATCACCATCCCGATGCCTATCACCCACACTTTTATCCGCGTTGATACCAGGTCGACCGGTGGAGGGAGAGGGTGATGAGTCCGCTAGGGGGTGTCAATCGCGTCGATTCCCGGGGATGATTCATCGGTTGGACTCAGCGGGGAGTTCGGGGGAGACGCACTTGGGGAGTGCATCGATGAAGAATGTGATGTTGCGAGATCTGCTAGCTATTCGCGGAGAAGATTCATGTGTTGTTTTTGCAGGCTAGATGGATTCTTAAAAATGTTACAGAATGCTTCATTGGCTTTGAGAGTTTCTGACATGGTACAGGGGGCTGTGCGGCACCTTGAACAACAAATTTAACCAAACACAAGTTTGTCTTAGTAAAGTGTAAAAGATCAAATAATTTTGTTTGGTAATTGTCATAGACCCTCACTTGGTGTATCCCAACACATGCCTAAAATAAATGACCCTTCCTTTAAGCTAGTTGAAGGTGAATTATTTATTCTGAACCATCCCATAGATGGAAAAATTATCGCACTGAATAAACAGAAATTGTCATTAGGGGGGGGGGGCTGACAAACTCTAATATCATTTCAGATTTCACCCACTACGTAAATTGCTGCATATCACACCTGTATCAGCTTCCAAAATTTACCTTACAAGGGGAACCAAATTTAAACAAATCCCTCGAGATTTAGCAATAGTTATACTACTATATATCTAAAAACGTCTGCGTCTTTAGTACCCCTACCTGACGGATTCGGGGGGGGGGGGGGGGCAAACAAAAACAGTCGAGCAATAATATTTTCCCGCTACGTCAGAAACAATTGGCGGGAGAAATCACAGTGTTAAAACTCAGGGCGACTCGAGCTGGGAGGATGGTGCCATTCACGGTTTGTTATTCTAATCGCACCTGTGATGCGAAGTACCAGATCCTCGTGGGATGGCGTACAGTGGAATAACAATGATTAATTCAGATATAGATGGAGATGAATACAGAAATGGACACACGGGAACTATATGTATACACAAATGCCCTCTATATGTCCGTTGCGTTTTGAATCAATATAGCTAGGAGCTTTAAAGGCATTGGACATCTTTTGTAAAATATCAAAGACCAGTGTTCTCACTTGGTGTGTCCCATGCATAGGTCTATGCATAAAATAAACCTGCGAAAATGTTGTCACAACATGATACAACCTGTGCACTTACAGCAAAATTAAACTAGCACCAATATTCAACGCATATTTTTTTCTGCACTTCAGAATTGCCATTCTAAGACATTGTGTCATGGATTTATCTTTTATGAATCACTTTTTTGTTTAACTCAATCGATTCAAATGACAACAATTCCCCATTAAAAAGCACTACGACAGTAGCAATTTTGGTGTACAGATTAAAAAGTTGCTAAGTCGATCAAATTGCCAAGTCGATCGAAACAGTGAGTGCAAACCAACGATTCTTTTCAGAACCATCCCAACTCATTAAGAGATTATCATTACATGGTGTTACCGCAAACCTTTGCTATATAATACGAAATGTCTGTCTGGATGTCAAGATTAAACTAGGTCATCACAGAAGGCGAGGTTTGAATCTTAAACTTGACTTATCCGTTATTCACGGACAATTTAAGAAGAGCTTCCTCTTTGGTATGCATCGATAGGCTCCGATAATAGGTCAATATTGCTCTGAACGAAATTTGTCACGGAAATTGTTGGTGAAATACTGATTGGAATCGTTGGGATTCCGTCGGCAAGTGGTGAGATGTTGTAACACAGCTTGAAGGCACTGGGGTGGAATTCACAAAGGTAGTCCTAACTTAGGACTAGTCCTAGGCAATGCTAAGAGATAGGACCAGTCCTAAGTTAGGATGAGTTACTGGTCCTAACTAAGGACCAGTCCTATCTCTTAGCATTGCCTAGGACTAGTCCTAAGTTAGGACTACCTTTGTGAAATCCAACCCTGGACACTAATGGTAATTACTCAAAATAAATGTTAGCACAAAAACTTATTTGGTAACGGGTAATTTCGAGCTGTTGATAGTATATAACATTGTGAGAAACGGCTTCATCTGAAGTAACGTAGTTTTTGAGAAGGAGGTAATTTGTCACTCACTAACCCGACCCCGAAGAATTCTAAGTATCACTACGTGAGGAAAATGTAATTTCACTGCACGTCCTTGAGCAAGACACTTAACCATTGCTTCGTCCTTCGGATGGGACGTAAAGCCGTTGGTCCCATGTGTTGTGTAACGCATGTAAAAGAACCCAGTGCACTTATCGAAAAGAGAAGGGGTTCGCCCCGGTGTTCCTGGTTGTGGCTGCTTAATGCGCCTTAGCACCTTGTAAACCCTTATAAGGTGCTAAATAATTGGGTCTCAGAATTCATCACTGCAATTACCTATCTTTCTGAAAGTTTGTATATACTCAGCGCCTTGAGTACCTTGTTTGGTAGATACGTGCGCTATATAAGACATCGATATTATTATTATTATATATTAATTTAATATATGTTAGATTTATGTTACTACCATACCATATTAAACTCCCAATTGTAGAAACTCTCCGTTACTCATAAACAAGTAATGTTATTCTTCTTTTTGAAATGTGGGACCTTTCCCCTTTAAATAGCACAATGTACTTGTCTTCAAGGTGATGTGGCGCAAAATTGTTATGCAGCCAATTAAACCAGGAACACCGGGCGAACCCCTTTTGTAGACATAGAATGCTGGCAGAGTTGCTGGTCCTGCCCCTTCTCCCCAAATCACTAACCCCGTTGATTGACACACCTCTAAGATGAGTGGCATGGTCCAGCTTAGGGTATCATTGCATATGAGCTGACCAGTGTGTACGATGTTGTTAAGACAATGGAAATATTAAAATACATCAGCATGTACCAACGTCCGTCTTTGCAACGAATATATTTTGAAAACATTTGAGCGAATGGTGGTTGACCCAACGGTGAACTAACTGTAACTCATTTGTGACTAATTTGTTTAATTAAAGAGCAAGCCAATAACGGACAACCCTCAGCGTTGATGCAATTAATGTGCATTCAATATGCTCAATTGTCTTGTTAACACAATGAAGTTGGTTTGCTGGACTAAATTGAATTTCCAGCCATGCCACAGCAGTTGTTGAAGCACATATTAACGGTCACAAATTGTCAAAATTAGTTACATAAATTAAGCGTCCAACACAGTCCTAGTTATGCTTATGATGATCACAGAACGTACTTTCAAGGCACTGGGGTCGATGTTACAAAGAGTTAGGACTAGTCCTAACTTAGGACTAGTCCTAGGAGATAATTGCATTGATAGTCCTAAGTTAGGACGCGCAACTGGTCCTAACTCGATATAAGACTAGTCCTTACTTTTTGTGAAATCCACCCCTGGACACCTTCAGTATTTGTCAAAGACCAGTATTCTCATTTGGTGTATCCTAACATTTGCACTAATTATTAACAATTCTGTGACAAATGGGACTCAATTGGTCGTCGCAGTTGCAAGGAAATAATCAAGAAAAAAACAACCCTGTTGCACAAAGTCAATGTGTTCTTTCAGATACCTAAAAAGGGCTTCAGTACTATCGAATTCTGCTGTAGGCTTCCCGACCAAAAGTTTGTCTTGCCATTAAAGGCAGTGGACACTATTGGTAATTACTCAAAATAATTATTAGCATAAAACCTTTCTTGGTGACGAGTAATGGGGAGAGGTTGGTGGTTTAAAACATTGTGAGAAACAGCTCCCTCTGAAGTGCCATAGTTTTCGAGAAAGAAGTAATTTCCACGAATTTGATTTCGAGACCTCAGGTTTAGAACTTGAGGTCTCGAAGTCAACCATCTAAACGCACACAACTTCGTGTGACAAGGGTGTTTTCTTCTTTCATTATTATCTCGCAACTTTGATGACCGATTGAGCTGAAATGTTCACAGGTTAGTTATTTTATGCATATGTTGAGATACACCCACTGTGATGGCTAGCCTTTGACAATTACCAATAGTGTCCACTGTCTTTACCAAGCGTGATTACCAAGCGTACACTTTCCCTTTAACAACTCACAGGCAAATGCTCCAATGAATTCCCAGGATAGCCAACATACATGGGCTCTGCATGTCAATAAGATTACATAGCTTTGAACATCATGTTTTCTGATAGATGGGCGACTGTAATAACATATATTTGTTTGACTGCTTAAATGCAAAACTGTGTCAGTTTTTCAACTCTAGCTGTCTTCAAGTGGCGCGCTATGGGGGACTATTAAACAGAGCGCGGTGAACAGAACTTTTTAAATTGTTCAACCCCCCCGTGCTGGCGTAACGATCCGTTTGGTTAACCTGGTTTTCCGTGCATTTTTAACGGCTCAATTTGAATAACTCTTTGGAGATATCCGTGTGTTTTATCGGGGTTTCTATATACCAGGAGTTCATGTTTAGTTAATGCGGTTTCTGGTGGGAGCTTAATCGAGTTTAATGCAATAGCTTCTTGGTTAATCAGGATCAACAGAAGTAACTAGGCCTCTCTGAGTGGGTATATGAATGCAAAAAGAGATGCGGATTGGATAAGTTCATTTGTGTACGAGATCATCGCTTTTTTGCGGCTTTGTTCATTGATGTTGCTGTTGATGTTTTGGTTGTTGTTGCTGCTGCTGCTTTTGCTGTCGTCGTCAGTGTTGTTGTCGTCGTTTCTATTGTCGTTATTATTGTCATTGTCGTTGTCGTTGCTGCTACAGCTGTCGCTGTCATTATGGGAGACTTTGACAGCAGACTTACCAGGTAAATGTCTATTGTTTACGTAGTTCTGAGCATGCGCACATTACCGAGAACAATGGATTTTACCTGATAAGTCTGCTGCCACCAAGCGTCCCAAAAGTCTCCCATTGCTGTCGTTTTATTCGATGCAACTTGTCTTGAAGAAACATTGCCCTGTTACTTTCGGTACTGTCATTTCCCATAGCTTGATAAGATAACTGATATGTCTAATGTTAGACAAATGTCAACCTCAAGTTGTTCTCTTTGATCTGAATGATCTCTTTGATTGAACATAACTGTATACATAGTGGCAACATACGCCCTCTAATAAAACCCAGTGATTCTTTTCTCGCCCTTTCTCGCAGCAGCGCGTTAACATAATGCATGACATCTTAATCATCGGCTCTCCTGCTTGACTCGACTCTTAGAAAAGAAGGAGAAGATATATTGCCTCGTCTACCTCTGGCGCCATGATCCCCCAGGACGGCGCAAGAGGCATTCTTACGAATGTAACATCCAATGCTTGGCTGCGCGCCCGATTAGAAATCTACACCATCTCTCTATCTCTCTTTCTTTCTTTCTTTCTTGTTTGTGTTTTTTTACTCGCGGTCAGGTTTTGATGCACGCAACAACTACAGAACGTTGAAATTCTTCCTCATTCCTCGTTATGAAACGAAACGACTTTGACATATTGAAATATCAGTTTTACTGAAGACAAGCAGCAAAGTCGGTGTTGGTGTTTGGAGTGCCAGGTTACAGAAGGCCTTTTGTAAGTTTTATGACAACGCGTATGAAATGGCCAAGCCCACCTGGGCCGAATGTCAATGGGCTCTGATGCTTGAGCACAAAAAAGCAGCTAAGCAACAAAGTTCTGCTTACCAGATTAAGGTTACCAGTTAAAATAATCAAAATACGACTGATATCCTGTTATATTTTGCTCAGAAAGAAATATTATCAAGCATCATCTTCTGTGAAAATTCTTATCTCTATGGAAATAAACTGAAATTAAACTGGTAACCTTGCTAATTTTACCAATCTGGAAAAGTGTAGATGTTGTCGTTAGATATTTGAAACATCCAATTGGTGGAATGTTGATCTAATCAAAAGGTCTGGGAGATAGATAAAATTATGAGAACATTATCTCATGCTCAAATATTGTGTACTTAAAGGCACGGGGTGGATTTCACAAAGAGTTTTAACTCGAGTTTAGGAAGAGTTACTCGTCCTATAACTTAGGACTAGCCTTAAGTTTTTGATATCTCCTAGGATTAGTCCTTAGTTAGGATTAGTCTTAACTCTTTGTGAAATCGACCCCTGGACACCTTTGGTAATTGTAAAATCAAGTATTCTCATTTGTTGTATTCCAACATTATGCACAACATAACAATATCTCTGAAAATGTGGATAATATTGGTCATCGAAGTTGCAAGAGAATAATGAAAGAAAAACACCCCAGGAGCCCACATTTTCACTCGTTCTGCAAATGTTGGGATACACCAAGTGAGGATACTGGTCGTCTGACAATTACCTAAAGTCCACACCCCGCCTAGCCAATACTCAAGGTGTAATTACAGCCAGCTTAAAAAGTACTTTTCGTAACAACGGTTTTGTTTTTGCTCCATGAGTCTGACTACTGGGATTTGCAATGTGTACTGAGCTGGTGTGCAATGATAAAATATTAAAATAATTGTTATTTTTGGAAAGAACGTTGTACTTCACGCTAATGCTAATGGCGGTAATTCTTGTCCACAAAGCTTCCAAATTGCAGACGATAACTTTGACAATACGCGTGGGTATTAGATTTGCCGCCAAAAAGTAAAGTCTTGCGTTAGTCCATGCTCGTTTCCGGGAAAACAATAGGTCTAGGTCTAGTCTGCTTTACGGTGTTCCAGACAGATCAAACATCATTAGGTAAATTGGAAAGGTTACTGTTTGTTAACTTATTACCAATCCGCACTCTTGTGCGACTGATCACTACATAACAGTGTTTGTTAAACTTTGTATCTGGTAAGTGTCTTGAGGTTATGTTTAAAGACACTGGATACTATTGGTAGTCGAAGTTGCGAGATAATAATGAAAGAAAAAACACCCATGTAAACACGGAGTTGTGTGCTCTCATATGCTTGATTTCGAGACCTCGTCAAACTACGTGATTTCGAGAAACTACGTCACTTCAGAGGGAGCTGTTTCTCATCATGTTTTATACTAACAACCTCTCCCCATTACTCGTTACCAAGTAAGGTTTTATGTTCATAATTATTTTGAGTATTAATTACCAATAGTGTCCAGTGTCTTTAAATCTCGCGAGTAATCGAAAACAAAAAATATGTTATGTCTCAGTCTTAATTTTTACAGATTTGTTGTTTTATGCATAATGTTGTGATACACCAAGTGAGAATACTGGTCTTTGACATTAACTAAAGGTTTCCAATGCCTTTAAGTGTATATATATATACAACCTTTTCGGTGCCGAATGCACTGAGTGTGTATTGCTCTATAATTCCAACCATCGACTCAGTATGGAAAAACAAAACAAAAGGTGTGCTTAATCAAACCAAGTACATCCTCTCCACTATGCTAAGGAATCCACTAGGGCCAGGTATCCCCTTCGGGGAAAATTAAATTAGCGAGCGTGGAGCGGATACAATTCCCCCGAGGATGGATGGCCGGAACCCCGGGCGGACCGACCCACTGGTCACGAGCTAACTCCTGAGATTAAATTTATTTTTTCCACGGTCGCGCGGGCAAATGATATTAGCCTTGTGCCAAATTAGGATTTAATTGCGTGAAATCACCAATGAAGGGATTACTGGATTGGTTATCACGGAGCAGGTGGATGGGTGGAGGGGGGGGGGGGGGGGGCTAAGGCTATATGTTGAGTTAGGACAATTGTATCTTTGAGAAAGAGTCTTTACAAATTTCCCACTAAAGGAATGCATATGTTTGGTAATTGAAACCTACTGTTTCAAATCCTAAGTAGGTCTATATGTTCCATAAAACTAACTTGTGAACATTTATCTCAAAAGGTGGTAGCGTTTTTGACAAATCGCCGAAAATCTGGAGCGGTTATGTCCATAAGAATAATCTGCAATTCAGGAATAGACAATCTGAGAAACATTACTGTTAGTCACGCTTCTCATTATTCAAATTTGTTGGGATAGTGAGTGATATCTTTTTCCATAACCGCAGTACTTCAAAGTGAAAAGTTCCTAAAATGCATAATACTATCCATAGCTGTTGTACTTCTTCTCACCACTTAAGTCTTTATTGACATTATTTTCATTACCATTATCAGCAGAGTGTGGGTTTGAGTCCTCCTCGAGGCCCACCTGACACAGCCTCGTTTCATAGACCCCCCCCCACGATCTCCCCAGTAATTGCAGTTGTAAATCTGAACTAACTGCAGCTTTGACTTGACCCTATACCGTCTTTCAATCAAAATATGTTTTATTCCATCACATAAGCTCGTGTGTTTCTGATCTGTGTGGGTTCGAGTCCCAGTCTTGACACTTAAATGTGTCTCGTAGCCATACATGACCTCACTACACCTTATAAGCATCTTTAATTTGGTCAAAACACAATGGAAAAGAGAATAAAACTGACCTCCTTCGATCTGTAAAGACGGAAAGGTACTACAAAAATTGTGTCTCCGTGATACAAAATTATGCGTCCGTTTCCGCAGGGTGATCCCCCCCCCCCCGCGAAACGCGACCTTCAACGGTGGTGGACGGAGAGACCAACTCGGCGCCAAGTCGCTCTTCTCACCTCAATGCGGAACTTTGATGGAATTGGGAAAATGATTTCACAGCCATTAGGCTTCTATCTCACTGAAAGATGACAGAGACCATGCAAGGTTAAGTCATTATTCAAGGACGTGCGAGAATCTCGGGCAGTTATAAGAATTTGTTAGTATTTTTCATTTATTTTTTTTCTATGAGGCGGAGCGCTTTGATTCGATACCCAAATCTTCGCACCATAAAAGTCAGTGTACTGTGAAAGTCGTATTAACCTGTGTCGTGGACGAGTGGTCTAGTTCACTGAGCTTAAGCTTTGGTGTTGTCAGCAGCAGTGGGTTCGAATCTCGGTCATGACACTTGAGCAAGGCACCTAACCCATGCTTCGTAAAAAGTTGGGAAGTAGTGCAGTTTCTTAATAACTAACCAAAAGTGTAAAGGCGTATACCATCAATCAACATTTATTTTGGCGTGTCCTTAACCAAATGTCATAGAGCTGCTAGGCACAGAAATTTGCTTAGCATAAAATTTCTTCTTTGATAAAAACAGAATTTTCAACCAAATTTCCATTTGTTGTATACTGTTTGTTACTGGTATTCAGCTTGTGTTTGCTTATCCTGAAAATCACGTGGAAATTTGGTCGGTAACCCTGTTTTTATCAAGGGAAGAAATGTCATACTAAGCAAATTGTTGTGCTTAGCAGCTCTATGAAATTGTGTCCTGGTCGAGCGTCGTTGTTCACAGGACCCAAGTTCTAGTGTTGTCAGTAGCAGAGTGTAGGTTCGAATCCCGGTCAAGACACCTGTGCCCTTGAGCGAGGCACTTGACCATAATTGCTACCAGCCAGGCGCCTACATTCCAACAGACTGTGAAGGGGGCAACCAAACCTTGTTTCAGCTTGCCCTTGTGGCAGTTGACTTGGGTCGACAGTTCAAATCGGTTGAGTGTATAGCCCCCACCCTGAAGTGGCCGTACGGCCTTGTGATGATAGAGACTATCTCATTTGTTGTTTAAAGACATTAAACACTTTCGGTAAACAGTGTTGTCCAAAGGCCCACACTTCGTGTATCACAACCTGTATATAATATAACAAACCTGTGAAAATTTAGGCTTAATCGGTCATCGGAATCGGGAGAAAATATAGGAAAAACACACCCGTCTTTCCGCACGTTTCGCCGTGTCATGACATGTGTTTAAAATAAATCCGTAATATCTAGGAGTGATAACTGTTTTAATGTTTTCTCAAAAACTAAAGCATTTCGTGGAATATTTCAAGAGAGGTCTTCCACCGTTAACTTCTGTAAACCCTGTAAGTTATTTGTAAATCTTTGAACTTTTTTTTTTTTTTTTTTTTTTTCTGTTCTGAAAGTGTCCAAAGGCTTTAAAGTTAAAAGGTAAAAGTGTCATCTACAAGGCGGCACAACCAAAAGTCCAAAATGTTTTTTATTCCAAACCCTCCCCATCACCTCGAGGTTCCACGAGTCCTTTGCTTCTGTTTGCCATTTCGGGTTCCTTTGATCTTTGGCTTCACCTTTCAGAGACAGTAATTGGAATTTGATGGCGATATTAATTTTTGTCAAAGCGGCAATTTTCTAATCTCACAGCCTCTTTGACTTTCACTTTCATAGCCAACACACCTTCGGATACTGACCACAAATTGTACATCTTATACTCCCGGGCATTGTCCTTGCAGCTATCTTACGAGGAAATCATATTTTCTTTAAGGAAGGGAGTTATCTTCCAAGATATGTGTGCATGGTTTTTGGCCCATTTCTACGGAGTGTATTTTAAAGAGACATCATGTGAAGAACAAAATCGGTGAAAAATCTTGGCTTGACAAAAACAAAATCCTCGTTTATATTTTTCCTCAAAGCGCTATGTACAAAAACAAAGCTATATGAAAGACGAAAGTCATTAGCAAAACAATGTTAAAGGGTTAAGAAAATACATGCAGCCATAGATAGGGAAAAAAGTTTTCGGAACTGTGGTTGCAATCCTATATAAATGTAAATGTGTACAGTAAAACTAACCAGCGAAAGTTTCATTCCAAAAGGTGGCTGCGTTTTGAGTAACTCGGAGCCAATGTGTCCACGCAGGCTACACAATCTGAACAATTTTTCTGACAATTTTTCTTAAATTTTGTTAGGTGGATAAAAACTGATATTTTTCCCATAATCACATTACTTCTGAATGAAATAATTCTCCAAATGCTTTACCGAAGCTGCGGTACTCAATTTCTTATGATGTTGTCATTAATTATTGTTTGAGTGATCACCAAGCGTATACCTTCCGCTTTCAGTCAAAGGATTGTCCTCTTGTCTATAAAAGTTATCTTTCAATAAAAAGTCTTCTTTTTTTACAATTTGCACCCTTTCTCTTTCAAACACCTGGCAGTCTTTGTGTGACATTATTCTTTAATGGATGATACCTTTGGCACGTTTGAGTGCATTATGTCAATAAAACATTGCTTTATCTGACAGGAATTGTGAAGATGATTAGATAAGGACACATAAAGTGACTTCCGGACAGAGTTTTCCCGGAATATGACTTTCTTAATTTGACATTTACGAAACTAAGGAAAGTGTTTTGCGTGTGAGGAGATTATCCTGCACTCGCTCGACGTTTTTTTTTTTTTTATTTGTCTCCAGTTGTTGCACTTATAACACTCTTTTTGTAGCCACCCTCATCTTTGTGCTAAACTTCCAACTCCCATAGGGCACAAAATAATCCCAGACAAAACATGTTTGAGTTGGGAGTTCTTCTTTTAAAAGCATTAAACGATTAAAACCATTCCCACCCTCCTCTTAAAAGGGTCAGTATACCTGTGTCAAAGCTTTAAATGCACTACAACACTATTGGTAAATACTAAAAATAAAAAGCTTTTAAATTTATTTGACAACAAGCAATTAAAAGCTGTTGATAGTGTATAAAACATTTGTGATATATAAGGCTCGCTCTGACTTAACGTAGATTTTGAAGGGGGAAAAAAAAGTGGTTTCGTATATTTATATTAAAGAATTTAAAAATCATGCATGAAAGCACACCACTTCGTGTGCCAATGGTGTTTTTTCTTCTATTACTCGCAACTTCGACGACGAATTCAGTTCACAGGTTTGTTGTTTTCGGCATATGTTGAGATACACCAAGATAGAAGACCGGCCTTGTGGGGCAATTCCACCAACTGAGCCGATGAATCTATACTATTAAAAGCGTAACCCGCGCCATCTTGGATTGAAAATAAGAAGGTCCAGTGGCATGGCATCCTTGTGGAAATCAACACGATTAAGTGTGTGGAATTCAATACGTTTGTGTGGTTTCAGACGTCGGGTTGCAAGTCTACAAAACCCTGACCCAAACTCCCACTTACAAGTCATCTGCTTGGAGAAAGTTTGGGCAGCGACCGTGTTTCAATCACTGGTCGATGTTGTAACCAGACTTCCTAGAAATCTTTCTGACAGGCGACTCATTGGACAGTGTTTCGCAGATGGTTCTCCGGATTGGTTCACTCATTGCCCCTTGCCTGCCCACCCGCCATTTGATCCGCCCTTTTTGGTCGGGTTACTTTCATGTTGTACTAAGCATGGTTTTCCGGATTGGTTCATTCATTGCTACGCAGGGTCGAAAGGGTCGAAGAGGCTGGGTGCCAGGACAAAACCGAAAAAAATCTCACGAATTTGCATTGAATGATTGAGGTAACTCACAGATTGATGTTTCGCACGCGCTAATGTGTCAACCACTGGTCGATGTTGTTATCAGACAGGTGACTCATTTGTTGAAAAGATTAATAGGAGAATATTTATAAAAATAAACTATTCACTTCCAAACGGCATGAGAATTATCATGATGGACAAGGATGGGATCAAACGGAAGCTTTATAATTTGGAAACATTGGGTAGGGCCGGCTATAAGTCAATGGGAAACTACACAACCATACACAAGTCAATGGACACTTCACAACCATACACAAGTCAATGGGAAGTGACACAACCATACACAAGTCAATGGGAAACTACACAGCCATACACAAGTCAATGGGAAACTACACAACCGTAGACAAGTCAATGGGAAACTAAACAACCAAACACAAGTCAATGGGAAACTACACAACCATACACAAGTCAATGGGAAACTACACAACCATACACAAGTCAATGGACACTTCACAACCATACACAAGTCAATGGGAAATGACACAACCATACACAAGTCAATGGGAAACTACACAACCATACACAAGTCAATGGACACTTCACAACCATACACAAGTCAATGGGAATTGACACAACCATACACAAGTCAATGGGAAACAACACAACCATACACAAATCAATGGGAAACTACACAACCATAAACAAGTCAATTGGACACTTAAAAACAACCATACACAAGTCAATGGGAAACTACACAACCATTCACAAGTCAATGGACACTTCACAACCATACACAAGTCAGTGGGAATTGACACAACCATACACAAGTCAATGGGAAACTACACAACCAAACACAAGTCAATGGGAAACTACACAACCATACACAAGTCAATGGGAAACTACACAACCATACACAAGTCAATGGTAAACAACACAACCATACACAAGTCAATGGGAAACTTTACAACCATAAACAAGTCAATTGGACACTTAAAACAACCATACACAAGTCAATGGGAAACTACACAACCATACACAAGTCAATGGACACTTCACAACCATACACAAGACAATGGGAATTGACACAACCATACACAAGTCAATGGGAAACTACACAACCAAACACAAGTCAATGGGAAACTACACAACCATACACAAGTCAATGGGAAACAACACAACCATACACAAGTCATTAACCATACATAAGTCAATGGGAAACTACACAACCATACACAAGTCAATGGGAAACTACACAACCATACACAAGTCAATGGGAAACTATACAACCATACACAAGTCAATGGGAAACTACACAACCATACACAAGTCAATGGACCTTTCACAACCATACACAAGTCAATGGGAAGCGACACAACCATACACAAGTCAATGGGAAACTACACAACCATACACAAGTCAATGGGAAATTACACAAACATACACAAGTCAATGGGAAACTACACAACCATACACAAGTCAATGGGAAACTACACAACCATACACAAGTCAATGGGAAACTACACAACCATAAACAAGTCAATAGGACACTTAACACAACCATACACACGTCAATGGGAAACTACACAACCATACACAAGTCAATGGACACTTCACAACCATACACAAGTCAATGGGAAACTACACAACCATACACAAGTCAACGGACACTTCACAACCATACACAAGTCAATGGGAAGTGACACAACCATACACAAGTCAATGGGAAACTACACAACCATACACAAGTCAATGGGAAACTACACAACCATACACAAGTCAATGGGAAATTACACAACCATACACAAGTCAATGGGAAACTACACAACCATAAACAAGTCATTGGGAAACTACACAACCATACACAAGTCAATGGGAAACTACACAACCATAAACAAGTCAATAGGACACTTAATACAACCATACACACGTCAATGGGAAACTACACAACCATACACAAGTCAATGGACACTTCACAACTATACACAAGTCAATGGGAAACTACACAACCGTACACAAGTCAACGGACACTTCACAACCATACACAAGTCAATGGGAATTGACACAACCATACACAAGTCAATGGGAAACAACACAACCATACACAAGTCAATGGGAAACTACACAACCATACACAAGTCAATGGGAAACTACACAACCATACACAAGTCATGGGACACTTCACAACCATACACAAGTTTTGGTAGTGTAGTAAAAAAGAAACTTTAGTTATTGCTGGCGAACGGTCAGTTTCACCTATCAACGCTGATTTGAAAAACGTGTAGCGTTGAGGAGGCCCAAAATGTTAGACCCCTTTAAGGGCTCACGGGGGAGCCTTATAGTTTCTCAGAGATGCCAAGTCAAAGAGCCAGCTATGCGTGAGATTTTTCAAAGCTCAACCTCCCCCCCCCGAAAAAATTGCCAGTTTAAGAAGGCCTTTCGAAATCGCCTGCCAACTTTTCTTTTTAATTCATTTTTTTTTTTTATAAAAAACAATCAGAAACTTAATTGTGGACAAAAAAGTGTTCCAAAATGCATCAGAAACCTCTTCATAATAATTAAAACTAACATGAGGTACACAGAATATGTTGATGGTTAATGTGGAGATACGATTGTGTCAGATTATTTCCTTCCAAACTAAAAAAGTCAATGGGAAACTACACAACCATACACAAGTCAATGGGAAACTACACAACCATACACAAGTCAATGGGAAACAACACAACCATACACAAGTCATTAACCATACTGAGTCAATGGGAAACTACACAACCATACACAAGTCAATGGGAAACTACACAACCACACACAAGTCAATGGGAAACTAAACAACCATACACAAGTCAATGGGAAACTACACAACCATACACAAGTCAATGGACACTTCTAAACCATACACAAGTTAATGGGAAACTACACAACCATACACAAGTCAATGGGGAACTACACAACCATACACAAGTCAATGGACCTTTCACAACCATACACAAGTCAATGGGAAGCGACACAACCATACACAAGTCAATGGGAAACTACACAACCATACACAAGTCAATGGGAAATTACACAAACATACACAAGTCAATGGGAAACTACACAATCATACACAAGTCAGTGGGAAACTACACAACCATACACAAGTCAATGGGAAACTACACAACCATAAACAAGTCAATAGGACACTTAATACAACCATACACACGTCAATGGGAAACTACACAACCATACACAAGTCAATGGACACTTCACAACCATACACAAGTCAATCGGAAACTACACAACCATACACAAGTCAACGGACACTTCACAACCATACACAAGTCAATGGGAATTGACACAACCATACACAAGTCAATGGGAAACAACACAACCATACACAAGTCAATGGGAAACTACACAACCATACACAAGTCAATGGGAAACTACACAACCATACACAAGTCAGTGGACACTTCACAACCATACACAAGTGTTGGTAGTGTAGTACAAAAGAAACTTTAGTTGTTGCTGGCTAACGGTCAGTTTCACCTATCAACGCTGATTTGAAAAACGTGTAGCGTTGAGGAGGCCCAAAATATTAGACCCCTTTAAGGGCTCACGGGGGAGCCTTATAGTTCCTCAGAGATGCCAAGTCCAGAAGCCAGCTATGCGTGAGATTTTTCAAAGCTAAACCCCCCCCCCGAAAAAAAATGCCAGTTGAAGAAGGCCTTTCTAAATCGCCTCCCAACTTTTTTTTTTTAATTCATTTTTTTTCTATAAAAAACAATCAGAAACTTAATTGTGGACAAAAAAGTGTTCCAAAAATGCATCAAAAACCTCTTCATAATAATTAAAACTAACATGAGGTACACAGAATACGTTGATGGTTATTGTGGAGGTACGATTGTGTCAGATTATTTCCTTCCAAACTAAAAAAGTCAATTGGAAACTACACAACCATACACAAGTCAATAGGAAACTACACAACCATACACAAGTCAATGGGAAACTACACAACCATACACAAGTCAATGGGAAACTACACAACCATACACATGTCAATGGGAAAATACACAACCATACACAAGTCAATGGGAAACTACACAACCATACACAAGTCAATGGGAAACTACACAACCATACACAAGTCAATGGGAATCATCACAACCATACACAAGTCAATGGACACTTCACAACCATACACAAGTCAATGGGTAACTACACAACCATACACAAGTCAATGGACACTTCACAACCATACACAAGTCAATGGGAAGTGACACAACCATACACAAGTTAATGGGAAACTACACAACCATACACAAGTCAATGGGAAACTACACAACCATACACAAGTCAATGGGAAACTACACAACCATACACAAGTCAATGGGAAACTACACAACCATACACAAGTCAATGGGAAACTACACAATCATACCCAAGTCAATGGACACTTCACAACCATACACAAGTCAATGGGAATTGACACAACCATACACATTTAAATGGGAAACTACACAACCATACACAAGTCAATGGGAATATACGCAACCATACACAAGTCCAGAAGCCAGCTATGCGTGAGATTTTTAAAAGCTCAACCCCCCCCCCCTGAAAAAAAATTGCCAGTTTAAGAAGGCCTTTCAAAATCGCCTCCCAACTTTTTTTTTTTTTAAATCAGAAATTTAATTATGGACAAAAAAGTGTTCCAAAATGCATTAAAAACCTCTTCATAATAACATGAGGTACACAGAATATGTTGATGGTTAATGTGGAGGTACGATTGTGTCAGATTATTTCCTTCCAAACTAGTTGAGGTTGATGCATAGTTTAACCCAGATACTTTTGCCTTGTCTAAAATACAGTTTGAACTAACACTCTATGACCCGAGTAACCGCGGGGAAACTGAGTAACACAAATGGCGGTAGGATGACACAAAAGCATAGCCTATCTCAAGGATCCCCCTCCTTCTTTCACCAGGTGCAATGATAATTTGGGCGGGAAAAACCTCAAAGTGAAAAACAGCCGCGTATTTAATGTGATTTGCTCATCTAATATTTCTTCCAATGACCATAATTGCTCTGGAACGGATCCGTGGATCCCTGTGGATGGGGGAAAGATTGGCGGTTTTTTAAATTATGTAATGAGGCAGGAATGTCAGGAACTTGCGACTGGTTTCTTTTTTGTTTCTTGTCCTTTTTCTTCTTCTTCCTCGTCTTCTAACTGTTTTTCTTGGTAAAACCTTAGAAAGTTCACTGGAGGTGTTTTATCATTCAAGTTGTTTATTTTTAAAATGTCTTGCCGTTATGTAGGGTTCCCCTCCTGTATTTTAATGATTTTAGTTGTTCATGTGTGAATATAGCGATCGGTTAAAAATTTCCTTTTTATTGTTCATTGATTAATGTTTATTGCTTTTAAAAAATGCACTGTATAATTGACGCAGTTAAGCCATTGGCTACGTGTTTAATTTTAATAAACCATCAACAATAAAATAAAAAAAAAAATAATAATAATAATATAGTCACACATTTTGCGATTCTGCATGCTGTTTTGGAACCCGTTTTCAGAAGAAAAATATTTCGAAACCATGTAAAATAAAATCAAACCTTTGTTTTATTTTCACCTGGACGAATTCCAAGTACAAGTTCTCTTTCCAGATCCATAGAAGACAAGACAAGAGACAAGACAAGACAAGACTTCCGTTTCAATCTCACTTTCATTGAAAGCCATCTATAACCTTAAAATGCAAGAACAAGGATTTACACGACCCAAACGAAATGTAAGAGGGGAAATATGGTAAATAATTCCCTCATAGAATTCAGCCAGCCCTAGCAGCTGTTTTGGAATCGAATTAATTTCGACTTGTTGTCCTAAGGCACGATCAGCCTCGACGGTTTCGCAAAGGGCCTTTCCATTGTAATGATTTAGATAGATATTTAGAGAGAGAAGGGGAGAGACAAAAAAGGCGGAAGAGGACACGGCTAATGTAGTTTAAAGCAGATTAGACGTCCAGCTCTCTTCTGCTTCTGTACTTTCAAACAGGGAATACTGTCACTTTAGTACGCCATTATAGACAACCGTCTGTAGTTGGATAGCGGTTTTTTCTCTCTCTTTCATGATGAGCCGGTATTCTTCGCAGACGGGTGATGGGAAGGTTTTGGTAATAACTTGTGGAAGCCAGGACGAATAACAAAAACATCGGATCGATTAGACTGCATTGATTTGTGGGGTTTGATTAAGCGGTGTGAGGAGAGGGGGACGTTAATAAGAATGTAGAGTAAAGTGCTGTGAAAACAGATCATGTAATAAGAAAGTGTTCTATAAAAGAGAAATGGCTTTCGGGGGGTTGGGGAAGCGTGTGATCGATTTTTCTTTTTGAAGGGCTGAGCGTAGAGGTATGGTGCAAGTGGTTCTTATTATTTGTTTGTTAAATATATTTCATTTGAATTACAATTGTCTAGCTTTCCGAAACCAGAAGCAATGGAAAAAAATATATTAATTGGAAGTGAGTCATCGCCAAATAACAGTTTAATGTGGTTCAAGATTGTAAGCCGTTCTGTAAAGGGAACATCCATTCAAACCAGTGGTGTGTCCGTGCCCCCCCCCCCCGATTTATTGAGATTAATAGATTGTCAATGGTTAAAAAAAAAATGCAAATACAAATTACAATAAAATTTTCAACAACAACAACAACAACAACAACAACAACAACAACAACAACAACAACAACAACAACAACAACAACAACAACAACAACAACAACAACAACAACAACAACAACAACAACAACAACAACAACAACAACAACAACAACAACAACAACAACAACAACAACAACAACAACAACAACAACAACAACAACAACAACAACAACAACAACAACAACAACAACAACAACAACAACAACAACAACAACAACAACAACAACAACAACAACAACAACAACAACAACAACAACAACAACAACAACAACAACAACAACAACAACTAAACCATAAAACTCGCTGTAGAAACCTCAGCCATTAGTCACTCCCGTTCGAGAAAGGGTCTCTTATGTGTTGCTATTTGCTAGCAAGATTGTGAATTTCTGCTTACCGACTTTGCTAGCAAGATTGAGAATTTCTGCTTACCGACTTTGCTAAGCACGATTGTGAAAATGTGGTGCAGCTATTCGGATATTAATATAGCCGATGTGGCGTGCGTTAACCCACTTGCATTGTCAAGTGACGAAAATGTTACAAGAGAAGCCGGTATCAATAAGTGAAAAGTTACACGATGATCGCATATTAAGTAGCGGGGATACGTGCACCTTGCACGCCGTGAAACGACACCGTCAAGTAGTACACTCGACTCCTCTGGACACGGTGTATGTTTCCACTGCGAGGTGTACGGCACCGTTAACATGACCAGCGGTCAGCGCGTTGACCCCGGCCCCGCTAGCTTGAATGCAGCCCAACTCCTCCCAGTCCCATCCAGTAACAAGACCCTGTTCCTCCAGAAGGCGATCAGAGCATACTGATCGAAACGTCGAGTCGAAACCAATACGGTTCTTCTCAGAACCATAACACCCCAACTCTGTATGAGATTATCATTACATGTTGTTACCGCTTTAATATCGTTTTTTAACCATGCAAAGTTTTAAATCCTGCTTAAAATCCTCTTTTCCTTTCCCATAAAATTACTCTAATAAAGTTCCACTCTCTTGTAACTTGAGTTTTTCATTTTTGCCAGGGCTGAGATGAGCGGTCATCAAGTGCAGCTTCAGCCAATGATACTGACCGCTCAGGCCAACTGGCCCTGCGGTCTTTATTTGCCCTCTTTGTAATGTCATCCATTCTGGCTGACTCGAGCTTCGCTGACTCTCAGCATTTCTACTGATTCAATATTCAGCGTCATAACTGCACCTGAAGTATTGGTGTTGAAAATTACCGTAATTGTACCGTTAAGATCTTTAGTAATGATAATTTACTCCCAATGTATTATACTTGATTTGAAAACTCATTATCTGACTGAGGTCTGAGCTTTTTTGTCTCAGATTTTATAAAAATAATATTTACTATTTAGGGACATAATGACCGGTCAACAAAATTATTAATGACCGCCTTTCGTCAATTTGCGACTAATCCGTAATTATTGTAGGTGTTGATATTACACGGTCCGAAAGGAGGGCATTAGTATGCACTGATATTGATAATGACTGGTCAGTAGCATGAATAATGTATTGCTCGGTCGTTTGGTGTAGTCTCACTTTCTCCCAACCACTCAAATTATTGCCTTTGATTGTTTTAGGTGTTTGTAATTTGCGCAGTTGTGTATTGCGTGAGTTTAATGAAGGTCAACTGCAAATCCTTAATGACCGACACTCGCCTTAACAGGTCATTAAAAACTTAATTTATAGAGCTGCTGAGCACCGAATCGTGTATTGCTGCTAAAAAATAAAATTCTCCTTGCAAATGGTACAGCTATAGGTCACCGGTTGAACTTATTACGTAAACTTTACATGTAAGGTAGTACGGCTGATGTCGTGTTGGCTGTTAGCCCCTGCTAAGCACAAACACAGTTTTGCTTACCCAGAGAAAGATAACCAGCCAAAATAGCATTCCTCTTGTACCACCTCTGGCTGGTATCGTTCTAATTGTTGCTTAGTAGAAAACAGCTATTACACGGAGCAGATTTTTGACATCTTTTGATCATCACCGAACCGACCCACTGATTGCCCAGGATTGCACTCTTACTAGCCTCCGCTCGTGCAGAAAGGTATATGTTCTAATTATCAAGGGTGTTTCATTCTCCCGGTCAGTTACACCCAACACTATTTACCTTCTTCAGTGGAGACTAACTGTAATTTATTCATGATTATTTTTCACTTCGGATGTCACGCTTCAATCGGTGCGTCAGACCGTGGAAAATGTATTCCGAATCATTTGAATACACTCTAAAATCACGCTCTTTATTCTTATAATGGCATGGTTTGGTTGAAAAAGATAGCACTCATTTTAAAGGCAGTGGACACTATTGGTAATTGTCAAAGACTAGCCTTCACAGTTGGTGTATCTCAACATATGCATAAAATAACAAACCTGTGAAAATTTGAGCTCAATCGGTCATCGAACTTGCGAGATAATAATGAAAGAAAAAACAACCCTTGTCACACGAAGTTGAGTGCGTTTAGATCGAGACCTCAAGTTCTAAACTTGAGGTCTTGAAATCAAATTCGTGGAAATTACTTCTTTCTCGAAAACTATGGCACTTCAGAGGGAGCTGTGTCTCACAATGTTTTACCATCAACTTCTCCCCCATTACTCGTCACCAAGAAAGGTTTTATGCTAATAATTATTGTGAGTAATTACCAATAGTGTCCACTGCCTTTAAAGGTATAGGGTTGTATCATTGGGTATTACTCCAAAATTAGCGTCTTAGCAATTTACTTTGTAAAGTAAAGCACTGCAGCTAATATGATAATGTATAGCAATAAAGGCAGTGGACACTATTGGTAAATACTCAAAATAATTATCAGCATAAAACCTCACTTGGTAACGAGTAATGGGGAGAGGTTGATAGTATAAAACATTGTGAGAAACGGCTCCCTCTGAAGTGACGTAGTTTTCGAGAAAGAAGTAATTTTCCACGAATTTGATTTCGAGACCTCAAGTTTAGAACTTGAGGTCTCGAAATCAACCATCTAAACGCACACAACTTCGTGTGACAAGGGTGTTTTTCTGTCATTATTATCTCGCAACTTCGACGACCAATTGAGCTCAAATTTTCACAGGTTTGTTATTTCATGCTTTTGTTGAGATACACTATTAAGTGAGAAGACTGGTCTTGACAATTACCAATAGTGTCCACTGTCTTTAATTGACAATTTTTTTTTCACAAGAATGTGGTTTTAGAGAGACTTGGGATCGACTCTCTATAATTATGTACTTTTACCTGATAACTATATGGCTTGAATTGGATGGTTATTCATTTTAAAGGCAATGTATACCTTTGGTAATTATTCCAAAAATTCATGACCATAGCAAAATGTGATTTAAACTGCCTCTAGCTACCGGGCAATCTCGGTGGTCTAGTTGGCGAGACATCTGCTTTAGAATGTCAAAGGTCGTAAGTTGTTTTCACAGGACTCGGGAAGGTAACGAATAGCAGTGCTTAAAGGCAGTGGACACTATTGGTAATTGTCAAAGACTAGTCCTAACAGTTGATGTATCTCAACATATGCATAAAATAACAAACCTGTGAAAATTGGAGCTCAATCGGTCATCGAAGTTGCGAGATAATAATGAAAGAAAAATAACACTTGTCAAACGAAGTTGTGTGCGTTTAGATGGTTGATTTAGAGACATCAAGTTCTAAATCTGAGGTCTCGAAATCAAATTCATGGAAAATTACTTCTTTCTCGAAAACTATGGCACTCAGAGGGAGCCGTTTCTCACAATGTTTTATACCATCAACCCTCCCCATTACTTGCCACCAAGAAAGGTTTTATGGCAATAATTATTTTGAGTAATTACCAATTGTGTCCACTGCCTTTAAAACACATTCGTGATAAGGATAAAACGAACTAAATTTTATTCACCTGGTATGAATCGCTGCCGCTAATGATAATGTATGACATTTTAACAATTTCCTTCAATGGAACGTGGTTATACACAAAGGATTCAAATAGACTTCAATCTGAAAATCATTTGAAAAGCGTTTCATGCAAGAAACGTTTCTCAGTTTGTGTATTCAGTGGAGTGTTCTCCATGCGTGGACGTAATTTTCTGCAATATTATCTACACAAAAAACAGGGTAATGTCTTCTACAATATGGTAGTGGACTTCGGAACAGAACATAAGTTAAAAAAGATCGTGCAGAAAGGGACAAGACAAACAAGCACAGGTAAATCATAAATTGCTCTTAGGAAATGGAAAAGTTCAAAAAAAAAAAATTAATACGCGACGAGGGTTAGGGGAATTTCTATCAGTCGACCCGTAGATACTTCCTTGAAAATGGAGATCATTTACATTTAGTCCGAAAAAAACGACAAAATAGCTCATAAAAAACAGAGTTGTCTGGAATTCTGTCTATATTAAGGTATATAAACATAAACTGTCTAGGAGTTGTTTTGGGGAAGAATAACTTAAGTTTCCGATTCGTCTCTTTTCAGGGAAGAGAGAAGCATTTCACAAAGAAGGCCCCCATAAAAGACGGGTCCTCTTTCTAAGAGAGAATATTTCTGCTGATTAAAGTTATTCAATCCAGTGAAATTCAATCCACTCCATTCCTTTTAATAAAATTTGATCATTCCGATGCCTTTACCTTGAGAAAAGAAAATTCATTAATACAACAGTCATGCTCGGAAAAAGGGGTCGTAACTCTTTTACGCGGGAAAACAATAAAGAAAGTCTGATGCAACACTTGGCGCTTTATACACTTTCGGTAAAGTAGGGGCGTGTGGACGTGATCGCTGTCGTGCTCTTATATAATTGATGAGCCACGCGATGATCATAAATTTTGTTTTCAAGGATTCCTTATCCAAGCTCATTCCATACACAATATTTTGTGCAAATTGTTTCTGATGGTTTTGGTCGAGAGGTCTTCTACTTCTATGATCGTATTACATACTTTTTTTAAGCCATGGGATAATATTTTATATTCAGTATATATCCTTGAATGACTGGCGCCTCCCATACGATTTTTCACTATTGATTTACCAACCGGTACGTCAGTCACGTGAGTGGTCATGCGCACTCAATGAGATGGGATGATCAGGGTTTCGCAAGAGGGCGCTGTTGATAGCCGTTATAGACCTTTTCGCAAATACTGGGGCGCGCGCGTAAAGCTTGGAATTAGGTGCATTGTGGTCTAGCTGATTACAAATTTGATTCATATATATCCCACAATGCACCTCATTCAACAGTCTGCGCTTGCGCATTGGTATTTGCGATAAGGTCTATGTTGAGAGAGTTGTGATAAACTTGAGATTATTTAGATGCATTTTTTGAAGCAACAAACTATGAACAAACTCATGTATGCACACTTAGGCTAAACTGAAGTTAGGGTTGTTGTGTGGATGAAGCCTTTCTGAGACATCTAAAACCACACAGTCCTATGCAACTTTTAATGTTGTTTTTTCGTTCGTTATTTTTTTGCAATTTCGATGACTAGCTTTAGCAATAATATTCATAGTGTTTGCTACTGTTTCCCCCCTTGCTTGCTGCACGTAAGCGGGGAATCGTGATCGTAAGCGCAGAATTCCGCGGTAAGCAGAGCCATGAAATTGGGCCCAGATGGATTCAGGGCTTACAATATTACCAATATTGGCAACAAAAATACAGGCCTATATATAAATTGTATAGGAAAATCTGATGGGTCTTGAGGGAGAAAGAACGCACTTTTCCCTAAAAGCGAACATAAAATTTTACCCTCCATTCAAGTAATTGTCTGTGTGTTCTATTTCCTTAAGATACAAATAGCTATCAACATAACTTTTTCTCAGAAGTAAAGGAGAGTGATCAGCCACCCACGGAAGAACACATAAGGTTGCCCTTTCGCGAACAATAAAATCACTCACTGGGGATACTTTATTTAGATGCGTAATCAAGCCACACAACAATACTCATGAAACCCGGGGTATAACGAATTTCTAAAACGATCTACGTCGCCAAATAAACACACAGTTTTTGAACGAGCATTGACCCAATACCTGTAATGTGAAAACGTATGGTTTTATTTGCTCTGCTGAAGTTGTTTTTGTCCTGTGTTTTTACGTTGTAGACCTCTTTGTTTTTACTTTCTGAAACAGTTCCTTTACGTTTTCATTAATGCTATTTTAATAAAAATTATTCAAGTAGAACATTGCATCTGTGGGCAAAATATGATTGTCAACCAATCTTTGAAATGTACCCACAGACGCTCGCATGGTAATCGTTTATTGGACTGAACCACCAGTAGCACTAGTCTCATCTACACAATTTCAAACAGTGTTCTCATTAACATATTCCTAACAGTAGCACTAGTCTCATTTACATATTATTCCCAACAAAAGAACTGTATATTTCAACTGGACGTTTTGATCAGTATGCTCTGATCGTCTTGTGGAGAATGCTGCTGGAACTTTGTTTGAGCCTGCGACTCTCGCATATTTCCATTGCCATAGCATTCTCGTCATTATGAACTCTACATTTTTTGAGAGTTTCAGGCCAGAATCGATTCTGAGTGGACGTGTAACAGTATCTTCTTATTTTCCCCCCTCCCCTGTACAATGATTATTTACATGTTTTGTCTGTTATGGGCAATTTGAAACTGCGAGGCAACCATCGATCAAGTTTGTTGAAGCGAGCCGTGAGTTGTTTGCTAATGATTACAGAGTGGTCATTTTGTTTTGTTGAACATACCTTAGAACATACCTTGAAGGCCAAACTATCACCTACAGTTGATTTGATGAGAAGTGTGGCAGGGAACGGGGCTTGCTTGCCCATTAAAACTCTAAATTGAGCTGAAGGGCCAATAAATTAACCCATATAATCACTAATTAGGTAATTTTTTCATAGTGTTAGGATTGAGGGTTATATTCCTTGATATCCTAGAATGGACCAGAGGGGGTAAGGTCCCAGATTTTTTTAGATTTTTTTTTTTTTTTTGAATTCTTTTCAAATATATCTTGGATGGTGGCCCTTTATCAATGGCTCGCAGGGATAAATTCAGCGTGTTGCCATGCCACGCTCTTTTAGGGAGAAACAACATTTTGCACAATACTAATAAAAAGATTCATTATGTACTGTATTCAAACAAGGAACATGACAAAGGTCTCTTACAGAAATTGTAACAGATTTATTGTGTATGTTTGGTAATTGGAACCCACTGTTTGTTTCAATCATAATTTTATATTATATCAGATGTTCAGGCCATACAGAACACACACAAAAGTCACAAGTTTGGGTTTTGGCAGGAAGGACGGTTGTTTGTTCAGCTTTTGTGCCATTTATGTGAGCAATCCTGGTACGTCATTAAACTGTTATATCAAGATCCCATGCTATATCAAACGATACCAATCCCGGTTCCGCTGTAGTGACTACCTCGTTCCCCGGTGATCTTTAAAGCTCAGCTGTTGCGACAACCTCGTTCCCTTGTGTTTTTAGCCCAGAAAAGAGAGTCTGTTGCTACTACTGATAAATAAATATCTTTTGATACCCAAGCTCTATAAAATGGTAACTACAAATCTGAAATATTGACCGGTGAATTTGCATAATATTGACCGTTGCTTAAAACAACACAGGGGGTACGATACCTGTGCGTGTTTACAAAGACGCTTTATAGACGCTTTATTACAATATTGACACTACGGTGTCCCCAATGAGACCATCACATCAAGGTAAATTTCTATTCCGTAAACAAACATCTGATCAAGTTGATAAAGTTGACATGGTTCTTAAAAAAATAAATAGTAGCAAGAGACCGAGAAGGCCAGTGTGTTTTCGTGGGACCACGCTCCTATGTCACCACGTATACTGGCTCAACTTATTTAAACAAACAGACAGAAATGACAACGGCAGGAGGTCGTACGTCCCGGGCAGTAAAAATATACCTTAATGATGATGCCTCCATCTTGGTCAAGTTCCTCGGATCAAATAACACTAATGAATGCTCATTTTGCAAATAGGAACCAGACTGTTTTGTTCTTCCAGCCTCGGTTTCGTAACATTGATGTCAATGTGGGAAATTCAAGATGGCTGCACTATGACAAAAGTGCATAGAGATCAATGAGCCACACGAACCCTTTGGTAGGAGGTGCGTCACCGCATTGCATCTGTGCACCTAGACTTGATTCAAGTCCCATTCTCGTGTGAGAGGTCCCTAAGCATATCGCGCCAACTACACTTCTAGCAAACAATCTGTACAGCAGTGCGCGCTCGCCATCAAAATGTGGTCCCGGAACAGTTAGGGGATTGTACTATTTTATGTGATGACACTGGATTGGGACTTGAGTCAAGTCTACTGTGCACCACACACGGCTGCACTGTGTACCACCAGTGTACAATGCGGCGACGCACCTCCTTCCAAAGGGTTCGCATGGCTCATTGATCTTTATAGACCTTTGTCATGGTGCAGGAGGGGATTGTATACGTTTTCTGGTGATGACACGGGATTGTGACTTGAGTCAAGTCTACTGTGCGCCACACACGGCTGCACTGTCTCGCTGCAACTCCCTGACCACCCATGGACACATGGACCATACGACCCGTTAGTTCAGCTGCACAGACCTTGCATATAAATGGCAATATATCTGTCGATACACCAGATTACGCGTCTAATTCTGTATGCAAATAGCTGACAATTTAGACAGGTTTCCTCCCTCTCCACCTGCATATAAACAAAATACTGCAGAGCTTGACGACTGTTTGTTGTTCACGGTTTGTCTAACCCAGAGTTGAGAGCCAACTCTAACTTGCGATAGAAATTACCTCTTTCTCAAAAACTACGTTACTTCTGAGGGAGTCGTTTCTCGCAAAGATTTTTCTACTATCAACAGCTCGCTATTACTAGGACAATTAACAATTCTTTAATATAAAAAACTACAGAGCTTGACTACTGTTTGTTCACGGTTTGTCTAACCTAGAGTTGAGAGCCAACTCTAATTTGAGTGAAAAATTACCTCTTTCTCAAAAGCTACGTTACTTCGTGAGGGAGTCGTTTCTAGCATCGTTTTATACTATCAACAGCTCCCTATTAACAGTTGAGTAATTAAGTGCCCGGTACCTTTAAAGGAATGATATCCTTTGGTAATTACTCCATAAACTAACGACTGCTAAAACTGTCTCAGCTCCCTTGTGAGTATACAACCCGGGCTTTGCCATGCACAATATCAACCTCTACCCTCGCAGGTATAGCCGACCGTTTATACACCTGGTTGGAGAGAAGCAATTCTGGTAAAGTATCCTGCTCACGGAGCACAAGTGTCACGACCGGGACCCAAATCCACACTCCGACGACTTAACCACCAGAACTTGAATTCGATGCTCTAAACCAATCGGCCATGACACAATAAACTATTTGTTGAGTAGAACATTTTCTGCGAATGTGTGTATTCACTCATTGCTGTACATGAAAGGAGCCATAACATAAGAATATCAAAATTTGCTGAGACATAAAACAGCCGTACAACAAAAGCTCAAATCTCGCTTTTGAATTCCCATAAGGAGGAGAGTTTTGAAACAGCAGTTGAAAGGTCCGATCGACCGAACGGTGAAAAAAAAATCGAATTTTTTTTACGCGCGTTGTTTGTCTTGTGTAAATAGGCCTCATTCAGATTGGGAGCAAATACAGCAATAATCAACGTGTTTAAAAACGTAAATGAAGCGTATCGTTTTTTCATCAAAGATCTGGCCAACATTAAAAGGTTGAACAAAAAAGGGTCATTAGTATTGGACCCATGTTCCGTAACTATTGACAGTCTGTGATACATGTTTTACGTGCAGTTTTCACTGTATGCTATGGGAGTTTATTTAGTGGAGTTCACCCACAATGTTACCTCTTTCATTATGGCATCAATGTGTTAGAAATAGTGATGAGGGCACACGAATACCACTTGCCGCACACCTTAAAGGCACTGGACACTGTTGGTAGTTACTTAAAACAAATAATATATGCAAAAAAATGACCTGGTAACGAGCAATTAGGAATGAAAAACGGCCTCCTTCTGAAGTAACGGAGTTTTTAAGAAAGAGGTAATTTGCCACTCATATAATAAAATACTTCAGGCCCGAGATCTTTTAGTATTCATCTGAAAACACACAATGTGCAAAAAGGGTGTTTTTCTTTCATTACTCTCTTGGAACAACTTTGATGACCACTTGAGTACAAACTTTTTACAGATTCGTTATTTTATGCATTTTATGATAATTATTATATCAAGTGAGAATACCTGTCTTTGACCATTACCAAACGTGTCCAGCGCCTTTAACTCCTCCATTATGAAATCAATTTGCTCGAATGGGTGATTAGGGCACACGAATACCAATTGACGCCCGCCCTCAAGGAGCTTCATTGCTAACCTGACCACGGATATACAGTGCCTCAAGCGTGAATGATACATCCTACCCATTGAGGTTCATGCATTATGTAGCATGCATGCCCAACCCTCGAGCTTTGAGGGTGTCCAATCCACCCTCGAAGACTAAATGAACCAGACGAGATTGCAGGAGAGCTTTATGAATATTGAGAATGTGTAGAGCCTATTGAGGGTTAAAGTGGGAATGTCAAGGAACTGATGTACACAATCTGGTGCGTTGAGGTTCTTGATTGCGTGAGGTTTAAAAGTGTACCCTCAAGACAGTTTGAGGCGAGAATGCAGCTGTGGGTTCGATTGGACTTGTTTGAGGGTTAGTGTACTTTATCATCCATTTTGGATATATCTTTAATACACTTGAAGTCCTGGCGACAAACAACTCTTGAAGTCTGATGCTAAAAATACAAAAGAGCCTTATTATTCAGTCATTGCGGTACCTCTTGTACTTCAAGCCATAGATTAGCCGCAGTATCTCTCTAATATATTCAGTGAACATGCAGGAGGCATATGAGTTATTTCAAGCCATAGATTAACCACAGTACCTCTTCAATACGGTGAACATACAGGAGGCATATATGAGTTATTTCAAGCCATAGATTAGCCGCGGTACCTCTTCAATACGGTGAACACACTCAAACACACACGATTCATGAAGCTAACGTACTACGCTACGGTGTGGAAACGCAATTGACCGATTAATTGAGTCAGCTGACGCGGAGGGCATCCTTACGACAAGTATCACACAAAAGGTTAAACCAATAACATTAATTGCATTTTGTTTGGATTACTGGTTTGTTGATCAAATCCAAACTGAACCAGACACTTGGCTTGGCTAATGCTTGGGTTTAACCACTATCCAACGTACGTCCCGTGGAATTTCCAATATGTGAGTATTTTTTTAATTTCCTACATAGTATATCAATAAAAAATTGCATAAAATCAGCTAGGATCTAAAAAATCATAATGTTAATCCTGCTTGAATTTTTTGTATGATAATCTTGATTCATTACTAAGAGATTATTCCATTAATTTGAGTCTTAAGAGGATTGGTAATGGATGGGGATTGTCGCCACGAGAGGGGGTATTCAGAGGTGTTTGTGACCACGTCTGAGGAAAGTTAGGCTAGCGGAGCGGTTTAGGCTACTAGCACTGTGAATGGCATGGATGTGATATTTTTTGTTTTCTAAATTTGTTAAGATGAAAGTGTATGTTTGTGGAGAATCCCTAAACTCACAAACCCGGCATGTATGGATTTGCGAGCCTGTGTCATTTTAGCACCAATGGGAGTATCATATTCTTACTATTGTTATTATTTTTTTAAGGCATAATGGCAGTAAAAGGCCACTGGTCCAAGATATCCCCAGATCAACTTACAAATTCAATAGCAAGTTTTGGTATAATCTTTTTTCCTCAATGTAAACTGACAACGTGAAATTCAACTAAAAATGGAAACTGAACATTTTGAACGTTTTCACGTTTTCCCATAGATCAATACAGCGCATAGGGTCTTATTCCGGTAGGGGCAATGTATACTTTCGCCCTGAAATTTAATCTTCAATAAATTTTGAGGTGAGAAAACAAACATTTTCTTTATAATTGTTTGATTTACGTAGGGACACAATTCCAGTTGGGTTAGGTTACGATTCATTTCTCCGGAATGTATTGATGAACTATATATTGCCAACAGATAGATTGTATAGTTCGGGGAGATGGCATTACGTTGTGTACATGAAGCCCCTATCAACGGCCACATCGTAAGTATCCTCAAATCAATTCAATTCACTTCTAATCAATATTAGTTTATATTATAAAATTACATCACCACATAAAAAGTCAAAGACTAAGGGAATTTAGTTAACAATAAAATTACATTACAAATATATAGACATGTATATTATGTTAAATACAATATTGAACAGATTACTTGAGTGGGAACATTATTTCGAGGTATAATTATTCGAGAGATTAAAATATCATTTCGAGGGCACAAAATAATCTGTTATGTTAATATTTTGTTGCTATTTCAATTATTGTTTCTCTGACCCTTTAGGGGCGATCCGTAAGTAAAGTGAACTGTAAATAACGATAATGATGTTATGCGCCTCAACAGCGAAAGGAACACGTTGCCTTGGATCGGACGAGTTGGTCCATAAAAAGCGTTTTTAACCGTTTTTTATAATATGCATATGGTTACAAAGATGATGTAAAAGTAGAATACAATGATCTACACAAATTTTCTTCGAAATTGCGTGGTTTTCCTTTTACTGTGCGAACTAACACGGTTGGCCATTTAAATGGCTGACCGTGTTAGTCGCCGAGGTAAAAGGAAACCCGTGCAATTTCGAGGCATGTTTCTGTGGATCATTGCATTCTACTTTTACAACATCTTTCTAACCGTATGCATTTTATAACAAACGGTTACGAACGCTTTTTAAAGACCAACTCGTCCGATCCAAGGCAATGCCTTTCCCTTTAGCTCAAATTTCTTTGTACATAATTTGGGTACAGTCTGATGTTTACCAAGGTAGAACATGTTTGTTCCGGGGTGGGTTTTCCCCCTTTTTATGCATCTGTGTGTTTACCAACCGACTCGAGCCATGCATTTGTCCTCGGACGTTGGGTTGAATCACAGATCGATTGTCGAAACTTGTTTAGATGTGCCATCCATCCGGGACTACCCTCAAGTGCGCAAGAGTCCATTTGGGACGTTATACCCAAACCCTGGCATTTTGACAACTGGCATTGCTCATCCCAATAGTCATTTAATGAGATATAAACATTCGTATAGAATTAAAGGCAGTGGACACTATTGGTAGTATCTCAAAATAATTACCAGCATAAAACCTCACTTGGTAACGAGTAACGGGGAGAGGTTGATAGTAAAAAAACATTGTGAGAAACGGCTCCCTCTGAAGTGACGTAGTTTTCGAGAAATAAGTTATTTTCCACGAATTTGATTTCGAGGCCTCAAGTTTAGAATTCGAGGTCTCGAAATCAAGCATCTGAAAGCACAAAACTTCGTGTGACAATAAGTGTTTTTTTCTTTCGTAGTTATATCGCAACTCCGACGACCAACCAAGCTTAAATTTTCACAGATTTGTTATGTTATGTTGAGATACACAAAGTGAGAAGACTTGTCTTTGACAATTACCAATAGTGTCCTGCGTCTTTAAATCGATCGAACTGTTCCCAACAGCAAATGTATACTTTCTCTTTACTAGAGCTCTTAAGCTGACAGCAATGATCCAAGAATCTAAGAAATCAAAAGTGCAGTGGTAACAATGGAACTCCGTAGGGGGATAGGGGGAAATCTCATTTAATTACGGAGGCCTTCGGGGACATTGTTTTATTGTTTAGTTTCCTGTCAACAGTGTATAATTGCAAACATTAAGAATTTTACAAACTGTGTTTGACTCTTAAGGTTGCCCTCAGTAGTTCTGGCTGAAAGCTTTTTGAGAGAGTGGGAAGACTGGTCTTTGACAATAACCAAAGTGCCCGGTGCCTTTAAACCAGATGCAATAGATACAAGTTTTTATTTGTATTATTTTGATGTTTTGCCCTTCGAGACTTATCTCATGTTCACACAAAAACGCCACCAGAATTTCAACTGTAGCTTTTAACAAAGTTTAAAGTGAAGTCTACCAAAAGGTTGTAGTGATTGTTTTTTTTTCTGTAATATATATTGTACACGATATAACTAAACTGTGACAAATTTATTCCCAAACAATGTACTTTTTCAGATGTCGCCACTGTTATGTTTCTCAGATTCAATTTTGGGGGGATAACAACTGATTTTCTTTTCATAATCACATTACAAAATTCCGTACAATGTTTTCACATGCCTCTGAAAATTGTGCATTATTATGGTCTTTCACCGTTGTTCACACGACAAGTTCAACCCGGGTTTGTTATTTCATGTGTGATGGTACGGCTGACCACACAAAGCATGTGACTACTTTGTCAGGTCTGCCAATCCTGTATAATACATTTAACGTATATGAACAATAACAATTATATTCTTAACTTTGAATTCCTTGTAAACAATGAGAAAGCAAAAAGAATGTATTCACACAATCAAATGTTAGCACTCACTTTCACTCCCCATAGAAGACCGCACGATTATAATACGCAAACAAAAATTACTTGTTCACTATTCAACATGAAATGAGTCAGTTGTTATTATAATACGAAGTCATTACGCTTCAAAATCGTTCAAGAAAATAACAAAAGAGTTCTGTACGTACCTGTTTTCCTTTCCTCTCCGCGGATGTGGCCACTATAATCAGGCGAATATCCTTTAAAGGTTAAGAAGAAGAAGAATTTCCCAAGTTTCACTTGGAAATTTATGTATTTTCTAAGAATGTCGAACCGGGTGTGCTTATTTGACTCCCAAGATAATGTGATCATGTACTTACTGTGGACGTTAATTACAGATCCGTCAATTTAGGTTTTTCTGCCCGGAAAATAAGCACATCTTCTCTCGCGGTCGTCTGCTCCGTATAACTCAGTGCATCTAAACATGAATGGAATGCGGTGGTGATCGAACAACCACCCAGATTTTGCGAGCTCTGTGTCCGACCGAATGTTGAAAGTTCCTCGGGTTAACCATCGAGGTAGAAATACTTGAGTGTTTTTTTGTTTTTTTTAATCTGCTACATGAACATCTCTAACAGGAGACAGTTGTATTACTTGCCTTGTTTTTGTCACTAGTCTAGTCAATTCAGCCGCAGAAAACCGAGAGAATTGAGCCCGAAATAACGAAGAAACAAAACACGTCGCAGACGAAACCTTTTCATATACGCATACTCGCTTTCTAAGAAAGAGCGTCAATTTCTTTGCAAGCAATAATTTTACGTCAAAGCGACTGTTTGATTTATTGTGTCACGAAAGACTGATACACTTGCAAATTTCAGTTTTCTCATCAAGATTTTGTTTCGTTGAGGCAGTGTTTTTGTTGTCAGTGGCAAGGTTTTATTATTGTTTTCGATCTGTTGTGAGGCCTCCCCGGACCTCGGCCATTATTTGCTCTTTTCTTGAAAATTCCATGAAATGTTGTTGACGCTGTGATGATAGTAATATATTTTGTTGTATAGTTTCATTGCGCTATTTATAGCTTTGTATTATTCGAAATGATAGAGAGTAAAGATTTTTGTTCAAATACTTAATCATGTAATAATCCCTTTTCGGCCGAGGTTGGTTTAATCTCGACGTTTCCACAAGGGTACTTACTCTCCATGACGTCATCAGGAGACTCAAAATGATGTTGAGCTGTTCCATTGTAGGTTGGGGGGGGGGCAAATTACCTGACGGTTATTATTACGTAATACTGCAGTGAATCTTTTATGACATAAAAGCTCATGTAAGGCAAGATAATAAAACAGCAAAAACAATTTTTTTTTTAAGCCGGACGGCCACCTCAAAATGGATGCAAAATGATTTGGGCTATCAAACCACATCAAATGCCACAAGGGGCACGTTGCCACCTACTCATGGGGCTAAACAGGGTGACCTTCTTCCAAGTCCATAAAGATGAAGCCATGGGTATCATCCACCATATGAACCACTAGCTGGTAAAGCAGAATGCACTAACCTTCCAAACTTTTTTACGAAGCAATAATTATTGTCATTAAGCACCTTGTAAACCCTTATAAGGTGCTAAATAATTGGGTCTCAGAATTCATCACTGCAATAACCCATCTTTCTGAAAGTTTGTATAATACTCAGCGCCTTGAGTACCTTGTTTGGTAGATACGTGCGCTATATAAGACTTCGATATATATATTAAGTGCCTCGGTTAAGAACACGTCATGACCGGGATTCGAACCTACACTCTGCTACTGACATGAGCTTGGGTCCAACAACAACAATAACAACAACAAAACAAATCGGTGGACTTGATAATCTCCAATTAAAATATGACGTCATGATGTGTATCACATTTACGTCTGCCGAAAATACCCGTAAAGCCAACCCACCAAAAACGGGAGGGGTGGGCAACAGAGAAAAAACAACGACTAGGAGTCCTGAATTAGACCGTAAAATGGGTCACCGATGCCCCCTTGAAGAAATCGTCTGAACCCCCACAAATTGAAGGCCTCTGCATCGGATCGCTACATTTCCCCCCGTCCCTGGGACGAGGTAGCCGATGGTAGGCTGATACATACGTGCGTAACTATTCAGCCCCTTATTGGGACACCTGTGTGTAACTAAGTGTAAAGATAACACATTAAAAAATCATCGATATGGTCGTGTTGTCTGAAGAGGATGAAGGGGAAAAAAACATGACGGGCCAAGATTTCTATATTAGCCTTATTTAGGTGTGTATCTTCAAACTGAGTAAGTTTAATTTAAATGTGTGGACATTATGTTTCGTGTTACAAAAAGTATCCGAATCTTTACAAAAAATCAGCCCATGTGGTTATGGTGTGAAGGTATTACCACTTTAAGATGAATCAAGCCTGGTCTGGTTCTGCTGCATCATGGTTCTATCCTTAAAGAAGATGAAGAACCTTTCACGCGCTGATGGTGTTCAGAAGATTGGATCCATACAAATTGTTCCTGACCTGTCCAACTTGGTTGAAATGATTATTGGTTAAAGCCATTATAAACTTTCGGTAAACAGTATTGTCCAAGTCCCACACTTCGTGTATCACAACTTATATATAAAATCACAATCCTGTGGAAATTTAGGCTAAATCGGACATCGGAGTCGGGAGAAAATAACGGGAAAACCCACTCCTGTTTTCGCGCGTTTCGCCGTGTCATGACATGTGTTTATAACAAATCCGTAATTCTCGCTAACAAGAATTTATATTGTTTTACCGTTTTCTCAAAAAGTAAAGCATTTCATGGACTAATATTTCAAGAGAAGTCTTTCACCATTACCTTCTGTAAACCCTGTAAATTATTTGTAAACCTGTGAACTTTTTTTTTTTTCTGTATTGAAAGGGTCCAATGGCTTTAATACTAAATGTTTAAGTGTTCCACGGCTCAGATGTAGTCTTCACTGTGTCAGTCCTTCCATGCATATACTCCAATACAAAACACCAAATGTAGTTTACTCAATTGCTGATAGATGTAGTCTTGACTTACATGTACATGTACATACACTCAAATAAATTATACCAGTGGATCTTGTAGTTGTTAATTTGTCATAGAAATCATCACAAACCAAACAGTGACTGTAACAAAACAATTTTCGTCACACCCCCACCCTGCATATGGGGCATTATCGATGGTTGTTTGGGTTTGAGAGTGGGGAGGGGGGGGGGTCACTGAGTGCGCATGTGGTAACGAGTTTATCTTCCTTTACCAATCAGAAGTACCATTTTACCTCTGATAAGTTGAGGGAAACATTTTATCATTAGCTTGAAATGAATGCTCCTTATGGAGTCTATGCTGTCATGATGTCAATTTCTATTCGTGTTGTGGAATGTACAGTTCTCCCCAGAGTTATGGGGTAAGTTATTTTTGTGGAACAAAACAAGAAATCAAAATCCAGTATAATATACAGACACATAATTAGAGAGAAATAATTAAAAGACTTCTCATAAAACATGTCAACTTGTTCTGGCTGTTTTTTTCTTTCTCTTTTATTATCTCGCAAGTTTCTATGACCGATTAAGCTCAAATTTTCACAGGTTTGTTACTTTATGCTTATGTTGAGATACACCAACAGTGAAGGCTAGTCTTTGACAATCACCAATAGTGTCCACTGCCTTAAAGGCTGAAAATAAATGATAATTTTCAAGTGAAGGCTCACATAGTGGAGGCTGTTAAAATCGTTTCTGAGCAACCCCGCCTACTTGAGCTTTTTTCTAACACGAATGTGCAAGTCTCCCTAAACCTTTAAAAAATGGACGCAGGAATATGCCAGCATGACTAAGGTACAAACTGCATCTCCCTAGCATTTTTTGTTCCAGAGTTATTCCAGAGCGTAGCTGAAAGTTTTTAATTGTCCGGCCTATTTTTTGAATGACCCCCTTATTGTTGGTTGGAACCCTGACTGCGCCGTGTCTTTGTAAACGCTGTATACACGCACAGTGTACGTCAATTTCTAATGGGTGCCTGCTCGCGCCGTCGCATCTGGCCCCACTTTAAAAATGGTCAGAGCATTAAGTTTGGTACGAGAGGAAAGCCCTTGAACATGGCAATCCTGTGGTGGTAAAATTGTGAAGATTGAGCATGATACTGTTATTACCCGTTGTAGTGGAGGCTGTTGAAGCTTACTTGAGCTTTTTTCAGTGTGCAAGTCGCCCCAAACCTTTAAAAAATGGACACAGGAATATGCCAGCATGACTAAGGTCTAAACTGCATCTCCCTAGCATTTATTGTTCCAGAGTTATTCCAGAGCGTAGCTGAAAGTTTTTAATTGTCCGGCCTATTTTTTGAATGACCCCTTTATTGTTGGTTGGAAGGTTGAAATCGTTTCTGAGCAACCCCGCCTACTTGAGCTTTTTTCTATCAAGAAGTGTGTGTCACTAAATTTCTGACTTTTTTGTGTACATATTTGTATGTAGCAATGTACCTTTAAGTTCAGGCTATTGTTAAAAGTTCCTCTGAGGTTGTCATTGATTAGGCTCACTGGAGTGTAGAGGTCTAGACATTCCCTTGTTCTTTTTAGCATGGTGTTTCAGGTATAGAGGTTTCAGGTTATGTAACGCTGGATCAGTGAAGTATATAATTTATTCAAGGTGATTAGGCCAAGTAGTTTAGTCAGGGGGACATTCCAAGTTTAGGGTGTTGGCCAGAGTGTTCCAGTAAGAGCAGTAAGACGGACACACTGCCCAGCGACTCTATTCTTTCACCTGACATTGTGATGAGCCAGCAACATCGTGGATAGAGTGTATCGGCACTCTATACTTGGCTCAAACCGTGAGCTTCAAAAATTAAACCAGAGCAGGGTGAAATTTATCACCATATAGTTAACACTGAATCCAGATATTTGGCAGGCGGAAACACCCAGGATTGACTATGGCCAAGAGTATGTGCCGAGAGTATGCGCCAAGATGGCCAGGGAATGGGCGGGGTTTCCTCAGTTAACGTGCGTTCATCAGTAGACGAAACGTCGGGCCGGACAGGGAAGTCGCGGCAGGGCTGGACTGATGTATCAGGGAGGTTGCATCTAGGAGGTATTTGTTGGAGAAAGGGAAGACTGGCTTTTATGCCTAGAGAACAATATTTGGAGATGCATATTATTGTTAAGTAGAAATTGAGATTGCATATTGATGCTATTGTGAATTTAAGTGGAATTTGGAGATGCGTATTATTGCTAAGTAAAAGTTGGGATTGCATATTGATGCTAAGGGAATTTAAGTGGAACTGGAGTTGCATATTATTGCTAAGTAGATGATTGGGATTGCATATTGATGCTAAGTGTATTTAAGTGGAAGTGGAGTTGCATTTATTGCTTAGAAGAAGTTGGAGTTGCATTTTGATGCTAAGAGAAGTTTGAGTTGAGCTCGGAGCTGCATATTATTTATATGTGAAGTTGATGCTTGATTGTAAATATAATGTAAATAATCAAAACTAAAAAAGGAGTCGAAAGTGTTTGATTTCGGTGTCGTGATTTTAGGGTTCCTTGGTGAATTCAGCGGGGTGCTGACAGAATATGCCAGCATGACTCAGGTACAAACTGCATCTCCCTAGCATTTTTTGTTCCAGAGTTATTCCAGAGCGTAGCTGAAAAATTTTAATTGTCCGGCCTAATTTTTGAATGACTCCCTTATTTTTGGTTGGAACCTTGACTGCGCCGTGTCTTTGTATACGCTGTATACACGCACAGTGTACGTCAATTTCTAATGGGTGCCTGCTCGCGCCGTCGCATTTGGTCCCGCCTTCAAAATCGTCAGAGCATTAAGTTTTGTACGAGAGGAAAGCCCTTGAACATGGCAATCCTGTGGTGGTAAAATTTTGAAGATTGAGCATGATACTGGGATCGAAATTACCCGTTGTACATTTTGTTTTTCTCTCCGACAGCTCTGTGCACAAAACTCCCATAGTGGAGGCTGTTGAAATCGTTACTGAGCAACCCCGCCTACTTGAGCTTTTTTCTAACAAGAAGTGTGCAAGTCGCCCTAAACCTTTAAAAAAATGGACGCAGGCATATGCCAGCATGACTGAGGTACAAACTGCATCTCCCTAGCATTTTTGGTTGCAGAGTTATTCCAGAGCGTAGCTGAAAGTTTTTAATTGTCCGGCCTAATTTTTCAATGACCCCCTTATTGTTGGTTGGAGCCCTGACTGCGCCGTGTCTTTGTATACGCTGTATACACGCACAGTGTACGTCAATTTCTAATGGGTGCCTGCTCGCGCCGTCGCATTTGGTCCCGCCTTCAAAATCGTCAGAGCATTAAGTTTTGTACGAGAGGAAAGCCCTTGAACATGGCAATCCTGTGGTGGTAAAATTTTGAAGATTGAGCATGATACTGGGATCGAAATTACCCGTTGTACATTTTGTTTTTCTCTCCGACAGCTCTGTGCACAAAACTCCCATAGTGGAGGCTGTTGAAATCGCTTCTGAGCAACCCCGCCTACTTGAGCTTTTTTCTATCAAGAACTGTGCAAATCGCCCTAAACCTTTAAAAAATGGACGCAGGAATATGCCAGCATGACTAAGGTACAAACTGCATCTCCCTAGCATTTTTGGTTGCAGAGTTATTCCAGAGCGTAGCTGAAAGTTTTTAATTGTCCGGCCTATTTTTTTCAATGACCCCCTTATTGTCGGTTGGAACCCTGACTGCGCCGTGTCTTTGTATACGCTGTATACACGCACAGTGTACGTCAATTTCTAGTGGGTGCCTGCTCGCGCCGTCGCATCTGGCCCCACCTTAAAAATCGTCAGAGCTTTAAGTTTGGTACGAGAGGAAAGCCCTTGAACATGGCAATCCTGTGCTGATAAAATTTTGAAGATTGAGCAGTTTACTGGGATCGAAATTACCCGTTGTACATTTTGTTTTTCTCTCCGACAGCTCTGTGCGCAAAACTCCCATAGTGGAGGCTGTTGAAATCGTTTCTGAGCAACCCCGCCTACTTGAGCTTTTTCTATCAAGAAGTGTGCAAGTCGCCCTCAACCTTTAAGAAATGGACGCAGGAATATGCCAGCATGACTAAGGTACAAACTGCATCTCCCTAGCATTTTTGGTTGCAGAGTTATTCCAGAGCGTAGCTGAAAGTTTTTAATTGTCCGGCCTATTTTTTTCAATGACCCCCTTATTGTCGGTTGGAACCCTGACTGCGCCGTGTCTTTGTATACACTGTATACACGCACAGTGTACGTCAATTTCTAGTGGGTGCCTGCTCGCGCCGTCGCATCTGGCCCCACCATAAAAATCGTCAGAGCTTTAAGTTTGGTACGAGAGGAAAGCCCTTAAACATGGCAATCCTGTGGTGGTAAAATTTTGAAGATTGAGCAGGATACTGGGATCGAAATTACCCGTTGTACATTTTGTTTTTCTCTCCGACAGCTCTGTGCGCAAAACTCCCATAGTGGAGGCTGTTGAAATCGTTTCTGAGCAACCCCGCCTACTTGAGGTTTTTCCTATCAAGAAGTGTGCAAGTCGCCCTAAACCTTTAAGAAATGGACGCAGGAATATGCCAGCATGACTAAGGTACAAACTGCATCTCCCTAGCATTTTTGGTTGCAGAGTTATTCCAGAGCGTAGCTGAAAGTTTTTAATTGTCCGGCCTATTTTTTCAATGACCCCCTTATTGTTGGTTGAAACCCTGACTGCGCCGTGTCTTTGTATACGCTGTATACACGCACAGTGTACGTCAATTTCTAGTGGGTGCCTGCTCGCGCCGTCGCATCTGGCCCCACCTTAAAAATCGTCAGAGCTTTAAGTTTGGTACGAGAGGAAAGACCTTGAACATGGCAATCCTGTGGTGGTAAAATTTTGAAGATTGAGCAGGATACTGGGATCGAAACTACCCGTTGTACATTTTGTTTTTCTCTCCGACAGCTCTGTGCGCAAAACTCCCATAGTGGAGGCTGTTGAAATCGCTTCTGAGCAACCCCGCCTACTTGAGCTTTTTTCTATCAAGAACTGTGCAAATCGCCCTAAACCTTTAAAAAATGGACGCAGGAATATGCCAGCATGACTAAAGGTACAAACTGCATCTCCCTAGCATTTTTGGTTGCAGAGTTATTCCAGAGCGTAGCTGAAAGTTTTTAATTGTCCGGCCTATTTTTTGAATGACCCCCTTATTGTTGGTTGGAACCCTGACTGCGCCGTGTCTTTGTATACGCTGTATACACGCACAGTGTACGTCAATTTCTAATGGGTGCCTGCTCGCGCCGTCGCATCTGGTCCCGCCTTAAATATCGTCAGACCATTAAGTTTTGTACGAGAGGAAAGCCCTTGAACATGGCAATCCTGTGGTGGTAAAATTTTGAAGATTGAGCATGATACTGGGATCAAAATTACCCGTTGTACATTTTGTTTTTCTCTCCGACAGCTCTGTGCGCAAAACTCCCATAGTGGAGGCTGTTGAAATCGTTTCTGAGCAACCCCGCCTACTTGAGGTTTTTCCTATCAAGAAGTATGCAAGTCGCCCTAAACCTTTAAGAAATGGACGCAGGAATATGCCAGCATGACTAAGGTACAAACTGCATCTCCCTAGCATTTTTGGTTGCAGAGTTATTCCAGAGCGTAGCTGAAAGTTTTTAATTGTCCGGCCTATTTTTTTCAATGACCCCCTTATTGTCGGTTGGAACCCTGACTGCGCCGTGTCTTTGTATACGCTGTATACACGCACAGTGTACGTCAATTTCTAGTGGGTGCCTGCTCGCGCCGTCGCATCTGGCCCCACCTTAAAAATCGTCAGAGCTTTAAGTTTGGTACGAGAGGAAAGCCCTTGAACATGGCAATCCTGTGCTGATAAAATTTTGAAGATTGAGCAGTTTACTGGGATCGAAATTACCCGTTGTACATTTTGTTTTTCTCTCCGACAGCTCTGTGCGCAAAACTCCCATAGTGGAGGCTGTTGAAATCGTTTCTGAGCAACCCCGCCTACTTGAGGTTTTTTCTATCAAGAAGTGTGCAAGTCGCCCTAAACCTTTAAGAAATGGACGCAGGAATATGCCAGCATGACTAAGGTACAAACTGCATCTCCCTAGCATTTTTGGTTGCAGAGTTATTCCAGAGCGTAGCTGAAAGTTTTTAATTGTCCGGCCTATTTTTTTCAATGACCCCCTTATTGTCGGTTGGAACCCTGACTGCGCCGTGTCTTTGTATACACTGTATACACGCACAGTGTACGTCAATTTCTAGTGGGTGCCTGCTCGCGCCGTCGCATCTGGCCCCACCTTAAAAATCGTCAGAGCTTTAAGTTTGGTACGAGAGGAAAGCCCTTAAACATGGCAATCCTGTGGTGGTAAAATTTTGAAGATTGAGCAGGATACCGGGATCGAAATTACCCGTTGTACATTTTGTTTTTCTCTCCGACAGCTCTGTGCGCAAAACTCCCATAGTGGAGGCTGTTGAAATCGTTTCTGAGCAACCCCGCCTACTTGAGGTTTTTCCTATCAAGAAGTGTGCAAGTCGCCCTAAACCTTTAAGAAATGGACGCAGGAATATGCCAGCATGACTAAGGTACAAACTGCATCTCCCTAGCATTTTTGGTTGCAGAGTTATTCCAGAGCGTAGCTGAAAGTTTTTAATTGTCCGGCCTATTTTTTCAATGACCCCCTTATTGTTGGTTGGAACCCTGACTGCGCCGTGTCTTTGTATACACTGTATACACGCACAGTGTACGTCAATTTCTAGTGGGTGCCTGCTCGCGCCGTCGCATCTGGCCCCACCTTAAAAATCGTCAGAGCTTTAAGTTTGGTACGAGAGGAAAGCCCTTGAACATGGCAATCCTGTGGTGGTAAAATTTTGAAGATTGAGCAGGATACTGGGATCGAAATTACCCGTTGTACATTTTGTTTTTCTCTCCGACAGCTCTGTGCGCAAAACTCCCATAGTGGAGGCTGTTGAAATCGTTTCTGAGCAACCCCGCCTACGTGAGGTTTTTCCTATCAAGAAGTGTGCAAGTCGCCCTAAACCTTTAAGAAATGGACGCAGGAATATGCCAGCATGACTAAGGTACAAACTGCATCTCCCTAGCATTTTTGGTTGCAGAGTTATTCCAGAGCGTAGCTGAAAGTTTTTAATTGTCCGGCCTATTTTTTCAATGACCCCCTTATTGTCGGTTGGAACCCTGACTGCGCCGTGTCTTTGTATACGCTGTATACACGCACAGTGTACGTCAATTTCTAGTGGGTGCCTGCTCGCGCCGTCGCATCTGGCCCGATCTTAAAAATCGTCAGAGCTTTAAGTTTGGTACGAGAGGAAAGCCCTTGAACATGGCAATCCTGTGGTGGTAAAATTTTGAAGATTGAGCAGGATAGTGGGATCGAAATTACCCGTTGTACATTTTGTTTTTCTCTCCGACAGCTCTGTGCGCAAAACTCCCATAGTGGAGGCTGTTGAAATCGTTTCTGAGCAACCCCGCCTACTTGAGGTTTGTCCTATCAAGAAGTGTGCAAGTCGCCCTAAACCTTTAAGAAATGGACGCAGGAATATGCCAGCATGACTAAGGTACAAACTGCATCTCCCTAGCATTTTTGGTTGCAGAGTTATTCCAGAGCGTAGCTGAAAGTTTTTAATTGTCCGGCCTATTTTTTTCAATGACCCCCTTATTGTCGGTTGGGACCCTGACTGCGCCGTGTCTTTGTATACGCTGTATACACGCACAGTGTACGTCAATTTCTAGTGGGTGCCTGCTCGCGCCGTCGCATCTGGCCCCACCTTAAAAATCGTCAGAGCTTTAAGTTTGGTACGAGAGGAAAGCCCTTAAACATGGCAATCCTGTGGTGGTAAAATTTTGAAGATTGAGCAGGATACTGGGATCGAAATTACCCGTTGTACATTTTGTTTTTCTCTCCGACAGCTCTGTGCGCAAAACTCCCATAGTGGAGGCTGTTGAATTCGTTTCTGAGCAACCCCGCCTACTTGAGGTTTTTCCTATCAAGAAGTGTGCAAGTCGCCCTAAACCTTTAAGAAATGGACGCAGGAATATGCCAGCATGACTAAGGTACAAACTGCATCTCCCTAGCATTTTTGGTTGCAGAGTTATTCCAGAGCGTAGCTGAAAGTTTTTAATTGTCCGGCCTATTTTTTCAATGACCCCCTTATTGTTGGTTGGAACCCTGACTGCGCCGTGTCTTTGTATACGCTGTATACACGCACAGTGTACGTCAATTTCTAGTGGGTGCCTGCTCGCGCCGTCGCATCTGGCCCCACCTTAAAAATCGTCAGAGCTTTAAGTTTGGTACGAGAGGAAAGACCTTGAACATGGCAATCCTGTGGTGGTAAAATTTTGAAGATTGAGCAGGATACTGGGATCGAAATTACCCGTTGTACATTTTGTTTTTCTCTCCGACAGCTCTGTGCGCAAAACTCCCATAGTGGAGGCTGTTGAATTCGTTTCTGAGCAACCCCGCCTACTTGAGGTTTTTCCTATCAAGAAGTGTGCAAGTCGCCCTAAACCTTTAAAAAATGGACGCAGGAATATGCCAGCATGACTAAGGTACAAACTGCATCTCCCTAGCATTTTTGGTTGCAGAGTTATTCCAGAGCGTAGCTGAAAGTTTTTAATTGTCCGGCCTATTTTTTTCAATGACCCCCTTATTGTCGGTTGGAACCCTGACTGCGCCGTGTCTTTGTATACGCTGTATACACGCACAGTGTACGTCAATTTCTAGTGGGTGCCTGCTCGCGCCGTCGCATCTGGCCCCACCTTAAAAATCGTCAGAGCTTTAAGTTTGGTACGAGAGGAAAGCCCTTGAACATGGCAATCCTGTGCTGATAAAATTTTGAAGATTGAGCAGTTTACTGGGATCGAAATTACCCGTTGTACATTTTGTTTTTCTCTCCGACAGCTCTGTGCGCAAAACTCCCATAGTGGAGGCTGTTGAAATCGTTTCTGAGCAACCCCGCCTACTTGAGCTTTTTCTATCAAGAAGTGTGCAAGTCGCCCTCAACCTTTAAGAAATGGACGCAGGAATATGCCAGCATGACTAAGGTACAAACTGCATCTCCCTAGCATTTTTGGTTGCAGAGTTATTCCAGAGCGTAGCTGAAAGTTTTTAATTGTCCGGCCTATTTTTTTCAATGACCCCCTTATTGTCAGTTGGAACCCTGACTGCGCCGTGTCTTTGTATACACTGTATACACGCACAGTGTACGTCAATTTCTAGTGGGTGCCTGCTCGCGCCGTCGCATCTGGCCCCACCATAAAAATCGTCAGAGCTTTAAGTTTGGTACGAGAGGAAAGCCCTTAAACATGGCAATCCTGTGGTGGTAAAATTTTGAAGATTGAGCAGGATACTGGGATCGAAATTACCCGTTGTACATTTTGTTTTTCTCTCCGACAGCTCTGTGCGCAAAACTCCCATAGTGGAGGCTGTTGAAATCGCTTCTGAGCAACCCCGCCTACTTGAGCTTTTTTCTATCAAGAACTGTGCAAATCGCCCTAAACCTTTAAAAAATGGACGCAGGAATATGCCAGCATGACTAAAGGTACAAACTGCATCTCCCTAGCATTTTTGGTTGCAGAGTTATTCCAGAGCGTAGCTGAAAGTTTTTAATTGTCCGGCCTATTTTTTGAATGACCCCCTTATTGTTGGTTGGAACCCTGACTGCGCCGTGTCTTTGTATACGCTGTATACACGCACAGTGTACGTCAATTTCTAGTGGGTGCCTGCTCGCGCCGTCGCATCTGGCCCCACCTTAAAAATCGTCAGAGCTTTAAGTTTGGTACGAGAGGAAAGCCCTTGAACATGGCAATCCTGTGCTGATAAAATTTTGAAGATTGAGCAGTTTACTGGGATCGAAATTACCCGTTGTACATTTTGTTTTTCTCTCCGACAGCTCTGTGCGCAAAACTCCCATAGTGGAGGCTGTTGAAATCGTTTCTGAGCAACCCCGCCTACTTGAGCTTTTTCTATCAAGAAGTGTGCAAGTCGCCCTCAACCTTTAAGAAATGGACGCAGGAATATGCCAGCATGACTAAGGTACAAACTGCATCTCCCTAGCATTTTTGGTTGCAGAGTTATTCCAGAGCGTAGCTGAAAGTTTTTAATTGTCCGGCCTATTTTTTTCAATGACCCCCTTATTGTCAGTTGGAACCCTGACTGCGCCGTGTCTTTGTATACACTGTATACACGCACAGTGTACGTCAATTTCTAGTGGGTGCCTGCTCGCGCCGTCGCATCTGGCCCCACCATAAAAATCGTCAGAGCTTTAAGTTTGGTACGAGAGGAAAGCCCTTAAACATGGCAATCCTGTGGTGGTAAAATTTTGAAGATTGAGCAGGATACTGGGATCGAAATTACCCGTTGTACATTTTGTTTTTCTCTCCGACAGCTCTGTGCGCAAAACTCCCATAGTGGAGGCTGTTGAAATCGCTTCTGAGCAACCCCGCCTACTTGAGCTTTTTTCTATCAAGAACTGTGCAAATCGCCCTAAACCTTTAAAAAATGGACGCAGGAATATGCCAGCATGACTAAAGGTACAAACTGCATCTCCCTAGCATTTTTGGTTGCAGAGTTATTCCAGAGCGTAGCTGAAAGTTTTTAATTGTCCGGCCTATTTTTTGAATGACCCCCTTATTGTTGGTTGGAACCCTGACTGCGCCGTGTCTTTGTATACGCTGTATACACGCACAGTGTACGTCAATTTCTAATGGGTGCCTGCTCGCGCCGTCGCATCTGGTCCCGCCTTAAATATCGTCAGACCATTAAGTTTTGTACGAGAGGAAAGCCCTTGAACATGGCAATCCTGTGGTGGTAAAATTTTGAAGATTGAGCATGATACTGGGATCAAAATTACCCGTTGTACATTTTGTTTTTCTCTCCGACAGCTCTGTGCGCAAAACTCCCATAGTGGAGGCTGTTGAAATCGTTTCTGAGCAACCCCGCCTACTTGAGGTTTTTCCTATCAAGAAGTATGCAAGTCGCCCTAAACCTTTAAGAAATGGACGCAGGAATATGCCAGCATGACTAAGGTACAAACTGCATCTCCCTAGCATTTTTGGTTGCAGAGTTATTCCAGAGCGTAGCTGAAAGTTTTTAATTGTCCGGCCTATTTTTTTCAATGACCCCCTTATTGTCGGTTGGAACCCTGACTGCGCCGTGTCTTTGTATACACTGTATACACGCACAGTGTACGTCAATTTCTAGTGGGTGCCTGCTCGCGCCGTCGCATCTGGCCCCACCTTAAAAATCGTCAGAGCTTTAAGTTTGGTACGAGAGGAAAGCCCTTAAACATGGCAATCCTGTGGTGGTAAAATTTTGAAGATTGAGCAGGATACTGGGATCGAAATTACCCGTTGTACATTTTGTTTTTCTCTCCGACAGCTCTGTGCGCAAAACTCCCATAGTGGAGGCTGTTGAAATCGTTTTTGAGCAACCCCGCCTACTTGAGGTTTTTCCTATCAAGAAGTGTGCAAGTCGCCCTAAACCTTTAAGAAATGGACGCAGGAATATGCCAGCATGACTAAGGTACAAACTGCATCTCCCTAGCATTTTTGGTTGCAGAGTTATTCCAGAGCGTAGCTGAAAGTTTTTAATTGTCCGGCCTATTTTTTCAATGACCCCCTTATTGTTGGTTGAAACCCTGACTGCGCCGTGTCTTTGTATACGCTGTATACACGCACAGTGTACGTCAATTTCTAGTGGGTGCCTGCTCGCGCCGTCGCATCTGGCCCCACCTTAAAAATCGTCAGAGCTTTAAGTTTGGTACGAGAGGAAAGACCTTGAACATGGCAATCCTGTGGTGGTAAAATTTTGAAGATTGAGCAGGATACTGGGATCGAAACTACCCGTTGTACATTTTGTTTTTCTCTCCGACAGCTCTGTGCGCAAAACTCCCATAGTGGAGGCTGTTGAAATCGTTTCTGAGCAACCCCGCCTACTTGAGGTTTGTCCTATCAAGAAGTGTGCAAGTCGCCCTAAACCTTTAAGAAATGGACGCAGGAATATGCCAGCATGACTAAGGTACAAACTGCATCTCCCTAGCATTTTTGGTTGCAGAGTTATTCCAGAGCGTAGCTGAAAGTTTTTAATTGTCCGGCCTATTTTTTGAATGACCCCCTTATTGTTGGTTGGAACCCTGACTGCGCCGTGTCTTTGTATACGCTGTATACACGCACAGTGTACGTCAATTTCTAATGGGTGCCTGCTCGCGCCGTCGCATCTGGTCCCGCCTTAAATATCGTCAGACCATTAAGTTTTGTACGAGAGGAAAGCCCTTGAACATGGCAATCCTGTGGTGGTAAAATTTTGAAGATTGAGCATGATACTGGGATCAAAATTACCCGTTGTACATTTTGTTTTTCTCTCCGACAGCTCTGTGCGCAAAACTCCCATAGTGGAGGCTGTTGAAATCGTTTCTGAGCAACCCCGCCTACTTGAGGTTTTTCCTATCAAGAAGTATGCAAGTCGCCCTAAACCTTTAAGAAATGGACGCAGGAATATGCCAGCATGACTAAGGTACAAACTGCATCTCCCTAGCATTTTTGGTTGCAGAGTTATTCCAGAGCGTAGCTGAAAGTTTTTAATTGTCCGGCCTATTTTTTTCAATGACCCCCTTATTGTCGGTTGGAACCCTGACTGCGCCGTGTCTTTGTATACGCTGTATACACGCACAGTGTACGTCAATTTCTAGTGGGTGCCTGCTCGCGCCGTCGCATCTGGCCCCACCTTAAAAATCGTCAGAGCTTTAAGTTTGGTACGAGAGGAAAGCCCTTGAACATGGCAATCCTGTGCTGATAAAATTTTGAAGATTGAGCAGTTTACTGGGATCGAAATTACCCGTTGTACATTTTGTTTTTCTCTCCGACAGCTCTGTGCGCAAAACTCCCATAGTGGAGGCTGTTGAAATCGTTTCTGAGCAACCCCGCCTACTTGAGGTTTTTTCTATCAAGAAGTGTGCAAGTCGCCCTAAACCTTTAAGAAATGGACGCAGGAATATGCCAGCATGACTAAGGTACAAACTGCATCTCCCTAGCATTTTTGGTTGCAGAGTTATTCCAGAGCGTAGCTGAAAGTTTTTAATTGTCCGGCCTATTTTTTCAATGACCCCCTTATTGTCGGTTGGAACCCTGACTGCGCCGTGTCTTTGTATACACTGTATACACGCACAGTGTACGTCAATTTCTAGTGGGTGCCTGCTCGCGCCGTCGCATCTGGCCCCACCTTAAAAATCGTCAGAGCTTTAAGTTTGGTACGAGAGGAAAGCCCTTGAACATGGCAATCCTGTGGTGGTAAAATTTTGAAGATTGAGCAGGATACTGGGATCGAAATTACCCGTTGTACATTTTGTTTTTCTCTCCGACAGCTCTGTGCGCAAAACTCCCATAGTGGAGGCTGTTGAAATCGTTTCTGAGCAACCCCGCCTACGTGAGGTTTTTCCTATCAAGAAGTGTGCAAGTCGCCCTAAACCTTTAAGAAATGGACGCAGGAATATGCCAGCATGACTAAGGTACAAACTGCATCTCCCTAGCATTTTTGGTTGCAGAGTTATTCCAGAGCGTAGCTGAAAGTTTTTAATTGTCCGGCCTATTTTTTTCAATGACCCCCTTATTGTCGGTTGGAACCCTGACTGCGCCGTGTCTTTGTATACGCTGTATACACGCACAGTGTACGTCAATTTCTAGTGGTGCCTGCTCGCGCCGTCGCATCTGGCCCGATCTTAAAAATCGTCAGAGCTTTAAGTTTGGTACGAGAGGAAAGCCCTTGAACATGGCAATCCTGTGGTGGTAAAATTTTGAAGATTGAGCAGGATAGTGGGATCGAAATTACCCGTTGTACATTTTGTTTTTCTCTCCGACAGCTCTGTGCGCAAAACTCCCATAGTGGAGGCTGTTGAAATCGTTTCTGAGCAACCCCGCCTACTTGAGGTTTGTCCTATCAAGAAGTGTGCAAGTCGCCCTAAACCTTTAAGAAATGGACGCAGGAATATGCCAGCATGACTAAGGTACAAACTGCATCTCCCTAGCATTTTTGGTTGCAGAGTTATTCCAGAGCGTAGCTGAAAGTTTTTAATTGTCCGGCCTATTTTTTCAATGACCCCCTTATTGTCGGTTGGGACCCTGACTGCGCCGTGTCTTTGTATACGCTGTATACACGCACAGTGTACGTCAATTTCTAGTGGGTGCCTGCTCGCGCCGTCGCATCTGGCCCCACCTTAAAAATCGTCAGAGCTTTAAGTTTGGTACGAGAGGAAAGCCCTTAAACATGGCAATCCTGTGGTGGTAAAATTTTGAAGATTGAGCAGGATACTGGGATCGAAATTACCCGTTGTACATTTTGTTTTTCTCTCCGACAGCTCTGTGCGCAAAACTCCCATAGTGGAGGCTGTTGAATTCGTTTCTGAGCAACCCCGCCTACTTGAGGTTTTTCCTATCAAGAAGTGTGCAAGTCGCCCTAAACCTTTAAGAAATGGACGCAGGAATATGCCAGCATGACTAAGGTACAAACTGCATCTCCCTAGCATTTTTGGTTGCAGAGTTATTCCAGAGCGTAGCTGAAAGTTTTTAATTGTCCGGCCTATTTTTTCAATGACCCCCTTATTGTTGGTTGGAACCCTGACTGCGCCGTGTCTTTGTATACGCTGTATACACGCACAGTGTACGTCAATTTCTAGTGGGTGCCTGCTCGCGCCGTCGCATCTGGCCCCACCTTAAAAATCGTCAGAGCTTTAAGTTTGGTACGAGAGGAAAGACCTTGAACATGGCAATCCTGTGGTGGTAAAATTTTGAAGATTGAGCAGGATACTGGGATCGAAACTACCCGTTGTACATTTTGTTTTTCTCTCCGACAGCTCTGTGCGCAAAACTTCCATAGTGGAGGCTGTTGAAATCGCTTCTGAGCAACCCCGCCTACTTGAGCTTTTTCCTATCAAGAACTGTGCAAATCGCCCTAAACCTTTAAAAAATGGACGCAGGAATATGCCAGCATGACTAAAGGTACAAACTGCATCTCCCTAGCATTTTTGGTTGCAGAGTTATTCCAGAGCGTAGCTGAAAGTTTTTAATTGTCCGGCCTATTTTTTGAATGACCCCCTTATTGTTGGTTGGAACCCTGACTGCGCCGTGTCTTTGTATACGCTGTATACACGCACAGTGTACGTCAATTTCTAATGGGTGCCTGCTCGCGCCGTCGCATCTGGTCCCGCCTTAAATATCGTCAGACCATTAAGTTTTGTACGAGAGGAAAGCCCTTGAACATGGCAATCCTGTGGTGGTAAAATTTTGAAGATTGAGCATGATACTGGGATCAAAATTACCCGTTGTACATTTTGTTTTTCTCTCCGACAGCTCTGTGCGCAAAACTCCCATAGTGGAGGCTGTTGAAATCGTTTCTGAGCAACCCCGCCTACTTGAGGTTTTTCCTATCAAGAAGTATGCAAGTCGCCCTAAACCTTTAAGAAATGGACGCAGGAATATGCCAGCATGACTAAGGTACAAACTGCATCTCCCTAGCATTTTTGGTTGCAGAGTTATTCCAGAGCGTAGCTGAAAGTTTTTAATTGTCCGGCCTATTTTTTTCAATGACCCCCTTATTGTCGGTTGGAACCCTGACTGCGCCGTGTCTTTGTATACGCTGTATACACGCACAGTGTACGTCAATTTCTAGTGGGTGCCTGCTCGCGCCGTCGCATCTGGCCCCACCTTAAAAATCGTCAGAGCTTTAAGTTTGGTACGAGAGGAAAGCCCTTGAACATGGCAATCCTGTGCTGATAAAATTTTGAAGATTGAGCAGTTTACTGGGATCGAAATTACCCGTTGTACATTTTGTTTTTCTCTCCGACAGCTCTGTGCGCAAAACTCCCATAGTGGAGGCTGTTGAAATCGTTTCTGAGCAACCCCGCCTACTTGAGGTTTTTTCTATCAAGAAGTGTGCAAGTCGCCCTAAACCTTTAAGAAATGGACGCAGGAATATGCCAGCATGACTAAGGTACAAACTGCATCTCCCTAGCATTTTTGGTTGCAGAGTTATTCCAGAGCGTAGCTGAAAGTTTTTAATTGTCCGGCCTATTTTTTTCAATGACCCCCTTATTGTCGGTTGGAACCCTGACTGCGCCGTGTCTTTGTATACACTGTATACACGCACAGTGTACGTCAATTTCTAGTGGGTGCCTGCTCGCGCCGTCGCATCTGGCCCCACCTTAAAAATCGTCAGAGCTTTAAGTTTGGTACGAGAGGAAAGACCTTGAACATGGCAATCCTGTGGTGGTAAAATTTTGAAGATTGAGCAGGATACTGGGATCGAAACTACCCGTTGTACATTTTGTTTTTCTCTCCGACAGCTCTGTGCGCAAAACTTCCATAGTGGAGGCTGTTGAAATCGCTTCTGAGCAACCCCGCCTACTTGAGCTTTTTCCTATCAAGAACTGTGCAAATCGCCCTAAACCTTTAAAAAATGGACGCAGGAATATGCCAGCATGACTAAAGGTACAAACTGCATCTCCCTAGCATTTTTGGTTGCAGAGTTATTCCAGAGCGTAGCTGAAAGTTTTTAATTGTCCAGCCTATTTTTTGAATGACCCCCTTATTGTTGGTTGGAACCCTGACTGCGCCGTGTCTTTGTATACGCTGTATACACGCACAGTGTACGTCAATTTCTAATGGGTGCCTGCTCGCGCCGTCGCATCTGGTCCCGCCTTAAATATCGTCAGACCATTAAGTTTTGTACGAGAGGAAAGCCCTTGAACATGGCAATCCTGTGGTGGTAAAATTTTGAAGATTGAGCATGATACTGGGATCAAAATTACCCGTTGTACATTTTGTTTTTCTCTCCGACAGCTCTGTGCGCAAAACTCCCATAGTGGAGGCTGTTGAAATCGTTTCTGAGCAACCCCGCCTACTTGAGGTTTTTCCTATCAAGAAGTATGCAAGTCGCCCTAAACCTTTAAGAAATGGACGCAGGAATATGCCAGCATGACTAAGGTACAAACTGCATCTCCCTAGCATTTTTGGTTGCAGAGTTATTCCAGAGCGTAGCTGAAAGTTTTTAATTGTCCGGCCTATTTTTTTCAATGACCCCCTTATTGTCGGTTGGAACCCTGACTGCGCCGTGTCTTTGTATACGCTGTATACACGCACAGTGTACGTCAATTTCTAGTGGGTGCCTGCTCGCGCCGTCGCATCTGGCCCCACCTTAAAAATCGTCAGAGCTTTAAGTTTGGTACGAGAGGAAAGCCCTTGAACATGGCAATCCTGTGCTGATAAAATTTTGAAGATTGAGCAGTTTACTGGGATCGAAATTACCCGTTGTACATTTTGTTTTTCTCTCCGACAGCTCTGTGCGCAAAACTCCCATAGTGGAGGCTGTTGAAATCGTTTCTGAGCAACCCCGCCTACTTGAGGTTTTTTCTATCAAGAAGTGTGCAAGTCGCCCTAAACCTTTAAGAAATGGACGCAGGAATATGCCAGCATGACTAAGGTACAAACTGCATCTCCCTAGCATTTTTGGTTGCAGAGTTATTCCAGAGCGTAGCTGAAAGTTTTTAATTGTCCGGCCTATTTTTTTCAATGACCCCCTTATTGTCGGTTGGAACCCTGACTGCGCCGTGTCTTTGTATACACTGTATACACGCACAGTGTACGTCAATTTCTAGTGGGTGCCTGCTCGCGCCGTCGCATCTGGCCCCACCTTAAAAATCGTCAGAGCTTTAAGTTTGGTACGAGAGGAAAGACCTTGAACATGGCAATCCTGTGGTGGTAAAATTTTGAAGATTGAGCAGGATACTGGGATCGAAACTACCCGTTGTACATTTTGTTTTTCTCTCCGACAGCTCTGTGCGCAAAACTTCCATAGTGGAGGCTGTTGAAATCGCTTCTGAGCAACCCCGCCTACTTGAGCTTTTTCCTATCAAGAACTGTGCAAATCGCCCTAAACCTTTAAAAAATGGACGCAGGAATATGCCAGCATGACTAAAGGTACAAACTGCATCTCCCTAGCATTTTTGGTTGCAGAGTTATTCCAGAGCGTAGCTGAAAGTTTTTAATTGTCCAGCCTATTTTTTGAATGACCCCCTTATTGTTGGTTGGAACCCTGACTGCGCCGTGTCTTTGTATACGCTGTATACACGCACAGTGTACGTCAATTTCTAATGGGTGCCTGCTCGCGCCGTCGCATCTGGTCCCGCCTTAAATATCGTCAGACCATTAAGTTTTGTACGAGAGGAAAGCCCTTGAACATGGCAATCCTGTGGTGGTAAAATTTTGAAGATTGAGCATGATACTGGGATCAAAATTACCCGTTGTACATTTTGTTTTTCTCTCCGACAGCTCTGTGCGCAAAACTCCCATAGTGGAGGCTGTTGAAATCGTTTCTGAGCAACCCCGCCTACTTGAGGTTTTTCCTATCAAGAAGTATGCAAGTCGCCCTAAACCTTTAAGAAATGGACGCAGGAATATGCCAGCATGACTAAGGTACAAACTGCATCTCCCTAGCATTTTTGGTTGCAGAGTTATTCCAGAGCGTAGCTGAAAGTTTTTAATTGTCCGGCCTATTTTTTTCAATGACCCCCTTATTGTCGGTTGGAACCCTGACTGCGCCGTGTCTTTGTATACGCTGTATACACGCACAGTGTACGTCAATTTCTAGTGGGTGCCTGCTCGCGCCGTCGCATCTGGCCCCACCTTAAAAATCGTCAGAGCTTTAAGTTTGGTACGAGAGGAAAGCCCTTGAACATGGCAATCCTGTGCTGATAAAATTTTGAAGATTGAGCAGTTTACTGGGATCGAAATTACCCGTTGTACATTTTGTTTTTCTCTCCGACAGCTCTGTGCGCAAAACTCCCATAGTGGAGGCTGTTGAAATCGTTTCTGAGCAACCCCGCCTACTTGAGGTTTTTTCTATCAAGAAGTGTGCAAGTCGCCCTAAACCTTTAAGAAATGGACGCAGGAATATGCCAGCATGACTAAGGTACAAACTGCATCTCCCTAGCATTTTTGGTTGCAGAGTTATTCCAGAGCGTAGCTGAAAGTTTTTAATTGTCCGGCCTATTTTTTTCAATGACCCCCTTATTGTCGGTTGGAACCCTGACTGCGCCGTGTCTTCGTATACACTGTATACACGCACAGTGTACGTCAATTTCTAGTGGGTGCCTGCTCGCGCCGTCGCATCTGGCCCCACCTTAAAAATCGTCAGAGCTTTAAGTTTGGTACGAGAGGAAAGCCCTTAAACATGGCAATCCTGTGGTGGTAAAATTTTGAAGATTGAGCAGGATACTGGGATCGAAATTACCCGTTGTACATTTTGTTTTTCTCTCCGACAGCTCTGTGCGCAAAACTCCCATAGTGGAGGCTGTTGAAATCGTTTCTGAGCAACCCCGCCTACTTGAGGTTTTTCCTATCAAGAAGTGTGCAAGTCGCCCTAAACCTTTAAGAAATGGACGCAGGAATATGCCAGCATGACTAAGGTACAAACTGCATCTCCCTAGCATTTTTGGTTGCAGAGTTATTCCAGAGCGTAGCTGAAAGTTTTTAATTGTCCGGCCTATTTTTTCAATGACCCCCTTATTGTTGGTTGGAACCCTGACTGCGCCGTGTCTTTGTATACGCTGTATACACGCACAGTGTACGTCAATTTCTAGTGGGTGCCTGCTCGCGCCGTCGCATCTGGCCCCACCTTAAAAATCGTCAGAGCTTTAAGTTTGGTACGAGAGGAAAGCCCTTGAACATGGCAATCCTGTGGTGGTAAAATTTTGAAGATTGAGCAGGATACTGGGATCGAAATTACCCGTTGTACATTTTGTTTTTCTCTCCGACAGCTCTGTGCGCAAAACTCCCATAGTGGAGGCTGTTGAAATCGTTTCTGAGCAACCCCGCCTACTTGAGGTTTTTCCTATCAAGAAGTGTGCAAGTCGCCCTAAACCTTTAAGAAATGGACGCAGGAATATGCCAGCATGACTAAGGTACAAACTGCATCTCCCTAGCATTTTTGGTTGCAGAGTTATTCCAGAGCGTAGCTGAAAGTTTTTAATTGTCCGGCCTATTTATTCAATGACCCCCTTATTGTCGGTTGGAACCCTGACTGCGCCGTGTCTTTGTATACACTGTATACACGCACAGTGTACGTCAATTTCTAGTGGGTGCCTGCTCGCGCCGTCGCATCTGGCCCCACCTTAAAAATCGTCAGAGCTTTAAGTTTGGTACGAGAGGAAAGCCCTTGAACATGGCAATCCTGTGGTGGTAAAATTTGAAGATTGAGCAGGATAGTGGGATCGAAATTACCCGTTGTACATTTTGTTTTTCTCTCCGACAGCTCTGTGCGCAAAACTCCCATAGTGGAGGCTGTTGAAATCGTTTCTGAGCAACCCCGCCTACTTGAGGTTTTTCCTATCAAGAAGTGTGCAAGTCGCCCTAAACCTTTAAGAAATGGACGCAGGAATATGCCAGCATGACTAAGGTACAAACCGCATCTCCCTAGCATTTTTGGTTGCAGAGTTATTCCAGAGCGTAGCTGAAAGTTTTTAATTGTCCGGCCTATTTTTTTCAATGACCCCCTTATTGTCGGTTGGAACCCTGACTGCGCCGTGTCTTTGTATACACTGTATACACGCACAGTGTACGTCAATTTCTAGTGGGTGCCTGCTCGCGCCGTCGCATCTGGCCCCACCTTAAAACACGTCAGAGCTTTAAGTTTGGTACGAGAGGAAAGCCCTTGAACATGGCCATCCTGTGGTGGTAAAATTTTGAAGATTGAGCAGGATACTGGGATCGAAATTACCCGTTGTACATTTTGTTTTTCTCTCCGACAGCTCTGTGCGCAAAACTCCCATAGTGGAGGCTGTTGAAATCGTTTCTGAGCAACCCCGCCTACGTGAGGTTTTTCCTATCAAGAAGTGTGCAAGTCGCCCTAAACCTTTAAGAAATGGACGCAGGAATATGCCAGCATGACTAAGGTACAAACTGCATCTCCCTAGCATTTTTGGTTGCAGAGTTATTCCAGAGCGTAGCTGAAAGTTTTTAATTGTCCGGCCTATTTTTTTCAATGACCCCCTTATTGTCGGTTGGAACCCTGACTGCGCCGTGTCTTTGTATACGCTGTATACACGCACAGTGTACGTCAATTTCTAGTGGGTGCCTGCTCGCGCCGTCGCGTCTGGCCCGATCTTAAAAATCGTCAGAGCTTTAAGTTTGGTACGAGAGGAAAGCCCTTGAACATGGCAATCCTGTGGTGGTAAAATTTGAAGATTGAGCAGGATAGTGGGATCGAAATTACCCGTTGTACATTTTGTTTTTCTCTCCGACAGCTCTGTGCGCAAAACTCCCATAGTGGAGGCTGTTGAAATCGTTTCTGAGCAACCCCGCCTACTTGAGGTTTTTCCTATCAAGAAGTGTGCAAGTCGCCCTAAACCTTTAAGAAATGGACGCAGGAATATGCCAGCATGACTAAGGTACAAACTGCATCTCCCTAGCATTTTTGGTTGCAGAGTTATTCCAGAGCGTAGCTGAAAGTTTTTAATTGTCCGGCCTATTTTTTACAATGACCCCCTTATTGTCGGTTGGGACCCTGACTGCGCCGTGTCTTTGTATACGCTGTATACACGCACAGTGTACGTCAATTTCTAGTGGGTGCCTGCTCGCGCCGTCGCATCTGGCCCCACCTTAAAAATCGTCAGAGCTTTAAGTTTGGTACGAGAGGAAAGCCCTTGAACATGGCAATCCTGTGGTGTTAAAATTTTGAAGGTTGAGCAGGATACTGGGATCGAAATTACCCGTTGTACATTTTGTTTTTCTCTCCGACAGCTCTGTGCGCAAAACTCCCATAGTGGAGGCTGTTGAAATCGTTTCTGAGCAACCCCGCCTACTTGAGGTTTGTCCTATCAAGAAGTGTGCAAGTCGCCCTAAACCTTTAAGAAATGGACGTAGGAATATGCCAGCATGACTAAGGTACAAACTGCATCTCCCTCGCATTTTTGGTTGCAGAGTTATTCCAGAGCGTAGCTGAAAGTTTTTAATTGTCCGGCCTTATTTTTTCAATGACCCCCTTATTGTCGGTTGGAACCCTGACTGCGCCGTGTCTTTGTATAAGCTGTATAGACGCACAGTGTACGTCAATTTTTAGTGGGTGCCTGCTCGCGCCGTCGCATCTGGCCCCACCTTAAAAATCGTCAGAGCTTTAGGTTTGGTACGAGAGGAAAGCCCTTGAACATGGCAATCCTGTGGTGGTAAAATTTTTAAGATTGCGCAGGATACTGGGATCGAAATTACCCGTTGTACATTTTGTTTTTCTCTCCGACAGCTCTGTGCGCAAAACTCCCATAGTGGAGGCTGTTGAAATCGTTTCTGAGCAACCCCCACCTACTTGAGGTTTTTCCTATCAAGAAGTGTGCAAGTCGCCCTAAACCTTTAAGAAATGGACGCAGGAATATGCCAGCATGACTAAGGTACAAACTGCATCTCCCTAGCATTTTTGGTTGCAGAGTTATTCCAGAGCGTAGCTGAAAGTTTTTAATTGTCCGGCCTATTTTTTACAATGACCCCCTTATTGTCGTTTGGAACCCTGACTGCGCCGTGTCTTTGTATACGCTGTATACACGCACAGTGTACGTCAATTTTTAGTGGGTGCCTGCTCGCGCCGTCGCATCTGGCCCCACCTTAAAAATCGTCAGAGCTTTAGGTTTGGTACGAGAGGAAAGCCCTTGAACATGGCAATCCTGTGGTGGTAAAATTTTTAAGATTGCGCAGGATACTGGGATCGAAATTACCCGTTGTACATTTTGTTTTTCTCTCCGACAGCTCTGTGCGCAAAACTCCCATAGTGGAGGCTGTTGAAATCGTTTCTGAGCAACCCCGCCTACTTGAGGTTTTTCCTATCAAGAAGTGTGCAAGTCGCCCTAAACCTTTAAGAAATGGATGCAGGAATATGCCAGCATGACTAAGGTACAAACTGCATCTCCCTAGCATTTTTGGTTGCAGAGTTATTCCAGAGCGTAGCTGAAAGTTTTTAATTGTCCGGCCTATTTTTTTCAATGACCCCCTTATTGTCGGTTGGGACCCTGACTGCGCCGTGTCTTTGTATACGCTGTATACACGCACAGTGTACGTCAATTTCTAGTGGGTGCCTGCTCGCGCCGTCGCATCTGGCCCCACCTTAAAAATCGTCAGAGCTTTAGGTTTGGTACGAGAGGAAAGCCCTTGAACATGGCAATCCTGTGGTGGTAAAATTTTGAAGATTGAGCAGAATAGTGGGATCGAAATTACCCGTTGTACATTTTGTTTTTCTCTTTGACAGCTCTGTGCGCAAAACTCCCATAGTGGAGGCTGTTGAAATCGTTTCTGAGCAACCCCGCCTACTTGAGGTTTGTCCTATCAAGAAGTGTGCAAGTCGCCCTAAACCTTTAAAAAATGGACGCAGGAATATGCCAGCATGACTAAGGTATAAACTGCATCTACCTAGCATTTTTGGTTGCAGAGTTATTCCAGAGCGTAGCTGAAAGTTTTTAATTGTCCGGCCTTATTTTTTCAATGACCCCCTTATTGTCGGTTGGAACCCTGACTGCGCCGTGTCTTTGTATACGCTGTATACACGCACAGTGTACGTCAATTTCCAGTGGGTGCCTGCTCGCACCGTCGCATCTGGCCCCACCTTAAAAATCGTCAGTGCTTTAAGTTTGGTACGAGAGGAAAACCCTTGAACATGCCAATCCTGTGGTGGTAAAATTGTGAAGATTGAGCAGGATACTGGGATCGAAATTACCCGTTGTACTTTTTGTTTTTCTCTCCGACAGCTCTGTGCACAAAACTCCCATAGTGGAGGCTGTTGAAATCGCTTCTGAGCAACCCCGCCTATTAGAGGTTTTTCCTATCAAGAAGTGTGCAAATCGCCCTAAACCTTTAAAAAATGGACGCAGGAATATGCCAGCATGACTAAAGGTACAAACTGCATCTCCCTAGCATTTTTGGTTGCAGAGTTATTCCAGAGCGTAGCTGAAAGTTTTTAATTGTCCGGCCTATTTTTTGAATGACCCCCTTATTGTTGGTTGGAACCCTGACTGCGCCGTGTCTTTGTATACGCTGTATACACGCACAGTGTACGTATATTTCTAATGGGTGCCTGCTAGCGCCGTCGCATCTGGTCCCGCCTTAAATATCGTCAGACCATTAAGTTTTGTACGAGAGGAAAGCCCTTGAACATGGCAATCCTGTGGTGGTAAAATTTTGAAGATTGAGCATGATACTGGGATCAAAATTACCCGTTGTACATTTTGTTTTTCTCTCCGACAGCTCTGTGCGCAAAACTCCCATAGTGGAGGCTGTTGAAATCGTTTCTGAGCAACCCCGCCTACTTGAGGTTTTTCCTATCAAGAAGTGTGCAAGTCGCCCTAAACCTTTAAAAAATGGACGCAGGAATATGCCAGCATGACTAAGGCACAAACTGCATCTCCCTAGCATTTTTGGTTGCAGAGTTATTCCAGAGCGTAGCTGAAAGTTTTTAATTGTCCGGCCTATTTATTTCAATGACCCCCTTATTGTCGGTTGGAACCCTGACTGCGCCGTGTCTTTGTATACGCTGTATACACGCACAGTGTACGTCAATTTCTAGTGGGTGCCTGCTCGCGCCGTCGCATCTGGCCCGCCCTTGAAAATCGTCAGAGCTTTAGGTTTGGTACGAGAGGAAAGCCCTTGAACATGGCAATCCTGTGGTGGTAAAATTTTGAAGATTGAGCAGGATACGGGGATCGAAATTACCCGTTGTACATTTTGTTTTTCTCTCCGACAGCTCTGTGCGCAAAACTCCCATAGTGGAGGCTGTTGAAATCGTTTCTGAGCAACCCCGCCTACTTGAGGTTTTTCCTATCAAGAAGTGTGCAAGTCGCCCTAAACCTTTAAGAAATGGACGCAGGAATATGCCAGCATGACTAAGGTACAAACTGCATCTCCCTAGCATTTTTGGTTGCAGAGTTATTCCAGAGCGTAGCTGAAAGTTTTTAATTGTCCGGCCTATTTTTTTCAATGACCCCCTTATTGTCGGTTGGGACCCTGACTGCGCCGTGTCTTTGTATACGCTGTATACACGCACAGTGTACGTCAATTTCTAGTGGGTGCCTGCACGCGCCGTCGCATCTGGCCCAACATTAAAAATCGTCAGAGCTTTAACTTTGGTACGAGAGGAAAGCCCTTGAACATGGCAATCCTGTGGTGGTAAAATTTTGAAGATTGAGCAGGATACGGGGATCGAAATTACCCGTTGTACATTTTGTTTTTCTCTCCGACAGCTCTGTGCGCAAAACTCCCATAGTGGAGGCTGTTGAAATCGTTTCTGAGCAACCCCGCCTACTTGAGGTTTTTCCTATCAAGAAGTGTGCAAGTCGCCCTAAACCTTTAAGAAATGGACGCAGGAATATGCCAGCATGACTAAGGGACAAACTGCATCTCTCTAGCATTTTTGGTTGCAGAGTTATTCCAGAGCGTAGCTGAAAGTTTTTAATTGTCCGGCCTATTTTTTTCAATGACCCCCTTATTGTCGGTTGGAACCCTGACTGCGCCGTGTCTTTGTATACGCTGTATACACGCACAGTGTACGTCAATTTCTAGTGGGTGCCTGCTCGCGCCGTCGCATCTGGCCCAACATTAAAAATCGTCAGAGCTTTAACTTTGGTACGAGAGGAAAGCCCTTGAACATGGCAATCCTGTGGTGGTAAAATTTTGAAGATTGAGCAGGATACTGGGATCGAAATTACCCGTTGTACATTTTGTTTTTCTCTTCGACAGCTCTGTGCGCAAAACTCCCTCAGTGGAGGCTGTTGAAATCGTTTCTGAGCAACCCCGCCTACTTGAGGTTTTTCCTATCAAGAAGTGTGCAAGTCGCCCTAAACCTTTAAGAAATGGACGCAGGAAAATGCCAGCATGACTAAGGTACAAACTGCATCTCCCTAGCATTTTTGGTTGCAGAGTTATTCCAGAGCGTAGCTGAACGTTTTTAATTGTCCGGCCTATTTTTTTCAATGACCCCCTTATTGTCGGTTGGAACCCTGACTGCGCCGTGTCTTTGTATACGCTGTATACACGCACAGTGTACGTCAATTTCTAGTGGGTGCCTGCTCGCGCCGTCGCTTCTGGCCCAACCTTAAAAATCGTCAGAGCTTTAAGTTTGGTACGAGAGGAAAGCCCTTGAACATGGCAATCCTGTGGTGGTAAAATTTTGAAGATTGAGCAGGATACTGGGATCGAAATTACCCGTTGTACATTTTGTTTTTCTCTTCGACAGCTCTGTGCGCAAAACTCCCTCAGTGGAGGCTGTTGAAATCGTTTCTGAGCAACCCCGCCTACTTGAGGTTTTTCCTATCAAGAAGTGTGCAAGTCGCCCTAAACCTTTAAGAAATGGACGCAGGAAAATGCCAGCATGACTAAGGTACAAACTGCATCTCCCTAGCATTTTTGGTTGCAGAGTTATTCCAGAGCGTAGCTGAACGTTTTTAATTGTCCGGCCTATTTTTTTCAATGACCCCCTTATTGTCGGTTGGAACCCTGACTGCGCCGTGTCTTTGTATACGCTGTATACACGCACAGTGTACGTCAATTTCTAGTGGGTGCCTGCTCGCGCCGTCGCATCTGGCCCCACCTTAAAAATCGTCAGTTTGATACGAGAGGAAAGCCCTTGAACATGGCAATCCTGTGGTGGTAAAATTTGGAAGATTGAGCAGGATACTGGGATCGAAATTACCCGTTGTACATTTTGTTTGTCTCTCCGACAGCTCTGTGCGCAAAACTCCCATAGTGGAGGCTATTGAAATCGTTTCTGAGCAACCCCGCCTACTTGAGGTTTGTCCTATCAAGAAGTGTGCAAGTCGCCCTAAACCTTTAAAAAAATTGACGCAGGAATATGCCAGCATGACTAAGGTACAAACTGCATCTCCCTAGCATTTTTGGTTGCAGAGTTATTCCAGAGCGTAGCTGAAAGTTTTTAATTGTCCGGCCTATTTTTTTCAATGACCCCCTTATTGTCGGTTGGAACCCTGACTGCGCCGTGTCTTTGTATACGCTGTATACACGCACAGTGTACGTCAATTTCTAGTGGGTGCCTGCTCGCGCCGTCGCATCTGGCCCCACCTTAAAAATCGTCAGAGCTTTAAGTTTGGTACGAGAGGAAAGCCCATGAACATGGCAATCCTGTGGTGGTAAAATTTTGAAGATTGAGCAGGATACTGGGATCGAAATTACCCGTTGTACATTTTGTTTTTCTCTCCGACAGCTCTGTGCGCAAAACTCCCATAGTGGAGGCTGTTGAAATCGTTTCTGAGCAACCCCGCCTACTTGAGGTTTTTCCTATCAAGAAGTGTGCAAGTCGCCCTAAACCTTTAAGAAATGGACGCAGGAATATGCCAGCATGACTAAGGTACAAACTGCATCTCCCTAGCATTTTTGGTTGCAGAGTTATTCTAGAGCGTAGCTGAAAGTTTTTAATTGTCCGGCCTATTTTTTTCAATGACCCCCTTATTGTCGGTTGGAACCCTGACTGCGCCGTGTCTTTGTATACGCTGTATACACGCACAGTGTACGTCAATTTCTAGTGGGTGCCTGCTCGCGCCGTCGCATGTGGCCCCACTTTAAAAATCGTCAGAGCTTTAAGTTTGGTACGAGAGGAAAGCCCTTGAACATGGCTATCCTGTGGTTGTAAAATTTTGAAGATTGAGCAGGATACTGGGATCGAAGTTACCCGTTGTACATTTTGTTTTTCTCTCCGACAGCTCTGTGCGCAAAACTCCCATAGTGGAGGCTGTTGAAATTGTTTTCTGAGCAACCCCGCCTACTTGAGGTTTTTCCTATCAAGAAGTGTGCAAGTCGCCCTCAACCTTTAAGAAATGGACGCAGGAATATGCCAGCATGACTAAGGTACAAACTGCATCTCCCTAGCATTTTTGGTTGCAGAGTTATTCCAGAGCGTAGCTGAAAGTTTTTAATTGTCCGGCCAATTTTTTTCAATGACCCCCTTATTGTCGGTTGGAACCCTGACTGCGCCGTGTCTTTGTATACGCTGTATACACGCACAGTGTACGTCAATTTCTAGTGGGTGCCTGCTCGCGCCGTCGCATCTGGCCCCACCTTAAAAATCGTCAGAGCTTTAAGTTTGGTACGAGAGGAAAGCCCTTGAACATGGCAATCCTGTGGTGGTAAAATTTGGAAGATTGAGCAGGATACTGGGATCGAAATTACCCGTTGTACATTTTGTTTTTCTCTCCGACAGCTCTGTGCGCAAAACTCCCATAGTGGAGGCTATTGAAATCGTTTCTGAGCAACCCCGCCTACTTGAGGTTTGTCATATCAAGAAGTGTGCAAGTCGCCCTAAACCTTTAAAAAAATTTACGCAGGAATATGCCAGCATGACTAAGGTACAAACTGCATCTCCCTAGCATTTTTGGTTGCAGAGTTATTCCAGAGCGTAGCTGAAAGTTTTTAATTGTCCGGCCTATTTTTTTCAATGACCCCCTTATTGTCGGTTGGAACCCTGACTGCGCCGTGTCTTTGTATACGCTGTATACACGCACAGTGTACGTCAATTTCTAGTGGGTGCCTGCTCGCGCCGTCGCATCTGGCCCGCCCTTAAAAATCGTCAGAGCTTTAAATTTGGTACGAGAGGAAAGCCCTTGAACATGGCAATCCTGTGGTGGTAAAATTTTGAAGATTGAGCAGGATACTGGGATCGAAATTACCCGTTGTACATTTTGTTTTTCTCTCCGACAGCTCTGTGCGCAAAACTCCCATAGTGGAGGCTGTTGAAATCGTTTCTGAGCAACCCCGCCTACTTGAGGTTTTTCCTATCAAGAAGTGTGCAAGTCGCCCTAAACCTTTAAGAAATGGACGCAGGAATATGCCAGCATGACTAAGGTACAAACTGCATCTCCCTAGCATTTTTGGTTGCAGAGTTCATTCCAGAGCGTAGCTGAAAGTTTTTAATTGTCCGGCCTTATTTTTTCAATGACCCCCTTATTGTCGGTTGGAACCCTGACTGCGCCGTGTCTTTGTATACGCTGTATACACGCACAGTGTACGTCAATTTCTAGTGGGTGCCTGCTCGCGCCGTCGCATCTGGCCCCACCTTAAAAATCGTCAGAGCTTTAAGTTTGGTACGAGAGGAAAGCCCTTGAACATGGCAATCCTGTGGTGGTAAAATTTTGAAGATTGAGCAGGATACTGGGATCGAAATTACCCGTTGTACATTTTGTTTTTCTCTCCGACAGCTCTGTGCACAAAACTCCCATAGTGGAGGCTGTTGAAATCGTTTCTGAGCAACCCCGCCTACTTGAGGTTTTTCCTATCAAGAAGTGTGCAAGTCGCCCTAAACCTTTAAGAAATGGACGCAGGAATATGCCAGCATGACTAAGGTACAAACTGCATCTCCCTAGCATTTTTGGTTGCAAGTTATTCCAGAGCGTAGCTGAAAGTTTTTAATTGTCCGGCCTATTTTTTTCAATGACCCCCTTATTGTCGGTTGGAACCCTCACTGCGCCGTGTCTTTGTATACGCTGTATACACGCACAGTGTACGTCAATTTCTAGTGGGTGCCTGCTCGCGCCGTCGCATCTGGCCCGCCCTTAAAAATCGTCAGAGCTTTAGGTTTGGTACGAGAGGAAAGCCCTTGAACATGGCAATCCTGTGGTGGTAAAATTTTTAAGATTGCGCTGGATACTGGGATCGAAATTACCCGTTGTACATTTTGTTTTTCTCTCCGACAGCTCTGTGCGCAAAACTCCCATAGTGGAGGCTGTTGAAATCGTTTCTGAGCAACCCCCACCTACTTGAGGTTTTTTCTATCAAGAAGTGTGCAAGTCGCCCTAAACCTTTAAGAAATGGACGCAGGAATATGCCAGCATGACTAAGGTACAAACTGCATCTCCCTAGCATTTTTGGTTGCAGAGTTATTCCAGAGCGTAGCTGAAAGTTTTTAATTGTCCGGCCTATTTTTTTCAATGACCCCCTTATTGTCGGTTGGAACCCTGACTGCGCCGTGTCTTTGTATACGCTGTATACACGCACAGTGTACGTCAATTTCTAGTGGGTGCCTGCTCGCGCCGTCGCATCTGGCCCCACCTTAAAAATCGTCAGAGCTTTAAGTTTGGTACGAGAGGAAAGCCCTTGAACATGGCAATCCTGTGGTGGTAAAATTTTGAAGATTGAGCAGGATACTGGGATCGAAATTACCCGTTGTACATTTTGTTTTTCTCTCCGACAGCTCTGTGCGCAAAACTCCCATAGTGGAGGCTGTTGAAATCGTTCCTGAGCAACCCCGCCTACTTGAGGTTTTTCCTATCAAGAAGTGTGCAAGTCGCCCTAAACCTTTAAGAAATGGACGCAGGAATATGCCAGCATGACTAAGGTACAAACTGCATCTCCCTAGCATTTTTGGTTGCAGAGTTATTCCAGAGCGTAGCTGAAAGTTTTTAATTGTCCGGCCTTATTTTTTCAATGACCCCCTTATTGTCGGTTGGAACCCTGACTGCGCCGTGTCTTTGTATACGCTGTATACACGCACAGTGTACGTCAATTTCTAGTGGGTGCCTGCTCGCGCCGTCGCATCTGGCCCCACCTTAAAAATCGTCAGAGCTTTAAGTTTGGTACGAGAGGAAAGCCCTTGAACATGGCAATCCTGTGGTGGTAAAATTTTGAAGATTGAGCAGGATACTGGGATCGAAGATACCCGTTGTACATTTTGTTTTTCTCTCCGACAGCTCTGTGGGCAAAACTCCCATAGTGGAGGCTGTTGAAATCGTTTCTGAGCAACCCCGCCTACTTGAGGTTTTTCCTATCAAGAAGTGTGCAAGTCGCCCTAAACCTTTAAGAAATGGACGCAGGAATATGCCAGCATGACTAAGGTACAAACTGCATCTCCCTAGCATTTTTGGTTGCAGAGTTATTCCAGAGCGTAGCTGAAAGTTTTTAATTGTCCGGCCTATTTTTTTCAATGACCCCCTTATTGTCGGTTGGAACCCTCACTGCGCCGTGTCTTTGTATACGCTGTATACAGGCACAGTGTACGTCAATTTCTAGTGGGTGCCTGCTCGCGCCGTCGCATCTGGCCCGCCCTTAAAAATCGTCAGAGCTTTAAGTTTGGTACGAGAGGAAAGCCCTTGAACATGGCAATCCTGTGGTTGTAAAATTTTGAAGATTGAGCAAGATACTGGGATCGAAATTACCCGTTGTACATTTTGTTTTTCTCTCCGACAGCTCTGTGCGCAAAACTCCCATAGTGGAGGCTGTTGAAATTGTTTTCTGAGCAACCCCGCCTACTTGAGGTTTGTCCTATCAAGAAGTGTGCAAGTCGCCCTAAACCTTTAAGAAATGGACGCAGGAATATGCCAGCATGACTAAGGTACAAACTGCATCTCCCTAGCATTTTTGGTTGCAGAGTTATTCCAGAGCGTAGCTGAAAGTTTTTAATTGTCCGGCCTATTTTTTTCAATGACCCCCTTATTGTCGGTTGGAACCCTGACTGCGCCGTGTCTTTGTATACGCTGTATACACGCACAGTGTACGTCAATTTCTAGTGGGTGCCTGCTCGCGCCGTCGCATCTGGCCCCACCTTAAAAATCGTCAGAGCTTTAAGTTTGGTACGAGAGGAAAGCCCTTGAACATGGCAATCCTGTGGTGGTAAAATTTGGAAGATTGAGCAGGATACTGGGATCGAAATTACCCGTTGTACATTTTGTTTTTCTCTCCGACAGCTCTGTGCGCAAAACTCCCATAGTGGAGGCTGTTGAAATCGTTTCTGAGCAACCCCGCCTACTTGAGGTTTTTCCTATCAAGAAGTGTGCAAGTCGCCCTAAACCTTTAAGAAATGGACGCAGGAATATGCCAGCATGACTAAGGTACAAACTGCATCTCCCTAGCATTTTTGGTTGCAGAGTTATTCCAGAGCGTAGCTGAAAGTTTTTAATTGTCCGGCCTATTTTTTTCAATGACCCCCTTATTGTCGGTTGGAACCCTGACTGCGCCGTGTCTTTGTATACGCTGTATACACGCACAGTGTACGTCAATTTCTAGTGGGTGACTGCTCGCGCCGTCGCATCTGGCCCAACCTTAAAAATCGTCAGAGCTTTAAGTTTGGTACGAGAGGAAAGCCCTTGAACATGGCAATCCTGTGGTGGTAAAATTTGGAAGATTGAGCAGGATACTGGGATCGAAATTACCCGTTGTACATTTTGTTTTCTCTTCGACAGCTCTGTGCGCAAAACTCCCTCAGTGGAGGCTGTTGAAATCGTTTCTGAGCAACCCCGCCTACTTGAGGTTTTTCCTATCAAGAAGTGTGCAAGTCGCCCTAAACCTTTAAGAAATGGACGCAGGAATATGCCAGCATGACTAAGGTACAAACTGCATCTCCCTAGCATTTTTGGTTGCAGAGTTATTCCAGAGCGTAGCTGAAAGTTTTTAATTGTCCGGCCTATTTTTTTCAATGACCCCCTTATTGTCGGTTGGAACCCTGACTGCGCCGTGTCTTTGTATACGCTGTATATACGCACAGTGTACGTCAATTTCTAGTGGGTGCCTGCTCGCGCCGTCGCATCTGGCCCAACCTTAAAAATCGTCAGAGCTTTAAGTTTGGTACGAGAGGAAAGCCCTTGAACATGGCAATCCTGTGGTGGTAAAATTTGGAAGATTGAGCAGGATACTGGGATCGAAATTACCCGTTGTACATTTTGTTTTTCTCTTCGACAGCTCTGTGCGCAAAACTCCCTCAGTGGAGGCTGTTGAAATCGTTTCTGAGCAACCCCGCCTACTTGAGGTTTTTCCTATCAAGAAGTGTGCAAGTCGCCCTAAACCTTTAAGAAATGGACGCAGGAATATGCCAGCATGACTAAGGTACAAACTGCATCTCCCTAGCATTTTTGTTTGCAGAGTTATTCCAGAGCGTAGCTGAAAGTTTTTAATTGTCCGGCCTATTTTTTTCAATGACCCCCTTATTGTCGGTTGGAACCCTGACTGCGCCGTGTCTTTGTATACGCTGTATATACGCACAGTGTACGTCAATTTCTAGTGGGTGCCTGCTCGCGCCGTCGCATCTGGCCCCACTTTAAAAATCGTCAGAGCTTTAAGTTTGGTACGAGAGGAAAGCCCTTGAACATGGCAATCCTGTGGTTGTAAAATTTTGAAGATTTAGCAGGATACTGGGGTCGAAATTACCCGTTGTACATTTTGTTTTTCTCTCCGACAGCTCTGTGCGCAAAACTCCCATTATGGAGGCTGTTGGAATCGTTTCTGAGCAACCCCGCCTACTTGAGGTTTTTCCTATCAAGAAATGTGCAAGTCACCCTAAACCTTGTAGAAATGGACGCAGGAATATGCCAGCATGACTAAGGTACAAACTGCATCTCCCTAGCATTTTTGGTTGCAGAGTTATTCCAGAGCGTAGCTGAAAGTTTTAATTGTCCGGCCTATTTTTTTCAATGACCCCCTTATTGTCGGTTGGAACCCTGACTGCGCCGTGTCTTTGTATACGCTGTATACACGCACAGTGTACGTCAATTTCTAGTGGGTGCCTGCTCGCGCCGTCGCATCTGGCCCCACCTTAAAAATTGTCAGAGCTTTAAGTTTGGTACGAGAGGAAAGCCCTTCCAACATGGCAATCCTGTGGTGGTAAAATTTTGAAGATTGAGCAGGATACTGGGATCGAAATTACCCGTTGTACAATTCGTTTTTCTCTCCGACAGCTCTGTGCGCAAAACTCCCATAGTGGAGGCTGTTGAAATCGTTTCTGAGCAACCCCGCCTACTTGAGGTTTTTCCTATCAAGAAGTGTGCAAGTCGCCCTAAACCTTTAAGAAATGGACGCAGGAATATGCCAACATGACTAAGGTACAAACTGCATCTCCCTAGCATTTTTGGTTGCAGAGTTATTCCAGAGCGTAGCTAAAAGTTTTTAATTGTCCGGCCTATTTTTTTCAATGACCCCCCTTATTGTCGGTTGGAACCCTGACTGCGCCATGTCTTTGTATACGCTGTATACACGCACAGTGTACGTCAATTTCTAGTGGGTGCCTGCTCGCGCCGTCGCATCTGGCCCCACCTTAAAAATCGTCAGAGCTTTAGGTTTGGTACGAGAGGAAAGCCCTTGAACATGGCAATCCTGTGGTGGTAAAATTTTGAAGATTGAGCAGGATACTGGGATCGAAATTACCCGTTGTACAATTTGTTTTTCTCTCCGACAGCTCTGTGCGCAAAACTCCCATAGTGGAGGCTGTTGAAATTGTTTCTGAGCAACCCCACCTACTTGAGGTTTTTCCTATCAAGAAGTGTGCAAGTTGCCCTAAACCTTTAGGAAATGGACGCAGGAATATGCCAGCATGACTAAGGTACAAACTGCATCTCCCTAGCATTTTTGGTTGCAGAGTTATTCCAGAGCGTAGCTGAAAGTTTTTAATTGTCCGGCCTATTTTTTTCAATGACCCCCTTATTGTCGGTTGGAGCCCTGACTGCGCCGTGTCTTTGTATACGCTGTATACACGCACAGTGTACGTCAAATTCTAGTGGGTGCCTGCTCGCGCTGTCGCATCTGGCCCCACCTTAAAAATCGTCAAAGCTTTAAGTTTGGTACGAGAGGAAAGCCCTTGAACATGGCAATCTTGTGGTGGTAAAATTTGGAAGATTGAGCAGGATACTGGGATCGAAATTACCCGTTGTACATTTTGTTTTTCTCTCCGACAGCTCTGTGCGCAAAACTCCCATAGTGGAGGCTGTTGAAATCGTTTCTGAGCAACCCCGCCTACTTGAGGTTTTTCCTATCAAGAAGTGTGCAAGTCGCCCTAAACCTTTAAGAAATGGACGCAGGAATATGCCAGCATGACTAAGGTACAAACTGCATCTCCCTAGCATTTTTGGTTGCAGAGTTATTCCAGAGCGTAGCTGAAAGTTTTTAATTGTCCGGCCTATTTTTTTCAATGACCCCCTTATTGTCGGTTGGAACCCTGACTGCGCCGTGTCTTTGTATACGCTGTATACACGCACAGTGTACGTCAATTTCTAGTGGGTGACTGCTCGCGCCGTCGCATCTGGCCCAACCTTAAAAATCGTCAGAGCTTTAAGTTTGGTACGAGAGGAAAGCCCTTGAACATGGCAATCCTGTGGTGGTAAAATTTGGAAGATTGAGCAGGATACTGGGATCGAAATTACCCGTTGTACATTTTGTTTTCTCTTCGACAGCTCTGTGCGCAAAACTCCCTCAGTGGAGGCTGTTGAAATCGTTTCTGAGCAACCCCGCCTACTTGAGGTTTTTCCTATCAAGAAGTGTGCAAGTCGCCCTAAACCTTTAAGAAATGGACGCAGGAATATGCCAGCATGACTAAGGTACAAACTGCATCTCCCTAGCATTTTTGGTTGCAGAGTTATTCCAGAGCGTAGCTGAAAGTTTTTAATTGTCCGGCCTATTTTTTTCAATGACCCCCTTATTGTCGGTTGGAACCCTGACTGCGCCGTGTCTTTGTATACGCTGTATATACGCACAGTGTACGTCAATTTCTAGTGGGTGCCTGCTCGCGCCGTCGCATCTGGCCCAACCTTAAAAATCGTCAGAGCTTTAAGTTTGGTACGAGAGGAAAGCCCTTGAACATGGCAATCCTGTGGTGGTAAAATTTGGAAGATTGAGCAGGATACTGGGATCGAAATTACCCGTTGTACATTTTGTTTTTCTCTTCGACAGCTCTGTGCGCAAAACTCCCTCAGTGGAGGCTGTTGAAATCGTTTCTGAGCAACCCCGCCTACTTGAGGTTTTTCCTATCAAGAAGTGTGCAAGTCGCCCTAAACCTTTAAGAAATGGACGCAGGAATATGCCAGCATGACTAAGGTACAAACTGCATCTCCCTAGCATTTTTGTTTGCAGAGTTATTCCAGAGCGTAGCTGAAAGTTTTTAATTGTCCGGCCTATTTTTTTCAATGACCCCCTTATTGTCGGTTGGAACCCTGACTGCGCCGTGTCTTTGTATACGCTGTATATACGCACAGTGTACGTCAATTTCTAGTGGGTGCCTGCTCGCGCCGTCGCATCTGGCCCAACCTTAAAAATCGTCAGAGCTTTAAGTTTGGTACGAGAGGAAAGCCCTTGAACATGGCAATCCTGTGGTGGTAAAATTTTGAAGATTGAGCAGGATACTGGGATCGAAATTACCCGTTGTACATTTTGTTTTTCTCTTCGACAGCTCTGCGCGCAAAACTCCCTCAGTGGAGGCTGTTGAAATCGTTTCTGAGCAACCCCGCCTATTAGAGGTTTTTCCTATCAAGAAGTGTGCAAGTCGCCCTAAACCTTTAAGAAATGGACGCAGGAATATGCCAGCATGACTAAGGTACAAACTGCATCTCCCTAGCATTTTTGGTTGCAGAGTTATTCCAGAGCGTAGCTGAAAGTTTTTAATTGTCCGGCCTTATTTTTTCAATGACCCCCTTATTGTCGGTTGGAACCCTGACTGCGCCGTGTCTTTGTATACGCTGTATACACGCACAGTGTACGTCAATTTCTAGTGGGTGCCTGCTCGCGCCGTCGCATCTGGCCCCACTTTAAAAATCGTCAGAGCTTTAAGTTTGGTACGAGAGGAAAGCCCTTGAACATGGCAATCCTGTGGTTGTAAAATTTTGAAGATTTAGCAGGATACTGGGGTCGAAATTACCCGTTGTACATTTTGTTTTTCTCTCCTACAGCTCTGTGCGCAAAACTCCCATTATGGAGGCTGTTGGAATCGTTTCTGAGCAACCCCGCCTACTTGAGGTTTTTCCTATCAAGAAATGTGCAAGTCACCCTAAACCTTGTAGAAATGGACGCAGGAATATGCCAGCATGACTAAGGTACAAACTGCATCTCCCTAGCATTTTTGGTTGCAGAGTTATTCCAGAGCGTAGCTGAAAGTTTTAATTGTCCGGCCTATTTTTTTCAATGACCCCCTTATTGTCGGTTGGAACCCTGACTGCGCCGTGTCTTTGTATACGCTGTATACACGCACAGTGTACGTCAATTTCTAGTGGGTGCCTGCTCGCGCCGTCGCATCTGGCCCCACCTTAAAAATTGTCAGAGCTTTAAGTTTGGTACGAGAGGAAAGCCCTTCCAACATGGCAATCCTGTGGTGGTAAAATTTTGAAGATTGAGCAGGATACTGGGATCGAAATTACCCGTTGTACAATTCGTTTTTCTCTCCGACAGCTCTGTGCGCAAAACTCCCATAGTGGAGGCTGTTGAAATCGTTTCTGAGCAACCCCGCCTACTTGAGGTTTTTCCTATCAAGAAGTGTGCAAGTCGCCCTAAACCTTTAAGAAATGGACGCAGGAATATGCCAACATGACTAAGGTACAAACTGCATCTCCCTAGCATTTTTGGTTGCAGAGTTATTCCAGAGCGTAGCTAAAAGTTTTTAATTGTCCGGCCTATTTTTTTCAATGACCCCCCTTATTGTCGGTTGGAACCCTGACTGCGCCATGTCTTTGTATACGCTGTATACACGCACAGTGTACGTCAATTTCTAGTGGGTGCCTGCTCGCGCCGTCGCATCTGGCCCCACCTTAAAAATCGTCAGAGCTTTAGGTTTGGTACGAGAGGAAAGCCCTTGAACATGGCAATCCTGTGGTGGTAAAATTTTGAAGATTGAGCAGGATACTGGGATCGAAATTACCCGTTGTACAATTTGTTTTTCTCTCCGACAGCTCTGTGCGCAAAACTCCCATAGTGGAGGCTGTTGAAATTGTTTCTGAGCAACCCCACCTACTTGAGGTTTTTCCTATCAAGAAGTGTGCAAGTTGCCCTAAACCTTTAGGAAATGGACGCAGGAATATGCCAGCATGACTAAGGTACAAACTGCATCTCCCTAGCATTTTTGGTTGCAGAGTTATTCCAGAGCGTAGCTGAAAGTTTTTAATTGTCCGGCCTATTTTTTTCAATGACCCCCTTATTGTCGGTTGGAGCCCTGACTGCGCCGTGTCTTTGTATACGCTGTATACACGCACAGTGTACGTCAAATTCTAGTGGGTGCCTGCTCGCGCTGTCGCATCTGGCCCCACCTTAAAAATCGTCAAAGCTTTAAGTTTGGTACGAGAGGAAAGCCCTTGAACATGGCAATCTTGTGGTGGTAAAATTTTGAAGATTGAGCAGAATACTGGGATCGAAATTACCCGTTGTACAATTTGTTTTTCTCTCCGACAGCTCTGTGCGCAAAACTCCCATAGTGGAGGCTGTTGAAATCGTTTCTAAGCAACCCCGCCTACTTGAGGTTTTTCCTATCAAGAAGTGTGCAAGTCGCCCTAAACCTATAAAAAATGGACGCAGGAATATGTCAGCATGACTAAGGTACAAACTGCATCTCCCTAGCATTTTTGGTTGCAGAGTTATTCCAGAGCGTAGCTGAAAGTTTTTAATTGTCCGGCCTTTTTTTTCAATGACCCCCTTATTGTCGGTTGGAACCCTGACTGCGCCGTGTCTTTGTATACGCTGTATACACGCACAGTGTACGTAAATTTCTAGTGGGTGCCTGCTCGCGCCGTCGCATCTGGCCCCACTTTAAAAATCGTCAGAGCTTTAAGTTTGGTACGAGAGGAAAGCCCTTGAACATGGCAATCCTGTGGTGGTAAAATTTTGAAGATTGAGCAGGATACTGGGATCGAAATTACCCGTTGTACATTTTGTTTTTCTCTCCGACAGCTCTGTGCGCAAAACTCCCATAGTGGAGGCTGTTGAAATCGTTTCTGAGCAACCCCGCCTACTTGAGGTTTTTCCTATCAAGAAATGTGCAAGTCACCCTAAACCTTGTAGAAATGGACGCAGGAATATGCCAGCATGACTAAGGTACAAACTGCATCTCCCTAGCATTTTTGGTTGCAGAGTTATTCCAGAGCGTAGCTGAAAGTTTTTAATTGTCCGGCCTATTTGTTTCAATGACCCCCTTATTGTCGGTTGGAACCCTGACTGCGCCGTGTCTTTGTATACGCTGTATACACGCACAGTGTACGTCAATTTCTAGTGGGTGCCTGCTTGCGCCGTCGCATCTGGCCCCACCTTAAAAATCGTCAGAGCTTTAAGTTTGGTACGAGAGGAAAGCCCTTGAACATGGCAATCCTGTGGTGGTAAAATTTGGAAGATTGAGCAGGATACTGGGATCGAAATTACCCGTTGTACATTTTGTTTTTCTCTCCGACAGCTCTGTGCGCAAAACTCCCATAGTGGAGGCTGTTGAAATTGTTTCTGAGCAACCCCGCCTACTTGAGGTTTTTCCTATCAAGAAGTGTGCAAGTTGCCCTAAACCTTTAAGAAATGGACGCAGGAATATGCCAGCATGACTAAGGTACAAACTGCATCTCCCTAGCATTTTTGGTTGCAGAGTTATTCCAGAGCGTAGCTGAAAGTTTTTAATTGTCCGGCCTATTTTTTTCAATGACCCCCTTATTGTCGGTTGGAGCCCTGACTGCGCCGTGTCTTTGTATACGCTGTATACACGCACAGTGTACGTCAAATTCTAGTGGGTGCCTGCTCGCGCCGTCGCATCTGGCCCCACCTTAAAAATCGTCAGAGCTTTAAGTTTGGTACGAGAGGAAAGCCCTTGAACATGGCAATCCTGTGGTGGTAAAATGTGGAAGATTGAGCAGGATACTGGGATCGAAATTACCCGTTGTACATTTTGTTTTTCTCTCCGACAGCTCTGTGCGCAAAACTCCCTTAGTGGAGGCTTTTGAAATCGTTTCTGAGCAACCCCGCCTACTTAAGGTTTTTCCTATCAAGAAGTGTGCAAGTCGCCCTAAACCTTTAAGAAATTGACGCAGGAATATGCCAGCATGACTAAGGTACAAACTGCATCTCCCTAGCATTTTTGGTTGCAGAGTTATTCCAGAGCGTAGCTGAAAGTTTTTAATTGTCCGGCCTATTTTTTACAATGACCCCCTTATTGTCGGTTGGAACCCTGACTGCGCCGTGTCTTTGTATACGCTGTATACACGCACAGTGTACGTCAATTTTTAGTGGGTGCCTGCTCGCGCCGTCGCATCTGGCCCCACCTTAAAAATCGTCAGAGCTTTAGGTTTGGTACGAGAGGAAAGCCCTTGAACATGGCAATCCTGTGGTGGTAAAATTTTTAAGATTGCGCAGGATACTGGGATCGAAATTACCCGTTGTACATTTTGTTTTTCTCTCCGACAGCTCTGTGCGCAAAACTCCCATAGTGGAGGCTGTTGAAATCGTTTCTGAGCAACCCCGCCTACTTGAGGTTTGTCCTATCAAGAAGTGTGCCAGTCGCCCTAAACCTTTAAGAAATGGACGTAGGAATATGCCAGCATGACTAAGGTACAAACTGCATCTCCCTAGCATTTTTGGTTGCAGAGTTATTCCAGAGCGTAGCTGAAAGTTTTTAATTGTCCGGCCTTATTTTTTCAATGACCCCCTTATTGTCGGTTGGAACCCTGACTGCGCCGTGTCTTTGTATAAGCTGTATACACGCACAGTGTACGTCAATTTTTAGTGGGTGCCTGCTCGCGCCGTCGCATCTGGCCCCACCTTAAAAATCGTCAGAGCTTTAGGTTTGGTACGAGAGGAAAGCCCTTGAACATGGCAATCCTGTGGTGGTAAAATTTTTAAGATTGCGCAGGATACTGGGATCGAAATTACCCGTTGTACATTTTGTTTTTCTCTCCGACAGCTCTGTGCGCAAAACTCCCATAGTGGAGGCTGTTGAAATCGTTTCTGAGCAACCCCGCCTACTTGAGGTTTTTCCTATCAAGAAGTGTGCAAGTCGCCCTAAACCTTTAAGAAATTGACGCAGGAATATGCCAGCATGACTAAGGTACAAACTGCATCTCCCTAGCATTTTGGGTTGCAGAGTTATTCCAGAGCGTAGCTGAAAGTTTTTAATTGTCCGGCCTATTTTTTACAATGACCCCCTTATTGTCGGTTGGAACCCTGACTGCGCCGTGTCTTTGTATACACTGTATACACGCACAGTGTACGTCAATTTCTAGTGGGTGCCTGCTCGCGCCGTCGCATCTGGCCCCACCTTAAAAATCGTCAGAGCTTTAAGTTTGGTACGAGAGGAAAGCCCTTGAACATGGCAATCCTGTGGTGGTACAATTTTGAAGATTGAGCAGGATACTGGGATCGAAATTACCCGTTGTACATTTTGTTTTTCTCTCCGACAGCTCTGTGCGCAAAACTCCCTTAGTGGAGGCTGTTGAAATCGTTTCTGAGCAACCCCGCCTACTTAAGGTTTTTCCTATCAAGAAGTGTGCAAGTCGCCCTAAACCTTTAAGAAATTGACGCAGGAATATGCCAGCATGACTAAGGTACAAACTGCATCTCCCTAGCATTTTTGGTTGCAGAGTTATTCCAGAGCGTAGCTGAAAGTTTTTAATTGTCCGGCCTATTTTTTACAATGACCCCCTTATTGTCGGTTGGAACCCTGACTGCGCCGTGTCTTTGTATACGCTGTATACACGCACAGTGTACGTCAATTTTTAGTGGGTGTCTGCTCGCGCCGTCGCATCTGGCCCCACCTTAAAAATCGTCAGAGCTTTAGGTTTGGTACGAGAGGAAAGCCCTTGAACATGGCAATCCTGTGGTGGTAAAATTTTGAAGATTGAGCAGGATACTGGGATCGAAATTACCCGTTGTACATTTTGTTTTTCTCTCCGACAGCTCTGTGCGCAAAACTCCCTTAGTGGAGGCTGTTGAAATCGTTTCTGAGCAACCCCCACCTACTTGAGGTTTTTCCTATCAAGAAGTGTGCAAGTCGCCCTAAACCTTTAAGAAATTGACGCAGGAATATGCCAGCATGACTAAGGTACAAACTGCATCTCCCTAGCATTTTTGGTTGCAGAGTTATTCCAGAGCGTAGCTGAAAGTTTGTAATTGTCCGGCCTATTTTTTACAATGACCCCCTTATTGTCGGTTGGAACCCTGACTGCGCCGTGTCTTTGTATACGCTGTATACACGCACAGTGTACGTCAATTTTTAGTGGGTGCCTGCTCGCGCCGTCGCATCTGGCCCCACCTTAAAAATCGTCAGAGCTTTAGGTTTGGTACGAGAGGAAAGCCCTTAAACATGGCAATCCTGTGGTGGTAAAATTTTTAAGATTGCGCAGGATACTGGGATCGAAATTACCCGTTGTAAATTTTTTTTTTCTCTCCGACAGCTCTGTGCGCAAAACTCCCATAGTGGAGGCTGTTGAAATCGTTTCTGAGCAACCCCCACCTACTTGAGGTTTTTCCTATCAAGAAGTGTGCAAGTCGCCCTAAACCTTTAAGAAATGGACGCAGGAATATGCCAGCATGACTAAGGTACAAACTGCATCTCCCTAGCATTTTTGGTTGCAGAGTTATTCCAGAGCGTAGCTGAAAGTTTTTAATTGTCCGGCCTATTTTTTACAATGACCCCCTTATTGTCGGTTGGAACCCTGACTGCGCCGTGTCTTTGTATACACTGTATACACGCACAGTGTACGTCAATTTCTAGTGGGTGCCTGCTCGCGCCGTCGCATCTGGCCCCACCTTAAAAATCGTCAGAGCTTTAAGTTTGGTACGAGAGGAAAGCCCTTGAACATGGCAATCCTGTGGTGGTAAAATTTTGAAGATTGAGCAGGATACTGGGATCGAAATTACCCGTTGTACATTTTGTTTTTCTCTCCGACAGCTCTGTGCGCAAAACTCCCTTAGTGGAGGCTGTTGAAATCGTTTCTGAGCAACCCCGCCTACTTAAGGTTTTTCCTATCAAGAAGTGTGCAAGTCGCCCTAAACCTTTAAGAAATTGACGCAGGAATATGCCAGCATGACTAAGGTACAAACTGCATCTCCCTAGCATTTTTGGTTGCAGAGTTATTCCAGAGCATAGCTGAAAGTTTTTAATTGTCCGGCCTATTTTTTACAATGACCCCCTTATTGTCGGTTGGGACCCTGACTGCGCCGTGTCTTTGTATACGCTGTATACACGCACAGTGTACGTCAATTTCTAGTGGGTGCCTGCTCGCGCCGTCGCATCTGGCCCCACCGTAAAAATCGTCAGAGCTTCAAGTTTGGTACGAGAGGAAAGCCCTTGAACATGGCAATCCTGTGGTGGTAAAATTTTGAAGATTGAGCAGGATACTGGGATCGAAATTACCCGTTGTACATTTTGTTTTTCTCTCCGACAGCTTTGTGCGCAAAACTCCCATAGTGGAGGCTGTTGAAATCGTTTCTGAGCAACCCCCACCTACTTGAGGTTTTTCCTATCAAGAAGTGTGCAAGTCGCCCTAAACCTTTAAGAAATTGACGCAGGAATATGCCAGCATGACTAAGGTACAAACTGCATCTCCCTAGCATTTTTGGTTGCAGAGTTATTCCAGAGCGTAGCTGAAAGTTTTTAATTGTCCGGCCTATTTTTTACAATGACCCCCTTATTGTCGGTTGGAACCCTGACTGCGCCGTGTCTTTGTATACACTGTATACACGCACAGTGTACGTCAATTTCTAGTGGGTGCCTGCTCGCGCCGTCGCATCTGGCCCCACCTTAAAAATCGTCAGAGCTTTAAGTTTGGTACGAGAGGAAAGCCCTTGAACATGGCAATCCTGTGGTGGTAAAATTTTGAAGATTGAGCAGGATACTGGGATCGAAATTACCCGTTGTACATTTTGTTTTTCTCTCCGACAGCTCTGTGCGCAAAACTCCCTTAGTGGAGGCTGTTGAAATCGTTTCTGAGCAACCCCCACCTACTTGAGGTTTTTCCTATCAAGAAGTGTGCAAGTCGCCCTAAACCTTTAAGAAAGGGACGCAGGAATATGCCAGCATGACTAAGGTACAAACTGCATCTCCCTAGCATTTTTGGTTGCAGAGTTATTCCAGAGCGTAGCTGAAAGTTTTTAATTGTCCGGCCTATTTTTTTCAATGACCCCCTTATTGTCGGTTGGAACCCTGACTGCGCCGTGTCTTTGTATACGCTGTATACACGCACAGTGTACGTCAATTTTTAGTGGGTGCCTGCTCGCGCCGTCGCATCTGGCCCGACCTTAAAAATCGTCAGAGCTTTAGGTTTGGTACGAGAGGAAAGCCCTTGAACATGGCAATCCTGTGGTGGTAAAATTTTTAAGATTGCGCTGGATACTGGGATCGAAATTACCCGTTGTACATTTTGTTTTTCTCTCCGACAGCTCTGTGCGCAAAACTCCCATAGTGGAGGCTGTTGAAATCGTTTCTGAGCAACCCCCACCTACTTGAGGTTTTTTCTATCAAGAAGTGTGCAAGTCGCCCTAAACCTTTAAGAAATTGACGCAGGAATATGCCAGCATGACTAAGGTACAAACTGCATCTCCCTAGCATTTTTGGTTGCAGAGTTATTCCAGAGCGTAGCTGAAAGTTTTTAATTGTCCGGCCTATTTTTTTCAATGACCCCCTTATTGTCGGTTGGAACCCTGACTGCGCCGTGTCTTTGTATACGCTGTATACACGCACAGTGTACGTCAATTTCTAGTGGGTGCTTGCTCGCGCCGTCGCATCTGGCCCCACCTTAAAAATCGTCAGAGCTTTAGGTTTGGTACGAGAGGAAAGCCCTTGAACATGGCAATCCTGTGGTGGTAAAATTTTGAAGATTGAGCAGGATACTGGGATCGAAATTACCCGTTGTACATTTTGTTTTTCTCTCCGACAGCTCTGTGCGCAAAACTCCCATAGTGGAGGCTGTTGAAATCGTTTCTGAGCAACCCCCACCTACTTGAGGTTTTTCCTATCAAGAAGTGTGCAAGTCGCCCTAAACCTTTAAGAAAGGGACGCAGGAATATGCCAGCATGACTAAGGTACAAACTGCATCTCCCTAGCATTTTTGGTTGCAGAGTTATTCCAGAGCGTAGCTGAAAGTTTTTAATTGTCCGGCCTATTTTTTTCAATGACCCCCTTATTGTCGGTTGGAACCCTGACTGCGCCGTGTCTTTGTATACGCTGTATACACGCACAGTGTACGTCAATTTCTAGTGGGTGCCTGCTCGCGCCGTCGCATCTGGCCCCACCTTTAAAATCGTCAGAGCTTTAAGTTTGGTACGAGAGGAAAGCCCTTGAACATGGCAATCCTGTGGTGGTAAAATTTTTAAGATTGAGCAGGATACTGGGATCGAAATTACCCGTTGTACATTTTGTTTTTCTCTCCGACAGCTCTGTGCGCAAAACTCCCATAGTGGAGGCTGTTGAAATCGTTTCTGAGCAACCCCGCCTACTTGAGGTTTGTCCTATCAAGAAGTGTGCAAGTCGCCCTGAACCTTTAAGAAAGGGACGCAGGAATATGCCAGCATGACTAAGGTACAAACTGCATCTCCCTAGCATTTTTGGTTGCAGAGTTATTCCAGTGCGTAGCTGAAAGTTTTTAATTGTCCGGCCTATTTTTTTCAATGACCCCCTTATTGTCGGTTGGAACCCTGACTGCGCCGTGTCTTTGTATACGCTGTATACACGCACAGTGTACGTCAATTTCTAGTGGGTGCCTGCTCGCGCCGTCGCATCTGGCCCCACCTTAAAAATCGTCAGAGCTTTAAGTTTGGTACGAGAGGAAAACCCTTGAACATGGCAATCCTGTGGTGGTAAAATTTTTAAGATTGAGCAGGATACTGGGATCGAAATTACCCGTTGTACATTTTGTTTTTCTCTCCGACAGCTCTGTGCGCAAAACTCCCATAGTGGAGGCTGTTGAAATCGTTTCTGAGCAACCCCGCCTACTGGAGGTTTGTCTTATCAAGAAGTGTGCAAGTCGTCCTGAACCTTTAAGAAATGGACGCAGGAATATGCCAGCATGACTAAGGTACAAACTGCATCTCCCTAGCATTTTTGGTTGCAGAGTTATTCCAGAGCGTAGCTGAAAGTTTTTAATTGTCCGGCCTATTTTTTCAATGACCCCCTTATTGTCGGTTGGAACCCTGACTGCGCCGTGTCTTTGTATACGCTGTATACACGCACAGTGTACGTCAATTTTCTAGTGGGTGCCTGCTCGCGCCGTCGCATCTGGCCCCACCTTAAAAATCGTCAGAGCTTTAAGTTTGGTACGAGAGGAAAGCCCTTGAACATGGCAATCCTGTGGTGGTAAAATTTTGAAGATTGAGCAGGATACTGGGATCGAAATTACCCGTTGTACATTTTGTTTTTCTCTCCGACAGCTCTGTGCGCAAAACTCCCATAGTGGAGGCTGTTGAAATCGTTTCTGAGCAACCCCGCCTACTTGAGGTTTTTCCTATCAAGAAGTGTGCAAGTCGCCCTGAACTTTTAAAAAATGGACGCAGGAATATGCCAGCATGACTAAGGTACAAACTGCATCTCCCTAGCATTTTTGGTTGCAGAGTTATTCCAGAGCGTAGCTGAAAGTTTTTAATTGTCCGGCCTATTTTTTTCAATGACCCCCTTATTGTCGGTTGGGAACCTGACTGCGCCGTGTCTTTGTATACGCTGTATACACGCACAGTGTACGTCAATTTCTAGTGGGTGCCTGCTCGCGCCTTCGCATCTGGCCCGCCCTTAAAAATCGTCAGAGCTTTAAGTTTGGTACGAGAGGAAAGCCCTTGAACATGGCAATCCTGTGGTGGTAAAATTTTGAAGATTGAGCAGGATACTGGGATCGAAACTACCCGTTGTACATTTTGTTTTTCTCTCCGACAGCTCTGTGCGCAAAACTCCCATAGTGGAGGCTGTTGAAATCGTTTCTGAGCAACCCCGCCTACTTGAGGTTTGTCCTATCAAGAAGTGTGCAAGTCGCCCTAAACCTTTAAGAAATGGACGTAGGAATATGCCAGCATGACTAAGGTACAAACTGCATCTCCCTAGCAATTTTGGTTGCAGAGTTATTCCAGAGCGTAGCTGAAAGTTTTTAATTGACCGGCCTATTTTTTTCAATGACCCCCTTATTGTCGGTTGGGACCCTGACTGCGCCGTGTTTTTGTATACGCTGTATACACGCACAGTGTACGTCAATTTCTAGTGGGTGCCTGCTCGCGCCGTCGCATCTGGCCCCACCTTAAAAATCGTCAGAGCTTTAAGTTTGGTACGAGAGGAAAGCCCTTCAACATGGCAATCCTGTGGTGGTAAAATTTTGAAGATTGAGCAGGATACGGGGATCGAAATCACCCGTTGTACATTTCGTTTTTCTCTCCGACAGCTCTGTGCGCAAAACTCCCATAGTGGAGGCTGTTGAAATCGTTTCTGAGCAACCCCGCCTACTTGAGGTTTTTCCTATCAAGAAGTGTGCAAGTCGCCCTAAACCTTTCAGAAATGGACGCAGGAATATGCCAGCATGACTAAGGGACAAACTGCATCTCTCTAGCATTTTTGGTTGCAGAGTTATTCCAGAGCGTAGCTGAAAGTTTTTAATTGTCCGGCCTATTTTTTTCAATGACCCCCTTATTGTCGGTTGGAACCCTGATTGCGCCGTGTCTTTGTATACGCTGTATACACGCACAGTGTACGTCAATTTCTAGTGGGTGCCTGCTCGCGCCCTCGCATCTGGCCCAACCTTAAAAATCGTCAGAGCTTTAAGTTTGGTACGAGAGGAAAGCCCTTGAACATGGCAATCCTGTGGTGGTAAAATTTTGAAGATTGAGCAGGATACTGGGATCGAAACTACCCGTTGTACATTTTGTTTTTCTCTCCGACAGCTCTGTGCGCAAAACTCCCATAGTGGAGGCTGTTGAAATCGTTTCTGAGCAACCCCGCCTACTTGAGGTTTGTCCTATCAAGAAGTGTGCAAGTCGCCCTAAACCTTTAAGAAATGGACGTAGGAATATGCCAGCATGACTAAGGTACAAACTGCATCTCCCTAGCAATTTTGGTTGCAGAGTTATTCCAGAGCGTAGCTGAAAGTTTTTAATTGACCGGCCTATTTTTTTCAATGACCCCCTTATTGTCGGTTGGGACCCTGACTGCGCCGTGTCTTTGTATACGCTGTATACACGCACAGTGTACGTCAATTTCTAGTGGGTGCCTGCTCGCGACGTCGCATCTGGCCCCACCTTAAAAATCGTCAGAGCTTTAAGTTTGGTACGAGAGGAAAGCCCTTCAACATGGCAATCCTGTGGTGGTAAAATTTTGAAGATTGAGCAGGATACGGGGATCGAAATCACCCGTTGTACATTTTGTTTTTCTCTCCGACAGCTCTGTGCGCAAAACTCCCATAGTGGAGGCTGTTGAAATCGTTTCTGAGCAACCCCGCCTACTTGAGGTTTTTCCTATCAAGAAGTGTGCAAGTCGCCCTAAACCTTTCAGAAATGGACGCAGGAATATGCCAGCATGACTAAGGGACAAACTGCATCTCTCTAGCATTTTTGGTTGCAGAGTTATTCCAGAGCGTAGCTGAAAGTTTTTAATTGTCGGGCCTATTTTTTTCAATGACCCCCTTATTGTCGGTTGGAACCCTGACTGCGCCGTGTCTTTGTATACGCTGTATACACGCACAGTGTACGTCAATTTCTAGTGGGTGCCTGCTCGCGCCGTCGCATCTGGCCCAACCTTAAAAATCGTCAGAGCTTTAAGTTTGGTACGAGAGGAAAGCCCTTGAACATGGCAATCCTGTGGTGGTAAAATTTTGAAGATTGAGCAGGATACTGGGATCGAAATTACCCGTTGTACATTTTGTTTTTCTCTTCGACAGCTCTGTGCGCAAAACTCCCTCAGTGGAGGCTGTTGAAATCGTTTCTGAGCAACCCCGCCTACTTGAGGTTTTTCCTATCAAGAAGTGTGCAAGTCGCCCTAAACCTTTAAGAAATGGACGCAGGAAAATGCCAGCATGACTAAGGTACAAACTGCATCTCCCTAGCATTTTTGGTTGCAGAGTTATTCCAGAGCGTAGCTGAACGTTTTTAATTGTCCGGCCTATTTTTTTCAATGACCCCCTTATTGTCGGTTGGAACCCTGACTGCGCCGTGTCTTTGTATACGCTGTATACACGCACAGTGTACGTCAATTTCTAGTGGGTGCCTGCTCGCGCCGTCGCATCTGGCCCCACCTTAAAAATCGTCAGAGCTTTAAGTTTGGTACGAGAGGAAAGCCCTTGAACATGGCAATCCTGTGGTGGTAAAATTTTGAAGATTGAGCAGGATACTGGGATCGAAATTACCCGTTGTACATTTTGTTTGTCTCTCCGACAGCTCTGTGCGCAAAACTCCCATAGTGGAGGCTATTGAAATCGTTTCTGAGCAACCCCGCCTACTTGAGGTTTGTCCTATCAAGAAGTGTGCAAGTCGCCCTAAACCTTTAAACAAATTGACGCAGGAATATGCCAGCATGACTAAGGTACAAACTGCATCTCCCTAGCATTTTTGGTTGCAGAGTTATTCCAGAGCGTAGCTGAAAGTTTTTAATTGTCCGGCCTATTTTTTTCAATGACCCCCTTATTGTCGGTTGGAACCCTGACTGCGCCGTGTCTTTGTATACGCTGTATACACGCACAGTGTACGTCAATTTCTAGTGGGTGCCTGCTCGCGCCGTCGCATCTGGCCCCACCTTAAAAATCGTCAGAGCTTTAAGTTTGGTACGAGAGGAAAGCCCATGAACATGGCAATCCTGTGGTGGTAAAATTTTGAAGATTGAGCAGGATACTGGGATCGAAATTACCCGTTGTACATTTTGTTTTTCTCTCCGACAGCTCTGTGCGCAAAACTCCCATAGTGGAGGCTGTTGAAATTGTTTTCTGAGCAACCCCGCCTACTTGAGGTTTTTCCTATCAAGAAGTGTGCAAGTCGCCCTAAACCTTTAAGAAATGGACGCAGGAATATGCCAGCATGACTAAGGTACAAACTGCATCTCCCTAGCATTTTTGGTTGCAGAGTTATTCCAGAGCGTAGCTGAAAGTTTTTAATTGTCCGGCCTATTTTTTTCAATGACCCCCTTATTGTCGGTTGGAACCCTGACTGCGCCGTGTCTTTGTATACGCTGTATACACGCACAGTGTACGTCAATTTCTAGTGGGTGCCTGCTCGCGCCGTCGCATCTGGCCCCACCTTAAAAATCGTCAGAGCTTTAAGTTTGGTACGAGAGGAAAGCCCTTGAACATGGCAATCCTGTGGTGGTAAAATTTTTAAGATTGAGCAGGATACTGGGATCGAAATTACCCGTTGTACATTTTGTTTTTCTCTACGACAGCTCTGTGCGCAAAACTCCCATAGTGGAGGCTATTGAAATCGTTTCTGAGCAACCCCGCCTACTTGAGGTTTGTCATATCAAGAAGTGTGCAAGTCGCCCTAAACCTTTAAAAAAATGGACGCAGGAATATGCCAGCATGACTAAGGTACAAACTGCATCTCCCTAGCATTTTTGGTTGCAGAGTTATTCCAGAGCGTAGCTGAAAGTTTTTAATTGTCCGGCCTATTTTTTTCAATGACCCCCTTATTGTCGGTTGGAACCCTGACTGCGCCGTGTCTTTGTATACGCTGTATACACGCACAGTGTACGTCAATTTCTAGTGGGTGCCTGCTCGCGCCGTCGCATCTGGCCCGCCCTTAAAAATCGTCAGAGCTTTAAATTTGGTACGAGAGGAAAGCCCTTGAACATGGCAATCCTGTGGTGGTAAAATTTTGAAGATTGAGCAGGATACTGGGATCGAAATTACCCGTTGTACATTTTGTTTTTCTCTCCGACAGCTCTGTGCGCAAAACTCCCATAGTGGAGGCTGTTGAAATCGTTTCTGAGCAACCCCGCCTACTTGAGGTTTTTCCTATCAAGAAGTGTGCAAGTCGCCCTAAACCTTTAAGAAATGGACGCAGGAATATGCCAGCATGACTAAGGTACAAACTGCATCTCCCTAGCATTTTTGGTTGCAGAGTTCATTCCAGAGCGTAGCTGAAAGTTTTTAATTGTCCGGCCTTATTTTTTCAATGACCCCCTTATTGTCGGTTGGAACCCTGACTGCGCCGTGTCTTTGTATACGCTGTATACACGCACAGTGTACGTCAATTTCTAGTGGGTGCCTGCTCGCGCCGTCGCATCTGGCCCCACCTTAAAAATCGTCAGAGCTTTAAGTTTGGTACGAGAGGAAAGCCCTTGAACATGGCAATCCTGTGGTGGTAAAATTTTGAAGATTGAGCAGGATACTGGGATCGAAATTACCCGTTGTACATTTTGTTTTTCTCTCCGACAGCTCTGTGCGCAAAACTCCCATAGTGGAGGCTGTTGAAATCGTTTCTGAGCAACCCCGCCTACTTGAGGTTTTTCCTATCAAGAAGTGTGCAAGTCGCCCTAAACCTTTAAGAAATGGACGCAGGAATATGCCAGCATGACTAAGGTACAAACTGCATCTCCCTAGCATTTTTGGTTGCAGAGTTATTCCAGAGCGTAGCTGAAAGTTTTTAATTGTCCGGCCTTATTTTTTCAATGACCCCCTTATTGTCGGTTGGAACCCTGACTGCGCCGTGTCTTTGTATACGCTGTATACACGCACAGTGTACGTCAATTTCTAGTGGGTGCCTGCTCGCGCCGTCGCATCTGGCCCCACCTTAAAAATCGTCAGAGCTTTAAGTTTGGTACGAGAGGAAAGCCCTTGAACATGGCAATCCTGTGGTGGTAAAATTTTGAAGATTGAGCAGGATACTGGGATCGAAATTACCCGTTGTACATTTTGTTTTTCTCTCCGACAGCTCTGTGCGCAAAACTCCCATAGTGGAGGCTGTTGAAATCGTTTTCTGAGCAACCCCGCCTACTTGAGGTTTTTCCTATCAAGAAGTGTGCAAGTCGCCCTAAACCTTTAAGAAATGGACGCAGGAATATGCCAGCATGACTAAGGTACAAACTGCATCTCCCTAGCATTTTTGGTTGCAGAGTTATTCCAGAGCGTAGCTGAAAGTTTTTAATTGTCCGGCCTTATTTTTTCAATGACCCCCTTATTGTCGGTTGGAACCCTGACTGCGCCGTGTCTTTGTATACGCTGTATACACGCACAGTGTACGTCAATTTCTAGTGGGTGCCTGCTCGCGCCGTCGCATCTGGCCCCACCTTAAAAATCGTCAGAGCTTTAAGTTTGGTACGAGAGGAAAGCCCTTGAACATGGCAATCCTGTGGTGGTAAAATTTTGAAGATTGAGCAGGATACTGGGATCGAAATTACCCGTTGTACATTTTGTTTTTCTCTCCGACAGCTCTGTGCGCAAAACTCCCATAGTGGAGGCTGTTGAAATCGTTTCTGAGCAACCCCGCCTACTTGAGGTTTTTCCTATCAAGAAGTGTGCAAGTCGCCCTAAACCTTTAAGAAATGGACGCAGGAATATGCCAGCATGACTAAGGTACAAACTGCATCTCCCTAGCATTTTTGGTTGCAGAGTTATTCCAGAGCGTAGCTGAAAGTTTTTAATTGTCCGGCCTATTTTTTTCAATGACCCCCTTATTGTCGGTTGGAACCCTGACTGCGCCGTGTCTTTGTATACGCTGTATACACGCACAGTGTACGTCAATTTCTAGTGGGTGCCTGCTCGCGCCGTCGCATCTGGCCCGCCCTTAAAAATCGTCAGAGCTTTAAGTTTGGTACGAGAGGAAAGCCCTTGAACATGGCAATCCTGTGGTTGTAAAATTTTGAAGATTGAGCAGGATACTGGGATCGAAATTACCCGTTGTACATTTTGTTTTTCTCTCCGACAGCTCTGTGCGCAAAACTCCCTTAGTGGAGGCTGTTGAAATTGTTTTCTGAGCAACCCCGCCTACTTGAGGTTTGTCCTATCAAGAAGTGTGCAAGTCGCCCTAAACCTTTAAGAAATGGACGCAGGAATATGCCAGCATGACTAAGGTACAAACTGCATCTCCCTAGCATTTTTGGTTGCAGAGTTATTCCAGAGCATAGCTGAAAGTTTTTAATTGTCCGGCCTATTTTTTTCAATGACCCCCTTATTGTCGGTTGGAACCCTGACTGCGCCGTGTCTTTGTATACGCTGTATACACGCACAGTGTACGTCAATTTCTAATGGGTGCCTGCTCGCGCCGTCGCATCTGGCCCCACCTTAAAAATCGTCAGAGCTTTAAGTTTGGTACGAGAGGAAAACCCTTGAACATGCCAATCCTGTGGTGGTAAAATTGTGAAGATTGAGCAGGATACTGGGATCGAAATTACCCGTTGTACATTTTGTTTTTCTCTCCGACAGCTCTGTGCGCAAAACTCCCATAGTGGAGGCTGTTGAAATCGTTTCTGAGCAACCCCGCCTACTTGAGGTTTGTCCTATCAAGAAGTGTGCAAGTCGCCCTAAACCTTTAAGAAATGGACGCAGGAATATGCCAGCATGACTAGGGTACAAACTGCATCTCCCTAGCATTTTTGGTTGCAGAGTTATTCCAGAGCGTAGCTGAAAGTTTTTAATTGTCCGGCCTTATTTTTTCAATGACCCCCTTATTGTCGGTTGGAACCCTGACTGCGCCGTGTCTTTGTATACGCTGTATACACGCACAGTGTACGTCAATTTCCAGTGGGTGCCTGCTCGCGCCGTCGCATCTGGCCCCACCTTAAAAATCGTCAGAGCTTTAAGTTTGGTACGAGAGGAAAACCCTTGAACATGGCAATCCTGTGGTGGTAAAATTTTGAAGATTGAGCAGGATACGGGGATCGAAATTACCCGTTGTACATTTTGTTTTTCTCTCCGACAGCTCTGTGCGCAAAACTCCCATAGTTGAGGCTGTTGAAATTGTTTCTGAGCAACCCCGCCTACTTGAGGTTTTTCCTATCAAGAAGTGTGCAAGTCGCCCTAAACCTTTAAGAAATGGACGCAGGAATATGCCAGCATGACTAAGGTACAAACTGCATCTCCCTAGCATTTTTTGTTGCAGAGTTATTCCAGAGCGTAGCTGAAAGTTTTTAATTGTCTGGCCTATTTTTTTCAATGACCCCCTTATTGTCGGTTGGAACCCTGACTGCGCCGTGTCTTTGTATACACTGTATACACGCACAGTGTACGTCAATTATTAGTGGGTGCCTGCTCGCGCCGTCGCATCTGGCCCCACCTTAAAAATCGTCAGAGCTTTAAGTTTGGTACGAGAGGAAAGCCCTTGAACATGGCAATCCTGTGGTGGTAAAATTTAGAAGATTGAGCAAGATACGGGGATCGAAATCACCCGTTGTACATTTTGTTTTTCTCTCCGACAGCTCTGTGCGCAAAACTCCCATAGTGGAGGCTGTTGAAATCGTTTCTGAGCAACCCCTCCTACTTGAGGTTTTTCCTATCAAGAAGTGTGCAAGTCGCCCTAAACCTTTAAGAAATGGACGCAGGAATATGCCAGCATGACTAAGGTACAAACTGCATCTCCCTAGCATTTTTGGTTGCAGAGTTATTCCAGAGCGTAGCTGAAAGTTTTTAATTGTCCGGCCTTATTTTTTCAATGACCCCCTTATTGTCGGTTGGAACCCTGACTGCGCCGTGTCTTTGTATACGCTGTATACACGCACAGTGTACGTCAATTTCCAGTGGGTGCCTGCTCGCGCCGTCGCATCTGGCCCCACCTTAAAAATCGTCAGAGCTTTAAGTTTGGTACGAGAGGAAAACCCTTGAACATGCCAATCCTGTGGTGGTAAAATTGTGAAGATTGAGCAGGATACTGGGATCGAAATTACCCGTTGTACATTTTGTTTTTCTCTCCGACAGCTCTGTGCGCAAAACTCCCATAGTGGAGGCTGTTGAAATCGTTTCTGAGCAACCCCGCCTACTTGAGGTGTGTCCTATCAAGAAGTGTGCAAGTCGCCCTAAACCTTTAAGAAATGGACGCAGGAATATGCCAGCATGACTAGGGTACAAACTGCATCTCCCTAGCATTTTTGGTTGCAGAGTTATTCCAGAGCGTAGCTGAAAGTTTTTAATTGTCCGGCCTTATTTTTTCAATGACCCCCTTATTGTCGGTTGGAACCCTGACTGCGCCGTGTCTTTGTATACGCTGTATACACGCACAGTGTACGTCAATTTCCAGTGGGTGCCTGCTCGCGCCGTCGCATCTGGCCCCACCTTAAAAATCGTCAGAGCTTTAAGTTTGGTACGAGAGGAAAACCCTTGAACATGGCAATCCTGTGGTGGTAAAATTTTGAAGATTGAGCAGGATACGGGGATCGAAATTACCCGTTGTACATTTTGTTTTTCTCTCCGACAGCTCTGTGCGCAAAACTCCCATAGTTGAGGCTGTTGAAATTGTTTCTGAGCAACCCCGCCTACTTGAGGTTTTTCCTATCAAGAAGTGTGCAAGTCGCCCTAAACCTTTAAGAAATGGATGCAGGAATATGCCAGCATGACTAAGGTACAAACTGCATCTCCCTAGCATTTTTGGTTGCAGAGTTATTCCAGAGCGTAGCTGAAAGTTTTTAATTGTCCGGCCTATTTTTTTCAATGACCCCCTTATTGTCGGTTGGAACCCTGACTGCGCCGTGTCTTTGTATACACTGTATACACGCACAGTGTACGTCAATTATTAGTGGGTGCCTGCTCGCGCCGTCGCATCTGGCCCCACCTTAAAAATCGTCAGAGCTTTAAGTTTGGTACGAGAGGAAAGCCCTTGAACATGGCAATCCTGTGGTGGTAAAATTTTGAAGATTGAGCAAGATACGGGGATCGAAATCACCCGTTGTACATTTTGTTTTTCTCTCCGACAGCTCTGTGCGCAAAACTCCCATAGTGGAGGCTGTTGAAATCGTTTCTGAGAAACCCCTCCTACTTGAGGTTTTTCCTATCAAGAAGTGTGCAAGTCGCCCTAAACCTTTAAGAAATGGACGCAGGAATATGCCAGCATGACTAAGGTACAAACTGCATCTCCCTAGCATTTTTGGTTGCAGAGTTATTCCAGAGCGTAGCTGAAAGTTTTTAATTGTCCGGCCTTATTTTTTCAATGACCCCCTTATTGTCGGTTGGAACCCTGACTGCGCCGTGTCTTTGTATACGCTGTATACACGCACAGTGTACGTCAATTTCCAGTGGGTGCCTGCTCGCGCCGTCGCATCTGGCCCCACCTTAAAAATCGTCAGAGCTTTAAGTTTGGTACGAGAGGAAAACCCTTGAACATGCCAATCCTGTGGTGGTAAAATTGTGAAGATTGAGCAGGATACTGGGATCGAAATTACCCGTTGTACATTTTGTTTTTCTCTCCGACAGCTCTGTGCGCAAAACTCCCATAGTGGAGGCTGTTGAAATCGTTTCTGAGCAACCCCGCCTACTTGAGGTTTGTCCTATCAAGAAGTGTGCAAGTCGCCCTAAACCTTTAAGAAATGGACGCAGGAATATGCCAGCATGACTAGGGTACAAACTGCATCTCCCTAGCATTTTTGGTTGCAGAGTTATTCCAGAGCGTAGCTGAAAGTTTTTAATTGTCCGGCCTTATTTTTTCAATGACCCCCTTATTGTCGGTTGGAACCCTGACTGCGCCGTGTCTTTGTATACGCTGTATACACGCACAGTGTACGTCAATTTCCAGTGGGTGCCTGCTCGCGCCGTCGCATCTGGCCCCACCTTAAAAATCGTCAGAGCTTTAAGTTTGGTACGAGAGGAAAACCCTTGAACATGGCAATCCTGTGGTGGTAAAATTTTGAAGATTGAGCAGGATACGGGGATCGAAATTACCCGTTGTACATTTTGTTTTTCTCTCCGACAGCTCTGTGCGCAAAACTCCCATAGTTGAGGCTGTTGAAATTGTTTCTGAGCAACCCCGCCTACTTGAGGTTTTTCCTATCAAGAAGTGTGCAAGTCGCCCTAAACCTTTAAGAAATGGACGCAGGAATATGCCAGCATGACTAAGGTACAAACTGCATCTCCCTAGCATTTTTTGTTGCAGAGTTATTCCAGAGCGTAGCTGAAAGTTTTTAATTGTCTGGCCTATTTTTTTCAATGACCCCCTTATTGTCGGTTGGAACCCTGACTGCGCCGTGTCTTTGTATACACTGTATACACGCACAGTGTACGTCAATTATTACTGGGTGCCTGCTCGCGCCGTCGCATCTGGCCCCACCTTAAAAATCGTCAGAGCTTTAAGTTTGGTACGAGAGGAAAGCCCTTGAACATGGCAATCCTGTGGTGGTAAAATTTAGAAGATTGAGCAAGATACGGGGATCGAAATCACCCGTTGTACATTTTGTTTTTCTCTCCGACAGCTCTGTGCGCAAAACTCCCATAGTGGAGGCTGTTGAAATCGTTTCTGAGCAACCCCTCCTACTTGAGGTTTTTCCTATCAAGAAGTGTGCAAGTCGCCCTAAACCTTTAAGAAATGGACGCAGGAATATGCCAGCATGACTAAGGTACAAACTGCATCTCCCTAGCATTTTTGGTTGCAGAGTTATTCCAGAGCGTAGCTGAAAGTTTTTAATTGTCCGGCCTTATTTTTTCAATGACCCCCTTATTGTCGGTTGGAACCCTGACTGCGCCGTGTCTTTGTATACGCTGTATACACGCACAGTGTACGTCAATTTCCAGTGGGTGCCTGCTCGCGCCGTCGCATCTGGCCCCACCTTAAAAATCGTCAGAGCTTTAAGTTTGGTACGAGAGGAAAACCCTTGAACATGCCAATCCTGTGGTGGTAAAATTGTGAAGATTGAGCAGGATACTGGGATCGAAATTACCCGTTGTACATTTTGTTTTTCTCTCCGACAGCTCTGTGCGCAAAACTCCCATAGTGGAGGCTGTTAAAATCGTTTCTGAGCAACCCCGCCTACTTGAGGTGTGTCCTATCAAGAAGTGTGCAAGTCGCCCTAAACCTTTAAGAAATGGACGCAGGAATATGCCAGCATGACTAGGGTACAAACTGCATCTCCCTAGCATTTTTGGTTGCAGAGTTATTCCAGAGCGTAGCTGAAAGTTTTTAATTGTCCGGCCTTATTTTTTCAATGACCCCCTTATTGTCGGTTGGAACCCTGACTGCGCCGTGTCTTTGTATACGCTGTATACACGCACAGTGTACGTCAATTTCCAGTGGGTGCCTGCTCGCGCCGTCGCATCTGGCCCCACCTTAAAAATCGTCAGAGCTTTAAGTTTGGTACGAGAGGAAAACCCTTGAACATGGCAATCCTGTGGTGGTAAAATTTTGAAGATTGAGCAGGATACGGGGATCGAAATTACCCGTTGTACATTTTGTTTTTCTCTCCGACAGCTCTGTGCGCAAAACTCCCATAGTTGAGGCTGTTGAAATTGTTTCTGAGCAACCCCGCCTACTTGAGGTTTTTCCTATCAAGAAGTGTGCAAGTCGCCCTAAACCTTTAAGAAATGGATGCAGGAATATGCCAGCATGACTAAGGTACAAACTGCATCTCCCTAGCATTTTTGGTTGCAGAGTTATTCCAGAGCGTAGCTGAAAGTTTTTAATTGTCCGGCCTATTTTTTTCAATGACCCCCTTATTGTCGGTTGGAACCCTGACTGCGCCGTGTCTTTGTATACGCTGTATACACGCACAGTGTACGTCAATTTCTAGTGGGTGCCTGCTCGCGCCGTCGCATCTGGCCCCACCTTAAAAATCGTCAGAGCTTTAAGTTTGGTACGAGAGGAAAGCCCTTGAACATGGCAATCCTGTGGTGGTAAAATTTTGAAGATTGAGCAGGATACGGGGATCGAAATCACCCGTTGTACACTTTGTTTTTCTCTCCGACAGCTCTGTGCGCAAAACTCCCATAGTGGAGGCTGTTGAAATCGTTTCTGAGCAACCCCGCCTACTTGAGGTTTTTCCTATCAGGAAGTGTGCAAGTCGCCCTAAACCTTTAAGAAATGGACGTAGGAATATGCCAGCATGACTAAGGTACAAACTGCATCTCCCTAGCATTTTTGGTTGCAGAGTTATTCCAGAGCGTAGCTGAAAGTTTTTAATTGTCCAGCCTATTTTTTTCAATGACCCCCTTATTGTCGGTTGGAACCCTGACTGCGCCGTGTCTTTGTATACGCTGTATACACGCACAGTGTACGTCAATTTCTAGTGGGTGCCTGCTCGCGCCGTCGCATCTGGCCCCACCTTAAAAATCGTCAGAGCTTCAAGTTTGGTACGAGAGGAAAGCCCTTGAACATGGCAATCCTGTGGTGGTAAAATTTTGAAGATTGAGCAGGATACGGGGATCGAAATTACCCGTTGTACATTTTGTTTTTCTCTCCGACAGCTCTGTGCGCAAAACTCCCATAGTGGAGGCTGTTGAAATCGTTTTTGAGCAACCCCGCCTACTTGAGGTTTTTCCTATCAAGAAGTGTGCAAGTCGCCCTAAACCTTTAAGAAATGGACGCAGGAATATGCCAGCATGACTAAGGTACAAACTGCATCTCCCTAGCATTTTTGGTTGCAGAGTTATTCCAGAGCGTAGCTGAAAGTTTTTAATTGTCCGGCCTATTTTTTTCAATGACCCCCTTATTGTCGGTTGGAACCCTGACTGCGCCGTGTCTTTGTATACGCTGTATACACGCACAGTGTACGTCAATTTCTAGTGGGTGCCTGCTCGCGCCGTCGCATCTGGCCCCACCTTAAAAATCGTCAGAGCTTTAAGTTTGGTACGAGAGGAAGGCCCTTGAACATGGCAATCCTGTGGAGGTAAAATTTTGAAGATTGAGCAGGATACGGGGATCGAAACTACCCGTTGTACATTTTGTTTTTCTCTCCGACAGCTCTGTGCGCAAAACTCCCATAGTGGAGGCTGTTGAAATCGTTTTTGAGCAACCCCGCCTACTTGAGGTTTTTCCTATCAAGAAGTGTGCAAGTCGCCCTAAACCTTTAAGAAATGGACGCAGGAATATGCCAGCATGACTAAGGTACAAACTGCATCTCCCTAGCATTTTTGGTTGCAGAGTTATTCCAGAGCGTAGCTGAAAGTTTTTAATTGTCCGGCCTATTTTTTTCAATGACCCCCTTATTGTCGGTTGGAACCCTGACTGCGCCGTGTCTTTGTATACGCTGTATACACGCACAGTGTACGTCAATTTCTAGTGAGTGCCTGCTCGCGCCGTCGCATCTGGCCCCACCTTAAAAATCGTCAGAGCTTTAAGTTTGGTACGAGAGGAAAGCCCTTGTACATGGCAATCCTGTGGTGGTAAAATTGTGAAGATTGAGCAGGATACTGGGATCGAAATCACCCGTTGTACACTTTGTTTTTCTCTCCGACAGCTCTGTGCGCAAAACTCCCATAGTGGAGGCTGTTGAAATCGTTTCTGAGCAACCCCGCCTACTTGAGGTTTTTCCTATCAGGAAGTGTGCAAATCGCCCTAAACCTTTAAGAAATGGACGTAGGAATATGCCAGCATAACTAAGGTACAAACTGCATCTCCCTAGCATTTTTGGTTGCAGAGTTATTCCAGAGCGTAGCTGAAAGTTTTTAATTGTCCAGCCTATTTTTTTCAATGACCCCCTTATTGTCGGTTGGAACCCTGACTGCGCCGTGTCTTTGTATACGCTGTATACACGCACAGTGTACGTCAATTTCTAGTGGGTGCCTGCTTGCGCCGTCGCATCTGGCCCCACCTTAAAAATCGTCAGAGCTTCAAGTTTGGTACGAGAGGAAAGCCCTTGAACATGGCAATCCTGTGGTGGTAAAATTTTGAAGATTGAGCAGGATACGGGGATCGAAATTACCCGTTGTACATTTTGTTTTTCTCTCCGACAGCTCTGTGCGCAAAACTCCCATAGTGGAGGCTGTTGAAATCGTTTTTGAGCAACCCCGCCTACTTGAGGTTTTTCCTATCAAGAAGTGTGCAAGTCGCCCTCAACCTTTAAGAAATGGACGCAGGAATATGCCAGCATGACTAAGGTACAAACTGCATCTCCCTAGCATTTTTGGATGCAGAGTTATTCCAGAGCGTAGCTGAAAGTTTTTAATTGTCCGGCCTATTTTTTTCAATGACCCCCTTATTGTCGGTTGGAACCCTGACTGCGCCGTGTCTTTGTATACGCTGTATACACGCACAGTGTACGTCAATTTCTAGTGGGTGCCTGCTCGCGCCGTCGCATCTGGCCCCACCTTAAAAATCGTCAGAGCTTTAAGTTTGGTACGAGAGGAAAGCCCTTGAACATGGCAATCCTGTGGAGGTAAAATTTTGAAGATTGAGCAGGATACGGGGATCGAAACTACCCGTTGTACATTTTGTTTTTCTCTCCGACAGCTCTGTGCGCAAAACTCCCATAGTGGAGGCTGTTGAAATCGTTTTTGAGCAACCCCGCCTACTTGAGGTTTTTCCTATCAAGAAGTGTGCAAGTCGCCCTAAACCTTTAAGAAATGGACGCAGGAATATGCCAGCATGACTAAGGTACAAACTGCATCTCCCTAGCATTTTTGGTTGCAGAGTTATTCCAGAGCGTAGCTGAAAGTTTTTAATTGTCCGGCCTATTTTTTTCAATGACCCCCTTATTGTCGGTTGGAACCCTGACTGCGCCGTGTCTTCGTATACGCTGTATACACGCACAGTGTACGTCAATTTCCAGTGGGTGCCTGCTTGCGCCGTCGCATCTGGCCCCACCTTAAAAATCGTCAGAGCTTTAAGTTTTGTACGAGAGGAAAACCCTTGAACATGGCAATCCTGTGGTGGTAAAATTTTGAAGATTGAGCAGGATACGGGGATCGAAATCACCCGTTGTACATTTTGTTTTTCTCTCCGACAGCGCTGTGCGCAAAACTCCCATAGTGGAGGCTGTTGAAATCGTTTCTGAGCAACCCCGCCTACTTGAGGTTTTTTCTATCAAGAAGTGTGCAAGTCGCCCTAAACCTTTAAGAAATGGATGCAGGAATATGCCAGCATGACTAAGGTACAAACTGCATCTCCCTAGCATTTTTGGTTGCAGAGTTATTCCAGAGCGTAGCTGAAAGTTTTTAATTGTCCGGCCTATTTTTTTCAATGACCCCCTTATTGTCGGTTGGAACCCTGACTGCGCCGTGTCTTTGTATACGCTGTATACACGCACAGTGTACGTCAATTTCTAGTGAGTGCCTGCTCGCGCCGTCGCATCTGGCCCCACCTTAAAAATCGTCAGAGCTTTAAGTTTGGTACGAGAGGAAAGCCCTTGTACATGGCAATCCTGTGGTGGTAAAATTTTGAAGATTGAGCAGGATAGTGGTACCGAAATTACCCGTTGTACATTTTGTTTTTCTCTCCGACAGCTCTGTGCGCAAAACTCCCATAGTGGAGGCTGTTGAAATCGTTTCTGAGCAACCCCGCCTACTTGAGGTTTGTCCTATCAAGAAGTGTGCAAGTCGCCCTAAACCTTTAAAAAATGGACGCAGGAATATGCCAGCATGACTAAGGTATAAACTGCATCTACCTAGCATTTTTGGTTGCAGAGTTATTCCAGAGCGTAGCTGAAAGTTTTTAATTGTCCGGCCTTATTTTTTCAATGACCCCCTTATTGTCGGTTGGAACCCTGACTGCGCCGTGTCTTTGTATACGCTGTATACACGCACAGTGTACGTCAATTTCCAGTGGGTGCCTGCTCGCGCCGTCGCATCTGGCCCCACCTTAAAAATCGTCAGAGCTTTAAGTTTGGTACGAGAGGAAAACCCTTAAACATGCCAATCCTGTGGTGGTAAAATTTTGAAGATTGAGCAGGATACGGGGATCGAAATTACCCGTTGTACATTTTGTTTTTCTCTCCGACATCTCTGTGCGCAAAACTCCCATAGTGGAGGCTGTTGAAATCGTTTCTGAGCAACCCCGCCTACTTGAGGTTTGTCCTATCAAGAAGTGTGCAAGTCGCCCTAAACCTTTAAGAAATGGACGCAGGAATATGCCAGCATGACTAAGGTACAAACTGCATCTCCCTAGCAATTTTGGTTGCAGAGTTATTCCAGAGCGTAGCTGAAAGTTTTTAATTGAACGGCCTATTTTTTTCAATGACCCCCTTATTGTCGGTTGGGACCCTGACTGCGCCGTGTCTTTGTATACGCTGTATACACGCACAGTGTACGTCAATTTCTAGTGGGTGCCTGCTCGCGCCGTCGCATCTGACCCCACCTTAAAAATCGTCAGAGCTTTAAGTTTGGTACGAGAGGAAAGCCCTTGAACATGGCAATCCTGTGGTGGTAAAATTTTGAAGATTGAGCAGGATAGTGGGATCGAAATTACCCGTTGTACATTTTGTTTTTCTCTCCGACAGCTCTGTGCGCAAAACTCCAATAGTGGAGGCTGTTGAAATCGTTTCTGAGCAACCCCGCCTACTTGAGGTTTGTCCTATCAAGAAGTGTGCAAGTCGCCCTCAACCTTTAAGAAATGGACGCAGGAATATGCCAGAATGACTAAGGTACAAACTGCATCTCCCTAGCATTTTTGGTTGCAGAGTTATTCCAGAGCGTAGCTGAAAGTTTTTTATTGTCCGGCCTATTTTTTTCAATGACCCGCTTATTGTCGGTTGGGACCCTGACTGCGCCGTGTCTTTGTATACGCTGTATACACGCACAGTGTACGTCAATTTTTAGTGGGTGTCTGCTCGCGCCGTCGCATCTGGCCCCACCTTAAAAATTGTCAGAGCTTTAAGTTTGGTACGAGTGGAAAGCCCTTGAACATGGCAATCCTGTGGTGGTAAAATTTTGAAGATTGAGCAGGATACTGGGATCGAAATTACCCGTTGTACATTTTGTTTTTCTCTCCGACAGCTCTGTGCGCAAAACTCCCATAGTGGAGGCTGTTTAAATCGTTTTCTGAGCAACCCCGCCTACTTGAGGTTTTTCCTATCAAGAAGTGTGCAAGTCGCCCTAAACCTTTAAGAAATGGACGCAGGAATATGCCAGCATGACTAAGGTACAAACTGCATCTCCCTAGCATTTTTGGTTGCAGAGTTATTCCAGAGCGTAGCTGAAAGTTTTTAATTGTCCGGCCTATTTTTTTCAATGACCCCCTTATTGTCGGTTGGAACCCTGACTGCGCCGTGTCTTTGTATACACTGTATACACGCACAGTGTACGTCAATTTCTAGTGGGTGCCTGCTCGCGCCGTCGCATCTGGCCCCACCTTAAAAATCGTCAGAGCTTTAAGTTTGGTACGAGAGGAAAGCCCTTGAACATGGCAATCCTGTGCTGATAAAATTTTGAAGATTGAGCAGGATACTGGGATCGAAATTACCCGTTGTACATTTTGTTTTTCTCTCCGACAGCTCTGTGCGCAAAACTCCCATAGTGGAGGCTGTTGAAATCGTTTCTGAGCAACCCCGCCTACTTGAGGTTTTTCCTATCAAGAAGTGTGCAAGTCGCCCTAAACCTTTAAGAAATGGACGCAGGAATATGCCAGCATGACTAAGGTACAAACTGCATCTCCCTAGCATTTTTTGTTGCAGAGTTATTCCAGAGCGTAGCTGAAAGTTTTTAATTGTCTGGCCTATTTTTTTCAATGACCCCCTTATTGTCGGTTGGAACCCTGACTGCGCCGTGTCTTTGTATACACTGTATACACGCACAGTGTACGTCAATTATTAGTGGGTGCCTGCTCGCGCCGTCGCATCTGGCCCCACCTTAAAAATCGTCAGAGCTTTAAGTTTGGTACGAGAGGAAAGCCCTTGAACATGGCAATCCTGTGGTGGTAAAATTTTGAAGATTGAGCAAGATACGGGGATCGAAATCACCCGTTGTACATTTTGTTTTTCTCTCCGACAGCTCTGTGCGCAAAACTCCCATAGTGGAGGCTGTTGAAATCGTTTCTGAGCAACCCCTCCTACTTGAGGTTTTTCCTATCAAGAAGTGTGCAAGTCGCCCTAAACCTTTAAGAAATGGACGCAGGAATATGCCAGCATGACTAAGGTACAAACTGCATCTCCCTAGCATTTTTGGTTGCAGAGTTATTCCAGAGCGTAGCTGAAAGTTTTTAATTGTCCGGCCTTATTTTTTCAATGACCCCCTTATTGTCGGTTGGAACCCTGACTGCGCCGTGTCTTTGTATACGCTGTATACACGCACAGTGTACGTCAATTTCCAGTGGGTGCCTGCTCGCGCCGTCGCATCTGGCCCCACCTTAAAAATCGTCAGAGCTTTAAGTTTGGTACGAGAGGAAAACCCTTGAACATGCCAATCCTGTGGTGGTAAAATTGTGAAGATTGAGCAGGATACTGGGATCGAAATTACCCGTTGTACATTTTGTTTTTCCTCCGACAGCTCTGTGCGCAAAACTCCCATAGTGGAGGCTGTTGAAATCGTTTCTGAGCAACCCCGCCTACTTGAGGTTTGTCCTATCAAGAAGTGTGCAAGTCGCCCTAAACCTTTAAGAAATGGACGCAGGAATATGCCAGCATGACTAGGGTACAAACTGCATCTCCCTAGCATTTTTGGTTGCAGAGTTATTCCAGAGCGTAGCTGAAAGTTTTTAATTGTCCGGCCTTATTTTTTAAATGACCCCCTTATTGTCGGTTGGAACCCTGACTGCGCCGTGTCTTTGTATACGCTGTATACACGCACAGTGTACGTCAATTTCCAGTGGGTGCCTGCTCGCGCCGTCGCATCTGGCCCCACCTTAAAAATCGTCAGAGCTTTAAGTTTGGTACGAGAGGAAAACCCTTGAACATGGCAATCCTGTGGTGGTAAAATTTTGAAGATTGAGCAGGATACGGGGATCGAAATTACCCGTTGTACATTTTGTTTTTCTCTCCGACAGCTCTGTGCGCAAAACTCCCATAGTGGAGGCTGTTGAAATCGTTTCTGAGCAACCCCGCCTACTTGAGGTTTTTCCTATCAAGAAGTGTGCAAGTCGCCCTAAACCTTTAAGAAATGGATGCAGGAATATGCCAGCATGACTAAGGTACAAACTGCATCTCCCTAGCATTTTTGGTTGCAGAGTTATTCCAGAGCGTAGCTGAAAGTTTTTAATTGTCCGGCCTATTTTTTTGAATGACCCCCTTATTGTCGGTTGGAACCCTGACTGCGCCGTGTCTTTGTATACGCTGTATACACGCACAGTGTACGTCAATTTCTAGTGGGTGCCTGCTCGCGCCGTCGCATCTGGCCCCACCTTAAAAATCGTCAGAGCTTTAAGTTTGGTACGAGAGGAAAGCCCTTGAACATGGCAATCCTGTGGTGGTAAAATTTTGAAGATTGAGCAGGATACTGGGATCGAAATTACCCGTTGTACATTTTGTTTTTCTCTCCGACAGCTCTGTGCGCAAAACTCCCATAGTGGAGGCTGTTGAAATCGTTTCTGAGCAACCCCGCCTACTTGAGGTTTGTCCTATCAAGAAGTGTGCAAGTCGCCCTAAACCTTTAAAAAATGGACGCAGGAATATGCCAGCATGACTAAGGTATAAACTGCATCTACCTAGCATTTTTGGTTGCAGAGTTATTCCAGAGCGTAGCTGAAAGTTTTTAATTGTCCGGCCTTATTTTTTCAATGACCCCCTTATTGTCGGTTGGAACCCTGACTGCGCCGTGTCTTTGTATACGCTGTATACACGCACAGTGTACGTCAATTTCTAGTGGGTGCCTGCTCGCGCCGTCGCATCTGGCCCCACCTTAAAAATCGTCAGAGCTTTAAGTTTGGTACGAGAGGAAAACCCTTGAACATGCCAATCCTGTGGTGGTAAAATTGTGAAGATTGAGCAGGATACTGGGATCGAAATTACCCGTTGTACATTTTGTTTTTCTCTCCGACATCTCTGTGCGCAAAACTCCCATACTGGAGGCTGTTGAAATCGTTTCTGAGCAACCCCGCCTACTTGAGGTTTGTCCTATCAAGAAGTGTGCAAGTCGCCCTAAACCTTTAAGAAATGGACGCAGGAATATGCCAGCATGACTAAGGTACAAACTGCATCTCCCTAGCATTTTTGGTTGCAGAGTTATTCCAGAGCGTAGCTGAAAGTTTTTAATTGTCCGGCCTATTTTTTTGAATGACCCCCTTATTGTCGGTTGGAACCCTGACTGCGCCGTGTCTTTGTATACGCTGTATACACGCACAGTGTACGTCAATTTCTAGTGGGTGCCTGCTCGCGCCGTCGCATCTGGCCCCACCTTAAAAATCGTCAGAGCTTTAAGTTTGGTACGAGAGGAAAACCCTTGAACATGCCAATCCTGTGGTGGTAAAATTGTGAAGATTGAGCAGGATACTGGGATCGAAATTACCCGTTGTACATTTTGTTTTTCTCTCCGACATCTCTGTGCGCAAAACTCCCATACTGGAGGCTGTTGAAATCGTTTCTGAGCAACCCCGCCTACTTGAGGTTTGTCCTATCAAGAAGTGTGCAAGTCGCCCTAAACCTTTAAGAAATGGACGCAGGAATATGCCAGCATGACTAAGGTACAAACTGCATCTCCCTAGCATTTTTGGTTGCAGAGTTATTCCAGAGCGTAGCTGAAAGTTTTTAATTGTCCGGCCTATTTTTTTGAATGACCCCCTTATTGTCGGTTGGAACCCTGACTGCGCCGTGTCTTTGTATACGCTGTATACACGCACAGTGTACGTCAATTTCTAGTGGGTGCCTGCTCGCGCCGTCGCATCTGGCCCCACCTTAAAAATCGTCAGAGCTTTAAGTTTGGTACGAGAGGAAGGCCCTTGAACATGGCAATCCTGTGGAGGTAAAATTTTGAAGATTGAGCAGGATACGGGGATCTAAACTACCCGTTGTACATTTTGTTTTTCTCTCCGACAGCTCTGTGCGCAAAACTCCCATAGTGGAGGCTGTTGAAATCGTTTTTGAGCAACCCCGCCTACTTGAGGTTTTTCCTATCAAGAAGTGTGCAAGTCGCCCTAAACCTTTAAGAAATGGACGCAGGAATATGCCAGCATGACTAAGGTACAAACTGCATCTCCCTAGCATTTTTGGTTGCAGAGTTATTCCAGAGCGTAGCTGAAAGTTTTTAATTGTCCGGCCTATTTTTTTCAATGACCCCCTTATTGTCGGTTGGAACCCTGACTGCGCCGTGTCTTCGTATACGCTGTATACACGCACAGTGTACGTCAATTTCCAGTGGGTGCCTGCTTGCGCCGTCGCATCTGGCCCCACCTTAAAAATCGTCAGAGCTTTAAGTTTGGTACGAGAGGAAAACCCTTGAACATGGCAATCCTGTGGTGGTAAAATTTTGAACATTGAGCAGGATACGGGGATCGAAATTACCCGTTGTACATTTTGTTTTTCTCTCCGACAGCTCTGTGCGCAAAACTCCCATAGTGGAGGCTGTTGAAATCGTTTCTGAGCAACCCCGCCTACTTGAGGTTTTTCCTATCAAGAAGTGTGCAAGTCGCCCTAAACCTTTAAGAAATGGATGCAGGAATATGCCAGCATGACTAAGGTACAAACTGCATCTCCCTAGCATTTTTGGTTGCAGAGTTATTCCAGAGCGTAGCTGAAAGTTTTTAATTGTCCGGCCTATTTTTTTGAATGACCCCCTTATTGTCGGTTGGAACCCTGACTGCGCCGTGTCTTTGTATACGCTGTATACACGCACAGTGTACGTCAATTTCTAGTGGGTGCCTGCTCGCGCCGTCGCATCTGGCCCCACCTTAAAAATCGTCAGAGCTTTAAGTTTGGTACGAGAGGAAAGCCCTTGAACATGGCAATCCTGTGGTGGTAAAATTTTGAAGATTGAGCAGGATACTGGGATCGAAATTACCCGTTGTACATTTTGTTTTTCTCTCCGACAGCTCTGTGCGCAAAACTCCCATAGTGGAGGCTGTTGAAATCGTTTCTGAGCAACCCCGCCTACTTGAGGTTTGTCCTATCAAGAAGTGTGCAAGTCGCCCTAAACCTTTAAAAAATGGACGCAGGAATATGCCAGCATGACTAAGGTATAAACTGCATCTACCTAGCATTTTTGGTTGCAGAGTTATTCCAGAGCGTAGCTGAAAGTTTTTAATTGTCCGGCCTTATTTTTTCAATGACCCCCTTATTGTCGGTTGGAACCCTGACTGCGCCGTGTCTTTGTATACGCTGTATACACGCACAGTGTACGTCAATTTCTAGTGGGTGCCTGCTCGCGCCGTCGCATCTGGCCCCACCTTAAAAATCGTCAGAGCTTTAAGTTTGGTACGAGAGGAAAACCCTTGAACATGCCAATCCTGTGGTGGTAAAATTGTGAAGATTGAGCAGGATACTGGGATCGAAATTACCCGTTGTACATTTTGTTTTTCTCTCCGACATCTCTGTGCGCAAAACTCCCATAGTGGAGGCTGTTGAAATCGTTTCTGAGCAACCCCGCCTACTTGAGGTTTTTCCTATCAAGAAGTGTGCAAGTCGCCCTAAACCTTTAAGAAATGGACGCAGGAATATGCCAGCATGACTAAGGTACAAACTGCATCTCCCTAGCATTTTTGGTTGCAGAGTTATTCCAGAGCGTAGCTGAAAGTTTTTAATTGTCCGGCCTATTTTTTTCAATGACCCCCTTATTGTCGGTTGGAACCCTGACTGCGCCGTGTCTTTGTATACGCTGTATACACGCACAGTGTACGTCAATTTCTAGTGGGTGCCTGCTCGCGCCGTCGCATCTGGCCCCACCTTAAAAATCGTCAGAGCTTTAAGTTTGGTACGAGAGGAAGGCCCTTGAACATGGCAATCCTGTGGAGGTAAAATTTTGAAGATTGAGCAGGATACGGGGATCGAAACTACCCGTTGTACATTTTGTTTTTCTCTCCGACAGCTCTGTGCGCAAAACTCCCATAGTGGAGGCTGTTGAAATCGTTTTTGAGCAACCCCGCCTACTTGAGGTTTTTCCTATCAAGAAGTGTGCAAGTCGCCCTAAACCTTTAAGAAATGGACGCAGGAATATGCCAGCATGACTAAGGTACAAACTGCATCTCCCTAGCATTTTTGGTTGCAGAGTTATTCCAGAGCGTAGCTGAAAGTTTTTAATTGTCCGGCCTATTTTTTTCAATGACCCCCTTATTGTCGGTTGGAACCCTGACTGCGCCGTGTCTTCGTATACGCTGTATACACGCACAGTGTACGTCAATTTCCAGTGGGTGCCTGCTTGCGCCGTCGCATCTGGCCCCACCTTAAAAATCGTCAGAGCTTTAAGTTTGGTACGAGAGGAAAACCCTTGAACATGGCAATCCTGTGGTGGTAAAATTTTGAAGATTGAGCAGGATACGGGGATCGAAATCACCCGTTGTACATTTTGTTTTTCTCTCCGACAGCGCTGTGCGCAAAACTCCCATAGTGGAGGCTGTTGAAATCGTTTCTGAGCAACCCCGCCTACTTGAGGTTTTTCCTATCAAGAAGTGTGCAAGTCGCCCTAAACCTTTAAGAAATGGATGCAGGAATATGCCAGCATGACTAAGGTACAAACTGCATCTCCCTAGCATTTTTGGTTGCAGAGTTATTCCAGAGCGTAGCTGAAAGTTTTTAATTGTCCGGCCTATTTTTTTCAATGACCCCCTTATTGTCGGTTGGAACCCTGACTGCGCCGTGTCTTTGTATACGCTGTATACACGCACAGTGTACGTCAATTTCTAGTGAGTGCCTGCTCGCGCCGTCGCATCTGGCCCCACCTTAAAAATCGTCAGAGCTTTAAGTTTGGTACGAGAGGAAAGCCCTTGTACATGGCAATCCTGTGGTGGTAAAATTTTGAAGATTGAGCAGGATAGTGGTACCGAAATTACCCGTTGTACATTTTGTTTTTCTCTCCGACAGCTCTGTGCGCAAAACTCCCATAGTGGAGGCTGTTGAAATCGTTTCTGAGCAACCCCGCCTACTTGAGGTTTGTCCTATCAAGAAGTGTGCAAGTCGCCCTAAACCTTTAAAAAATGGACGCAGGAATATGCCAGCATGACTAAGGTATAAACTGCATCTACCTAGCATTTTTGGTTGCAGAGTTATTCCAGAGCGTAGCTGAAAGTTTTTAATTGTCCGGCCTTATTTTTTCAATGACCCCCTTATTGTCGGTTGGAACCCTGACTGCGCCGTGTCTTTGTATACGCTGTATACACGCACAGTGTACGTCAATTTCCAGTGGGTGCCTGCTCGCGCCGTCGCATCTGGCCCCACCTTAAAAATCGTCAGAGCTTTAAGTTTGGTACGAGAGGAAAACCCTTGAACATGCCAATCCTGTGGTGGTAAAATTGTGAAGATTGAGCAGGATACTGGGATCGAAATTACCCGTTGTACATTTTGTTTTTCTCTCCGACATCTCTGTGCGCAAAACTCCCATAGTGGAGGCTGTTGAAATCGTTTCTGAGCAACCCCGCCTACTTGAGGTTTGTCCTATCAAGAAGTGTGCAAGTCGCCCTAAACCTTTAAGAAATGGACGCAGGAATATGCCAGCATGACTAAGGTACAAACTGCATCTCCCTAGCAATTTTGGTTGCAGAGTTATTCCAGAGCGTAGCTGAAAGTTTTTAATTGAACGGCCTATTTTTTTCAATGACCCCCTTATTGTCGGTTGGGACCCTGACTGCGCCGTGTCTTTGTATACGCTGTATACACGCACAGTGTACGTCAATTTCTAGTGGGTGCCTGCTCGCGCCGTCGCATCTGACCCCACCTTAAAAGTCGTCAGAGCTTTAAGTTTGGTACGAGAGGAAAGCCCTTGAACATGGCAATCCTGTGGTGGTAAAATTTTGAAGATTGAGCAGGATAGTGGGATCGAAATTACCCGTTGTACATTTTGTTTTTCTCTCCGACAGCTCTGTGCGCAAAACTCCAATAGTGGAGGCTGTTGAAATCGTTTCTGAGCAACCCCGCCTACTTGAGGTTTGTCCTATCAAGAAGTGTGCAAGTCGCCCTCAACCTTTAAGAAATGGACGCAGGAATATGCCAGCATGACTAAGGTACAAACTGCATCTCCCTAGCATTTTTGGTTGCAGAGTTATTCCAGAGCGTAGCTGAAAGTTTTTTATTGTCCGGCCTATTTTTTTCAATGACCCGCTTATTGTCGGTTGGGACCCTGACTGCGCCGTGTCTTTGTATACGCTGTATACACGCACAGTGTACGTCAATTTTTAGTGGGTGTCTGCTCGCGCCGTCGCATCTGGCCCCACCTTAAAAATTGTCAGAGCTTTAAGTTTGGTACGAGTGGAAAGCCCTTGAACATGGCAATCCTGTGGTGGTAAATTTTTGAAGATTGAGCAGGATACTGGGATCGAAATTACCCGTTGTACATTTTGTTTTTCTCTCCGACAGCTCTGTGCGCAAAACTCCCATAGTGGAGGCTGTTTAAATCGTTTTCTGAGCAACCCCGCCTACTTGAGGTTTTTCCTATCAAGAAGTGTGCAAGTCGCCCTAAACCTTTAAGAAATGGACGCAGGAATATGCCAGCATGACTAAGGTATAAACTGCATCTCCCTAGCATTTTTGGTTGCAGAGTTATTCCAGAGCGTAGCTGAAAGTTTTTAATTGTCCGGCCTTATTTTTTCAATGACCCCCTTATTGTCGGTTGGAACCCTGACTGCGCCGTGTCTTTGTATACGCTGTATACACGCACAGTGTACGTCAATTTCCAGTGGGTGCCTGCTCGCGCCGTCGCATCTGGCCCCACCTTAAAAATCGTCAGAGCTTTAAGTTTGGTACGAGAGGAAAACCCTTGAACATGCCAATCCTGTGGTGGTAAAATTGTGAAGATTGAGCAGGATACTGGGATCGAAATTACCCGTTGTACATTTTGTTTTTCTCTCCGACATCTCTGTGCGCAAAACTCCCATAGTGGAGGCTGTTGAAATCGTTTCTGAGCAACCCCGCCTACTTGAGGTTTGTCCTATCAAGAAGTGTGCAAGTCGCCCTAAACCTTTAAGAAATGGACGCAGGAATATGCCAGCATGACTAAGGTACAAACTGCATCTCCCTAGCAATTTTGGTTGCAGAGTTATTCCAGAGCGTAGCTGAAAGTTTTTAATTGAACGGCCTATTTTTTTCAATGACCCCCTTATTGTCGGTTGGGACCCTGACTGCGCCGTGTCTTTGTATACGCTGTATACACGCACAGTGTACGTCAATTTCTAGTGGGTGCCTGCTCGCGCCGTCGCATCTGACCCCACCTTAAAAGTCGTCAGAGCTTTAAGTTTGGTACGAGAGGAAAGCCCTTGAACATGGCAATCCTGTGGTGGTAAAATTTTGAAGATTGAGCAGGATAGTGGGATCGAAATTACCCGTTGTACATTTTGTTTTTCTCTCCGACAGCTCTGTGCGCAAAACTCCAATAGTGGAGGCTGTTGAAATCGTTTCTGAGCAACCCCGCCTACTTGAGGTTTGTCCTATCAAGAAGTGTGCAAGTCGCCCTCAACCTTTAAGAAATGGACGCAGGAATATGCCAGCATGACTAAGGTACAAACTGCATCTCCCTAGCATTTTTGGTTGCAGAGTTATTCCAGAGCGTAGCTGAAAGTTTTTTATTGTCCGGCCTATTTTTTTCAATGACCCGCTTATTGTCGGTTGGGACCCTGACTGCGCCGTGTCTTTGTATACGCTGTATACACGCACAGTGTACGTCAATTTTTAGTGGGTGTCTGCTCGCGCCGTCGCATCTGGCCCCACCTTAAAAATTGTCAGAGCTTTAAGTTTGGTACGAGTGGAAAGCCCTTGAACATGGCAATCCTGTGGTGGTAAAATTTTGAAGATTGAGCAGGATACTGGGATCGAAATTACCCGTTGTACATTTTGTTTTTCTCTCCGACAGCTCTGTGCGCAAAACTCCCATAGTGGAGGCTGTTTAAATCGTTTTCTGAGCAACCCCGCCTACTTGAGGTTTTTCCTATCAAGAAGTGTGCAAGTCGCCCTAAACCTTTAAGAAATGGACGCAGGAATATGCCAGCATGACTAAGGTACAAACTGCATCTCCCTAGCATTTTTGGTTGCAGAGTTATTCCAGAGCGTAGCTGAAAGTTTTTAATTGTCCGGCCTATTTTTTTCAATGACCCCCTTATTGTCGGTTGGAACCCTGACTGCGCCGTGTCTTTGTATACACTGTATACACGCACAGTGTACGTCAATTTCTAGTGGGTGCCTGCTCGCGCCGTCGCATCTGGCCCCACCTTAAAAATCGTCAGAGCTTTAAGTTTGGTACGAGAGGAAAGCCCTTGAACATGGCAATCCTGTGCTGATAAAATTTTGAAGATTGAGCAGGATACTGGGATCGAAATTACCCGTTGTACATTTTGTTTTTCTCTCCGACAGCTCTGTGCGCAAAACTCCCATAGTGGAGGCTGTTGAAATCGTTTCTGAGCAACCCCCACCTACTTGAGGTTTTTCCTATCAAGAAGTGTGCAAGTCGCCCTAAACCTTTAAGAAATGGACGCAGGAATATGCCAGAATGACTAAGGTACAAACTGCATCTCCCTAGCATTTTTGGTTGCAGAGTTATTCCAGAGCGTAGCTGAAAGTTTTTTATTGTCCGGCCTATTTTTTTCAATGACCCCCTTATTGTCGGTTGGGACCCTGACTGCGCCGTGTCTTTGTATACGCTGTATACACGCACAGTGTACGTCAATTTTTAGTGGGTGCCTGCTCGCGCCGTCGCATCTGGCCCCACCTTAAAAATCGTCAGAGCTTTAAGTTTGGTACGAGAGGATAGCCCTTTGAACATGGCAATCCTGTGGTGGTAAAATTCTGACGATTGAGCAGGATACTGGGATCGAAATTACCCGTTGTACATTTTGTTTTTCTCTCCGACAGCTCTGTGCGCAAAACTCCCATAGTGGAGGCTGTTGAAATCGTTTCTGAGCAACCCCGCCTACTTGAGGTTTTTCCTATCAAGAAGTGTGCAAGTCGCCCTAAACCTTTAAGAAATGGACGCAGGAATATGCCAGCATGACTAAGGTACAAACTGCATCTCCCTAGCATTTTTTGTTGCAGAGTTATTCCAGAGCGTAGCTGAAAGTTTTTAATTGTCTGGCCTATTTTTTTCAATGACCCCCTTATTGTCGGTTGGAACCCTGACTGCGCCGTGTCTTTGTATACACTGTATACACGCACAGTGTACGTCAATTATTAGTGGGTGCCTGCTCGCGCCGTCGCATCTGGCCCCACCTTAAAAATCGTCAGAGCTTTAAGTTTGGTACGAGAGGAAAGCCCTTGAACATGGCAATCCTGTGGTGGTAAAATTTTGAAGATTGAGCAAGATACGGGGATCGAAATCACCCGTTGTACATTTTGTTTTTCTCTCCGACAGCTCTGTGCGCAAAACTCCCATAGTGGAGGCTGTTGAAATCGTTTCTGAGCAACCCCTCCTACTTGAGGTTTTTCCTATCAAGAAGTGTGCAAGTCGCCCTAAACCTTTAAGAAATGGACGCAGGAATATGCCAGCATGACTAAGGTACAAACTGCATCTCCCTAGCATTTTTGGTTGCAGAGTTATTCCAGAGCGTAGCTGAAAGTTTTTAATTGTCCGGCCTTATTTTTTCAATGACCCCCTTATTGTCGGTTGGAACCCTGACTGCGCCGTGTCTTTGTATACGCTGTATACACGCACAGTGTACGTCAATTTCCAGTAGGTGCCTGCTCGCGCCGTCGCATCTGGCCCCACCTTAAAAATCGTCAGAGCTTTAAGTTTGGTACGAGAGGAAAACCCTTGAACATGCCAATCCTGTGGTGGTAAAATTGTGAAGATTGAGCAGGATACTGGGATCGAAATTACCCGTTGTACATTTTGTTTTTCTCTCCGACAGCTCTGTGCGCAAAACTCCCATAGTGGAGGCTGTTGAAATCGTTTCTGAGCAACCCCGCCTACTTGAGGTTTGTCCTATTAAGAAGTGTGCAAGTCGCCCTAAACCTTTAAGAAATGGACGCAGGAATATGCCAGCATGACTAGGGTACAAACTGCATCTCCCTAGCATTTTTGGTTGCAGAGTTATTCCAGAGCGTAGCTGAAAGTTTTTAATTGTCCGGCCTTATTTTTTCAATGACCCCCTTATTGTCGGTTGGAACCCTGACTGCGCCGTGTCTTTGTATACGCTGTATACACGCACAGTGTACGTCAATTTCCAGTGGGTGCCTGCTCGCGCCGTCGCATCTGGCCCCACCTTAAAAATCGTCAGAGCTTTAAGTTTGGTACGAGAGGAAAACCCTTGAACATGGCAATCCTGTGGTGGTAAAATTTTGAAGATTGAGCAGGATACGGGGATCGAAATTACCCGTTGTACATTTTGTTTTTCTCTCCGACAGCTCTGTGCGCAAAACTCCCATAGTGGAGGCTGTTGAAATCGTTTCTGAGCAACCCCGCCTACTTGAGGTTTTTCCTAACAAGAAGTGTGCAAGTCGCCCTAAACCTTTAAGAAATGGATGCAGGAATATGCCAGCATGACTAAGGTACAAACTGCATCTCCCTAGCATTTTTGGTTGCAGAGTTATTCCAGAGCGTAGCTGAAAGTTTTTAATTGTCCGGCCTATTTTTTTGAATGACCCCCTTATTGTCGGTTGGAACCCTGACTGCGCCGTGTCTTTGTATACGCTGTATACACGCACAGTGTACGTCAATTTCTAGTGGGTGCCTGCTCGCGCCGTCGCATCTGGCCCCACCTTAAAAATCGTCAGAGCTTTAAGTTTGGTACGAGAGGAAAGCCCTTGAACATGGCAATCCTGTGGTGGTAAAATTTTGAAGATTGAGCAGGATACTGGGATCGAAATTACCCGTTGTACATTTTGTTTTTCTCTCCGACAGCTCTGTGCGCAAAACTCCCATAGTGGAGGCTGTTGAAATCGTTTCTGAGCAACCCCGCCTACTTGAGGTTTGTCCTATCAAGAAGTGTGCAAGTCGCCCTAAACCTTTAACAAATGGACGCAGGAATATGCCAGCATGACTAAGGTATAAACTGCATCTACCTAGCATTTTTGGTTGCAGAGTTATTCCAGAGCGTAGCTGAAAGTTTTTAATTGTCCGGCCTTATTTTTTCAATGACCCCCTTATTGTCGGTTGGAACCCTGACTGCGCCGTGTCTTTGTATACGCTGTATACACGCACAGTGTACGTCAATTTCTAGTGGGTGCCTGCTCGCGCCGTCGCATCTGGCCCCACCTTAAAAATCGTCAGAGCTTTAAGTTTGGTACGAGAGGAAAACCCTTGAACATGCCAATCCTGTGGTGGTAAAATTGTGAAGATTGAGCAGGATACTGGGATCGAAATTACCCGTTGTACATTTTGTTTTTCTCTCCGACATCTCTGTGCGCAAAACTCCCATACTGGAGGCTGTTGAAATCGTTTCTGAGCAACCCCGCCTACTTGAGGTTTGTCCTATCAAGAAGTGTGCAAGTCGCCCTAAACCTTTAAGAAATGGACGCAGGAATATGCCAGCATGACTAAGGTACAAACTGCATCTCCCTAGCAATTTTGGTTGCAGAGTTATTCCAGAGCGTAGCTGAAAGTTTTTAATTGACCGGCCTATTTTTTTCAATGACCCCCTTATTGTCGGTTGGAACCCTGACTGCGCCGTGTCTTTGTATACGCTGTATACACGCACAGTGTACGTCAATTTCCAGTGGGTGCCTGCTCGCGCCGTCGCATCTGGCCCCACCTTAAAAATCGTCAGAGCTTTAAGTTTGGTACGAGAGGAAAGCCCTTGAACATGGCAATCCTGTGGTGGTAAAATTTTGAAGATTGAGCAGGATACGGGGATCGAAATCACCCGTTGTACATTTTGTTTTTCTCTCCGACAGCTCTGTGCGCAAAACTCCCATAGTTGAGGCTGTTGAAATTGTTTCTGAGCAACCCCGCCTACTTGAGGTTTTTCGTATCAAGAAGTGTGCAAGTCGCCCTAAACCTTTAAGAAATGGATGCAGGAATATGCCAGCATGACTAAGGTACAAACTGCATCTCCCTAGCATTTTTGGTTGCAGAGTTATTCCAGAGCGTAGCTGAAAGTTTTTAATTGTCCGGCCTATTTTTTTCAATGACCCCCTTATTGTCGGTTGGAACCCTGACTGCGCCGTGTCTTTGTATACGCTGTATACACGCACAGTGTAAGTCAATTTCTAGTGGGTGCCTGCTCGCGCCGTCGCATCTGGCCCCACCTTAAAAGTCGTCAGAGCTTTAAGTTTGGTACGAGAGGAAAGCCCTTGAACATGGCAATCCTGTGGTGGTAAAATTTTGAAGATTGAGCAGGATACGGGGATCGAAATCACCCGTTGTACACTTTGTTTTTCTCTCCGACAGCTCTGTGCGCAAAACTCCCATAGTGGAGGCTGTTGAAATCGTTTCTGAGCAACCCCGCCTACTTGAGGTTTTTCCTATCAGGAAGTGTGCAAGTCGCCCTAAACCTTTAAGAAATGGACGTAGGAATATGCCAGCATGACTAAGGTACAAACTGCATCTCCCTAGCATTTTTGGTTGCAGAGTTATTCCAGAGCGTAGCTGAAAGTTTTTAATTGTCCGGCCTATTTTTTTCAATGACCCCCTTATTGTCGGTTGGAACCCTGACTGCGCCGTGTCTTTGTATACGCTGTATACACGCACAGTGTACGTCAATTTCTAGTGGGTGCCTGCTCGCGCCGTCGCATCTGGCCCCACCTTAAAAATCGTCAGAGCTTCAAGTTTGGTACGAGAGGAAAGCCCTTGAACATGGCAATCCTGTGGTGGTAAAATTTTGAAGATTGAGCAGGATACGGGGATCGAAATCACCCGTTGTACATTTTGTTTTTCTCTCCGACAGCTCTGTGCGCAAAACTCCCATAGTTGAGGCTGTTGAAATTGTTTCTGAGCAACCCCGCCTACTTGAGGTTTTTCGTATCAAGAAGTGTGCAAGTCGCCCTAAACCTTTAAGAAATGGATGCAGGAATATGCCAGCATGACTAAGGTACAAACTGCATCTCCCTAGCATTTTTGGTTGCAGAGTTATTCCAGAGCGTAGCTGAAAGTTTTTAATTGTCCGGCCTATTTTTTTCAATGACCCCCTTATTGTCGGTTGGAACCCTGACTGCGCCGTGTCTTTGTATACGCTGTATACACGCACAGTGTAAGTCAATTTCTAGTGGGTACCTGCTCGCGCCGTCGCATCTGGCCCCACCTTAAAAATCGTCAGAGCTTTAAGTTTGGTACGAGAGGAAAGCCCTTGAACATGGCAATCCTGTGGTGGTAAAATTTTGAAGATTGAGCAGGATACGGGGATCGAAATCACCCGTTGTACACTTTGTTTTTCTCTCCGACAGCTCTGTGCGCAAAACTCCCATAGTGGAGGCTGTTGAAATCGTTTCTGAGCAACCCCGCCTACTTGAGGTTTTTCCTATCAGGAAGTGTGCAAGTCGCCCTAAACCTTTAAGAAATGGACGTAGGAATATGCCAGCATGACTAAGGTACAAACTGCATCTCCCTAGCATTTTTGGTTGCAGAGTTATTCCAGAGCGTAGCTGAAAGTTTTTAATTGTCCGGCCTATTTTTTTCAATGACCCCCTTATTGTCGGTTGGAACCCTGACTGCGCCGTGTCTTTGTATACGCTGTATACACGCACAGTGTACGTCAATTTCCAGTGGGTGCCTGCTCGCGCCGTCGCATCTGGCCCCACCTTAAAAATCGTCAGAGCTTCAAGTTTGGTACGAGAGGAAAGCCCTTGAACATGACAATCCTGTGGTGGTAAAATTTTGAAGATTGAGCAGGATACGGGGATCGAAATCACCCGTTGTACATTTTGTTTTTCTCTCCGACAGCTCTGTGCGCAAAACTCCCATAGTGGAGGCTGTTGAAATCGTTTCTGAGCAACCCCGCCTACTTGAGGTTTTTCCTATCAAGAAGTGTGCAAGTCGCCCTAAACCTTTAAGAAATGGATGCAGGAATATGCCAGCATGACTAAGGTACAAACTGCATCTCCCTAGCATTTTTGGTTGCAGAGTTATTCCAGAGCGTAGCTGAAAGTTTTTAATTGTCCGGCCTATTTTTTTCAATGACCCCCTTATTGTCGGTTGGAACCCTGACTGCGCCGTGTCTTTGTATACGCTGTATACACGCACAGTGTACGTCAATTTCTAGTGGGTGCCTGCTCGCGCCGTCGCATCTGGCCCCACCTTAAAAATCGTCAGAGCTTTAAGTTTGGTACGAGAGGAAAGCCCTTGAACATGGCTATCCTGTGGTGGTAAAATTTTGAAGATTGAGCAGGATAGTGGTACCGAAATTACCGGTTGTACATTTTGTTTTTCTCTCCGACAGCTCTGTGCGCAAAACTCCCATAGTGGAGGCTGTTGAAATCGTTTCTGAGCAACCCCGCCTACTTGAGGTTTGTCCTATCAAGAAGTGTGCAAGTCGCCCTAAACCTTTAAAAAATGGACGCAGGAATATGCCAGCATGACTAAGGTATAAACTGCATCTACCTAGCATTTTTGGTTGCAGAGTTATTCCAGAGCGTAGCTGAAAGTTTTTAATTGTCCGGCCTTATTTTTTCAATGACCCCCTTATTGTCGGTTGGAACCCTGACTGCGCCGTGTCTTTGTATACGCTGTATACACGCACAGTGTACGTCAATTTCCAGTGGATGCCTGCTCGCGCCGTCGCATCTGGCCCCACCTTAAAAATCGTCAGAGCTTTAAGTTTGGTACGAGAGGAAAACCCTTGAACATGGCAATCCTGTGGTGGTAAAATTTTGAAGATTGAGCAGGATACGGGGATCGAAATCACCCGTTGTACATTTTGTTTTTCTCTCCGACAGCTCTGTGCGCAAAACTCCCATAGTGGAGGCTGTTCAAATCGTTTCTGAGCAACCCCGCCTACTTGAGGTTTTTCCTATCAAGAAGTGTGCAAGTCGCCCTAAACCTTTAAGAAATGGATACAGGAATATGCCAGCATGACTAAGGTACAAACTGCATCTCCCTAGCATTTTTGGTTGCAGAGTTATTCCAGAGCGTAGCTGAAAGTTTTTAATTGTCCGGCCTATTTTTTTCAATGACCCCCTTATTGTCGGTTGGGACCCTGACTGCGCCGTGTCTTTGTATACGCTGTATACACGCACAGTGTATGTCAATTTCTAGTGGGTGCCTGCTCGCGCCGTCGCATCTGGCCCCACCTTAAAAATCGTCAGAGCTTTAAGTTTGGTACGAGAGGAAAGCCCTTGAACATGGCAATCCTGTGGTGGTAAAATTTTGAAGATTGAGCAGGATAGTGGTACCGAAACTACCCGTTGTACATTTTGTTTTTCTCTCCGACAGCTCTGTGCGCAAAACTCCCATAGTGGAGGCTGTTGAAATCGTTTCTGAGCAACCCCGCCTACTTGAGGTTTGTCATATCAAGAAGTGTGCAAGTCGCCCCAAACCTTTAAAAAATGGACGCAGGAATATGCCAGCATGACTAAGGTATAAACTGCATCTACCTAGCATTTTTGGTTGCAGAGTTATTCCAGAGCGTAGCTGAAAGTTTTTAATTGTCCGGCCTTATTTTTTCAATGACCCCCTTATTGTCGGTTGGAACCCTGACTGCGCCGTGTCTTTGTATACGCTGTATACACGCACAGTGTACGTCAATTTCCAGTGGGTGCCTGCTCGCGCCGTCGCATCTGGCCCCACCTTAAAAATCGTCAGAGCTTTAAGTTTGGTACGAGAGGAAAGCCCTTGAACATGGCAATCCTGTGGTGGTAAAATTGTGAAGATTGAGCAGGATACTGGGATCGAAATTACCCGTTGTACATTTTGTTTTTCTCTCCGACATCTCTGTGCGCAAAACTCCCATAGTGGAGGCTGTTGAAATCGTTTCTGAGCAACCCCGCCTACTTGAGGTTTGTCCTATCAAGAAGTGTGCAAGTCGCCCTAAACCTTTAAGAAATGGACGCAGGAATATGCCAGCATGACTAAGGTACAAACTACATCTCCCTAGCAATTTTGGTTGCAGAGTTATTCCAGAGCGTAGCTGAAAGTTTTTAATTGACCGGCCTATTTTTTTCAATGACCCCCTTATTGTCGGTTGGGACCCTGACTGCGCCGTGTCTTTGTATACGCTGTATACACGCACAGTGTACGTCAATTTCTAGTGGGATCCTGCTCGCGCCGTCGCATCTGGCCCCACCTTAAAAATCGTCAGAGCTTTAAGTTTGGTACGAGAGGAAAGCCCTTGAACATGGCAATCCTGTGGTGGTAAAATTTTGAAGATTGAGCAGGATAGTGGGATCGAAATTACCCGTTGTACATTTTGTTTTTCTCTCCGACATCTCTGTGCGCAAAACTCCCATAGTGGAGGCTGTTGAAATCGTTTCTGAGCAACCCCGCCTACTTGAGGTTTGTCCTATCAAGAAGTGTGCAAGTCGCCCTCAACCTTTAAGAAATGGACGCAGGAATATGCCAGCATGACTAAGGTACAAACTGCATCTCCCTAGCATTTTTGGTTGCAGAGTTATTCCAGAGCGTAGCTGAAAGTTTTTAATTGTCCGGCCTATTTTTTTCAATGACCCCCTTATTGTCGGTTGGAACCCTGACTGCGCCGTGTCTTTGTATACGCTGTATACACGCACAGTGTATGTCAATTTCTAGTGGGTGCCTGCTCGCGCCGTCGCATCTGGCCCCACCTTAAAAATCGTCAGAGCTTTAAGTTTGGTACGAGAGGAAAGCCCTTGAACATGGCAATCCTGTGGTGGTAAAATTTTGAAGATTGAGCAGGATAGTGGTACCGAAACTACCCGTTGTACATTTTGTTTTTCTCTCCGACAGCTCTGTGCGCAAAACTCCCATAGTGGAGGCTGTTGAAATCGTTTCTGAGCAACCCCGCCTACTTGAGGTTTGTCATATCAAGAAGTGTGCAAGTCGCCCCAAACCTTTAAAAAATGGACGCAGGAATATGCCAGCATGACTAAGGTATAAACTGCATCTACCTAGCATTTTTGGTTGCAGAGTTATTCCAGAGCGTAGCTGAAAGTTTTTAATTGTCCGGCCTTATTTTTTCAATGACCCCCTTATTGTCGGTTGGAACCCTGACTGCGCCGTGTCTTTGTATACGCTGTATACACGCACAGTGTACGTCAATTTCCAGTGGGTGCCTGCTCGCGCCGTCGCATCTGGCCCCACCTTAAAAATCGTCAGAGCTTTAAGTTTGGTACGAGAGGAAAGCCCTTGAACATGGCAATCCTGTGGTGGTAAAATTGTGAAGATTGAGCAGGATACTGGGATCGAAATTACCCGTTGTACATTTTGTTTTTCTCTCCGACATCTCTGTGCGCAAAACTCCCATAGTGGAGGCTGTTGAAATCGTTTCTGAGCAACCCCGCCTACTTGAGGTTTGTCCTATCAAGAAGTGTGCAAGTCGCCCTAAACCTTTAAGAAATGGACGCAGGAATATGCCAGCATGACTAAGGTACAAACTACATCTCCCTAGCAATTTTGGTTGCAGAGTTATTCCAGAGCGTAGCTGAAAGTTTTTAATTGACCGGCCTATTTTTTTCAATGACCCCCTTATTGTCGGTTGGGACCCTGACTGCGCCGTGTCTTTGTATACGCTGTATACACGCACAGTGTACGTCAATTTCTAGTGGGATCCTGCTCGCGCCGTCGCATCTGGCCCCACCTTAAAAATCGTCAGAGCTTTAAGTTTGGTACGAGAGGAAAGCCCTTGAACATGGCAATCCTGTGGTGGTAAAATTTTGAAGATTGAGCAGGATAGTGGGATCGAAATTACCCGTTGTACATTTTGTTTTTCTCTCCGACATCTCTGTGCGCAAAACTCCCATAGTGGAGGCTGTTGAAATCGTTTCTGAGCAACCCCGCCTACTTGAGGTTTGTCCTATCAAGAAGTGTGCAAGTCGCCCTCAACCTTTAAGAAATAGACGCAGGAATATGCCAGCATGACTAAGGTACAAACTGCATCTCCCTAGCATTTTTGGTTGCAGAGTTATTCCAGAGCGTAGCTGAAAGTTTTTAATTGTCCGGCCTATTTTTTTCAATGACCCCCTTATTGTCGGTTGGAACCCTGACTGCGCCGTGTCTTTGTATACGCTGTATACACGCACAGTGTACGTCAATTTCTAGTGGGTGCCTGCTCGCGCCGTCGCATCTGGCCCCACCTTAAAAATCGTCAGAGCTTCAAGTTTGGTACGAGAGGAAAGCCCTTGAACATGGCAATCCTGTGGTGGTAAAATTTTGAAGATTGAGCAGGATACTGGGATCGAAATTACCCGTTGTACATTTTGTTTTTCTCTCCGACAGCTCTGTGCGCAAAACTCCCATAGTGGAGGCTGTTGAAATCGTTTCTGAGCAGCCCCGCCTACTTGAGGTTTTTCTTATCAAGAAGTGTGCAAGTCGCCCTAAACCTTTAAGAAATGGACGCAGGAATATGCCAGCATGACTAAGGTACAAACTGCATCTCCCTAGCATTTTTGGTTGCAGAGTTATTTCAGAGCGTAGCTGGAAGTTTTTAATTGTCCGGCCTATTTTTTTCAATGACCCCCTTATTGTCGGTTGGAACCCTGACTGCGCCGTGTCTTTGTATACGCTGTATACACGCACAGTGTACGTCAATTTCTAGTGGGTGCCTGCTCGCGCCGTCGCATGTGGCCCCACCTTAAAAATCGTCAGAGCTTGAAGTTTGGTACGAGAGGAAAGCCCTTGAACATGGCAATCCTGTGGTGGTAAAATTTTGAAGATTGAGCAGGATAGTGGGATCGAAATTACCCGTTGTACATTTTGTTTTTCTCTCCGACAGCTCTGTGCGCAAAACTCCCATAGTGGAGGCTGTTGAAATCGTTTCTGAGCAACCCCGCCTACTTGAGGTTTGTCCTATCAAGAAGTGTGCAAGTCGCCCTAAACCTTTAAGAAATGGACGCAGGAATATGCCAGCATGACTAAGGTACAAACTGCATCTCCCTAGCAATTTTGGTTGCAGAGTTATTCCAGAGCGTAGCTGAAAGTTTTTAATTGTCCGGCCTATTTTTTTCAATGACCCCCTTATTGTCGGTTGGGACCCTGACTGCGCCGTGTCTTTGTATACGCTGTATACACGCACAGTGTACGTCAATTTCTAGTGGGTGCCTGCTCGCGCCGTCGCATCTGGCCCGCCCTAAAAAATCGTCAGAGCTTTAAGTTTGGTACGAGAGGAAAGCCCTTGAACATGGCAATCCTGTGGTGGTAAAATTTTGAAGATTGAGCAGGATACTGGGATCGAAATTACCCGTTGTACATTTTGTTTTCCTCTCCGACAGCTCTGTCCGCAAAACTCCCATAGTGGAGGCTGGTGAAATCGTTTCTGAGCAACCCCGCCTACTTGAGGTTTTTCCTATCAAGAAGTGTGCAAGTCGCCCTAAACCTTTAAGAAATTGACGCAGGAATATGCCAGCATGACTAAGGTACAAACTGCATCTCCCTAGCATTTTTGGTTGCAGAGTTATTCCAGAGCGTAGCTGAAAGTTTTTAATTGTCCGGCCTATTTTTTTCAATGACCCCCTTATTGTCGGTTGGAACCCTGACTGCGCCGTGTCTTTGTATCCCTAGCATTTTTGGTTGCAGAGTTATTCCAGAGCGTAGCTGAAAGTTTTTAATTGTCCGGCCTATTTTTTTCAATGACCCCCTTATTGTCGGTTGGAACCCTGACTGCGCCGTGTCTTTGTATACGCTGTATACACGCACAGTGTACGTCAATTTCTAGTGGGTGCCTGCTCGCGCCGTCGCATCTGGCCCCACCTTAAAAATCGTCAGAGCTTCAAGTTTGGTACGAGAGGAAAGCCCTTGAACATGGCAATCCTGTGGTGGTAAAATTTTGAAGATTGAGCAGGATACTGGGATCGAAATTACCCGTTGTACATTTTGTTTTTCTCTCCGACAGCTCTGTGCGCAAAACTTCCATAGTGGAGGCTGTTGAAATCGTTTTTGAGCAACCCCGCCTACTTGAGGTTTTTCCTATCAAGAAGTGTGCAAGTCGCCCTAAACCTTTAAGAAATGGACGCAGGAATATGCCAGCATGACTAAGGTACAAACTGCATCTCCCTAGCATTTTTGGTTGCAGAGTTATTCCAGAGCGTAGCTGAAAGTTTTTAATTGTCCGGCCTATTTTTTTCAATGACCCCCTTATTGTCGGTTGGAACCCTGACTGCGCCGTGTCTTTGTATACGCTGTATACACGCACAGTGTACGTCAATTTCTAGTGGGTGCCTGCTCGCGCCGTCGCATCTGGCCCCACCTTAAAAATCGTCAGAGCTTCAAGTTTGGTACGAGAGGAAAGCCCTTGAACATGGCAATCCTGTGGTGGTAAAATTTTGAAGATTGAGCAGGATAGTGGGATCGAAATTACCCGTTGTACATTTTGTTTTTCTCTCCGACAGCTCTGTGCGCAAAACTCCCATAGTGGAGGCTGTTGAAATCGTTTCTGAGCAACCCCGCCTACTTGAGGTTTGTCCTATCAAGAAGTGTGCAAGTCGCCCTAAACCTTTAAGAAATGGACGCAGGAATATGCCAGCATGACTAAGGTACAAACTGCACCTCCCTAGCATTTTTGGTTGCAGAGTTATTCCAGAGCGTAGCTGAAAGTTTTTAATTGTCCGGCCTATTTTTTTCAATGACCCCCTTATTGTCGGTTGGGACCCTGACTGCGCCGTGTCTTTGTATACGCTGTATACACGCACAGTGTACGTCAATTTCTAGTGGGTGCCTGCTCGCGCCGTCGCATCTGGCCCGCCCTTAAAAATCGTCAGAGCTTTAGGTTTGGTACGAGAGGAAAGCCCTTGAACATGGCAATCCTGTGGTGGTAAAATCTTGAAGATTGAGCAGGATACTGGGATCGAAATTACCCGTTGTACATTTTGTTTTTCTCTCCGACGGCTCTGTGCGCAAAACTCCCATAGTGGAGGCTGTTGAAATCGTTTCTGAGCAGCCCCGCCTACTTGAGGTTTTTCCTATCAAGAAGTGTGCAAGTCGCCCTCAACCTTTAAGAAATAGACGCAGGAATATGCCAGCATGACTAAGGTACAAACTGCATCTCCCTAGCATTTTTGGTTGCAGAGTTATTCCAGAGCGTAGCTGAAAGTTTTTAATTGTCCGGCCTATTTTTTTCAATGACCCCCTTATTGTCGGTTGGAACCCTGACTGCGCCGTGTCTTTGTATACGCTGTATACACGCACAGTGTACGTCAATTTCTAGTGGGTGCCTGCTCGCGCCGTCGCATCTGGCCCCACCTTAAAAATCGTCAGAGCTTCAAGTTTGGTACGAGAGGAAAGCCCTTGAACATGGCAATCCTGTGGTGGTAAAATTGTGAAGATTGAGCAGGATACGGGGATCGAAATTACCCGTTGTACATTTTGTTTTTCTCTCCGACAGCTCTGTGCGCAAAACTCCCATAGTGGAGGCTGTTGAAATCGTTTTTGAGCAACCCCGCCTACTTGAGGTTTTTCCTATCAAGAAGTGTGCAAGTCGCCCTAAACCTTTAAGAAATGGACGCAGGAATATGCCAGCATGACTAAGGTACAAACTGCATCTCCCTAGCATTTTTGGTTGCAGAGTTATTCCAGAGCGTAGCTGAAAGTTTTTAATTGTCCGGCCTATTTTTTCAATGACCCCCTTATTGTTGGTTGAAACCCTGACTGCGCCGTGTCTTTGTATACGCTGTATACACGCACAGTGTACGTCAATTTCTAGTGGGTGCCTGCTCGCGCCGTCGCATCTGGCCCCACCTTAAAAATCGTCAGAGCTTCAAGTTTGGTACGAGAGGAAAGCCCTTGAACATGGCAATCCTGTGGTGGTAAAATTTTGAAGATTGAGCAGGATACTGGGATCGAAATTACCCGTTGTACATTTTGTTTTTCTCTCCGACAGCTCTGTGCGCAAAACTTCCATAGTGGAGGCTGTTGAAATCGTTTTTGAGCAACCCCGCCTACTTGAGGTTTTTCCTATCAAGAAGTGTGCAAGTCGCCCTAAACCTTTAAGAAATGGACGCAGGAATATGCCAGCATGACTAAGGTACAAACTGCATCTCCCTAGCATTTTTGGTTGCAGAGTTATTCCAGAGCGTAGCTGAAAGTTTTTAATTGTCCGGCCTATTTTTTTCAATGACCCCCTTATTGTCGGTTGGAACCCTGACTGCGCCGTGTCTTTGTATACGCTGTATACACGCACAGTGTACGTCAATTTCTAGTGGGTGCCTGCTCGCGCCGTCGCATCTGGCCCCACCTTAAAAATCGTCAGAGCTTCAAGTTTGGTACGAGAGGAAAGCCCTTGAACATGGCAATCCTGTGGTGGTAAAATTTTGAAGATTGAGCAGGATAGTGGGATCGAAATTACGCGTTGTACATTTTGTTTTTCTCTCCGACAGCTCTGTGCGCAAAACTCCCATAGTGGAGGCTGTTGAAATCGTTTCTGAGCAACCCCGCCTACTTGAGGTTTGTCCTATCAAGAAGTGTGCAAGTCGCCCTAAACCTTTAAGAAATGGACGCAGGAATATGCCAGCATGACTAAGGTACAAACTGCACCTACCTAGCATTTTTGGTTGCAGAGTTATTCCAGAGCGTAGCTGAAAGTTTTTAATTGTCCGGCCTATTTTTTTCAATGACCCCCTTATTGTCGGTTGGGACCCTGACTGCGCCGTGTCTTTGTATACGCTGTATACACGCACAGTGTACGTCAATTTCTAGTGGGTGCCTGCTCGCGCCGTCGCATCTGGCCCGCCCTTAAAAATCGTCAGAGCTTTAGGTTTGGTACGAGAGGAAAGCCCTTGAACATGGCAATCCTGTGGTGGTAAAATCTTGAAGATTGAGCAGGATACTGGGATCGAAATTACCCGTTGTACATTTTGTTTTTCTCTCCGACGGCTCTGTGCGCAAAACTCCCATAGTGGAGGCTGTTGAAATCGTTTCTGAGCAGCCCCGCCTACTTGAGGTTTTTCCTATCAAGAAGTGTGCAAGTCGCCCTCAACCTTTAAGAAATAGACGCAGGAATATGCCAGCATGACTAAGGTACAAACTGCATCTCCCTAGCATTTTTGGTTGCAGAGTTATTCCAGAGCGTAGCTGAAAGTTTTTAATTGTCCGGCCTATTTTTTTCAATGACCCCCTTATTGTCGGTTGGAACCCTGACTGCGCCGTGTCTTTGTATACGCTGTATACACGCACAGTGTACGTCAATTTCTAGTGGGTGCCTGCTCGCGCCGTCGCATCTGGCCCCACCTTAAAAATCGTCAGAGCTTCAAGTTTGGTACGAGAGGAAAGCCCTTGAACATGGCAATCCTGTGGTGGTAAAATTGTGAAGATTGAGCAGGATACGGGGATCGAAATTACCCGTTGTACATTTTGTTTTTCTCTCCGACAGCTCTGTGCGCAAAACTCCCATAGTGGAGGCTGTTGAAATCGTTTTTGAGCAACCCCGCCTACTTGAGGTTTTTCCTATCAAGAAGTGTGCAAGTCGCCCTAAACCTTTAAGAAATGGACGCAGGAATATGCCAGCATGACTAAGGTACAAACTGCATCTCCCTAGCATTTTTGGTTGCAGAGTTATTCCAGAGCGTAGCTGAAAGTTTTTAATTGTCCGGCCTATTTTTTTGAATGACCCCCTTATTGTCGGTTGGAACCCTGACTGCGCCGTGTCTTTGTATACGCTGTATACACGCACAGTGTACGTCAATTTCTAGTGGGTGCCTGCTCGCGCCGTCGCATCTGGCCCGCCTTTAAAAATCGTCAGAGCTTTAGGTTTGGTACGAGAGGAAAGCCCTTGAACATGGCAATCCTGTGGTGGTAAAATTTTGAAGATTGAGCAGGATACTGGGATCGAAATTACCCGTTGTACATTTTGTTTTTCTCTCCGACAGCTCTGTGCGCAAAACTCCCATAGTGGAGGCTGTTGAAATCGTTTCTGAGCAGCCCCGCCTACTTGAGGTTTTTCTTATCAAGAAGTGTGCAAGTCGCCCTAAACCTTTAAGAAATGGACGCAGGAATATGCCAGCATGACTAAGGTACAAACTGCATCTCCCTAGCATTTTTGGTTGCAGAGTTATTTCAGAGCGTAGCTGGAAGTTTTTAATTGTCCGGCCTATTTTTTTCAATGACCCCCTTATTGTCGGTTGGAACCCTGACTGCGCCGTGTCTTTGTATACGCTGTATACACGCACAGTGTACGTCAATTTCTAGTGGGTGCCTGCTCGCGCCGTCGCATGTGGCCCCACCTTAAAAATCGTCAGAGCTTGAAGTTTGGTACGAGAGGAAAGCCCTTGAACATGGCAATCCTGTGGTGGTAAAATTTTGAAGATTGAGCAGGATAGTGGGATCGAAATTACCCGTTGTACATTTTGTTTTTCTCTCCGACAGCTCTGTGCGCAAAACTCCCATAGTGGAGGCTGTTGAAATCGTTTCTGAGCAACCCCGCCTACTTGAGGTTTGTCCTATCAAGAAGTGTGCAAGTCGCCCTAAACCTTTAAGAAATGGACGCAGGAATATGCCAGCATGACTAAGGTACAAACTGCATCTCCCTAGCAATTTTGGTTGCAGAGTTATTCCAGAGCGTAGCTGAAAGTTTTTAATTGTCCGGCCTATTTTTTTCAATGACCCCCTTATTGTCGGTTGGGACCCTGACTGCGCCGTGTCTTTGTATACGCTGTATACACGCACAGTGTACGTCAATTTCTAGTGGGTGCCTGCTCGCGCCGTCGCATCTGGCCCGCCCTAAAAAATCGTCAGAGCTTTAAGTTTGGTACGAGAGGAAAGCCCTTGAACATGGCAATCCTGTGGTGGTAAAATTTTGAAGATTGAGCAGGATACTGGGATCGAAATTACCCGTTGTACATTTTGTTTTCCTCTCCGACAGCTCTGTCCGCAAAACTCCCATAGTGGAGGCTGGTGAAATCGTTTCTGAGCAACCCCGCCTACTTGAGGTTTTTCCTATCAAGAAGTGTGCAAGTCGCCCTAAACCTTTAAGAAATTGACGCAGGAATATGCCAGCATGACTAAGGTACAAACTGCATCTCCCTAGCATTTTTGGTTGCAGAGTTATTCCAGAGCGTAGCTGAAAGTTTTTAATTGTCCGGCCTATTTTTTTCAATGACCCCCTTATTGTCGGTTGGAACCCTGACTGCGCCGTGTCTTTGTATCCCTAGCATTTTTGGTTGCAGAGTTATTCCAGAGCGTAGCTGAAAGTTTTTAATTGTCCGGCCTATTTTTTTCAATGACCCCCTTATTGTCGGTTGGAACCCTGACTGCGCCGTGTCTTTGTATACGCTGTATACACGCACAGTGTACGTCAATTTCTAGTGGGTGCCTGCTCGCGCCGTCGCATCTGGCCCCACCTTAAAAATCGTCAGAGCTTCAAGTTTGGTACGAGAGGAAAGCCCTTGAACATGGCAATCCTGTGGTGGTAAAATTTTGAAGATTGAGCAGGATACTGGGATCGAAATTACCCGTTGTACATTTTGTTTTTCTCTCCGACAGCTCTGTGCGCAAAACTTCCATAGTGGAGGCTGTTGAAATCGTTTTTGAGCAACCCCGCCTACTTGAGGTTTTTCCTATCAAGAAGTGTGCAAGTCGCCCTAAACCTTTAAGAAATGGACGCAGGAATATGCCAGCATGACTAAGGTACAAACTGCATCTCCCTAGCATTTTTGGTTGCAGAGTTATTCCAGAGCGTAGCTGAAAGTTTTTAATTGTCCGGCCTATTTTTTTCAATGACCCCCTTATTGTCGGTTGGAACCCTGACTGCGCCGTGTCTTTGTATACGCTGTATACACGCACAGTGTACGTCAATTTCTAGTGGGTGCCTGCTCGCGCCGTCGCATCTGGCCCCACCTTAAAAATCGTCAGAGCTTTAAGTTTGGTACGAGAGGAAAGCCCTTGAACATGGCAATCCTGTGGTGGTAAAATTTTGAAGATTGAGCAGGATAGTGGGATCGAAATTACCCGTTGTACATTTTGTTTTTCTCTCCGACAGCTCTGTGCGCAAAACTCCCATAGTGGAGGCTGTTGAAATCGTTTCTGAGCAACCCCGCCTACTTGAGGTTTGTCCTATCAAGAAGTGTGCAAGTCGCCCTAAACCTTTAAGAAATGGACGCAGGAATATGCCAGCATGACTAAGGTACAAACTGCACCTCCCTAGCATTTTTGGTTGCAGAGTTATTCCAGAGCGTAGCTGAAAGTTTTTAATTGTCCGGCCTATTTTTTTCAATGACCCCCTTATTGTCGGTTGGGACCCTGACTGCGCCGTGTCTTTGTATACGCTGTATACACGCACAGTGTACGTCAATTTCTAGTGGGTGCCTGCTCGCGCCGTCGCATCTGGCCCGCCCTTAAAAATCGTCAGAGCTTTAGGTTTGGTACGAGAGGAAAGCCCTTGAACATGGCAATCCTGTGGTGGTAAAATCTTGAAGATTGAGCAGGATACTGGGATCGAAATTACCCGTTGTACATTTTGTTTTTCTCTCCGACGGCTCTGTGCGCAAAACTCCCATAGTGGAGGCTGTTGAAATCGTTTCTGAGCAGCCCCGCCTACTTGAGGTTTTTCCTATCAAGAAGTGTGCAAGTCGCCCTAAACCTTTAAGAAATGGACGCAGGAATATGCCAGCATGACTAAGGTACAAACTGCATCTCCCTAGCATTTTTGGTTGCAGAGTTATTTCAGAGCGTAGCTGGAAGTTTTTAATTGTCCGGCCTATTTTTTTCAATGACCCCCTTATTGTCGGTTGGAACCCTGACTGCGCCGTGTCTTTGTATACGCTGTATACACGCACAGTGTACGTCAATTTCTAGTGGGTGCCTGCTCGCGCCGTCGCATGTGGCCCCACCTTAAAAATCGTCAGAGCTTGAAGGATGGTACGAGAGGAAAGCCCTTGAACATGGCAATCCTGTGGTGGTAAAATTTTGAAGATTGAGCAGGATAGTGGGATCGAAATTACCCGTTGTACATTTTGTTTTTCTCTCCGACAGCTCTGTGCGCAAAACTCCCATAGTGGAGGCTGTTGAAATCGTTTCTGAGCAACCCCGCCTACTTGAGGTTTGTCCTATCAAGAAGTGTGCAAGTCGCCCTAAACCTTTAAGAAATGGACGCAGGAATATGCCAGCATGACTAAGGTACAAACTGCATCTCCCTAGCATTTTTGGTTGCAGAGTTATTCCAGAGCGTAGCTGAAAGTTTTTAATTGTCCGGCCTATTTTTTTCAATGACCCCCTTATTGTCGGTTGGGACCCTGACTGCGCCGTGTCTTTGTATACGCTGTATACACGCACAGTGTACGTCAATTTCTAGTGGGTGCCTGCTCGCGCCGTCGCATCTGGCCCGCCCTTAAAAATCGTCAGAGCTTTAAGTTTGGTACGAGAGGAAAGCCCTTGAACATGGCAATCCTGTGGTGGTAAAATTTTGAAGATTGAGCAGGATACTGGGATCGAAATTACCCGTTGTACATTTTGTTTTTCTCTCCGACAGCTCTGTGCGCAAAACTCCCATAGTGGAGGCTGTTGAAATCGTTTCTGAGCAACCCCGCCTACTTGAGGTTTGTCCTTTCAAGAAGTGTGCAAGTCGCCCTAAACCTTTAAAAAATGGACGCAGGAATATGCCAGCATGACTAAGGTACAAACTGCATCTCCCTAGCATTTTTGGTTGCAGAGTTATTCCAGAGCGTAGCTGAAAGTTTTTAATTGTCCGGCCTATTTTTTTCAATGACCCCCTTATTGTCGGTTGGGACCCTGACTGCGCCGTGTCTTTGTATACGCTGTATACACGCACAGTGTACGTCAATTTCTAGTGGGTGCCTGCTCGCGCCGTCGCATCTGGCCCCACCTTAAAAATCGTCAGAGCTTTAAGTTTGGTACGAGAGGAAGGCCCTTGAACATGACAATCCTGTGGTGGTAAAATTTTGAAGATTGAGCAGGATACGGGGATCGAAACTACCCGTTGTACATTTTGTTTTTCTCTCCGACAGCTCTGTGCGCAAAACTCCCATAGTGGAGGCTGTTGAAATCGTTTCTGAGCAACCCCGCCTACTTGAGGTTTGTCCTATCAAGAAGTGTGCAAGTCGCCCTAAACCTTTAAGAAATGGACGCAGGAATATGCCAGCATGACTAAGGTACAAACTGCATCTCCCTAGCAATTTTGGTTGCAGAGTTATTCCAGAGCGTAGCTGAAAGTTTTTAATTGTCCGGCCTATTTTTTTCAATGACCCCCTTATTGTCGGTTGGGACCCTGACTGCGCCGTGTCTTTGTATACGCTGTATACACGCACAGTGTACGTCAATTTCTAGTGGGTGCCTGCTCGCGCCGTCGCATCTGGCCCGCCCTAAAAAATCGTCAGAGCTTTAAGTTTGGTACGAGAGGAAAGCCCTTGAACATGGCAATCCTGTGGTGGTAAAATTTTGAAGATTGAGCAGGATACTGGGATCGAAATTACCCGTTGTACATTTTGTTTTCCTCTCCGACAGCTCTGTCCGCAAAACTCCCATAGTGGAGGCTGGTGAAATCGTTTCTGAGCAACCCCGCCTACTTGAGGTTTTTCCTATCAAGAAGTGTGCAAGTCGCCCTAAACCTTTAAGAAATTGACGCAGGAATATGCCAGCATGACTAAGGTACAAACTGCATCTCCCTAGCATTTTTGGTTGCAGAGTTATTCCAGAGCGTAGCTGAAAGTTTTTAATTGTCCGGCCTATTTTTTTCAATGACCCCCTTATTGTCGGTTGGAACCCTGACTGCGCCGTGTCTTTGTATACGCTGTATACACGCACAGTGTACGTCAATTTCTAGTGGGTGCCTGCTTGCGCCGTCGCATCTGGCCCCACCTTAAAAATCGTCAGAGCTTTAAGTTTGGTACGAGAGGAAAACCCTTGAACATGGCAATCCTGTGGTGGTAAAATTTTGAAGATTGAGCAGGATACGGGGATCGAAATCACCCGTTGTACATTTTGTTTTTCTCTCCGACAGCGCTGTGCGCAAAACTCCCATAGTGGAGGCTGTTGAAATCGTTTTTGAGCAACCCCGCCTACTTGAGGTTTTTCCTATCAAGAAGTGTGCAAGTCGCCCTAAACCTTTAAGAAATGGACGCAGGAATATGCCAGCATGACTAAGGTACAAACTGCATCTCCCTAGCATTTTTGGTTGCAGAGTTATTCCAGAGCGTAGCTGAAAGTTTTTAATTGTCCGGCCTATTTTTTTCAATGACCCCCTTATTGTCGGTTGGAACCCTGACTGCGCCGTGTCTTTGTATACGCTGTATACACGCACAGTGTACGTCAATTTCTAGTGGGTGCCTGCTCGCGCCGTCGCATCTGGCCCCACCTTAAAAATCGTCAGAGCTTTAAGTTTGGTACGAGAGGAAAGCCCTTGAACATGGCAATCCTGTGGTGGTAAAATTTTGAAGATTGAGCAGGATAGTGGGATCGAAATTACCCGTTGTACATTTTGTTTTTCTCTCCGACAGCTCTGTGCGCAAAACTCCCATAGTGGAGGCTGTTGAAATCGTTTCTGAGCAACCCCGCCTACTTGAGGTTTGTCCTATCAAGAAGTGTGCAAGTCGCCCTAAACCTTTAAGAAATGGACGCAGGAATATGCCAGCATGACTAAGGTACAAACTGCACCTCCCTAGCATTTTTGGTTGCAGAGTTATTCCAGAGCGTAGCTGAAAGTTTTTAATTGTCCGGCCTATTTTTTTCAATGACCCCCTTATTGTCGGTTGGGACCCTGACTGCGCCGTGTCTTTGTATACGCTGTATACACGCACAGTGTACGTCAATTTCTAGTGGGTGCCTGCTCGCGCCGTCGCATCTGGCCCGCCCTTAAAAATCGTCAGAGCTTTAGGTTTGGTACGAGAGGAAAGCCCTTGAACATGGCAATCCTGTGGTGGTAAAATTTTGAAGATTGAGCAGGATACTGGGATCGAAATTACCCGTTGTACATTTTGTTTTTCTCTCCGACGGCTCTGTGCGCAAAACTCCCATAGTGGAGGCTGTTGAAATCGTTTCTGAGCAGCCCCGCCTACTTGAGGTTTTTCCTATCAAGAAGTGTGCAAGTCGCCCTAAACCTTTAAGAAATGGACGCAGGAATATGCCAGCATGACTAAGGTACAAACTGCATCTCCCTAGCATTTTTGGTTGCAGAGTTATTTCAGAGCGTAGCTGGAAGTTTTTAATTGTCCGGCCTATTTTTTTCAATGACCCCCTTATTGTCGGTTGGAACCCTGACTGCGCCGTGTCTTTGTATACGCTGTATACACGCACAGTGTACGTCAATTTCTAGTGGGTGCCTGCTCGCGCCGTCGCATGTGGCCCCACCTTAAAAATCGTCAGAGCTTGAAGTATGGTACGAGAGGAAAGCCCTTGAACATGGCAATCCTGTGGTGGTAAAATTTTGAAGATTGAGCAGGATAGTGGGATCGAAATTACCCGTTGTACATTTTGTTTTTCTCTCCGACAGCTCTGTGCGCAAAACTCCCATAGTGGAGGCTGTTGAAATCGTTTCTGAGCAACCCCGCCTACTTGAGGTTTGTCCTATCAAGAAGTGTGCAAGTCGCCCTAAACCTTTAAGAAATGGACGCAGGAATATGCCAGCATGACTAAGGTACAAACTGCATCTCCCTAGCATTTTTGGTTGCAGAGTTATTCCAGAGCGTAGCTGAAAGTTTTTAATTGTCCGGCCTATTTTTTTCAATGACCCCCTTATTGTCGGTTGGGACCCTGACTGCGCCGTGTCTTTGTATACGCTGTATACACGCACAGTGTACGTCAATTTCTAGTGGGTGCCTGCTCGCGCCGTCGCATCTGGCCCGCCCTTAAAAATCGTCAGAGCTTTAAGTTTGGTACGAGAGGAAAGCCCTTGAACATGGCAATCCTGTGGTGGTAAAATTTTGAAGATTGAGCAGGATACTGGGATCGAAATTACCCGTTGTACATTTTGTTTTTCTCTCCGACAGCTCTGTGCGCAAAACTCCCATAGTGGAGGCTGTTGAAATCGTTTCTGAGCAACCCCGCCTACTTGAGGTTTGTCCTTTCAAGAAGTGTGCAAGTCGCCCTAAACCTTTAAAAAATGGACGCAGGAATATGCCAGCATGACTAAGGTACAAACTGCATCTCCCTAGCATTTTTGGTTGCAGAGTTATTCCAGAGCGTAGCTGAAAGTTTTTAATTGTCCGGCCTATTTTTTTCAATGACCCCCTTATTGTCGGTTGGAACCCTGACTGCGCCGTGTCTTTGTATACGCTGTATACACGCACAGTGTACGTCAATTTCTAGTGGGTGCCTGCTCGCGCCGTCGCATCTGGCCCCACCTTAAAAATCGTCAGAGCTTTAAGTTTGGTACGAGAGGAACGCCCTTGAACATGACAATCCTGTGGTGGTAAAATTTTGAAGATTGAGCAGGATACGGGGATCGAAACTACCCGTTGTACATTTTGTTTTTCTCTCCGACAGCTCTGTGCGCAAAACTCCCATAGTGGAGGCTGTTGAAATCGTTTTTGAGCAACCCCGCCTACTTGAGGTTTTTCCTATCAAGAAGTGTGCAAGTCGCCCTAAACCTTTAAGAAATGGACGCAGGAATATGCCAGCATGACTAAGGTACAAACTGCATCTCCCTAGCATTTTTGGTTGCAGAGTTCTTCCAGAGCGTAGCTGAAAGTTTTTAATTGTCCGGCCTATTTTTTTCAATGACCCCCTTATTGTCGGTTGGAACCCTGACTGCGCCGTGTCTTTGTATACGCTGTATACACGCACAGTGTACGTCAATTTCTAGTGGGTGCCTGCTCGCGCCGTCGCATCTGGCCCGCCCTTAAAAATCGTCAGAGCTTTAAGTTTGGTACGAGAGGAAAGCCCTTGAACATGGCAATCCTGTGGTGGTAAAATTTTGAAGATTGAGCAGGATACTGGGATCGAAATTACCCGTTGTACATTTTGTTTTTCTCTCCGACAGCTCTGTGCGCAAAACTCCCATAGTGGAGGCTGTTGAAATCGTTTCTGAGCAACCCCGCCTACTTGAGGTTTGTCCTATCAAGAAGTGTGCAAGTCGCCCTAAACCTTTAAAAAATGGACGCAGGAATACGACAGCATGACTAAGGTACAAACTGCATCTCCCTAGCATTTTTGGTTGCAGAGTTATTCCAGAGCGTAGCTGAAAGTTTTTAATTGTCCGGCCTATTTTTTTCAATGACCCCCTTATTGTCGGTTGGAACCCTGACTGCGCCGTGTCTTTGTATACGCTGTATACACGCACAGTGTACGTCAATTTCTAGTGGGTGCCTGCTCGCGCCGTCGCATCTGGCCCCACCTTAAAAATCGTCAGAGCTTTAAGTTTGGTACGAGAGGAAGGCCCTTGAACATGACAATCCTGTGGTGGTAAAATTTTGAAGATTGAGCAGGATACGGGGATCGAAACTACCCGTTGTACATTTTGTTTTTCTCTCCGACAGCTCTGTGCGCAAAACTCCCATAGTGGAGGCTGTTGAAATCGTTTTTGAGCAACCCCGCCTACTTGAGGTTTTTCCTATCAAGAAGTGTGCAAGTCGCCCTAAACCTTTAAGAAATGGACGCAGGAATATGCCAGCATGACTAAGGTACAAACTGCATCTCCCTAGCATTTTTGGTTGCAGAGTTATTCCAGAGCGTAGCTGAAAGTTTTTAATTGTCCGGCCTATTTTTTTCAATGACCCCCTTATTGTCGGTTGGAACCCTGACTGCGCCGTGTCTTTGTATACGCTGTATACACGCACAGTGTACGTCAATTTCTAGTGGGTGCCTGCTCGCGCCGTCGCATCTTGCCCCATCTTAAAAATCGTCAGAGCTTTAAGTTTGGTACGAGAGGAAAGCCCTTGAACATGGCAATCCTGTGGTGGTAAAATTTTGAAGATTGAGCAGGATACTGGGATCGAAATTACCCGTTGTACATTTTGTTTTTCTCTCCGACAGCTCTGTGCGCAAAACTCCCATAGTGGAGGCTGTTGAAATCGTTTCTGAGCAACCCCGCCTACTTGAGGTTTGTCCTATCAAGAAGTGTGCAAGTCGCCCTAAACCTTTAAAAAATGGACGCAGGAATACGACAGCATGACTAAGGTACAAACTGCATCTCCCTAGCATTTTTGGTTGCAGAGTTTTTCCAGAGCGTAGCTGAAAGTTTTTAATTGTCCGGCCTATTTTTTTCAATGACCCCCTTATTGTCGGTTGGAACCCTGACTGCGCCGTGTCTTTGTATACGCTGTATACACGCACAGTGTACGTCAATTTCTAGTGGGTGCCTGCTCGCGCCGTCGCATCTGGCCCCACCTTAAAAATCGTCAGAGCTTTAAGTTTGGTACGAGAGGAAGGCCCTTGAACATGACAATCCTGTGGTGGTAAAATTTTGAAGATTGAGCAGGATACTGGGATCGAAATTACCCGTTGTACATTTTGTTTTTCTCTCCGAGCAACCCCGCCTACTTGAGGTTTGTCCTTTCAAGAAGTGTGCAAGTCGCCCTAAACCTTTAAAAAATGGACGCAGGAATATGCCAGCATGACTAAGGTACAAACTGCATCTCCCTAGCATTTTTGGTTGCAGAGTTATTCCAGAGCGTAGCTGAAAGTTTTTAATTGTCCGGCCTATTTTTTTCAATGACCCCCTTATTGTCGGTTGGAACCCTGACTGCGCCGTGTCTTTGTATACGCTGTATACACGCACAGTGTACGTCAATTTCTAGTGGGTGCCTGCTCGCGCCGTCGCATCTGGCCCCACCTTAAAAATCGTCAGAGCTTTAAGTTTGGTACGAGAGGAAAGCCCTTGAACATGGCAATCCTGTGGTGGTAAAATTTTGAAGATTGAGCAGGATAGTGGGATCGAAATTACCCGTTGTACATTTTGTTTTTCTCTCCGACAGCTCTGTGCGCAAAACTCCCATAGTGGAGGCTGTTGAAATCGTTTCTGAGCAACCCCGCCTACTTGAGGTTTGTCCTTTCAAGAAGTGTGCAAGTCGCCCTAAACCTTTAAAAAATGGACGCAGGAATACGACAGCATGACTAAGGTACCAACTGCATCTCCCTAGCATTTTTGGTTGCAGAGTTATTCCAGAGCATAGCTGAAAGTTTTTAATTGTCCGGCCTATTTTTTTCAATGACCCCCTTATTGTCGGTTGGAACCCTGACTGCGCCGTGTCTTTGTATACGCTGTATACACGCACAGTGTACGTCAATTTCTAGTGGGTGCCTGCTCGCGCCGTCGCATCTGGCCCCACCTTAAAAATCGTCAGAGCTTTAAGTTTGGTACGAGAGGAAGGCCCTTGAACATGACAATCCTGTGGTGGTAAAATTTTGAAGATTGAGCAGGATACGGGGATCGAAACTACCCGTTGTACATTTTGTTTTTCTCTCCGACAGCTCTGTGCGCAAAACTCCCATAGTGGAGGCTGTTGAAATCGTTTTTGAGCAACCCCGCCTACTTGAGGTTTTTCCTATCAAGAAGTGTGCAAGTCGCCCTAAACCTTTAAGAAATGGACGCAGGAATATGCCAGCATGACTAAGGTACAAACTGCATCTCCCTAGCATTTTTGGTTGCAGAGTTATTCCAGAGCGTAGCTGAAAGTTTTTAATTGTCCGGCCTATTTTTTTCAATGACCCCCTTATTGTCGGTTGGAACCCTGACTGCGCCGTGTCTTTGTATACGCTGTATACACGCACAGTGTACGTCAATTTCTAGTGGGTGCCTGCTCGCGCCGTCGCATCTGGCCCCACCTTAAAAATCGTCAGAGCTTTAAGTTTGGTACGAGAGGAAGGCCCTTGAACATGACAATCCTGTGGTGGTAAAATTTTGAAGATTGAGCAGGATACTGGGATCGAAATTACCCGTTGTACATTTTGTTTTTCTCTCCGAGCAACCCCGCCTACTTGAGGTTTGTCCTTTCAAGAAGTGTGCAAGTCGCCCTAAACCTTTAAAAAATGGACGCAGGAATATGCCAGCATGACTAAGGTACAAACTGCATCTCCCTAGCATTTTTGGTTGCAGAGTTATTCCAGAGCGTAGCTGAAAGTTTTTAATTGTCCGGCCTATTTTTTTCAATGACCCCCTTATTGTCGGTTGGAACCCTGACTGCGCCGTGTCTTTGTATACGCTGTATACACGCACAGTGTACGTCAATTTCTAGTGGGTGCCTGCTCACGCCGTCGCATCTGGCCCCACCTTAAAAATCGTCAGAGCTTTAAGTTTGGTACGAGAGGAAAGCCCTTGAACATGGCAATCCTGTGGTGGTAAAATTTTGAAGATTGAGCAGGATACGGGGATCGAAATTACCCGTTGTACATTTTGTTTTTCTCTCCGACAGCTCTGTGCGCAAAACTCCCATAGTGGAGGCTGTTGAAATCGTTTCTGAGCAACCCCGCCTACTTGAGGTTTGTCCTTTCAAGAAGTGTGCAAGTCGCCCTAAACCTTTAAAAAATGGACGCAGGAATACGACAGCATGACTAAGGTACCAACTGCATCTCCCTAGCATTTTTGGTTGCAGAGTTATTCCAGAGCATAGCTGAAAGTTTTTAATTGTCCGGCCTATTTTTTTCAATGACCCCCTTATTGTCGGTTGGAACCCTGACTGCGCCGTGTCTTTGTATACGCTGTATACACGCACAGTGTACGTCAATTTCTAGTGGGTGCCTGCTCGCGCCGTCGCATCTGGCCCCACCTTAAAAATCGTCAGAGCTTTAAGTTTGGTACGAGAGGAAGGCCCTTGAACATGACAATCCTGTGGTGGTAAAATTTTGAAGATTGAGCAGGATACGGGGATCGAAACTACCCGTTGTACATTTTGTTTTTCTCTCCGACAGCTCTGTGCGCAAAACTCCCATAGTGGAGGCTGTTGAAATCGTTTTTGAGCAACCCCGCCTACTTGAGGTTTTTCCTATCAAGAAGTGTGCAAGTCGCCCTAAACCTTTACGAAATGGACGCAGGAATATGCCAGCATGACTAAGGTACAAACTGCATCTCCCTAGCATTTTTGGTTGCAGAGTTATTCCAGAGCGTAGCTGAAAATTTTTAATTGTCCGGCCTATTTTTTTCAATGACCCCCTTATTGTCGGTTGGAACCCTGACTGCGCCGTGTCTTTGTATACGCTGTATACACGCACAGTGTACGTCAATTTCTAGTGGGTGCCTGCTCGCGCCGTCGCATCTGGCCCCACCTTAAAAATCGTCAGAGCTTTAAGTTTGGTACGAGAGGAAAACCCTTGAACATGGCAATCCTGTGGTGGTAAAATTTTGAAGATTGAGCAGGATACGGGGATCGAAATCACCCGTTGTACATTTTGTTTTTCTCTCCGACAGCTCTGTGCGCAAAACTCCCATAGTGGAGGCTGTTGAAATCGTTTTTGAGCAACCCCGCCTACTTGAGGTTTTTCCTATCAAGAAGTGTGCAAGTCGCCCTAAACCTTTAAGAAATGGACGCAGGAATATGCCAGCATGACTAAGGTACAAACTGCATCTCCCTAGCATTTTTGGTTGCAGAGTTATTCCAGAGCGTAGCTGAAAGTTTTTAATTGTCCGGCCTATTTTTTTCAATGACCCCCTTATTGTCGGTTGGAACCCTGACTGCGCCGTGTCTTTGTATACGCTGTATACACGCACAGTGTACGTCAATTTCTAGTGGGTGCCTGCTCGCGCCGTCGCATCTGGCCCCACCTTAAAAATCGTCAGAGCTTTAAGTTTGGTACGAGAGGAAAACCCTTGAACATGGCAATCCTGTGGTGGTAAAATTTTGAAGATTGAGCAGGATACGGGGATCGAAATCACCCGTTGTACATTTTGTTTTTCTCTCCGACAGCTCTGTGCGCAAAACTCCCATAGTGGAGGCTGTTGAAATCGTTTCTGAGCAACCCCGCCTACTTGAGGTTTTTCCTATCAAGAAGTGTGCAAGTCGCCCTAAACCTTTAAGAAATGGATGCAGGAATATGCCAGCATGACTAAGGTACAAACTGCATCTCCCTAGCATTTTTGGTTGCAGAGTTATTCCAGAGCGTAGCTGAAAGTTTTTAATTGTCCGGCCTATTTTTTTCAAAGACCCCCTTATTGTCGGTTGGAACCCTGACTGCGCCGTGTCTTTGTATACGCTGTATACACGCACAGTGTACGTCAATTTCTAGTGGGTGCCTGCTCGCGCCGTCGCATCTGGCCCCACCTTAAAAATCGTCAGAGCTTTAAGTTTGGTACGAGAGGAAAGCCCTTGAACATGGCAATCCTGTGGTGGTAAAATTTTGAAGATTGAGCAGGATAGTGGTACCGAAATTACCCGTTGTACATTTTGTTTTTCTCTCCGACAGCTCTGTGCGCAAAACTCCCATAGTGGAGGCTGTTGAAATCGTTTCTGAGCAACCCCGCCTACTTGAGGTTTGTCATATCAAGAAGTGTGCAAGTCGCCCTAAACCTTTAAAAAATGGACGCAGGAATATGCCAGCATGACTAAGGTATAAACTGCATCTACCTAGCATTTTTGGTTGCAGAGTTATTCCAGAGCGTAGCTGAAAGTTTTTAATTGTCCGGCCTTATTTTTTCAAAGACCCTCTTATTGTCGGTTGGAACCCTGACTGCGCCGTGTCTTTGTATACGCTGTATACACGCACAGTGTACGTCAATTTCCAGTGGGTGCCTGCTCGCGCCGTCGCATCTGGCCCCACCTTAAAAATCGTCAGAGCTTTAAGTTTGGTACGAGAGGAAAGCCCTTGAACATGGCAATCCTGTGGTGGTAAAATTGTGAAGATTGAGCAGGATACTGGGATCGAAATTACCCGTTGTACATTTTGTTTTTCTCTCCGACATCTCTGTGCGCAAAACTCCCATAGTGGAGGCTGTTGAAATCGTTTCTGAGCAACCCCGCCTACTTGAGGTTTGTCCTATCAAGAAGTGTGCAAGTCGCCCTAAACCTTTAAGAAATGGACGCAGGAATATGCCAGCATGACTAAGGTACAAACTGCATCTCCCTAGCAATTTTGGTTGCAGAGTTATTTCAGAGCGTAGCTGAAAGTTTTTAATTGACCGGCCTATTTTTTTCAATGACCCCCTTATTGTCGGTTGGGACCCTGACTGCGCCGTGTCTTTGTATACGCTGTATACACGCACAGTGTACGTCAATTTCTAGTGGGTTCCTGCTCGCGCCGTCGCATCTGGCCCCACCTTAAAAATCGTCAGAGCTTTAAGTTTGGTACGAGAGGAAAGCCCTTGAACATGGCAATCCTGTGGTGGTAAAATTTTGAAGATTGAGCAGGATAGTGGGATCGAAATTACCCGTTGTACATTTTGTTTTTCTCTCCGACATCTCTGTGCGCAAAACTCCCATAGTGGAGGCTGTTGAAATCGTTTCTGAGCAACCCCGCCTACTTGAGGTTTGTCCTATCAAGAAGTGTGCAAGTCGCCCTAAACCTTTAAGAAATGGACGCAGGAATATGCCAGCATGACTAAGGTACAAACTGCATCTCCCTAGCATTTTTGGTTGCAGAGTTATTCCAGAGCGTAGCTGAAAGTTTTTAATTGTCCGGCCTATTTTTTTCAATGACCCCCTTATTGTCGGTTGGAACCCTGACTGCGCCGTGTCTTTGTATACGCTGTATACACGCACAGTGTACGTCAATTTCTAGTGGGTGCCTGCTCGCGCCGTCGCATCTGGCCCCACCTTAAAAATCGTCAGAGCTTTAAGTTTGGTACGAGAGGAAAGCCCTTGAACATGGCAATCCTGTGGTGGTAAAATTTTGAAGATTGAGCAGGATAGTGGTACCGAAATTACCCGTTGTACATTTTGTTTTTCTCTCCGACAGCTCTGTGCGCAAAACTCCCATAGTGGAGGCTGTTGAAATCGTTTCTGAGCAACCCCGCCTACTTGAGGTTTGTCATATCAAGAAGTGTGCAAGTCGCCCTAAACCTTTAAAAAATGGACGCAGGAATATGCCAGCATGACTAAGGTATAAACTGCATCTACCTAGCATTTTTGGTTGCAGAGTTATTCCAGAGCGTAGCTGAAAGTTTTTAATTGTCCGGCCTTATTTTTTCAATGACCCTCTTATTGTCGGTTGGAACCCTGACTGCGCCGTGTCTTTGTATACGCTGTATACACGCACAGTGTACGTCAATTTCCAGTGGGTGCCTGCTCGCGCCGTCGCATCTGGCCCCACCTTAAAAATCGTCAGAGCTTTAAGTTTGGTACGAGAGGAAAGCCCTTGAACATGGCAATCCTGTGGTGGTAAAATTGTGAAGATTGAGCAGGATACTGGGATCGAAATTACCCGTTGTACATTTTGTTTTTCTCTCCGACATCTCTGTGCGCAAAACTCCCATAGTGGAGGCTGTTGAAATCGTTTCTGAGCAACCCCGCCTACTTGAGGTTTGTCCTATCAAGAAGTGTGCAAGTCGCCCTAAACCTTTAAGAAATGGACGCAGGAATATGCCAGCATGACTAAGGTACAAACTGCATCTCCCTAGCAATTTTGGTTGCAGAGTTATTTCAGAGCGTAGCTGAAAGTTTTTAATTGACCGGCCTATTTTTTTCAATGACCCCCTTATTGTCGGTTGGGACCCTGACTGCGCCGTGTCTTTGTATACGCTGTATACACGCACAGTGTACGTCAATTTCTAGTGGGTTCCTGCTCGCGCCGTCGCATCTGGCCCCACCTTAAAAATCGTCAGAGCTTTAAGTTTGGTACGAGAGGAAAGCCCTTGAACATGGCAATCCTGTGGTGGTAAAATTTTGAAGATTGAGCAGGATAGTGGGATCGAAATTACCCGTTGTACATTTTGTTTTTCTCTCCGACATCTCTGTGCGCAAAACTCCCATAGTGGAGGCTGTTGAAATCGTTTCTGAGCAACCCCGCCTACTTGAGGTTTGTCCTATCAAGAAGTGTGCAAGTCGCCCTAAACCTTTAAGAAATGGACGCAGGAATATGCCAGCATGACTAAGGTACAAACTGCACCTCCCTAGCATTTTTGGTTGCAGAGTTATTCCAGAGCGTAGCTGAAAGTTTTTAATTGTCCGGCCTATTTTTTTCAATGACCCCCTTATTATCGGTTGGGACCCTGACTGCGCCGTGTCTTTTTATACGCTGTATACACGCACAGTGTACGTCAATTTCTAGTGGGTGCCTGCTCGCGCCGTCGCATCTGGCCCGCCCTTAAAAATCGTCAGAGCTTTAGGTTTGGTACGAGAGGAAAGCCCTTGAACATGGCAATCCTGTGGTGGTAAAATTTTGAAGATCGAGCAGGATACTGGGATCGAAATTACCCGTTGTACATTTTGTTTTTCTCTCCGACAGCTCTGTGCGCAAAACTCCCATAGTGGAGGCTGTTGAAATCGTTTCTGAGCAGCCCCGCCTACTTGAGGTTTTTCCTATCAAGAAGTGTGCAAGTCGCCCTAAACCTTTAAGAAATGGACGCAGGAATATGCCAGCATGACTAAGGTACAAACTGCATCTCCCTAGCATTTTTGGTTGCAGAGTTATTTCAGAGCGTAGCTGGAAGTTTTTAATTGTCCGGCCTATTTTTTTCAATGACCCCCTTATTGTCGGTTGGAACCCTGACTGCGCCGTGTCTTTGTATACGCTGTATACACGCACAGTGTACGTCAATTTCTAGTGGGTGCCTGCTCGCGCCGTCGCATCTTGCCCCACCTTAAAAATCGTCAGAGCTTGAAGTTTGGTACGAGAGGAAAGCCCTTGAACATGGCAATCCTGTGGTGGTAAAATTTTGAAGATTGAGCAGGATAGTGGGATCGAAATTACCCGTTGTACATTTTGTTTTTCTCTCCGACAGCTCTGTGCGCAAAACTCCCATAGTGGAGGCTGTTGAAATCGTTTCTGAGCAACCCCGCCTACTTGAGGTTTGTCCTATCAAGAAGTGCGCAAGTCGCCCTAAACCTTTAAGAAATGGACGCAGGAATATGCCAGCATGACTAAGGTACAAACTGCATCTCCCTAGCATTTTTGGTTGCAGAGTTATTCCAGAGCGTAGCTGAAAGTTTTTAATTGTCTGGCCTATTTTTTTCAATGACCCCCTTATTGTCGGTTGGAACCCTGACTGCGCCGTGTCTTTGTATACGCTGTATACACGCACAGTGTACGTCAATTTCTAGTGGGTGCCTGCTCGCGCCGTCGCATCTGGCCCCACCTTAAAAATCGTCAGAGCTTTAAGTTTGGTACGAGAGGAAAGCCCTTGAACATGGCAATCCTGTGGTGGTAAAATTTTGAAGATTGAGCAGGATAGTGGTACCGAAATTACCCGTTGTACATTTTGTTTTTCTCTCCGACAGCTCTGTGCGCAAAACTCCCATAGTGGAGGCTGTTGAAATCGTTTCTGAGCAACCCCGCCTACTTGAGGTTTGTCATATCAAGAAGTGTGCAAGTCGCCCTAAACCTTTAAAAAATGGACGCAGGAATATGCCAGCATGACTAAGGTATAAACTGCATCTACCTAGCATTTTTGGTTGCAGAGTTATTCCAGAGCGTAGCTGAAAGTTTTTAATTGTCCGGCCTTATTTTTTCAATGACCCCCTTATTGTCGGTTGGAACCCTGACTGCGCCGTGTCTTTGTATACGCTGTATACACGCACAGTGTACGTCAATTTCCAGTGGGTGCCTGCTCGCGCCGTCGCATCTGGCCCCACCTTAAAAATCGTCAGAGCTTTAAGTTTGGTACGAGAGGAAAGCCCTTGAACATGGCAATCCTGTGGTGGTAAAATTGTGAAGATTGAGCAGGATACTGGGATCGAAATTACCCGTTGTACATTTTGTTTTTCTCTCCGACATCTCTGTGCGCAAAACTCCCATAGTGGAGGCTGTTGAAATCGTTTCTGAGCAACCCCGCCTACTTGAGGTTTGTCCTATCAAGAAGTGTGCAAGTCGCCCTAAACCTTTAAGAAATGGACGCAGGAATATGCCAGCATGACTAAGGTACAAACTGCATCTCCCTAGCAATTTTGGTTGCAGAGTTATTCCAGAGCGTAGCTGAAAGTTTTTAATTGACCGGCCTATTTTTTTCAATGACCCCCTTATTGTCGGTTGGGACCCTGACTGCGCCGTGTCTTTGTATACGCTGTATACACGCACAGTGTACGTCAATTTCTAGTGGGTTCCTGCTCGCGCCGTCGCATCTGGCCCCACCTTAAAAATGGTCAGAGCTTTAAGTTTGGTACGAGAGGAAAGCCCTTGAACATGGCAATCCTGTGGTGGTAAAATTTTGAAGATTGAGCAGGATAGTGGGATCGAAATTACCCGTTGTACATTTTGTTTTTCTCTCCGACATCTCTGTGCGCAAAACTCCCATAGTGGAGGCTGTTGAAATCGTTTCTGAGCAACCCCGCCTACTTGAGGTTTGTCCTATCAAGAAGTGTGCAAGTCGCCCTAAACCTTTAAGAAATGGACGCAGGAATATGCCAGCATGACTAAGGTACAAACTGCATCTCCCTAGCATTTTTGGTTGCAGAGTTATTCCAGAGCGTAGCTGAAAGTTTTTAATTGTCCGGCCTATTTTTTTCAATGACCCCCTTATTGTCGGTTGGAACCCTGACTGCGCCGTGTCTTTGTATACGCTGTATACACGCACAGTGTACGTCAATTTCTAGTGGGTGCCTGCTCGCGCCGTCGCATCTGGCCCCACCTTAAAAATCGTCAGAGCTTCAAGTTTGGTACGAGAGGAAAGCCCTTGAACATGGCAATCCTGTGGTGGTAAAATTTTGAAGATTGAGCAGGATACGGGGATCGAAATTACCCGTTGTACATTTTGTTTTTCTCTCCGACAGCTCTGTGCGCAAAACTCCCATAGTGGAGGCTGTTGAAATCGTTTTTGAGCAACCCCGCCTACTTGAGGTTTTTCCTATCAAGAAGTGTGCAAGTCGCCCTAAACCTTTAAGAAATGGACGCAGGAATATGCAAGCATGACTAAGGTACAAACTGCATCTCCCTAGCATTTTTGGTTGCAGAGTTATTCCAGAGCGTAGCTGAAAGTTTTTAATTGTCCGGCCTATTTTTTTCAATGACCCCCTTATTGTCGGTTGGAACCCTGACTGCGCCGTGTCTTTGTATACGCTGTATACTCGCACAGTGTACGTCAATTTCTAGTGGGTGCCTGCTCGCGCCGTCGCATCTGGCTCCACCTTAAAAATCGTCAGAGCTTTAAGTTTGGTACGAGAGGAAAGCCCTTGAACATGGCAATCCTGTGGTGGTAAAATTTTGAAGATTGAGCAAGATAGTGGGATCGAAATTACCCGTTGTACATTTTGTTTTTCTCTCCGACAGCTCTGTGCGCAAAACTCCCATAGTGGAGGCTGTTGAAATCGTTTCTGAGCAACCCCGCCTACTTGAGGTTTGTCCTATCAAGAAGTGTGCAAGTCGCCCTAAACCTTTAAGAAATGGACGCAGGAATATGCCAGCATGACTAAGGTACAAACTGCACCTCCCTAGCATTTTTGGTTGCAGAGTTATTCCAGAGCGTAGCTGAAGGTTTTTAATTGTCCGGCCTATTTTTTTCAATGACCCCCTTATTATCGGTTGGGACCCTGACTGCGCCGTGTCTTTTTATACGCTGTATACACGCACAGTGTACGTCAATTTCTAGTGGGTGCCTGCTCGCGCCGTCGCATCTGGCCCGCCCTTAAAAATCGTCAGAGCTTTAGGTTTGGTACGAGAGGAAAGCCCTTGAACATGGCAATCCTGTGGTGGTAAAATTTTGAAGATCGAGCAGGATACTGGGATCGAAATTACCCGTTGTACATTTTGTTTTTCTCTCCGACAGATCTGTGCGCAAAACTCCCATAGTGGAGGCTGTTGAAATCGTTTCTAAGCAACCCCGCCTACTTGAGGTTTGTCCTATCAAGAAGTGTGCAAGTCGCCCTAAACCTTTAAGAAATGGACGCAGGAATATGCCAGCATGACTAAGGTACAAACTGCATCTCCCTAGCATTTTTGGTTGCAGAGTTATTCCAGAGCGTAGCTGAAAGTTTTTAATTGTCCGGCCTATTTTTTTAAATGACCCCCTTATTGTCGGTTGGGACCCTGACTGCGCCGTGTCTTTGTATACGCTGTATACACGCACAGTGTACGTCAATTTCTAGTGGGTGCCTGCTCGCGCCGTCGCATCTGGCCCGCCCTAAAAAATCGTCAGAGCTTTAAGTTTGGTACGAGAGGAAAGCCCTTGAACATGGCAATCCTGTGGTGGTAAAATTTTGAAGATTGAGCAGGATACTGGGATCGAAATTACCCGTTGTACATTTTGTTTTCCTCTCCGACAGCTCTGTGCGCAAAACTCCCATAGTGGAGGCTGGTGAAATCGTTTCTGAGCAACCCCGCCTACTTGAGGTTTTTCCTATCAAGAAGTGTGCAAGTCGCCCTAAACCTTTAAGAAATTGACGCAGGAATATGCCAGCATGACTAAGGTACAAACTGCATCTCCCTAGCATTTTTGGTTGCAGAGTTATTCCAGAGCGTAGCTGAAAGTTTTTAATTGTCCGGCCTATTTTTTTCAATGACCCCCTTATTGTCGGTTGGAACCCTGACTGCGCCGTGTCTTTGTATACGCTGTATACACGCACAGTGTACGTCAATTTCTAGTGGGTGCCTGCTCGCGCCGTCGCATCTGGCCCCACCTTAAAAATCGTCGGAGCTTTAAGTTTGGTACGAGAGGAAAGCCCTTGAACATGGCAATCCTGTGGTGGTCAAATTTTGAAGATTGAGCAGGATACTGGGATCGAAATTACCCGTTGTACATTTTGTTTTTCTCTCCGACAGCTCTGTGCGCAAAACTCCCATAGTGGAGGCTGGTGAAATCGTTTCTGAGCAACCCCGCCTACTTGAGGTTTTTCCTATCAAGAAGTGTGCAAGTCGCCCTAAACCTTTAAAAAATTGACGCAGGAATATGCCAGCATGACTAAGGTACAAACTGCATCTCCCTAGCATTTTTGGTTGCAGAGTTATTCCAGAGCGTAGCTGAAAGTTTTTAATTGTCCGGCCTATTTTTTTCAATGACCCCCTTATTGTCGGTTGGAACCCTGACTGCGCCGTGTCTTTGTATACGCTGTATACACGCACAGTGTACGTCAATTTCTAGTGGGTGCCTGCTCGCGCCGTTGCATCTGGCCCCACCTTAAAAATCGTCAGAGCTTCAAGTTTGGTACGAGAGGAAAGCCCTTCAACATGGCAATCCTGTGGTGGTAAAATTTTGAAGATTGAGCAGGATACTGGGATCGAAATTACCCGTTGTACATTTTGTTTTTCTCTCCGACAGCTCTGTGCGCAAAACTTCCATAGTGGAGGCTGTTGAAATCGTTTTTGAGCAACCCCGCCTACTTGAGGTTTTTCCTATCAAGAAGTGTGCAAGTCGCCCTAAACCTTTAAGAAATGGACGCAGGAATATGCCAGCATGACTAAGGTACAAACTGCATCTCCCTAGCATTTTTGGTTGCAGAGTTATTCCAGAGCGTAGCTGAAAGTTTTTAATTGTCCGGCCTATTTTTTTCAATGACCCCCTTATTGTCGGTTGGAACCCTGACTGCGCCGTGTCTTTGTATACGCTGTATACACGCACAGTGTACGTCAATTTCTAGTGGGTGCCTGCTCGCGCCGTCGCATCTGGCCCCACCTTAAAAATCGTCAGAGCTTTAAGTTTGGTACGAGAGGAAAGCCCTTGAACATGGCAATCCTGTGGTGGTAAAATTTTGAAGATTGAGCAGGATAGTGGGATCGAAATTACCCGTTGTACATTTTGTTTTTCTCTCCGACAGCTCTGTGCGCAAAACTCCCATAGTGGAGGCTGTTGAAATCGTTTCTGAGCAACCCCGCCTACTTGAGGTTTGTCCTATCAAGAAGTGTGCAAGTCGCCCTAAACCTTTAAGAAATGGACGCAGGAATATGCCAGCATGACTAAGGTACAAACTGCATCTCCCTAGCATTTTTGGTTGCAGAGTTATTCCAGAGCGTAGCTGAAAGTTTTTAATTGTCCGGCCTATTTTTTTCAATGACCCCCTTATTGTCGGTTGGGACCCTGACTGCGCCGTGTCTTTGTATACGCTGTATACACGCACAGTGTACGTCAATTTCGAGTGGGTGCCTGCTCGCGCCGTCGCATCTGGCCCGCCCTTAAAAATCGTCAGAGCTTTAGGTTTGGTACGAGAGGAAAGCCCTTGAACATGGCAATCCTGTGGTGGTAAAATTTTGAAGATTGAGCAGGATAGTGGGATCGAAATTACCCGTTGTACATTTTGTTTTTCTCTCCGACAGCTCTGTGCGCAAAACTCCCATAGTGGAGGCTGTTGAAATCGTTTCTGAGCAGCCCCGCCTACTTGAGGTTTGTCCTATCAAGAAGTGTGCAAGTCGCCCTAAACCTTTAAGAAATGGACGCAGGAATATGCCAGCATGACTAAGGTACAAACTGCATCTCCCTAGCATTTTTGGTTGCAGAGTTATTCCAGAGCGTAGCTGAAAGTTTTTAATTGTCCGGCCTATTTTTTTCAATGACCCCCTTATTGTCGGTTGGGACCCTGACTGCGCCGTGTCTTTGTATACGCTGTATACACGCACAGTGTACGTCAATTTCTAGTGGGTGCCTGCTCGCGCCGTCGCATCTGGCCCGCCCTTAAAAAACGTCAGAGCTTTAAGTTTGGTACGAGAGGAAAGCCCTTGAACATGGCAATCCTGTGGTGGTAAAATTTTGAAGATTGAGCAGGATACTGGGATCGAAATTACCCGTTGTACATTTTGTATTTCTCTCCGACAGCTCTGTGCGCAAAACTCCCATAGTGGAGGCTGTTGAAATCGTTTCTGAGCAACCCCGCCTACTTGAGGTTTGTCCTTTCAAGAAGTGTGCAAGTCGCCCTCAACCTTTAAAAAATGGACGCAGGAATATGCCAGCATGACTAAGGTACAAACTGCATCTCCCTAGCATTTTTGGTTGCAGAGTTATTCCAGAGCGTAGCTGAAAGTTTTTAATTGTCCGGCCTATTGTTTTCAATGACCCCCTTATTGTCGGTTGGAACCCTGACTGCGCCGTGTCTTTGTATACGCTGTATACACGCACAGTGTACGTCAATTTCTAGTGGGTGCCTGCTCGCGCCGTCGCATCTGGCCCCACCTTAAAAATCGTCAGAGCTTTAAGTTTGGTACGAGAGGAAGGCCCTTGAACATGACAATCCTGTGGTGGTAAAATTTTGAAGATTGAGCAGGATAGTGGGATCGAAACTACCCGTTGTACATTTTGTTTTTCTCTCCGACAGCTCTGTGCGCAAAACTCCCATAGTGGAGGCTGTTGAAATCGTTTCTGAGCAACCCCGCCTACTTGAGGTTTGTCCTATCAAGAAGTGTGCAAGTCGCCCTAAACCTTTAAGAAATGGACGCAGGAATATGCCAGCATGACTAAGGTACAAACTGCACCTCCCTAGCATTTTTGGTTGCAGAGTTATTCCAGAGCGTAGCTGAAAGTTTTTAATTGTCCGGCCTATTTTTTTCAATGACCCCCTTATTGTCGGTTGGGACCCTGACTGCGCCGTGTCTTTGTATACGCTGTATACACGCACAGTGTACGTCAATTTCTAGTGGGTGCCTGCTCGCGCCGTCGCATCTGGCCCGCCCTTAAAAATCGTCAGAGCTTTAGGTTTGGTACGAGAGGAAAGCCCTTGAACATGGCAATCCTGTGGTGGTAAAATTTTGAAGATTGAGCAGGATAGTGGGATCGAAATTACCCGTTGTACATTTTGTTTTTCTCTCCGACAGCTCTGTGCGCAAAACTCCCATAGTGGAGGCTGTTGAAATCGTTTCTGAGCAGCCCCGCCTACTTGAGGTTTGTCCTATCAAGAAGTGTGCAAGTCGCCCTAAACCTTTAAGAAATGGACGCAGGAATATGCCAGCATGACTAAGGTACAAACTGCATCTCCCTAGCATTTTTGGTTGCAGAGTTATTCCAGAGCGTAGCTGAAAGTTTTTAATTGTCCGGCCTATTGTTTTCAATGACCCCCTTATTGTCGGTTGGAACCCTGACTGCGCCGTGTCTTTGTATACGCTGTATACACGCACAGTGTACGTCAATTTCTAGTGGGTGCCTGCTCGCGCCGTCGCATCTGGCCCCACCTTAAAAATCGTCAGAGCTTTAAGTTTGGTACGAGAGGAAGGCCCTTGAACATGACAATCCTGTGGTGGTAAAATTTTGAAGATTGAGCAGGATAGTGGGATCGAAACTACCCGTTGTACATTTTGTTTTTCTCTCCGACAGCTCTGTGCGCAAAACTCCCATAGTGGAGGCTGTTGAAATCGTTTCTGAGCAACCCCGCCTACTTGAGGTTTGTCCTATCAAGAAGTGTGCAAGTCGCCCTAAACCTTTAAGAAATGGACGCAGGAATATGCCAGCATGACTAAGGTACAAACTGCACCTCCCTAGCATTTTTGGTTGCAGAGTTATTCCAGAGCGTAGCTGAAAGTTTTTAATTGTCCGGCCTATTTTTTTCAATGACCCCCTTATTGTCGGTTGGGACCCTGACTGCGCCGTGTCTTTGTATACGCTGTATACACGCACAGTGTACGTCAATTTCTAGTGGGTGCCTGCTCGCGCCGTCGCATCTGGCCCGCCCTTAAAAATCGTCAGAGCTTTAGGTTTGGTACGAGAGGAAAGCCCTTGAACATGGCAATCCTGTGGTGGTAAAATTTTGAAGATTGAGCAGGATAGTGGGATCGAAATTACCCGTTGTACATTTTGTTTTTCTCTCCGACAGCTCTGTGCGCAAAACTCCCATAGTGGAGGCTGTTGAAATCGTTTCTGAGCAGCCCCGCCTACTTGAGGTTTGTCCTATCAAGAAGTGTGCAAGTCGCCCTAAACCTTTAAGAAATGGACGCAGGAATATGCCAGCATGACTAAGGTACAAACTGCATCTCCCTAGCATTTTTGGTTGCAGAGTTATTCCAGAGCGTAGCTGAAAGTTTTTAATTGTCCGGCCTATTTTTTTCAATGACCCCCTTATTGTCGGTTGGGACCCTGACTGCGCCGTGTCTTTGTATACGCTGTATACACGCACAGTGTACGTCAATTTCTAGTGGGTGCCTGCTCGCGCCGTCGCATCTGGCCCGCCCTTAAAAAACGTCAGAGCTTTAAGTTTGGTACGAGAGGAAAGCCCTTGAACATGGCAATCCTGTGGTGGTAAAATTTTGAAGATTGAGCAGGATACTGGGATCGAAATTACCCGTTGTACATTTTGTATTTCTCTCCGACAGCTCTGTGCGCAAAACTCCCATAGTGGAGGCTGTTGAAATCGTTTCTGAGCAACCCCGCCTACTTGAGGTTTGTCCTTTCAAGAAGTGTGCAAGTCGCCCTAAACTTTTAAAAAATGGACGCAGGAATATGCCAGCATGACTAAGGTACAAACTGCATCTCCCTAGCATTTTTGGTTGCAGAGTTATTCCAGAGCGTAGCTGAAAGTTTTTAATTGTCCGGCCTATTTTTTTCAATGACCCCCTTATTGTCGGTTGGAACCCTGACTGCGCCGTGTCTTTGTATACGCTGTATACACGCACAGTGTACGTCAATTTCTAGTGGGTGCCTGCTCGCGCCGTCGCATCTGGCCCCACCTTAAAAATCGTCAGAGCTTTAAGTTTGGTACGAGAGGAAGGCCCTTGAACATGACAATCCTGTGGTGGTAAAATTTTGAAGATTGAGCAGGATACGGGGATCGAAACTACCCGTTGTACATTTTGTTTTTCTCTCCGACAGCTCTGTGCGCAAAACTCCCATAGTGGAGGCTGTTGAAATCGTTTTTGAGCAACCCCGCCTACTTGAGGTTTTTCCTATCAAGAAGTGTGCAAGTCGCCCTAAACCTTTAAGAAATGGACGCAGGAATATGCCAGCATGACTAAGGTACAAACTGCATCTCCCTAGCATTTTTTGTTGCAGAGTTATTCCAGAGCGTAGCTGAAAGTTTTTAATTGTCCGGCCTATTTTTTTCAATGACCCCCTTATTGTCGGTTGGAACCCTGACTGCGCCGTGTCTTTGTATACGCTGTATACACGCACAGTGTACGTCAATTTCTAGTGGGTGCCTGCTCGCGCCGTCGCATCTGGCCCGCCCTTAAAAATCGTCAGAGCTTTAGGTTTGGTACGAGAGGAAAGCCCTTGAACATGGCAATCCTGTGGTGGTAAAATTTTGAAGATTGAGCAGGATAGTGGGATCGAAATTACCCGTTGTACATTTTGTTTTTCTCTCCGACAGCTCTGTGCGCAAAACTCCCATAGTGGAGGCTGTTGAAATCGTTTCTGAGCAGCCCCGCCTACTTGAGGTTTGTCCTATCAAGAAGTGTGCAAGTCGCCCTAAACCTTTAAGAAATGGACGCAGGAATATGCCAGCATGACTAAGGTACAAACTGCATCTCCCTAGCATTTTTGGTTGCAGAGTTATTCCAGAGCGTAGCTGAAAGTTTTTAATTGTCCGGCCTATTTTTTTCAATGACCCCCTTATTGTCGGTTGGAACCCTGACTGCGCCGTGTCTTTGTATACGCTGTATACACGCACAGTGTACGTCAATTTCTAGTGGGTGCCTGCTCGCGCCGTCGCATCTGGCCCCACCTTAAAAATCGTCAGAGCTTTAAGTTTGGTACGAGAGGAAGGCCCTTGAACATGACAATCCTGTGGTGGTAAAATTTTGAAGATTGAGCAGGATACGGGGATCGAAACTACCCGTTGTACATTTTGTTTTTCTCTCCGACAGCTCTGTGCGCAAAACTCCCATAGTGGAGGCTGTTGAAATCGTTTTTGAGCAACCCCGCCTACTTGAGGTTTTTCCTATCAAGAAGTGTGCAAGTCGCCCTAAACCTTTAAGAAATGGACGCAGGAATATGCCAGCATGACTAAGGTACAAACTGCATCTCCCTAGCATTTTTTGTTGCAGAGTTATTCCAGAGCGTAGCTGAAAGTTTTTAATTGTCCGGCCTATTTTTTTCAATGACCCCCTTATTGTCGGTTGGAACCCTGACTGCGCCGTGTCTTTGTATACGCTGTATACACGCACAGTGTACGTCAATTTCTAGTGGGTGCCTGCTCGCGCCGTCGCATCTGGCCCCACCTTAAAAATCGCCAGAGCTTTAAGTTTGGTACGAGAGGAAAGCCCTTGAACATGGCAATCCTGTGGTGGTAAAATTTTGAAGATTGAGCAGGATACGGGGATCGAAATTACCCGTTGTACATTTTGTTTTTCTCTCCGACAGCTCTGTGCGCAAAACTCCCATAGTGGAGGCTGTTGAAATCGTTTCTGAGCAACCCCGCCTACTTGAGGTTTGTCCTATCAAGAAGTGTGCAAGTCGCCCTAAACCTTTAAGAAATGGACGCAGGAATATGCCAGCATGACTAAGGTACAAACTGCATCTCCCTAGCATTTTTGGTTGCAGAGTTATTCCACAGCGTAGCTGAAAGTTTTTAATTGTCCGGCCTATTTTTTTCAATGACCCCCTTATTGTCGGTTGGGACCCTGACTGCGCCGTGTCTTTGTAAACGCTGTATACACGCACAGTGTACGTCAATTTCTAGTGGGTGCCTGCTCGCGCCGTCGCATCTGGCCCGCCCTTAAAAACCGTCAGAGCTTTAAGTTTGGTACGAGAGGAAAGCCCTTGAACATGGCAATCCTGTGGTGGTAAAATTTTGAAGATTGAGCAGGATAGTGGGATCGAAATTACCCGTTGTACATTTTGTTTTTCTCTCCGACAGCTCTGTGCGCAAAACTCCCATAGTGGAGGCTGTTGAAATCGTTTCTGAGCAACCCCGCCTACTTGAGGTTTGTCCTATCAAGAAGTGTGCAAGTCGCCCTAAACCTTTAAAAAATGGACGCAGGAATACGACAGCATGACTAAGGTACAAACTGCATCTCCCTAGCATTTTTGGTTGCAGAGTTATTCCAGAGCGTAGCTGAAAGTTTTTAATTGTCCGGCCTATTTTTTTCAATGACCCCCTTATTGTCGGTTGGAACCCTGACTGCGCCGTGTCTTTGTATACGCTGTATACACGCACAGTGTACGTCAATTTCTAGTGGGTGCCTGCTCGCGCCGTCGCATCTGGCCCCACCTTAAAAATCGTCGGAGCTTTAAGTTTGGTACGAGAGGAAGGCCCTTGAACATGACAATCCTGTGGTGGTAAAATTTTGAAGATTGAGCAGGATACGGGGATCGAAACTACCCGTTGTACATTTTGTTTTTCTCTCCGACAGCTCTGTGCGCAAAACTCCCATAGTGGAGGCTGTTGAAATCGTTTTTGAGCAACCCCGCCTACTTGAGGTTTTTCCTATCAAGAAGTGTGCAAGTCGCCCTAAACCTTTAAGAAATGGACGCAGGAATATGCCAGCATGACTAAGGTACAAACTGCATCTCCCTAGCATTTTTGGTTGCAGAGTTTTTCCAGAGCGTAGCTGAAAGTTTTTAATTGTCCGGCCTATTTTTTTCAATGACCCCCTTATTGTCGGTTGGAACCCTGACTGCGCCGTGTCTTTGTATACGCTGTATACACGCACAGTGTACGTCAATTTCTAGTGGGTGCCTGCTCGCGCCGTCGCATCTGGCCCCACCTTAAAAATCGTCAGAGCTTTAAGTTTGGTACGAGAGGAAAGCCCTTGAACATGGCAATCCTGTGGTGGTAAAATTTTGAAGATTGAGCAGGATAGTGGGATCGAAATTACCCGTTGTACATTTTGTTTTTCTCTCCGACAGCTCTGTGCGCAAAACTCCCATAGTGGAGGCTGTTGAAATCGTTTCTGAGCAACCCCGCCTACTTGAGGTTTGTCCTATCAAGAAGTGTGCAAGTCGCCCTAAACCTTTAAGAAATAGACGCAGGAATATGCCAGCATGACTAAGGTACAAACTGCATCTCCCTAGCATTTTTGGTTGCAGAGTTATTCCAGAGCGTAGCTGAAAGTTTTTAATTGTCCGGCCTATTTTTTTCAATGACCCCCTTATTGTCGGTTGGGACCCTGACTGCGCCGTGTCTTTGTATACGCTGTATACACGCACAGTGTACGTCAATTTCTAGTGGGTGCCTGCTCGCGCCGTCGCATCTGGCCCGCCCTTAAAAATCGTCAGAGCTTTAAGTTTGGTACGAGAGGAAAGCCCTTGAACATGGCAATCCTGTGGTGGTAAAATTTTGAAGATTGAGCAGGATACTGGGATCGAAATTACCCGTTGTACATTTTGTTTTTCTCTCCGACAGCTCTGTGCGCAAAACTCCCATAGTGGAGGCTGTTGAAATCGTTTCTGAGCAACCCCGCCTACTTGAGGTTTGTCCTATCAAGAAGTGTGCAAGTCGCCCTAAACCTTTAAGAAATAGACGCAGGAATATGCCAGCATGACTAAGGTACAAACTGCATCTCCCTAGCATTTTTGGTTGCAGAGTTATTCCAGAGCGTAGCTGAAAGTTTTTAATTGTCCGGCCTATTTTTTTCAATGACCCCCTTATTGTCGGTTGGGACCCTGACTGCGCCGTGTCTTTGTATACGCTGTATACACGCACAGTGTACGTCAATTTCTAGTGGGTGCCTGCTCGCGCCGTCGCATCTGGCCCGCCCTTAAAAATCGTCAGAGCTTTAAGTTTGGTACGAGAGGAAAGCCCTTGAACATGGCAATCCTGTGGTGGTAACATTTTGAAGATTGAGCAGGATACTGGGATCGAAATTACCCGTTGTACATTTTGTTTTTCTCTCCGACAGCTCTGTGCGCAAAACTCCCATAGTGGAGGCTGTTGAAATCGTTTCTGAGCAACCCCGCCTACTTGAGGTTTGTCCTATCAAGAAGTGTGCAAGTCGCCCTAAACCTTTAAAAAATGGACGCAGGAATACGACAGCATGACTAAGGTACAAACTGCATCTCCCTAGCATTTTTGGTTGCAGAGTTATTCCAGAGCGTAGCTGAAAGTTTTTAATTGTCCGGCCTATTTTTTTCAATGACCCCCTTATTGTCGGTTGGAACCCTGACTGCGCCGTGTCTTTGTATACGCTGTATACACGCACAGTGTACGTCAATTTCTAGTGGGTGCCTGCTCGCGCCGTCGCATCTGGCCCCACCTTAAAAATCGTCAGAGCTTTAAGTTTGGTACGAGAGGAAGGCCCTTGAACATGACAATCCTGTGGTGGTAAAATTGTGAAGATTGAGCAGGATACGGGGATCGAAACTACCCGTTGTACATTTTGTTTTTCTCTCCGACAGCTCTGTGCGCAAAACTCCCATAGTGGAGGCTGTTGAAATCGTTTTTTAGCTACCCCGCCTACTTGAGGTTTTTCCTATCAAGAAGTGTGCAAGTCGCCCTAAACCTTTAAGAAATGGACGCAGGAATATGCCAGCATGACTAAGGTACAAACTGCATCTCCCTAGCATTTTTGGTTGCAGAGTTATTCCAGAGCGTAGCTGAAAGTTTTTAATTGTCCGGCCTATTTTTTCAATGACCCCCTTATTGTCGGTTGGAACCCTGACTGCGCCGTGTCTTTGTATACGCTGTATACACGCACAGTGTACGTCAATTTCTAGTGGGTGCCTGCTCGCGCCGTCGCATCTGGCCCCACCTTAAAAATCGTCAGAGCTTTAAGTTTGGTACGAGAGGAAAGCCCTTGAACATGGCAATCCTGTGGTGGTAAAATTTTGAAGATTGAGCAGGATAGTGGGATCGAAATTACCCGTTGTACATTTTGTTTTTCTCTCCGACAGCTCTGTGCGCAAAACTCCCATAGTGGAGGCTGTTGAAATCGTTTCTGAGCAACCCCGCCTACTTGAGGTTTGTCCTATCAAGAAGTGTGCAAGTCGCCCTAAACCTTTAAAAAATGGACGCAGGAATACGACAGCATGACTAAGGTACAAACTGCATCTCCCTAGCATTTTTGGTTGCAGAGTTATTCCAGAGCGTAGCTGAAAGTTTTTAATTGTCCGGCCTATTTTTTTCAATGACCCCCTTATTGTCGGTTGGAACCCTGACTGCGCCGTGTCTTTGTATACGCTGTATACACGCACAGTGTACGTCAATTTCTAGTGGGTGCCTGCTCGCGCCGTCGCATCTGGCCCCACCTTAAAAATCGTCAGAGCTTTAAGTTTGGTACGAGAGGAAGGCCCTTGAACATGACAATCCTGTGGTGGTAAAATTTTGAAGATTGAGCAGGATACGGGGATCGAAACTACCCGTTGTACATTTTGTTTTTCTCTCCGACAGCTCTGTGCGCAAAACTCCCATAGTGGAGGCTGTTGAAATCGTTTTTTAGCTACCCCGCCTACTTGAGGTTTTTCCTATCAAGAAGTGTGCAAGTCGCCCTAAACCTTTAAGAAATGGACGCAGGAATATGCCAGCATGACTAAGGTACAAACTGCATCTCCCTAGCATTTTTGGTTGCAGAGTTATTCCAGAGCGTAGCTGAAAGTTTTTAATTGTCCGGCCTATTTTTTTCAATGACCCCCTTATTGTCGGTTGGAACCCTGACTGCGCCGTGTCTTTGTATACGCTGTATACACGCACAGTGTACGTCAATTTCTAGTGGGTGCCTGCTCGCGCCGTCGCCACTGGCCCCACCTTAAAAATCGTCAGAGCTTTAAGTTTGGTACGAGAGGAAAGCCCTTGAACATGGCAATCCTGTGGTGGTAAAATTTTGAAGATTGAGCAGGATACTGGGATCGAAATTACCCGTTGTACATTTTGTTTTTCTCTCCGACAGCTCTGTGCGCAAAACTCCCATAGTGGAGGCTGTTGAAATCGTTTCTGAGCAACCCCGCCTACTTGAGGTTTGTCCTATCAAGAAGTGTGCAAGTCGCCCTAAACCTTTAAGAAATGGACGCAGGAATATGCCAGCATGACTAAGGTACAAACTGCATCTCCCTAGCATTTTTGGTTGCAGAGTTATTCCAGAGCGTAGCTGAAAGTTTTTAATTGTCCGGCCTATTTTTTTCAATGACCCCCTTATTGTCGGTTGGGACCCTGACTGCGCCGTGTCTTTGTATACGCTGTATACACGCACAGTGTACGTCAATTTCTAGTGGGTGCCTGCTCGCGCCGTCGCATCTGGCCCGCCCTTTAAAATCGTCAGAGCTTCAAGTTTGGTACGAGAGGAAAGCCCTTGAACATGGCAATCCTGTGGTGGTAAAATTTTGAAGATTAAGCAGGATACTGGGATCAAAATTACCCGTTGTACATTTTGTTTTTCTCTCCGACAGCTCCGTGCGCAAAACTCCCATAGTGGAGGCTGTTGAAATCGTTTCTGAGCAACCCCGCCTACTTGAGGTTTGTCCTATCAAGAAGTGTGCAAGTCGCCCTAAACCTTTAAAAAATGGACGCAGGAATACGACAGCATGACTAAGGTACAAACTGCATCTCCCTAGCATTTTTGGTTGCAGAGTTATTCCAGAGCGTAGCTGAAAGTTTTTAATTGTCCGGCCTATTTTTTTCAATGACCCCCTTATTGTCGGTTGGAACCCTGACTGCGCCGTGTCTTTGTATACGCTGTATACACGCACAGTGTACGTCAATTTCTAGTGGGTGCCTGCTCGCGCCGTCGCATCTGGCCCCACCTTAAAAATCGTCAGAGTTTCAAGTTTGGTACGAGAGGAAAGGCCTTGAACATGGCAATCCTGTGGTGGTAAAATTTTGAAGATTGAGCAGGATACGGGGATCGAAATTACGCGTTGTACATTTTGTTTTTCTCTCCGACAGCTCTGTGCGCAAAACTCCCATAGTGGAGGCTGTTGAAATCGTTTCTGAGCAACCCCGCCTACTTGAGGTTTTTCCTATCAAGAAGTGTGCAAGTCGCCCTAAACCTTTAAGAAATGGACGCAGGAATATGCCAGCATGACTAAGGTACAAACTGCATCTCCCTAGCATTTTTGGTTGCAGAGTTATTCCAGAGCGTAGCTGAAAGTTTTTAATTGTCCGGCCTATTTTTTTCAATGACCCCCTTATTGTCGGTTGGAACCCTGACTGCGCCGTGTCTTTGTATACGCTTTATACACGCACAGTGTACGTCAATTTCTAGTGGGTGCCTGCTCGCGCCGTCGCATCTGGCCCCACCTTCAAAATCGTCAGAGCTTTAAGTTTGGTACGAGAGGAAGGCCCTTGAACATGGCAATCCTGTGGTGGTAAAATTTTGAAGATTGAGCAGGATACGGGGATCGAAACTACCCGTTGTACATTTTGTTTTTCTCTCCGACAGCTCTGTGCGCAAAACTCCCATAGTGGAGGCTGTTGAAATCGTTTTTGAGCAACCCCGCCTACTTGAGGTTTTTCCTATCAAGAAGTGTGCAAGTCGCCCTAAACCTTTAAGAAATGGACGCAGGAATATGCCAGCATGACTAAGGTACAAACTGCATCTCCCTAGCATTTTTGGTTGCAGAGTTATTCCAGAGCGTAGCTGAAAGTTTTTAATTGTCCGGCCTATTTTTTTCAATGACCCCCTTATTGTCGGTTGGAACCCTGACTGCGCCGTGTCTTTGTATACGCTGTATACACGCACAGTGTACGTCAATTTCTAGTGGGTGCCTGCTCGCGCCGTCGCATCTGGCCCCACCTTAAAAATCGTCAGAGCTTTAAGTTTGGTACGAGAGGAAGGCCCTTGAACATGGCAATCCTGTGGTGGTAAAATTTTGAAGATTGAGCAGGATACGGGGATCGAAATTACCCGTTGTACATTTTGTTTTTCTCTCCGACAGCTCTGTGCGCAAAACTCCCATAGTGGAGGCTGTTGAAATCGTTTCTGAGCAACCCCGCCTACTTGAGGTTTGTCCTATCAAGAAGTGTGCAAGTCGCCCTAAACCTTTAAGAAATGGACGCAGGAATATGCCAGCATGACTAAGGTACAAACTGCATCTCCCTAGCATTTTTGGTTGCAGAGTTATTCCAGAGCGTAGCTGAAAGTTTTTAATTGTCCGGCCTATTTTTTTCAATGACCCCCTTATTGTCGGTTGGGACCCTGACTGCGCCGTGTCTTTGTATACGCTGTATACACGCACAGTGTACGTCAATTTCTAGTGGGTGCCTGCTCGCGCCGTCGCATCTGGCCCGCCCTTAAAAATCGTCAGAGCTTCAAGTTTGGTACGAGAGGAAAGCCCTTGAACATGGCAATCCTGTGGTGGTAAAATTTTGAAGATTAAGCAGGATACTGGGATCAAAATTACCCGTTGTACATTTTGTTTTTCTCTCCGACAGCTCTGTGCGCAAAACTCCCATAGTGGAGGCTGTTGAAATCGTTTCTGAGCAACCCCGCCTACTTGAGGTTTGTCCTATCAAGAAGTGTGCAAGTCGCCCTAAACCTTTAAAAAATGGACGCAGGAATACGACAGCATGACTAAGGTACAAACTGCATCTCCCTAGCATTTTTGGTTGCAGAGTTATTCCAGAGCGTAGCTGAAAGTTTTTAATTGTCCGGCCTATTTTTTTCAATGACCCCCTTATTGTCGGTTGGAACCCTGACTGCGCCGTGTCTTTGTATACGCTGTATACACGCACAGTGTACGTCAATTTCTAGTGGGTGCCTGCTCGCGCCGTCGCATCTGGCCCCACCTTAAAAATCGTCAGAGCTTTAAGTTTGGTACGAGAGGAAAGCCCTTGAACATGGCAATCCTGTGGTGGTAAAATTTTGAAGATTGAGCAGGATAGTGGGATCGAAATTACCCGTTGTACATTTTGTTTTTCTCTCCGACAGCTCTGTGCGCAAAACTCCCATAGTGGAGGCTGTTGAAATCGTTTCTGAGCAACCCCGCCTACTTGAGGTTTGTCCTATCAAGAAGTGTGCAAGTCGCCCTAAACCTTTAAGAAATAGACGCAGGAATATGCCAGCATGACTAAGGTACAAACTGCATCTCCCTAGCATTTTTGGTTGCAGAGTTATTCCAGAGCGTAGCTGAAAGTTTTTAATTGTCCGGCCTATTTTTTTCAATGACCCCCTTATTGTCGGTTGGGACCCTGACTGCGCCGTGTCTTTGTATACGCTGTATACACGCACAGTGTACGTCAATTTCTAGTGGGTGCCTGCTCGCGCCGTCGCATCTGGCCCGCCCTTAAAAATCGTCAGAGCTTTAAGTTTGGTACGAGAGGAAAGCCCTTGAACATGGCAATCCTGTGGTGGTAAAATTTTGAAGATTGAGCAGGATACTGGGATCGAAATTACCCGTTGTACATTTTGTTTTTCTCTCCGACAGCTCTGTGCGCAAAACTCCCATAGTGGAGGCTGTTGAAATCGTTTCTGAGCAACCCCGCCTACTTGAGGTTTGTCCTATCAAGAAGTGTGCAAGTCGCCCTAAACCTTTAAGAAATAGACGCAGGAATATGCCAGCATGACTAAGGTACAAACTGCATCTCCCTAGCATTTTTGGTTGCAGAGTTATTCCAGAGCGTAGCTGAAAGTTTTTAATTGTCCGGCCTATTTTTTTCAATGACCCCCTTATTGTCGGTTGGGACCCTGACTGCGCCGTGTCTTTGTATACGCTGTATACACGCACAGTGTACGTCAATTTCTAGTGGGTGCCTGCTCGCGCCGTCGCATCTGGCCCGCCCTTAAAAATCGTCAGAGCTTTAAGTTTGGTACGAGAGGAAAGCCCTTGAACATGGCAATCCTGTGGTGGTAACATTTTGAAGATTGAGCAGGATACTGGGATCGAAATTACCCGTTGTACATTTTGTTTTTCTCTCCGACAGCTCTGTGCGCAAAACTCCCATAGTGGAGGCTGTTGAAATCGTTTCTGAGCAACCCCGCCTACTTGAGGTTTGTCCTATCAAGAAGTGTGCAAGTCGCCCTAAACCTTTAAAAAATGGACGCAGGAATACGACAGCATGACTAAGGTACAAACTGCATCTCCCTAGCATTTTTGGTTGCAGAGTTATTCCAGAGCGTAGCTGAAAGTTTTTAATTGTCCGGCCTATTTTTTTCAATGACCCCCTTATTGTCGGTTGGAACCCTGACTGCGCCGTGTCTTTGTATACGCTGTATACACGCACAGTGTACGTCAATTTCTAGTGGGTGCCTGCTCGCGCCGTCGCATCTGGCCCCACCTTAAAAATCGTCAGAGCTTTAAGTTTGGTACGAGAGGAAGGCCCTTGAACATGACAATCCTGTGGTGGTAAAATTGTGAAGATTGAGCAGGATACGGGGATCGAAACTACCCGTTGTACATTTTGTTTTTCTCTCCGACAGCTCTGTGCGCAAAACTCCCATAGTGGAGGCTGTTGAAATCGTTTTTTAGCTACCCCGCCTACTTGAGGTTTTTCCTATCAAGAAGTGTGCAAGTCGCCCTAAACCTTTAAGAAATGGACGCAGGAATATGCCAGCATGACTAAGGTACAAACTGCATCTCCCTAGCATTTTTGGTTGCAGAGTTATTCCAGAGCGTAGCTGAAAGTTTTTAATTGTCCGGCCTATTTTTTCAATGACCTCCTTATTGTCGGTTGGAACCCTGACTGCGCCGTGTCTTTGTATACGCTGTATACACGCACAGTGTACGTCAATTTCTAGTGGGTGCCTGCTCGCGCCGTCGCATCTGGCCCCAACTTAAAAATCGTCAGAGCTTTAAGTTTGGTACGAGAGGAAAGCCCTTGAACATGGCAATCCTGTGGTGGTAAAATTTTGAAGATTGAGCAGGATAGTGGGATCGAAATTACCCGTTGTACATTTTGTTTTTCTCTCCGACAGCTCTGTGCGCAAAACTCCCATAGTGGAGGCTGTTGAAATCGTTTCTGAGCAACCCCGCCTACTTGAGGTTTGTCCTATCAAGAAGTGTGCAAGTCGCCCTAAACCTTTAAAAAATGGACGCAGGAATATGCCAGCATGACTAAGGTACAAACTGCATCTCCCTAGCATTTTTGGTTGCAGAGTTATTCCAGAGCGTAGCTGAAAGTTTTTAATTGTCCGGCCTATTTTTTTCAATGACCCCCTTATTGTCGGTTGGAACCCTGACTGCGCCGTGTCTTTGTATACGCTGTATACACGCACAGTGTACGTCAATTTCTAGTGGGTGCCTGCTCGCGCCGTCGCATCTGGCCCCACCTTAAAAATCGTCAGAGCTTTAAGTTTGGTACGAGAGGAAGGCCCTTGAACATGACAATCCTGTGGTGGTAAAATTTTGAAGATTGAGCAGGATACGGGGATCGAAACTACCCGTTGTACATTTTGTTTTTCTCTCCGACAGCTCTGTGCGCAAAACTCCCATAGTGGAGGCTGTTGAAATCGTTTTTTAGCTACCCCGCCTACTTGAGGTTTTTCCTATCAAGAAGTGTGCAAGTCGCCCTAAACCTTTAAGAAATGGACGCAGGAATATGCCAGCATGACTAAGGTACAAACTGCATCTCCCTAGCATTTTTGGTTGCAGAGTTATTCCAGAGCGTAGCTGAAAGTTTTTAATTGTCCGGCCTATTTTTTTCAATGACCCCCTTATTGTCGGTTGGAACCCTGACTGCGCCGTGTCTTTGTATACGCTGTATACACGCACAGTGTACGTCAATTTCTAGTGGGTGCCTGCTCGCGCCGTCGCCACTGGCCCCACCTTAAAAATCGTCAGAGCTTTAAGTTTGGTACGAGAGGAAAGCCCTTGAACATGGCAATCCTGTGGTGGTAAAATTTTGAAGATTGAGCAGGATAGTGGGATCGAAATTACCCGTTGTACATTTTGTTTTTCTCTCCGACAGCTCTGTGCGCAAAACTCCCATAGTGGAGGCTGTTGAAATCGTTTCTGAGCAACCCCGCCTACTTGAGGTTTGTCCTATCAAGAAGTGTGCAAGTCGCCCTAAACCTTTAAGAAATGGACGCAGGAATATGCCAGCATGACTAAGGTACAAACTGCATCTCCCTAGCATTTTTGGTTGCAGAGTTATTCCAGAGCGTAGCTGAAAGTTTTTAATTGTCCGGCCTATTTTTTTCAATGACCCCCTTATTGTCGGTTGGGACCCTGACTGCGCCGTGTCTTTGTATACGCTGTATACACGCACAGTGTACGTCAATTTCTAGTGGGTGCCTGCTCGCGCCGTCGCATCTGGCCCGCCCTTAAAAATCGTCAGAGCTTCAAGTTTGGTACGAGAGGAAAGCCCTTGAACATGGCAATCCTGTGGTGGTAAAATTTTGAAGATTAAGCAGGATACTGGGATCAAAATTACCCGTTGTACATTTTGTTTTTCTCTCCGACAGCTCTGTGCGCAAAACTCCCATAGTGGAGGCTGTTGAAATCGTTTCTGAGCAACCCCGCCTACTTGAGGTTTGTCCTATCAAGAAGTGTGCAAGTCGCCCTAAACCTTTAAAAAATGGACGCAGGAATACGACAGCATGACTAAGGTACAAACTGCATCTCCCTAGCATTTTTGGTTGCAGAGTTATTCCAGAGCGTAGCTGAAAGTTTTTAATTGTCCGGCCTATTTTTTTCAATGACCCCCTTATTGTCGGTTGGAACCCTGACTGCGCCGTGTCTTTGTATACGCTGTATACACGCACAGTGTACGTCAATTTCTAGTGGGTGCCTGCTCGCGCCGTCGCATCTGGCCCCACCTTAAAAATCGTCAGAGTTTCAAGTTTGGTACGAGAGGAAAGCCCTTGAACATGGCAATCCTGTGGTGGTAAAATTTTGAAGATTGAGCAGGATACGGGGATCGAAATTACGCGTTGTACATTTTGTTTTTCTCTCCGACAGCTCTGTGCGCAAAACTCCCATAGTGGAGGCTGTTGAAATCGTTTCTGAGCAACCCCGCCTACTTGAGGTTTTTCCTATCAAGAAGTGTGCAAGTCGCCCTAAACCTTTAAGAAATGGACGCAGGAATATGCCAGCATGACTAAGGTACAAACTGCATCTCCCTAGCATTTTTGGTTGCAGAGTTATTCCAGAGCGTAGCTGAAAGTTTTTAATTGTCCGGCCTATTTTTTTCAATGACCCCCTTATTGTCGGTTGGAACCCTGACTGCGCCGTGTCTTTGTATACGCTTTATACACGCACAGTGTACGTCAATTTCTAGTGGGTGCCTGCTCGCGCCGTCGCATCTGGCCCCACCTTCAAAATCGTCAGAGCTTTAAGTTTGGTACGAGAGGAAGGCCCTTGAACATGGCAATCCTGTGGTGGTAAAATTTTGAAGATTGAGCAGGATACGGGGATCGAAACTACCCGTTGTACATTTTGTTTTTCTCTCCGACAGCTCTGTGCGCAAAACTCCCATAGTGGAGGCTGTTGAAATCGTTTTTGAGCAACCCCGCCTACTTGAGGTTTTTCCTATCAAGAAGTGTGCAAGTCGCCCTAAACCTTTAAGAAATGGACGCAGGAATATGCCAGCATGACTAAGGTACAAACTGCATCTCCCTAGCATTTTTGGTTGCAGAGTTATTCCAGAGCGTAGCTGAAAGTTTTTAATTGTCCGGCCTATTTTTTTCAATGACCCCCTTATTGTCGGTTGGAACCCTGACTGCGCCGTGTCTTTGTATACGCTGTATACACGCACAGTGTACGTCAATTTCTAGTGGGTGCCTGCTCGCGCCGTCGCATCTGGCCCCACCTTAAAAATCGTCAGAGCTTTAAGTTTGGTACGAGAGGAAGGCCCTTGAACATGGCAATCCTGTGGTGGTAAAATTTTGAAGATTGAGCAGGATACGGGGATCGAAACTACCCGTTGTACATTTTGTTTTTCTCTCCGACAGCTCTGTGCGCAAAACTCCCATAGTGGAGGCTGTTGAAATCGTTTTTGAGCAACCCCGCCTACTTGAGGTTTTTCCTATCAAGAAGTGTGCAAGTCGCCCTAAACCTTTAAGAAATGGACGCAGGAATATGCCAGCATGACTAAGGTACAAACTGCATCTCCCTAGCATTTTTGGTTGCAGAGTTATTCCAGAGCGTAGCTGAAAGTTTTTAATTGTCCGGCCTATTTTTTTCAATGACCCCCTTATTGTCGGTTGGAACCCTGACTGCGCCGTGTGTTTGTATACGCTGTATACACGCACAGTGTACGTCAATTTCTAGTGGGTGCCTGCTCGCGCCGTCGCATCTGGCCCCACCTTAAAAATCGTCAGAGCTTTAAGTTTGGTACGAGAGGACAGCCCTTGAACATGGCAATCCTGTGGTGGTAAAATTTTGAAGATTGAGCAGGATACGGGGATCGAAACTACCCGTTGTACATTTTGTTTTTCTCTCCGACAGCTCTGTGCGCAAAACTCCCATAGTGGAGGCTGTTGAAATCGTTTCTGAGCAACCCCGCCTACTTGAGGTTTGTCCTATCAAGAAGTGTGGAAGTCGCCCTAAACCTTTAAGAAATGGACGCAGGAATATGCCAGCATGACTAAGGTACAAACTGCATCTCCCTAGCAATTTTGGTTGCAGAGTTATTCCAGAGCGTAGCTGAAAGTTTTTAATTGACCGGCCTATTTTTTTCAATGACCCCCTTATTGTCGGTTGGGACCCTGACTGCGCCGTGTCTTTGTATACGCTGTATACTCGCACAGTGTACGTCAATTTCTAGTGGGTGCCTGCTCGCGCCGTCGCATCTGGCCCCACCTTAAAACTCGTCAGAGCTTTAAGTTTGGTACGAGAGGAAAGCCCTTGAACATGGCAATCCTGTGGTGGTAAAATTTTGAAGATTGAGCAGGATAGTGGGATCGAAATTACCCGTTGTACATTTTGTTTTTCTCTCCGACAGCTCTGTGCGCAAAACTCCCATAGTGGAGGCTGTTGAAATCGTTTCTGAGCAACCCCGCCTACTTGAGGTTTGTCCTATCAAGAAGTGTGCAAGTCGCCCTAAACCTTTAAGAAATGGACGCAGGAATATGCCAGCATGACTAAGGTACAAACTGCACCTCCCTAGCATTTTTGGTTGCAGAGTTATTCCAGAGCGTAGCTGAAAGTTTTTAATTGTCCGGCCTATTTTTTTCAATGACCCCCTTATTATCGGTTGGGACCCTGACTGCGCCGTGTCTTTTTATACGCTGTATACACGCACAGTGTACGTCAATTTCTAGTGGGTGCCTGCTCGCGCCGTCGCATCTGGCCCGCCCTTAAAAATCGTCAGAGCTTTAGGTTGGTACGAGAGGAAAGCCCTTGAACATGGCAATCCTGTGGTGGTAAAATTTTGAAGATCGAGCAGGATACTGGGATCGAAATTACCCGTTGTACATTTTGTTTTTTCTCTCCGACAGCTCTGTGCGCAAAACTCCCATAGTGGAGGCTGTTGAAATCGTTTCTGAGCAGCCCCGCCTACTTGAGGTTTTTCCTATCAAGAAGTGTGCAAGTCGCCCTAAACCTTTAAGAAATGGACGCAGGAATATGCCAGCATGACTAAGGTACAAACTGCATCTCCCTAGCATTTTTGGTTGCAGAGTTATTTCAGAGCGTAGCTGGAAGTTTTTAATTGTCCGGCCTATTTTTTTTCAATGACCCCCTTATTGTCGGTTGGAACCCCTGACTGCGCCGTGTCTTTGTATACGCTGTATACACGCACAGTGTACGTCAATTTCTAGTGGGTGCCTGCTCGCGCCGTCGCATGTGGCCCCCACCTTAAAAATCGTCAGAGCTTGAAGTTTGGTACGAGAGGAAAGCCCTTGAACATGGCAATCCTGTGGTGGTAAAATTTTGAAGATTGAGCAGGATAGGTGGGATCGAAATTACCCGTTGTACATTTTGTTTTTCTCTCCGACAGCTCTGTGCGCAAAACTCCATAGTGGAGGCTGTTGAAATCGTTTCTGAGCAACCCCGCCTACTTGAGGTTTGTCTATCAAGAAGTGTGCAAGTCGCCCTAAACCTTTAAGAAATGGACGCAGGAATATGCCAGCATGACTAAGGTACAAACTGCATCTCCCCTAGCATTTTTGGTTGCAGAGTTATTCCAGAGCGTAGCTGAAAGTTTTTTAATTGTCCGGCCTATTTTTTTTAAATGACCCCCCTTATTGTCGGTTGGGACCCTGACTGCGCCGTGTCTTTGTATACGCTGTATACACGCACAGTGTACGTCAATTTCTAGTGGGTGCCTGCTCGCGCCGTCGCATCTGTCCCGCCCTAAAAAATCGTCAGAGCTTTAAGTTTGGTACGAGAGGAAAGCCCTTGAACATGGCAATCCTGTGGTGGTAAAAATTTTGAAGATTGAGCAGGATACTGGGGATCGAAATTACCCGTTGTACATTTTGTTTTCCTCTCCGACAGCTCTGTGCGCAAAACTCCCATAGTGGAGGCTGGTGAAATCGTTTCTGAGCAACCCCGCCTACTTGAGGTTTTTCCTATCAAGAAGTGTGCAAGTCGCCCTAAACCTTTAAGAAATGGACGCAGGAATATGCCAGCATGACTAAGGTACAAACTGCATCTCCCTAGCATTTTTGGTTGCAGAGTTATTCCAGAGCGTAGCTGAAAGTTTTTAATTGTCCGGCCTATTTTTTTCAATGACCCCCCTTATTGTCGGTTGGAACCCTGACTGCGCCGTGTCTTTGTATACGCTGTATACACGCACAGTGTACGTCAATTTCTAGTGGGTGCCTGCTCGCGCCGTCGCATCTGGCCCCACTTAAAAATCGTCAGAGCTTCAAGTTTGGTACGAGAGGAAAGCCCTTGAACATGGCAATCCTGTGGTGGTCAAATTTTGAAGATTGAGCAGGATACTGGGGATCGTAATTACCCGTTGTACATTTTGTTTTTCTCTCCGACAGCTCTGTGCGCAAAAACTCCATAGTGGAGGCTGGTGAAATCGTTTTCTGAGCAACCCCGCCTACTTGAGGTTTTTCCTATCAAGAAGTGTGCAAGTCGCCCTAAACCTTTAAAAAATTGACGCAGGAATATGCCAGCATGACTAAGGTACAAACTGCATCTCCCTAGCATTTTTGGTTGCAGAGTTATTCCCAGAGCGTAGCTGAAAGTTTTTAATTGTCCGGCCTATTTTTTTCAATGACCCCCTTATTGTCGGTTGGAACCCTGACTGCGCCGTGTCTTTGTATACGCTGTATACACGCACAGTGTACGTCAATTTCTAGTGGGTGCCTGCTCGCGCCGTTGCATCTGGCCCCCACCTTAAAAATCGTCAGAGCTTCAAGTTTGGTACGAGAGGAAAGACCTTGAACATGGCAATCCTGTGGTGGTAAAATTTTGAAGATTGAGCAGGATACTGGGATCGAAATTACCCGTTGTACATTTTGTTTTTCTCTCCGACAGCTCTGTGCGCAAAACTTCCATAGTGGAGGCTGTTGAAATCGTTTTTGAGCAACCCCGCCTACTTGAGGTTTTTCCTATCAAGAAGTGTGCAAGTCGCCCTAAACCTTTAAGAAATGGACGCAGGAATATGCCAGCATGACTAAGGTACAAACTGCATCTCCCTAGCATTTTTGGTTGCAGAGTTTATTCCAGAGCGTAGCTGAAAGTTTTTAATTGTCCGGCCTATTTTTTTCAATGACCCCCTTATTGTCGGTTGGAACCCTGACTGCGCCGTGTCTTTGTATACGCTGTATACACGCACAGTGTACGTCAATTTCTAGTGGGTGCCTGCTCGCGCCGTCGCATCTGGCCCCACCTTAAAAATCGTCAGAGCTTTAAGTTTGGTAACGAGAGGAAAGCCCTTGAACATGGCAATCCTGTGGTGGTAAAATTTTGAAGATTGAGCAGGATAGTGGGATCGAAATTACCCGTTGTACATTTTGTTTTTCTCTCCGACAGCTCTGTGCGCAAAACTCCCATAGTGGAGGCTGTTGAAATCGTTTCTGAGCAAACCCCGCCTACTTGAGGTTTGTCCTATCAAGAAGTGTGCAAGTCGCCCTAAACCCTTTAAGAAATGGACGCAGGAATATGCCAGCATGACTAAGGTACAAACTGCACCTCCCCTAGCATTTTTGGTTGCAGAGTTATTCCAGAGCGTAGCTGAAAGTTTTTTAATTGTCCGTGCCTATTTTTTTCAATGACCCCCTTATTGTCGGTTGGGACCCTGACTGCGCCGTGTCTTTGTATACGCTGTATACACGCACAGTGTACGTCAATTTCTAGTGGGTGCCTGCTCGCGCCGTCGCATCTGGCCCGCCCTTAAAAATCGTCAGAGCTTTAGGTTTGGTACGAGAGGGAAAGCCCTTGAACATGGCAATCCTGTGGTGGTAAAATTTTGAAGATTGAGCAGGATAGTGGGATCGAAATTACCCGTTGTACATTTTGTTTTTCTCTCTCCGACAGCTCTGGTGCGCAAAACTCCCATAGTGGAGGCTGTTGAAATCGTTTCTGAGCAGCCCCGCCTACTTGAGGTTTGTCCTATCAAGAAGTGTGCAAAGTCGCCCTAAACCTTTAAGAAATGGACGCAGGAATATGCCAGCATGACTAAGGTACAAACTGCATCTCCCTAGCATTTTTGGTTGCAGAGTTATTCCAGAGCGTAGCTGAAAGTTTTTAATTGTCCGGCCTATTTTTTTCAATGACCCCCTTATTGTCGGTTGGGACCCCTGACTGCGCCGTGTCTTTGTATACGCTGTATACACGCACAGTGTACGTCAATTTCTAGTGGGTGCCTGCTCGCGCCGTCGCATCTGGCCCGCCCTTAAAAATCGTCAGAGCTTTAAGTTTGGTACGAGAGGAAAGCCCTTGAACATGGCGATCCTGTGGTGGTAAAATTTTGAAGATTGAGCAGGATACTGGGATCGAAATTACCCGTTGTACATTTTGTATTTCTCTCCGACAGCTCTGTGCGCAAAACTCCCATAGTGGAGGCTGTTGAAATCGTTTCTGAGCAACCCCGCCTACTTGAGGTTTGTCCTTTCAAGAAGTGTGCAAAGTCGCCCTAAACCTTTAAAAAATGGACGCAGGAATATGCCAGCATGACTAAGGTACAAACTGCATCTCCCCTAGCATTTTTGGTTGCAGAGTTATTCCAGAGCGTAGCTGAAAGTTTTTAAATTGTCCGGCCTATTTTTTTCAATGACCCCCTTATTGTCGGTTGGAACCCTGACTGCGCCGTGTCCTTTGTATACGCTGTATACACGCACAGTGTACGTCAATTTCTAGTGGGGTGCCTGCTCGCGCCCGTCGCATCTGGCCCCACCTTAAACATCGTCAGAGCTTTAAGTTTGGTACGAGAGGAAGGCCCTTGAACATGACAATCCTGTGGTGGTAAAATTTTGAAGATTGAGCAGGATACGGGGATCGAAACTACCCGTTGTACATTTTGTTTTTCTCTCCGACAGCTCTGTGCGCAAAACTCCCATAGTGGAGGCTGTTGAAATCGTTTTTGAGCAACCCCGCCTACTTGAGGTTTTTCCTATCAAGAAGTGTGCAAGTCGCCCTAAACCTTTAAGAAATGGACGCAGGAATATGCCAGCATGACTAAGGTACAAACTGCATCTCCCTAGCATTTTTTGTTGCAGAGTTATTCCAGAGCGTAGCTGAAAGTTTTTAATTGTCCGGCCTATATTTTTCAATGACCCCCTTATTGTCGGTTGGAACCCTGACTGCGCCGTGTCTTTGTATACGCTGTATACACGCACAGTGTACGTCAATTTCTAGTGGGTGCCTGCTCGCGCCGTCGCATCTGGCCCGCCCTTAAAAATCGTCAGAGCTTTAAGTTTGGTACGAGAGGAAAGCCCTTGAACATGGCAATCCTGTGGTGGTAAAATTTTGAAGATTGAGCAGGATACTGGGATCGAAATTACCCGTTGTACATTTTGTTTTTCTCTCCGACAGCTCTGTGCGCAAAACTCCCATAGTGGAGGCTGTTGAAATCGTTTCTGAGCAACCCCGCCTACTTGAGGTTTGTCCTATCAAGAAGTGTGCAAGTAGCCCTAAACCTTTAAAAAATGGACGCAGGAATACGACAGCATGACTAAGGTACAAACTGCATCTCCCTAGCATTTTTGGTTGCAGAGTTATTCCAGAGCGTAGCTGAAAGTTTTTAATTGTCCGGCCTATTTTTTTCAATGACCCCCTTATTGTCGGTTGGAACCCTGACTGCGCCGTGTCTTTGTATACGCTGTATACACGCACAGTGTACGTCAATTTCTAGTGGGTGCCTGCTCGCGCCGTCGCATCTGGCCCCACCTTAAAAATCGTCAGAGCTTTAAGTTTGGTACGAGAGGAAGGCCCTTGAACATGACAATCCTGTGGTGGTAAAATTTTGAAGATTGAACAGGATACGGGGATCGAAATTACCCGTTGTACATTTTGTTTTTCTCTCCGACAGCTCTGTGCGCAAAACTCCCATAGTGGAGGCTGTTGAAATCGTTTTTGAGCAACCCCGCCTACTTGAGGTTTTTCCTATCAAGAAGTGTGCAAGTCGCCCTAATCTTTAAGAAATGGACGCAGGAATATACCAGCATGACTAAGGTACAAACTGCATCTCCCTAGCATTTTTGGTTGCAGAGTTATTCCAGAGCGTAGCTGAAAGTTTTTAATTGTCCGGCCTATTTTTTTCAATGACCCCCTTATTGTCGGTTGGAACCCTGACTGCGCCGTGTCTTTGTATACGCTGTATACACGCACAGTGTACGTCAATTTCTAGTGGGTGCCTGCTCGCGCCGTCGCATCTTGCCCGCCCTTAAAAATCGTCAGAGCTTTAAGTTTGGTACGAGAGGAAAGCCCTTGAACATGGCAATCCTGTGGTGGTAAAACTTTGAAGATTGAGCAGGATAGTGGGATCGAAATTACCCGTTGTACATTTTGTTTTTCTCTCCGACAGCTCTGTGCGCAAAACTCCCATAGTGGAGGCTGTTGAAATCGTTTCTGAGCAACCCCGCCTACTTGAGGTTTGTCCTATCAAGAAGTGTGCAAGTCGCCCTAAACCTTTAAGAAATGGACGCAGGAATATGCCAGCATGACTAAGGTACAAACTGCATCTCCCTAGCATTTTTGGTTGCAGAGTTATTCCAGAGCGTAGCTGAAAGTTTTTAATTGTCCGGCCTATTTTTTTTCAATGACCCCCTTATTGTCGGTTGGGACCCTGACTGCGCCGTGTCTTTGTATACGCTGTATACACGCACAGTGTACGTCAATTTCTAGTGGGTGCCTGCTCGCGCCGTCGCATCTGGCCCGCCCTTAAAAATCGTCAGAGCTTTAAGTTTGGTACGAGAGGAAAGCCCTTGAACATGGCAATCCTGTGGTGGTAAAATTTTGAAGATTGAGCAGGATACTGGGATCGAAATTACCCGTTGTACATTTTGTTTTTTTCTCCGAGCAACCCCGCCTACTTGAGGTTTGTCCTTTCAAGAAGTGTGCAAGTCGCCCTAAACCTTTAAAAAATGGACGCAGGAATATGCCAGCATGACTAAGGTACAAACTGCATCTCCCTAGCATTTTTGGTTGCAGAGTTATTCCAGAGCGTAGCTGAAAGTTTTTAATTGTCCGGCCTATTTTTTTCAATGACCCCCTTATTGTCGGTTGGAACCCTGACTGCGCCGTGTCTTTGTATACGCTGTATACACGCACAGTGTACGTCAATTTCTAGTGGGTGCCTGCTCGCGCCGTCGCATCTGGCCCCACCTTAAAAATCGTCAGAGCTTTAAGTTTGGTACGAGAGGAAAGCCCTTGAACATGGCAATCCTGTGGTGGTAAAATTTTGAAGATTGAGCAGGATACTGGGATCGAAATTACCCGTTGTACATTTTGTTTTTCTCTCCGACAGCTCTGTGCGCAAAACTCCCATAGTGGAGGCTGTTGAAATCGTTTCTGAGCAACCCCGCCTACTTGAGGTTTGTCCTTTCAAGAAGTGTGCAAGTCGCCCTAAACCTTTAAAAAATGGACGCAGGAATACGACAGCATGACTAAGGTACCAACTGCATCTCCCTAGCATTTTTGGTTGCAGAGTTATTCCAGAGCGTAGCTGAAAGTTTTTAATTGTCCGGCCTATTTTTTTCAATGACCCCCTTATTGTCGGTTGGAACCCTGACTGCGCCGTGTCTTTGTATACGCTGTATACACGCACAGTGTACGTCAATTTCTAGTGGGTGCCTGCTCGCGCCGTCGCATCTGGCCCCACCTTAAAAATCGTCAGAGCTTTAAGTTTGGTACGAGAGGAAGGCCCTTGAACATGACAATCCTGTGGTGGTAAAATTTTGAAGATTGAGCAGGATACGGGGATCGAAACTACCCGTTGTACATTTTGTTTTTCTCTCCGACAGCTCTGTGCGCAAAACTCCCATAGTGGAGGCTGTTGAAATCGTTTTTGAGCAACCCCGCCTACTTGAGGTTTTTCCTATCAAGAAGTGTGCAAGTCGCCCTAAACCTTTAAGAAATGGACGCAGGAATATGCCAGCATGACTAAGGTACAAACTGCATCTCCCTAGCATTTTTGGTTGCAGAGTTATTCCAGAGCGTAGCTGAAAGTTTTTAATTGTCCGGCCTATTTTTTTCAATGACCCCCTTATTGTCGGTTGGAACCCTGACTGCGCCGTGTCTTTGTATACGCTGTATACACACACAGTGTACGTCAATTTCTAGTGGGTGCCTGCTCGCGCCGTCGCATCTGGCCCCACCTTAAAAATCGCCAGAGCTTTAAGTTTGGTACGAGAGGAAAGCCCTTGAACATGGCAATCCTGTGGTGGTAAAATTTTGAAGATTGAGCAGGATAGTGGGATCGAAATTACCCGTTGTACATTTTGTTTTTCTCTCCGACAGCACTGTGCGCAAAACTCCCATAGTGGAGGCTGTTGAAATCGTTTCTGAGCAACCCCGCCTACTTGAGGTTTGTCCTATCAAGAAGTGTGCAAGTCGCCCTAAACCTTTAAGAAATGGACGCAGGAATATGCCAGCATGACTAAGGTACAAACTGCATCTCCCTAGCATTTTTGGTTGCAGAGTTATTCCAGAGCGTAGCTGAAAGTTTTTAATTGTCCGGCCTATTTTTTTCAATGACCCCCTTATTGTCGGTTGGGACCCTGACTGCGCCGTGTCTTTGTAAACGCTGTATACACGCACAGTGTACGTCAATTTCTAGTGGGTGCCTGCTCGCGCCGTCGCATCTGGCCCGCCCTTAAAAATCGTCAGAGCTTTAAGTTTGGTACGAGAGGAAAGCCCTTGAACATGGCAATCCTGTGGTGGTAAAATTTTGAAGATTGAGCAGGACAGTGGGATCGAAATTACCCGTTGTACATTTTGTTTTTCTCTCCGACAGCTCTGTGCGCAAAACTCCCATAGTGGAGGCTGTTGAAATCGTTTCTGAGCAACCCCGCCTACTTGAGGTTTGTCCTATCAAGAAGTGTGCAAGTCGCCCTAAACCTTTAAAAAATGGACGCAGGAATACGACAGCATGACTAAGGTACAAACTGCATCTCCCTAGCATTTTTGGTTGCAGAGTTATTCCAGAGCGTAGCTGAAAGTTTTTAATTGTCCGGCCTATTTTTTTCAATGACCCCCTTATTGTCGGTTGGAACCCTGACTGCGCCGTGTCTTTGTATACGCTGTATACACGCACAGTGTACGTCAATTTCTAGTGGGTGCCTGCTCGCGCCGTCGCATCTGGCCCCACCTTAAAAATCGTCGGAGCTTTAAGTTTGGTACGAGAGGAAGGCCCTTGAACATGACAATCCTGTGGTGGTAAAATTTTGAAGATTGAGCAGGATACGGGGATCGAAACTACCCGTTGTACATTTTGTTTTTCTCTCCGACAGCTCTGTGCGCAAAACTCCCATAGTGGAGGCTGTTGAAATCGTTTTTGAGCAACCCCGCCTACTTGAGGTTTTTCCTATCAAGAAGTGTGCAAGTCGCCCTAAACCTTTAAGAAATGGACGCAGGAATATGCCAGCATGACTAAGGTACAAACTGCATCTCCCTAGCATTTTTGGTTGCAGAGTTATTCCAGAGCGTAGCTGAAAGTTTTTAATTGTCCGGCCTATTTTTTTCAATGACCCCCTTATTGTCGGTTGGAACCCTGACTGCGCCGTGTCTTTGTATACGCTGTATACACGCACAGTGTACGTCAATTTCTAGTGGGTGCCTGCTCGCGCCGTCGCATCTGGCCCCACCTTAAAAATCGTCAGAGCTTTAAGTTTGGTACGAGAGGAAAGCCCTTGAACATGGCAATCCTGTGGTGGTAAAATTTTGAAGATTGAGCAGGATAGTGGGATCGAAATTACCCGTTGTACATTTTGTTTTTCTCTCCGACAGCTCTGTGCGCAAAACTCCCATAGTGGAGGCTGTTGAAATCGTTTCTGAGCAACCCCGCCTACTTGAGGTTTGTCCTATCAAGAAGTGTGCAAGTCGCCCTAAACCTTTAAGAAATAGACGCAGGAATATGCCAGCATGACTAAGGTACAAACTGCATCTCCCTAGCATTTTTGGTTGCAGAGTTATTCCAGAGCGTAGCTGAAAGTTTTTAATTGTCCGGCCTATTTTTTTCAATGACCCCCTTATTGTCGGTTGGGACCCTGACTGCGCCGTGTCTTTGTATACGCTGTATACACGCACAGTGTACGTCAATTTCTAGTGGGTGCCTGCTCGCGCCGTCGCATCTGGCCCGCCCTTAAAAATCGTCAGAGCTTTAAGTTTGGTACGAGAGGAAAGCCCTTGAACATGGCAATCCTGTGGTGGTAAAATTTTGAAGATTGAGCAGGATACTGGGATCGAAATTACCCGTTGTACATTTTGTTTTTCTCTCCGACAGCTCTGTGCGCAAAACTCCCATAGTGGAGGCTGTTGAAATCGTTTCTGAGCAACCCCGCCTACTTGAGGTTTGTCCTATCAAGAAGTGTGCAAGTCGCCCTAAACCTTTAAGAAATAGACGCAGGAATATGCCAGCATGACTAAGGTACAAACTGCATCTCCCTAGCATTTTTGGTTGCAGAGTTATTCCAGAGCGTAGCTGAAAGTTTTTAATTGTCCGGCCTATTTTTTTCAATGACCCCCTTATTGTCGGTTGGGACCCTGACTGCGCCGTGTCTTTGTATACGCTGTATACACGCACAGTGTACGTCAATTTCTAGTGGGTGCCTGCTCGCGCCGTCGCATCTGGCCCGCCCTTAAAAATCGTCAGAGCTTTAAGTTTGGTACGAGAGGAAAGCCCTTGAACATGGCAATCCTGTGGTGGTAAAATTTTGAAGATTGAGCAGGATACTGGGATCGAAATTACCCGTTGTACATTTTGTTTTTCTCTCCGACAGCTCTGTGCGCAAAACTCCCATAGTGGAGGCTGTTGAAATCGTTTCTGAGCAACCCCGCCTACTTGAGGTTTGTCCTATCAAGAAGTGTGCAAGTCGCCCTAAACCTTTAAAAAATGGACGCAGGAATACGACAGCATGACTAAGGTACAAACTGCATCTCCCTAGCATTTTTGGTTGCAGAGTTATTCCAGAGCGTAGCTGAAAGTTTTTAATTGTCCGGCCTATTTTTTTCAATGACCCCCTTATTGTCGGTTGGGACCCTGACTGCGCCGTGTCTTTGTATACGCTGTATACACGCACAGTGTACGTCAATTTCTAGTGGGTGCCTGCTCGCGCCGTCGCATCTGGCCCGCCCTTAAAAATCGTCAGAGCTTTAAGTTTGGTACGAGAGGAAAGCCCTTGAACATGGCAATCTTGTGGTGGTAAAATTTTGAAGATTGAGCAGGATACTGGGATCGAAATTACCCGTTGTACATTTTGTTTTTCTCTCCGACAGCTCTGTGCGCAAAACTCCCATAGTGGAGGCTGTTGAAATCGTTTCTGAGCAACCCCGCCTACTTGAGGTTTGTCCTATCAAGAAGTGTGCAAGTCGCCCTAAACCTTTAAGAAATAGACGCAGGAATATGCCAGCATGACTAAGGTACAAACTGCATCTCCCTAGCATTTTTGGTTGCAGAGTTATTCCAGAGCGTAGCTGAAAGTTTTTAATTGTCCGGCCTATTTTTTTCAATGACCCCCTTATTGTCGGTTGGGACCCTGACTGCGCCGTGTCTTTGTATACGCTGTATACACGCACAGTGTACGTCAATTTCTAGTGGGTGCCTGCTCGCGCCGTCGCATCTGGCCCGCCCTTAAAAATCGTCAGAGCTTTAAGTTTGGTACGAGAGGAAAGCCCTTGAACATGGCAATCCTGTGGTGGTAAAATTTTGAAGATTGAGCAGGATACTGGGATCGAAATTACCCGTTGTACATTTTGTTTTTCTCTCCGACAGCTCTGTGCGCAAAACTCCCATAGTGGAGGCTGTTGAAATCGTTTCTGAGCAACCCCGCCTACTTGAGGTTTGTCCTATCAAGAAGTGTGCAAGTCGCCCTAAACCTTTAAAAAATGGACGCAGGAATACGACAGCATGACTAAGGTACAAACTGCATCTCCCTAGCATTTTTGGTTGCAGAGTTATTCCAGAGCGTAGCTGAAAGTTTTTAATTGTCCGGCCTATTTTTTTCAATGACCCCCTTATTGTCGGTTGGAACCCTGACTGCGCCGTGTCTTTGTATACGCTGTATACACGCACAGTGTACGTCAATTTCTAGTGGGTGCCTGCTCGCGCCGTCGCATCTGGCCCCACCTTAAAAATCGTCAGAGCTTCAAGTTTGGTACGAGAGGAAAGCCCTTGAACATGGCAATCCTGTGGTGGTAAAATTTTGAAGATTGAGCAGGATACGGGGATCGAAATTACGCGTTGTACATTTTGTTTTTCTCTCCGACAGCTCTGTGCGCAAAACTCCCATAGTGGAGGCTGTTGAAATCGTTTCTGAGCAACCCCGCCTACTTGAGGTTTTTCCTATCAAGAAGTGTGCAAGTCGCCCTAAACCTTTAAGAAATGGACGCAGGAATATGCCAGCATGACTAAGGTACAAACTGCATCTCCCTAGCATTTTTGGTTGCAGAGTTATTCCAGAGCGTAGCTGAAAGTTTTTAATTGTCCGGCCTATTTTTTTCAATGACCCCCTTATTGTCGGTTGGAACCCTGACTGCGCCGTGTCTTTGTATACGCTTTATACACGCACAGTGTACGTCAATTTCTAGTGGGTGCCTGCTCGCGCCGTCGCATCTGGCCCCACCTTAAAAATCGTCAGAGCTTTAAGTTTGGTACGAGAGGAAGGCCCTTGAACATGGCAATCCTGTGGTGGTAAAATTTTGAAGATTGAGCAGGATACGGGGATCGAAACTACCCGTTGTACATTTTGTTTTTCTCTCCGACAGCTCTGTGCGCAAAACTCCCATAGTGGAGGCTGTTGAAATCGTTTTTGAGCAACCCCGCCTACTTGAGGTTTTTCCTATCAAGAAGTGTGCAAGTCGCCCTAAACCTTTAAGAAATGGACGCAGGAATATGCCAGCATGACTAAGGTACAAACTGCATCTCCCTAGCATTTTTGGTTGCAGAGTTATTCCAGAGCGTAGCTGAAAGTTTTTAAATGTCCGGCCTATTTTTTTCAATGACCCCCTTATTGTCGGTTGGGACCCTGACTGCGCCGTGTCTTTGTATACGCTGTATACACGCACAGTGTACGTCAATTTCTAGTGGGTGCCTGCTCGCGCCGTCGCATCTGGCCCGCCCTTAAAAATCGTCAGAGCTTTAAGTTTGGTACGAGAGGAAAGCCCTTGAACATGGCAATCCTGTGGTGGTAAAATTTTGAAGATTGAGCAGGATACTGGGATCGAAATTACCCGTTGTACATTTTGTTTTTCTCTCCGACAGCTCTGTGCACAAAACTCCCATAGTGGAGGCTGTTGAAATCGTTTCTGAGCAACCCCGCCTACTTGAGGTTTTTCCTATCAAGAAGTGTGCAAGTCGCCCTAAACCTTTAAAAAATGGACGCAGGAATATGCCAGCATGACTAAGGTACAAACTGCATCTCCCTAGCATTTTTGGTTGCAGAGTTATTCCAGAGCGTAGCTGAAAGTTTTTAATTGTCCGGCCTATTTTTTTCAATGACCCCCTTATTGTCGGTTGGGACCCTGACTGCGCCGTGTCTTTGTATACGGTGTATACACGCACAGTGTACGTCAATTTCTAGTGGGTGCCTGCTCGCGCCGTCGCATCTGGCCCGCCCTTAAAAATCGTCAGAGCTTCAAGTTTGGTACGAGAGGAAAGCCCTTGAACATGGCAATCCTGTGGTGGTAAAATTTTGAAGATTGAGCAGGATACTGGGATCGAAATTACCCGTTGTACATTTTGTTTTTCTCTCCGACAGCTCTGTGCGCAAAACTCCCATAGTGGAGGCTGTTGAAATCGTTTCTGAGCAACCCCGCCTACTTGAGGTTTTTCCTATCAAGAAGTGTGCAAGTCGCCCTAAACCTTTAAAAAATGGACGCAGGAATATGCCAGCATGACTAAGGTACAAACTGCATCTCCCTAGCATTTTTGGTTGCAGAGTTATTCCAGAGCGTAGCTGAAAGTTTTTAATTGTCCGGCCTATTTTTTTCAATGACCCCCTTATTGTCGGTTGGAACCCTGACTGCGCCGTGTCTTTGTATACGCTGTATACACGCACAGTGTACGTCAATTTCTAGTGGGTGCCTGCTCGCGCCGTCGCATCTGGCCCCACCTTAAAAATCGTCAGAGCTTTAAGTTTGGTACGAGAGGAAAGCCCTTGAACATGGCAATCCTGTGGTGGTAAAATTTTGAAGATTGAGCAGGATACGGGGATCGAAACTACCCGTTGTACATTTTGTTTTTCTCTCCGACAGCTCTGTGCGCAAAACTCCCATAGTGGAGGCTGTTGAAATCGTTTCTGAGCAACCCCGCCTACTCGAGGTTTGTCCTATCAAGAAGTGTGCAAGTCGCCCTAAACCTTTAAGAAGTGGACGCAGGAATATGCCAGCATGACTAAGGTACAAACTGCATCTCCCTAGCATTTTTGGTTGCAGAGTTATTCCAGAGCGTAGCTGAAAGTTTTTAATTGTCCGGCCTATTTTTTTCAATGACCCCCTTATTGTCGGTTGGAACCCTGACTGCGCCGTGTCTTTGTATACGCTTTATACACGCACAGTGTACGTCAATTTCTAGTGGGTGCCTGCTCGCGCCGTCGCATCTGGCCCCACCTTAAAAATCGTCAGAGCTTTAAGTTTGGTACGAGAGGAAGGCCCTTGAACATGGCAATCCTGTGGTGGTAAAATTTTGAAGATTGAGCAGGATACGGGGATCGAAACTACCCGTTGTACATTTTGTTTTTCTCTCCGACAGCTCTGTGCGCAAAACTCCCATAGTGGAGGCTGTTGAAATCGTTTTTGAGCAACCCCGCCTACTTGAGGTTTTTCCTATCAAGAAGTGTGCAAGTCGCCCTAAACCTTTAAGAAATGGACGCAGGAATATGCCAGCATGACTAAGGTACAAACTGCATCTCCCTAGCATTTTTGGTTGCAGAGTTATTCCAGAGCGTAGCTGAAAGTTTTTAATTGTCCGGCCTATTTTTTTCAATGACCCCCTTATTGTCGGTTGGAACCCTTACTGCGCCGTGTCTTTGTATACGCTGTATACACGCACAGTGTACGTCAATTTCTAGTGGGTGCCTGCTCGCGCCGTCGCATCTGGCCCCACCTTAAAAATCGTCAGAGCTTTAAGTTTGGTACGAGAGGAAGGCCCTTGAACATGACAATCCTGTGGTGGTAAAATTTTGAAGATTGAGCAGGATACGGGGATCGAAACTACCCGTTGTACATTTTGTTTTTCTCTCCGACAGCTCTGTGCGCAAAACTCCCATAGTGGAGGCTGTTGAAATCGTTTTTGAGCAACCCCGCCTACTTGAGGTTTTTCCTATCAAGAAGTGTGCAAGTCGCCCTAAACCTTTAAGAAATGGACGCAGGAATATGCCAGCATGACTAAGGTACAAACTGCATCTCCCTAGCATTTTTGGTTGCAGAGTTATTCCAGAGCGTAGCTGAAAGTTTTTAATTGTCCGGCCTATTTTTTTCAATGACCCCCTTATTGTCGGTTGGAACCCTGACTGCGCCGTGTCTTTGTATACGCTGTATACACGCACAGTGTACGTCAATTTCTAGTGGGTGCCTGCTCGCGCCGTCGCATCTGGCCCCACCTTAAAAATCGTCAGAGCTTTAAGTTTGGTACGAGAGGAAAGCCCTTGAACATGGCAATCCTGTGGTGGTAAAATTTTGAAGATTGAGCAGGATAGTGGGATCGAAATTACCCGTTGTACATTTTGTTTTTCTCTCCGACAGCTCTGTGCGCAAAACTCCCATAGTGGAGGCTGTTGAAATCGTTTCTGAGCAACCCCGCCTACTTGAGGTTTGTCCTATCAAGAAGTGTGCAAGTCGCCCTGAACCTTTAAGAAATGGACGCAGGAATATGCCAGCATGACTAAGGTACAAACTGCATCTCCCTAGCATTTTTGGTTGCAGAGTTCTTCCAGAGCGTAGCTGAAAGTTTTTAATTGTCCGGCCTATTTTTTTCAATGACCCCCTTATTGTCGGTTGGAACCCTGACTGCGCCGTGTCTTTGTATACGCTGTATACACGCACAGTGTACGTCAATTTCTAGTGGGTGCCTGCTCGCGCCGTCGCATCTGGCCCCACCTTAAAAATCGTCAGAGCTTTAAGTTTGGTACGAGAGGAAAGCCCTTGAACATGGCAATCCTGTGGTGGTACAATTTTGAAGATTGAGCAGGATAGTGGGATCGAAATTACCCGTTGTACATTTTGTTTTTCTCTCCGACAGCTCTGTGCGCAAAACTCCCATAGTGGAGGCTGTTGAAATCGTTTCTGAGCAACCCCGCCTACTTGAGGTTTGTCCTATCAAGAAGTGTGCAAGTCGCCCTAAACCTTTAAGAAATAGACGCAGGAATATGCCAGCATGACTAAGGTACAAACTGCATCTCCCTAGCATTTTTGGTTGCAGAGTTATTCCAGAGCGTAGCTGAAAGTTTTTAATTGTCCGGCCTATTTTTTTCAATGACCCCCTTATTGTCGGTTGGGACCCTGACTGCGCCGTGTCTTTGTATACGCTGTATACACGCACAGTGTACGTCAATTTCTAGTCGGTGCCTGCTCGCGCCGTCGCATCTGGCCCGCCCTTAAAAATCGTCAGAGCTTTAAGTTTGGTACGAGAGGAAAGCCCTTGAACATGGCAATCCTGTGGTGGTAAAATTTTGAAGATTGAGCAGGATACTGGGATCGAAATTACCCGTTGTACATTTTGTTTTTCTCTCCGACAGCTCTGTGCGCAAAACTCCCATAGTGGAGGCTGTTGAAATCGTTTCTGAGCAACCCCGCCTACTTGAGGTTTGTCCTATCAAGAAGTGTGCAAGTCGCCCTAAACCTTTAAGAAATAGACGCAGGAATATGCCAGCATGACTAAGGTACAAACTGCATCTCCCTAGCATTTTTGGTTGCAGAGTTATTCCAGAGCGTAGCTGAAAGTTTTTAATTGTCCGGCCTATTTTTTTCAATGACCCCCTTATTGTCGGTTGGGACCCTGACTGCGCCGTGTCTTTGTATACGCTGTATACACGCACAGTGTACGTCAATTTCTAGTGGGTGCCTGCTCGCGCCGTCGCATCTGGCCCGCCCTTAAAAATCGTCAGAGCTTTAAGTTTGGTACGAGAGGAAAGCCCTTGAACATGGCAATCCTGTGGTGGTAAAATTCTGAAGATTGAGCAGGATACTGGGATCGAAATTACCCGTTGTACATTTTGTTTTTCTCTCCGACAGCTCTGTGCGCAAAACTCCCATAGTGGAGGCTATTGAAATCGTTTCTGAGCAACCCCGCCTACTTGAGGTTTGTCCTATCAAGAAGTGTGCAAGTCGCCCTAAACCTTTAAGAAATAGACGCAGGAATATGCCAGCATGACTAAGGTACAAACTGCATCTCCCTAGCATTTTTGGTTGCAGAGTTATTCCAGAGCGTAGCTGAAAGTTTTTAATTGTCCGGCCTATTTTTTTCAATGACCCCCTTATTGTCGGTTGGGACCCTGACTGCGCCGTGTCTTTGTATACGCTGTATACACGCACAGTGTACGTCAATTTCTAGTGGGTGCCTGCTCGCGCCGTCGCATCTGGCCCGCCCTTAAAAATCGTCAGAGCTTTAAGTTTGGTACGAGAGGAAAGCCCTTGAACATGGCAATCCTGTGGTGGTAAAATTTTGAAGATTGAGCAGGATACTGGGATCGAAATTACCCGTTGTACATTTTGTTTTTCTCTCCGACAGCTCTGTGCGCAAAACTCCCATAGTGGAGGCTGTTGAAATCGTTTTTGAGCAACCCCGCCTACTTGAGGTTTTTCCTATCAAGAAGTGTGCAAGTCGCCCTAAACCTTTAAGAAATGGACGCAGGAATATGCCAGCATGACTAAGGTACAAACTGCATCTCCCTAGCATTTTTGGTTGCAGAGTTATTCCAGAGCGTAGCTGAAAGTTTTTAATTGTCCGGCCTATTTTTTTCAATGACCCCCTTATTGTCGGTTGGAACCCTGACTGCGCCGTGTCTTTGTATACGCTGTATACACGCACAGTGTACGTCAATTTCTAGTGGGTGCCTGCTCGCGCCGTCGCCACTGGCCCCACCTTAAAAATCGTCAGAGCTTTAAGTTTGGTACGAGAGGAAAGCCCTTGAACATGGCAATCCTGTGGTGGTAAAATTTTGAAGATTGAGCAGGATAGTGGGATCGAAATTACCCGTTGTACATTTTGTTTTTCTCTCCGACAGCTCTGTGCGCAAAACTCCCATAGTGGAGGCTGTTGAAATCGTTTCTGAGCAACCCCGCCTACTTGAGGTTTGTCCTATCAAGAAGTGTGCAAGTCGCCCTAAACCTTTAAGAAATGGACGCAGGAATATGCCAGCATGACTAAGGTACAAACTGCATCTCCCTAGCATTTTTGGTTGCAGAGTTATTCCAGAGCGTAGCTGAAAGTTTTTAAATGTCCGGCCTATTTTTTTCAATGACCCCCTTATTGTCGGTTGGGACCCTGACTGCGCCGTGTCTTTGTATACGCTGTATACACGCACAGTGTACGTCAATTTCTAGTGGGTGCCTGCTCGCGCCGTCGCATCTGGCCCCACCTTAAAAATCGTCAGAGCTTTAAGTTTGGTACGAGAGGAAAGCCCTTGAACATGGCAATCCTGTGGTGGTAAAATTTTGAAGATTGAGCAGGATACGGGGATCGAAATTACCCGTTGTACATTTTGTTTTTCTCTCCGACAGCTCTGTGCGCAAAACTCCCATAGTGGAGGCTGTTGAAATCGTTTCTGAGCAACCCCGCCTACTCGAGGTTTGTCCTATCAAGAAGTGTGCAAGTCGCCCTAAACCTTTAAGAAATGGACGCAGGAATATGCCAGCATGACTAAGGTACAAACTGCATCTCCCTAGCATTTTTGGTTGCAGAGTTATTCCAGAGCGTAGCTGAAAGTTTTTAATTGTCCGGCCTATTTTTTTCAATGACCCCCTTATTGTCGGTTGGAACCATGACTGCGCCGTGTCTTTTTATACGCTGTATACACGCACAGTGTACGTCAATTTCTAGTGGGTGCCTGCTCGCGCCGTCGCATCTGGCCCCACCTTAAAAATCGTCAGAGCTTTAAGTTTGGTACGAGAGGAAAGCCCTTGAACATGGCAATCCTGTGGTGGTAAAATTTTGAAGATTGAGCAGGATACTGGGATCGAAATTACCCGTTGTACATTTTGTTTTTCTCTCCGACAGCTCTGTGCGCAAAACTCCCATAGTGGAGGCTGTTGAAATCGTTTCTGAGCAACCCCGCCTACTTGAGGTTTGTCCTATCAAGAAGTGTGCAAGTCGCCCTAAACCTTTACGAAATGGACGCAGGAATATGCCAGCATGACTAAGGTACAAACTGCATCTCCCTAGCATTTTTGGTTGCAGAGTTATTCCAGAGCGTAGCTGAAAGTTTTTAATTGTCCGGCCTATTTTTTTCAATGACCCCCTTATTGTCGGTTGGGACCCTGACTGCGCCGTGTCTTTGTATACGCTGTATACACGCACAGTGTACGTCAATTTCTAGTGGGTGCCTGCTCGCGCCGTCGCATCTGGCCCGCCCTTAAAAATCGTCAGAGCTTTAAGTTTGGTACGAGAGGAAAGCCCTTGAACATGGCAATCCTGTGGTGGTAAAATTTTGAAGATTGAGCAGGATACTGGGATCGAAATTACCCGTTGTACATTTTGTTTTTCTCTCCGACAGCTCTGTGCGCAAAACTCCCATAGTGGAGGCTGTTGAAATCGTTTCTGAGCAACCCCGCCTACTCGAGGTTTGTCCTATCAAGAAGTGTGCAAGTCGCCCTCAACCTTTAAGAAATGGACGCAGGAATACGACAGCATGACTAAGGTACAAACTGCATCTCCCTAGCATTTTTGGTTGCAGAGTTATTCCAGAGCGTAGCTGAAAGTTTTTAATTGTCCGGCCTATTTTTTTCAATGACCCCCTTATTGTCGGTTGGAACCCTGACTGCGCCGTGTCTTTGTATACGCTTTATACACGCACAGTGTACGTCAATTTCTAGTGGGTGCCTGCTCGCGCCGTCGCATCTGGCCCCACCTTAAAAATCGTCAGAGCTTTAAGTTTGGTACGAGAGGAAGGCCCTTGAACATGGCAATCCTGTGGTGGTAAAATTTTGAAGATTGAGCAGGATACGGGGATCGAAACTACCCGTTGTACATTTTGTTTTTCTCTCCGACAGCTCTGTGCGCAAAACTCCCATAGTGGAGGCTGTTGAAATCGTTTTTGAGCAACCCCGCCTACTTGAGGTTTTTCCTATCAAGAAGTGTGCAAGTCGCCCTAAACCTTTAAGAAATGGACGCAGGAATATGCCAGCATGACTAAGGTACAAACTGCATCTCCCTAGCATTTTTGGTTGCAGAGTTATTCCAGAGCGTAGCTGAAAGTTTTTAAATGTCCGGCCTATTTTTTTCAATGACCCCCTTATTGTCGGTTGGGACCCTGACTGCGCCGTGTCTTTGTATACGCTGTATACACGCACAGTGTACGTCAATTTCTAGTGGGTGCCTGCTCGCGCCGTCGCATCTGGCCCGCCCTTAAAAATCGTCAGAGCTTTAAGTTTGGTACGAGAGGAAAGCCCTTGAACATGGCAATCCTGTGGTGGTAAAATTTTGAAGATTGAGCAGGATACTGGGATCGAAATTACCCGTTGTACATTTTGTTTTTCTCTCCGACAGCTCTGTGCGCAAAACTCCCATAGTGGAGGCTGTTGAAATCGTTTCTGAGCAACCCCGCCTACTCGAGGTTTGTCCTATCAAGAAGTGTGCAAGTCGCCCTCAACCTTTAAGAAATGGACGCAGGAATACGACAGCATGACTAAGGTACAAACTGCATCTCCCTAGCATTTTTGGTTGCAGAGTTATTCCAGAGCGTAGCTGAAAGTTTTTAATTGTCCGGCCTATTTTTTTCAATGACCCCCTTATTGTCGGTTGGAACCCTGACTGCGCCGTGTCTTTGTATACGCTTTATACACGCACAGTGTACGTCAATTTCTAGTGGGTGCCTGCTCGCGCCGTCGCATCTGGCCCCACCTTAAAAATCGTCAGAGCTTTAAGTTTGGTACGAGAGGAAGGCCCTTGAACATGGCAATCCTGTGGTGGTAAAATTTTGAAGATTGAGCAGGATACGGGGATCGAAACTACCCGTTGTACATTTTGTTTTTCTCTCCGACAGCTCTGTGCGCAAAACTCCCATAGTGGAGGCTGTTGAAATCGTTTTTGAGCAACCCCGCCTACTTGAGGTTTTTCCTATCAAGAAGTGTGCAAGTCGCCCTAAACCTTTAAGAAATGGACGCAGGAATATGCCAGCATGACTAAGGTACAAACTGCATCTCCCTAGCATTTTTGGTTGCAGAGTTATTCCAGAGCGTAGCTGAAAGTTTTTAAATGTCCGGCCTATTTTTTTCAATGACCCCCTTATTGTCGGTTGGGACCCTGACTGCGCCGTGTCTTTGTATACGCTGTATACACGCACAGTGTACGTCAATTTCTAGTGGGTGCCTGCTCGCGCCGTCGCATCTGGCCCGCCCTTAAAAATCGTCAGAGCTTTAAGTTTGGTACGAGAGGAAAGCCCTTGAACATGGCAATCCTGTGGTGGTAAAATTTTGAAGATTGAGCAGGATACTGGGATCGAAATTACCCGTTGTACATTTTGTTTTTCTCTCCGACAGCTCTGTGCACAAAACTCCCATAGTGGAGGCTGTTGAAATCGTTTCTGAGCAACCCCGCCTACTTGAGGTTTTTCCTATCAAGAAGTGTGCAAGTCGCCCTAAACCTTTAAAAAATGGACGCAGGAATATGCCAGCATGACTAAGGTACAAACTGCATCTCCCTAGCATTTTTGGTTGCAGAGTTATTCCAGAGCGTAGCTGAAAGTTTTTAATTGTCCGGCCTATTTTTTTCAATGACCCCCTTATTGTCGGTTGGGACCCTGACTGCGCCGTGTCTTTGTATACGGTGTATACACGCACAGTGTACGTCAATTTCTAGTGGGTGCCTGCTCGCGCCGTCGCATCTGGCCCGCCCTTAAAAATCGTCAGAGCTTTAAGTTTGGTACGAGAGGAAAGCCCTTGAACATGGCAATCCTGTGGTGGTAAAATTTTGAAGATTGAGCAGGATACTGGGATCGAAATTACCCGTTGTACATTTTGTTTTTCTCTCCGACAGCTCTGTGCGCAAAACTCCCATAGTGGAGGCTGTTGAAATCGTTTCTGAGCAACCCCGCCTACTTGAGGTTTTTCCTATCAAGAAGTGTGCAAGTCGCCCTCAACTTTTAAAAAATGGACGCAGGAATATGCCAGCATGACTAAGGTACAAACTGCATCTCCCTAGCATTTTTGGTTGCTGAGTTATTCCAGAGCGTAGCTGAAAGTTTTTAATTGTCCCGCCTATTTTTTTCAATGACCCCCTTATTGTCGGTTGGAACCCTGACTGCGCCGTGTCTTTGTATACGCTGTATACACGCACAGTGTACGTCAATTTCTAGTGGGTGCCTGCTCGCGCCGTCGCATCTGGCCCCACCTTAAAAATCGTCAGAGCTTTAAGTTTGGTACGAGAGGAAAGCCCTTGAACATGGCAATCCTGTGGTGGTAAAATTTTGAAGATTGAGCATTATACGGGGATCGAAACTACCCGTTGTACATTTTGTTTTTCTCTCCGACAGCTCTGTGCGCAAAACTCCCATAGTGGAGGCTGTTGAAATCGTTTCTGAGCAACCCCGCCTACTCGAGGTTTGTCCTATCAAGAAGTGTGCAAGTCGCCCTAAACCTTTAAGAAATGGACGCAGGAATATGCCAGCATGACTAAGGTACAAACTGCATCTCCCTAGCATTTTTGGTTGCAGAGTTATTTCAGAGCGTAGCTGGAAGTTTTTAATTGTCCGGCCTATTTTTTTCAATGACCCCCTTATTGTCGGTTGGAACCCTGACTGCGCCGTGTCTTTGTATACGCTGTATACACGCACAGTGTACGTCAATTTCTAGTGGGTGCCTGCTCGCGCCGTCGCATGTGGCCCCACCTTAAAAATCGTCAGAGCTTTAAGTTTGGTACGAGAGGAAAGCCCTTGAACATGGCAATCCTGTGGTGGTAAAATTTTGAAGATTGAGCAGGATAGTGGGATCGAAATTACCCGTTGTACATTTTGTTTTTCTCTCCGACAGCTCTGTGCGCAAAACTCCCATAGTGGAGGCTGTTGAAATCGTTTCTGAGCAACCCCGCCTACTTGAGGTTTTTCCTATCAAGAAGTGTGCAAGTCGCCCTAAACCTTTAAGAAATGGACGCAGGAATATACCAGCATGACTAAGGTACAAACTGCATCTCCCTAGCGTTTTTGGTTGCAGAGTTATTCCAGAGCGTAGCTGAAAGTTTTTAATTGTCCAGCCTATTTTTTACAATGACCCCCTTATTGTCGGTTGGAACCCTGACTGCGCCGTGTCTTTGTATACGCTGTATACACGCACAGTGTACGTCAATTTCTAGTGGGTGCCTGCTCGCGCCGTCGCATCTGGCCCCACCTTAAAAATCGTCAGAGCTTTAAGTTTGGTACGAGAGGAAAGCCCTTGAACATGGCAATCCTGTGGTGGTAATATTTTGAAGATTGAGCAGGATACTGGGATCGAAATTACCCGTTGTACATTTTGTTTTTCTCTCCGACAGCTCTGTGCGCAAAACTCCCATAGTGGAGGCTGTTGAAATCGTTTATGAGCAACCCCGCCTACTTGAGGTTTGTCCTATCAAGAAGTGTGCAAGTCGCCCTAAACCTTTAAGAAATGGACGCAGGAATATGCCAGCATGACTAAGGTACAAACTGCATCTCCCTAGCATTTTTGGTTGCAGAGTTATTCCAGAGCGTAGCTGAAAGTTTTTAATTGTCCGGCCTATTTTTTTCAATGACCCCCTTATTGTCGGTTGGGACCCTGACTGCGCCGTGTCTTTGTATACGCTGTATACACGCACAGTGTACGTCAATTTCTAGTGGGTGCCTGCTCGCGCCGTCGCATCTGGCCCGCCCTTAAAAATCGTCAGAACTTTAAGTTTGGTACGAGAGGAAAGCCCTTGAACATGGCAATCCTGTGGTGGTAAAATTTTGAAGATTGAGCAGGATACTGGGATCGAAATTACCCGTTGTACATTTTGTTTTTCTCTCCGACAGCTCTGTGCGCAAAACTCCCATAGTGGAGGCTGTTGAAATCGTTTCTGAGCAACCCCGCCTACTTGATGTTTTTCCTATCAAGAAGTGTGCAAGTCGCCCTAAACCTTTAAAAAATGGACGCAGGAATATGCCAGCATGACTAAGGTACAAACTGCATCTCCCTAGCATTTTTGGTTGCAGAGTTATTCCAGAGCGTAGCTGAAAGTTTTTAATTGTCCGGCCTATTTTTTTCAATGACCCCCTTATTGTCGGTTGGAACCTGACTGCGCCGTGTCTTTGTATACGCTGTATACACGCACAGTGTACGTCAATTTCAAGTGGGTGCCTGCTCGCGCCGTCGCATCTGGCCCCACCTTAAAAATCGTCAGAGCTTCAAGTTTGGTACGAGAGGTAAGCCATTGAACATGGCAATCCTGTGGTGGTAAAATTTTGAAGATTGAGCAGGATACGGGGATCGAAATTACCCGTTGTACATTTTGTTTTTCTCTCCGACAGCTCTGTGCGCAAAACTCCCATAGTGGAGGCTGTTGAAATCGTTTTTGAGCAACTCCGCCTACCTGAGGTTTTTCCTATCAAGAAGTGTGCAAGTTGCCCTAAACCTTTAAAAAATGGACGCAGGAATATGCCAGCATGACTAAGGTACAAACTGCATCTCCCTAGCATTTTTGGTTGCAGAGTTATTCCAGAGCGTAGCTGAAAGTTTTTAATTGTCCGGCCTATTTTTTTCAATGACCCCCTTATTGTCGGTTGGAACCCTGACTGCGCCGTGTCTTTGTATACGCTGTATACACGCACAGTGTACGTCAATTTCTAGTGGGTGCCTGCTCGCGCCGTCGCATCTGGCCCCACCTTAAAAATCGTCAGAGCTTTAAGTTTGGTACGAGAGGAAAGCCCTTGAACATGGCAATCCTGTGGTGGTAAAATTTTGAAGATTGAGCAGGATACGGGGATCGAAATTACCCGTTGTACATTTTGTTTTTCTCTCCGACAGCTCTCTGCGCAAAACTCCCATAGTGGAGGCTGTTGAAATCGTTTCTGAGCAACCCCGCCTACTTGAGGTTTTTCCTATCAAAAAGTGTGCAAGTCGCCCTAAACCTTTAAGAAATGGACGCAGGAATATGCCAGCGTGACTAAGGTACAAACTGCATCTCCCTAGCATTTTTGGTTGCAGAGTTATTCCAGAGCGTAGCTGAAAGTTTTTAATTGTCCGGCCTATTTTTTTCAATGACCCCCTTATTGTCGGTTGGAACCCTGACTGCGCCGTGTCTTTGTATACGCTGTATACACGCACAGTGTACGCCAATTTCTAGTGGGTGCCTGCTCGCGCCGTCACATGTGGCCCCACCTTAAAAATCGTCAGAGCTTTAAGTTTGGTACGAGAGGAAAGCCCTTGAACATGGCAATCCTGTGGTGGTAAAATTTTGTAGATTGAGCAGGATAGTTGGATCGAAATTACCCGTTGTACATTTTGTTTTTCTCTCCGACAGCTCTGTGCGCAAAACTCCCATAGTGGAGGCTGTTGAAATCGTTTCTGAGCAACCCCGCCTACTTGAGGTTTGTCCTATCAAGAAGTGTGCAAGTCGCCCTAAACCTTTAAGAAATGGACGCAGGAATATGCCAGCATGACTAAGGTACAAACTGCATCTCCCTAGCATTTTTGGTTGCAGAGTTATTCCAGAGCGTAGCTGAAAGTTTTTAATTGTCCGGCCTATTTTTTTCAATGACCCCCTTATTGTCGGTTGGGACCCTGACTGCGCCGTGTCTTTGTATACGCTGTATACACGCACAGTGTACGTCAATTTCTAGTGGGTGCCTGCTCGCGCCGTCGCATCTGGCCCCACCGTAAAAATCGTCAGAGCTTCAAGTTTGGTACGAGAGGAAAGCCCTTGAACATGGCAATCCTGTGGTGGTAAAATTTTGAAGATTGAGCAGGATACTGGGATCGAAATTACCCGTTGTACATTTTGTTTTTCTCTCCGACAGCTCTGTGCGCAAAACTCCCATAGTGGAGGCTGTTGAAATCGTTTCTGAGCAACCCCGCCTACTTGAGGTTTTTCCTATCAAGAAGTGTGCAAGTCGCCCTAAACCTTTAAGAAATGGACGCAGGAATATGCCAGCATGACTAAGGTACAAACTGCATCCCCCTAGCATTTTTGGTTGCAGAGTTATTCCAGAGCGTAGCTGAAAGTTTTTAATTGTCCGGCCTATTTTTTTCAATGACCCCCTTATTGTCGGTTGGAACCCTGACTGCGCCGTGTCTTTGTATACGCTGTATACACGCACAGTGTACGTCAATTTCTAGTGGGTGCCTGCTCGCGCCGTCGCATCTGGCCCCACCTTAAAAATCGTCAGAGCTTTAAGTTTGGTACGAGAGGAAAGACCTTGAACATAGCAATCCTGTGGTGGTAAAATTTTGAAGATTGAGCAGGATACTGGGAACGAAATTACCCGTTGTACATTTTGTTTTTATCTCCGACAGCTCTGTGCGCAAAACTCCCATAGTGGAGGCTGTTGAAATTGTTTTCTGAGCAACCCCGCCTACTTGAGGTTTTTCCTATCAAGAAGTGTGCAAGTCGCCCTAAACCTTTAAGAAATGGACGCAGGAATATGCCAGCATGACTAAGGTACAAACTGCATCTCCCTAGCATTTTTGGTTGCAGAGTTATTCCAGAGCGTAGCTGAAAGTTTTTAATTGTCCGGCCTATTTTTTTCAATGACCCCCTTATTGTCGGTTGGAACCCTGACTGCGCCGTGTCTTTGTATACGCTGTATACACGCACAGTGTACGTCAATTTCTAGTGGGTGCCTGCTCGCGCCTTCGCATCTGGCCCCACCTTAAAAATCGTCAGAGCTTTAAGTTTGGTACGAGAGGAAAGCCCTTGAACATGGCAATCCTGTGGTGGTACAATTTTGAAGATTGAGCAGGATACTGGGAACGAAATTACCCGTTGTACATTTTGTTTTTCTCTCCGACAGCTCTGTGCGCAAAACTCCCATAGTGGAGGCTGTTGAAATTGTTTTCTGAGCAACCCCGCCTACTTCAGGTTTTTCCTATTAAGAAGTGTGCAAGTCGCCCTAAACCTTTAAGAAATGGACGCAGGAATATGCCAGCATGACTAAGGTACAAACTGCATCTCCCTAGCATTTTTGGTTTCAGAGTTATTCCAGAGCGTAGCTGGAAGTTTTTAATTGTCTGGCCTATTTTTTTCAATGACCCCCTTATTGTCGGTTGGAACCCTGACTGCGCCGTGTCTTTGTATACGCTGTATACACGCACAGTGTACGTCAATTTCTAGTGGGTGCCTGCTCGCGCCGTCGCATCTGGCCCGCCCTTAAAAATTGTCAGAGCTTTAAGTTTGGTACGAGAGGAAAGCCCTTGAACATGGCAATCCTGTGGTGGTAAAATTTTGAAGTTTGAGCAGGATACTGGGATCGAAATAACCCGTTGTACATTTTGTTTTTCTCTCCGACAGCTCTGTGCGCAAAACTCCCATAGTGGAGGCTGTTGAAATCGTTTCTGAGCAACCCCGCCTACTTGAGGTTTTTCCTATCAAGAAGTGTGCAAGTCGCCCTAAACCTTTAAGAAATGGACGCAGGAATATGCCAGCATGACTAAGGTACAAACTGCATCTCCCTAGCATTTTTGGTTGCAGAGTTATTCCAGAGCGTAGCTGAAAGTTTTTAATTGTCCGGCCTATTTTTTTCAATGACCCCCTTATTGTCGGTTGGAACCCTGACTGCGCCGTGTCTTTGTATACGCTTTATACACGCACAGTGTACGTCAATTTCTAGTGGGTGCCTGCTCGCGCCGTCGCATCTGGGCCCACCTTAAAAATCGTCAGAGCTTTAAGTTTGGTACGAGAGGAAAGACCTTGAACATGGCAATCCTGTGGTGGTAAAATTTTGAAGATTGAGCAGGATACTGGGAACGAAATTACCCGTTGTACATTTTGTTTTTCTCTCCGACAGCTCTGTGCGCAAAACTCCCATAGTGGAGGCTGTTGAAATTGTTTTCTGAGCAACCCCGCCTACTTCAGGTTTTTCCTATCAAGAAGTGTGCAAGTCGCCCTAAACCTTTAAGAAATGGACGCAGGAATATGCCAGCATGACTAAGGTACAAACTGCATCTCCCTAGCATTTTTGGTTTCAGAGTTATTCCAGAGCGTAGCTGGAAGTTTTTAATTGTCCGGCCTATTTTTTTCAATGACCCCCTTATTGTCGGTTGGAACCCTGACTGCGCCGTGTCTTTGTATACGCTGTATACACGCACAGTGTACGTCAATTTCTAGTGGGTGCCTGCTCGCGCCGTCGCATCTGGCCCGCCCTTAAAAATCGTCAGAGCTTTAAGTTTGGTACGAGAGGAAAGCCCTTGAACATGGCAATCCTGTGGTGGTAACATTTTGAAGATTGAGCAGGATACTGGGATCGAAATTACCCATTGTACATTTTGTTTTTCTCTCCGACAGCTCTGTGCGCAAAACTCCCATAGTGGAGGCTGTTGAAATCGTTTCTGAGCAACCCCGCCTACTTGAGGTTTTTCCTATCAAGAAGTGTGCAAGTCGCCCTAAACCTTTAAGAAATGGACGCAGGAATCTGCCAGCATGACTAAGGTACAAACTGCATCTCCCTAGCATTTTTGGTTGCAGAGTTATTCCAGAGCGTAGCTGAAAGTTTTTAATTGTCCGGCCTATTTTTTTCAATGACCCCCTTATTGTCGGTTGGAACCCTGACTGCGCCGTGTCTTTGTATACGCTGTATACACGCACAGTGTACGTCAATTTCTAGTGGGTGCCTGCTCGCGCCGTCGCATCTGGCCCGCCCTTAAAAATTGTCAGAGCTTTAAGTTTGGTACGAGAGGAAAGCCCTTGAACATGGCAATCCTGTGGTGGTAAAATTTTGAAGATTGAGCAGGATACTGGGATCGAAATTACCCGTTGTACATTTTGTTTTTCTCTCCGACAGCTCTGTGCGCAAAACTCCCATAGTGGAGGCTGTTGAAATTGTTTTCTGAGCAACCCCGCCTACTTGAGGTTTTTCCTATCAAGAAGTGTGCAAGTCGCCCTAAACCTTTCAGAAATGGACGCAGGAATATGCCAGCATGACTAAGGTACAAACTGCATCTCCCTAGCATTTTAGATTGCAGAGTTATTCCAGAGCGTAGCTGAAAGTTTTTAATTGTCCGGCCTATTTTTTTCAATGACCCCCTTATTGTCGGTTGGAACCCTGACTGCGCCGTGTCTTTGTATACGCTGTATACACGCACAGTGTACGTCAATTTCTAGTGGGTGCCTGCTCGCGCCTTCGCATCTGGCCCCACCTTAAAAATCGTCAGAGCTTTAAGTTTGGTACGAGAGGAAAGCCCTTGAACATGGCAATCCTGTGGTGGTAAAATTTTGAAGATTGAGCAGGATACTGGGAACGAAATTACCCGTTGTACATTTTGTTTTTCTCTCCGACAGCTCTGTGCGCAAAACTCCCATAGTGGAGGCTGTTGAAATTGTTTTCTGAGCAACCCCGCCTACTTCAGGTTTTTCCTATTAAGAAGTGTGCAAGTCGCCCTAAACCTTTAAGAAATGGACGCAGGAATATGCCAGCATGACTAAGGTACAAACTGCATCTCCCTAGCATTTTTGGTTTCAGAGTTATTCCAGAGCGTAGCTGAAAGTTTTTAATTGTCCGGCCTTTTTTTTTTCAATGACCCCCTTATTGTCGGTTGGAACCCTGACTGCGCCGTGTCTTTGTATACGCTGTATACACGCACAGTGTACGTCAATTTCTAGTGGGTGCCTGCTCGCGCCGTCGCATCTGGCCCCACCTTAAAAATCGTCAGAGCTTTAAGTTTGGTACGAGAGGAAAGACCTTGAACATGGCAATCCTGTGGTGGTAAAATTTTGAAGATTTAGCAGGATACTGGGATCGAAACTACCCGTTGTACATTTTGTTTTTCTCTCCGACAGCTCTGTGCGCAAAACTCCCATAGTGGAGGCTGTTGAAATCGTTTCTGAGCAACCCCGCCTACTTGAGGTTTTTCCTATCAAGAAGTGTGCAAGTCGCCCTAAACCTTTAAGAAATGGACGCAGGAATATGCCAGCATGACTAAGGTACAAACTGCATCTCCCTAGCATTTTTGGTTGCAGAGTTATTCCAGGGCGTAGCTGAAAGTTTTTAATTGTCCGGCCTATTTTTTTCAATGACCCCCTTATTGTCGGTTGGAACCCTGACTGCGCCGTGTCTTTGTATACGCTGTATACACGCACAGTGTACGTCAATTTCTAGTGGGTGCCTGCTCGCGCCGTCGCATCTGGCCCGCCCTTAAAAATTGTCAGAGCTTTAAGTTTGGTACGAGAGGAAAGCCCTTGAACATGGCAATCCTGTGGTGGTAAAATTTTGAAGTTTGAGCAGGATACTGGGATCGAAATTACCCGTTGTACATTTTGTATTTCTCTCCGACAGCTCTGTGCGCAAAACTCCCATAGTGGAGGCTGTTGAAATCGTTTCTGAGCAACCCCGCCTACTTGAGGTTTTTCCTATCAAGAAGTGTGCAAGTCGCCCTAAACCTTTAAGAAATGGACGCAGGAATATGCCAGCATGACTAAGGTACAAACTGCATCTCCCTAGCATTTTTGGTTGCAGAGTTATTCCAGAGCGTAGCTAAAAGTTTTTAATTGTCCGGCCTGATTTTTTCAATGACCCCCTTATTGTCGGTTGGAACCCTGAATGCGCCGTGTCTTTGTATACGCTGTATACACGCACAGTGTACGTCAATTTCTAGTGGGTGCCTGCTCGCGCCGTCGCATCTGGCCCCACCTTAAAAATCGTCAGAGCTTTAAGTTTGGTACGAGAGGAAAGACCTTGAACATGGCAATCCTGTGGTGGTAAAATTTTGAAGATTGAGCAGGATACTGGGATCGAAACTACCCGTTGTACATTTTGTTTTTCTCTCCGACAGCTCTGTGCGCAAAACTCCCATAGTGGAGGCTGTTGAAATCGTTTCTGAGCAACCCCGCCTACTTGAGGTTTTTCCTATCAAGATGTGTGCAAGTCGCCCTAAACCTTTGAGAAATGGACGCTGGAATATGCCAGCATGACAAAGGTACAAACTGCATCTCCCTAGCATTTTTGGTTGCAGAGTTATTCCAGAGCGTAGCTGAAAGTTTTTAATTGTCCGGCCTGATTTTTTCAATGACCCCCTTATTGTCGGTTGGAACCCTGACTGCGCCGTGTCTTTGTATACGCTGTATACACGCACAGTGTACGTCAATTTCTAGTGGGTGCCTGCTCGCGCCGTCGCATCTGGCCCCACCTTAAAAATCGTCAGAGCTTTAAGTTTGGTACGAGAGAAAAGACCTTGAACATGGCAATCCTGTGGTGGTAAAATTTTGAAAATTGAGCAGGATACTGGGAACGAAATTACCCGTTGTACATTTTGTTTTTCTCTCCGACAGCTCTGTGCGCAAAACTCCCATAGTGGAGGCTGTTGAAATTGTTTTCTGAGCAACCCCGCCTACTTGAGGTTTTTCCTATCAAGAAGTGTGCAAGTCGCCCTAAACCTTTCAGAAATGGACGCAGGAATATGCCAGCATGACTAAGGTACAAACTGCATCTCCCTAGCATTTTAGATTGCAGAGTTATTCCAGAGCGTAGCTGAAAGTTTTTAATTGTCCGGCCTATTTTTTTCAATGACCCCCTTATTGTCGGTTGGAACCCTGACTGCGCCGTGTCTTTGTATACGCTGTATACACGCACAGTGTACGTCAATTTCTAGTGGGTGCCTGCTCGCGCCTTCGCATCTGGCCCCACCTTAAAAATCGTCAGAGCTTTAAGTTTGGTACGAGAGGAAAGCCCTTGAACATGGCAATCCTGTGGTGGTAAAATTTTGAAGATTGAGCAGGATACTGGGAACGAAATTACCCGTTGTACATTTTGTTTTTCTCTCCGACAGCTCTGTGCGCAAAACTCCCATAGTGGAGGCTGTTGAAATTGTTTTCTGAGCAACCCCGCCTACTTCAGGTTTTTCCTATTAAGAAGTGTGCAAGTCGCCCTAAACCTTTAAGAAATGGACGCAGGAATATGCCAGCATGACTAAGGTACAAACTGCATCTCCCTAGCATTTTTGGTTTCAGAGTTATTCCAGAGCGTAGCTGAAAGTTTTTAATTGTCCGGCCTTTTTTTTTTCAATGACCCCCTTATTGTCGGTTGGAACCCTGACTGCGCCGTGTCTTTGTATACGCTGTATACACGCACAGTGTACGTCAATTTCTAGTGGGTGCCTGCTCGCGCCGTCGCATCTGGCCCCACCTTAAAAATCGTCAGAGCTTTAAGTTTGGTACGAGAGGAAAGACCTTGAACATGGCAATCCTGTGGTGGTAAAATTTTGAAGATTTAGCAGGATACTGGGATCGAAACTACCCGTTGTACATTTTGTTTTTCTCTCCGACAGCTCTGTGCGCAAAACTCCCATAGTGGAGGCTGTTGAAATCGTTTCTGAGCAACCCCGCCTACTTGAGGTTTTTCCTATCAAGAAGTGTGCAAGTCGCCCTAAACCTTTAAGAAATGGACGCAGGAATATGCCAGCATGACTAAGGTACAAACTGCATCTCCCTAGCATTTTTGGTTGCAGAGTTATTCCAGGGCGTAGCTGAAAGTTTTTAATTGTCCGGCCTATTTTTTTCAATGACCCCCTTATTGTCGGTTGGAACCCTGACTGCGCCGTGTCTTTGTATACGCTGTATACACGCACAGTGTACGTCAATTTCTAGTGGGTGCCTGCTCGCGCCGTCGCATCTGGCCCGCCCTTAAAAATTGTCAGAGCTTTAAGTTTGGTACGAGAGGAAAGCCCTTGAACATGGCAATCCTGTGGTGGTAAAATTTTGAAGTTTGAGCAGGATACTGGGATCGAAATTACCCGTTGTACATTTTGTATTTCTCTCCGACAGCTCTGTGCGCAAAACTCCCATAGTGGAGGCTGTTGAAATCGTTTCTGAGCAACCCCGCCTACTTGAGGTTTTTCCTATCAAGAAGTGTGCAAGTCGCCCTAAACCTTTAAGAAATGGACGCAGGAATATGCCAGCATGACTAAGGTACAAACTGCATCTCCCTAGCATTTTTGGTTGCAGAGTTATTCCAGAGCGTAGCTAAAAGTTTTTAATTGTCCGGCCTGATTTTTTCAATGACCCCCTTATTGTCGGTTGGAACCCTGAATGCGCCGTGTCTTTGTATACGCTGTATACACGCACAGTGTACGTCAATTTCTAGTGGGTGCCTGCTCGCGCCGTCGCATCTGGCCCCACCTTAAAAATCGTCAGAGCTTTAAGTTTGGTACGAGAGGAAAGACCTTGAACATGGCAATCCTGTGGTGGTAAAATTTTGAAGATTGAGCAGGATACTGGGATCGAAACTACCCGTTGTACATTTTGTTTTTCTCTCCGACAGCTCTGTGCGCAAAACTCCCATAGTGGAGGCTGTTGAAATCGTTTCTGAGCAACCCCGCCTACTTGAGGTTTTTCCTATCAAGATGTGTGCAAGTCGCCCTAAACCTTTGAGAAATGGACGCTGGAATATGCCAGCATGACAAAGGTACAAACTGCATCTCCCTAGCATTTTTGGTTGCAGAGTTATTCCAGAGCGTAGCTGAAAGTTTTTAATTGTCCGGCCTGATTTTTTCAATGACCCCCTTATTGTCGGTTGGAACCCTGACTGCGCCGTGTCTTTGTATACGCTGTATACACGCACAGTGTACGTCAATTTCTAGTGGGTGCCTGCTCGCGCCGTCGCATCTGGCCCCACCTTAAAAATCGTCAGAGCTTTAAGTTTGGTACGAGAGAAAAGACCTTGAACATGGCAATCCTGTGGTGGTAAAATTTTGAAAATTGAGCAGGATACTGGGAACGAAATTACCCGTTGTACATTTTGTTTTTCTCTCCGACAGCTCTGTGCGCAAAACTCCCATAGTGGAGGCTGTTGAAATTGTTTTCTGAGCAACCCCGCCTACTTCAGGTTTTTCATATCAAGAAGTGTGCAAGTCGCCCTAAACCTTTAAGAAATGGACACAGGAATATGCCAGCATGACTAAGGTACAAACTGCATCTCCCTAGCATTTTTGGTTTCAGAGTTATTCCAGAGCGTAGCTGGAAGTTTTTAATTGTCCGGCCTATTTTTTTCAATGACCCCCTTATTGTCGGTTGGAACCCTGACTGCGCCGTGTCTTTGTATACGCTGTATACACGCACAGTGTACGTCAATTTCTAGTGGGTGCCTGCTCGCGCCGTCGCATCTGGCCCGCCCTTAAAAATCGTCAGAGCTTTAAGTTTGGTACGAGAGGAAAGCCCTTGAACATGGCAATCCTGTGGTGGTAAAATTTTGAAGATTGAGCAGGATACTGGGATCGAAATTACCCGTTGTACATTTTGTTTTTCTCTCCGACAGCTCTGTGCGCAAAACTCCCACAGTGGAGGCTGTTGAAATCGTTTCTGAGCAACCCCGCCTACTTGAGGTTTTTCCTATCAAGAAGTGTGCAAGTCGCCCTAAACCTTTGAGAAATGGACGCTGGAATATGCCAGCATGACTAAGGTACAAACTGCATCTCCCTAGCATTTTTGGTTGCCGAGTTATTCCAGAGCGTAGCTGAAAGTTTTTAATTGTCCGGCCTATTTTTTTCAATGACCCCCTTATTGTCGGTTGGAACCCTGACTGCGCCGTGTCTTTGTATACGCTGTATACACACACAGTGTACGTCAATTTCTAGTGGGTGCCTGCTCGCGCCGTCGCATCTGGCCCCACCTTAAAAATCGTCAGAGCTTTAAGTTTGGTACGAGAGGAAAGCCCTTGAACATGGCAATCCTGTGGTGGTAAAATTTTGAAGATTGAGCAGGATACTGGGATCGAAATTACCCGTTGTACATTTTGTTTTTCTCTCCGACAGCTCTGTGCGCAAAACTCCCATAGTGGAGGCTGTTGAAATCGTTTCTGAGCAACCCCGCCTACTTGAGGTTTTTCCTATCAAGAAGTGTGCAGGTCGCCCTAAACCTTTAAGAAATGGACGCAGGAATATGCCAGCATGACTAAGGTACAAACTGCATCTCCCTAGCATTTTTTGGTTGCAGAGTTATTCCAGAGCGTAGCTGAAAGTTTTTAATTGTCCGGCCTATTTTTTTCAATGACCCCCCTTATTGTCGGTTGGAACCCTGACTGCGCCGTGTCTTTGTATACGCTGTATACACGCACAGTGTACGTCAATTTCTAGTGGGTGCCTGCTCGCGCCGTCGCATCTGGCCCCACCTTAAAAATCGTCAAAGCTTTAAGTTTGGTACGAGAGGAAAGCCCTTGAACATGGCAATCCTGTGGTGGTAAAATTTTCAAGATTGAGCAAGATACTGGGATCGAAATTACCCGTTGTACATTTTGTTTTTCTCTCCGACAGCTCTGTGCGCAAAACTCCCATAGTGGAGGCTGTTGAAATCGTTTCTGAGCAACCCCGCCTACTTGAGGTTTTTCCTATCAAGAAGTGTGCAAGTCGCCCTAAACCTTTAAGAAATGGACGCAGGAATATGCCAGCATGACTAAGGTACAAACTGCATCTCCCTAGCATTTTTGGTTGCAGAGTTATTCCAGAGCGTAGCTGAAAGTTTTTAATTGTCCGGCCTATTTTTTTCAATGACCCCCTTATTGTCGGTTGGAACCCTGACTGCGCCGTGTCTTTGTATACGCTGTATACACGCACAGTGTACGTCAATTTCTAGTGGGTGCCTGCTCGCGCCGTCGCATCTGGCCCCACCTTAAAAATCGTCAGAGCTTTAAGTTTGGTACGAGAGGAAAGCCCTTGAACATGGCAATCCTGTGGTGGTAAAATTTTGAAGATTGCGCAGGATACTGGGATCGAAATTACCCGTTGTACATTTTGTTTTTCTCTCCGACAGCTCTGTGCGCAAAACTGCCATAGTGGAGGCTGTTGAAATCGTTTCTGAGCAACCCCGCCTACTTGAGGTTTTTCCTATCAAGAAGTGTGCAAGTCGCCTTAAACCTATAAAAAATGGACGCAGGAATATGTCAGCATGACTAAGGTACAAACTGCATCTCCCTAGCATTTTTGGTTGCAGAGTTATTCCAGAGCGTAGCTGAAAGTTTTTAATTGTCCGGCCTATTTTTTTCAATGACCCCCTTATTGTCGGTTGGAACCCTGACTGCGCCGTGTCTTTGTATACGCTGTATACACGCACAGTGTACGTCAATTTCTAGTGGGTGCCTGCTCGCGCCGTCGCATCTGGCCCCACCTTAAAAATCGTCAGAGCTTTAAGTTTGGTACGAGAGGAAAGCCCTTGAACATGGCAATCCTGTGGTGGTAAAATTTTGAAGATTGCGCAGGATACTGGGATCGAAATTACAAGTTGTACATTTTGTTTTTCTCTCCGACAGCTCTGTGCGCAAAACTGCCATAGTGGAGGCTGTTGAAATCGTTTCTGAGCAACCCAGCCTACTTGAGGTTTTTCCTATCAAGAAGTGTGCAAGTCGCCCTAAACCTTTCAAAAATGGACGCAGGAATATGCCATCATGACTCAGGTACAAACTGCATCTCCCTAGAATTTTTGGTTGCAGAGTTATTCCAGAGCGTAGCTGAAAGTTTTTAATTGTCCGGCCTATTTTTTTCAATGACCCCCTTATTGTCGGTTGGAACCCTGACTGCGCCGTGTCTTTGTATACGCTGTATACACGCACAGTGTACGTCAAATTCTAGTGGGTGGCTGCTCGCGCCGTCGCATCTGGCCCCACCTTAAAAATCGTCAAAGCTTTAAGTTTGGTACGAGAGGAAAGACCTTGAACATGGCAATCCTGTGGTGGTAAAATTTTGAAGATTGAGCAAGATACTGGGATCGAAATTACCCGTTGTATAATTTGTTTTTCTCTCCGACAGCTCTGTGCGCAAAACTCCCATAGTGGAGGCTGTTGAAATCGTTTCTAAGCAACCCCGGCTACTTGAGGTTTTTACTATCAAGAAGTGTGCAAGTCGCCTTAAACCTATAAAAAATGGACGCAGGAATATGTCAGCATGACTAAGGTACAAACTGCATCTCCCTAGCATTTTTGGTTGCAGAGTTATTCCAGAGCGTAGCTGAAAGTTTTTAATTGTCCGGCCTATTTTTTTCAATGACCCCCTTATTGTCGGTTGGAACCCTGACTGCGCCGTGTCTTTGTATACGCTGTATACACGCACAGTGTACGTCAATTTCTAGTGGGTGGCTGCTCGCGCCGTCGCATCTGGCCCCACCTTAAAAATCGTCAAAGCTTTAAGTTTGGTACGAGAGGAAAGCCCTTGAACATGGCAATCTTGTGGTGGTAAAATTTTGAAGATTGAGCAGGATACTGGGATCGAAATTACCCGTTGTATAATTTGTTTTTCTCTCCGACAGCTCTGTGCGCAAAACTCCCATAGTGGAGGCTGTTGAAATCGTTTCTAAGCAACCCCGGCTACTTGAGGTTTTTCCTATCAAGAAGTGTGCAAGTCGCCTTAAACCTATAAAAAATGGACGCAGGAATATGTCAGCATGACTAAGGTACAAACTGCATCTCCCTAGCATTTTTGGTTGCAGAGTTATTCCAGAGCGTAGCTGAAAGTTTTTAATTGTCCGGCCTATTTTTTTCAATGACCCCCTTATTGTCGGTTGGAACCCTGACTGCGCCGTGTCTTTGTATACGCTGTATACACGCACAGTGTACGTCAATTTCTAGTGGGTGCCTGCTCGCGCCGTCGCATCTGGCCCCACCTTAAAAATCGTCAGAGCTTTAAGTTTGGTTCGAGAGGAAAGCCCTTGAACATGGCAATCCTGTGGTGGTAAAATTTTGAAGATTGAGCAGGATACTGGGATCGAAATTACCCGTTGTACATTTTGTTTTTCTCTCCGACAGCTCTGTGCGCAAAACTCCCATAGTGGAGGCTGTTGAAATCGTTTCTGAGCAACCCCGCCTACTTGAGGTTTTTCCTATCTAGAAGTGTGCAAGTCGCCCTAAACCTTTAAAAAATGGACGCAGGAATATGCCAGCATGACTAAGGTACAAACTGCATCCCCCTAGAATTTTTGGTTGCAGAGTTATTCCAGAGCGTAGCTGAAAGTTTTTAATTGTCCGGCCTATTTTTTTCAATGACCTACTTATTGTCGGTTGGAACCCTGACTGCGCCGTGTCTTTGTATACGCTGTAAACACGCACAGTGTACGTCAATTTCTAGTGGGTGCCTGCTCGCGCCGTCGCATCTGGCCCCACCTTAAAAATCGTCAGAGCTTTAAGTTTGGTACGAGAGGAAAGCCCTTGAACATGGCAATCCTGTGGTGGTAACATTTTGAAGATTGAGCAGGATACTGGGATCGAAATTACCCGTTGTACATTTTGTTTTTCTCTCCGACAGCTCTGTGCGCAAAACTCCCATAGTGGAGGCTGTTGAAATCGTTTCTGAGCAACCCCGCCTACTTGAGGTTTTTCCTATCAAGAAGTGTGCAAGTCGCCCTAAACCTTTGAGAAATGGACGCTGGAATATGCCAGCATGACTAAGGTACAAACTGCATCTCCCTAGCATTTTTGGTTGCAGAGTTATTCCAGAGCGTAGCTGAAAGTTTTTAATTGTCCGGCCTATTTTTTTCAATGACCCCCTTATTGTCGGTTGGAACCCTGACTGCGCCGTGTCTTTGTATACGCTGTATACACGCACAGTGTACGTCAAATTCTAGTGGGTGGCTGCTCGCGCCGTCGCATCTGGCCCCACCTTAAAAATCGTCAAAGCTTTAAGTTTGGTACGAGAGGAAAGCCCTTGAACATGGCAATCTTGTGGTGGTAAAATTTTGAAGATTGAGCAGGATACTGGGATCGAAATTACCCGTTGTATAATTTGTTTTTCTCTCCGACAGCTCTGTGCGCAAAACTCCCATAGTGGAGGCTGTTGAAATCGTTTCTAAGCAACCCCGGCTACTTGAGGTTTTTCCTATCAAGAAGTGTGCAAGTCGCCTTAAACCTATAAAAAATGGACGCAGGAATATGTCAGCATGACTAAGGTACAAACTGCATCTCCCTAGCATTTTTGGTTGCAGAGTTATTCCAGAGCGTAGCTGAAAGTTTTTAATTGTCCGGCCTATTTTTTTCAATGACCCCCTTATTGTCGGTTGGAACCCTGACTGCGCCGTGTCTTTGTATACGCTGTATACACGCACAGTGTACGTCAATTTCTAGTGGGTGCCTGCTCGCGCCGTCGCATCTGGCCCCACCTTAAAAATCGTCAGAGCTTTAAGTTTGGTTCGAGAGGAAAGCCCTTGAACATGGCAATCCTGTGGTGGTAAAATTTTGAAGATTGAGCAGGATACTGGGATCGAAATTACCCGTTGTACATTTTGTTTTTCTCTCCGACAGCTCTGTGCGCAAAATTCCCATAGTGGAGGCTGTTGAAATCGTTTCTAAGCAACCCCGGCTACTTGAGGTTTTTCCTATCAAGAAGTGTGCAAGTCGCCCTAAACCTATAAAATATGGACGCAGGAATATGTCAGCATGACTAAGGTACAAACTGCATCTCCCTAGCATTTTTGGTTGCAGAGTTATTCCAGAGCGTAGCTGAAAGTTTTTAATTGTCCGGCCTATTTTTTTCAATGACCCCCTTATTGTCGGTTGGAACCCTGACTGCGCCGTGTCTTTGTATACGCTGTATACACGCACAGTGTACGTCAATTTCTAGTGGGTGCCTGCTCGCGCCGTCGCATCTGGCCCCACCTTAAAAATTGTCAGAGCTTTAAGTTTGGTACGAGAGGAAAGACCTTGAACATGGCAATCCTGTGGTGGTAACATTTTGAAGATTGAGCAGGATACTGGGATCGAAATTACCCGTTGTACATTTTGTTTTTCTCTCCGACAGCTCTGTGCGCAAAACTCCCATAGTGGAGGCTGTTGAAATCGTTTCTGAGCAACCCAGCCTACTTGAGGTTTTTCCTATCAAGAAGTGTGCAAGTCGCCCTAAACCTTTCAAAAATGGACGCAGGAATATGCCATCATGACTCAGGTACAAACTGCATCTCCCTAGAATTTTTGGTTGCAGAGTTATTCCAGAGCGTAGCTGAAAGTTTTTAATTGTCCGGCCTATTTTTTTCAATGACCCCCTTATTGTCGGTTGGAACCCTGACTGCGCCGTGTCTTTGTATACGCTGTATACACGCACAGTGTACGTCAATTTCTAGTGGGTGGCTGCTCGCGCCGTCGCATCTGGCCCCACCTTAAAAATCGTCAAAGCTTTAAGTTTGGTACGAGAGGAAAGCCCTTGAACATGGCAATCTTGTGGTGGTAAAATTTTGAAGATTGAGCAGGATACTGGGATCGAAATTACCCGTTGTATAATTTGTTTTTCTCTCCGACAGCTCTGTGCGCAAAACTCCCATAGTGGAGGCTGTTGAAATCGTTTCTAAGCAACCCCGGCTACTTGAGGTTTTTCCTATCAAGAAGTGTGCAAGTCGCCTTAAACCTATAAAATATGGACGCAGGAATATGTCAGCATGACTAAGGTACAAACTGCATCTCCCTAGCATTTTTGGTTGCAGAGTTATTCCAGAGCGTAGCTGAAAGTTTTTAATTGTCCGGCCTATTTTTTTCAATGACCCCCTTATTGTCGGTTGGAACCCTGACTGCGCCGTGTCTTTGTATACGCTGTATACACGCACAGTGTACGTCAATTTCTAGTGGGTGCCTGCTCGCGCCGTCGCATCTGGCCCCACCTTAAAAATCGTCAGAGCTTTAAGTTTGGTTCGAGAGGAAAGCCCTTGAACATGGCAATCCTGTGGTGGTAAAATTTTGAAGATTGAGCAGGATACTGGGATCGAAATTACCCGTTGTACATTTTGTTTTTCTCTCCGACAGCTCTGTGCGCAAAACTCCCATAGTGGAGGCTGTTGAAATCGTTTCTGAGCAACCCCGCCTACTTGAGGTTTTTCCTATCTAGAAGTGTGCAAGTCGCCCTAAACCTTTAAAAAATGGACGCAGGAATATGCCAGCATGACTAAGGTACAAACTGCATCCCCCTAGAATTTTTGGTTGCAGAGTTATTCCAGAGCGTAGCTGAAAGTTTTTAATTGTCCGGGCTATTTTTTTCAATGACCTCCTTATTGTCGGTTGGAACCCTGACTGCGCCGTGTCTTTGTATACGCTGTAAACACGCACAGTGTACGTCAATTTCTAGTGGGTGCCTGCTCGCGCCGTCGCATCTGGCCCCACCTTAAAAATCGTCAGAGCTTTAAGTTTGGTACGAGAGGAAAGCCCTTGAACATGGCAATCCTGTGGTGGTAACATTTTGAAGATTGAGCAGGATACTGGGATCGAAATTACCCGTTGTACATTTTGTTTTTCTCTCCGACAGCTCTGTGCGCAAAACTCCCATAGTGGAGGCTGTTGAAATCGTTTCTGAGCAACCCCGCCTACTTGAGGTTTTTCCTATCAAGAAGTGTGCAAGTCGCCCTAAACCTTTGAGAAATGGACGCTGGAATATGCCAGCATGACTAAGGTACAAACTGCATCTCCCTAGCATTTTTGGTTGCAGAGTTATTCCAGAGCGTAGCTGAAAGTTTTTAATTGTCCGGCCTATTTTTTTCAATGACCCCCTTATTGTCGGTTGGAACCCTGACTGCGCCGTGTCTTTGTATACGCTGTATACACGCACAGTGTACGTCAAATTCTAGTGGGTGGCTGCTCGCGCCGTCGCATCTGGCCCCACCTTAAAAATCGTCAAAGCTTTAAGTTTGGTACGAGAGGAAAGCCCTTGAACATGGCAATCTTGTGGTGGTAAAATTTTGAAGATTGAGCAGGATACTGGGATCGAAATTACCCGTTGTATAATTTGTTTTTCTCTCCGACAGCTCTGTGCGCAAAACTCCCATAGTGGAGGCTGTTGAAATCGTTTCTAAGCAACCCCGGCTACTTGAGGTTTTTCCTATCAAGAAGTGTGCAAGTCGCCTTAAACCTATAAAAAATGGACGCAGGAATATGTCAGCATGACTAAGGTACAAACTGCATCTCCCTAGCATTTTTGGTTGCAGAGTTATTCCAGAGCGTAGCTGAAAGTTTTTAATTGTCCGGCCTATTTTTTTCAATGACCCCCTTATTGTCGGTTGGAACCCTGACTGCGCCGTGTCTTTGTATACGCTGTATACACGCACAGTGTACGTCAATTTCTAGTGGGTGCCTGCTCGCGCCGTCGCATCTGGCCCCACCTTAAAAATCGTCAGAGCTTTAAGTTTGGTTCGAGAGGAAAGCCCTTGAACATGGCAATCCTGTGGTGGTAAAATTTTGAAGATTGAGCAGGATACTGGGATCGAAATTACCCGTTGTACATTTTGTTTTTCTCTCCGACAGCTCTGTGCGCAAAACTCCCATAGTGGAGGCTGTTGAAATCGTTTCTAAGCAACCCCGGCTACTTGAGGTTTTTCCTATCAAGAAGTGTGCAAGTCGCCCTAAACCTATAAAATATGGACGCAGGAATATGTCAGCATGACTAAGGTACAAACTGCATCTCCCTAGCATTTTTGGTTGCAGAGTTATTCCAGAGCGTAGCTGAAAGTTTTTAATTGTCCGGCCTATTTTTTTCAATGACCCCCTTATTGTCGGTTGGAACCCTGACTGCGCCGTGTCTTTGTATACGCTGTATACACGCACAGGGTACGTCAATTTCTAGTGGGTGCCTGCTCGCGCCGTCGCATCTGGCCCCACCTTAAAAATCGTCAGAGCTTTAAGTTTGGTACGAGAGGAAAGCCCTTGAACATGGCAATCCTGTGGTGGTAAAATTTTGAAGATTGAGCAGGATACTGGGATCGAAATTACCCGTTGTACATTTTGTTTTTCTCTCCGACAGCTCTGTGCGCAAAACTCCCATAGTGGAGGCTGTTGAAATCGTTTCTGAGCAACCCCGCCTACTTGAGGTTTTTCCTATCAAGAAGTGTGCAAGTCGCCCTAAACCTTTGAGAAATGGACGCTGGAATATGCCAGCATGACTAAGGTACAAACTGCATCTCCCTAGCATTTTTGGTTGCAGAGTTATTCCAGAGCGTAGCTGAAAGTTTTTAATTGTCCGGCCTATTTTTTTCAATGACCCCCTTATTGTCGGTTGGAACCCTGACTGCGCCGTGTCTTTGTATACGCTGTATACACGCACAGTGTACGTCAAATTCTAGTGGGTGGCTGCTCGCGCCGTCGCATCTGGCCCCACCTTAAAAATCGTCAAAGCTTTAAGTTTGGTACGAGAGGAAAGCCCTTGAACATGGCAATCTTGTGGTGGTAAAATTTTGAAGATTGAGCAGGATACTGGGATCGAAATTACCCGTTGTATAATTTGTTTTTCTCTCCGACAGCTCTGTGCGCAAAACTCCCATAGTGGAGGCTGTTGAAATCGTTTCTAAGCAACCCCGGCTACTTGAGGTTTTTCCTATCAAGAAGTGTGCAAGTCGCCTTAAACCTATAAAAAATGGACGCAGGAATATGTCAGCATGACTAAGGTACAAACTGCATCTCCCTAGCATTTTTGGTTGCAGAGTTATTCCAGAGCGTAGCTGAAAGTTTTTAATTGTCCGGCCTATTTTTTTCAATGACCCCCTTATTGTCGGTTGGAACCCTGACTGCGCCGTGTCTTTGTATACGCTGTATACACGCACAGTGTACGTCAATTTCTAGTGGGTGCCTGCTCGCGCCGTCGCATCTGGCCCCACCTTAAAAATCGTCAGAGCTTTAAGTTTGGTTCGAGAGGAAAGACCTTGAACATGGCAATCCTGTGGTGGTAAAATTTTGAAGATTGAGCAGGATACTGGGATCGAAATTACCCGTTGTACATTTTGTTTTTCTCTCCGACAGCTCTGTGCGCAAAACTCCCATAGTGGAGGCTGTTGAAATCGTTTCTGAGCAACCCCGCCTACTTGAGGTTTTTCCTATCAAGAAGTGTGCAAGTCGCCCTAAACCTTTAAAAAATGGACGCAGGAATATGCCAGCATGACTAAGGTACAAACTGCATCCCCCTAGAATTTTTGGTTGCAGAGTTATTCCAGAGCGTAGCTGAAAGTTTTTAATTGTCCGGCCTATTTTTTTCAATGACCCCCTTATTGTCGGTTGGAACCCTGACTGCGCCGTGTCTTTGTATACGCTGTATACACGCACAGTGTACGTCAAATTCTAGTGGGTGCCTGCTCGCGCCGTCGCATCTGGCCCCACCTTAAAAATCGTCAAAGCTTTAAGTTTGGTACGAGAGGAAAGCCCTTGAACATGGCAATCTTGTGGTGGTAAAATTTTGAAGATTGAGCAGGATACTGGGATCGAAATTACCCGTTGTATAATTTGTTTTTCTCTCCGACAGCTCTGTGCGCAAAATTCCCATAGTGGAGGCTGTTGAAATCGTTTCTGAGCAACCCCGCCTACTTGAGGTTTTTCCTATCAAGAAGTGTGCAAGTCGCCCTAAACCTTTGAGAAATGGACGCTGGAATATGCCAGCATGACTAAGGTACAAACTGCATCTCCCTAGCATTTTTGGTTGCAGAGTTATTCCAGAGCGTAGCTGAAAGTTTTTAATTGTCCGGCCTATTTTTTTCAATGACCCCCTTATTGTCGGTTGGAACCCTGACTGCGCCGTGTCTTTGTATACGCTGTATACACGCACAGTGTACGTCAATTTCTAGTGGGTGCCTGCTCGCGCCGTCGCATCTGGCCCCACCTTAAAAATCGTCAGAGCTTTAAGTTTGGTACGAGAGGAAAGCCCTTGAACATGGCAATCCTGTGGTGGTAAAATTTTGAAGATTGAGCAGGATACTGGGATCGAAGTTACCCGTTGTACATTTTGTTTTTCTCTCCGACAGCTCTGTGCGCAAAACTCCCATAGTGGAGGCTGTTGAAATCGTTTCTGAGCAACCCCACCTACTTGAGGTTTTTCCTATCAAGAAGTGTGCAAGTCGCCCTAAACCTTTAAAAAATGGACGCAGGAATATGCCAGCATGACTAAGGTACAAACTGCATCTCCCTAGCATTTTTGGTTGCAGAGTTATTCCAGAGCGTAGCTGAAAGTTTTTAATTGTCCGGCCTATTTTTTTCAATGACCCCCTTATTGTCGGTTGGAACCCTGACTGCGCCGTGTCTTTGTATACGCTGTATACACGCACAGTGTACGTCAAATTCTAGTGGGTGCCTGCTCGCGCCGTCGCATCTGGCCCCACCTTAAAATTCGTCAAAGCTTTAAGTTTGGTGGGAGAGGAAAGCCCTTGAACATGGCAATCTTGTGGTGGTAAAATTTTGAAGATTGAGCAGGATACTGGGATCGAAGTTACCCGTTGTACATTTTGTTTTTCTCTCCGACAGCTCTGTGCGCAAAACTCCCATAGTGGAGGCTGTTGAAATCGTTTCTGAGCAACCCCACCTACTTGAGGTTTTTCCTATCAAGAAGTGTGCAAGTCGCCCTAAACCTTGTAGAAATGGACGCAGGAATATGCCAGCATGACTAAGGTACAAACTGCATCTCCCTAGCATTTTTGGTTGCAGAGTTATTCCAGAGCGTAGCTGAAAGTTTTTAATTGTCCGGCCTATTTTTTTCAATGACCCCCTTATTGTCGGTTGGAACCCTGACTGCGCCGTGTCTTTGTATACGCTGTATACACGCACAGTGTACGTCAATTTCTAGTGGGTGCCTGCTCGCGCCGTCGCATCTGGCCCCACCTTAAAAATCGTCAGAGCTTTAAGTTTGGTACGAGAGGAAAGACCTTGAACATGGCAATCCTGTGGTGGTAAAATTTTGAAGATTGAGCAGGATACTGGGATCGAAATTACCCGTTGTACATTTTGTTTTTCTCTCCGACAGCTCTGTGCGCAAAACTCCCATAGTGGAGGCTGTTGAAATCGTTTCTGAGCAACCCCACCTACTTGAGGTTTTTCCTATCAAGAAGTGTGCAAGTCGCCCTAAACCTTGTAGAAATGGACGCAGGAATATGCCAGCATGACTAAGGTACAAACTGCATCTCCCTAGCATTTTTGGTTGCAGAGTTATTCCAGAGCGTAGCTGAAAGTTTTTAATTGTCCGGCCTATTTTTTTCAATGACCCCCTTATTGTCGGTTGGAACCCTGACTGCGCCGTGTCTTTGTATACGCTGTATACACGCACAGTGTACGTCAATTTCTAGTGGGTGCCTGCTCGCGCCGTCGCATCTGGCCCCACCTTAAAAATCGTCAGAGCTTTAAGTTTGGTACGAGAGGAAAGCCCTTGAACATGGCAATCCTGTGGTGGTAAAATTTTGAAGATTGAGCAGGATACTGGGATCGAAATTACCCGTTGTACATTTTGTTTTTCTCTCCGACAGCTCTGTGCGCAAAACTCCCATAGTGGAGGCTGTTGAAATCGTTTCTGAGCAACCCCGCCTACTTGAGGTTTTTCCTATCTAGAAGTGTGCAAGTCGCCCTAAACCTTTGAGAAATGGACGCTGGAATATGCCAGCATGACAAAGGTACAAACTGCATCTCCCTATAGCATTTTTGGTTGCAGAGTTATTCCAGAGCGTAGCTGAAAGTTTTTAATTGTCCGGCCTATTTTTTTCAATGACCCCCTTATTGTCGGTTGGAACCCTGACTGCGCCGTGTCTTTGTATACGCTGTATACACGCACAGTGTACGTCAATTTCTAGTGGGTGCCTGCTCGCGCCGTCGCATCTGGCCCCACCTTAAAAATCGTCAGAGCTTTAAGTTTGGTACGAGAGGAAAGACCTTGAACATGGCAATCCTGTGGTGGTAAAATTTTGAAGATTGAGCAGGATACTGGGATCGAAATTACCCGTTGTACATTTTGTTTTTCTCTCCGACAGCTCTGTGCGCAAAACTCCCATAGTGGAGGCTGTTGAAATCGTTTCTGGGCAACCCCGCCTACTTGAGGTTTTTCCTATCAAGAAGTGTGCAAGTCGCCTTAAACCTATAAAAAATGGACGCAGGAATATGTCAGCATGACTAAGGTACAAACTGCATCTCCCTAGCATTTTTGGTTGCAGAGTTATTCCAGAGCGTAGCTGAAAGTTTTTAATTGTCCGGCCTATTTTTTTCAATGACCCCCTTATTGTCGGTTGGAACCCTGACTGCGCCGTGTCTTTGTATACGCTGTATACACGCACAGTGTACGTCAATTTCTAGTGGGTGCCTGCTCGCGCCGTCGCATCTGGCCCCACCTTAAAAATCGTCAGAGCTTTAAGTTTGGTTCGAGAGGAAATCCCTTGAACATGGCAATCCTGTGGTGGTAAAATTTTGAAGATTGAGCAGGATACTGGGATCGAAATTACCCGTTGTACATTTTGTTTTTCTCTCCGACAGCTCTGTGCGCAAAACTCCCATAGTGGAGGCTGTTGAAATCGTTTCTGAGCAACCCCGCCTACTTGAGGTTTTTCCTATCTAGAAGTGTGCAAGTCGCCCTAAACCTTTAAAAAATGGACGCAGGAATATGCCAGCATGACTAAGGTACAAACTGCATCCCCCTAGAATTTTTGGTTGCAGAGTTATTCCAGAGCGTAGCTGAAAGTTTTTAATTGTCCGGCCTATTTTTTTCAATGACCCCCTTATTGTCGGTTGGAACCCTGACTGCGCCGTGTCTTTGTATACGCTGTATACACGCACAGTGTACGTCAATTTCTAGTGGGTGCCTGCTCGCGCCGTCGCATCTGGCCCCACCTTAAAAATCGTCAGAGCTTTAAGTTTGGTACGAGAGGAAAGCCCTTGAACATGGCAATCCTGTGGTGGTAACATTTTGAAGATTGAGCAGGATACTGGGATCGAAATTACCCGTTGTACATTTTGTTTTTCTCTCCGACAGCTCTGTGCGCAAAACTCCCATAGTGGAGGCTGTTGAAATCGTTTCTGAGCAACCCCGCCTACTTGAGGTTTTTCCTATCAAGAAGTGTGCAAGTCGCCCTAAACCTTTGAGAAATGGACGCTGGAATATGCCAGCATGACTAAGGTACAAACTGCATCTCCCTAGCATTTTTGGTTGCAGAGTTATTCCAGAGCGTAGCTGAAAGTTTTTAATTGTCCGGCCTATTTTTTTCAATGACCCCCTTATTGTCGGTTGGAACCCTGACTGCGCCGTGTCTTTGTATACGCTGTATACACGCACAGTGTACGTCAAATTCTAGTGGGTGGCTGCTCGCGCCGTCGCATCTGGCCCCACCTTAAAAATCGTCAAAGCTTTAAGTTTGGTACGAGAGGAAAGCCCTTGAACATGGCAATCTTGTGGTGGTAAAATTTTGAAGATTGAGCAGGATACTGGGATCGAAATTACCCGTTGTATAATTTGTTTTTCTCTCCGACAGCTCTGTGCGCAAAACTCCCATAGTGGAGGCTGTTGAAATCGTTTCTAAGCAACCCCGGCTACTTGAGGTTTTTCCTATCAAGAAGTGTGCAAGTCGCCTTAAACCTATAAAAAATGGACGCAGGAATATGTCAGCATGACTAAGGTACAAACTGCATCTCCCTAGCATTTTTGGTTGCAGAGTTATTCCAGAGCGTAGCTGAAAGTTTTTAATTGTCCGGCCTATTTTTTTCAATGACCCCCTTATTGTCGGTTGGAACCCTGACTGCGCCGTGTCTTTGTATACGCTGTATACACGCACAGTGTACGTCAATTTCTAGTGGGTGCCTGCTCGCGCCGTCGCATCTGGCCCCACCTTAAAAATCGTCAGAGCTTTAAGTTTGGTTCGAGAGGAAAGCCCTTGAACATGGCAATCCTGTGGTGGTAAAATTTTGAAGATTGAGCAGGATACTGGGATCGAAATTACCTGTTGTACATTTTGTTTTTCTCTCCGACAGCTCTGTGCGCAAAACTCCCATAGTGGAGGCTGTTGAAATCGTTTCTGAACAACCCCGCCTACTTGAGGTTTTTCCTATCAAGAAGTGTGCAAGTCGCCCTAAACCTTTAAAAAATGGACGCAGGAATATGCCAGCATGACTAAGGTACAAACTGCATCCCCCTAGAATTTTTTTAAGTTTGGTACGAGAGGAAAGCCCTTGAACATGGCAATCTTGTGGTGGTAAAATTTTGAAGATTGAGCAGGATACTGGGATCGAAATTACCCGTTGTATAATTTGTTTTTCTCTCCGACAGCTCTGTGCGCAAAACTCCCATAGTGGAGGCTGTTGAAATCGTTTCTAAGCAACCCCGGCTACTTGAGGTTTTTCCTATCAAGAAGTGTGCAAGTCGCCCTAAACCTATAAAATATGGACGCAGGAATATGTCAGCATGACTAAGGTACAAACTGCATCTCCCTAGCATTTTTGGTTGCAGAGTTATTCCAGAGCGTAGCTGAAAGTTTTTAATTGTCCGGCCTATTTTTTTCAATGACCCCCTTATTGTCGGTTGGAACCCTGACTGCGCCGTGTCTTTGTATACGCTGTATACACGCACAGGGTACGTCAATTTCTAGTGGGTGCCTGCTCGCGCCGTCGCATCTGGCCCCACCTTAAAAATCGTCAGAGCTTTAAGTTTGGTACGAGAGGAAAGCCCTTGAACATGGCAATCCTGTGGTGGTAAAATTTTGAAGATTGAGCAGGATACTGGGATCGAAATTACCCGTTGTACATTTTGTTTTTCTCTCCGACAGCTCTGTGCGCAAAACTCCCATAGTGGAGGCTGTTGAAATCGTTTCTGAGCAACCCCGCCTACTTGAGGTTTTTCCTATCAAGAAGTGTGCAAGTCGCCCTAAACCTTTGAGAAATGGACGCTGGAATATGCCAGCATGACTAAGGTACAAACTGCATCTCCCTAGCATTTTTGGTTGCAGAGTTATTCCAGAGCGTAGCTGAAAGTTTTTAATTGTCCGGCCTATTTTTTTCAATGACCCCCTTATTGTCGGTTGGAACCCTGACTGCGCCGTGTCTTTGTATACGCTGTATACACGCACAGTGTACGTCAATTTCTAGTGGGTGCCTGCTCGCGCCGTCGCATCTGGCCCCACCTTAAAAATCGTCAGAGCTTTAAGTTTGGTACGAGAGGAAAGCCCTTGAACATGGCAATCCTGTGGTGGTAAAATTTTGAAGATTGAGCAGGATACTGGGATCGAAGTTACCCGTTGTACATTTTGTTTTTCTCTCCGACAGCTCTGTGCGCAAAACTCCCATAGTGGAGGCTGTTGAAATCGTTTCTGAGCAACCCCACCTACTTGAGGTTTTTCCTATCAAGAAGTGTGCAAGTCGCCCTAAACCTTTAAAAAATGGACGCAGGAATATGCCAGCATGACTAAGGTACAAACTGCATCTCCCTAGCATTTTTGGTTGCAGAGTTATTCCAGAGCGTAGCTGAAAGTTTTTAATTGTCCGGCCTATTTTTTTCAATGACCCCCTTATTGTCGGTTGGAACCCTGACTGCGCCGTGTCTTTGTATACGCTGTATACACGCACAGTGTACGTCAAATTCTAGTGGGTGCCTGCTCGCGCCGTCGCATCTGGCCCCACCTTAAAATTCGTCAAAGCTTTAAGTTTGGTGGGAGAGGAAAGCCCTTGAACATGGCAATCTTGTGGTGGTAAAATTTTGAAGATTGAGCAGGATACTGGGATCGAAGTTACCCGTTGTACATTTTGTTTTTCTCTCCGACAGCTCTGTGCGCAAAACTCCCATAGTGGAGGCTGTTGAAATCGTTTCTGAGCAACCCCACCTACTTGAGGTTTTTCCTATCAAGAAGTGTGCAAGTCGCCCTAAACCTTGTAGAAATGGACGCAGGAATATGCCAGCATGACTAAGGTACAAACTGCATCTCCCTAGCATTTTTGGTTGCAGAGTTATTCCAGAGCGTAGCTGAAAGTTTTTAATTGTCCGGCCTATTTTTTTCAATGACCCCCTTATTGTCGGTTGGAACCCTGACTGCGCCGTGTCTTTGTATACGCTGTATACACGCACAGTGTACGTCAATTTCTAGTGGGTGCCTGCTCGCGCCGTCGCATCTGGCCCCACCTTAAAAATCGTCAGAGCTTTAAGTTTGGTACGAGAGGAAAGACCTTGAACATGGCAATCCTGTGGTGGTAAAATTTTGAAGATTGAGCAGGATACTGGGATCGAAATTACCCGTTGTACATTTTGTTTTTCTCTCCGACAGCTCTGTGCGCAAAACTCCCATAGTGGAGGCTGTTGAAATCGTTTCTGAGCAACCCCACCTACTTGAGGTTTTTCCTATCAAGAAGTGTGCAAGTCGCCCTAAACCTTGTAGAAATGGACGCAGGAATATGCCAGCATGACTAAGGTACAAACTGCATCTCCCTAGCATTTTTGGTTGCAGAGTTATTCCAGAGCGTAGCTGAAAGTTTTTAATTGTCCGGCCTATTTTTTTCAATGACCCCCTTATTGTCGGTTGGAACCCTGACTGCGCCGTGTCTTTGTATACGCTGTATACACGCACAGTGTACGTCAATTTCTAGTGGGTGCCTGCTCGCGCCGTCGCATCTGGCCCCACCTTAAAAATCGTCAGAGCTTTAAGTTTGGTACGAGAGGAAAGCCCTTGAACATGGCAATCCTGTGGTGGTAAAATTTTGAAGATTGAGCAGGATACTGGGATCGAAATTACCCGTTGTACATTTTGTTTTTCTCTCCGACAGCTCTGTGCGCAAAACTCCCATAGTGGAGGCTGTTGAAATCGTTTCTGAGCAACCCCGCCTACTTGAGGTTTTTCCTATCTAGAAGTGTGCAAGTCGCCCTAAACCTTTGAGAAATGGACGCAGGAATATGCCAGCATGACTAAGGTACAAACTGCATCTCCCTAGCATTTTTGGTTGCAGAGTTATTCCAGAGCGTAGCTGAAAGTTTTTAATTGTCCGGCCTATTTTTTTCAATGACCCCCTTATTGTCGGTTGGAACCCTGACTGCGCCGTGTCTTTGTATACGCTGTATACACGCACAGTGTACGTCAATTTCTAGTGGGTGCCTGCTCGCGCCGTCGCATCTGGCCCCACCTTAAAAATCGTCAGAGCTTTAAGTTTGGTACGAGAGGAAAGCCCTTGAACATGGCAATCCTGTGGTGGTAAAATTTTGAAGATTGCGCAGGATACTGGGATCGAAATTACCCGTTGTACATTTTGTTTTTCTCTCCGACAGCTCTGTGCGCAAAACTCCCATAGTGGAGGCTGTTGAAATCGTTTCTGAGCAACCCTGCCTACTTGAGGTTTTTCCTATCAAGAAGTGTGCAGGTCGCCCTAAACCTTTAAGAAATGGACGCAGGAATATGCCAGCATGACTAAGGTACAAACTGCATCTCCCTAGCATTTTTTGGTTGCAGAGTTATTCCAGAGCGTAGCTGAAAGTTTTTAATTGTCCGGCCTATTTTTTTCAATGACCCCCTTATTGTCGGTTTGAACCCTGACTGCGCCGTGTCTTTGTATACGCTGTATACACGCACAGTGTACGTCAATTTCTAGTGGGTGCCTGCTCGCGCCGTCGCATCTGGCCCCACCTTAAAAATCGTCAAAGCTCTAAGCTTGGTAAGAGAGGAAAGCCCTTGAACATGGCAATCCTGTGGTGGTAAAATTTTGAAGATTGAGCAGGATACTGGGATCGACATTACCCGTTGTACATTTTGTTTTTCTCTCCGACAGCTCTGTGCGCAAAACTCCCATAGTGGAGGCTGTTGAAATCGTTTCTGAGCAACCCCGCTTACTTGAGGTTTTTCCTATCAAGAAATGTGCAAGTCACCCTAAACCTTGTAGAAATGGACGCAGGAATATGCCACCATGACTAAGGTACAAACTGCATCTCCCTAGCATTTTTGGTTGCAGAGTTATTCCAGAGCGTAGCTGAAAGTTTTTAATTGTCCGGCCTATTTTTTTCAATGACCCCCTTATTGTCGGTTGGAACCCTGACTGCGCCGTGTCTTTGTATACGCTGTATACACGCACAGTGTACGTCAATTTCTAGTGGGTGCCTGCTCGCGCCGTCGCATCTGGCCCAACCTTAAAAATCGTCAGAGCTTTAAGTTTGGTACGAGAGGAAAGACCTTGAACATGGCAATCCTGTGGTGGTAAAATTTTGAAGATTGAGCAGGATACTGGGATCGAAATTACCCGTTGTACATTTTGTTTTTCTCACCGACAGCTCTGTGCGCAAAACTCCCATAGTGGAGGCTGTTGAAATCGTTTCTGAGCAACCCCGCCTACTTGAGGTTTTTCCTATCAAGAAATGTGCAAGTCACCCTAAACCTTGTAGAAATGGACGCAGGAATATGCCAGCATGACTAAGGTACAAACTGCATCTCCCTAGCATTTTTGGTTGCAGAGTTATTCGAGAGCGTAGCTGAAAGTTTTTAATTGTCCGGCCTATTTTTTTCAATGACCCCCTTATTGTCGGTTGGAACCCTGACTGCGCCGTGTCTTTGTATACGCTGTATACACGCACAGTGTACGTCAATTTCTAGTGGGTGCCTGCTCGCGCCGTCGCTTCTTGCCCCACCTTAAAAATCGTCAGAGCTTTAAGTTTGGTACGAGAGGAAAGACCTTGAACATGGCAATCTTGTGGTGGTAAAATTTTGAAGATTGAGCAGGATACTGGGATCGAAATTACCCGTTGTATAATTTGTTTTTCTCTCCGACAGCTCTGTGCGCAAAACTCCCATAGTGGAGGCTGTTGAAATCGTTTCTAAGCAACCCCGCCTACTTGAGGTTTTTCCTATCAAGAAGTGTGCAAGTCGCCTTCAACCTATAAAAAATGGACGCAGGAATATGTCAGCATGACTAAGGTACAAACTGCATCTCCCTAGCATTTTTGGTTGCAGAGTTATTCCAGAGCGTAGCTGAAAGTTTTTAATTGTCCGGCCTATTTTTTTCAATGACCCCCTTATTGTCGGTTGGAACCCTGACTGCGCCGTGTCTTTGTATACGCTGTATACACGCACAGTGTACGTCAATTTCTAGTGGGTGCCTGCTCGCGCCGTCGCATCTGGCCCCACCTTAAAAATCGTCAGAGCTTTAAGTTTGGTACGAGAGGAAAGCCCTTGAACATGGCAATCCTGTGGTGGTAAAATTTAGAAGATTGAGCAGGATACTGGGATCGAAATTATCCGTTGTACATTTTGTTTTTCTCTCCGACAGCTCTGTGCGCAAAACTCCCATAGTGGAGGCTGTTGAAATCGTTTCTGAGCAACCCCGCCTACTTGAGGTTTATCCTATCAAGAAGTGTGCAAGTCGTCCTAAACTTTTAAGAAATGGACGCAGGAATATACCAGCATGACTAAGGTACAAACTGCATCTCCCTAGCATTTTTGGTTGCAGAGTTATTCCAGAGCGTAGCTGAAAGTTTTTAATTGTCCGGCCTATTTTTTTCAATGACCCCCTTATTGTCGGTTGGAACCCTGACTGCGCCGTGTCTTTGTATACGCTGTATACACGCACAGTGTACGTCAATTTCTAGTGGGTGCCTGCTCGCGCCGTCGCATCTGGCCCCACCTTAAAAATCGTCAGAGCTTTAAGTTTGGTACGAGAGGAAAGCCCTTGAACATGGCAATCCTGTGGTGGTAAAATTTAGAAGATTGAGCAGGATACTGGGATCGAAATTATCCGTTGTACATTTTGTTTTTCTCTCCGACAGCTCTGTGCGCAAAACTCCCATAGTAGAGGCTGTTGAAATCGTTTATGAGCAACCCCGCCTACTTGAGGTTTTTCCTATCAAGAAGTGTGCAAGTCGCCCTAAACCTTTAGAAAATGGACGCAGGAATATGCCAGCATGACTAAGGTACAAACTGCATCTCCCTAACATTTTTGGTTGCAGAGTTATTCCAGAGCGTAGCTGAAAGTTTTTAATTGTCCGGCCTATTTTTTTCAATGACCCCTTAATGTCGGTTGGAACCCTGACTGCGCCGTGTCTTTGTATACGCTGTATACACGCACAGTGTACGTCAATTTCTAGTGGGTGCCTGCTCGCGCCGTCGCATCTGGCCCCACCTTAAAAATCGTCAGAGCTTTAAGTTTGGTACGAGAGGAAAGCCCTTGAACATGGCAATCCTGTGGTGGTAAAATTTTGAAGATTGAGCAGGATACTGGGATCGAAATTACCCGTTGTACATTTTGTTTTTCTCTCCGACAGCTCTGTGCACAAAACTCCCATAGTGGAGGCTGTTGAAATCGTCTGTGAGCAACCCCGCCTACTTGAGCTTTTTTCTATCAAGAAGTGTGCAAGTCGCCCTAAACCTTTAAGAAATGGACACAGGACTATGCCAGCATGACTAAGGTACAAACTGCATCTCCCTAGCATTTTTTGTTACAGAGTTATTCCAGAGCGTAGCTGAAGGTTTTTAATTGTCCGGCCTATTTTTTGAAAGACCCCCTTATTGTTGGTTGGAACCCTGACTGCGCCGTGTCTTTGTATACGCTGTATACACGCACAGTGTACGTCAATTTCTAATGGGTGCCTGCTCGCGCCGTCGCATCTGGACCCGCCTTAAAAATCGTCAGACCATTAAGTTTTGTACGAGAGGAAAGCCCTTGAAGCTGGCAATCCTCTGGTGGTAAAATTTTGAAGATTGAGCAGGATACTGGGATCGAAATTACCCGTTGTACATTTTGTTTTTCTCTCCGACAGCTCTCTGCACAAAACTCCCAGATGATTGGTGCCATGATTTATAGTAGATGTACAGTAGATGTATCTTCAAGAGAAACTGAATGGGTTAATTTTAAAAGGATTTTGGGGGTTGTAGAAAGAATTGATTTGATCTTCATCTGAATAAATTGATTAAACAAAGACTCTTGAAGCATCTGTTGATTATTTTAATTGTCATTTAGTAACATCAAGAACATTTAGGCCTCCGTTTTACAGAGCTACTTCCCAACTGACAACCTCCTTCCCTAGCTGGTTATTATTTTGATTGCCATTATAGCAACTAGAACATGTAGGCCTACGTTAACAAAGCTACTACCTGACTGACAACCTCCTTCTCTAGCCGTTGGTTGGTATAATTGTCATTTAGTAACAAGAACATAGGCATACGTCTACTAAAGCTACTCCCCAACTGACAACCTCAATCCCCGATCTCCTCGCCGAAAACATCCCTCCCGAGAACTATTATAACACTGAATAAATACACACAATAAACTCGATTATTCCATGGTGATGTAATACATTTTAATATAAAATTGGGGTATATCAAAAAATACAAAAAAATTGTGTTTAGAGATAATACTTCATGAAAAGCCAAGTTACTAACACAATGTTCTATGCTGCTCAACTTTATAAAGCCAGTGGTCATAAAAATGTGTTAAGCACAGAATTTAAGTGCTTAGCTGGAACCGAATACCAGCCAATACTCCAAATGATCAACATTGGTGTCACTGGTGCCCTTGTCCTTTTTGCTTAGTAAAATAAAATGACAAACGATGTTTTTGCTCTGTGCATGAACTAAGCTTGAAATCACAAAAAGTACTAAGCCATAGATTAAGTATCTTGTTTACCTGAAAACACAGGTTAGCCTACCAGCCGAAAGTCGATACGGTTTACAATACATTGGTGCCACCCAACTAATTTTTCCTCAGCGAAAGAAATTGCTAAGCAAGGTTTTCTGCTAAGCACTTTATGGAATTGGGCCCATGTCACTTATCTTTGCTACGGAGAAAAAAATGAAGCATTGAGGGGGCAATATAGCTTGTGTACGTTAATCAAATGTTTTGTTTGCAAATTATTTTTATTGATGTCAACAATGAATGAAAATAATGTTACTTCCACAAGTTGTGGCAGAATGATAACGTCACAACACGTTTACTAAGCCTCCAATTCTTAAATGGTTTTGACTGTTTTGTTCTCTGCTAACGATTGAAAGTATGGATTTATATTTTTTTTTAAACGTCTTTAAAAAAGATATCTAGTACAAAAGAAGTGCATAGTTATAATAACAAATATAATGAACGTATTTTTTCAAAGACCGGTCCGGTTATTATAGAAGAGGGCGCCCTCTTTATAGATCTGGAAGTCTTCAAGATATGATATACTAAATAAACGCTCATGGTTTTTGTAACTCACTGTCATATAAAATCTGAACAATTAAATTGAGCATCCTCACAGACACATAATTGTATGTCTGGATTTTGGGTGGTTTTTTTTTTTAGAATGGTGAAAGGGCGCCCTCTCTCTCTTGATGTACACGTCTTCCGAAAATCAATGTACATGTACTGTACGTGTGGTACAAAAGCGTGCATAGTTTCTTTTTGGTAGAAGTTTCGAGCAGTATCCGTCCTGTAAAAAATTACATTCAATAGTTGTTTTTCTTTCTCTACCAAGTATTGCTTAAGTTACAGCGAATTAAAGGTAAACTATAACATTAATCAATCCATGAAATGAGCAAAATGCGGTTACAAAATCATTTCACACACAACACAAAATTCGACTTTCCTCTAAAAAAAAATATTTAAAATATTGATTTATTTTGGAGCTCGCCGGAAACAAACAACGACCATCTCTAGCAGAGATTGAGGAGGGGGCAAACTTCGTCTGGTTTGACGTAGCTGTCAATCACCTTCAGCACCAGTCCGTTCAACATGCCGGCTACCTCAGTCTTGCACTGTGGGAAATCAAATCAATAAATAATCACTTAAAAATAGAGAGATCACAGGAGTGTCAATAAAAGAAACTATAATAATCGTTTTCCATTTTACTTTCAGGTGTCCCAGGGAATTCTGTCCATCATGAATGCAAAAATATTACTGAGCGATACTTTTGACCGCTAGGTGGCAGCAGACTTATCAGTTAAAGGAATTGTAGGCCTATGTAAATAACTAGAAATGAACTTTACCTCAGCAACAGTAGTTGGTGGGAGTTTGTGGCAGATACTATTGGCTACTCTCATCAGCTTCTCCTCGAACGATCCCTGAATCATCACAGAGAGCAGAAGAATAGCATTATTATTTATTCATATATTCAAATAGTACTTAAATCAAACAGAGAAACGCGCAAACTAGCCATCGGTGGCAACTTCGAATTTTAACGGTCGTGAGGTTAAAAGAAATACCGGTGCATTATTGCTTACATTCCGAGGTTTGCTCATTCTTGCAAAAGAGTAACTTCAACTTCAGAAACCATTTCAGGTAACATTTACCTGGCTGTAACCATGTAGGTCTACCTCCATGCTGTAACTACTAAAGAGGGCCTGAACCATGGTCATTTCCCCATGCTAAAGAATTAAAACATGGATGATACCAGATAATAATTGTGTCTTTGATTTTGTTGATGTCGAAGCGAAGGAGCATGAGAGTTAAGTTTCTTACCGCACGTTCCAACAGGTAGCTTTGGAGCAGATCAACACCGTATGTGCACGAGTCACACTGCCAGTTGTTCTTCACCTGAAATTATAACACAACAACAATTACACATTGATCAGGGGTGGATTTCACAAAGGTAGTCCTAACTTAGGACTAGTCCTAGGCAATAAGAGATATGACCAGTCCTAAGTTACGACCAGTAACTCATCCCAACTGCCGGAGTTGCGAGATAACTATGAAAGAAAAAAACACCCTTGTCACACGAAGTTGTGTGCTTTCAGATGCTTGATTTCGAGAACTCAAGTTCTAAACTTGAGGTATCGAAATCTCGTGGAAATTTATTTCTCTCTCCAAAACTACGTCACTTCAGAGGGAGCCGTTTCTCACAATGTTTTATTTAAGTAAGGTTTTCTGCTAATAATTATTTTGAGTAAATACCAATAGTGTCCACTTTCTTTAAATAAAACGTAAAAGAGCATTACTATGGTGGTCTGTGCGCGTTAAGCGTATTGCGAAAACGAGAAAACAGCTCGAACAAAGACAATAACTAGTTTTTTTTCACACAACTCGAATCTACTTTCATATAAAAATGTGCTTATATTCATATTCATATTATTGGAAACACCACCATGTAGGCTAAATGGATTTTTTTTTTTTTTTTTGAAAGAACCACAATTTCAATTTTGATTAATCATAATATTATGTTAAAATTAAAACTGAAACAAAATTCAAACTTGGGACGTGATTCTTTTTTTTTTTTTTTTTTTTAACACCTTCTAGTGGCACTCGCGGCCGATTTGAGACAAGTATTTTGAACAATAATGAAGGTCACATTGTTACATTTTTTTATTTACCTCGGGTTCAAGATCTCCTTCGACATCATATGGGAACCCGTTGTCCAGATCGCCTACAAAAACAATAGCATGGAGCTATAAATAAGTCAGTTTAAAATTATTTATTTCAAGGCACTGGTCATTTTCCGCAAGGATAAAGACAGGTTCCTGCCGCTAGATCCAGTGATTCCATTGGATACAATGATATTGGCTAAACGTGCACCCGTTATGCCCAACGGGACACTACTGTCAAGTCCGCAATAGAATTTGACTGCGTATCTCTATGAGAAAATAATGAGGTCAAAGGTTAACACACACGCCAGTTTTTGATGCCGGTCTCTGGTGTTATTCACGAGCCTCAAAGTATGACGTCAGATGTTCAGGCTGTAGAGACATCATTGCCGAAACTCTGGTGCGGTTTAGATCAAAAATGTTCTGAGAGGTGGATTTCCGAAGAACTAAGGCTAGTCTTATTTCACAGAGAACTAAGGCTAGTCTTATCTCGAGTTAGGACGAGTTACTCTTCCTAACTTGGGACTAACCTGAAACTTGTAATATCTCATAGGACTATACTAGTCTTACATTAGGACTTGTCCTAACTCTTTGTGAAATCGACCCCTGGCTAGATTAAGTGAAGTAACAATAAGTCTATTAAAAAAAATACAAAGTAAGAAGGCAATATTGGATCAAGAGAGGGCGCTAGTTATTCACTCGTGTAGGTTTAGGCATTCAACTTACCGGTATTGACTGTGTTGATAACCACAGATCTCCGAACCATTGGTGAGGTGCACAGTAACCTCGCAATGTTAGTAGGAGGTGCATATCGGCAAAAATCTGGCTTGGCAAACATCACAATAAGGAACATGTTAATATATGGATTCAGGCTTCTGGGGAAGAGATATGGGATACATTTCCGATAAAGGGAACAGTCGCAGCGGGAAAAGATGGCGGCGGTAAGTTTTATGTATACATGTAGAATGTTATCAATCATTTGCCCGTACGAAACTTTCTTATAGAACTGTCTGGCATGAAGGTCCTAGGTTTTGGTATTCATGATGCTACTATTAACACTGCCTTGGATCGGACGAGTTGGTCAAAACAAAAGCGTTTGTAACCGTTTTTTATATATTGCATATGGTTGGAAAGATGTTTCAAAAGTAGAATACAATGATCCACACAAGTTTGCCTCGAAATTGCGTGGTTTTCCTTCTACTGTGCGAACTAACATGGTCGGCCATTTATGGGAGTCAAAATTTTGACCCCCATAAATGGCCGACGTGTTAGTCCACGAGGTAAAAAAAAAAACACGCAATTTTGAGGCATGTTTGTGTGATCATTGTATTCTACTTTTACAACATCTTTCTACCCATATGCATTTTATAAAAAACGGTTACAAACGCTTTTCAAAGACCAACTCGACCGATCCAAGGCAATGTGTTCCTTTAATTCCTTCAAACGTAAGGATTATGGGACTCCCTATTGAGTGAAAATTAGTGTGTAAGTAGAAAATTTAACTGCCTTTTGGGTTTAAATTGGACTATGTCTGGTAATTGTTTGTTCCCTTATTCAATATTGTTAACAAATACAACTGTTCACTAAACGTTGTTGTCTGTTCCTGGGGGTTCTTACCAAACAAGCAATGCTTATTGAGAACCCCATCCGCCACATGCATAATTGTTTACCCCTATATTTTTCTTCTTAGTTTTCTTCTACATAATGGTATTGCTATCTAAACCTTTATAAAGCTGATTGTGTCTTTGATGTTATTTTATAGTTTGCATGGTGTGAGTCATGCAAATATTGTGCATATTAAGAGCTGTATACATGCATGCCAAATTCCGAGATTCTTGTGGTTAAGTACTATTATGTGAACTCTCCCGTGTGATTAACGTTACACAATCTACGTTCCACATACAAAGAATAGACGATGTGACCTATGTTTACATTCAAACCGCCCTTTGTTGACAAAACACTAGAAATACGTCATATTTCGCCGGGCACTGAGTTGCGTAGTCATAGTAAGATTGCGTACACTTTCTAGCTGGCTGCCAAAACACAAAGGTTTGCCCGGCGGTATGCGCGCGAATCATGTTATGGTTTTCGTGTGACGTCAGAGGTCACATCATCTATACTAAGCAGGCTGAAATGGAACTTTAAAAGAGATCGGGAAAAAGTATTGAGGCTAAATTCTCAGGCGCATTCATTGTCATTTAAAGGCTCTGGACACCTTTGATAATTGACAAAAACTAGTATTCTCACTAGGTGTATCCCAACATAAGGATAATCTTTGAACATTTTTGACTCAATTGGTCATCAAAGTTGAAAGAGAATAATGAGTAAGGAACAACAACCTTGTTGCACAAAGAGACTTTTTGGTGACACAAGGTGGCAGCAGACTTACCAGGTATATCCCTTGTTCTTAGAAATGTGAGCATGCTCAGACTCACAAAAACAATGTAAAAATTACCCGGTAAGTTTGCTGCCACCTAGCGTTCAAAAGTCACCCATTGATGATGTTTACCTGCCATTTGGTGCGGGTGTGTCCGTGCTGTGGATGGTTTCTTTGGTGGATATGGTTTCTTGGGGTGGATGACTTTCGGGTTGGGGACAAAGGGCAAGGTTGGGCGAGGGGTTTCCGGTTCGGGCATCGGTTCGGAAGGTTTGGTGGGTTTCTGCGTTGGAGACATGGGGTCTAGTGGTCGACTGGGTCTGGAGTGATGACCTCCCCAGTGAGATGGGCGTGGCCAGACGGGGCGCATTGAGCCCGGGAGCCACCACCTTGTGACAGAAGGGCGGGGTCTACTGACGGGACCGTGTCCATGGTGTCTGCCGTAGTTGTACCATTGGTGGTTGTGGTGAAATGCACCATGGGTGCTGTTCCGATCATGCTCACGGTGGGTGCTGTTCCGATCGTGCTCACGGTGGGGGTGATCTCTAGGTGCTGGCTCGCTGTCCGGACGGGGTCGGGGACGGGGTCTGAACCGACCGTGTTTAAATAAATCCATGTCTGGGAGGATGTCGTCGAAGATTCCGCTCAAGGAGTCCAGTGGGTCCACTTCAAAACCGGGACAAAGGCCAATGGCTACGCATGTCTGGTTGTTCTATTCAAGAAAAAGGAAACGACGAGTGGCTTAATTTTTAAAATGAATATAGGAGACAAACCTTCGAAGAGTGTGTCCTTAACTGTCAATAGGTCTAGCGTCTGGGTAATAATGTTCCTACTATTTTGCTTTTGCCATAACCGACAGCGGTTACTGGCGAAAGTCAGTAAGTCAATTGTAGGATATTGTAGTACTGCAATGATGTATGTTGGCCCCTGTCTTCTTTTGATTCTTTTATCAAATGTTTTGGGGAAAGTTTGCACTTTGGAATGGTTATTCGTTCAGCAAACAAATTATGAATAATTGACGTTAAATAGCTTCTTTTCTTGTATTATTAACACAAATTTGTAAATAGCGCCCTCGTGGCTTTGCCACTGGACTCACGCACGTGGTCTTCCCTTCCAATCGCTTGGGATTGCGGCTCCATTAAGCTGTCCAAGCCACGAACACCTTGAAAAAAGGCTAGAGTTCAGTGTGCTTGACAGCTCGGCTACGACACAGAACTCATTGTTGCTTTAACACATGTGTCAGGACCGGGACTTGAACACACACTCTGCTGACCAGAAACACCGGTGTTTGAGCCCGGTGCTCTTAAAGGCAGTGGACACTTTTGGTAATTGTCAAAGACCAGTCTTCTCTCTTGGTGTATCTCCACATATGCATAAAATAACAAACCTGTGAAAATTTGAGCTCAATAGGTCATCGAACTTGCGAGATAATAATGAGAGAAACAAACGCACTTGTCACACGAAGTTGTGTGCGTTTAGATGGTTGATTTCGAGACCTCAAGTTCTAAATCTGAGGTCTCGAAATCAAATTCGTGGAAAATCACTTCTTTCTCGAAAACTATGGCACTTCAGAGGAAGCAGTTTCTCACAATGTTCTGTACATCAACCTCTCCCCATTACTCGTCACCAAGTAAGGTTTTATGCTAATAATTATTTTGAGTAATTACCAATAGTGTCCACTGCCTGTAACCGATTGGGTTATTTTACATGCATTCAAATGGTCGTTCCTCGCTTAAGGACACAAGTGCCAATACCGGGACTCTTTTAAAGGAACACGTTGCCTTGGATCGGTCGAGTTGGTCTTTGAAAATCGTTCTGTAACCGTTTGTTGTAAAATGTATATGGTTAGAAAGATATTGTAAAAGTAGAGTACAATGATCTACACAAATATGCCTCGAAATTGCGTGGTTTTCTTTTTACCCTGTCGACTAACACGGTCGGCCATTTATGGGAGTCAAAATTTTGACTCCCATAAATGGCCGACCGTGATAGTTCGCGACGTAAACGGACGTAAACGGAAAACCGTGCAGTTTCGAGTGATACTTGTGTGGATCATTATATTCTACTTTTAAAACATCATTCTAACCATATGCATTTCATAACAAACGGTTTCAAACGCTTTTAATATACCAACTCGTCCGATCCAAGGCAACGTGTTCCTTTAAGAGTCGAACAGAAACACCGGAGCCTTGAGTCCAGTGTGCTTTACCGCTCGGCCACGACACACCTAGACTTGACTCAAGTCCTTATCCCGCGCCACCGCCAAAAAACTATTGTTTTGTGATGCTCTGCATTCCCAAACCTGTTCCGCATTGTCGAGACCACATCTTGACGGCGAGCTCGGCGCGGTTTCTTACACGAGAACGGGACTTGAATCAAGTCTACGACGCTCCATACTTACGAGGTACTGCTTGGCCAAGGCTTTGACTTCAGCGCTGTATTGCTCAACTAGCTGAGTGCATTCTGCTGCCACGGGGGTCATGCCGCAAACCTCTTTCAACAAAGCCGTTACCTCATCCTAAAAAGACGGGAAAAGAAAGAGAGAAAAATCTTGAAATTTACCACTGCAAAGAAAAACAATAATCATTTTCAAAGAAGGCCAGTATACTTCGTTTTTGAAAGGGCGAGGGGCACGATGCACTTTCTCCTTGGTTAAAGTTCACTCTATATGACTTAAAAATTATATTAAGTTTTTACTTGAGAATTTTAAGGCACCAGGGTAATGCCCAAAAGAAGGCATTGCTTTTGTGAAGTATCAGGCCTGAATTGGTCCTTAAAAATGAGCTAACAGTTTCAGTTATCTATGCTGAGATATGTTACCAACCACTGTAAGTGTTTTGGAGGAATGTGTGGAACTTTACATGTACAGTCAACCATCGATGTGAATAAGTTATGCTAAGAGTTCATTCAAAGTCTGAATCACATTTCTTTAGCCCGGTTCGTTTATTAGAAATGGAAAGATCCATACACAGCTCTGTGCTTATTTAATGGCGCCCTCAAGCGTTGAACACTTACCAACACATGATCGGTGATCAGCTGTGTGTACAGAACTTCGACAATCTCGTCACAGGCTTGGCATAGGTAGTCATTACCAAGGGAGTATCTCATCACTGTATCATGAAGAAGAAACAGAATATCAATTTTATTACTTCCAGTTGTCTACTAGCTGTGCGATAAAAGCCCATTAAAGGCAGTGGACAATGTAAGACTTTGGAACGCTAGGTGGCAGCAGACTTACCAGGTAAATGTCTATTGTTTACGTAGTTCTGAGCATGCGCACAGTACCGAGAACAATGGATGTTACCTGGTAAGTCTGCTGCCACCAAGCGTCCCAAAAGTATCCCATTGGTAATTACTCAAAATAATTGGGGTTGTGGGTCTACTCCTTCCGCTTCACTCATTTGCGTCTACTAAATACAACAAAGGGTTTTAGATAATGGTGAATAATTAATGGCGAATAATGGTTGGTTCAAATCTTCACAAATATCTAGTTGTTGGCAGGGGCCACCATGGTAAGGCAAAGAGTATTAAAAAAAAACTTTCAGCAAAGCAATGTACCCTCCAAGACCATGCCAACAATGACAAACATGTATATAAATATATAGTATAAAATATAGAAAAAGTATAAATTATGACAAAATGGAGATGATAAAGTGTTATAGAACACTACTTTAATTTAATAAGGCATGAAAAGCTAAACTGACACAAGGTTACAAATCTTTTCGTGGATTGTCCAGACTCCTGCAACCAAAACTATTAAGAACGAACTTACTGATTTGGTCCACCCCACGAGTCTTGATGACCCTCCGGAATAACTTGACAAAGCGATCGAAGGGGTGCATTCCTAGGCGGCTATCCACCTCAGTTTGCCCGGCAGTGCACAGGGTGATTTCAGCACAGATCTCATCTGGGGTCTTCATAAATAGAAACGAACAATTTTAATGCATCGATGCCAAAACAAAAATGAATAAAACGCCCACTGGGCGATAAATTCAAAACGCAGAATAAGATTATTTGTTTCTCATCAAATATGAAATTTCAGACATAAATATTTCAAGGGATGTTATCTACTATATCATAATTAGACCGTGGAAGTCCTATGTATATCTGTGACCTTCAAGATTTTTGTTTCTTACCAATTTTGTAACGTTTTTTTGAAAGTAAATTTTCCGGCATTTGGGACGTTAGAGAGGGCAAGGCCATTTTTTATTTTGGAAAGGGCACTTCCATTGGAAAATCATTAAGTCTATGGGAGACTTTGAAACGCTAGGTGGCAGCAGACTTACCAGGTAAATGTCCATTGTTTACGTAGTTCTGAGCGTGCGCAAATTACTAAAAACAATGGATTTTACCTGGTAAGTCTGCTGCCACCAGGTGTCCTGAAAGTCTTCCATTATGTATTTATCCCTTACCGAATTCTCCAAGAAGTCAATGATGTATGGTGTCCAACCATCCACGTATTCTTTGCATGTGGCGGCGTACTCAGCGGGAAGATCAGCACAAAGTGAATCCAGGAAAGCCACGATCTAGAATTTTGCAGAGGGAAAAATAAACATTGAAGCAATATCAGAGCTGGAATATTACAGTTTTGTATGTGTACTATAAAAATTATCAGTACTCGTACTTCGCTCGGCCCCAGCGGCCAGTCTATCCAGGACCGCTGGGATGGGCTAATTGCTTGAACAGATTCTTGTTCAGGAAGTACGTCATGCGTACAGTGCATAGAGATATGGTGCAGTGTGAGTGTGATGCATGATGGGACTGCGCATTATGAAACCAATGACACTGCATGATACGTTTGCCAATCCCAGCGCCTTTGGTTAAAGCATGGCGCTGGGGACGAGCGAATACTCGTACCCGCTGCTTGGTGCTTGTACTTTAAGACACTGGATACTATTGGTTATTGCCAAAGACTAGTCTTCACAGTTGGTGTATCTCAACGTACATAGATATGCATAAAGTGACATAACTGTGAAAATTTTAGCTCAATCGAAGCTGCGAGATAGTAATGAAAGAAAAATATACCCTTGGCGCACCATGGTCACACGAAGTTGTGTGCTTTCAGATGCTTGATTTTTAGGTCTCAAAATCTAAATCTGAAGTCTCGAAATCAAATTCGTTGAAAATAACTTCTTTCTCGAAAAGGGCGTCACTTCAGAGGGAGCTGTTTCTCACAATGTTTAATACCGTCAACCTCTCCCCATTACTTATAATCAAGAAAGCTTTTATGATAATAATTATTTTGATTAATTACCAATAGTGTCCACTGCATTTAAGAGAATAACACGAGTCCGTTTTGATGGAAGGTTAGGTACTGGTAATTGAGTTGAGACGAGAAACGTTTTTACGGTTCTCGTACATGGGTCTAGAGACTAACCTTGGAGGAGTCGTTTCCCAACAGTTTTTGCAGGTCAGCAACGACAAACTTGCAGACCTCGCAGACGACCGGGTTCTCTCGCAACGTCGTCGTGACGTCATCCTCCCTCACCAAGTCTGGATATTCAACCTCTACGTCAACCTCGACTACTTCCGTTGGGGTTGGCTCCATACGCGGCGTGACGGGTCGCTCGAACACGGGCTTTCTACGGTGCTCAAAGCCGAGTTTCCCGGGGTAGGCAAAGTCACGCTTCGAGCCTGGAAAGTCCAACGGTCGCTTCCCGTGGGCACCGCGGGCACGAAATGAAAGACCTAAAGGAAAAAAGGGCAATAACAAATGAATGAGGTTTTAAACACACGTCTTCCTCTTCTTCTTCTTCTATTTTAAAGGGGCAGGCTTGGTACTTCACGGGAGGCGTGTGCCTCCATGCCCTTGGTCATTGCCTCGATGCCCTTGAAATGCTCCCGAGTAGAAATTGTGTCAGATTCCTCATATAGTGACTTTTACCGAGGAGAAATGCCCTGTTGCCCTTGCCCTTGATAAGACGGTACTTTCGATTCGTAATTTAAAAACTCGCAAAACTCTATGGCAAAGGATTTTATTGTTTACTGTGTTCTACTTCCTGGGGCGGGGGGGGGGGGTTAAGACCATGCATACAACAGGATTTGTTTTCGTCCGTGCACTAAAGGTTCACAAAAGCAACGCAACCTTTTGCAAGGTTTTCCACAATGTAAACCAATACCTTCCCAAAGGATGGAATGAAACGCCAGGGGCATGGACAAATGACTCGTAGGCCGCTCCCAAGGGGGAATTCGTAAATAAATTAAAAAACAAGGTTGTGAGTGGTTGTTATTGTTAATGAAAACAGCTGTTCTTTGTTGACGTGTGTAGTAAATTGACGATAGTTGGATGGTTTAAAATAGCAAGAGCGCACCAAGGTCAACAGACCGTCAATAGACCGTCAACAGACCGTCAACCGACCGTCACCAGACTGTCAACAGCCCGTCAACAAACCGTTAGTGCTCTGTTCTGAAGGTCCTGCCTCGTGGGTTGGTCAGAGGGTAGTAGTCTTGAAATCAAGTCGGCAATTGCTAAGCGCCGTGTGGTCACGGGGACGGTGTCAGATGCAATTTTGTCCGCCATGCAATACTGTCCGCTCCGGACACTTATGCATAATTATGCAATAGTGTAAGCGAGCGTGCATGCACTGAACCTACGTATAAATGCAGCATGAATATTCACGTATTATGATTGCGGTGAATACCCCGTGTCATCATTCACATTCACATTGACATGATATGGGGAGTCCCATGACACATCGAGCTTTTTCCCTCCAAATGTCATTTTGAAATGAACAAATTATTGATCGCGGCTCCACGAAGCTGTCCAAACCAGGAAGGCCTTGAGAAATGCCAACTTTTTTACAGGATCCTCCATGGTTTGTTATGAGTGCAGGAAAGTGACCAGGGTTCATCTGGAATTAAGTCAATATTTGTTCAAAACCGAAACAATACAAGGAAGTGCAACACAGGCACAGGGAGTCACATGACTCGACCAAAGGTCATGGAGGAAATACTTTCACGACCTTTTAAAGGGCTTTTACCCCTATGTCATTTCGAAGAGTTGACTAATTCACCTCTTTGGTTTCCGGACACGAACTCTGGTGTTTCTGATCGGCAGAGTGTATCTCGTGTCGCCCCCATCCCCCCGCCCCCCAACCTTGTGAAACCTAACTCAGGAAACCAGACTGAGTAGCTTGTGTAAACAGAAGCCCAGTAAAACAACAAAATTATGCGTTCAAACAATAGACTTCTCAACAAACAGAGAGCATTTTCTCAAAAAAGTAGAGCACCTTCATGCTTTTTTAAAAGCATGCATGAAGGTGCCTATCTGCTGATATTTACTTGACGATTTATGTAGTTCAGAGATAATCATCTGTAATCAATGATTTGGGTTATAAATTACATGTAGTAGTCCCTTCACTGCGTTCATATGATCATAATAGGAAGGACAGATGTTATAAATTGTGGTACACTGTTGCCCTATGATCACACTGAGCAAAGGGGGACTTTTGGGATGCTAAAATTAAGCATGGGACCCAAGTTAGATTGATGTCGTGTGAATAGCAATTTCAGGTGTTGTTGCTTTTCTCCGAGGACACTAAATATCAATTTCTCCACCCCTCGATTTCCAGGGAGTGTTCTTGTTACATAATAAAGAAGGTTGTTAGTCTCCCCTCAATGAGTTATTACCTAATTCCCCCATGCCGAGTCAGATACCCAACCAACAAGGCCTCCGGGGGCAGAGTTAGAATCCCTGGGTAGTTCCTTCTTTAATTTCCTCCATAACCTCGAACCCAACTGTTGAAGTATTTACTTATTATTATCAGCTGGTACGCCTTCTGGCATACTTTAGTTTGATAAGTAAGGAACAGGACAACGCCAGATGCGATAAACACTCGCCCCTGGATTGTAAAATAATAACTCTGACCCAAGGTTGGAGTTCTTTTGTCTTTCAAAAACTATATGCACAGAAGGATCTCAACCTCGGCACGATGTATGCACAATGTAAGGCCCTCAAACTATTCTACTTTAGACAGATTTGAGAATCCAAGAAAAGGGATAAGTTGTTACGCTTTTGTTTTACAAAAGTTCTGAAATTGGGCCCTGATCAGCTCATAATGACATCAAAAAGCACCCTACATGCTGGACTGGACTGACTATAGAGGGGGGGGGGGGTCAATTAACATGGGAGAGTAGCAGGACAATACTCTGCCAGCATCCATTGTGAACAAAATCCCTCCGTCTGCGTCTTTAAGTTTTGTGTTGTCATGGTAGACGAGGAAGAAATACTAGTTCTAATTTTCTTTGTTATAAAAACAAAAGATTAATTATGCAAGCAAAATAAGCTTATATGTACCTAGTACAGCCAGGCAATACTGCTAGAACTATGAGGTTCGTTCCTCGAGACGATAGCGGAACAAACCCCATCATAATTCTAAGACAATACCTCTCTCTTGTACCGAGGTTGAAACCTTTTTTTTTATCATCCATAAAAAGGTTAAACTTCGACATTCAACATGCACCAACACAGCTGCGCAATAGATTTGGCCTCTTTCCACAATCTCTCAAACTTCGGGGAAACGGATCAATTATGACACTTGACCCCACCCCCCCCCCCCCCACGAGTGTGATTTTCTTTTTTCACCCACCCCCTGAACCCATGATCTAAGGATCGACTAGATCATCATATTGTGGTCTTTTTTGACCGAGTTTGAAAATAGTTTAAACAGATGCACGTATGTTTAAAGCTCTACTTAGTAGTACTGGCTCCGATAGTTATAGGTTTTGTTTTAATCTGGATTTCGACCAATCTTTACAGATTATATCCCGATAGCTGAACGAATAAATGTACTATAATAATAATTGTTCTACAATACCAACAATAGTCTAATAATAGCCTGACGTTTCGACCATAGCAAAGTCTGTCTCGAGGGCTTAAAGACAAACATGAACATTAAATACATGAATTGAGAAAGCATGACAGACAAATCAACCGGTTTTCAAAAATAACCACACTGCCAAATAGAGAGATTTCACAACACACATTTTGCTTAGGCTACATTGCTCCCAACTATAGCTACATGCAAAGTTGGTCCATGGACGTACCTTGGTAAAAGAAAAGTTAGAACCAATCAATGATGAAAATGAGCAAACATGGACGTCAACAACAACAGCCAATTTCATCCATTCCTTTTTGTCTTAGCATAAAACAGCATAACATGCAACTGCACTCTGAGTTCTAATGACTTATCGACTTCCTGGTGAAATAGTAACAATTATGAAAAGCCTACTCCATTATTTGAAAGATTATACAGGAATAAAAAACTTACCACATCCCAAAAGGGAGAAGAGAAAAACTGTTGTTATCACATAAGACCCCATGATGGCAGGATCTTTGTTACATTAAGTTATCACAATGTCTGGTCCGTGTTTTTATACGTTTTTAGTGCTCTGTCCACTCACTGGTCCCCATCCAGCAAGCTGAGCGTGGTAACACTTCATGTACTTGCAGCCCATGTACATGTACATTCGTAGGAAACCTGAGAAGGTCGTGCCTTAAAGCTCAACAGCCAATCAGAGTTCAATGCTTTCCTAGAGCTCCTGTAACTAAGCAGTACAGTGACACGCGCAAATGACGTCATTACAACACTAAAGGTACTCACTTGTTAAGCCCTTTTCACACGGCCAAAATGTAGCCGGGTCCCTTGCAACAAAATTTACGAGCGTAGGTTGTTTATTTGTTATCACCGTGTTTGACTGATTTTGTGAGCTTTAAATCCCACTGCAAAGTTAAAAAAAATTAACAACCCTTGTGCGACATGAGAGTGATATGACGAATTGGTAATCCTGATCACCATAGTTGGACGAGATAGCACCCACAATAGCATGCGCTCTATGGGCATTTTCACCCAGGACGTCGTTCAATAAACAACGGTTCCTTTCACACGGTGATGTAGCCCACGTCCTTGGTCAAAACTTCCGCTAGTGTCATATTTTGTCGTAGGTCCGGACCTCCGAAAAAACATGTAGCATTGTTGGAAAAGATTTGACAAGGGACACTGGACACTCCAAAAATTGCTGTCCTTTCACACGAGGTGCATTTTGTAAAAATCTTACAACCATGCTACAATTTAGCAAGGGACCCTTGCCCTTTCAAAAATGAAGCTACTGGCCAGCGGGGTCGAGTATGTTCTTTTCAAAACCTGTTTTTGCTTTATATTTTGTTTTCGGAACTTCGATACTTCACCTCAGGAGGCGTACACGTGAACGGGTGACCACCAAGGCTTGTTACGATATCGCACCATACACCTTACGATGTGTTTGTTTATATGGGTGTTTATTTTGTGGTCAGTTAAGCCGGCTTAACTCGAGATGTACTCGATAGATGAGATAAATATTGTTGTATTGTTCTTTGGTGTTAAGTGTGTGGTGGACTTTATTGATGTGGGATTTGAGTCAGTGAATGGTAAGGTATCAATGTTGGTTTGCGGTAACACCGTGTGTATCGACTTTCCAGGTAGAGTTTGTTCTTTAGATAAATGTCATATAATATTATTTTATCGATTAGTGTCCAGTGACGGGTCTGTTCTTACGAAAATACTGACCGACAACGACCGTCATCAGGCAACGCCCTGCCGCTGCCATGTTTTTTAGCTCAATGTTTTAATTCAACCTTTTGAAGAAAACCTTATGTCCATGGGTAGCTGTGCTTTAGTTGGGAGGGGCAGCTCTTCATGCGTGACGTCATAATCAGGTCGAGCTTTACTTGTTTAATTTCTTCCATCTTTCTCTGTTGTACATTTGATAGATCTTCGAATCTGAATCCAGTATCCTCCATCATTGCTCTATGCCTCCATCAAGTGGTCAAGGTCTTCTTTGGGCGTCCTCTTGTGGTTTTTTTTTGTGTGTTTTTTTGCCATGGGTGGGTTTTCAAATTAGAGCATCCCCAGTGAGTGCCTGATCTTTGCTATACGCCAACATTGGCCATGCAAACCGCATTCTTTGTTGTCAAATGGACTTGGTGGTTCCTGAAAGTGTCCTATATCAATCTTTGATCGTATGATGCTGTATGTGATTGCTGCCTTTTATCGGCACCTGTAACAGCCTCGTTGCAAAAAGGACCCTTCCATTTTACGAAGTCGAGTTTTTAGGGATGAAGCAATTTCGCCAAGCAGTGCCCGTACCTTTAAAGTCTTCAGGTCTCCTGTATGTCAGGGGAACTGACGTCACGCGCCTGCCCATGAACTTGCCTTAATACACTCAGCGAAGGTCATAACACGACACGAGAACTTTTCCCAGCACGCGATGGTATCACGTCTGTAGTCGGTCAGGTAGCACACGGGTGCACCCACTATTTAGTACTGCGATAACTCCATGGTACTCCCATACCATACAGTGGAAAATGTTAGATGTTCAAAAATAATTGTTACATTTTTGGTTTTCCTCCATATGTATAAGTCAACACAATGAAACCGAGGCTGAGAGTGAAAATAAACGTAGCCTATAGGTAATACTAACAAATACGAATGACTTTCAAACATTAAACTTTACCAGAAAGAGATGCTATAAAAAAACATATATTTAAATATGCCAATGAGTTTCTCTGCCATGGTGACAGCGAGTAAATAGGCCCTACATTTCAACTTGAACCCCTTTTTGTCTTGACCAGTTCTTGGAAGAGAAGGCTGAAGAGATTACAAACCAGCGTGTGGGAGAACGTGTTGGATGAGGGGGGTCGGGTCACCGTATCGCATCAACCCGGACTTGGATTTATTTTTGTTTTTACTCTTCCCAGTTCTTCGAAACCTTTGGAAAGCAAGTGCCAAACATCTGAGTAACACTGTATGAGTCAACAGGATATAATCTGTCCTCACTCTAGCCCCCCCCCCCCCATATCCACCCGGGTAACTCATCTAAAAGCCCCACAAAATTTATTTCACACGACATCATTAAAACGAAGGTCCCATGCTTAATTTTAACATGGCTACTAAATTGTACTACTCCTCGTGTCAAAGGACAATAATGTTTATACTGTCCATAAAGGATGGCATATTTGAGACAATTTCACAAGGGACCGTGGACAGTCCAACACTGAGTTGTCCTTTCACACGAAGTGCAACTTGTAAAACGTTACAACCATACTCAAATTAAGCAAGGGACCTCTGCTAAATTGCTGTCGTATGAAGATGGCTCTTTACCAATTCTTCGACAGGTGTTTTTACTGACCATAAAGAACGGCCGCAAATTTGAGATTTCACAGGGGAATTTTAATAGTTTAAACATAAAGATGCGCCCTCTTTCACCATAATATAAATGGTTGATAACAAAAACAGAAAGTTCAATGTCCAAAATGGTTTCCCCTTGGTGTTTTGGTTTTGACGACTCCCTTCCAAATACCAGTCCTTTTGAAACCTTTGAAAATCCAGTGCCAAGCATCTGATATTTACCATCACTATACATCATGTTGGTCAGAGGGGTGTCGGGTCACTGTTTAACCCCATCAACCGTTTCCAGACTTGGTGTTTCCGAAATGCTAGTTCTTTGACAAGCATGTTTTTTATTGTCCACACAGAACGGCAAATTTGAGATTTCGCAAGGGAACTTGTTTAGTTCAAACATAAAGATATGCCCCCTTTAAATCCACATTTGATATGAAAAAAACACCTGTCCAGAAAGTACAATGCTCCATGAAGGTCTTGTGACTCTTTTATTAATAGCAGTTCTTCGAAACCTTTGGTTGGAAATGCAGTGCCAGACATCTAAGCAACACTGTACCATCATTTTACCTCATGGTGCTTTCTTGGTAACAGAAACATTTGTCGGCGATTTCGTAAAAAATAAAAAAAATCCCCATTAATTATCTGTTAAGGTCCGTACAATTTTTCTAGAGATGGTAAAATAATCAGTTAGGGAAGAGTGATTTCAATAACGGTGGTACAACTTTCAATTGAAAATAAATTAATTTCTAGTCTAATAAATGTTTCATGTCAACTGTCGACTTTCTGCTTTATGGATCGGCTGTAATTAAGTCTCACTTTTCTATTTGATTTTAAGAGTTTATTTCACCATTTAAAGACACTGGACACCTTTGGTAATTGTCAAAGACCATTCTCATTGGTGTATCTCAACATATGCATACAATAATAAACATTTGAAAATTTGAAATCAATTGGTCGTCGAAGTTGCAAGAGAATAATGGAAGCAAAACACCCTTGTCACTCAAGTTGTGTGCTTTCAGTGCTTGACTTCGAGACCTTAGTTATCCCGCTTATTTGCTCATCAGAAAAATTGTTAATCATTATTTTCTGCTTCGGCAGCTCTATTTAAAATATAGCAACAGAGTTATTGTTTGACATGTACTATACGATACAAACTCGAACGATGTACGACTAGAAAGAAAAAAAAAACATATTGGAAAAACACCATATGTTGTTCGCACTACACAAAGGTCATGCCATGCATGCATGATCTGAGCTAAACTAATATCATATTTCACAAATGTTTCTCTTCATTATGGTAATAATCATAATATCAGTTAGAGCAAACAATAGTGCTGCATGACAATTTCCGTACGAAAACTACTTAATTAATGTTCCTGTCTGGTGGCAACAATGTTGTATTGAAACTGTCTTGATGACAAAGATTCCGTTTGTTAAAAAGGTAGGAATTAATTTGTTGTTTTTATAGTGTACGAACTTTATAATTTAGATTAACGAGCAATGCATGCAGTGTATTTTGAAGCGTGACAAATAACATGGCGGGCAACTCAGCACGAAACAATACCATTCCAGCCATTGTTGTCTGTTCATTTTTATTGATTATTGAGTTTAACATTTTGTTGTTGCTTGTACAGGCTAAATTTCACTAAATATTATTTTGCGTAACAGTTTTCTGCTAGGAAAAAAATTAGCAAGATACCAGTCACACGGGTAAAATTGTATATTATTTTGGCTGGTGACCTTATTCTTGTATACATTATTTTTGTTCTGCTCACCAGCCGTGTTTTGTCGCTAGAAGCAAATGAATGACATCAGGGCACTGAACCATATTTCATATAGAGTTGCTGAACACAGCAAATTGCTTAAGCAGAAATGCTAAGCAGAAATGAGCAGGGTCACCAGTCACTGATGGTACGTGGAATGGTCTTTTTGGCTGGTTTCTCTAATAAATGCCAGCACATGTTTCTTGTGTTCAGCTATTTCTGGGGCTTATATACATGCAGCTGTATTTGAAATTGGCCCCGGCCCAACAAGGAAGTATCAGCGCATTTTCTTTTCTCAGATTGTTTAAGTGCAATCTAGTTCATGGATAAAATAAAACCTTTATATTCTCAGCCGTATTGTCTTTTTCCTGATGAAATAATGCCAAGCCAAACCGAGATTTAAAGGGAAAAGTAATTTTTTGTTCGTATTTAGAAATTAACCGAACACTGTACAATAATTGGGGGGAGCACATGGAAACTTGTGTAGCGTGTAAACTAGTCGCTATTAGGATTTAATATTCTGCTTGTGGTTGTCGTTGTTCTTTTAAACCAGAACCACCCCCACCCCCAAAAAAAGAATCAAACAACCAAAAAAATACTTCGCATACTTCAAAATATAAATATTTAATGTAATAAATAACTGAACTGTTTATCTGTTTCCTAACTTTCTACAGCTGTTCCTATTTGTTTTGACGATAAAGTAAACATTTGAGGTGCATAAACACTGTGCCATTTTTAGTATGCTGCATTATAACTTAAGGAAACGTAATAGCTATCAAACAACTTTACAGGCAGGTTATCTTTGGGGTTGTCTTGTCGAAGAACATTATTTTCACTTAGTGTATCCAATGTTCATAAAACCTGTGAAGATTTGGGCTCGATTAATGTTCTTTATGAAGTTGGAAGCTGGACTAAAATCTAAAATGAAAGAAAACACTCCGTTGCATCGTCTGTGCATTCAGATGCTTGAGAAAGGTTTCCTGAATCTAAGATTCAAATTATTGGGCGACAATTTCTAAAACTACATTACTTCAAAGGGAGTTGTGTTGTAGTAGTATCAGCAGCTCTTTGGTTAAAGGGCGCCCTCCATTGATATTGTTAGGGCTGATGTTGTTATTGTTATTGATATTAGGGCTGATGAACGTGTACAATTTTCCTCTTGTACCCCGCCTCTTAAGTACCCCGCCTCTTAAAATCCTTTCATGAATTCATGGGCTCCAAACACACAATGGGTGCGTTCGTTTAGCTTCCTTGGGTCGACCTCGAGGTGTGACTTTTTTTTTTTACAGGACGAACGTGTGCAGATAATTACCCACGTTCGTCCTAGAAAAAACAACCGCCACACATCGGGGTTGACCCAGGGAAGCTAAACGCACCCAATGGAGACACAGTAGGGGGACAACACGCCCCCATATCAAGCACCAAATACAACAAGACTTTTAAATACTTTTGGCCAAAATAATCATAATATTCACTTGGCAATAATTAGTCGGCGGCATAGTACAGCAAAGAGTAATAGTTCTATAGCATGTAGCTCCATTGTGCACCTGGTTGACGTGGAAATTTATACACGTATCCACCAGTATATAAAAAAGGCCGATTGAAAATGGTTCGGTGAATCCATTATCACAAAATGACAGTTAGTTGTCGATTCTATACACAATCAATCTGAGCGACCATGGATGGTGTGTTTTCACGCGTACCATTCTGACTGCAGTATTCACCATGTAGACGTCTACCACAGTTCTGGGGTATTTTGCAGCAATCGAGGCTTTCAGTCAAGAACCGTATTCGCTATAGTTGTGGAGGCAATATCTTTTGAAGTTGCGTGAGTTGACTTGTTTATATTTGCTCAATTTTGTTCGATATTTATCACACCGTAACATTTTCTCTCGTCATTATGTACTGTGGTTTCTGTTTGCACTGTTCTATTGTACACGGCTTAAATCGACAACTTTGAAAATGTTTTCATGGCAATATGATATGGCTAATTCGACCATGGAGTCATGACCATGGAGATAGAACGAATTTTCTTTCTCCCGTTATCATGAAGTGGCGGTCATTTGACGTCTGTTTGCCTAAAACTATAGCTGGTCTATGGTCTATGTAGAAAGTGGGTCAACACGATTGCTACACCCTGTGTTCCGGGTCCCCTTTATGTTCCAACTCATGACCTTATTGTGTTTTCCTAGCCTTAAACCTTAACCCTGACTCTAACCCTATGGCATGCCCTAACCATAGTGAACAAAACACATGGGGTTTTACCTTTCGGGACATGTGGGGGTCGGAACAATGATATGGCTTTTGCAAACATGTAGTTAAAGGGACACGTTGCCTTGCTTGGTTCAGTGAGTTGGTCTATGAAAAGCATTTGAAACCGTTTGTAATAAAAATGCATAAAACAAAAATAATGGTTGGAAAGATGTTTTAAAAGCACAACATAATGATCCACACAAATGATGCCTCGAATTACACGGCACGCCGTTTTGTGGTCTCCACAAAATTGCCGATGTCACATGCAATTATGTCCTCTATGCAATACTATCTGGAAGACATTGTTGCATATTCAATAATGTCCGCCGGACGGTTTTGCATATGCAATCGTGTCTGCCCGGACGCCACTGCATAATGCAGTTGTGTCCGCCCGGACACATTTGCATATGCAGTTGTGTCCGCCCCGTGCAAAACCGTCCTTGTGCAAAACCGTCCTTGTGCAAAACCGTCCTTGCAGTAAATTAAACGCCCTTTGTCAACATAACACGTTCGCCATTGTTTTACAAGATGGAAAATGTTTAATAAGCGACCGTTTGGTATGTTGGGCAACCATAAAATACGTGAATAATGCTGCATATACTTAGGTTCAGTGCATGCACGCTCGCCTATGCGCGCACATACATGTACAGTCATGCACATGCACATGCAATAGTGTCCGGAGCGGACACTATTGCATGGCGGACACAATTGCACCTGATACCGACCGTGTTAGTTTGCAATATAAAAGTAAAATCGTAGACGGGTGGCCCGTCTATGGACAGCCAAAATAATAAAATTATGTAGAATTAAGAAGACGCTTTAGATAAGGAGTTGGACCATTTCTCTACAGTCCAGTTTTACAGTGAAGTTCAGTTTAGGCTTTGCTTAGCCCCAAGTTTGGTGAACCTCAAGAGGTAGCAGATGATAAAGTTTCTGAAGATGGATTTAGATGAGGTTAGATTATTGCTCACTCAGATGGAATCTGAGCAAGTCCCTGAGAATCAGAACATTCGATCCTGGTTTATTGATTTCAGACTATGTGGGTTAATTAATACAGGTGCATGATAAATTGTTGCTAAACTAAGTCGTCATTGCTCGAGTTATTTATATATAAAAACAAGAATGGTCTGTTAACAATACAAATGCCCCGCTGAGTTTGGAATGGCTACACCAAGTCCTTTTCGAGTTATTGTTTTAGCCATAATGAGCTTAATATTTTACTGAGGGGTCCAAAAAACAATAGGCTTCTGGGGGATCCCATGACCAATCCCCAAACCAAGCTTGGAGTTGATTCGCCAAGTCCTTCTTGAGATATTGCTCGGGCACACACGGAAAGACTAGGCAAACACTACATGCCGCTTCGGCTGGCTTCGCCGGCGGGGCATAAAAAAAAGATACATGTTATGCTGGTAGTTGGATGGTGAAAAACAGTCTAGACTAATATACATGGTGACAAACGTGTCATGATTATTTTTTAACAGTAGGCATGGTACGTAAACTCCATATTTTTATGATGCCTTCTTATCATAAAAAGGTTTCAACCCCCAACCAGCGGCGAATAATATGGTAAAATTTGAGGGAAGGGTACGCCATTTTGTTTTTATAGTGGCAACTACTGGCTATCAATTTAAACATTTGCATTTCTCTTAAAGAGAGCGTTTTGTATCACAGCGCCCTCTGTCGTTCATCATATAAACGGAGAATGTATTTTGCGGTTTCGTTGTTGCTGCTGTAATAAAAACAAAATATCATTTGCGTGGACGCTGTAACATGCCATGGCGATGACGACGAGCAAGCTTTCCCCTTGTATAGTGCATTAATCAATTCAATTCACAGGTCTGTTTCCGTACTGTCAAAAACACAGCATTACAGAATGCGTATACAATGTAATAGCGAACAGAGTAGTAAGGTTTATACAGTCAAAGAAAAGCTCAAGAAAAGGAGAGTTACTCAAAAACGGATCGATAAACAGAATCAGTTCATGACGTAGGTACATCACCTGAGATTGGTTTCGGTTTACCCCCCCCCCCCCCCACTGTCTTTTTCGTTACCTTTCCAAGATGAATGCTATCTGGTTTTGAACGTATTCATTGTCGGCGTTATCATTTTATTCGTTTATTGTGCCCAAGTTTAATATAAAAAAAAACGTTCAGACGTGCATTAAATTTGTAGCAAATACAGATAATATTACCAGTTATTTTTAAATTTACAAATGGAAAACACTGTAAAATAGGTTTGTGATAGGGTTGAGCGGCCAAGTTATAAACAACATCATTAATATTTGCACAGTTACCGTGACAGTGATACAGCCAATTTGGTTGGTTGGTTTTGTGGGTTTTTTGTGGGGTTTTTTTCCCGCCATTTGCTGTTTTTATTTGTGTGTATATGGTGGATATGTACACCGAGTAAGCACACTGGTCTTTTACAATAATTATTACCAAAGTAGATCTGCCTTTAAGCTTATCCTACCAGCACATTATCTAGTATCAAGCCTTCATATAAAAACACGAGCTTGAAATCTGAAACCTGAACTACATGTATGGTGTCCGACTTGTTGACAAAGCTACTAGTAAGTGTAAACTGACTATTCACGTTCTTTCCATGCTCAAACAGTAAAGGTCAAAATTATCATCATCGGGTTTATTCTACTGTTCACAGACGCATAGCAACGCCGGGTATTGTACTGTACATCGTACATTGAGAGGACAACTCGTCTTCGGAATACCAGCTTCATTGTAAACGATTCCGCGTACTGCCATTTTGTTGCCATTCAAAACAACGTGTATGAAGTACAGCGTGGATTTACACTGACATTTTAATATTTTGGACTATGGTTGATGCATGGAGGTTCCTCATCCATCCACATTTGATGCGTGTGGCTCTGCAATCGCTAGCCTGCAAAATTAACGTACGGTCGTGTGTAGACTTGAACTCAAGTCTGAGACTGGTTTATTAACCAGTCAGGTAAGGTGAGAGTTTATTGTGTTCTTCCGGATGAAATATTTGTGGTGATAAAATGAGTGTCAAGCCACAAGAACTTAAGGCGTTGGAGAACATCCCGTTGGTTGGTAGTCAATTCCTAACTGCGGATCATGGCGGTACGGGGTCATCTCCGGAAAACGGCAGGAAAGGAGACTACGACGACCGTGCTCACGAACCGGACCATCCGCTCCACAGGCGAGCGTTCACGCACATCCTAGTCTTCGAGACGTTCATATCAATCGCTTTTCTGGGCGTTCGGGAGGCCATTGTTCTGTACTGTATCAATGTGCTGTTTTATGTCGATGGGGGCGCCCCGAAGATGATAGACGTGTATGCAGCCGTTGTGCCGTGCCTGCCAGTCTTCGGGGGTATACTGGCCGATGTTCTCGCTGGGAGATTCCGGATGATCAAGATTGGAGCCTTCACTACTTTAGCAGGTTTGTTTTCTGTTCCTGTCTTTACGAATCACTAGCTTACGAAACTATATCCACAGGACTTTATTGTTGTTCTTAAAGGTGACACAACGTCCCCCCCAAAAAAAAAAAAAATTATATATATATATATTTTCCCGCTTCTTTCTGGATCCTTCCCTTAATCCCTTTCCCCCTCTCTCTTTCTATAAATGGATATGTATTTGTTTGTACTTGTTTTATGCCTCTGAAGAAGGTCCGGATTGGATCGAAAGCTAAGGCCATCTACCCTATTCATTATATATATATATATATATATATATATATATCAATTTATTTCAATTTATTAGAGGATTTCAACGATGTCCTGTGCATTTGTGTTATGTCTTTTCAATGTTTGTCAAATAAATTGCTATTTATTGCAATCTTGTCAAGTAGGAGGGCTCAGTTGTATGTTCAAGTGATCCTTGTTTCTAGGTGATTTATTTCATAATGGGGTTTCAATGTATTTGAGGGCTCCCAGGACACCCTGTTCATTTTTGTAATATATTTTCAATGTTTTGTCAAATTTGTATTCCTATTTACTGTCATCTTTGTAAAAAATATATTCATGTACCTCCGTACTGCGGTGTGAATTTTTAACAATTGTTGTACCTTGTTGTGCCAAATGATTCAGCTTTGTGCTGTCAGTTGTTTTTTTTTTTGGTTTTTTTTTTCTTATTATAAATGAACGAAGACAAATCTATCTATCTAGAACTATCTACCAACAATTTTTTTTTGTTTGGCAGGTGTACTTCTCTTAACGTTAGCTGTGGTCCCATTCGAGAATTGGTACGCTCGAACCATCTCCATCCAGGCGAAGAGGGGTGTCTTTATCATCGGTTTTACGGCGATGTTTCTTGGCTATGGCTGCTACGGAGCGAACGTTGGGCCGTTTGCTGCCCGTCAAGTTGAACAGGCTGGAGAGAAAGCTGTCAGGACGCTGTTTCATTGGTAGGTCAAGGGTCGTGTCAAAGGTCAAATATATATTTCAAGCTATGTTGTGACAGTTATGTTTAATTGTTTCGTTGTTGCTTGCTCGATGGCGAAGATTTTGAAGTGCGTTACTTGTTTGTTACATCAAGCTATGTGTTGTTTCTTACAAGCCATTTGTTTGCTGTTGCAAGATTTGTATTGTTGTTCAAACTATTTTTGTTTGTTGTTTTTAACAAGCCCTTTGATGTTTGTTGCTCCTATGTTGGTTGATGGAAGGCCATTGTTGTTTGTTGTTTGTTGCAAGCAGTTGTTGTTGTGTGTTTGTTACAACTTTTTTTTCTTTGTTGCTTTGTCTGTTTCAAACTGAGCCCTTAGTAATCATTTGGTTGTTACAAACTCGTTGGTATTGGTTGCTGCAGTTCAGAGAATTAGAAGAAAAATCAATGTCCTTTAAAAGCCCATCATTCTGAAATGCATTGTTGAAAAAAAGTTGAGTAAAACATCTCACTAACTACTTTTTTTCTACCAATAAATATACCACCATTATTTTAATTGTAGGTTCTACTGGTCTACCATGTTTGGTCTGGCCGTATCTCTACCCATTGCAGACTACGTGGAGAGGGCCTTCAACTTCGGTGTCGGCTTTGGAGTCCTTTCCGTATTACTAATCATTGGCATCATCGTGTTAATGTCTCTGAGACATGACTACGTCGAGATTCCGCCTCAGAGTAAGTTATGCCCTATAGACCCTTATCACGCTGTCACCATCTTGGTCCTGTTCCCTGTTTCCATAGCGGTAATGAATGCTAACATTCATTGTGCAAACTTGGCACCAGACTATTATTTCATCCAACCTCAGTTTGGTTACAATTAATTAGAATGGCGTAAAATCAAAATGGCACGACAGTGACACAGGTCTTTAGTCTGGTATCCTGTCTTTTTCCGCAAAAATACTGGCAGGTATTGGCTTTCTATGAATTGTATACATATGTACATCAAAATTAACTGCGAATCTCCAGAACCATGAAAGCCATTCGAAATGAGGCGAGGTCAAAGGTGATTATGTGCGTGGGCTCAACGGCAGATCTCTGGCGTACAGGTTCCTCGAAGTGTGACGTCAGACGTTCACACTAGTTCTGCCCTAGAGAGCGGCCCCCGGTTCGATATCTATGCATTCGATATATACATTCTGTCAAACGTAAATGCAATTTTTGTCTAATGTCGGTTTTTCTTTACTCCCAAACATAACTCAGTCATCTCAGCGATTACCCACAAAAAAATATCTCCTCCTTCAGTAATCAAATAGAAAATGACAATTAATACACTTAATTTTGCTTGAATTCACAATCTTTAGGAGATGCCCTCACAAATGTTGTCAGGATAATCTTCCAAAGTCTCAAGAATCGATTCTCAAGCAAAGAAGTCACGGACGACAAACAGAAACCTAACGGCACGCTCGATCACTCCAAGCAAGAATTTGGCGGGAGTTTTTCCCGCCTTAAAGTCGACGAAGTGAAGCATCTGCTGAAGACACTACCTGCTTTTCATACAGTTACAATCTACGCCGTGGTTTATTTTTTTGTAAGTAGTGCCCTCTTTTATTTACTTTATGAAAAAGGAAAATGTTTTACGAATTGTCTTTGATTCACTTTTATATTGCCACACGAAACACCCCTTGTTAGTATTGGTTGAAATGACACTGGACATATTTGGTAATATTGTCAAAGACCCGTCTTTTCACTTGGTGTATCTTAACATGCAAACCCTCCTTTCTTTCCCCTTTTTCGACGCATGTGCAGATCATAGAAACATACTTAGAGCAGTACAAAAGGCTCAATCCATACTTCGGCGAAATCGGCAATTCGGCCATGGTGCCCAACGTGCTTTACCCGGTGTACGGCTCCGTGGTTGTGCTGGTTCTCACACCGGTCTTATGCTACACCTACCCATGGCTGCAGAGAAAAGGCTTCAAAATAACCCCATTACGGAGGATTGGTAAGTGAAGCAATCAGTCCGTTGTCTGCGAGTGAATCTGTTCTACAGAGGCCCTTTTCGAAACCACGGCTTCAGCTCCAGATTCGTCTCAGGCTAGCCTGGCCCCGCGATTATTTTGACAATGCACGTGCTTTACGTATATACGTGCTCATGGCTTCAGACGACAGAACGTAGCCTGAGCTGAATCCAAAGCCGAAGTCGTGGATTCGAAAAGGGCCTAGATAAAACAAACTTCTGACCGCGAGAGGGCGTGTGTGAACCTTTACGGGTGCACCACGCTAGTTAAAACTCACGCGCTGCAACCAAGGCTAAAATACTAAATATTCAAAAATACTTTTTAAAATAATTAAACTATAGTTTTGTTCACAACAAGTTTCTCTTCTTCGCATCACTATAGGGGTCGGTATTTTCTTCTCTGTTCTCTCCGTCGTCTCAGCGAGCCTAGTGGAGTTCCGACGCAAGGACGTAATGAACCTCGACGGCGGGACCTTTAACTTGACAGACACAGTAACCGGTGACGTGTACAGGGCGTCGACCCTACACTGCAGCTCGCAACTCCCACAGATCACGTTCAGCGGAGTCGCCGAAGCTTTCATCCGAGTGGCTGGTAAGTTTCACTAAGCGGTGCTAGAATTTGTATTAGCCTTCGCCTGAGCAGGGTCCAATTTCATAGGGCTGCTTAAGCAGGAAGTACTATTGCTTTAAAGGCAGTGGACACTATTGGTAACTAGTCAAAACAATCATAAGCATAAAACCTTACTTGGTAGCGAGTAATGGGGAGAGGTTGACATTATAAAATAGTGTGAGAATTGGCTCCCTCTGAAATGACGTTTTCGAAAACGAAGTAATTTTCCACGAATTTGATTTCGAGACCTCAGATTTAGAATTTGAGGTCTCGAAATCATCCATCTAAACGCACACAATTTCGTGTGACAAGGGTGTTATTTTCTTTCATTATTATCTCCCAACTTCGACGACCAATCGAGCTCAAATTTCCACATGTTGGTTATTTCATGCATATGTTGAGATACACCAAGTGAAAAGACTGGTCTTTGACAATTACCAATAGTGTCTGTCCAGTGTCTTTAATAACAAGTCCCAACTTAACTTCGTAGAAGTTGCGAGATATTAATGAAAGAAAAAACACCCTTGTCACACGAAGTTGTGTGCTTTCAGATGCTTGATTTCGAGACCTCAAACTCTCAATTCGTGGAAAACTACATATTTCTCAAAAACTACGTTACTCCAGAGGGATGTTTTATACCATCAAACTCTCACCATCCGTTAATACTTGTTACCAAGTAAGGTCTTGTGCTAATAAATACTTTGAGTTATTACCAATAGTGTCCACTGCCTTTAAATTGGTCCTAGGAGATAGCTTTCATTCGAGTGGCTGGTGTTAAGATCACTGGGTGGTACATTTTGTCTTTGGTTTAGTACATGGCCTTAGCAGTATAGAGCCCAATTTAATAAATCTAGAAATACTGCTTAACAAATTTATTTGCTAAGACTGACACTGGAACATTAGATGAAGAGCGCCCTCTCGTGGGAAAAAAGCCTCTGTTTTGATGTACATACATGCACTTCTTTCAACTTCTAATTATAACAATTTTGTTAAATGTGGTCTCCTCAGAGAAAGTTTTTAGAAATTGCATAATATATTTCATGACCATTCTTTGATTATTCCTATACACTAGGATTGGAGTTTGCGTATTTGGAGGGACCAGAGAATCTGAAGGGACTGTCGACGGGGCTGTACATCCTCATGTCGGGGGTGGGGAGCTACATATTGGCGAGGATCCTCGTACTTATTGTTAATGCATTATCGACAGGTAAATACTTGAACTATAAGAATTTGAGGCATTGCTTGGTGAGGTATCAATGGTTTGCGGTAACACCATCTTCTTGCCAGGTAGAGTTTGTTCTTGAAGAACTGTAGATACACACATGGTGTTACCGCAAACCAAATATACACTTGAATTATTGTTATAAGAATTAAAATAAGGACTTGCTTGGCAGTGTATCAAAACAAAAGAGCTCGAGTCTATGGCAAATTACTACATGTTCGCTCTAGAGTCGTGCGAACCAAAACTACATGAAAAGTTTGATATCTGACACTGTTAGGGGCGACTGGACGCGCTAGAAGTCAAAAGATCGACTGTTGCAATCGGAATGACTCTAGAGGAGGGCCTTGGTTTAAGACGTCGATCTTGTCATGAGCCGAGCCGCGCCATTGTAAATATTAAGTGTTCGCATGTCTGAAACCAACACGGATTCAGGTCTACCAAAAGTCGCTCCTAATCTATAATAATAATAATAATAATTATAGACCGTATCCGAATTGGCAGCATTGTTAAATTTTAACTCCAATTGCATTTTGTATGAATGATGGTCAACATCACTTTCGAAAACTTGAAAATAAAAATGAAAAACTGGTTTTTGTGTTTTTCTGCCCGCAGCAAGCCCGTGGTATGTGTCGGAAATAAACGACGGACACATGGAGTATTTCTATTTGATTCTGGCTGGTGTCCTGCTCTTCGATATGTTATATCTTTACCTCATATCCAGAAATTACGAATATGCTCACTGGCGTGAGCGTGCTGCACAGGAGGGAGACTACCCTGGGAACGAGGCAGTCACACCGGGCTACTCACGGGTTGCGGAAACCAGTTCAGGAAGTGATGCCGATGCCGATGCCTCACCGACACGAAACATTGAGGGCGCTCAAAAATAAAACAAAATGGCCAACTATAATGTGCAATGGGCTATATAATTGGGGACTTTTGGGACGCTAGGTGGCAGTAGAAATCAGTTTAGGAAATTTATGCCGATGCCTCACCATCACGAAACGTTGAGGGCGCCCCAAAGTGAAATTAATGGCAGACTACTAATGTGCAATGAGCTTTAATTTGGGACGCTAGGTGGCAGCAGACTACCAGGTAAATATATTGTTCTCGGTAACGTTGCATGCCCAGAACTACGTAAAAATTTTTATTTAAAAAAACAATCTAACACAATCAGCCATTTTTGTCTGTCTCTCAAACAATCAATGTAACCAAAACGAGGTTGTGGTTATAGAGCATAGACCTTTTCGCAAAAACCCATTGCGCAAGCGTCAACTGTTCAAACTTGATCGCTAGCTAGACCAGCATGCACCTCATGCCACGCCTGACGCGCGCGTATTTACGATAAGTCAATAGTAATCTCTTACTGGCTTAAGTTGACCAATCACTATCCTTGTTTGTATTTAAGTTAACAGTTTTTTGAGCACCTGTCTGGCTATGAAATAATATATTATGTTTTTCATAAAAACAAGAACCCTTACTAATTATTTCTTACGATATTTAACTATAATTTGTAAATGGTGAAAAGAATAAATAAACGTACAATTTAATTATGTTAACAAACGGAGCTATACTATTTCCCAAATGTGAAATTTATTGGTGTCCACAGAAAACTGAATAAGAAATAGGGCTATTAAAATGGCACAGGTTCGAATCCAATCATTGTTTCATTATTCCGTGAGTCTGTATGCACTTGACTTGTGATTGCGTTACTTACCAAAGTCACCCCCATCGAAAACAAGTATTACGCGACGGGCTCTGTAATATTTGCGGTTTGTGGCAAGAGAGAGCGCCCTCTTGCGTTGACAATACACGTTTATTATTGTACTTTGTGCCCCCCCCCCCCGCCCCCCCTAAGATATATTGGATGATCCAGTCGTCCAGGGTCTGTCCATGACCGCCGGGAAATCGGCTTGCATAGATTCTTGTTCAGGAAATATGTTATGCGTGCAGTGCTACTTCTACAGGTGTGCAGTGTGATGCGTGATGGGACTGAGCATTTTCTGGATAGACCAATGAGCGTGCATGATACATTTGCCCATCCCAACGCCTTTGGTTAATATAAGGCAAGGCGCTGGGGACGAGCGAAGGATATCAAGGTCCTGAACTCACAGGTCATTGAACTCTTGAGAAAACAGTGAGATCACTATCATGCGCTATAGTGCTACCGGCCCTCAATACATGTAAATCACATTTTAAACTAGTTAAATCAAACACATACAAGTCCACACGGAACTCCATTTTTCAAACATTGAATTTTGTCGAGGTCAACTCGACATAATTTATTGCAAACAAAAAAAGTTATATGTACATACATTTCATCATTGGTAAAGATATATAAAATAAATTTAAGGCACAATTATAACATACTTTTTATAGCATTATTTTGTCGGCCTCTTATAACAGAGGCGTGCAAGTATCGCGTGTTTTCAGCATTGGTCCGTGAATATGCGAGATTTTGGTTCATTCTCACTTGAAGTAATGTATGTCACCCCATACTGTATTATTAAAGGAAGTAGGGGGTTATTTTGGGAAAATTTAAGTCGATCTTTCAAGGCACTGGACACTATTGGTAGTTGCTCAAAATAATTATTTGCATAAAAACTGACTTCTTGGTAACGAGCAATGGAGAGCTGTTGATAGTACAAAACATTGTGTATACGGCTCCCTCTACGGTAACGTAATTTTTGTGAAGAAAAAAAAAATTCTCACTCAAGTAATATTTGCATTGATTTAGAGACCTCAGCTAAGGTCTCGAAATCAAGCATCTGCGAGAACAAAACTTGTGCGACAAGGGTTTTTTCTTCCATTATTCGCTCGCAACTTCGACGACCAATTGAGTTCAAGTTTTCATAGGTTTATTATTGTTTGCATGTTTCCCTTGTTAATACATCACAGATGGCAGTCAATTACGCATATTGTAACCCATCTATTAAAGAGAAGGTAAATGCCTCAAACAGCTGCTGAATAAATTTGATTCATATTTCATAATTCAAAAAACATGTCTTAAAATTGTTTCTGTTTCTGCTAGCGCTTTGTTGAGTACCTTTTGGTAGATACGTGCGCAATATAAGACTACATAAATTATTAATTGGTGGTAATAGTGTTTTGTTTGTCTGTTGGTTTGTTCTCTGCATGGATGCAAAGTATTGCATACCATGGTGTCAAATTTGAATACCCCAGTTTTTTCTATGATATAGTCATTAATTATTTAAATCAAGTACTTGCAATATTAATAAATAATTCTTGAAACTCCCTACGGTATATCACACCAAAATTGATAAAACAAAAAAACCTACACTTATCTTTCAAATCAAGCGGTTTGTGCTTGTCTATAACTTATACTTTATAATAAAAACCCGATAATACTATGTTATTACACTCCGTTGTAATACTATTACCCAAAATATAATATAGGATACCAACATATAATATAAGATATAGTTCACCAATGTTTTGTACCTTGTCGTGTATAGTTCATAGACTTATCGTATAGTGTTTCCGTAAATGCCTCAGAGGGAGCCCGACTTTTCCTATTCCATTCAGTCTAACTTTTCATCTTGAAATTCCCCCTCCCACCCAGACCAATTGCTAGAGTCATAGAAGGCAAGAAAGGTGGGTTAAAAACTAGACATTTTCCGAAAGGTATTGCTTTAATAATACGGTGGGAAAAGGTTATTTTGTTTCTATGGAAAGCCGTGCCCGATTAAGGCATCTGTGAAATTATTAGAATAAAAGAATGTATGGTACTCTAACTTGCTTGGTTGAAGTTCCCGCTTAAATTTAGAATAAAATTTTGAAGCATTTGCTTCATTGCACATTGCCCAATTTCACGGAGCGGCATAGAAAGTACATATACTGCTTATTTTCTGTGCTTAGCAGATATGAGCAGGGTACCAACTATGCAGTCTCAAAATGTACATGACGTGTGACATGAAGTAAACTATGCTATAACTCTTTTCTGCTTAGCCTAATTTTAGCTCCTATTTGAAAATCATCTCTATGATGAAATAGGCAACAATAATTCGGACACGGCTTACAAAATAAAATATGCTCATCTGGTTGGTGCGGCCATTTTGTATTTTCACTAACTGAAAATTCGGAGGTTTGAGGCGAGGTTGAAATTTTAAAACATAAAGAAAGACCATCATGTCCAGTTAATGGAAGACGTTTTAGACACTTTAGGTGGCAACAGATTTACCTAATAATAATGTGTTGTTCTTGGACATGCACGCAAGCTTTAGACTTACGTACACAATGGACATTAATTGGGCTTAGTCTGCTGCCACCTAGCGTTCAAAATATTCAAACAAAATTGGTTTACTCTACACATAAAAACAGCGGCTCAAACTTAATATCAACCTTGATAAACTTTGGTCTTAAATTTAAAATAAATGTAAATTAAAAGTGAAAAATTTAAACTTAAACTTGTGGTTAATTAATTTGGTAAAATAAAACTTAACTGAATAGCAGCACCAGATAATATATATTAATGGCATAATACATCATTGGCTTAAAAGAGTATAAAATAAACGTTAAAATTTCGTTTTCATATTTAAAAAAAAGTGAAACATCATTCAACTTATCTGTAGGACAGTATCTTTTAAACATTTTCATACGTTTTTGAGAAAAGGGTTTAAAGTTTGTTTGTGGTGTATTGTTTTGGATATTAATGCAAATTGCAAACACTGTTATAACTCCACTGAACTTGTTATGGGGTTTACAGTTCTTACGTGCTTTTAACGCTGCATACGAAAGTGTGGACCTGAAAACAGAAATGGTCCATGTACATACGACCACACAGTGTTTTACCGTGTTGAACAAAGGAATGTCCACAGAGTGTGTATGCAACACAATGCTGTGTGTTCTTATAATGTGTGTAAATCAGACTGGTATGAATGCGTTGGAAAACCATTGGGTTTGTAAGACCAGTGAAAGACAGAGCACCAGTCTAGCGGGTCCACAGTAAACGTATAATCAGACTGGTATGAATGCGTTGGAAAACCATTTTGGTATGTTAAACGAGTGAAAGACAGGGTACCAGTCTAAGGGGTCCACAGTAACCGTATAATGTCTGTAATATAATTAATGCTACCTCGGGTCGGGGGACGGGCCGCGGACAGCCCTCCGTCTACGACTCTTCCATCGCACCGAACGTAGACGGACTCTGGCGCTGTACACCCCAAACTTTGCGGATATTTTCCTGGACAGAAGCGTGAGCTCCAAAGAGCTGAGACTCATGCACATGGAGGTGAAACAGAGTCCGAAGAAGGAGTAGAGGAAGGAGAAGATCAACCCGGCGTGTAGGTTCTGCGGGAGGAAGACAAGGTCTCCAAAACCAATCGTGCTGAGGGAGATGAAACAGTAGTAGAACCCATCCAGGAAAGTCCACATTTGCATGGCGGCAAAACACCCCGCGCCAAATATGAGATAGATGAGTAGAAGCAGCAGCGCCAGCCATATCGGAATGCTCAGCATCGCGATATCGGCTTCTGAGATCCGGGCGAATTCGCCGATGGTGCTGCGTCTGTCCGCCACGCCACTGCGTTGGCGGAACCTACTCATCTTCTTCTCTTCGTCCGAATCCATGACGTCATCGTCGCTGACGACGTCATCATCGTCGACGGAATCACCCGAGTCCATTGTTTCACCACCGGCCACGTCAACACTGACGGAGTACGGCTGACGCTTCGGTGAGCACTCGGTGGAGTTTGAGCTGGACGACGCCACACCCGAATCGGTCGCGGCCCGGTCTCGGTATTCCCTGTCGTAGTCGGTATGCCGAAGTTCGTGGTCCAGATCACTAGAGTCGTTACGAGTCCTTTCCTGGATGTGGTTTGGCAAGCGACCGTTCTGCCGGACGGGCTGTGCTCGGAAGCTGACCACACCGGGCGCTGAGGTGCGCCGGTCGGTACCCCCTCTCATCACCGACGGCCGGTTCGACTCACGCCCGGTCGAGTTTCTCAGGCAATAAATTTCCTCCAATGATTTCGATTTACTTCTCGATAATACAGCGTGTGTATTCGGCATCTTATCGACCATTCCTTTCCTTCTTTTTCTCCTGCTGCTTCCAACAGCCGTCGGCCGTCCATTGTCGACACTGGCGTCTACAACATGTTCACTTTGCAAGTACTGGCCACATTTCTCACATTTCATTGAGTCAACTACTATTTCATGCACGTCCGAACCTTCCCTTGTTCCGTCTGGTGACACTATTGTTTCACTAATATCAACAGTCCTCACGGGGTTTTCCTCCTCCAAGCTCCCATCGACCACTACCGTTATTTCCTCGCAATCTACGGCAGGGTTACCGGCAATCTCCGCTGCTAGAAACTCCGTACCCTGCCTCCCGTTCATCGCAGTGTCGTCTTCTGGTGTTCTGTTTGGACAAACAGCATCCTCTTCCGGCGATAGATTCTGATACACAAACACATCATCGTCCGCTGCACTCACACTGTCGTCATAGTTTAAATCCACACCTGGTTTCGTTATTTCCCCACATTCTGAAACACTCTGATCGCCAGTACCTCCAAATGGTACCTCGGTGGTTTGAGGAGCGGTTGCTATTAAATGTGTATCTTTATCAGAACCGTGAGGTTCAGTGTCTTGATGAGCCTCATTAAAGCAGCCAGTACTCGAGCCTCCGTACTCGCTGTTCGCCTGCTGCTGTTGCTCGAGGTACAGACTCCCCAACCCGTACTTGGCGTAATCCTTGGTACCTCTCATCTCAACCTCACGATCGACTCTTGTGGTATCAGCCTCACACGACTCCTCGTCGAGTGTTGACATTGCAATGTTGATGTGAACCTCTGGAATGTTGAACCGCGTATTGACCACATCGCTAATATGAGGAGTACCTCTCCCTGAGGTTTCATTGTTCTTATCCTCAGCATCATCGTCCTCACATCTGGAATCTTTGGAGTCAGCGTCTTCCCCTTTCTTTTTCTTCCTCCTTTTGCATCGCTGACAAAAGATGTATTTCCCCTTCCGGAAGGCGATGACGGCAATTTTGGTCCAGCGGGCGAACTTATTTCCTGTGGGCAGGAGAAAGAATACGATGTAATTACGTCATTGTTGTTGTTTTTTTTTTGTTTTTTTTTTACTTTTTGAGGGGGGGGGGGGGCTGGGGGGTGTGAGCAAGGAAGTCGCCAGACACACAAGGCTTGAAGGTACCTTCAAGGTGTGGGCTTCAAATCAACTATTTTTCCAGCGGCCGTTGCCACCATAATCATGCTTGAAACAGGGTTACCCCCTTGAGTTGTCGCTAGTCAAATATTGAAACCATGAAATCATTATTGTAAATACTAACACACCAGCAGAACCTTCGTATCTTTCTTTGTAATTCTGCCTGTCAATAAATTATCAATTCACTGACCCCCTCCCCCCCCAAAAAAAAAAAAAATAAAATAAAAATAAAAATAAAAAATCTATGACCCTTCGTTTAGTACACATTCAGGAATAATTACTCAGGGGTTGCTATGGTTTCGAATCATTTTTAATAATAATAAAGATAATAACATGCATTTATTTTTTTGTAAGTTTGTTTCTGCACTGCAACTCTACGGTTCAGAACCACCCCAACTCATTTAGAGATTATCATAATACATGGTTTTACCGCAAACCTTACGACATGTACATGTATATCGTAATTCCACCATGCAAAGTTTCAACTTCTACATTTCTGCATATCAATGCACGAGATTTATTCTGCACAAAAATGATTTGTATACTTGCCTATATCGGTTATAAACAACAACATCAAAGGAATCCCAACCACTGCATAGACAATGGCGAACATTCGTCCGAGGGGTGACAATGGCGTGACATTGCCATAACCTGAAGTAAACAAAATATAAGAAAAACCATGTTAGTAATAGTATCGCATACTGTTTTTGCTGTCTCCACCTGTCAATTTTTCATTGACCACAATATCAATTTCTACCCATTTATACTCCCGGGTGAAGAGAAGCAATTATAATGAAATGTCTTTCTCAATGACACATTAGTGTCATGCCCGGGAATCGAACCGACACCCCAATGAATAAAACACAAGAACTTGAATAATGGCGCGTATTAATATGATTTTATCAATGTGCTTTGATACATCAGTGCCATGGTCATTGGGCCAATAACATTCCTGTAATATTTCTCAGCTCCCCGGGAAGTATAGAGCCCCTGGCTGCTGTTGCGCTCTTTCGTTACACCATATCAACCTCTACCCACGCAGGTACCCATTTATAGCCCCTGGGTGAAGAGAAACATGTATAGTGACGTATCTTGACCGGGATTCGAACCCACACACCGATGAATAAAACACTAGAACTATAAACCGCTCTAATCAATGGCGCCCTATTTAGTCGGGTGCACCCTTGGGAGTAGATGCCCTAATGTATTGTACAGTGTAGTGCACCCGACGCAGCGTTAAGGTTTACATGGCTATGCAATATAGCGGCCAAAAAGGCAACCGTGGCAGATGCCAGTGTAGTCACACGTTAAGTTGGTCCAATCAGTCAATATACCGATTCGGTCATTACAGCACATACTGATACTGCTCAAAATGAAGTGTTAGTCATTGACTTATTCACCGTACACCATATATTCAAAATATGAATGGTGTTTACAGAGAGGGTTATAATTTTCTAACAGTCCAGTTTCCTCACTTGGTGTATCCCATTTTCATGCAAAAGATAACCAACCGGAGATCCCTCAAAGTCAAATCTGAGAAACGTTTCTGTCAGATATGTTTCTCAGATTGTGTATTCCGTAGTATTCCGTAGTATACAAATATTGACTGCTTCGAGTGCTATGGTTAAAACTATGTCTCCCGAGGTGATCCCCGGAGCGTTTTCCCGAGGCGAAGCTGAGGGAAAATAGAACGCTCCGGGGATCACCGCGAGAGTCATAGTTTTAACCATTGCACGAGTAAAGGCAGTCAATATATGTTTTTTAGTTAACGACGTACTATAAGGAAAACCGTTCAATATAACGAAAACCGTTGATATAGTGTCCAGTGTCTTTAATAAAAAATTAAGAACACTTAAAGGCACTGTGCACGTTTGGTAATATTGTCAAAGACCAGTGTTCTCACTTGGTGTATCCCATTATATGCATAAAATAACAAGCCTGTGAAAATTTGGGCTCAATTGGTCATCGAAGTTGCGAGAAAACGATATAAAAAAACACCCTTATTGGACGAATTCGTGTGTGCTTTCAGATAGAAATAAAAGACTTTTAGCTAGAAGTCCATTATTTTAGTGAGAAATTACCTCTTTCTCAAAAATTACATTACTTCAGAGGGAGTCGTTTCCCACAATGTTTTATACTATCAAAAGCTCTTCAATGCTCGTCATAAGTTAATATTTGTTTTGAGTAATTACCCAACTTGTACCTTCCCTTTAAACACCTCCTTACCTATTGTTGATATGATGGTAAAGCTGCAGTAGTAAGAGTGAATCCACGACCACACTCGCCCTTCCTGTATCTCTAAGTAAATTGGCGGGAACCTCACAAGTTTTTGCTCCCAAATTTTAAGGAGATTCACATGGCATGTTTCGTTTCCCGAGCAAGTGTTCAACTCGGCTGACAAATTGTGCCGCAGTGACTCCATCAGGTTCCACTGCTCCACTTCTCTGGCTGCTTCCATCCACATGAAACAGAACGCTCCGATGCAGAGGTAGGATTGAATGAAGAGGAATAGACCGAAGGAAGAGGACATGACTCTCTTGATGAACCTCCAGGCGGGGTTACCGGTTGGTTTAGAGAAACTGGGCCGGCCCTGCGCCATACTGCTACGGGCCATTGAAGCCTGTCTGAGGTACAACCCCGGACCGATGGGAAGAATATTACTCGCATCCCGGAGTGGTGGCGTGGATTCCAAACTACCGGATCGGGAGTGGCTCATCTGATCGGTGCCTCCGGAGCTCCCGACGGTAGTTCGACGGGAACGAGAGCTCATGCCACTGACCGTGGAGAAACGCTTCTTCCCCGGGTGGGCCCACGGTGGGGTCTCGAGGTAGTACGAGCCGATTTCGTTCTCGTCGGCTTCGTCCGCCGCATTACGCGCATTGTGGGATTGTTGGAAAAACATGGTTGTTTTTGGGTGAACTATCCTACTCAAATCAAGTCTACTTTCCTTTTGAAAGCCCACACATTTTCAGCCGAAATATCTAACACAAATCTGATGACTTCAAATATTTATCCACGGCTTATATTCCTCTGAAAAGTTATTTGTAAAATAACTTTGACAGGCTTAAAATATTTAGTGTCTCCAAATCCGTTCGAAGTCATGTACTTCCTCACGATACTTTCTCCCTTTTTTAGGTAAAACAGGCAATTTATGAGCGTGTATTCCAATTCACTTTCTTGCAAACGTCCTCATTAGCTCTGCTCCCAATCGACAGAAGAAGTTGCAGACGAGTTTTCAAACTATCTTTTATCATTCCATTTAGCGTGTGACGTTGTTGGTCTGATAACCAAGAAATATAGATCCTTAGGTCAGCGAAATTCCATCCGATAATGAAGTCCCCCTTTAGTTGTCAATGTTTTACGCGTGTTCCCCCTCCTGAGTCAACTCGACATACTGGTTTTTTTTTTAAGTTGGTTAGTTCTCCTTAATCAAAGCTCCAGTGACGACAGCATGAATTTGATGACGTTTTGAAGGCTTATCGAAAGCGATGTCCAGACTTGTTTATTTTCCTACCTTGGGCAATAAGTTAACATGAAGATACTACCTCCTTGTTGAATACAATGTCGATTTAGTGCGATGGCGATTTCGCTTCGTCATTCCCTGGTTATAGTTTCCAAGTATCTCGTCGCGTTCTCGTTGAAAGGGTCTTGAAGAATGCTCGACTAGTTCCCAATAAGTTTGCCGACTATATTACAGTATATCCCACATGATGAGTGTGCCTTTGTCCATGTTGGGCTCCCGTATGTTTTCTCCTCTTGCTCAATGATGTTCCCCCAAGACGTCAGCCAAACAAGTTATACAACATTACGTTGTGTTTATAGTTTGTACGAACTCCGATGACGAGCGAAGTTGATGCTCTTCTATAACCAGACCAATGCGACCAATTATTGGCGGGTTTACGAAACACAGTTTTCGCTGAATGTCACCGACGAGAGTTGCATTATTACGCTATGAATATAAGTTTTTCAGACTTGGTTTATGATGATGTTAGATTGTTCCATGTACTGTGGATGTATCAGTTGCCAACAACCAGTCGTTCGTTTCGTCAATGGCGAACCTACATGAAAGAAAAATAAGAAACGCCGATCAATAATGCTCGTTTTAATCCGCCCATACAAGCAAAATGCTCAACACAAAGAAGTGAGCGTGGGGCCTGGGTGTTTATTATTATTCATGTACTTTGGTCACAGTACGAGGACGGAAGGCGAGCGGCCATCTTGGGTTTTTAAAACCCATTCAAGTGTAAACAAGTTGAGGTGGCCGAAACGAGGCTGAATTGGGTAGTCTGGCCCCTCTAGTCACGTAAGAGTGAGTTACTCTTACTGGGGTATAAATGGGATAAGAAGACAAGGACAGAAGGAACTTTTACACATGCTTTGAGTACGAAGTACCAGACTGGAATGTTGCCCGTGGAACCCTGGGTGTGTGGGAAGGGTTAGGGAGGGGAGAGGGAGGGGGAGGGGGGACAAGTGCCCCCAAAAAGTGAAATATAATGTGTTCCGAATTGTGTTCGTTTATGTGTCAGATGTGAACTGTTTGTTTCCCCAAATGTTACATTAATGTCCTTGTCCAAAATATGAATTGTATTGTGTCCGAAAATGTGAAATTAATCGTGCCCCAAAAGGTGAAATGATCGTGTCACAAAGCTTGAAATTTATTGTGTCCCGAAATGTGATTTTTTTTAACGTGAAATTGAGATATCAAATGTTTATGTTTTTGTGTCTTAAGGTATAAATGTTTAGGTCCCAAAGTATGACATTTATTGTGTCCAATATTATTAAATTGATTGTGTCTCAAACTGTGAATGTTATTTTGTCCCAAAATATGAATTGCTATTGTGTCAAAAATGTGAAAAATAATGAAGTGTGTCCCAAAGGTCAAAATAACGAGGCACAGAAACCACAGAAGAAGTTATAAACTGCAAGGATGTGTAATAGTTTCGAACGCTTCGAATTACCGACGTCATTATGGTACGGGGCATAGTTACAACCAATGAAGAACACAAATATTTGTAAGGTTATTAAAATGTGTGTTGAATTGCAACTGCATCTAGCTATTGATGATTTTTAGTGGGTAGGCCTATACTTATTTCAAAACAATAGTTCTTGCAGAAAAAACTGAGGGAGTTCATAATGTTCATATTTTTTTAACGTGGCGTTTATATAATCAAATAAATTAATAATAATAATGTTGAACTAGGGCGCCATGTCTGTCAATAATGACACTCCTTGGGCGAAAAGCAAGAACTCTGCTATAATTGAAGTTTGAATTGAGTATAATCAGTTTTACACAAACCAACTTCAGTCTCTAATTGGGATTCCAGACGAATTTTTCATTGAAAGCAAAACAAACAAAAAACAACAAAAAAGGCAAATAAAAGGAAATTTCTTATAAGAGATGCATGAGTAACCTGTCAATGTCCATTATTTTTGTTTGTATCTTGCAAAGAGAACTTTCTTCGAGATGGGTTCAGGGCCTTAGCGTTAACCGCTATACAACAACAGCTTGGGATGATGATTGGCTCATCGACGACTGTTGCATTTTGCCAATCAACTCTAACTCAAATAGTATTTAAATAAGAACTTTTCAATTTCAACACTTTGCGCTCACTTATTTTATTCTCTTTTTGCCCGGTGCATTGTCTTCGGGTGTATACGATTTAAAAAAAAATTAAAAAAAAAAAAAACTCGTTCGAATAAGGGCAGTAAAAAAATGTAATGAGGCAAGGTTTGGACATACATCAGCCGTCGTACTCGATCGATTACACTTTTGAGTTTACCTTATGAATGATTGAGGGCGTTAGACAAAGAGATTAAGAATTACCCCCTCAAGTGATCGATATATCGCCATGGTGTGGCTACATCTAATGTCGGCTTGTTACACATCGCCCACACTACGGTGTTATTTGAACGGGGTCGATGGTAAAGTCATCGGTTTCGCTTGGTGGTCGATAAATTCAAGATGGCGGTGTTTACTGTTTTAGTCCAGTTGAGTCATTTGAGTTGGACCCAGTCGTATCTTAATTTAATAAAACAATGCATTTATATCGCGCTCTATACACAGTGCCTCACCGTCAACAACATAATTAAATACAAAGAAAATGCATGAAAACAAACATTATCATAAGCTGTGAAATATGTGAGTTTTGAGTTGGCGCTTGAAGGTCGCACGCAGTAGACGCTGCTTTCCTAATAAGCCTTTATGAGATATGGCGGACAGCTACAACACTTTTAGGTTTGGGTAAATTTGTGGGTATACACCCAAACCAAACGGTACATTCGTATCACGTCAGCCATACCTCAAAAAGGCTTATAGACTGAGCATATGTTGTTAATTAGTATCACATTTTCAACAACATAAGTGATTTTCAAGGTCATAAATTACATTAAACTAAAATAATGGACAAAACAAAATCTCCCTGCGTAAAACTCCTAAGGTTGGGACCACGATGGTCCCGTTAAGTTTAAAATTAATTAATAGTGATGCGAGACTTGCACAGTCTATGGTACACGGTTGTTCCACAATCTTGGGGCAACAACATGAACTGTCTCTAGTCTTCTTCTGACTAACAGCGGGTTTACACAGTGGCCATCATTCAAAAACATAATAATAGTAGCAACATGCAATTTGTTGTAATGTTCCTACGCTCAAATGTTGCACATTAGTTCAAATTGAGGATAAAAATCCAACTAAATTTGTAAATATACGGTAAATGAGTCTTGCGTATAATACTCTCTAAATGTAAAAAAGTGAAACACACCACTCTTTACATTTCGAGCTGTCTCTCATATGGCTCTTCAAAAAGAGTGGTGGTTAGTTCACTCTTTTTGAGGGGTTTCAGTCAAGGACAGAGTAAAAAATCACTCAAAAAGATGCAAACTTCAATCTCAAAGAGTGGAAGACCACTCGAAAAAGAGTTGTCCTTCATATGGCTCTTCAAAGAGTGCCTTTTCACTCTTTTAGTAATAGGTTGTCTAAGTCTCGCATCGCGGGAACCCGACCAATCAAAATTGGTGTTGCGGATTTCGAGGTAAAAATAATATGGAAGACTCGTTATTAGAGCTTTCTTGATGTTCCATCCACATAATGAAACATTTAAATAATGTCTTACTCTTGCCCTTCAATTTTATTGTGGACAAAGTTTACAAAAACATAGCCGTGTAAATCTAATACTGATAGACGAAAACAAGAAAGATTGGTAGCACCTTGGTGTATCTCAACATTATGCATAAAATAACAAAGCTGTGAAAATTTGAGCTCAATCGGTCGTCGAGGATGCGAGAAAATACTGAAAGAAAAAACTGCTGACTCGAGAAATCATGGTGCATTTTTTTTGTTATGCTTACGCACATTCTTATCCGACATTTAACACAAAAATGTGCTTACCGGTAAACAGCTTTATGAAATCGGGCCCAGGTCGTCGTCTTATTTTTTGATTTTTATTTTTTAATGTAATTATTTGCCCTGTTTGTACCCCTCTAAAATCATTTCAGTTATTGTAATTGAAGTTCAATTGACAAGGAAGGGTATACACCTGCATGCACCATGTGAATTGTTATGTTAATCCAGTCTAGGAAACATCTGTAGTCACGTCGATGACAATTGACTAAAACTAATTATGTGGAACAAATTATAACAGAAGACTGCGGTAACTCAATGGACAGATACATCATGTCAACAACGGGCAGGGTTTTTATTGGCGCTAGATTTTTTTCTTGTTTTTTTATCAACCATTGTATTCGTTTAATATTTGCGTCATGGCGCACGTGAACTTAATTTTAAATAGATTGAAAAAATAACATTTACTCTTTTAAAGGAACATTGCAGAATTGGAGAGAAAACAAATCGTGAAGATCACAGATTTGCATAAAACATATATGGTCTAAGAAAAGTAATGATATAATTGAAAAAAAACCTTGAAATATGTCTGTCTGAAAGGTCGTATTTGATGAGAAATAAATGAAACTAATTGCTTGGAGTTTATCGCTCAGTGAGCGTTGTATTAATTTACGGTTTTGCTTTGTCATGCAAAATGTGTAATCAGTTTGTCACTATTTTTCTCGTGACTCAGATGGCCGATCGATCTCAAACTTCTACATGTCTGCAGTTTATGTGTTTGGTGGAATACATAAAGTGCTTACAATGCCAGTAACTGTTTATGTAATGTTCATTTAAAACTGTTCAATAAAACAAATTGTAAACTGCATTGCGTGTCCATTGCGTGTTTCCTTCCATTGATGTCCATGCAAAAAGAATAGTCCCCACTTACGAATACACAATCTGAGAAACGTAACTAACAGTAAATTGGGGGGAGGGGTCTCGTGCATGAACTTTCTTTCGGGTTTGTTTCAACAATTCATAACAATATTAGTAGACAACCGTGGAACAATGTTGTTCTGTCGCAAGTGAAATATTTTTCACAACTTAATCATAGTATTAATTCCAATGTGCTTAATTTATTTCATAAGGAATACAAAAGATGATCAAATAAATTTGTTGAGTATGTGTTGAATGTTTTGAAATATTCGAAAAGACTGGCAACAAATACATTTTACTTGGGTTGTTTAATACCTTTAGGAAAGGTTGTATATTTACACACAACGAGGCAGGGTATACTTTTGGTATCCTCGCTTGGTGCACACAGCGTGCATAAAATAGCAAACCTGTGAAAGTTCAGGCTCACTTTGTCTTCGAAGTTGCATGAAAATAATGACAGAAAAAATACGTGTTGTCTAGAACTGCGTTCTTTTCGGATGGCTTCATGTCTGAAGCCTTTCTCAAATGTAATTTTTAATACGCAACACCTTTGTTGCGTAGAAATGTATGCTTTCAGATACCTGCTGAGAAAGGCTTCATGCCTGAAGACATTTAAAGGATGTGGACACTATTGGTAATTACTCAAAATAATTATTAGCACAAAACCTTATTTGGTGACTAGTATAATGTATAAAACATCGTGAGAAATGGTTCCCTCTGAAGTGACATAGTTTTCAAGAAAGAAGCAGTTTTCCAGGAATTTGACTTCGATACCTCAGGTTTAGAATATTGAGGTCTCGAAATCAACCATCTAAACGCACACAACTTTGTGTGACAAGGGTGGTTTTTTTTTTCTTTCGTTATTATCTCGCAACTCCGATGACCAATCAAGCTCAAATTTTCACAGGTTTGTTATTTTATGCATATGTTGAGATTCACCAAGTGAGAAGACTGGTCTTTGACAATTACCAATAGTATCCAGTGTCTTTAACCAAACTTGTGCAATATTTGTTTACCTCTTTCTCTAGAACTGTATTGCTTCAAATGGGGGTCGTTTCTAACAATTAACAGCTCTCCTGTGCTCTATACCGAGTACGTTTTTATGGTAATTAATATTTTTTAGTAATTACCAAAACCTATTCGAATTTCAAATAGCTATTCCTAAAGTTTGGAGTGGTTGCAAACTATCAAAGGGAGCCGTTTCTCACAATGTTTTATGTTATCCAACAGCCCCCATTACTCATTACCAAATAAGTTTTTACGCTAACAATTATTTTAAGTTCTTACCAATATAGTGTTCAGTGCCTTTAAACGAATCTGCCACAAGTATTGTGTTTTAAAAAAAAATATGTGATTTTCACACTTTGTTTTAACACGTGTTTTACCGCAACATCACACAATCACAATGCGAGTTAAAGCACGATCAATTGAATTTTTGCATTGCACCTAAAGGTGTGTTACTGATGTGAAGAGCTTCCGTTTAACATTGAACAGCCGTTCATCCGTTCATCGGGAAAGTTGGATGTAGTCATTGCAACTATAAAGTAAATTCATATTTTCAATTTTGTTTAGAAGTTGCATGCAGTCTGATGTATTGAGTTTGAGTTTGGTAATTTTCATATTTTAATAACAAGGTGTCAGAACTTGGCTTTAAAGAAAAAACGCTCAATAAGATTAGGTTAAATAGGGTGCGTTCGTTTAGCTTCCCTGGGTCGACCCTGGTGTGTGTGGCGGATTTTTTTCCCAGGACAAGTGTGTGCAGATAATTACCCACGTTCGTCCTGGTAAAAAAAAAACCGCCACGCACCAGGGTCGACCCAGGGAAGCTTAACGAACGTACCCATAGATGCAGTATACCCTCTGCTAAAACATAGGATTCGAACTGCCTCTGTAGCTACCGGGCAACCTCGGTAGTCTAGTTGGTAAGACACTGCTCTAGAGTTGCAGAGGTCGTGGGTTCGAATCCCACCGAGTAATACGCCTGTGACAGAGCTGACATAAGTACTGAGTATGCTTACATCGGTAAAGTTAAGATAGATGTGTTGACGTCACTTTTTGTTGTGTACACAAATCAACGAAACTATACATTTTTTAACTTATTTTTTAAGGGTTAGAGCCGTTGGTGGTCTATGACAGGGGCGACAATCCGTCTTGAAAGATTGGGGGACATAACGTTAACGGCGTAGGGTTTGTGCCCGATTAAGGTCCCGGGGAAATTTTGCATTTTAGATGGACACAGGGTTTCGTCTTACACAATGCAAAACTTGGGCTTCATGATAAAGGTGTTTAAAAAGATGGGGGACATTTGATATTGTGTCTCCCACCCTCAAACAGATGGGGGACGTGTCTCCCGCCCCCCCCCCCCCCCCTCCTGTTGAACTCCATTGGTCTGTGGGGTAGTGGGTGTTCCGGCAGCTGTGATATATTGAAATTGTACAATAATTCTAAATATAAATTAATTAATTGACTTCAAGACCTTGGTTCTAATCCCCAATTTCCCTTTAAAAAGTACGCTCGAACACGCGTCACTAAATTGCATAGTTTATGCAAACTAGCAGGTGCTAGCACCCTGGGAGTAATTATATGTCAATTAGGATAGGTGAATATTTACACACTTATAAAATATACAAATTGCAGGAAGCACGTATGATGCTAATTAATGATAAACCGTATTAACAAAAAGGATTGTACATCACCTTAAAAGGTGATGTCAAAATTCACTTCGCATATTAAGTATGAACAGGGCTTAAAAGAACACGCTGCATTGGATCGGTCGAGTTGGTCATTGAAAAGCGTTTGTAACCATTTATTATAAAATACATACGGATAGAAAGATGTTGTAAACGTAGAATACAACGATCCGCACAAACATGCCTGAAAATTGCACGGTTTTCCTTTTATTTACTTCGTCGACTAATACGGTCGGCCGTTGTGGCTCCCATTAATGGCCGGCCATGTTAGTTCGCAAAGTACTGGGAAAACCACTCAATTTCGAGGCACCGTTGTTCTTGTATTACCTTGTCTTAAAAGAACTTCCTTGTGGGGCCCTAGTTGAACAACGAATTCCCTTGTGGTTTCTTCCTCTGTGTGCAATACCTTACAAGGGCACTCCCATAAGTTCTACCACACACAACCTTAAGGAGCAGGTTTGTGGTCCTACTATTGTTGCTCTATTGTTAGAACTCCCTTATGGGGTTCAGTTAAAACAAAGAATTCCCTTGTGGGTGCATTGTTCCATCGTGTATGTAAAAGACCTTCCAAGGGCAATCCCATAAGCTCTAGCACACACAAGATTAAAGAGCGAGTTTTGTTGCTCCACGAGTCTTTTTTCATAAGCATTTCCATGTACGGCCAAGGTTGAACAATGACCTATCTTGTGAGGTCCATTGTTCGATTGTTTTAAGACTCCACAAGGGCACCCATGTAAACCTTGTGTTCGATGGCCAAAGTACCTGTACTCAAATAACTACTCGGCAATCTAAGTTGCCTACTCGGCAGTACTTCACATTAGCACACTCGATTGAGATGTACTTCAGAATAACTACGAACAATGACCTATCTTGTGAGGTCCATTGTTCGATTGTTTTAAGACCCCACAAGGGCACCCATGTAAACCTTGTGTTCGATGGCCAAAGTACCTGTACTCAAATAACTACTCGGCAATCTAAGTTGCCTACTCGGCAGTACTTCACATTAGCACACTCGATTGAGATGTACTTCAGAATAACTACGGGTGTTATCTTGATATGCCAAACTGACCGAAATGACGCGATGCACTTAATTCCATTACAGTTACCTACAACACTTGTTATATATAACTCCTCAAGCAACGGTTTTGGTGGTGTCTCGAAAAAATAAACCCGAAGTTAAATGTTGGCGGGGGGGGGATTAATGTTCGTACCCCCCCCCCCCCCCCCCACCAACAAAAACAGATTCACAGGAAATACACAGAAAATAGTAAACTAGTAAAATAAAAAAATAAAAAAATAAAAAATAGAACAATTTAAAAACAGTTTTGTATGCCCTACTTTAAATATTTATGGTTGACCTGTACGACATTTTAAGAATAATATTGTGTGATATTTCAACCAACCTTATTTAATTGAATTTAATTGAATTGAATTGAACACTCACCTAAAGTATAATTCCCCAGTGGTATAATGTGCTTCAAAACCCCTCAATCGTGGTATGACAATGGATACAATATAGAAAGTAATTATACCCACTGCGGCCCAGTCAAAATGTATTGGTTTCCATAGTATAACAAACTGCCATGTGCAAACAATGGAGGAAATTATTGATGCTGAAAATAATGGTCTACTCACCGTAAAGTGGTTTTCATTTCATTAGAACAAGTCTCCTTTTTCCATGCTTCGGGTTTGAGTCGGGTGTGGAAGTCTTAATGATAAATCCCATAGCAGACGATTGTAAGTTTTGGCGGACACTCGTAATGCACATTTTGTGTCACTGCTATCCGTGTAGCCACAGTTAGTACGAAAACTATACTATATACATCAATGATTATAGCTGAGCTGTGTGTGACAATGGGGTCCGGCAACAAAATGCTGGTTTTATGCAAATGAATTACAACGAATCTAATACAGAAGTTTACACTGGTAATACTACAAAAATGCGGGTATGTTTTTCTTGCTCACGATTCAAATCCCACATACATTGGTGGTCTTACGTCTGTCTTAGTCATTGTGTGTAATAATACAACACGATGGATGTTTTTATGGGGTTTTTTTGGTCTGACCTCAATTTGGATGTTAAAGGAACACGTTGCCTTGGATCGGTCGAGTTGGTCTTTGAAAAGCGTTTGTTATAATATGCATATGAGTAGAAAGATGCTGTAAAAGTAGAATACAATAACCCACACAAACATGCCTCGAAATTGCACGGTTTTCCTTTTACCTCGTCGGCTAACACGGTCGGCCATTTATGGGAGTCAAATTTTTGACTCCCATAAATGGCCGACCGTGTTAGTTCGCACAGTAAAAGGAAAGCCACGCAATTTCGAGGCAAACTTGTGTGGATTATTGTGTTCTACTTTTAAATTATCTTTCCAACCATATGCATTTTATAACAAACGGTTACAAACGCTTTTTTATAGACCAACTCGTCCGATCCAAGGCAACGTGTTCCTTTAATCAGTCATGAATTCGCGTTCAACTTTCAGGGACCTTTTTTCTTTCTTTTTTTCAAAATAAAAGTCAACATCATAATGTAAAGGCCAAAACAAATTGGAAAAAATACAGGTGTTCTGATGTATTTGTGGGCTTTATTCTAAACTCTCTTTGATGAATCGATGGTATATGTCAATAGTAATGCCAATGTTGGGATTATGTGCTTAGTGTCTATATGGTAGCCTTATCTGACTGTTGTTTTCATGCTGGCACCCAGGCTTTCTCTTAAAGGCAGTGTACACTATTGGTAATTACTCAAAAGTAATTATTAGCATAAATCCTAACTTAACGAGTAAGATCGAAGTTGGTAGTATAAAACATTGTGAGAAATAGCTCCCTCTGAAGTGGAGTAGTTTTCGAGAAAGAAGTAACTTTCCACGAATTTGATTTCGAGACCTCAGTGAACTTGAAGTCTCGAAATCAAGCATCTGAAAGCACACAACTCCGTGTGACAAGTGTTTCTTTCATTATTATCTCGCATGACCGATTGAGCTCAAATTTTCACAGGTTTTTTATTTTATGCTTATATGTTGAGATACAGCAAGTGAGAAGTCTGGTCTTTGACAATTACCAATAGTGTCCAGTGTCTTTAAACAGATACCCCACCACTGAGAAATCCCCTGCAGTTTGGGGGATTGTTCGCGATGAAAACATGTACTTCAAGGTTGTCATTGAAGATCAAATTTTGAAACTGTTCATTGCATACATGGTTCCGCTAGGTACAGTATTTCTTTGATAAAAAAACATACCCTGTACGATCTCTTCGATCTTCTAGTACTTGCTTGTTAATCATCGGGAGATATAATTTTCGCATGCTGGACCCACTCTCTGCAATGACTTGAATATACCACTTCAAATTCGTAATAATTCTAGTTTAAGGATGATCTTAAATATATAGATATCAGTTTTCTAACAGCTGCAGTACAGGTCTGCCACCAGTAGCTTCCCAACCCTTGACTTTCTGAATCGCAACAAACCGTACTGAATAAAAGTTCATTGAGTTTTAATGATGTTATTTTTTCGGTCAATGAAAGGACGATGTTAGATAGAAATACCCGCACATTCCTTCAAACCTTTTTGACCCAGTCCGTCTTCCCATTTTCAATTCAACTCAGTTAAATTGTGAAATATATTGTTTGTACATACAGTTTACTAAAGATGGAACTGGTATTAATTAGGGCATGTGGCAAGGTCAGGGAGGTATCCCTTTTCTGTATTCTTGGGCTCTCAAATCTGTCTGCAATAGAATATTTTTTGAGGGTCTACAAAATATTTGTAAGGCCTATGCTTTGTTTTCTTTAGGTTGAGGTTCCCCCCCCCCCTCCCTGTCTGAAGTGTCATAATTCACTCATTCGAATGTTCAAAGCATATTGACCTTGTGACCTTGTGGTGTCATAGGTCATATTGGCTTTCCGGTGTTTACCGTCTTTCCCAAACCATGAAAGGGCTACACGGAGTGTCCCGTGACCGTCCACTGCAAACGGAATGTTGTTTGCGTTTCACCAGGAAATTCTGAGTAATCTGACACAAAAAAACATTGTATAAACGAGAAGATCTGATTTATTAATTGCATTCACTATTGCATTCGGTAAAAGAAATGTAAACAAAATACACAACATCATAAATAACGACGACAATTGAAATACAGTTGTTTTTTTAACATTAACTCTATGTTAATGGTGTCCAGTAAAAACCAGTAAGGAGTTTTCACCGTGTTTTTATGTATAATATTTTTCCAAGAAGTGCCGCTACCAGCAACTTTCGTCTCAATAACGACGAGTTATCTGTCATAATGCTCTAAAATTTAACTATATGTGTCAAACTTTCTCGACAATTTCATACTGCATAAGATCTCAACCAGATTACATGACTTTCAAAAAACAATTCCCGACTCACATAACAAATTTAGCCAACATTTTTTACAGATTTGTTTTTTCTTATTGATCACACGAAACATGGACACTGTCTGCGATTTACATTTCTGCCACCAATCCTTGAAAGGTACTGGACACGTTTAGCAATTACTCAAAGTATAAGCTTTAAAATCATTCATTGGTAGCGAGCAACAGGGAGCCGTTGATTAGTATGAAGCAGTGGGTAGTAACGGCTCCCTCTGAGGTAACGTAGTTGTTAAAGGCAGTGGACACTATTGGTGATTACTCAAAATAATTATTAGCATAAAACCTTTCTTGGTGACGAGTAATGGGGAGAGGTTGATGGTATAAAACATTGTGAGAAACGGCTCCATCTGAAGTGCCATAGTTTTCGAGAAAGAAGTAATTTTCCACGAATTTGATTTCGATACCTCAGATTTAGAACTTGAGGTCTCGAAATCAACCATCTAAACACACACAACTTCGTGTGACAAGGGTGTTTTCTTCTTTCATTATTATCTCGCAACTTTGATGATCGATTGAGCTCAAATTTTCACAGTTTAGTTATTTTATGCATAGTTTGTGAAGGCTAGTCTTTAACAATTACCAATAGTGTCCTCTGCCTTTAAGAAAGAGGTACATGTATTTTTTCTTAAATATTTAAATCTGAGAAGGCTTCGGACCTGGAGCCCTTTCTAATGCATCTAAAAGCACACACTCTTGTGCAACAATGAGGTATTTTTTCTTTAATACTTTCTTCTAATAACCATTTGAGTTCAAAATGTTACAGGTTTGTTATTGTATGTACATCTTGGTATACCCAAAGTGAGAATACTAGTCTTGTGACAACTACCAAGTGCCCACAGAGCCTTTCAGGCCCAAATTTTCACAGCTTTGTTATTTCATGTGTGGTTGATCACACAAAACAAAAACACTGTCTGATGATTTGTATTCCAATCCTTTACGTATGATATTTGGTGCGAACTCCAAGCTGTAAAACCAGGTCCCTTTTTGTTTTATGCAAAGGTGTGTGTATGACACGATTTCCAACAATAGAGATTAATTTCAATTGACCTACTTTCATCTATGAACATTATTAAAGATGCATCTCCATTCAATCAGAATATTTTAAGATGCTAGACTTGTGGGCGATTTTCTCGCGAGACTGCTGGCCCCCGCGAGACTACTGCTCTCGCACTGTGGTCTTCTAATCAAAAGTTTTGGAGTGTCGCGGCAGTCAATACATTACAAAAAGGATACCACGTGACGAGTGCTCCACTAATCAAATGACAAGGATGGTGTATGGGAAAATCTACTGTCTATTTAGTGAAACCTGCTTCTAAACAATTTTGTGCTCTATCATTGATTCAATAGTTAGTTTAAACGACAGAAATTGTTATTATACAACAAATCTTTATAGGATTAGCATCTTACGACTAGGCCTATTGTTTGCACATTGGTTCTCCAGTACAAATTGTACATTGATGATACAAACGTGTGATTTAATTTGCATGATATTTGAATGTAGTACCATTGCAGGTGAGAAGATAGAATAACAAGCAATTTCTATTTTTTTCAAAATGGCTGCGAAAGATTGATACTTTATCGTATAACTATTTGTGCTCGATGTGGGGGCAGGGAGGTACCTAGTGTAACAGTATGTAAATGGTTAATGCGTTGGTTAATCTATTGACTTAAACGCAGTGGACACTATTGGTAATTACTCAAAATAATTATCAGCATAAAACCTCACTTAGTAACGAGTAATGGGGAGAGGTTGATGGCATAATACACTGTGAGAAACGGCTCCCTCTGAAGTGACGTAGTTTTCGAGAAAGAAGTAATTTTCCACGAATTTGATTTCGAGACCTCGGATTTAGAATTTGAGGTCTCGAAATCAAGCATCTGAAAGCACACAACTTAGTGTGACAAGGGCGTTTTTTATTTCATTATTATCTCGCAACTCCGAAGACCGATCGAGTTCAAATTTTATGCATATGTTATTTTATGCATATGTTGAAATACACCAAGCTAGAAGACTTGTCTTTGACAATTACCAATAGTGTCCACTGCCTTTAATTAATAACTGTGTCTTGTACCCAGAAGTACACGAATGAAAACTAATGTATTGTATTTGGACGCGCATGCTGTAGGCCACACCTATCTAAACAATATTCAACTGGTTTGGGTGAAATGGTGCTATTAGTTAACTATTGTTCTGATCAATACTGGCCTTAATCCCAGATAATCCATTTTTGTCGCATTCAAACCTTTTTAATCAATCAAATTAATGTTTTTTCCTTTCCCATTTTCGGCGACAGTTGTTTTAAATTAACGATCTCTCATAGCTAGTGTCAAGTCTTTCTGGGCAATCCGACAACTGTTCCATTCTACGAGGATTCCTTTGCTTGCGTCGGCCGTCCTTTTGGAGTTGCCGGCCCAACTCGATACACTGTGTGCACGCCCCGAATTGTTCTGAGACGTGAAGAGCCGTCGGGTCTAGTGGTTCATCCTCATCGCCCTCTTCGTTGTTGGGATGCTTGCTTAGGGTTGACATGGAAACATCGTTTGGCGCAATTTCAGTGTTGTTGTTGTTGTCGTTGCCTGGCATCGGACGATACCAGAGATCACATGACACTGACCGGAAGCCCAAGCCGAAATCTGACGTCACAATGTCGTCAGCACTTGAGAGAGCAGACAACCCACTGCCTTTGCTTTGACCGTTGAGGAACCCTAACCCCGGACAGAACCGGTATCCACTCTTCGCAGTGAGATTCTGCACACATTCCAGGACACTCTTGCGCCAGACTGTTGAATCGCCACCAGCAGACAGTGCCTCTACCGCCCCCAACGTCCTGTTCGCGGCCTGAAACATGACCATACCTTCTGGGGATACCAAGATTCTCGCGGGATGACATGGAGAGATTGTTGCAATTTTGACCTCTCCGTTTGCTATACCTGGATAAAGGGTCCCCTCCCGTCTGGTGACCTCAAGATACTCCTGTCCCTCAGCAGCCAGAGGGCGGTATGCCAGGTCGGGGAAGATGCAATCTACGATCTCCTTGACGAAAGCGACACCAACGTTGGGGGTAAATTTATGCGATACTGGTGGCACAGGGAAAAAGCGACTTGAAAAATAGCCACTTCTTTGATCAGTTTGTCCTGAGTGGTGTCTGTTCCTGTGAGGAACCGGTTCCGGTTCTTCTATCGCAAACCCGTTTCTGTGAACAGCCGGTTGGGGCATGGTCAAATGGGAGACTTTGGGTGTGGCTAAATTCAACGGGTAGTTAGAACTGTCTTGTATGCCTTGATTCTGCACCCCAGAGCTGTGCTGCTTGTTTGCGTCACCGGTCTCGTGTTGAGATGTAAAATCATAATAGATTTGTTGGCGCGCATTTGGTGGGTCACTCCTTGTCACTAAGTCTAACGGGCCGTGATTGGTCGGTTGTTGGTAAAGTGCGCTGACCTCATTATGACCCCGGAAACCATTGGTTGCCTCTTGTTGTTGCTGGTGGTTTACCGTAGTAGTCTTGACCTCCGGTCTTGCTCCACGGGCACCGCGGCCGCGACTGCGCCCTCTACCGCGCGGTTTGCCGTTAGCTCGCCCGGCTGTTCCCACTCCTCGGGAGCGAACTAAACCGGCTTTCAGTAAGTTCATGTGCAGGTGATTGTACATCACTGTCCCCTCCCCACACTCTCGGATCAGCTGCCTGAATTTTTTCATTACAATTGAATTGTCTCGCACATCAATGTTGCTATAAATATTGCACCTTCAATCGATTTAAAAACAGTTGCAGGAAACAGACTTGATTCATGTTTCTCTAATTTGCAGGTCCCACATTTTGCTTTTGAGTGTGGAGTCCAATATATTGCAGACTGGGCTAGATGGACCGCACGACGTGCTGCCCTCTGTCGTCCATCTTTTGATTATCACACGCATAAATCTGAAATGAACAAGAAAACTAATTATCACTGACATTTAAAAACGAAACTGCAATTTTCTTGACCCAAAATCCAACTTTTCCTCCTTCTTTTTCATCCCATTCTGAGATTTTTGGTCATTATAGAAGCTTCTCCTATATATAGACTCTTTCGGTCTGAAATTCGAAAACATGAATTCAATTGGTCGTCGAAGTTGCGAGAGAATAATGGAAGAAAGTTGTGTGCTTTCAGATGCTTGATTTCGAGACCTCATCAGCTGGTATGACTTCTTTCGCAAAAAACTACGTAACTTCAGAGGGAACCGTTTCTCACAATGTTGTATTCTGTCAACAACTCGCCATTGCTCATTTCCTAGTAAGCTTTTGTGCTAACAATTATTTTGAGCAATTACCAATAGTGTCTACTGCCTTTAAGTAAATAAAAGTCTAAATAAAAATCAGTAAACAAAATGGTGGAACAAAATGAAAACAATATGAAAACTTTCTTATCCAAATTATTTACAATCTCGACCGTCAGTGACCATCGCTCTGTGTTTAAGACATAGACATAATCTTATTTGATGTTACAGCAATAATAACATCAACATTTTTCTCACAGTGTGTGAGTATAGTCACATCACGTGACCGAATTCTTACCCTCGCAACTATTTTTCCCCTCATCTAAAAATAGTCGGCGCATTATTTAGTCCAGGGCTAATATTTGGAATATCTCAATGGCTAGAAATAGCTCACATTATTTCGTTGGGCAGATGATATATATATATTTTTTTCTTCAGAAATACTTATCCGAAAACATTTTTATGTCTGTGCTAGATGTTTATCATCTTAAACTTGTATTGAAAATAATTGGGAAACCAAAATCTTTTGAACAATGACGCTATTTGAAAATTATAAATGCAATGTTGATTAATTTAGTTTTATCAATTAAAATTAATGTTAATTTTATTAAACGAAGAAATTAGGAAAATTATCATTTATTTGTGAATATTACTACCCATGTATTGATTTACCAATTTGTGTTTAGCGAGGTCCGATTACACACAACACACAATAATGGGTGTTTTTATAGATGATTATCTGAATTTGCAAAAGCACTTTTATTTGAATTGCGGTACTATTAGCCATGTATTTTGTCTAATTTTCTAATTAACAAAATAATAATATGATGCACATTTTGGAAGTCCGGCTCTCATTTGTAGTATTTTCTTGCGTTCGCAATTTTGTGTCGCCGTTGAAAGCAATTTATTATTGTATCTGTTTGTGGTAATATCGATTTTGAAAATTGTCACACCATCATCGAAATGATTAATTAATAATTAGAATTTAAATGGTTGACTTCGAATAATACATTTCACTTTCAATAGCGAAAAAAAGTACGGTTTAATTTGTCATACTTATCCGAATAATAATCAAAATGGTCCAAAACCATACAATAATTGCACTTAAGATTTACACAAAACATTTTTATGGTAAATATTAATTATGAAATAATTAAGCTTTAAATTTACCTTTTCCGAAGTCAAAGTTGTCTCTCTGCCGATGGGCTCTCTCGAAGAGTGACGAGGGCTGTTTTTACCTAACAACCGCCAAGCCACCGTAAAGTTGCACCGTCCAAAACTTCTTCAGTACCCCCTAAGGACCAACGAAACACCTCACTGCAAGAAATCAAAAATCTTCCTTCAACATCAGAATGCCAACCCAGCCGTTCATCTGAAAACTCCACAACCAAATGAAGCCTTTATATTTTTCTGTTCATCTATGTATTTAATTTTCGAGTATGATGATGAAGGTTGATATGTATAATCATAATAATAATATTCCATACCGGCATGATAGGATAGCCAAATAAAGACAAACTGTCTTTAGGTTTGGTTGACGGGAGGCATTCTCGATTTTGCGCAGCGGGGATGAACTCCGGAGGCCATACGCGTAGAAAAAGTCGCGTGCGAGAAATTCCTCTGCTCCGTCAAAGCTGTCATAAAGTAAGCTCACCTAAGTTGACAATTATTTATTCGTTTAAGTCGAGGAATGATCATCATGAGTGAATTATAATCATCTTTGATGATGAATTCTTCAACTGTCAAGTGGTATTCGTTTCATGATGAAATGAGGGTATACTGACGATGATGACATCACTTGCAATTGTGGCACTTCACTCCAATCTTTGCCACACCTTCTACGATGCATTTGCAGAGTAGATGTTGGACTCGAAAGATTTTTTTTGTATGTCTTACCCATTAAAACCAATATGTATAACAAACAGAGTTTAACATGCATGTGTGACAGAAGACAACCCTACCCCGTGTAACTCACTTTTTGCCTCTTGTACAATGAAGTACCCCAAACCCCGGGATGAAAATCCTCTAAGAATTCCTGAGATTTCCAGAACACAGTGAAGACACAATAGGAGAGGAACATCATGCCACAATCGAGCTCCAAATAAAACAGACTATAGACAGGCCGAATTTCATAATGCTGCTTAGCATAAAATACTGCTTAGCCAATTTCTTTGGTAAGCAAAAAATGAGTGGGGCACCAGTCACAACGTTATAAACTTATTATAATGGCATGTTGACTGGAAACCTGGGCCCAATTTGACATCGCTGCTTATTGCGGCCGATTTTGTACTTACTGTTCAATTTCAATTTCATAGCTAACCGTAAGCACACGAACTTAGGCACGCTAACCTTCCGTTGCTTCCTGCACGAAAATAAATGACGTCACAATGCAAATCCACGGTAAACACGCAATATGGCCGCCCAACTTTTCTGTTAACCTGTGAAATATGCTAAGGCATAAGCACATTTTTCTGCTACAGTAAGCACGCAAATTTGCTGACCGTTAAGCAGCGCTATGAAATTGGGCCCTGGGCTAAGGAGGTTGCTTAGACAGACTTTATGAAATTGGGCCCTACACCAGGGCAAAATAGTCTAGGTCCTCTTTGCTAGGAGAATCAGTATTTGTATCGTTATTGCAGACGAGGAACGCGACCAATAAGTGTCTGCGAAAGTTTTACTTCTTGACATCAGTATTGTCGTGTGAGTAACCTAGACGCTTCAAAATAAAAAAAACTGGCACACCTCCCACGGGAAGAACATCTCACGGGGTAAGAGAACGAAGTTGTTGAAAAGTGTAGGCTACTCCGAATAATTATTACAAAGTGGGAGGGCTCGGAAAGTTAATCCAAAGGACTCTTAGGGAACAATCCACCTTTTAGATTTAAAATGCTTAGGATTTATTTTTATATCTGAAAATGGATTGGTCCCTAATGAACATTTGGAAGACTTTTTGAATCCCTCCCATTAACGCCGAATTCTGACTTGCTACAAGAGCCTTTCCAGAGAACTGTCAGTCATCTTCTCAGTTACCTTGCCACATGAAGTAATCCCCAAATATAAATCCCCCTCCGCCCCCCCCCCCCCCCGCATCCCGATTCTTATTGGTCAAAGTAACTGGTAGTGCACATCCTCCTAACCCATAATGTGTCTGAAACAATTACATTCTGACAAGTTGGCTGGTGAAGAACGTTAGGGCATTGTACTTAGGCCCTTTTCGAATCCACGGCTTCGGATTTGGATTTGGCTTCAGGCTCCGTCCTCTCGTCTGAAGCCCGAATCACGTAGAGCATTATACATACACAAAATCACTCCCAATATCAAACAACTGCACGTACAAGCTAGCCTGAGCCGAATCTGGAGCCGAGAAGCCGTGGTTTCGAAAAGGGTCATAGTTTGAGTGTCTTTTTAAAAAGACGTCTGAGGAGTTGGGTTTGGACACAGAGGAAGCAGGTCTCATGTTATAAATCAGAGGGCAATTTCCCCATTGGTTATGTACCCAATGTCTCGCGTATTTCCTGGTTCAAGCCTGCCATTTCCGTTCCACTTATTCAATTGTTTCCGTTTTGTCACTGGATGTGGGAATCGGGGGGAGTGAAGCTTCTTGTTTAGTCAAATAATGCGGTGAGAAATAATTCCCAGTAGAGAATATGAGTCTGGTGCATACTTGCTATGACATTTTGTTTAAGCTTGAGGATTCTTCAAACATTGTTATATGATGGCAACTTGGTTCCCGAGCTCTGTCAAAAATATCACAGGCATAATTACTCGGGTAGGATTCGAACCCACGACCTTTGTCATTATGAAGCTATGGAGCATGGCAGGACCCAATTTCATAAAGCTTGTAAGCACAATCGTTAAGCATAAAAGTATTGCAGAAACATGCTATCAGCTGAAATAACGTTAAGTTTATATTGTTTTGACTGATGCCCCTCTAAATTTTTGCATAGCAAAGAAGTTTGTCACTGTTTGACAGTTTTATGAAAGGTAAGGTGTAAATTAATGAAAATTTGATATTAACTGGCAAACATTTTTCGTTTTTTCCCCGGAAATTTAGGGTACACAACACAGGGACTAGAAACTATGGATGGGGCAAAAAGCTATTTATATGCCAACAAAATTAAGTGTACCGATTGAGAGTTATTATTTTGTCATTCGTTTCAGAAGTTTTCAAATAAATTATGTTTTTTTTTTCTTTCTAATAACCTACACGCTACCAACAGGTGTCGCCCTTCATCTCAATTTCCTGCCAACTTAGGGAGTCGACCAAAATAGGCGGCGCTTCAACTACTCGTTGAACTACACTTCCGCAACCATGCAGAAAAGTTATGTAGGTAGTTCATGAGCGGGCAACATTGCTGGAATTCATGTCATGATAGCCTGGTATTTGCGGTGAAAGTGCTCTGGAAAATAGTCGCCAGCTCGAGTGACGTGGGGGCCAAATCTCTGGAATAAACCAGGGCCAGTTTTGCCTTCAAAATCACACATTTTGGAGGGTCACCAAACCCGTTTTTTATACAAGTTTCCGTTGATTTCACCGTGCAGAGCTGGAAACTCTACGGGGCGGACCCACCCATAAACACGGCAGGACGATTGTTGTAGGTTGGTCCACTCGGAACTTCGTCGTGTAGTGAAACTTCGTTTTTTGTTCCCAGAGTTGAGAGCGATTTAAAGGGACAATGCCGGCGGATAAGATGTTCAATATAACAATCCCTGGTCCAGGGCCATGGGGATTTCGTCTTGCTGGTGGTAGAGATTTTAACACTCCACTATACATCTCCAAGGTAAGATTTATTTTTGTATTAATTTTTTTTTCAGTGAAAGTGAAAGGTCACGGATTAAGGTACACGATCAGAATGTCGAGATATTACAGCAAACGATTTGGGTTGCTGGCTATGTACTGCCCTTTGTCTTTTCTGAACTGTAACATTTTGTTTGGAATAAATGTTCCTAAATAATTAACTATGATAATCTTTTTACAACAAATGCAATCACTTTGTGAATTGTCTCCCAATATTTACACTAATTTTAGAACACAACTTTTCATTGGTTACAACAATACAAGTGTGTTTTGAAGTAAACATGAATTGTGCCACGCCTCCTACTATCCTACCAACCTAGCCCCTACCTTTAAAGCCATTGGACCCTTTCAGTACAGACAAAAAAAAAGTTCACAGATTTACAAATAACTTACAGGGTTTACAGAAGGTAGTGGTGAAATACTTCTCTTGAAATATTATTCCATGAAATGCTTTACTTTTTGAGAAAACAGTAAAACAATATCAATTCTCGTTAACGAGAATTACGGATTTATTTTAAACACATGTCATGACACGGCGAAACGCGCGAATACAAGGGTGGGTTTTTCCGTTATTTTCTTCTGACTCCGACGACCGATTAAGCCCAAATTTTCACAGGTTTGTTATTTTATATAGAAGTTGTGATACACGAAGTGTGGGCCTTGGACAATACTGTTTACCGAAAGGGTCCAATGGCTTTAACCAACCAAAGCCCCATTCTCCATAATACTACAGAAATTTAAATTTCATTCTTTGCATATGTGTCTAGGTCTGTCAAATAAAAAAAATTAAAAAAAAGATGTTAAACTTTTAAAAACTGTTTTTAATTGGCAAAATAAAATGGACGAAGAGGGTTCTCTAAACTTTGGGCCTATATAATTAAAACAAATCTTTTTTAAATCTCCTGGGAAAAATTTCCGCTCGACGCTACCATTTTCTTAATTTTTTTCTTCTCTTTTTCTATTCAATTCTGCCCTTTTTTCTTGATACAATGTACATGCGGTAAACCTTCTTGTTTATAAGTATAAATAAAACTCAGTGTAATTTGAGTTAATATAGTTTATGGCGGATAAGTTGATGGTGTCAAGCAGAAAATTTGCCCATAGATCCTCTACAGTACTGTGTTCTCCCTAAATAGTGTTTCGCTGGCCAAATGCCAGTTCAAACCTGTCAAAATTCTCTCCAAAGCATCCCCTTGAAAATGGACTATTGAAAAAGCAAACAAACTAATGAAATGACATGCTAACTGGTCCTGCTGAAAATAAATAAAAGGGCTAACCCTGCCATTCAATTGTGCAATGAACCCCTATGCAATACACACAGTGGAAAGAATTAAGTTGTACACTTTTGGCAATTTTTCATGCTTGTTAGTTTTTCAAAACAAGCTTCGTTTTCAGAAAGCGTGGTAAGGCCACTCTGTATTCTACTCCACCAAACATTCCTTTCAATTGTTATGTTAATGGTGAGCCCGAATTATTTCCGGCTGGATTGGTGACTCAGACTCCGAGTTGTAACAACAAAATGAATACATCTTGTCTCTCCATGGTCTGACATTTATAATGGAAGAATGTCAATGAATATCTTACAAACACCCAAGCCAAGCTCCATGCTATCTGGCTGTTGATGAGATTTTATAAACAACAGGGCTTGAGTTTGTGGGGGGAAATCCTCATTACCACTATCATGGAGCAATCTAGTTTATTGCTCCATGGTAGACATACGATGTTCACATGATAAGTGACTTGACAGAAGTTCACTGTAATTTGTGAAACATATTGATCATCAAAATATTTTCAAAATTTGAAAAGGCCTTGCATGTTAGTTGAGAGAGCTACTTCTTTCTTTTACCAAAACCCTCTCCCCAGAGTATTACTTCAAAAACAATTGCTAGCTTGGACTAATCATTCAACCTAATGCATTAATAATCATACAGGGAAACTCCCCCCCCCCCCCCCCCACCACCCAAAAAAAAGGAATCCTGAAAACAAGGATTCACTTTTGCCGACACAAAATTTGAAGTGTTTTGGCTCATCTTCCACTGTTTTATTCGCCTTTCAATTCCCTTGCATTTTGTAAGCAGGCTGTAGGCGACTGCTAAGGTCATATTCTGAAATAATATACCCACACAAACTGTCCATACTGTCTGCGAGTAAATTCTTGTTTACTGTCCCTACATCTGTCACATTTGAAAGCTCTTGAACTCCTGTCGACCTCGGCTTAGAATAAACACAAAATATTGATCCATTCTGGGTGTCTGTGTGTAAAATATTTCGTTCTACTGGTACATGCTTTGCTTTGTCATGCAGTGCACCACTTACTAAAAAACAGACTTGTTTACAATCTGTGTATAAACGTCCTTGAAACCACTCAAAAAGAGATATTCACATTAACGGTGACTTTTACCTCAAACTTCTCATAGTTAGTTAATACTTCCACCAAGTTTCATCCTACTTCGTCCTTGAAATGGTTTTAAGGTCCATATGTGATACCTTTCACATAGGCCTACATATACACAGAATGTTAAACCCATTCAGAATAGAAAAGTCTCTAATTGCAGTTGTTTTAAAGGTAGGCCTTATCATTCAGGATTTGTTTTGTGGGGTATGGCAGGCCACAATACTATGTCTCTATAGTTTGGGAAGCTTGTCTTTAATGTTCAAACCAAACAGTGCACTCCAACATGTATTGTCCACCTTATCTCACACTCCCTTAAATCCTTGATTGCCTTGGTGCCCTTTAAGTATTCAGGTAGCCAGTTTTAAATGCAACCATTTTCCATTCCAATATAAACTCAAAGTTTCCAATTCAGAGCCCCTTTGTCTAAAAAAAAATTCAGTGACACGTACGCTTCAGAGATTGTCTGTGATAAAATCCTCATTAAAAATGTTTAATGTTTGATTTTGCCCTTCACCCAGTCGGGGCCCAGTGCCAGCAGCTGTTGTCCAACGCAATATTGCAATTTAGTCAACCATTGTTGTCGATATTAAAAAAGAAAAAAATGAACACAAGCTGTGACCCAGTTGAAATGAAGTATTTAATTTCGTTACCTGGTGCTGAAATCCCATCAACATTAAAAGTGCCTTATCCTACGTGTGTGTGGGGATAAATATTAACTTGCGGACAATTGTTGACTTTTAAATAGATTAAAATCAAGGGTCAATATTGTTTTTCCAGGGTCTGGAATTTGAAAAGGTGGAGGCCAGGAGTATGGGCCACCCACAAAACAAGCCCTGCTGCCCATCCAAAAAGGAGCAGAACAGGCCTTGAATTTCATCTTTGAGAGGGCAGGGCTGTTTTTCATTTTGTAAAGAGCACCTTCATTGGAAAATCTATTATTAGTCTATTGGAAACTTGTGAAAGGGCACCTGCAAAGACCAGGGCAAAAGGAGCCCATTTTGCAAAGGGCACTTCCACTGGAAAACCTTCAGGTCTATCAAAAGCTTTTGAAGGGTCACCAAGGCCACGACTAGGGCAATGGGGGCCATGGCCCCAAAATTAACACAGGACTGCAGTCCCGAGGTCACTGACCTGGGGCCAGTGACCTCAGGATTGGTGGTCTTGTGTTAAATTCAATTGACAAAACGTACCTCACACGTAATGTGTACTTTCTTAATTGTTGGGTATTAAAGCCTAAGACAAGGATTAGGTCCCATAATTCAAATGTAGTCCCACATTCCTTGCACAAATGCTATATGTTAGAGTGATGGATGCGCTCTGCTTCTAAAGTGCTTTTCAGATAAAAAGAGTTTACAACATAGTACATGTTAAAATTGTATTGAAGAAAGCTCTTTCTCATTTTCTGGTCTTGTAATTGTAAACTAAATGCTGACCAGAAAATGTTGTAACTTACAAGCCAAGGCTGTGGTATTGTGGATTTCCCTCCTAAATTCTAGCCCTGCCTGCATAGCCTGAAGGTTCAGGGAGGCTATTGCCTCTGGTGCACTGGTGCAAAAGTTTCTCCCATAGACTTTATTCAGATTTTCCAATAGAAATGCCCTTTGCATAATGAAAATAACCTTGCCCTATCCTAGATGAAATTCCAGGCCTGCCATGTACCAGCAGTTAAGCGATGCTCTGCCAGTAGTGACGTACTCATACTACTCATTACAATTCAATGCTAAATTTAAAGGCACTGCAGCCCATTTCACGAAACTCTAGGATTAATCCTAACTGGTGTTAGGACGAGTAACCCGTCCTAACTTGGGATGGGTTCAATGCGTCCTCAGTCCTTAGAATAAGTTAGGAAGAGTTCGGTGAAATTGTCAGCCGGACACCTTTGATATTGTCAAAGACACTTGGTGTATATCCAGATCCATAAAATAACAAACCTTCGAAAAATTTGGGCTCAATTGCGTCATTGAAGTCGCATCAGAATGAAAAAAAACCTCCCTTGTTGCACAAATTGGTGCGTTTAAGATGCCTAAAAAATATTGAAAGACTTCAGGCCTGAAGCCATTGAATAGTTTGAGGAAGAAACTACCTCTTTCTCAAAAAACTATGTTGCAGAGGGAGCCCTTTTTCTCACAACAACAGCTCTCCGTTACAACTGTAGTGTTACTGTACAGCACTGCCTGAGATTGCCAATGATTAGGCCTACCATGGAGGAAGATGGGTCTACCCACAGCTGTTTACATTGTTCATTTCACATTTCAGTACAATCTCTGGCAATCTAATTTGATTAAACTTCAGGAATTTTATCAGTCATTTAAGCCAGCTATAATATCCTATTACATCCCCCTACTCATGATACAACTACTGGAACAGTAGTTTTGCCTTTCCATTCCAGAAATGAGGATTAAGAATGATACGCATTGTACAATGTTATCACCAATCAAGATCTTTGTCGCATTTACACTGGTCGAGTGCTTTGATCCATCTTCACGCCTGGAATTACCTACATTGTATGCCACAAACATTGCCCCTGCTCTTGGCTTTGGTGCCCTTCTTTAAAAGTTTCCCATTGACTTTCATACGTTGCCAACTAGAGCCCTTTGCAAAATGAAAATGGCCTTGCCCTTTCACCATGTTCAAATATGAAATTCCAGGCCTGCAGAGCTCTAATCCCCATCTTTGATTTCAGCAGTCACACAAAAAACACTTGCAAAAACCCTGCCATTCCTAGCAAAGTCAGAAATGACCATGTTTGTGGAACCCACTTTTCTGGATCTGATCCACCACTTCAAATTGGGCCCTGGTCTACACGTCTTAATTTACTTTCCTTGCAACCATGGAACTATCATGGAGGAAGCTCCATGCTTGCACATGACACAGTCTGTTTGTTGTGGGCTGGTTGAAAGATTGTTACAAATTAACATGGTTACATAACTGTCTCAAAACCTTCAGCCCCATTAAAATCCCAAATTCATTCATACACCCAACTTCAATTTACTTCCCAAAGTCTGTATGCTCTTCACAATTGCCACCACGCTCTGATCTGTTGTGTACACATGTTAGCCATGAAATTTGTGCCAGTTATATTGGTGACGATTACAACTGGGTCGTAAATCCATTACACGCATTAGGAAGTGTTACTGATTGGATTGGTGTTGCCAGTTAGGACAACATTATTATCTCTGGATTAATTGTGTTTAAAGGTTGGAGGTGAAGGGGGAGCTTTTTTTATTAAGTGAGCGTGTGTCTATATCAAAAGCCCTGTATAGACCAGCCTTTATCACGTTGTCACGATCTTGGTCATGTTCCCCGTTTCCATTAACAGTAATGAATGCTAACATTCATTGCGCAAACATGACACCAGACTATTATTTCGTCCAGCCTCAGTCTGGTTACAATGATTTGGTGTAAAATCAAGATGGCCACACCATGATACAGGTCTATAGTAGCACTGTACCCTGACAGAACTTTCACTGGAAGAAAAAAAAACAGGATTGAGTTTTCAGTTTTAGAACTCCCTTTTGCAAGATGCAAATCTCTTACTCCATTTTGGTAAGGAACACAGGGCCTCTTGTACTGGCTCTTGTTCCCTTCAAAAGCTCCCAGTTTCGAGGGAGGGTCAACCTTTTCAGGTTCACCGCATGATCCCTTGTCAATGCAGTGTTGAATAGAGTGTTTTTCAGTGCCTATGGGGAGTTGTTGGGGTCCAACAATGCTTTTGCTCTGGGTATTTTTGTTATCCAGGGAGTGGCATTGGGTACTGTGTAGTACCATGGTAGTACGAAGAAGAATGGACTGAATAATCTGACCAGGATGTTCTATAACTTTGAAGGGTTTTGATACCTTTTGTAGATCAAGTTTTTTGCCTTGACATGATTCCCTACTCACTATGAATGAAGACGTAATATAATTTACCTGTAGAAGTTTCAGCTTCATTTTTGAGAAAAAAAGTGAAAGTCAAAGACCAATGTTTTCAGCAGAGTCACGAAAATCGGTTGTACATGCTAAAATAGATGTTGTTAGGGTTAGGACTGAGTGTTTAGGTTGGGGTTAGGAGGATTAGAATAAATAGGAAAATCACAAAAATACTCAACAATGATCAAACAAAAAGAGTCGCTGAGATGCGCTGTGGGTAAAGACAGCTTAAGTTTCCATAAATTTATAATGTTAATCTTTAACCTTTGCCCTATGACCTCTCACAGGTGACCCCTGGTGGTAAGGCAGCCAACTGCAGTATCCTTCCCAATGATTGCGTTCTTTCAATCAATGGCATGGAGACGGAAAAACTGACGCATCTTGACGCTCAGAGCCACATCAAGGGTGCCACCGGAAACCTCAACCTGAAACTCCAGAGGTATAAATTGCTAATTTTATTTTCTTACAAGGCACTGGGGTCAACAAATAGTAGTCCTAACACGCCTAAGGACTAGTCCTAGGAGATAGGACTAGTCTAAGACTCCTCTTCTAAGACTCCTCTTAACTCGAGAAAAGACAACTTGTAGTCTTCAGTGAAATTCACCCCTGGCTGGACACGTTCGGTAGATGTTGTCAAAGACAAGCATCCTTGATATCCCAGCATGTGCATTAAATGACCTGTACAAATTTTGGCTCAATTGGTCACCGAAGTCGTAAGAAAATATTGGAAGAAAAATGCAAACTTGTGTGCTCTCAAATCCCTACTAAAAAGGCTTCAGGTCTGAAGTCCTTTAGTTTTATTATTTGAGTGAGAAATTACCTCTTTCTCAAAAGCTACGCTACCTCTGAGGGAGCTGTTCCTCCAAGTGTTTTAATATCAACAGCTTTCCATTCCTTGGCTCAAGTAAGTTATCATGTTATCAACTGTTTTTAGTCATTGCCAGTAGTGTCCAGTGCTTGTCTGTAGTTATTCATTTACTCACCTTCAAACCTTGTGAAATGTGGTCGAAAAACAGAGTCATAAATTCCCTAACTGGAGCAATGTTTACTTTTCCTATAGCTCCAAGCTTTCACTTGTCATTCTATCACCACCACCAGTGTAGACTGTTTACACAGTGAAAACTGTTTTACTTGTACTCTTCCAAATTTATGTCGCTGTAAATTTAAGAGGTGTCCATGACAGAAGAAAGGATTTCATTGTTGTTTTTTTATTGGAGAGAGAAGTTGTGCGTTAAATCCATACCAATCCCGTTTGTTTTCAATAAAAATCACAACCAAATTATAAACACCCAGAACCAATCCCAGAAAGAAACATTTCTGTCTGAAGACTACAGTTTATTGTCCACGAAATGGCTTTGATACCCCTTAGATCACTGGTGCTTAGTTCAGTTGACAAAATTAAAATAGCCCGATTTGAAAGTGCTCAACGTCCCTGACAAACTAAACTAAACTGTGAACATTTTGTCAGTATCTCAAAATCATGACCCCCTAGTTTTATGGAATTTTAACAGGGGCGTTTGTTGGGCTTGTTTACATATGGGAACCTGTAGAGGATGTAGATTAAGTTACTCTTCCAAAAGTGTGCCTTCCCTTTAGAGGCACTGGACACCTTTTGTAATTGTCAAAGACAAGTAATTCTTACTTGGTGTATCCCAACATGCATTAAATAACAAACCTGTGAAAAGTTGAAATCAATTGGTAATTGAAAATGCAAGAGAATAATGAAAGATAATCATCCCTTCACTTCAGAGGGAGCCAGTTCAAATTTCTCAAAATGTATTAGACTACATCAACAGCACTCCTACCAGTGCCTTTTAGAGGAGTTCTTGTCTCAGGGTTGTCTTCTTAAATTCTGCCCTGGTTGGTACCCACCCTTGTCCTGGTACCCACTGTGTCTAAGATTGACAATACTCTCCTGCATGACCCCGACCACAATATATCACACAAGCAATTCAATTGATACCACCTAACCATTTATGGTTGTGGCAGACAGTCTCACAGCCTCAGCATACCAGTGAGTCTGAATTCATCTTAAAGGAACATTACAGAATTGGTTTTGCTAGCTAAACAAGTTGCTGGCAGTGTAAGCACTTTATGTAATCCACCATAAAATATCCATAAACTGACAAACCTGTAGAAGTTCGAGATCGATCGGCCATCTAGGTCACGAGAGAACAGTGAAAAACCGATTACAAATTTTGCATTGCATCGATGCCAAAACAAAAATGACTAAAACGCTCACTGAGCGATAAACTCCAAACGCGAAAGATTATTTATTTCTCATCAAATATGAAATTTCAGAGAGAAATATTTCAAGGGATGTTTTCTACTATCATCATCATTAGACCGTGTAAGTTTTATGTAAACCTGTGATCTTCACGATTTTTGTTTCTTACCAACTCTGTAACGTTCCTTTAAAGAACAGCAGGGTTGCGGACCTGATATAATACAGGATTGTTGGTAGAGCTGAAAAAAAAGGCGTGGAGAGTCGTCATGTTTTGTGTGAACCATTATATACATGACATAACAAACCTGTGAAAACTTGAGCTTGAGTACAGACGCGCACAGGCAAAAATTTCCTTCTAACGTGAAATACGCTTGACGTTAAGATGCTAGCAGCAGAACAAAATCATGCTGGCAGAAAAATTCCTGCTCATTTCTGCTCAATTTCAGAGAGCTGATAAAACCAGAATTCATTGCTTTTAACAATTTTCCGCATAGCAGAAATGAGCTGCTTACCGGCAAAACACAAATTGTACACAACAGGCTATTTTGGGTAGCAACCTAAATGTGCTAAGCATAACTGCTGAGCAACCTTTTGTGCTTAATTAGTGGGCCCAGGGTAAATTTCATAGAGCTGCTTAAGACAGAAAATAATGCTTAAAAAATCCCTGCTTAGTTTAGCAATAATGAGTAGGTTACCAGTCAAAAATTGTACACATGACAGGGTATTTTGGGTAGTAACCAGCAAACTGCTGAGCTTAAAAATGTAAGTGCTTATTTGTGTGCTTCAAAAACAGCTCCATGAAATTGGGCCCAGGTCATTTCCATCTCACTTGATCAGTGATAAATACACGGATCACATTGCACTGTTTGATCTCTCTTGCTAAATTTAGACTGGTAAAATAATAAGGTACAAGGAATGCCGAAAATGTCCTTAATCTAGTCTCAATATCAGCTGAGAGAAAGAACGTCAAACCATTCTTCCTCCATGGTCAAACTAAGGTGAAGGATGTGGGGTGTTAGGAAAAGTCGCCAGATTTTTACCAGATAATTTGATATTAGTTTTCAACAAGAAAAGGAAGCAGTCTAATAAAACTTACATACTAAGCTCCAAAATACCTTGCAGGAAAAGTTGAAGCAGGAAAAGTTTGAGCGCCTTGGTTTTGATTACTTTTTTAGATCAAGTTTTTGGCAACGACACTACCGGTAATCCCTTGATATTGGCTAAATCACTGTATATTTGTGGACGTTTGTGTTTTGTGTACACAAAAAGTACCCAAACCCTACATGTATACACGATGTAAATATAAGCCACTTTTTATTAGAATGTGATATTGCTGAATGGTTTGTCTGAAATGTTTTTCCTTGTATTGCAAGTCACAATATCCTTGTCATTGAGGAAGGCCATAGAAACTCCATTTTGCTTCTCTCTCCCCACCCCACCCCCCCCCCCCCCCAGACAAGGACCTCTTTAGAACTGGAGCTTGACAGAGGTTTAGATCATGCGTAATGAAACATAACACTAACCATACTGGAAATTTGGATAACAGAATAAAAAGCTGTTGAATTTACATGTATCAGGAAGAGGGGGATCCTGTTTTATGTAACAATAACTCGACTATTTCCGCCTGATGTGGGTGAACTGGGTTTCATACATATAGGCTTCTGTTACAAGGTAATAGTGTAGAAATGATCGGTGATGAAAGAGCAACCATGGATAAACCATTTGAATTGTTTAATGAAATGTTTTAAAAGGGAAAGTGTGTCTTTGTTTTCATGGGAGAGTAAGTGATTCTATGGTCTGTTTTTTAAATAAACACACATTCGACCAACTAGTTCAAAATTTCATCAAAAACATGTAGCACTCATGCTTTCAGTGTCCTGAGAAAACATTTTTGCCTGAAAAGCCCTCTTTTCAATTCTGAAAACTTTGTGGCAGTGCGATAATTATCATTTGTTTTAAAGCTATTTTTCTGAAGGCTTAATACCAGTCCCTAAGCGATCTGTCCGTGTGTGAAAGAGTTAAAGGCACGGACAATGGATAGTTACTCACTTACTTAATTACTTACTTACTTGGTAACGAGCAAGAGCTGTTGAAAGTATAAAACATTGTGAGAAACGACTCCCTCTGAAGTAACACAGTTTTTGAGAAAGAGGTAATTTCTCACTCAAATGCCTTTTATTAGGCATCTGAAAGCGCACAAATTTGTGCAACAAGGTTTTTTTTTTCTTGTCCAAATGTTCACAGCTTTGTTATTTTTATGCATTTATGTGTGGAAACACCAAGAGAGAATACTGGTCTTTTACAATTACCAAAGGTGTCCACCGCTTTAAAAACACAAATCTTTATTGTAAACGATGTCTTCAGTAACAAATTACATTGAATCAAACAAGAATAATTTACAGAAGTAGTCTCATATGAGTCATAACAATCAGTGAATTTTTATTCCCTGTAAATTCCCATTGATTTGTTGAAGGAATGACAGCTTTTGTCTGAACTCATCTCTCAGGAATGTTGATTGGCCACCCCCAGTCATGACTCATGTTAATAGCCAATCAAAATGCACGTGCATTAAAAGCACCCCCCCCCCCCCCCCCCCCCCCCGTGACCACAATCAGACCATTCATAAATCTCACCCATTAAGCACTGAAAATTAAAGAGTGACAGTTTGTAGATTTGTAAATCCAAACGTCCTTAAATGTCCTTGGTAAAATGTTGTGTTTTTTTACTTTTTTTATCAAGTAGGCTAATAAGCTACAAGGGAAACTGAGTGGGTACCAGGCCAGATACTTGCCTTGGTGCCCTTGAAATGATCCAGTAGAGATATACAATTTCCTCATAGGGTGCCCTTTACCAAAAGAGAACTACAACTTTCAATGTGGAGACTGTTTGCCCTGTTGCCTGTCACCAAATCAGTTTTACCAATGGTTCTCTCATTTGCACACTCAATTTGGCAATGCATGTTAACTGTCAACAAATGTGTGTTTGGCTCATTCAAACACGTTCTGTAATGTACAAAGTGTGACCGACAGGATCCGGAAATAGGGTTTCCCAGTGCGATTGGTAATTGAATAAAAGTGTAGAGACTTGTAATTTTGTCTGCACTCTGAAGCACTCTATCTATATGAAAATGGGAAAATTGCAAAACCGAATCTGACCTTGGAGCTCCGTTGCCTCTAATTCTAAAGAGAGCGACCAAAATCAATACAGGGTGACCGAAATATCCCCCACTCTGTCTGACAATAAGGGGTAAAGGGTTATTATCATGTATTGTAAAGCTGGTGACGGAATCTTTTCATATGAATTCCCATAAAAGGTTAGTGTCTGTGACGTTACACACCAATGCACACATAAGGCGACATGTACATAGCGTAAATTTCATCCAAAAACATCGTTCGTGTTTTTGATTCGCTTCACTGTAATTGTACATTTCATTTTTCAAGGCGAGCTTGACTCATCCTTGACTGCTTGGGTATTCAGTATTGGTCGGTCGTTCCGCGGCCGATGACGATTCCACTTTAGATTATAATCTCTTTATGAAGACTCTTGTGCCCACGCTTCGTCAACGTGTCAAAAGAAAAAGAAAAAAGGAGAAGTGACTCACGACAGATAGTTGGGATGTCAAATACTGAGGCAAAAAATAATTAAAGGGAGGTACACCTTTGGTAATATTCCGGAAATTTTAAGGCACTGCACACTATTGGTAATTACTCAAAATAATTGTCAGCGTAAAAACTTACTCGGTAACGAGCAATGGAGAGCTGTTGATAGTATAAAACATTGTTAGAAACGGCTCCCTCTAAAGTAATGTAGTTTTTGTTTAAGAGGTAATTTTTCACACTCTATTATTAAAAGACTTCAAGCTTGAAGCCTTTTATTAGGCATCTGAAAGCACACAAATTTATGCAACAACTTTGGTGTGTGTGTTTTTCTTTTATTATTCTCTTGCAATTGACCAATTGAGGCCAAATTTTCACAGGTTTGTTATTCTACTGGGCCCAACTGATGGCTCTGCTTACCGTAAGCACAGAATCGGCGCTTACGGAAGCAGGGAATTCTGTGCTTACGGCAAGCGTATTTCACGGGTTAGCGACGAATTTGGGCTTCTGCGCGTGCGTACTTCACGTTACTAGGCATTCTACGCTTACAAGGCTAGCACAGAAATTCGGCGCTTGCACGTAAGTGGGGAATCGCAATCGTAAGCGCAGAATTTGGCGGTAAGCAGAGACATGAAATTGGGCCCTGGTCTGGTGTATATTTAATGTGCACACATTAAAATGATAATGCTGTTGGGTTTTTCCTGTGAAAGGAAAACAGACTTCCTTCTGTTGTAATCCAACCTTGTTGTTACACTCACAGTTTTACCAGACCAACGCAAAACCACAGACTAGAAACCACACTCTGGAAGTGTGTGTGGAAATAATGTGTTTGTTTGGAGAAGGGAATGGCTTGACGATCTAAGATGATGTCATGTTGAAACAATGAGGCCTTTAACCTCAAAATAAACAGGAGCATCTGGTGGTAGTCTAGTCTTGCTCTCAAGACCTTAGCCAAGTCTTGTTATTGACCAGCTCTATACCTTAGCCAAATATTGCTCTCAAAACCTTAGTCTAGTCTTGCTCTCAAGACCTTAGCCAAGTCTTGTTACTGACCAGCTCTATACCAATAGCTTAATCTTGCTCTCAAAACCTTAGTCTAGTCTTGCTCTCAAGACCTTAGCCTAGTCTTGTTATTGACAAGCTCTATACCTTAGCCAAATATTGCTCTCAAGACCTTAGTGTAGTCTTGCTCTCAAGACCTTAGCCAAGTATTGTTACTGACCAGCTCTATACCAATAGCCTAATCTTGCTCTCAAAACCTTAGTCTAGTCTTGCTCTCAAGACCTTAGCCTAGTCTTGTTATTGACCAGCTCTATACCTTAGTCTAATCTTGCTCGCAGTACCTTAGTCTAGTCTTGCTCTTAAGACCTTAGCCTTGTCTTTTTATTGACCAGTTCAATTGGGTTTTTCTCCCAATTTGGAGCCTTGATGGTCGTGCCTCTTCAACAGATTATAATACCACGTAGTTCAAGAGTGGAAAGGTTTAAGGTTAGACCATAGGTAAAGGGCTGACAGAGATAAGACCTTCCTCCATGGTAAGACCATTGCAAGCACTTAAACCACACTGTGCGGATGGTGTTGGAATTCCTAAAGTAAAAGCCGCTTGGAATGTCTACATAATGCCCTGGTATAGCCATACCACAAACTGACAACCCAGCCGGCCTTGAGTTCAATTCCAAGTTACATGAAGTTTGACCTTGGGGTCAGCATCTTATCACTACTAGGGACAACCTTGGTCTTTAAAGGGGCAACCATGAAGGAAACATTCGTTGGTTTATGTCTTGGCATAATCATTCCATGTTTTATCAAGAAGGTAACTCAGCTTGGGTTGAGGTCGGGCCATTAACTGTTTTTTGCTGAAATTATTAAAACTTTTGTTGCTTTTTTTTTTTTTTTTTTTTTTTTTTTTTGAGAAAAATTATTAACAATGTAAAATAGAATCTAGAAATGAGGGTAATCCCTGACCTGAGTAGAAACCATATTCAGCTGAATCTTGCACATTTGACTTGTATTGTTTCTTTCTTTTTAATTTTGCCTGTAAATCAACATTACGGTCACAAAAACCAATTTATCTATGACCATGCCTTAAACTTGAATCGCTCTCTTTTGTTTGCCATCATCAGAACAGTCTTTCAAGAAAGAATTTGAATTCTATAAGCATAAAAGGTTCTTGTTGGAAATGATTCAACTCCCAAAACCATGGAGTTTCATGAATAAAAAGTTCCGCATACCACACCTAAGGCCTTCGGCAATCGAGAATTCATAGCCCATTGTGTCGTTTTTGGTTCTCAATCCTGCCATGTATAGAAAAGTAGTTCATGGTCTGTTCCATTTTATTTACAGGGGTGAGGCAACTCTTTGGAAACCAAAGATTAACAGGGACGAGACGGATGCTGCAGTCACTAGTGTGTCACTACACGCCAATAAACAGGCAAGTCCATTTTATTTCCCCTATTCCAAGGAGGGACTTTTGCTCAATATCAAGATTTTGCAGCCTTCAAAGAGCAAGGGAAATGTCAACATTTTCCGATGTGCTCATTTTCCAATAGACCTTAAATGCACATGATGTCATTGGGGTAGGGCACCCTCTCCAAGAGGTCAAAAGGGGGTTCAATGCCAAATCATGTGCACGACACGTACCAATCTGTTTCCATTGTTTCAAGCATGCTTTGCAACGAAAACCAAAAGATTGTCCAAAGAATAATTTAACTTTTTCAAAAAGTATCAAATTACTTTGGAAAAAGTTTGACTTTTTAAAATTAATTCAATTGAAAACAGCTTCATATATTTCTTGAAGTTGAGAGTTTTTGCTTGGAGTTGACCATCTTTTTGAAAATATTCTTTGCAACAAACCTTTTTTCACACTACAGACTTTCAATCATCCTGGCTCGGGACACAATGCAGTGGCAAAGCCTTTTGCAGCGAGTCCAGGACCCGGAGCTGGGATGGGTCGAGCCACGGTGGTCCACAAGCAATTCAACTCTCCCGTCGGGATCTATTCATCTGAGAACATCGCAGACAGCTTCAAGGGCCAGACGGAAGGAATGATTGCTGGACGTGTTGGAGGGTGAGCATGGAATTAGTACTTTCCAACCCTTTCACCAAGTCACTTCTCCGAATCTCCTCGTCCAATTCCCTCCCCCAATTCCCCTCTCCCTAGATGCCTTCCCCATCCCCCTCTCAAACAATCCCCTACCTAAGACCCACTCCTCCCAATCTCCCCAAAACGCCTCATCAGCCCCCTCCACAGCCCCCCCCCCCCCCCCCCCCCCCGCTCTTTCAAGCCCTTAACCCATCCCCATCCCCAATCTTCCTTCCCCATCCTCCTTTCAAATCTCCCGCTCTTGATCCCTAACCCAAGACACCTCAAAGTCCCCCTCCCCAGCCCCTCCCGAATCCCCTCCCCAAGGCTTCTCCTAAAACTCCCTCCCAAATCCCCAACCCCTCTCCCAGATCTACCATTGCAAGCCTCCCCATCAAAGCCCTCTGCACCACACCATCTTCCAAACCCCTACCGCATCCTCCACCCTAACCACCTCCTCCAAGCCCCCTGCCCCACCCCTTTGTACCAGCCCCTCTCCCATCCCTTCCAAAGCTGCCTTCCAAATCCCCCCATCCCCCTCCAGATCCCCCACTAAACACCCCACCTCCCAATCCCCCTCCTAGTCCCTGCCAAGTCCCCCTACCAGCCCCCCTAATCCTTTCCCAAAACCCCTCCTGCAAGCCCCCTACACTAACCCGGCTTCTTATTCCTTTCCCAGCCCTCCCAACCCCTTCCCTAAGACCCCTCCCAAAAAAAACTTCTAAAATACCCAAAACCACTCCCCAAACCCCCTCCCAATCCACCCAAATCAAACAACCCATCAACACATAATCTGACAGAAACAATTCTACACATTTCTCATAGTGATATGCCAGCGTCCACGCCAGTGTACGGCCATGCCGCCAAGCCTTACACCCCTACCTACCAGGAGCCACCCTCCTACAGCCACGGCCAGGCCCCCGCCCAGTACATCGACCGAGGTGATGATGAGGAGATGAGGTACGGTGGGTACATCAACCCCGGTTCCCAGTCTCGCTCCTTCAAGATGCTGCAGAGCATGACCGCTGAAGAGGAGGCAGCAATGGGTAAGGTCCCAGACAACAAATTCATTGGGATAGGTTTTTATTTTTAATTTTTCAAAAAAGTTTTGTGTAAGTTTTGGGTTTGAAGGATTGGCAAATAATCCATCCTAGATACTGACTAGCAACATTTCAATGTAAAACGCCTTTTTAGGATTGCTCTTTCCTTCGGCAAGATGGTACCCTCATGTTGTCCTATCATCGATCCTGTCCATGTTTTTTTCTGTTCCTCTGGCATCACTGTTGGCAGCTGTATTAGCGGATCCTAGTGGGGTTTTATCTCGGCTTAAGAGGCTTGCTGAACCAGCTCTGAAAATTCCAGCGTCGAATTCCTTTGGATATGGCACTAGCCTCAGGCAACAAAAAAACAGATAAAGATAGTAAATTGCCACTGAGGTTTTGAATTATGAGTCTTTATTAAAGGGTGTATGTACTTTTTGTAGGACAAAAAACACAATGTCCACAGATTTACACTAAACTTACACAGTTTGAAGATAATGATAGTAGAAAGCTTCCCTGAAACAATTACGTGCTGAGGAGCTGTAGTTTTGGGGAAATGAGTAAAAACAATGTCATGAAAATTATTTTAAGCATTTACAAACGTATTTTTATGACATTGTTTTACACATTTCTCAAAAACTACAGCACCTCAGTAAGAAATATTTGAAGGGAAGCTTTCCACTATCATTATCTTCAAACCCTGTAAGTTTAATGTAAATCTATGGACATTTTGAAAAAGTACCCAAATCCTTTAAACAACATATCAAAGGCTCAGTTGGAGTAAGCCCAGATAAGAAACACGCAAGGATGTCTGGTTTGAAATAAAAATAATTCAGGATGGACAGGATCCAGTTATACCAAACTAATCAGCAGACAATTTTGTAATGTTATATATCAACGTAACTTCTTTATGAAATAGTTTCAGTAACTTTCTTTGGTTTATTTTCATCTGTGCCCGTAACACTGAAAAAAATGTGCACACTTTTTTGTGGTAGGCAATTCCATCTTTTTAAAACTAGAAATCTGCATGTGCTTTTTCGAACTTGTCTGTTTACTCCTGCTCTATCTTTTGGCTTTGCTCGTCAATTTCGATGAAGATCCTAGTAAAAGATAGTGTAAATTTAGTGTAAAGGTTAGTAGAAAGGTTAGTGTAAATATTAGTGTAATGTTAGTGTAAAGGTTAGTGTAAATGTTAGTGTATCAATAAGTTTAAAAGTTAGGGTAAAGGTTTAGTGTAAAGGTTAGTGTAACAGTAAGTTTAAAGGTTAGGGTAAAGGTTTAGTGTAAAGGTTAGTGTAAAGGTTAGTGTAAAGGTTAGTGTAACAGTAAGTTTAAAGGTTAGGGTAATGGTTTAGAGTAAAGGTTAGCGTAACCTATAGTGTACATGTAAGTGCACGACGGTTCTAGAGGTAATTTCCTGTCAAGACATAAACCTTTAATAACAATGTATGATGTTCTCATTTTGTCTCTTTACAGATGCTCCACCACAGGGTGTTCGAAGTGTCAAAGCACCTACCGCATCCCCCCATGCTGTGTCCAGACCAGCACCCACGCTACCCATGTGCTTCAGATGCAACTTGGGAATAGTGTAAGTTTTAAACCCTCATACCACAACCCGTCTAGATCTCAACCCTGTGAATCAGTGAATGAACCATGACTTCCCCCCCCCCCTGAAAAACAAGGGTTGATGGTAAATTTGTGTCTTAAAGCCATTTGACACTTTCGGTAAACGGTATTGTCCGAAGCCCAAACTTCGTATATCACAACTTATATATAAAATAACAAACCTGTGAAAATTTAGGCTTAACTGGTCATCGGAGTCGGTGGAAAATAACGGGAAAACCCACCCTTGTGTCCGCATGTTTCGCAATGTCATGACATGTGCTTAAAATAAATCGGTAATTCTCGATATCGAGAATTTATATTGTTTTAATGTTTTCTCCAAAAGTAAAGCATTTCATGTTATAATATTTCAAGAGAAGTCTTTCACCATTGCCTTCTGTAAACCCTGTAAGTTATTTGTAAATCTGTGAACTTTTAATTTCTTTTCTGTTCCGAAAGTGTCCAATGGCTATAAAGCTCTGTTCAATTGAGGACAGTGTAGCAAAGAAGCCTTGTGAAAGCTTGTTAAATAATCGCAAGTGACAGACAACCAGAGCCCATTACTCAAGGACTGGAGCTCTGGGGAAATGGCCTTAAGATTCCTTAAGTCTGGAAATAGAAACACATGAACCTTGCCCATTGGGAAAGCTTTTGTAAAGCAACCTCCAGATGAGCAAACCCTTTTGTGCCATACTTATTCATTCAAAACTGTGTATGGGCATTCACTGGGCAGTCACTGTCTCTTATGTAACTATGCAAAAGCGTGCCCAAAATCATGTGGCGTAGCAACTGTCGATTTAGTCAACAGGAATTCAAATTTAAGCTGTGATCAAGCCTGTCATTGTATCAGACATTATTCAAATCTGAAGTCGGGTTCATGCTTTTTGTGAACACGAATGCGCAGTGAATTCTGACTTCACATGGCTCTTTTCGCAGCGAATGTTTCGCAGGAGCTGAACACATTTCAACTGCTAATTATTCAATGCGAATGTATGATCAAGAAGGAAGTATGAACAAGGCTTATAGGCAATTGGCTTACTGCTGTAACCATTTTACTTTATCAATAATAAGTTTTATTTTTAATCAATAAATAATTCTTCCTTTTTTCAGTGGACCAGTCCTGAAAGCCAAAGATAAGACTCTCCACCCAGAGTGCTTCATCTGTTACATGTGCGACGCCCCTCTCAAGAACAAGGGTAAGATCATATTAATTTATCCCTCTTGTCAGATTTCATTTCATTATGTGGCGTGTCGTGGCAGAGCAGTCTAGTTCACTGGATCCAAGCTCTTGTGCTGTCAGCAGCAGAGCTAGTTCACTGGATCCAAGCTCTGGTGCTGTCAGCAGGAGAGCTAGTTCACTAGATCCCAGCTCTGGTCCTGTCAGGAGCAGAGCTAGTTTACTGGATCCCAGCTCTGGTGCTGTCAGCAGCAGAGCTAGTTCACTGGATCCCAGCTCTGGTGCTGTCGGCAGCAGAGCTATTTCACTGGATCCAAGCTCTGGTGCTGTCAGCAGCAGAGCTATTTCACTGGATCCAAGCTCTGGTGCTGTCAGCAGCAGAGCTAGTTCACTGAATCCAAGCTCTGGTGCTGTCGGCAGCAGAGCTAGTTCACTGGATCCAAGCTCTAGTGCTGTCAGCAGCAGAGCTAGTTCACTGGATCCCAGCTCTGGTGCTGTCAGCAGCAGAGCTAGTTCACTGGATCCAAGCTCTGGTGCTGTCAGCAGGAGAGCTAGTTCACTGGATCCCAGCTCTGGTCCTGTCAGGAGCAGAGCTAGTTTACTGGATCCCAGCTCTGGTGCTGTCGGCAGCAGAGCTAGTTCACTGGATCCAAGCTCTGGTGCTGTCAGCAGCAGAGCTAGTTCACTGGATCCAAGCTCTAGTGCTGTCAGCAGCAGAGCTAGTTCACTGGATCCAAGCTCTGGTGCTGTCAGCAGCAGAGCTAGTTCACTGGATCCAAGCTCTAGTGCTGTCAGCAGCAGAGCTAGTTCACTGAATCCAAGCTCTGGTGCTGTCGGCAGCAGAGCTAGTTCACTGGATCCAAGCTCTAGTGCTGTCAGCAGCAGAGCTAGTTCACTGGATCCAAGCTCTGGTGCTGTCGGCAGCAGAGCTAGTTCACTTGATCCAAGCTCTGGTGCTGTCAGCAGCAGAGTTTGGATTCGGATCCTGGTCGGAACACTTGTGTAGTTCATTCTACTCTACCAGCAAGGCTCCTAATGGATGACACCCATGCCTACATTCTTACGGTCGGTGAAGGGGTAAACCCTGTGTTCAGCCCCAGGAGTAGGTGGCAACCTGCCCATGGTGGCAGTTGATTTGGGTCGATAGCCCAAATCAGATAAGTGAAGTCCTCATCTTTAAGTGGCCGTCAAGCCTTATAAGTTGGGCGATAAATAAAATAAAAGCAAATTAAATTCTGGTTGTGAAGCCAAAGACTACTTCTTTCGCTTAGTGGACTAAGGGTAGTTACTAACTTCACTGCCAAGCAGTGAGTTCTCTCGATTGGTCTCAACATTTCGACTAACCTGCAGTACCTGGCCCTTCTCAGAGCCACCACTCCTCACAAAAGAGATTGGTTACATGGTGTCACGGCAAGCCTTATTTTGGCCATATCCGAAATAGCGGCTATACATGTAGCTTTGACTGATTCTAAGGTTGTTGCTTAGGGCGTCCTATACTTCAACGCACAATGACAAGGAAATCTAGCCAAAGCCGTAGCTGTCATTTACGACACGGTCTTAGCCTACTCTAGTCATCGTCAGGAGACTGAAGAGTATTTTAATGTGTCATTTTGGTTTTTATTCTTACGTATATATTTTTTTCTCGCCACCTCAGGATTCTTCACTGTTCAAGGGAAGGAGTACTGTCACAACTGTGAGAGGCAAGCACGTATGGACGCATCAGCTGGGTAAGACAGATTACATTGTATAACATCAACAGCGGCCATCTTTGTCTTGTTTCATTATCTTTAGTACACTAGTTGATACTGATATCTGATGGCACCAGACTAGCATTCTTACTTAGCAGTGGTCCTCTGGCCAAGCGCTAGTGGAAAAACCTGAGGACTAGTCAAAAGAAAATGCCTAGCAACATGGAGTATGCACACAAATGACCACAAATTCCCTGGTACCCTAACCCTAACCCCCCCCCCCAAAAAAAAAAATCAATAACGATGTTGTCACTTCACGAAAATAGTCTGATTCCAGTCATTGGAGGATGAAACAGCAGTTATCTCATTGCTGATGGTGGAAACTACAAGTAGACAAAGATGGCCGCTCTGTTGTTCCAAACTGTTTTATTGAAGTCAGCTGTTAAATTCTTGGCTTTTCATTCTGTGGCCCTTTTCCAAACCATGGCTTCGGCTTTGAATTCGGCTTCAGGCTCCGTTCTCTCGTCTGAAGCCCGGAGCGCGTATATGCAAAGCACGCGCAATTGTCAAAACAACCGGCGGGGCCAAGCTAGCCTGAGCCTAATCCAAAGCCGAATCCGTTGTTTCGAAAAGGGCCAAGGTTACAAACTGCTTAAAGGAACACGTTGCCTTGGATCGGTCGAGTTGGTCTTTGAAAAGCGTTTGTAACCGTTTTTTATAAAATGCATATGGGTAGAAAGATGTTGTAAAAGTAGAATACAATGATCCACACAAACATGCCTCAAAATTGCGTGGTTTTCCTTTTACCTTGTCGACTAACACGTCGGCCACTTATGGGGGTCAAAATTTTGACTCCCATAAATGGCCGACCATGTTAGTTCGCACAGTAGAAGGAAAACCACGCAATTTCGAGGCAAACTTGTGTGGATCATTGTATTCTACTTTTAAAACATCTTTCCAACCATATGCATTTTATAAAAAACAGTTACAAACGCTTTTGTTTTGACCAACTCGTCCGATCCAAGGCAACGTGTTCCTTTAATTTGTATTATTATTGTACCATTGCATTCTGTTTGGGTATCTTGGTGGTTGAGTTATATACCTAAGTTCCAACAGCTTCAAAAGCATTAATTTAGGGGTTTGAGTCCAACTCAAATTAGCTTTGGATTGAACCAACTCTGATGCAATACTGCTGTTGGTTTCCCCTTCCGCCTTGGATTACATCGTTGGGGTCAAACCTGACTGTCGAACGGAATCGTCAACAATCCAGAAAGTGGGTTCGAATCCTGGTCGCGTCGCTGGTCATTACTTCATGTACTTCTAATAAAATTGACGTCTTTGATGATAGCGCCGTTATTCACGAAAGTGCTCATAGCGCTTGCTCCAATAATAAGTCCTTTTGATGAGTAGTTCGAAGCCTGCTTACAAGTGTTGATTGTGGATGTGCTACTATGGATGCTCGATGGATTAAAACTTACTTCACATCCCGTTAAAAAGTTCAAGATACTGGAAATATTCAGTTCTTACGTACGTGTTTATCTCATTGGAAGGTGTCTCAAAACACTGAAGAGATGTGTTTTGCCTCAACCTTACTGGTAAAGAAACCAAGACTATTATGGGTTCTCTCTCTTAAGTCTTTAAGGGCGTCCGCCCTATTTCAACGGGTTACCAACTCAGACACAGTTGGTTCCCTGTAGTCTACAAAGATGGCATTCATTTTACTGTGCGTTTTGTAGGTTACTGGAATACCAGCTTTAACAGCTGGTGCCCTACAACCAAAGGGATACAACATTCCTGCATAATTTTAACATTAATACTCCAGTTTACCAGCTCAGACATGTAGTTGGTTCACTGCAGTAAAAAGAAGGGGAAAAAGGGCATTCATTTAAGCTGTACAGTACAAAAGGTAACTCTATTACCAGTTTAGACAGTTGGTACCCTGCCATGGACAAGTGTTTATCCCATCATGTTACCCTCGTCACGGTAACCACATAACGAACCCAGTCAGGTTATCACGCAGCGAGAGAAATTGTCAACTATAAGACCGGGGTCGACCATAAAAAAGAGAAAATTAGGTAATTTTTTGGAGGTCGTTTTTAGATCGGCTGCAGAGGAGGAATTTGGCAGTTGTTGAAAACATCCTCCCGGTGTGGGGGATAATTTTGTCGACGGAGGATCTCGGGAATCTCAGTCAGCTCCATGAGATGAAAGCACAAGAGGTGTTGAATGTTGCTTGCTATTAAGGGACTGGCCCTTTCTGCCAGAGATCGGGACAGTTAGTCTGTCAATATTTATGTTTTAAAAGTAGAATGATAATGATCCAAACAAAAATGCCTCAAAATTTACGGTTTTCCTTATACATTTTGAACTGACACGTAACACGGCACGCCATTTTTTGGAGTCACATTTTTTACTTTTGATTTTACCTAGCTATGCCTAGTCTCTTTACTAAAGGATACCTTCCCTTTAAAGTTAATTATATGTTTGACCTCAGAGTGTCAGTTTGGGAATGTCTTGCATACATATGTCAAAGATGAATCATCCGGTAAAAATATCTCCTGCCATCTCTTAATCATCGGAGTGTAAATCCCCCCAATGTTTTTACAAGACCTTAAATTAAGTCTGGGTCACTATACACTTTAAGGCAGACCAGACTATACAAATACAGGGATTTCTTGAAGGGAGGGTTTACCTTTGGTAGTTACTCCAAATATTAATGGCTAGGGAAACTTAATTGGAAAGAGAAGCACTGCAGCTGTTGATGTATAACAAGTTGAGAAATGATTTCCTTTAAGGAATGTTGTTTTAGGGAGAGGGATACAAAAACAATTTTGATCTGGGAAACTTTTCTGCATGACTGTCCTGAAGACTTTTTTGTCTGAAGTATTCAGGGATGTGATGTATTCGGTTTTTTTTTAAGATCAAATTAATAAACAAAAAAAAATATAAAACAATTATACAACCCCTGGATTGCAGAGAAGGGCTTTTAGAACCAAAGATAAATGTTGATATTGGGCTTCGTGCTCGCTATTTTTCGAGCTTGCATGCAAGTTTTGCGCTTTGTGCTAAGAATGGTTAAAGACCTGCTTGAACGAAAATGTCAAGTCGTGAACTTTGCTGAATTCCACTTAAAATGTTTTCGATGAATAAGGAAATCGAGTCATATGATTATAAATAGGTTTCAATTGTGTAAAAAAACAATCATTTTGTATGCCCTTATCCACAGCTTTTCTGCGAGATTTGCGAAAAGCCATGTTACGTAATCACTTTCAAAACGTCATAAGTAGATAAAGCCGCTTTATTGCAGCGTGGATGTATAACAAAGCAAACTCCCAGGAGTGTTTTTAGTTTTTCAAAAAACCTTTAGGTAGGGGCCTGATTTTTTTAATCGATAATAACGAAAAGTTCAGAAGTGTACACATTTCAAAATTACATTAAAATGGTGAACAAGTGCATTATAAACAAGTAAAAATACCATTTCTGTTAAAAATATTCCGCTCAGGTAGCTGTTTAAGGTTTTTTTCCTCAACAGCCTATCACATCCCTGAGTATTGACTCTTAGGTGAGAAACTTGTTTCCAAACAGTGGATTCTTATTTCAATCTGCCAGATCAAAATAAGAATGTTTATATGAAAGTAAACAGTAGTCCTAAACCGAAACTATCATTTGATGCTTTGCCTTAAATTTAGTTGAAACTTAAAGAGGCAGATGATGTGGCGTGTTTATTGAAACTCATACATTGGAATGTTCTCTTAAAAAAATCATAATGCTGTAACCAATATTTTACATTCAGCTGAATGTAGACGATAACAAAACATTCTCTTACTTTGACAAATAAGAATAAGCTTGGTTATTTCTTCCTTGTCGCTGGTAAACCGCTAGATCTTTCCATATTGTTTTAAAGGCACTGAACACGTTTGGTAATTGTTGAAGACTAGTGGTCTGACTTGGTGTATCCCAAGTATGGATAAAATAACAAACATGTGAAAGTGTTCGCTTTATTGGACATCGAAGTTCCCTGAAAATAATGAAAGAAAGAAAAAACCCTTGTTAAATTTTTGTTTCACTTTAGGATGCCTGATGAGAGACAGGCTCTGGCCTGAAGTCTTTCTCAGATTCAAATTTTTAAGTTAAGTTAAAGATAGTTTGTCCTTGGTGAGCCCTTTTAGGGGCGGGGTAAGAGGGTGCATGCTGTGATTGCTACAGATACCTCGATGACCTTTGACCCTGGAATGAAAAGATGTTTTAAACAAGAACAAACTTCACTCTTTGTGCTGACTCTCTCCCCTTCTGCCCTCTATCGGCAGGAATTGGTAAAGCTGCCTGTGCTGGTTCAGGGGCCCCTTCATCCAATCAGCAACAAGCTGGAACACAAAGCGACCAATCAGAAGGAGAGAGAGAGTCAGCCAAAAGAGGGAGCTTATGCAAAACAGTTGCCACTGGCATTTATTGCTATGCTGGTTCAGGGGCCTTTCTGCCCCATCACAAGGAGGCAACATCCAAAGGAGCCAATCAAATCGACCCAGAGTCAGAAAATGAGTGTGTTTGTTCAAAAGAGCTGCTGATTGGCCACTAAGTTTTCCTAAGTCAAGGACATTCTAGAGTACTGCTGTGATTGATTTATTTATTAAAGAATATATCCAAACTATGCAATAAGTAGGCCTATGTATTCAGAATAAATGGGTAACAATTTAGTCACAAAAACCTTGAAGTGCCTTGAGATGTATGTTTTATAGTGGTAGATGAATGAAGCTTGGGTTCAAGACCAAGATAGTAATATTTTATAATATTTTTTCCTGCAATTGTACAGACTAGAGTCTTTGAAATGACAGACAATCTCAAGTTCTGAAGAAGTTTCTTAGTCTCTTGGAGAATAAAATGTAGAAACATGAAGCGTGGACTTTCCATGGTGAGAGTTTTTACTTTAACCCAAGTTCAAAGGGAATACCGAAAGATCGTGGCTCAGAAAGTATTTAAGGAATTCATGGTTGACAGTTGCAGAGAGCTTAAAGGGGCAGTATAGATTTGAAGATGGCAATATTTCGATTTTGTTAAAAATTAATCGTCAGAAGATAAAATTGATTTGGGAATTGTTTCTGTTGCTCTTGATGAAGAGGTCGCAATTTCAGATATGTTACCAGTTAAAAATTTATTTATTTAGCCGTATCGCTTGACTGGTTCCCTTTTATTTCACATGAAGATTGAGAGATAAATTACTAGCTGTGTTCTAGCATTGTCAGGTTTTAAAGGGACTTCACAATCTTGGTTCTTCCGAATAAAAAAAATAAAGGGACACGTTGCCTTGGATTAGGTGCTTTTGGCTTGGGCTAAAACCATTTTTGTATTCAATGAAAAAAGTCCGAGCAATATAACTTTAAACCAAGACAAAAACACTCCTTAGATGCCCTGGGGTCGGTTTCATGAAGGTAACTTAAGGACTAGTCTCAGGAATATTTAGGAGTTATAAACTTAAGTCTAGTCCTAAGTTGGGACCAGTAGCTCATCCTAACTCTAGATAAGACTAGTCTTCACTCTTTGTGAAATCCACCCCTGGTCGCCCCAAACCCACAGCCTTAAAAGATCGCTCATCTTTAAAGCTGACAAGCTGGGTATCTCACATACCGGTCACCAGTGATACTTAATCGGTGCCACGCATGTGCGGAGAGGTTCTGTAAATGCCAGAAGTCAAGGAGGAATGTTTGTCGATTGACGATGATGGTCGACCGATTCAGGAACCATGCCCAGTCTGATTTCTACATCGTCTGGTGATAGAACTCAGTCTCGGTCCAAATTATTTACTTTTTAATCGTATCCGATTTCAACCCCCTCCTAAAATATTTAATTTTCTGAGAAAAGACGTTTACATGTTTGTAGTGGATCGTGTGTGTTGTATGGTGCTACTGTGACAAAACGTAAGTTGTCTTTGACTTTTTATTTGTGTGTCTGATTTTGTATGCTTTGTCAATTTATAGTCTTGCCTCAAAAAAAAAATTGCCACATTGTTGCCATATTTGCATAATGTATTCTTCTAGCAATTTGGATGAAGAAAAAGAAGAAGAAAATCACTTAACCTTTTTGGAATTCCAAAAAATATTTTTGGTATCTGTTTAATTTTGAGTGGAGACAACCAGTACTGCTGAACTGAAAGAAAGGAAATTTAGTTTTTTTTTTATTTTTTCCTGACGTTTCTGAAAATGAATTTAAAATCATGCCAAAAATTCAATAGTTATACTGCCCTCATGGGGGATAGATTATGCGTGACATACGTGCAGAACACTGGTTTATATGCCGCAGTAGATAATAATGCGTCACCGTTAATACAGGAAACCAGTGCAGTGGCCATTTTGTTTTTGGAAAAGTGGTAACCATTCTTTACCCTTTAGTTAAATACAGTACAATGCCTAAATACAATGCCAGCTGATACACTGTCTGTGACATTTGACCTTTTGTCATGTGACCTTTTGAAAGGTCATGCTCAATCTTCTAATTGTCAACCAATATCTTTCATAGAAGACTCTCAATTGATTCCAAGGTTCTGTTTTTCAATTGGGGCAACTTTATTGACTTTTTATTTTATAAAACTTAATTTGAAATCATGCCAAATGTATTTAACTACTTTTTTTTCATAGAAAGTCTTCCAGTCTGAAATTCAAAAGTAATGGACAATTTGTTTGTGACTGAAGTTTATTGCAGATGCTCTTCAACAAGTGACATTTTGCGTCACTTTGGTAATATATTGTACCTTCTCTGGGAGACCATAGTTTTTGTGTGGATTCTGTGCCTATTCTCTGTCTTAAAGGGGAGGTATACATTTGGTAAACATTTATCAAATGAATGGCAATAACAACCTTTGGTTTATTATGGAAGCCTACAGCAGATTTCGATAATGTAAAGCATTTGGAGAAACATTTCACTTTAAAGTGATGCGGTAAAAAGATATCTGTTTTTATGCCCTAAAATTTGAACCTGAGAAGCGTTGCTGTCAGTAACGTTTCTCAGATTGTGTATTACTAATGCGGATTGTTCTTCCCGGTGGACGTATTCACTTCGGATTTTGGGGGTATCTCAAAATAATGACCACCTTTTGAAATGAAATTTGCACATGTTAGATTTGTTATACATCTACTATTGTATGGGATAAAAACAATTGCACTGTTCCAAAATCCAGGCGTATACCTTCCCTTTAAATATCATAGGAAATAAACCAAAGCTTTGTCATAGGAATAGTTGAAGTTGAAACTCCTACCATCTATGAAATATAAAGTATTGTAACACCATAATAGAAGGTTTTATCATATACCTATAACAATATAGTATTTATAATATGTAGAAAGATATTTATGGTATCTATGTATATCTTTTTTTATAGAAAAATAGCTCATGAGGTTTTTTAACGATTTATTTTAAGTGTGCAATTTTAAACCGGGTTTGGTCCTAATATTTACTCTTATTGAGTAAACTCAAAAATATGTAACATTTGTGTGTGTGACTTCCCATAAAAATATTTAATTTTAACATGCTCAACAATATTTGAACACATCCAAGTATTGGAGAAATAAAATGGACTGTTGAGTTTGTGGAAATCAATATTTTTGTTTCTTGCCGAGTTTGTATCCAGCTGCCACCATTTTTGTCATGTTCCCTGTATTTGACTGTACATTTGTAGTTGTAAATGCCACTTCATGAAAGGGGACCAGACTGATTTGTCTTCATGCCTCATGCTTATTTGCTGGCCATGGGTGTTGTCGTATTGCCTCACGGTCTCAGGGTAGTTGTTGACTTTGGTCCATCAGACTTTTTGCTGTCAGCTTCCAGGGTTCAAACTTGGATGATTATCTAATGCATTCCAGGGAGTAGGGCTGAGTGAAGATTAGCAATAGCCAGGCTACCCTGGAACTCCTTCTTCCTGGTACTCTGTCTCAATTTGATGAATCGAATCGCCACTCGTGTCCGTCAATCCATCGGAGGACTAGGTTTTGTCTACTCGTCAATGCGGCAAGCTCTGCTTCAAGTTGAACAATCAAAGCTAACGGACAACCCGGAATTCGAACCCACAACTTTCCAACACCTCTTATTACATCAAATATAAACCAAGATACCAAAGATAGTTTCCGCCGGGTGAAGATTTGTCCTCTGCGAATGGGGCAGCTGTATCGATTTTGATTCTACTCCAACAGCCGAACCAGGATTCGAACCCACAACTTTCCAAAACCTCATAAATATTACCTAAAATCTCAACCACCAAGATACCAAGACATAGTTACCACTTTCCTATTGGGATGGGCATTTGTATCGGTTTGTTTTCTATTCCAGCAGCAACCCATCGTACACCAACGGCTCGTCATCCCAACCGACCACGGCGCAGCACCACAGTGCTCCCCCTGCCGCAAAACCCTACAGCGCACCCCCTCCTCCTGCCACACAACACTACAAACCATCCCAGCCGCCAGCTCATCAACATTACAGCGCACCCCAGGACAAGTAAGTTATCAATCATGTTTTTCGTTCATCATTAAAACTTTTAAAAAACAATCATAATCTCTCCCCTTTCGCTGATCAATTAAACAGCTGCGCACTTATGGGTCGTATCTCAGGTCGTGGCTGATAACGACTTTCCATATTTGTTTAATGGTTCATTACTAGAAGGTTGTTTGTGAGGTCATTTGTTTTAGGGTCATATTTTAAAGGCTCAATTCAAAATGACCATTCTTAACGGTCACATCTTAAAGGCTTATTTTAAAATGGCCTTTAAACTCTAAATAATGACCTTGAAAACGACCTTTTGAAATTGACCAGTAGATCGTAAAAGCAACTTTCTTACTTCAGCACCAATTTTGCTTCATTACCAATTTTGCTTCATTACCATTTTCGCAGCATCTGGCTTTGAAGAATTATTAAATTTCATTGAGCTGCTCATTAAATTTGTTACGCAAAACATTTCTCACCATGGCGGAAAAATCTCTCACCATCTTGGGTCGATTTGAAAATATTATTGCCACAAATTCATATACTGGCATCTAACGCTGACGATCATTTACATAATGTGCACTAAAACCATCATGCATATCTAGGACTAACACCTAAAAACAAAACACACAAACCCAGGAAAGCAAATCACAAATTCATTACTTTGTAACCAACATTTTGCAAAATCTAATAAAAGCTAACCAGCTTTTACTAGTAACACCCAAAAACAAATTTCCTTGGTAGTACTTCAAAAGGATTGTATAATTTGGTGTCTTTACGACGTGAAAAGTATCTGCTTCAAGTTGGTACAGATTTTCATTTCAAAATTAGTGATTAAAGCAACTATTGCTGCACAACTATACATTACAAGCAAATGACGATAACGCTTTACATCATGAACAGCATCTGCTTTAAGTTGGTCTTTCATCCAGAGCAGCAGTAAGACTAGAATCCCCTACTTTATTCTGAGTTGTCACATTTAAGGTCAGGGGAGATTCCTTCGGTGTTGTCTAAGGGTTGCTACTTTGCTGAATCCCGCAAACAGCAGCCAGCTGGTGTGGACGGAATCTTGATACATGTAAAGGATCGCTCGTCTATTTGTGTCCATTTCCAAATGTCAGATGTTTCGCGTCAAATTTTCCTTTCGAACAGCAAAGAAAACTCGGCAGTGCTGATTTTTATTCTGGCTGTAGTTTTGACTCTGGCACTCTTTACTTCAGAGAAAAAAATAACTTCATGTCGAGCGGGAACATAAACAAGAAAAGTAGAAAATATATGTTGATAAAAAAGGGCATTGCTTATGGTACTGTCCTGGCAAGCTTGTAATAGTAGACTTGACTTTAGGTGATGCTTTTGAAAATGTAGGTGTTGAATAATTCATTAGCTGATGCTAGTGTGATATCTATGAATAATTCATCTTGTAAAAGAAAAGAAGGCTTCAAGAGTTCGGCCAGCGACTACCAGCAAGGCTCCATGGAAAAAAAAGTCTCATGAAATCTTTGTCAGAATCGTCGTCAAGTATCGCTGAATGGTGATCCATGGCTGCTAGTTGACAAAATCTTCCCTCCCTTTAAAACCTTCCCCCCTAAAAAGGAATGGTATGCTCCGTTTTCCTTAGTTATGTCTTGAACCAAGCCTTCCCTATTTATTTTTATTGTTTTTTAAGCTGAAAGTAAAAGTAGTCAGACTATAACAGCATTTTTCTGTGCCGTGAGAGGACAAGATTCTTGCTCTGAAAAAATTGAAAACAGATGCATCCCAATTTTTTACTCCTACGTGTATGAATTTCAATGTTCTTTTTTTGTTATAATTTGCACGAAATGAAAATGTGTAGGTCTGTAAATATTTTTAGGGGAAATCCCTGAAGCATACCCAAGTAAATTTTTATTAACCAAACTGAATTTTGAATATTAACTATTTTGAGGTTAAATTATTTCAGAATGTCTGTTGAAATGTTCAGAACTGTTTTGCTGAAGTCGGTTTTTTAACATCATAGTCTATAATTGCCTTTTAGTTGCCTTTTAATTAGCTGTTTATTTGTTTGTTTAGATAATTAGAAAATAACTCAAGTAGTAGTCCACCTTTAATTCTTCTGTGAATTCTTACTTCACAGGTCCAGGACAATTATCAAACTTTTTATGAAAATTTGAAACGTAAGCGTAGAGTGTTTGTAGCTCATATGCACATTTTTTTCCCAAGCATTTTGTCTTTTAAATGATCATAATATTTATGAATTGTTGAAATGTGTATGTGTGATTTATATACATAGCTAAACACAAATACTGAGTCTTAGTCTTGTATAAAATGCAAAATTTGGGCGGGAAGTTCAGAGTTATATTTGTGTATCGTTCCCTTGTCTGTTGTCTGTATTTTTAACACGAACACAGGCTGTTAGTAGTTGTAGAACGATTATATCTATTTAATACAAAATAATGGAAACGGTGTTCTAGAAATGTCTGTGCAGCTGTATTGAGAGGGAGAGCATGAACGCATTTGGAATCGTGTGGAGCCAGTCATGTGACATTCCTGCTATGCTGAAGATATCATACCACGCTACTGGGGATTGACTCAAAAAAATTCAAGTGGAAAAAATTGCGCACAGGCCCAATGTCATAGAGCTGCTTTGGCACAAAAACTAGCGAAGCAATTATATGTCTACCAGAATGAGGTTACCAGGCAAACTACTATGTCACATATACAATTTGTGACTGGTATCCTGCTCATTTCTGCTTGGCAGACAGTTGTTAAGCAATGTTATTTTCTCAGCAGCTCTTTAAAATTGGGCCCTGGTCTCGACAAAGTTTTTATTCTCAAGTTGGGTGATGAAAAAGCTGTGTGATTTGTTTTTAGTTCCACTGTTTCTATTGGTGTAGCTTTTTCTTTAAGGACGCTTTCCAAGTCCAGGCCTTAGGTAGGAGGCAAAACAGCACCCTCTACTCATGTCTAGCGTATTATATATTCATATTGTATCCGTAATAGTTATTTATAGACCCTTGTCAGGCTGCCATCTTGTTGTCACATGTAAATCAATGAAACCCAAACTGAGGCTGGGAGTGGCAGATAGTCTGGTACCATTTTGGAGCAATGCAATTATGCAAATTGTTATCTGTTCACATAGGGAACATGACCAATATGATGGTAGCTTTACATGGGGCCTATTGTTGTCTGAAAGGGAAGGTACAATACATTGTAATCTATTGATCACTTGGTGTAGACTTGATCATTTCAAAATGACATATTATTTCCGTTTAAACTGTGCGATAAAAAGTTGCCTATACTTTTTTTGGAGCAAGCAACCTATTTAATAGACACTTGCTGAGATTTATCATAGTTGTCAATATTAGCTTTTACAATTCTCTCAAAACTGGTTTCGCTAGCTAGTCGCTGAAAAAAGGTTAAGGTCAAACTCTGAAACTGTCCAGACAGATGTGTTGTGGGTTTTTCTTTCGAGGAAATGGAATAAGCTGTTGCAAGCAACTTACCAACCAAAAGAACCTATGGTACAAATGCACACAAGATATTTAACCTGCAGTTTCGAGCCTTGCAAAGTCTTTTTTCTTTTCATACAGAGATTTGTTGGGGAGATCCCTTGCATGTTAAGTGCAGCCAGCATAACTCGCATTCTTAGAATGTTCGCATGGCGCACCTAATTCAAGGCATAGGGCAGATCCCGGGCTGCAAAAAAGCAAACCCTGGTTGGAAGTGTTGTATTTGATTATGAGCATAACGAGTGTGCCATGTGTTTTGTCTCATCGGTCTTTTATGTTTAACCGAGAGGGAAGAGTTTTTTAATGGGTTGGTACAGTATCGGTAATGAGCAAAATTACAAGTCACTGAGTAAATAATTGCTCAATATTTAAAAACAAACTTACGTAAGAATTTGGTTGCTTTTTAAAGTATTTTTATATAAATTTTATTTTAGGATGTACAATTTTATTTTTTACATTTTTAGAAAATGAGAGAATTGCCTCTAAAAAGCGGCTTCTTTAATAAGTTTCCAATTTCTCTCAAAGGTTTTAAAAGAATTCCTCAAAATTATATCAGCTTTCTTAACATTCTGTGTATTTAGAAAGAAAAAAAAATGGAAAAAAATTAAATTGTACTGAATGCTTCAGAGAGACTGAGAGATGTTTAGGGGGAATGAGCTATAAATTGTTGGCTTCATGAAATTCATTGCTATACACTTGTCAAAAAAGATAACATTTTTTGGCAGTTTCTTATAAATTTGAATAGCCTGAGCATCCTTAATAATGTGATTTGGAAGAGTGTTCCATTCTTTTATCAGTGGGCACCACAACTCTGGTGACTTGTTTTTGAACTACCCATGTTGTACCATCCTATAGTTCTAAACCTTTTTCACTGCTTCATCGTCGTGTGTTTTAAGACGACCCAGGCATCCAAGGCCGCCTCCTCTCGTCAGTCCACCAGTGGTCAGACCGCCCAGCAGGATGTTTAACTTTAAGTCTAGGTACTCGGCACCACAGAGGGAGGATCCCAACGCCATCATCGCAAGGGCCCTCATGCAGAATCCAGATGCAGTCAAGACGTATGTTGAGATGGGGATAAGTTGTTATGGGTGGGGAGGGGAAGGGGTAAGGGTCACTTCGTGGGTTAAGGGTTGACTGGGTGGAAAGGAGTGTAGGGGAAGCATGAATTGTTGAAGGGGAAGTTCGGAGCACAAAATCTTTATTGAGATAGGATAAGTTCTTGGGGAGAAGTTCTTAGGTGGGAAGGGAAAGGGTTGGAAAAGAAAGGATAGGGTGAGGGGTGACTGGGTGAAAAGGGTTTAGGGGATTGAATTAATGGGTGAAGGGAGAGTTTGGAAGATGTTTGTTGAGGTGGGACAATTTCTTTGGGTAGAGGTAGGAGGGGATATGGTGAGGGTTGACTGTGTGGAATGGGGACAAACTGCGGGAGGTAGCTTTACTTGGGTGGACAGGGTTGCAGGGGTAGCATAAATGGGTGAAGAGGAGGTTTGAACTCAAGACATTTGTTGGGATGGGATAAGTTCTTAGGAGCAAGGGGAGGGGCAGGGATTTAGGTAAGGGATGACTGGTTGGAGTTAGTGTTAACTGGGTGGAGAAGGTTGTATGGATGGTGACGGTGAGGGTTTGGAATAGATGTATGTTGAGAGGGGATAAGTTCTTAGGGGTGGAGTAGTAGGGAGGGGATAGAGTGAGGGTTGACTGGGTGGAACAAGGGCAAACTTGGTTGAGTTTGGTTGAGCTGTGGGAGAGGGTTGTAGGGGTAGCATGAGTGGGTAAAGAAGATGGTTTGGAAGATGCTTGATAAGATGGGATAAGTTCTTAGGGGTGTAGACGGGAAGTGATGAGGGTTTACTGGGTGGAGTGGGGGTTAACTCGGTGGAGAAGTTTGTATTGTAGGGGTAGAATGAATGGGTGAAGGGGGTATGTTTGCAAGATGTTAAGTAGGGATGGGTTGACTGGGTGGAATCAATGGTTGATGAGGATAACTGGGATCTTAAGATGTGAAAGGGCCGGGTGTGGGAGGGGAAAGGATGGGAGGGGAATGGATGGGAAAGGGTTGTAGGGGTAGAAACCTGTTTTTAGTCACCTCAACTTTTATGAAAGTAGATTTTAAAGTCATTGATTTAATTGTGTACAAGTTCTCGCTAAAATATTAGGTCATACATTATCCTCCCTGGCTTGAATAATTTTAACTTTCATGAAAGTAGGTTTTAAATGTATCACTTATTTTTTTTATAAATTTCTAGTTGCTAAAATTATTGATGCCTACTTTATCCTCCCTCACAGATGTCAGGGTGTCGTTCCCGTATTCACGGTAGATAACACGGTAAAACATGAAATGCCCACTGGGCCACAGAGCCCCACAAGTCCAGGAATGAACTTTCCCCGGGAGCCAGGGTAACTGATTTACACCCCGAATTACTCCAATTTGTTGTCTTTGATTGAGTGTTGTCGTTTTGGGTTGGGAATGTTTCTCACATTAAAAGTTGTTCATTTCCTTTTTAGAGATCATGAACTTTAACCTTGTCTTTGGGGACTAAGTGAGCAGTCAATCTTATCGTTCAATCACAAACAAATACTCAATGTTATCATCCAATCACAAACAAGTAGACTAATTTAAAACAACATAACTTCCTACTTTAGACTGATTTCTGATGTTGTTGCCCTTGAACAAATCAAGAAAAAACTGTCTAAATACCTACTCTCTCGGCCCTTAAATTCTCCTACTTTATTTCTAAGGACCAAATGTTATGCCTGTCAAAGCAAATGTGAGATTGGTTGAAATATCTCAGCCAATCAGAAATCTAAACAATTGAAGATCAATGCTAAATGTTAACCATTGAGATTTATAACAGCAAATCTGATTGGTGACATTTTTTTACTGATTAGAACAAAGTATATAACCAATAAAAAAGTGTATATAACTAGCTAAGTTATTCAGCCAATCAAAAACCAGCTTGCATTTTTGACACCTACTGAAAGCACTCACTTGATTGGCTGTCTATTTTTGTACTTGATGGAAGTACAGTCATCACCTTCAAAGAAACAATGTGATTGGTTAGAAGTTGACATTGACTATGTAACAAGCTTCCTGATTGGCTGCTCCTCATACTCCCTTCAGATATCCATTATACGTGTATACATTTTGTAGCATGCATTAGTTTGAATTTTTAGTGTCATAATTAATAGTTTTCATCATGTTTGGTTAATCACTTTTTGTAATTATACATAGTCTGTATGAAACACACTGCATTTTTGAATAAATAATAGTTCAGCACTGTTGTGTCTCAAAGTCATTTTATAGCATGGATAAAACAAGACCCAACCATATCGTCAAATAATAACTTCATTGCGTAGAATACATCACCATGTAGAATTTACAACCATTTTAAAGTCATCTTTCTGTAGTCAGTAGCAATATCGAAAACAAATATTTGTAGTTTTGTTTGATTCTGAAGATACAAGTGCAAAGCACACAAACTGAAACACTGACTTATGGCTGCAGTTGTTGGCAGTTGAAGACTTTGTTGACACTTGGTGGCAGCAGACTTACCAGATGAATCCATTGTTCTCTGTAATGTGCGCATAGTCGCATTAAATTACATAATGGAGAGTTCCTTGGGATGTCTGCTGCCACCTTGTGTCCACAAGTCTCCCATAGGTAAACCCAAACATTTGCTAAGCACAAAAAAATCTTGCTTAGCAGAAACGGGTTACCAGCAGAGTAATGTATAATTTCATTGCAACTACCATTTCTTAAGCTTAACAAAGAAGTTTGCCTTATATTTTTTTCTGAACTTGGACCCCAACAATTTTCTTTCAAACATTTTTGGAAGGTTTTTTATATTTTCCCGTCAAGACACGATAGCAAAGTTATCTCTTTCAAGAAAGGTGTTTTAAAGACAACAAATTTCTGAATATTAAGTGTTTTTGTGTAATTATCACAATGGTTGTTTGAGATATGACTGGGCCTTGGTGATTTCGTCTGAACAGTGTAATGGGTTTAATTTGAATATACGTGTGGCAAAGTTGATTGTGCCGTTATTATTTAAATGTTAGTTCCACCAATGGATTTGTCAATCAAAGTTTATTTGTCGATCGATGCGACGGAGTGTGTATCGTGTCTATTTTATACAAACATGGATGCCTTTGTTGTGTGTCTTGGCATATTTATATACCCTGCTTTATGTTTGTTCCCGTATAAATATTTGCCCCGTAAAGTAAATGAGATTTTGTAAAAGATCATAAGAACATGGAGGTAGAAGACTTGGCTTGTACAGTGTGCTGACAAACTTTGTACAACATGTTTGCAAGTCTTTACGTTTTACCAAATATATTTGTGCCATTTCTACAACAACTTTTCCTTCACATTAAAGTAAGAACAGTAGTCAAAGCAAAGAATCACAAGAACTAATGGTTCATTGTGTGGTATACAAACAAGGGGTAAAACAAAATTGGCTGTTAAGTGGCTCTATGAAATTGAAATTGGGCCCAGGTTAGCAGTTGAAGTGCCGAAAGATAAACAAAATTTTCCAGAAAATCGGCCCAAGTGTGAAAGGGACTTACATGTATGTATTCCGGACTTTGACAAAGGAATCTAAAGTAAAAAGTAAAATTAGCATAAAGTATTATTTTTGCTGAAATAGGTTTAAAGAGTTAGTCGTAATTAATACAAAGAAAAAGGTAAAGAAAATTATAGTTTATCATATTTTGAGGTAGCAGAAGTCTTTATCTCATTCCCTGTTTAGACTGCTGTCATGGGGCAGCCATTTTGTCAGTACACACGAGTAAACATAAATCATGGACATGTATAATTTTGGTTACCAGAAATCGGTCACCAGCCAAGATACCGTTTCCTGCTGAAATGATGGTGAAAACTTATATGGTATTTGACTTGTTTCAGTCCGAAATCCAGGAGCCAATTTCAAATATGCTTAGCAAACATATCTGCTTAGCAAAACTGAGCAGGAAACCATTCACAAATTGTACATGCGAACTGGTATCTTGGCTGGTAACTTATTTCTGGTAACCAAAATTGTTTTGTGCTTAGCTTCTTTGTGTGCTTAAGCAGCTCTAAATAATTGAGCCACGCTGTACTTAGCTTCTATTTAGTTAGCGCTATTGACACAAGACTTCTGGTACTTCTTAATGCATAAAATATTTATTTAAGTAGTCAGTCTTGAAAAAAAAGCTCTATTTGTGTAAGTAGGGTATATAAATATACACTTCAAATCCATTGGTGGTTTTGATATTGCTTTACTAATAGACTCGTTTGGCGTTGCTATTAACGCAATCTGAATGTTTGATAACAGTGTGGTTTGAGCATGAGTTGTTAATGCGAATGATTTTTGTTTTTTTGTGCATGGCAAGAATTCCACCCTGTTTTCCCTGTTAACGCAGCCTGTTGAGTTATATCTAGCAGCCTATGTCACATGCAAAGAAACAGACAAATGAACAAGTGTCACATAGTCACAAGTTTAACTGTCGGTATTTTGTAATTGAAACTGGATTTTGGAAGAACGCAACTCATCGTTATCTTCAAGAAATATATTATAACTAAAGTCTTAAACAGGATTGGTAGAACTGACATAATTAGTCACAGACAGTGTTTGTGTTTTATTTGATCAACCATATACTTGAAATGACAAACCTGTGAAAATTTGGGCTTAATATCTGTTGTTTCAGTCAGGAGAATATAGTATAAAACCATGCCCAATTTTAGTATTTTATCTCGTTGTCTTTAAAGGAACACGTTGCCTTGGATCAGTCGAGTTGGTCTTTGAAAAGCGTTTGTAACCGTTTGTTATAATTAGAAAGATACTTTAAAAGTAGAATACAATAATCCACACAAGTATCACTCGAAATTGCGTGGTTTTCCTTTTACCTCGCTGACTAACACGGTCAGCCATTTATGGGAGTCAGATTGTTGACTCCCATAAATGGTTGTTGCATTTGTTTAGGTTTTCAGATACAGTTTTCTCAACTATGACTGTGTTTTTAGAGGAAAATAATTCACAGAAAAAAAGTGGTTCTGGAAAAAATCCATTAGTAGGTTCTGAAGACACTTCGTTTTAGAATATATCTGAGGAAAAGTGCCTTTTTCTTTTACTTTTTAAGTTAATTTTCAATCAGTTATATGTACAGTAGTATTTTACCGCATTGTTTTGTGGGAAGGTTTATGAATGCTTGAGCAAGATTCGACCTTGAACTCTTATTGCTTGGAAAAAGTTTTGTATCTCAAGTTTTTGTTTTATCTCAAATAGAGATTGTATCTCAAATGAGGTCATATCTCTAATTAGGTCATATCTCTAATGAGGTAATATCTCAACTAAGGTCGTTACTCAAATAGAATGGTATCTCAACTCTGTGGGTCATATCCCAACTGGGATCGTAACTCAACTAGGGGACCTCAACTAGGGTCATATCTTAAATGCAGGGTATTATTTTGGTACTTGTCAAAGACCAGTTTCATCACTTGATGTATTCCAAAATATGCATAAAGTACCACAATCTGTTCACTCATCAATGATTTATTTATTTGTGTTTAATTTTTTGCCTACTCAAGCAAACATTCAGTTTGTATCATAAACTACAGCTAGATTTCATAAATTGTGAGCAGGGGGCATATATGAAGAAGAAAAAAAAATCAGTTTAAGTTTACCCCATACCCCATGTGACCTTGAGTCTTCTTTCAGGAAAAGAATTTCTAAACTACACAGCACATATAATGTAATTTTAAATCCTGATGGCACAGAGGAGTTAAGGGGCAGACCATGTTCTGCTGAATAAATTTGTTCTTCTGTAAAATACAATGATGCAAAAGTAAACATACATATTGATTGTCAACATTGTAAGCGATCTTTTTGTGTCAGTGTTCAGCTTTTTGAAACGCAGCATTTCACCTGCCGTCACTGTTTCCTTAGACCTGCTTTAAGTCCACAACTTTGTTGCTAAGCACGGAAGATGCTAAACGGTAACCCCCCCCCCCCCCACATCACCAAGCGGAATCTTATCAAATATTGTTTATCACTGCCCAAATATAGAAGAATTTTTTTATAAAAGCTGTAACCAGCATCAACAATGTTGTAATCAGTAATTGGTGGATTGTGCGTAAAGTGCTCGCATCTAACCAAAGTGACCCTGGTTCAATACCCAGCCAGGGCCATATGTGAGCTGAGTTGTGCGTTGGTTCTCTGCTGTGCCACAAGGGTTTTCCATACCATCTGGTTTTCCTCCCTCGGGAAAAATCAAACACTGTAGGGCCACGCCTTTCGCAATTCAGCTCTTAGCTGCAAGTAAGGATGATTAGCCTCCCAGATTATTAGCTGTTCCGACCTTCTGTCGGAACAGGTTTTGATATTATTGATATTCGTTGTAATGTACCAATGTTGTATAGCATTATCAATGCTGTTTAGTATTACCAATACTTTAACTAGCCTAACCAAGGCTGTAACTAGCATCACCAACAATATAACTAGCATTACCAATGCTGTAACTAGCATTATCGCTGTACAGATGCTGTGTAGCATCATCAATGCTGTAACTACATGTACATGTAGCATTGCCAATGCTGTAACTACCATTGCCAATGCTGTAACTAGCATTGCCAATGCTGTAACTAGCATTGCCAATGCTGTAACTAGCATTACCAGTGCTTTAACTAGCATTGCCAATGCTGTAACTACCATTGCCAATGCTGTAACTAGCATTGCCAATGCTGTAACTAGCATTACCAATGCTGTAACTAGCATTACCAATGTGTAACTAGCATCACCAGCAATGTAACTAGCATAACCAATGCTGTAATTAGCACCATCACACCATTTATGTATACAATAGCGTAATCAACTCTGTAACTTAAGTCTTATAAACAATTAATTATTTCTTTATCTTGTTTTTGTTTGTCGTTTTAATGTTGTTTACCAGTTTGTGTTGTAACTTTACATACATCTTAAGTAACTTTAGATTACCTACTTTTTTTAATATTTATAAACTAAGCTTAGGAACTAGACTAGCAAACTGCATGAACTCCGTATTTGTTCCTTCACTAATTTTGAAGTATGTCAGTTGCAAAATATGAGACGTTTTCACATTTCAGAGGACAGGTTTGAGCAAAATGGTTTGAAAAAAGTCTTCACCTTTTAAAAGATACAATTAAAAATTGTCTAATTTAAGTATCTGAACACATGCTGATACTCTTACAATGTCTTTTTATTTTATTTGATGAAAACAATTTGGGTTTACCTAATTTGTGTACTAGAGCAGGACGACCTCCGAATAAAGATGAGTCTCATTTTTTTCTTCTGACTGAAAACATGCGTAATATTACATTTCTGTAGCAATGGTTTACTTTTAAAAATGTCTGAAAATATTTTATTTGAAAATGTCATGATAACTTCTTAACCTTTTACACATTATTTGCCTTTGCATTTAACTTCATATCGACTTATGAAAGTAGACAAACTAACCTTATTTATTCTAACTGTAGCTTACTATGCTAATTTCATTTACTAATATTTTTGTGAAGTCCTTTTTGTTTTGACAATTTTTGATGTGCCATTTTGAATTGATAAGCTGAGTTTGAATCCAGCTGGGTTTTTTTTTGAAGATATTCTTCTTTGAAATGTTTTCAGTGTTGAAGTAATTGTGCTCGCTCCAGTAAAAAAATAATAATATGAGTGTTTTTTTCACTCTTTCCTTTTACATTAAGAGAGAACTTACCAACAACTCCCTACCAATAGAATATGGGACATACTTGGGACCTTTTTTTTATACATTCTACCCTCAACAAAATGGCTAACTTGTTTATTTGAATGGCAGCATTTGATTAGACAGATGTGCTAAATTTTGGGGGAATTTCTTGTTTTAACGTAGATGATGTGACCACCATTTTAATTTCTTATTTGGGTTTTCAGTTGTTCTGGAGTGAGCACTATTGCTACTGTTTTGTTCATTCAGTATTTCTATTAAATGGTTTTCTTCCCCTTGCCCCTGTCCTCTCTTCCTTTGTAACCTTCAAATTCTCATCAAAACTTTTCCCTTTTATATCCACACACATCCCTTTTCCAATTCAAACAGTTCCCTTTTCCCATCCAAACATTTCTCAATTCCCATCCAACCTTTTCCCTTTTTCGGTGCATCATACCCCTTTTCCTTTTCCCATATATATCATCCTAAGCATTCCGCATTTCCAATCCCAAGTTTTCCCCGTCCCATATCCTATACTTTCCCTTTTCCCTTAAAGCAATCAAAGGGGGAACTTTGGCTTATGTGCTTGTGTACTGTACATTCTACGCTTACAAGGCTAGCACAGAAATTCGGACTAAAATAAAACCTTGTTTTTTATCCTTACCAATTGTGTACAATACCTTTAAGAAGTTAGAAGTAGGAAAAAAAAAACGATCCGAAGAAACACAAGCAAACATCATCTAATTCCAGCTCCAGGCAATACAAGCCTTCATCCTGCTCTATAAATGTCAACTCCAATTAATAAAAGTACCATTACACTATATCCGAAGAATGCAGGCTTTGACTTTTACGATAAACCAAAACCGTCCCAGTGAATATAACCATTTACCCTTAGTCTGGTACCCTGCGGCAGTAGAAGTGATTAGTCTATATAAGTCAGAGATATTTAGCGGCAAGCTCGACGTAGCTCTGACAGGGGTTTGGGTTTATAAAAAGCAATCGCATCTTTTGAAATTCATTCACTGTGTGAAGCTCCTCGTTGAGCAAACAAGACAAGAAACTGCTCTGGACAGATAGGTAGTAATCGGCAGCTGGTCGTAGTTTCTATTTTTCCCCATCTTCTCACCTTCTCGACCTGTCGACCGTACCACCACAAACCTCCCATCCACAACCAACTCACCCAAGCTTGTATACGCCTTCAACCGTTGACCTCCTATTGTCCCTCTTTTGTTTATACTCCTTCCCCCTCCTCTAACGCTCCGACTCCACTATCAACCTGATCGCAAAATGAGCACTACCTACACTCTAGATATCTTTTTATTCAGGCCCACCCCTAATCTTCCATCCAGGCCCGATTTCATCTCTGCTTACCGCCAAGTTCTGCGCTTACTGTCATCATTCTCTGCTTACTGAGTTATGTGCTTACGATCATCAAGCGCAGAATTTTGCGTCTACAGAGCTGTATATGTGAATGATGCCTAGTAGCGTTGCTTGCGCATTGACAAGCAAATATTCCCTGCTAATCCACAAACATTCCCTGCTAATCCATGCAATACACTTGATGTAAGCGTGGAACTCCCTACTTCCCTTCACTTCGCAGAGCCATGAAATAGGGCCCAGCAGGCCCACCCCTAACCTCATCCATCTTAATATCCTTGGCGTTCAGGCCCACCATTGCTCCCATCCGTCCTACCAGCCACTACCACCCCTCACTCCTGCCCACCAACCTCAAGCCTATACCCAATATACTCGCTGCCCCTAAACCTTACCCACCAACCACACCCCTACCCACTATTTCCACTGCCCCCGTAGCCCTACCCTCCAACCTCCCTCAACATTTACCCTCCCTCCCTCTCCACTGGCTGTTAATTATTTCATTGTGTGTTTGTGTTTTTATATTTTTCTTACTACTGACTTCTTTTACCGCACCCCTACCCACCAAAACCTCACCCCTACCCACCAAAACCTCACCCCTATCCAGTATACCCACTACCCCCGTAGCCCTACCCTCCAACCTCCCTCAACATTTACCCTCCCTCCCTCTCCACTGGCTGTTAATTATTTCATTGTGTGTTTGTGTTTTTATATTTTTCTTACTACTCACTTCTTTTACCGCACCCCTACCCACCAAAACCTCACCCCTACCCACCAAAACCTCACCCCTACCCACTATACCCACTGCCCCCGTAGCCCTACCCTCCAACCTCCCTCAACTTTTACCCTCCCTCCCTCTCCACTGGCTGTTAATATATTTCACGGTGTGTTTGTGTTTTTATATTTTTCTTACTACTCACTTCTTTTACCACAGTGCTCCTGATGACGGGGTGAAGGTGATGTTTCTCCCCAGTTCCGCTGGGTAATTAACACAGTTTCTGCGACTACTTATCGCTATTTTATCGATAATAATATTGTCTTTGTTTATCGGTGTTTAATGTGGAATGTCTGTGGCCAGCGGCCTAAATGTTTTAAATTTTGCCTTTCGCCATCATAAGCTAAAGCTGTGTTCCTATTGGAGTTTTGGTTTTAAGTATCGGATTTTTAGTGTAGAATGACAAAATTGAATCCAATAGAGATGCGTGGTAAACTGACGAAAGAAGTCGCAAAAGATTTCGGTGCAGCCAAGGCTAAAACAATTATTGGTGAAAGGCAAAAACAATTATTTGTGATGCAAGAATTTTTAAGTATTAATCCTTTATTTGTATTACATAAATTAAATCAGACTTGTGAAGAAATTTTGTGATTCTATGTTTATAATTTATATATCTGTATATTTTGTTTGTGTCTGTCTTCTATTCTTTAAACTTTGTTTGTCAAAGTTAAAAGAACAAGTTAAGGTTGTAGTTGTTTTGTGTTTTTTATTTTGAAAGTGTTTACACAGGTACGTTTATGTTATCAAATATTATAATTTGTAGTTTAGAAAGTTGTGCTTTTTGTTCCATATTTTTTTATTTGTCTGTGGCAAAATTGTGTGTATGTAGATCTATATATTTTTTTCATTTGTGACTGTGACTTATACCAGTTGAATTTCTATTTCAAAAGTTTAACTCATTTTAAATTTCAGATTTTCAGACTTTCAGATTGTGTTGTGATTTTCATGTTTTTCAATCTCTTGTTATTGCTTTAAATTGTTTAATTTCTGCATGACTTCTGTTTCCTTAGGACAAACCAAATTCGCGATTATGTTCGATGAAGTCGGATTTCAAATATATGGTCTGTACATTTTTGTAGGGAGAAATATTTTATTCCTGAATTTTGATGACATTTAATCAATTAGGTGTTCAGGTTAGCGAAGTGGTATCTTTACCCGCCTTCCACCTCTAGGGCCCTGGTTCGAATCCCACTGGGGCTCTATGTGGATTTGGTTTTCAGTCCCTACCTGACTGCGTGGGTTTTCACTGGAATAATTCGGTAGGGTTTTCCTCCTACATCTAAAACTGAAACTTCCTTCCTTGTCTTCTCTCCATGGGTTCTTGGCTAGTACGTGACTTAAGCCCGGTTCGTACTTCCTGCGAATGCGATACGAATGTTGACGTCACAAACTCGCAACGAATAATTCGCAGCAGTTAAACTCTGCTCAACTCACTTGCGAATATCGGTGCAAAAGGAGGGTTGGGACGTCAAATTCACGTCTAATTTTCGCATTCGCAGGAAGTATGAACCGGGCTTAAGGTCACATATCTGAGAGTCCTTGGTTTCACAACCGGAATAAATGAAATAAAATAAACTTTCTCTGAAAGCGATCTCAATTATACTAATGTGACTAAAAAAATTCTGAAAACTTTTCTCCCATTTTGTTTTTCGCAGCAAGCAAACTCCCAGTCAGATTGCAACTCAGGCACGCAGCAACCCGGTACCCCGCGCCATGAGCCAACCACCACCACGGGCCCCAGGTAAGGGACTTCGAGCTCCTTAATCAGTTTCTTGTAAACCTGTAAGCAAAAAAAAATTGCTAAGCACAGAAAAGTCTTGCTCAGCAAAAACAGGTTACCAGCTGACATTCCGTAAAGTTTGCCATGTTACAACTGGTGCCCCACTCATTTTGTTTGGGGTTGGAATTAGCAAGGGTTCGCTAAGCAATGTTTTCTGCTTTTTGAGATTGGGCCCAACTTCACAGTAAACATTTCTGTTAAGCAATACTCTACTGTGCTAAGCACGTTTTTGTGTTTACATGCTTTATTAAATTGGGCACAGGCCTGAAACAGAAAGATACATAATTTCCTTAACAAACCATGTGTCTACTTTGATAATAAATAACAATATAAAAGAGACATAACTTCCTAGTCTACACTTTGTTGACTTTGGGCCATACAACTCTACACATCATTCCCAGCATGTTTACTGTACGTTTGAGAATGATACAGTGATTGACCCCTGGGCCAGTAGTTTACAATGAGGTCTATCTTTAGTCCCCTGTCTGAACAGGGCCATAGAAGACAAGTGCAATAAACTCAGGGCTATAATCCAAGGTTTTATCTCTTAACAGTTGCCTAGCGTTCAGCCGAATGAGTAAACCATTAACCATAGGTGTGTCACTTCCTGCCAGTGTTGAATTCTATGGGTGAAGCCGGACGCAACAGTTGCATTCCAGTCGTCGTTGTTTCAATATTTTTGTGATTGATCTAATCCCTCCTCTCCAGGCCCACCTCCTCCGCCCCCAACGTTTACCAGGGCGCCCCAGCAGCATAGCCGCGCTCCGATGGCCAACCAGCCCAGGCAGCAGCAGCGTGCCCCACAGCAGCGTGCCCAACAGCAGCATGCCCCACAGCAGCGTGCCCAACAGCAGCAGCATGCCCAGACACCAGCAGCTGGGGGTGGACCATCGGCGGGACGTACGCCAATGTGTGACGGATGCGACAGCATCATCAGGTGAGATTTACCTACAGGCAATACTAAGGTTAACCATGGTCACAGAAATCTGGCCTTCTACACCTTTGGTAATTGTCAAAGACCAGTATATTCTCACTTTATGTATCCAGACATACCCATAGAATAACAAATCTGTGAAAGTTTGGACGCAATTAGTCATCAAAGTTGCAAGAGAATAATGAAAGAAAAAAACGCCCTGGTTGCTCAAATTTGTGTGCTGTCAGATGCCCTTTTTTAGTAATAAAAGATTTCAGGCCTGAAGTATTTAAACATTTGCTTTCTCAAAATCTCTGTTACTTCAGAGGGAGCCAACAGCTCTCCATTTTTCGTTACCAAATGCATGTAAGTTTTTATACTTACTATTTTGAGTAATTACCAATAGTTTCCAGTGCCTTTAATGAAGAGTTCAAGGGGTCTCTAGCCACAGACACCAAGGATTTAGAATTTTACAAAATAATGACGGTAAAATCTTCTTCACCAGGGGCGCGTTCGTCTCCGCCGTAGGCCGCAACTGGCATCCTGAGCATTTCGTCTGCGTCCACTGCCACGAGAACCTGTCCAATCAGGGCTTCATGGAGCAGAACGGGAAAGTCTACTGCGAGAAAGACTTCAACAGCCTGTACGCTCCAAAGTGTGCCATCTGCCATAGGAGCATCTCCCAAGGGGTGAGAATTTAAAAGGGCATTAGTGTTTGATATGTGCCCTGGAGAGAGGGGTTTTAGTGACCACTATTGACTGGTTATGAAGGAATTGTTATTTGTGTTATTCCTATTTTGGGCTTCAATGGGTGTGGGCATTAGTGTTTGATATGTGCCCTGGAGAAAAGTTTTAGTAACCACATTTGACTGGTTATGAGGGATTTATTGTTAAAGGCACAACGCCTACAGTTTGCCTCAAAGTGTGCCATCTGCCATCGGAGCATCTCCCTGTGGGGTGAGATTATATGAGGGCATTAGTGTTGGATATGTGACCTAAAAGGATGTTTTAGTGATCAAAAAGGCTCTCTTTCTTCCTTTTTTTTAATTTGGCCGAAGACTTTTTTTTAGTAATACACCACAAGGGAAAACTGACTGACCCAATGAAACAAACTGAAAATCCCAGCTTGCAGAAACTTATTTTTTATAAACTCTTAAAACCTTTCCCCCTACAAATATTTTTATATCTGGTGTTTTTCTTTCTTGTTCTCAGGGATGCGTCCAAGCAATGGGGAGCACCTACCATCAGGACTGCTTCCTGTGCCATCATTGCAACGAGCCGATAACCGGAACTGCGTTCCACATCAGTGAGGGTAAACCCTACTGCAAGAAGGGTAAGAAGGCAGTTGTAACAGCACTGGAGGAAAAGAAACCCCGCCCCCCCAAAAAAAAAAAAAAAAAAAAAAACATGTGCAAATGAGTGGGATGCAAGTTGTTCAAATTACCCTCTTTTTTTTTGGGGGGGGGAAGAATTTTCCAAGAGTTCCGTCAGCAGAGGTCTTAAATTTTGTGAAGTGTATCATAAAAAGGGTATTAAAAAGTCTTAAATTTGACTTTTTAAAGGCACTGGAAAATATTGGTAATTACTCAAATAAAATTGTTAGCATAAAAACTTACTTGGTAACGAGCAATGGAGAGTTGTAACAGCACTGGAGGAAAAGAAACCCCGCCCCCCCCCCCCAAAAAAAAAAAAAAAAAAAAACATGTGCAAATGAGTGGGATGCAAGTTGTTTAAATTACCCTCTTTTTTTTGGGGGGGGGAAGAATTTTCCAAGAGTTCCGTCAGCAGAGGTCTTAAATTTTGTGAAGTGTATCATAAAAAGGGTATTAAAAAGTCTTAAATTTGACTTTTTAAAGGCACTGGAAAATATTGGTAATTACTCAAATAAAATTGTTAGCATAAAAACTTACTTGGTAACGAGCAATGGAGAGCTGTTGATAGTACAAAACATTGTGAGAAGCGGCTCCCTCTGAAGTGACGTAGTTTTTGAGAAAGCTTCAGCTGAAGCCTTTTATTAGGCATCTGAAAGTCGTGCAACAAGGGTGTTTTTTATCTCATTCTCTTGCAACCTCGATGACCAATTTGGCCCAAATTTTCTCAGGTTTGTTATTTTATGCATAGGTTGGGATACACCAATAGGGGCCTACTGGTCTACAATTACCAAAGGTGTCCAGGGGTCGATTTCACAAAGAGTTAGGACTAGTCCTAACTTAGGACTAGTCCTAGGAGATATCAAAAATGTACAGCTAGTCCTAAGTTAGGACTGGTAACTCGTCCTAACTCGAGATAAGACTAGTCTTAACTCTTTGTGAAATCCACCCCTGGGGTCGATTTCACAATAAGTTACTCGTCCTAAGTTAGGACTAGTCCTAGGAGATATACAAATTGCATGGATAGTCCTAAGTTAGGACGAGTAACTGGTCCTAACTCGAGATAAGACTAGTCCTAACTCTTTGTGAAATCCACCCCTGTGCCTTTATAGTGTGCAGATACCCTACTAACCACTCTGAGTGGTTTAACTCATACTTTGCATGTCCCGATTGAGGCTCAATTGAGACATGCAAAGTTTGAGTTTGTAAGATTGTTTTTTGTTTTCTGTGTTTACAGACTACCAGGCGTTGTTCTCTGTCCGTTGCGCTGGATGTAATTACCCAGTAGAGCCTGGAGATGCATGGGTGGAGGCACTGAAGAAACAATGGCACTCAACGTGCTTCAATTGCTCTAATCCGGTAAGGAAAAAAACACTCTTCAAATATCACTTTCCTTTCTGTATGAATTTCATCTCTATGTCAGGACAACCTGTGGATAACATCCGTCCAGTATGGCTTTCTACACAATGTTTAGTCACCTTGTTTGAAATTGGGTTTCGGAGAAAACATGGAAGAAATCACAGTACAAACCACAGAGACTTAGTTCTCTATCTGCTGGGAAAGCAAGCAGAGGTCCGAGAATTGTTATCCGACTTTCTGTTCTGGATTAGTTTTGACAAGATCCTTAAGCAGGGAACCAGTCACAACCAATGTACTATATATGCCTTTTTCAGGTAACCTGCTTTTGCTTAGCAGGATTTTAGCGCCGTGTGAATTTGTTTGCTTTATAGCTTAAATGACATTTGGCGCTGATGTGTTGGATTATTTGTTCATTCTTTTCCCTATTTTTATTTTCTTTTTTTTCAGTCATGTGGTACTCCACTAGAAGGTCAAGCCTTCTATGCTGACCGAGGCCAGCCGTACTGCAAGCACCATGCACCCTAGATTCCTGTAAAAATGCATATCGGAAGAGGCGTGGCCTCGGGTCACTACACAATATGGAGCAGCTTGGGGTGTGAGATGAGTTTTTTTTAGTAACATGGGGAGTTTTCTTTGGCTTTGGGGGTTGTTGGGGGAGAATTCTTCTTACTGCATTGTTGACGAGTGTTGAACTTGGGATAGAATGGGGAGAGATTTATTTAGGAACCCTGACTTGGGATTTGTTTAATATCTCCAATGTGGTATATTGTTCCAATCTGGGTAAAAGTGTATCCTAATCAAGGTAGTTTGGGTGGTTGTATTGGTATGATCAACTGAAAGTTCCTTGATTGGGGTCTACTGAGTGCGTCCTCATTGGAGGAGATGGTTCCAATGGGGGAAAAAGGTTACCCCAATCTGGGTGTAAGTATACCCAAATTGGGATAGTTTGTTTGACTGACTAAGGCAGAAGCCATTACAGCATACAAACATACCCGATTGGGAACCATTTATATCCTTATTGGTAGGAGAGGGTTCCAATTGGGGTAAAAGTATACACCAGTATGGGTATATGGTATACCCAAATATAGGTATAAGTTTACCCCAATCTTGGTATAAGTTTACCCAATCTGGAAATAGATATGCCCCAAGATGGTCTGTTTGACACAGACCAAGACAGAAGCCGTCACTGCATACATACCTTGATTGGGTTCCAATCGGGTATAATTATACCCAGTTGGGATAGTTTAAATGGTGGAATTGACACCTAAAATGATCCTGATTCATATCCTATTTGGGCAAAGTATTTTTCGTTGGGGTATATTGTACCCCAATCTAATAGTTTTGATCGAACTCAACCCTCAATGATCCTTCATATTCCTTAAAAAAATTTCGATAAATTTCATTCAATTTCTGGGTATATTGGTTGATCAGGACTGTTGGTGATATTTGAATTATCAGAAATTTTCAACCAATCATGAGAATTGTAAATAATGCTCGCTTGAATTGGTTGTAAAAGCGTGACTTTTTTGCTGTGATTTCTGGGATGAAAATTAGGATTACTAGTATCAAAGGCTTTAAAATAAGGGAATCGAACGGAATTTTTAAAAATGGGTCTTTGACTCGCTCAAAAAAACAAACAAGGAAAATGAAATATTTTAGGCGATTTGATTGTAATTGACTTCAAATCTTTCATTGACCTTTTTGAAGAAAAAAAATTGTGAATAGCTAAAACCAAACGTTAAAATAATTTTACTAAAAGTTCCCTCTTGGAGTTATAGTTTTCACAGCTTTGGCAATATGTATTTAACAGTGTCTTAAATATCCATAGAAGTTTCATATCCTCCGCTTAATGCTTTAACAAACAAAAAAAATCAAAAATTTATTATATATATGCAAATTTGCTGTAGATTGTAAGAGTGTTTATTGGCTTTTGTGAGCACCTTTTTGTGACGTTAGTGTCGATATGCAATAGATGTATTGTCATTCGGCGGCCATTTTGGAATTCCTGTTTTGGGAAAGCTCCATTAAAGAATTTCTGAGTTTTGGAACAACAACTCGGAGAGTATACATCCTTTTCAGTGAGCGAGTGTGCTTACATTGAATTACTAGGGTTTTAAACTCGATGGATGAGCAGTTTATTTGCCTGGGCAGTCAGCAGCACCATTGGTTTGTGCATGATCTAATTATTAGTCCACTGTTTGGAAAAGGAATTACATGGAGATAACAGGTGTGAGTTGCCAGAGAAAAAGGATGTGTCTTTTTAGCCTCTTTCATTAATGGAGTATTCCCATAAACCATGTAACCGTTGTCCATAACGAAACAGATGCAACATTATAGTCGGGTACCTGTGATGTCATGACCCACTACATAAGAATGTATGATGTGGATTTTAGGAACAAGACCAACTTGGCCGCATCGTGATGGGTCTCTTGACCAAGCTGTTTTTAAATCAATGTCTTCCAGTTTTGATGTTAGTTTTAGTTGTTTTTTGAGAATATAACACAATAAATTAAATGTTTTGGTGGTTTTATTTGAATATGTAAATAATATTTTTTGACTACTTTGCTAGCTTATTGTCATAGAATGCATGAAAAAGTGCATACACACAATATAAAAACTTTATATTGAATGACAATTTCATATTTGCATCAGTTAAATGAGCATTAATAATATTTCATTCTTCAAAAATGATTTGATGATCATAATTATTAATAAAGCTTAACTTGGTTACTTAAAAATTTGTAACCAATGAGAGTTTCTTATTGATGTCATTTGAAACAAGAGACACTTTCAAGTTTTGTCAAAAAGGAAAACTTGGTGTTTTTAAAAATGCACTGACTGTAACATTTGAGTCTGGCACCCAACGCAGTTCTACTATAAAAGTTGAATGAGGAGAATGGCACCAGACCTGCCAGAGGTGGGGAAATTAACGTATGAGGAAATTCTTAGAATTTAGTTTAGTGTGGATAAATTAGGTATAGTGTAGCTTTATAACTAATCACTCATTAAAAATTAACAGTACTGAAAATACAAAGTATATTATTTCTTTGCAAATTTGTTTTTGATTAATTGATTAATTGATTGATTGAACGATTAGTGATTGATCAATTGATTCATGAAGTAAAGTTTCTTTCACAACTTTTCCGAATTCTCACATTTTATTCAGTTTATTTACTGTTAACTTAACCAACTCGGTTTTCTTTTCATTTTTTGTACATGTGTCCTTATTTATATGCATCTAGAAAAAAACTGTAAATTTTACTTGCTTGCTATCTTAACAATATGCATTAAGCAAAATTATAAAGCGACTAAAATAATTGTTATTTTATCATCTTGTGACTCTAAAGTATTTTAATTTTTAATCTATTTGGTGGAAGCTGAAAAACAATTATACGCAATATTAATTGTGTTCTGCGAAATGTACCCAAATAAAGTAAACCAATAAGCTTTGTATTGAATATTATGTTTATTTTTTTATATATTTTTTTTCTTTAAATTGTTGTATTGTTTATCAGGTGACAGTTAACAGTTCGAGCAGTGGACATGTACAAGTCTAATATACCTTTGAAGAAAAAAAAACCTACGTAGTGAATTATTACAATTTTAAAAGCATACTACTTTATTTCTTGTTAATAAGTAGCTCGCTTTTACCGATTCTTAAAAGCTTGTTAGTTTTACCTTGATTTGTTGCTATTAAAATTATCTAAATTTATTTTGCTTGTATTTATGACAATGTATAGGAAATACACAGCCTATGAAATGCCTGTAATGAGTGCCTTTAGTGTTTTTCCAATTTTATGAGAAATTTTCATCGGGAATTTTAGGTTGAGAGTGTGATTTTCTGAGCAGTTTCTTATCCATGAATAGACAGTTGTGTTTGTCTGTTATGAACAGGACTTATGTACAAGGCTTGTGGAGGAACGTGCTGTTAAAAATACTGACATTGTTTATTCAAATTTAACCCCTTGCAGAACATAGCGGCTGAAAGCAGCAACTTGCCTTCAAGGCCATGTTCCTCTACTTGCTGCATGTTTTCTAAACATGGCATGATTTGTATGAGTAAAGGTAAACCTGTTTTTTAGTACCCACCCATGTGCCTTCTAATACGTTTTGTTCACAATATATTTGGAAAATATTAAACAGGAAAATCTACAGGTAAATTTCACCACTCCTTTTCCAAGGTTTCTCAGAAATCAAAGTCAGAAATGTTTCTTCATGCAGCACTGAGGATTTGTCGGGACGGGGGTCTGAGCCCCCTAGGCCCCCCTCCCCATTTGCTGGACTAAACCCCTGCAGAAATCTAGAGCTGTGAGGTTATATTTTTGACCCCTGAAGGTCAAAGGGGTGTGACTCCAAAGGTTAAAGGGGTGTGGTGGTGATGCCTGCCGCTGGAGTTTTGGAAGAGCAAATGGGGAGGGCCGCCAATGTGGGACAGAAAGCAGTACCCCTCTTTTTTCAGGGGGGTCCATTGCATTTTCTTGTCGGCCAACCTGGACCTGCCCACCCTTCTCCTCCTATGCATATGGATGAGAGCATCATTTGCATAAATTTGCATATGATAGTTATTTATAGTAGTTCTTAAAGGCAGATTCCCAATGTTGCTGGTTTATCTTTTCAGCCATGTGAATTTTGTGTAGTGAAAAACGTTTTTTTTGAAAGAGGATTGAAAAGGTATGAGATTTATGCACCAAGAGTGTTTTGAAAGACACCTTGTTCAGTTTGTTGGTGCACACAAAAAAAGTTCAAAATGTTTAAGAAAGGATTTCCAATGGTATGTTAAAATGATAGTTTAATCCGTACTTCAAGTGTGTTAGTTTTACAGTTGTACATTTGACTTGTCAAGTTGTATATACACCAACACCATTGGCTCAAGACTACTCCTTTGTTCCGACACCCCTGTGTTTTGTCACGGGTTCTGTTTTAAATCATCAGGGGGGGTTTCGGAACATAGGTGTGTGAGAATATGGAACAGTCACCCTTTCACCATGTAATAGACTTACGTCACTCACTACAATTTAAACGACGTCAGAATTTTAATTTTCTGCAAGAACTAGTTGAATATTTTGGGGTAGCTCCAACAATATTGAATTGACTTGTAACCCTCTTTCCTTTTTCTAAATTTACCTTTAACTCTTCATTTCTGCTTGCAAGATTTAACCAAAATGTTTGCACCCAATCTCTACATTTTATTGTCTTATCGATGTACTTTATTATCCTCCGCCCTGGTGTGATCAAATAAAACGCTTTGAAACCTTATTGTGTGGGATTAAAAATTAGTTATTTATTTGTGGTCATAATTAATACATTAAAAATGAATTTAAAATAGAGGTAGAAAAATAGAAAATATTAATAATTTAATGCTCCCTGGTGGCAAGTGGAGCATCTATAATTGTTTATTCTGTCGATAAAAGTATTTGCAGCGTTTGGCCTGAACTTTTTCAGCTACCTGCCAGCAGGGCCAGTTAAAAAAAATGTAGCTTGTCATTTCACAAGTCAGTCGGCGTTTTGGCACTAGATATTATTTCAAATGCTTTTTAACACTGAATAAGCCAGCAAGACCACTTGGAGCGAAGGTTAGCTGTTGCTTGTGTGTTTGAACTGGCATTTGGCCAGCGGACAACTGCTTAAGGGCTTGGGAAAATACTGGTATGGGAGTCTTAGAACAAACACAAGACAACCTTTCATGTCGAGTTGTTACATTAGTATGAATAAATAAACACTTTAGAACAAATATTAAGTCACAGCAAACTATGGCGAATAATTAAGAATTACTTACAGTACAAAAATAAAAAATCTGTTAATAATTAGGTTCAGTTAATTTGTGAGTTTGTGATTTAAATTTACAATTTATTCTAAGGTCTTCTGTAATCAAATAATTTAAAGTCGGCATCGTATTTGGCCACCAACTTCTGGAAAATGTCACTTGGCAACTGGGAGTAAAACTCTGTCAAATTATAAATCTGACTAGTGTTCCATTTCTTCAGTTTCAGTTTTTGTTGAATCATTGTGGACTCCAATTTGGCTAGTTTTAGTAGATATGTAACATCGTCTTCTGCCGTCTCAAACTTGCCGATAAAATCGAAACGAAAGAGACAGGGGTTGTATTTCTGTGAGAGCGGCATCCAAAGGCTGCTGTCTTGGTGGTGTTTATCGACGACAAATCGTCCGAACTCCTCGATTGTTGCGTTGATTGATCTCACATCAGTATCCTTAACACTTGGGCCTCGCGACATCCTAACGATCCTTGCCATTTCTTCTTTATAGATCTTAGAATCCGGTGAAAGAGCATCGGAATTCAGCATCTCTCGGTAGACAGCGACTAGTCTGGTCAGGGGATTACGAACAAAAATAGCCTTCGTGTACAAATCCATGATGTTTAAGAACTCTTTTTGAGAGCGGGAGATGAGAGCACTAGACTTTCGAACCTCGGAGGTTGTCTGTTTTTTCCCTAGTAGTTGAAAGACCTCATGCCAATTACTCGATCCGGACAGTGGCACTGTGCTGACCATTAGACGCGAGTCATCGTCAACATACGTGTGTTGGTATTGGTCGCGGTATCGTAACAATACACGATGCTTTTGGGCGGGGTCCCGGTACGGTTGAAGGTTGAGGGATTTCTTACACTGGTGACTGAAAAGCTGGAGACGTGACTTCTGCCGTGCTGACATCTCAATCTTCCAATGTTCCTTGGATTTCCAGACTCGCTGGATTGATTTCCAAACTGATGAATTAGTTGACGGCGTCCCATCCGACTGTTGAGGTAAGAAAGAAAGGCAAATCAGACATTAAAAACAGCCACCAACCTGACCAATACACTCCTGGACGAATTTTTCAGTAGTGAAGAAAAAATTGCCGTGGTGTATAACCATTGTCAGTGCATACAGTACAGATTTCAGTTTCACAATCTCATCAAGTAACTTTTAAGCCCTAAATCATTAAATGTTAAGTCAGTGATATTGATAAATCATGGATGGTCAAATGTGTGTGTGAAATTTCAAAATCAAACTGTTATTTTGTGTTAATAAAATGTTTGCAATAATAAATCAAGAACTTACCAGCATGCTGGATGATAACAGCAATACTGTGAACACAAGTGCGGCAAATCCATGACAGAAAAGTATCCTTCTCCAGAGAAAACGCCTGCGAAACATCTTTCATTCCGCAACTACCATGACTACACCGTACACAATCTGAGAACGACATGCATGACCAGCTGCTGTGCATGACACTGATTGACAGCTGCGCTTTGTAATTTTATCTTTGGGTACCAGCCCTTCATCTGAACGCACAATCCACACGAAATTCGTCAGGTGCCCTAATAAGTATTACCTCCAGACGTTGACCTTCGTTAGTATGATTTCTTTCAGTGTGTCTTTTAATTTTTGTTTAAAGTTACCATACTAATCTCAGCTGGCTGATGCTAAACCAGTCAACAGAGGGCGCAAGTTACATTTCCATCCCCGATATCCAAAACGACAAAAATAATAACAACTAAATAATTAAAGATGAAAGGTGCACCGTTATTCTCTTCATCGGCACATTTTTGTTTTTGTTTTTTTTATTCTCCATTGCAGTTTATTCCCCATTTTGGGGCCGTGTTGGTATTTTTGGTGCAAATAATAATAGTAAGTTGAAGGAAGGCCTCCTTAAGATTTTTGTGTTTTGTCCAGTCCTCTCTTGCTCACATACACACAGATGGTCTCATCGCAAAGCATACGTTTGTTAACAAACATATTTTGACAGAAAGTAATAAACAAAATACTGAAATGTTATATCCAAATATGGCTATTGAGTTAACATGCCTATTTCATTGCCTTGTGTTTTTTTCAGAGAGTTTTTTTTTTTTGCTGACGACCGCAAGAGTTGAATAGCGCCACCTTGTGTTTGCAAGTGGAAAAACTCTTCAACATCGTAAAATTGTTCAACATTAAAGATGGCGTCTGGCAAAAGGGTCGCGAAGAGTTTGCGCCCGTTGCGATTTTCCACGAAAAACTGGCCCAACTGAGCATAAGTTGTACTTGAGTATAATTTTCAGGTAATCATAATTCAATGTATATTAATATTTCATGAGTTAAGTGAAATTACCTCGTTAATTCGTCTCAAAACCCGACGCTGAATGCGACGTCATTATTGAAAGTTGTCGGATTGTGATAAAATTAAAAAATGGCAGACGGCAGCGGTGCAGCTGTTTTTGAGAACAAACTTTGTGTTGTTGAACTTCAATTAAACCCATTATGAAACCATTTTTAGGCCAAAAAAGGTATGCCTAATTTTCAACAAGGCCGTGTTGTGATGAACTCAACCATGGAGGAGAGGCATGCCCAAATTTTGAAGTTTCACCGGGCCAAGTTTGTCCAGTCCATCGGGGTTGAGCGGCTGTACCCGATGCTTCAGCCGAGCGTACTCAGTCAGTCTGACGTCGCCGATATTGAGCAGCAGCCGACCCCACAAGCAAAGGTCCAGAAGTTGCTGGACTTACTCCCGTCCCGTGGAAGTCAGGCTTTTCAGATGCTCTGTCTGGCCTTGGAGACGACCTACCCACATCTGCTGACGGTGATGTTTCTCGGAAGTGATTCGGTGCCGGTCTCTGGAGTTGGGAAAGGTTGGTATAAAAACTTTTTTATTTTGTCTAACTTTAAAGCCATTGTACCCTTTCGGTACCGAAAAAAAAAAAAGTTCACAGATTTACAAATAACTTACAGGGTTTACAGAAGGTAGTGGTGAAATACTTCTCTTGAAATATTATTCCATGAAATGCTTTACTTTTTGAGAAAACTGTAAAACAATATCAATTCTCGTTAACGAGAATTACGGATTTATTTTAAACACATGTCATGACACGGCGAAACGCGCGGATACAAGGGTGGGTTTTACCGTTATTTTCTCCCGACTCCCGATGACCGATTAAGCACAAATTTTCACAGGTTTGTTATTTGATATAGAAGTTGTGATACACGAAGTGTGGGCCTTGGACAATACTGTTTACCGAAAGGGTCCAATGGCTTTAAACTCCGTGAAGATGAGGTCCTAGTTGACTACAAAAAATTTTCAGTAACTAAATTTTCTTTTTGGAACTTCGTAAACTTTATATTTTAGTCTACCGGTCTAATTAATAATGTATCTCAAATGTTTAGATTTCCTTGTTTCCCCGCAACTTGGCCTAAATGTTTTTTACGTATCATTTGTTTTGTTTTTACATTTTATGCTCTTATCAAGTTGGTGATTGCTGTGTGAAGTCTGATATTCATTGAAAAGAAAGAAATGTAAAGAAACAATTTTTGTGATGAATAATAGTAGTTGTCCACTCCATGGATTTGGGAATTTGTTTTTGGGGGTGTTTGTTTGTTTGTTTGTTTGTTTGTTTTTGTGCATTGCTCGATAGCGATTTTTCCACAGCAATGAGAGTACATACATATTTCTACTCCTTCATTCCGCTATCATCTCCACGAACCACATACTAGTTATCAAGTCTCACAACACAACCCACAAGCGTTTTGTTTTGCCCTTTTCAAGAGTTAAGACTAATCTTTTCTTTGAGTTAGGACCGAGATTTAGGACTAGCGAACATGTTTTTAATAACACATAGGACTTGTACTCAAGTTAGGACTATCTTTGTGAACTCTACCCCTGGTCCGGTTAAAGTCCTAAGATACAAGCCATAGGCTACTTTTAGATTTCTTTGCGATTGAAGCTTTTCTTTTGTAGAACTTTTAAACTACATAAAAGTACAAATCAATCGAACATAAAGATTGTACTAGAACGCTCAAAAAGGTATTTTCAGCGAAGGTTGTCTGTTGTATATGAAAAGCCTCGACTTCATGCTTCAGATGTGTTGTATTTGCGCAACTGTTTGGATGAAAGTGTTATTTTATTACCGTGACAATATAGTTTTATGTAAATTTCTTGTCACTGCTGTCCCCAATTCGAGACCGACTCCACAGTGTACATGCAAAATGGCCAATAGGGGCATCACACATGGTGTCATTAACACTGAATGTTGAAGCACCTTGACAGATATGAACACTAGAAGCCATTATTATTATTATTTTCATCAAAACTCGTTCATACTTCAAAATCACAATTTGCTACTCAATATTTAGGTTCAGTGTGCCCGCTAACCTTTACAAACAGTCTAAACATTTTAATGATCAAAATTGCTGGATGAAATCAGGTTTTTACATGCCCACAATATATACCCCATGTTAAAAACAATTTAGTTGTCATATATAAAACCCATGCCTCAAAATTGTAATAATCCATGGCTCCCATGCAGCAATAGCCGTGGTGCACCGTGCTTTTACTATGGGGCCCTATGCCAAGTTCCTTTTCAAGTTTGAAATTTTCCTCATAAAATATCCCTTACCCGAGGAAACCTGCTTAGCCTCTTCAAGAAAGAATTTCAAGGCATGAAAACCAGTAATTTTGTATAATACATGTAAGTTTACCCCCATGCACCCTACACAGTTCTATGGTTCTACAGGCCTTTCACATCGACCGATAAAACCAGTTATTTATTTATTTCAAGATAAACCACAACTTTGGTTTCGAGCCTGACTTTGAAACCCCAATCCACGGACGCAAACATCGGTGTGTAGACACAAGCATCCTGCTAGTAGTCCGTGACAAGCTGATCAGAGAAACCATGGACTCTGCCTTTGCTGCATGCTGTGAGGCCGTGTCTCGCATGGCCAATATAGCAGACCAGCGGGCACAGGCAGCCCATGTCTGTGTTTACATACGACAGCTTTATTCTGTCTAGAGTGCAAGTTTGATCAGTACTCCATTTACAGCACAACCGACTGATTAATTTTTTAACTGGAACAGTTCTGGCGAAAACTCAAACATTGATCAGGGTTTGAGCCTTAAATTGGAAAGTGGGTACATATCAAGCAACCCAGTTGAAATCCAAATCGTTCACCTTCAGACCTCGAAATAACCCACAGCACCCACAGCAACTGCCGTGGTGCCCTGTGCTTTTTGGCTGTGGTGCCCTTTACAAAGTTCAAATACAAATTTACATTTGTACATTTTTATTTACGTGTACTTAGTGTATAAAATTTACCAATATTCCTCTAGAATTACCCCTTACCAGATGAAAACTGCTATGCCCCTTCAAGAACGAAGTTCTTTCACATGAAAAAGATTTTAATAAGTAGATTAAAATCTACTTATCAATTTAAACCACAAGGGAAACTGACTATACCTGAAATGATTTTGGGGTTGAACAAAGAATTGACTAGAGTGGGATTCGAACCAATGACCTCCGGATTAACGAGCCGGCGCTCTACCAACTGAGCTATCTAGCCCTATATTGGCGAGGTCCCTATTTTGTCAATATCTTTGTTCGGGGGTGCCAATCAGAAGCCAATGCTTTGGTAGGCTATAGACATGTAACACTACAGTTAGAGTTGTTCTCCTAATTGAACCAATGCTATAAAAAATACGTTTATAAAATGCTCTCACATTTTACTCACATCCTACTGTTTAACAATAGGCAAAGATCACACATTTGTTACCAACTGGTGGACATTTAAGGAAATTTGCAGTGAATTAAGTGACTTACTTCAGTGAAAAGATTAAACCTACATGTTTGTATTATTATGTGTAAAATATAATCCTTTATCCAGACTGGTAGTTATTAATTAATTATCAATATTTGGAGGCCAGGTCACTCACTCAGCACAGTTTCTATTGTTACAACCCCCATTGTTAGACAGCCACACAGTCTGGTGTTTCGAAGGTCAGCATGCTGGAGACAGACCTCCTCGGTACCCGGTATTTCAGCTATAAATATGATTCAAATTATTTTTTAGATCAAGTGGGAGATTAATATTATGGGAGCGTGCAGTGCGACAAATTGACACATTCGCTAAGCACAGACAGGTCTGGCTAAGCTGAAACAGCGGGCCAACCGGTATGTTATGTTTGTTGTGGGCTCCCTGCTGAGTTTTGTTCAACTGATTAAAAATGAGAAAGACTAGTTCTATGCCCTTAGACAAAACTGAGACGCGGGGTTAAAGCTGTTTTACTAGATGTTATAACAGGTTCAATTGTTTAGCAAGTGAGAAGTGATTGTACACAGTTAAAGACACTGGACACAATTGGTTTGTCAAAGACCAGTCTTTTCAATTGGTGTATCTCAACACATGCATAAAATAACAAACCTGTGAAAATTTGAGCTCAATTGGTCGTCGAAGTTGCAAGATAATAATGAAAGAAAAACACGAAATCAAATTTGTGGAAAATTACTTCTTTCTCAAAAACTACGTTACGCCAGAGGGAGCCGTTTCTCACAATGTTTTATACTGCATGTACCAACCTCTCCCCGTTACTTGTTACAAAGTAAGGTTTTATGCTAATAATTATTTTGAGTAATTACCAAGAGTGTTCACTGCCTTTAAAACACATTATGAACTGTTTTTATTTAGACAAGGACTAAGACAAGATTAATCTTGTTTGTCTTTTGGGTACATGTTTGTAAGTGTGCATGTACTTAGCAGAATATAATGTTATCAATGGACAGTATGACTCAGAGTCAACATTTGAACACTACTTTTGTTAAAACTAGTCGTAAAGTTGCCAGCGCTCCCTGATTCTGAAAAAAGTCTTGAAAATCAACCATTCTTTTCCTGTTCTGATGAACAAATTTGAAAATCTCCCCGAAATCAAGCATCTGAAAGCACACAACTTCGTGTGACCAGGGTGTTTTTCCTTTCTTTCATTTTCTTTCATCTCGCAACTTTGATGACCATTTGAGCTCAAAGTTTCAAAGGTTTGTTATTTTATGTTTATGTTGAGTGTCCAGCCGTCGATTTCACAAAGAGTTAGGACTCGTCTTATCTGGAGTTAGGACAAGTAACTCGTCCTAACTTGGGATTAATCTTAAGGTGTGCATGCTACAGTGCAGGGTTGGGACTCGTCCTAAGTCATAAGATTAGTCTTAAGTTAGGAAGAGCTTTGTGAAATCGACGGCAGTGTCTTTAAAGGCAGTGGACACTATTGGTAATTACTCAAAATAATTATTGCCATAAAACCTTTATTCGTGTCGAGTAATGGGGAGAAGTTGATGGTATAAAACTTTGTGGGAAACAGCTCCCTCTGAAGTGACTAAGTTTTCGAGAGAGAAGTAATTTTCCACGAATTTGATTTCGAGGTCTCGAAATCAACAATCTAAACGCACACAATTTCGTGTGACAATGGTCTTATTTCTTTCATTATTATCTCGCAACTTCGATGACCGATTGAGCTCAAATTTTCACAGGTTTATTATTTTGTGCATATGTTGAGATACACCAAGTGAGAAGACTGGTCTTTGACAAATACCAATAGTGTCCACTGTCTTTAAGTTAGGAAGAGCTTTGTGAAATCAATGGCAGTGTCTTTAAAAGGGTTGTGGTTGCACACAAATTATTAACCAGTACCTATTGCTCAAAGTACTTGGTACAAGTTCTTGTAAATAATGTCTACAACTGTACTATGTGTGTGCAGGCCTACATTATGACTATGATGAGAACCAATGACTGTTCCAAGCTAGTTCTCAATACCTGTGTTCCATGAACCAAATGTACATGTACCTCCTATTCATTGGGGGGCAGCGTGTATGTACTTTGGATAATTATGGTTCAAAGTTCAACACCCTTTCTATTCTAGTTTTCAATGTTCATGCGTTACGCTTGACAAAACACATACATGTACAGTCTGACATCAAGCTGTGTGTATATTTATACGTTTGTGTACCATGTGATCATACAATTGTTCATAATGTGTACCATGTATACTGCAGCTTTCAATGATTTGTGTGCGGTAATATTTGGTCGTGTATACTTTGTTTGGATCCTACATGTTATTACTGGCTAGGCATCACAGCTGCCGTTGTGATTGCGCAATGAACTTCTAATTTGTTTATCAATTGTTGTTGGCATCGCACACACAAAGGCAATGCAACTTTCACCATCTTTGTATCGTGTAAAGTTGTACATAAATTAACAGTTGACAAAGGGTGTAGCGTCTCCTCCAAACAAAATCTTGTTCATTGTGAGTCCCCCCCCTTCCCATAAAAATAAATAATTAAAAAATCCAAGCCCTGCTTTACATACCGCGGGCTGTATGCTTCGTTTTTGAAAGGGCAAGGGCACCAAGGCATTTTCTTCTTGTTAAAGGGCACCATATGATGAAATTGCAAATTTGTACTGGAGCATTTCAAGGGCACCTAGGCAATGACCAGGGGACACGGAGGCAATCGCCTTTGTTGCCTCCGTGAAGTATCAGGCCGGCATACATGTACATGTAAGTGTCAAAAATAAACTGTAAACAACAGAGTTTTGCTTTTTCCTAAGAAAAAAATTATAAAAAAAATTGTGTGTGTTGGGGGGGGGTCAATTTTGCATGCCTGATTTTTAAGTATCTACCTTCTTGGCATTATCATTACATTGGCCCAGATATATACAGCCCTCCCTCCTCGACCAACCAATAAATCGTTGACTGTGTTTGTTTATAAAGGCCTGGCCGATCTGGTTTTGTAGAGCTGCTCCTATTGATTAATCTATCGTGAGGTAAAGTGAAGGGCCCTCTTGCTCCACTTTTATAAATCTTGACCAAATTAGGTGATTTTCAACATTGAGGTTTCGCTGATTGGAAGTTCTGTCTCGCCACACAAAAACCATTTGTTTCTGTGTGTCAAAACATTGAAATAGCACAAGTGGATTCAGCTGGTATACAGCATGCTTTGTCATTGGTTTTGGGATTTCTTATTTTCGCTTTCTTTGGGAAATCATAATAAGACGTTAAAGATTGAGAATGGTCAGGGCAGGCACATCTTATTTTCTTCAGACGGAAGAAAATTTCATTCGGAATAAATTCTCCGGATGATTTAAGTACTTTGTGTCATTTGTTTACAAATGACACTTCAGGGAGGCGATGCAGAAAGTTGCCCTCATGCATGCCCCTAGTTATAAATGGCCTTGTGCCCTTTGAAAATTCACATTTCTTCCTAAAGATGCACTTCTACATGATGTTTTCTACTTGGTGTTTATCATTGGACACTTTCGGAACAGAAAAAAAAATAAAAGTTCACAGATTTACAAACAACTTACAGGGTTTAGGGGCCTACAGAAGGTAATGGTGAAAGACTTCTCTTGAAATATTATTCCATGAAATGCTTTACTTTTTGAGAAACATTAAAACAATCATCTCTCGATATCGAGAATTACGGATTTATTTTAAACACATGTCATGACACGGCGAAACGTGCAGAAACAAGGGTGGGTTTTCCCGTTATTTCTCCCGACTCCGATGACCGATTGAGCCTAAATTTTCACAGGTTTGTTATTTTATATAGAAGTTGTGATACACGAAGTGTGGGCCTTGGACAATACTGTTTATGATGAGAATTCTGCCGTTTAGATAGTTACTGAACCCTGGCACCATCCTAGAGCAGTATCCCACTTTATGATGTCCTGTAGACTCCTGTGACTCATTGTGTATAGTACATTTATTTACCTCATTCAAGATTAAAGGTACTTAAATGTCTCGTACTTTGAATCCTGGAGATAGAGGGGAGGGGTTTGCGTAACAACTTGGCACTTTACCAAGAGTGATAAAAAAGTAGATTGTGTTTTTAGATTGACGAGAGATGTTCATGAATGAAGGCTGTCCATTAATTACGAATGATCTTGAATCCATTCAACTGGATAAAGAGTCGTGTATATTTGTGTGGGGTTTTTACGATTGTCACCGTGGATGAGCGATCAAGCATACAGTTACATGTGTTTTCTGGAGATGCATGCATGCAGAGCTTTGCAGTATATTGTAATATGTGTGGTGATGATATTTGTTTTTGGCATGTGGACGTGATTTTCGAGAAACATTTACATTTACAGTCAGTGAACGATTTCCCTTGTAAAGCAGAGCAAAATGCTACACAAAATATATTGGTTGCTACTCAAAAAGTATCATTTGCTACTCAATATTAGTATATAGTCTGTACAAAATGTACACGTGTAGTATGTTTTGCTACGTATACAAAGTTGCAGGATGAAATCATTCCCTGTACAGTCTTGGTGATATAAGGATACGAATACAGTTAGTGCGACAGATACGTCATCATTATGACATCATCACCACTCGCTCTCCGCAATGCGACACTGATATCCTGCTTGCTACACATGAGTTATAGATGAATTACGGATAGCTAAATGTATTTGTTTGCGTCGTTGTTAGCATGCAAAACCTCCCTAATATTGGCCTTACACACAAGCCAACCAGTGTTAACGTTGGCAAAATTTTATCAAACTTTCATCTTTCGGTCTTTTTATCTCAAAATGGACCGTACTATTTCTCTTTTTCTGTTGTAATTTTGTTCACCTTCCTTTGATCAAGAAGTTTTCATAGGTGTGATATCGTAAATGTACCCTTGCCTTTAAATCGTAAATCAAAAAAAAAAAAAAAAAAAATCAATTTTGACGAACTCAATTACAATTCGTTTCTTTATTATGCCAGCAACAGAAGAACCAAACCACACTTGTGCTTCTACCCACCACAATACCCTGTCTATCCATCGAATAGATTATGAGAAACAGCACCCCTTTTTCCCGACTGCTTTTGTCTGATTGTTACGGTCTTTTGGTTCTGGATTTATCAAGCGGGGCAGGTTTACATTAAATCGTCGTGCCCTCGGGCGCTGGTGTAGTGTAAAAAACCACTGTAGTCTACACCCAGTGGTTTGTATGCCTGCCTCCCTTATGCTTAATTTTTCCTTGGTTTATTTTTGTATTTGTTCCCTACAACAGGCAGTTATACAGTTTGCGGATAAATTTTACACGGATTTATGCATTGCATACACACTACTGTAGGGCTAGACACACGCATGAGTCATGTAGATTTGCATACGCATTGTCCGGATACACTCGACGGGGGCTTTTTAATCCTATGAGGGCGCCCTTGGTGTGGACTGCTGGCAGGATTGTCTAACAGACATTTCTTGTGTACAATGAAATGAACTTTGTTACAGGATACCAGTACGATAAGGCAGGCCTGTATGCTTCGTTTTTGAAAGGGAAAGGGCACCAAGGCATTTTCGTATTGGTGGAGGGCACCCTATGAGGAACTTGTTAATTTCTACTGGAGCCTTTCAAGGGCACCAAGGCAGTGACCCGGGGGCATGGAGGCAATCGCCTTGGTTGCCTCCATGAAGTATCAGGCCTGTTTATGGAATGCTATTTTTGGTAACCATGTTCTGCTAAGCATAATTTTGTAGTACTTTTTGTGTTTTAAAGAAGCAGCTCCATGAAACCAGACCCAGTTGTAATGAGATTAATGTTTGGATCATGTAGGAAGAAAAAGTATGCAACTATTGGAAAGTTTTAACTTGTGCTGAACCACCCCTTTAATCACGGAGAAAGGGGACCCTACTTTTCAGTGAGCAGTCATGGTCTGTTGTGTGCCACAGGGTAACATTGGCCCCAGCACCATCAGGGGAGCCAGTGAAAACCGGTCCAGAGTGGTACAGAGTATAGTCCCCAAGGGCGTCACTTTTACAGTTTGAAGAGTGGGCGTTTTTTGTTATCCAAAAAAGCCAGCCCTTAGCGTGGGCGGGCGACACAGACTTAAGTTTTTTTATTTACTCTGTGAAACATTTTGCGGCACCACACTTCTGGATTTTTCTTTCTTCTGCCTTTTGAGGTAGTCAAAATAAAAGTCTTTTAAAGGGATTGCGCAGTGTTATGGTCTAGATTTTTTTGATGTGCGTTTGTGAAAGGTTGTAGTAAGTTTAAAGGCGCTGCTGACACAACCGGTTATGAGTCAAAATAATTGTTAGCATAAAACTTACTTGGTAATGAGCAATGGAGAGCTGTTGAAGTATAAAACATTGTGAGAATCGGCTCCCTGTGTTTCAATTTAACAAAGTTTTTGAGAAAGAGGTAAGGCATCTGAAAACACACAAGTTTGTGCAATAGGGGTGTTTTCTTCTTTCATTATTCTCTTGCAACTTCGATGACCAATTGAGTCCAAATTTCACAGATTTGTGATTTTATGCATATTATGTTAGGATACACCAAGTGAGGATACTGGTCTTTGACAATTGCCAAAAGTATACCATGCCTGTAAAGAAACAGAACAAGTTTGTCATGTGGAAAACTTAACATTTTGAAGAACAGTTGACTTAGATGACCAGTTGAGCCAAAATGTTCACAGGTTTGTTATTTATGCAATTGCATACATTGTATGTGGGACACACCAAGTGAGAGACATGTAACTGGTCTTTTGCAATTACAAAGAAAGAGAAAAAGGTTTTCATGTGGAAAACTTAATGTTATTACCACAAATCTAATATAAGTGTTAATAAGGTCAAGGTGAAAGGGTTGTTGTTTTTATTTTATTTATTCCCACTCAAAAAAAAGTAACGTTTTACATACTGCATAGTGTGTAACGTAATTGCCACTTTGAAATAATTTCATTTCCGAAATCAGTCAAGTCGAAACCTACCGTCTGACATTATGCCGGAAACAAACTGTTTATTCCGTCCTCATTGCGAAACCTTACCCTCGTTGCAGAATTAACGTGCCAATATCCACAGTTTCTGGCGACAGACGGTAGTTTCTAGTTCAAGCACAGAGCAACAAACTGTAACTTACACCATAAATAGCCAAACCTCACCTCCCTTTCAGTTTTATGGGCAAGCATCAACAGAAGTTGAGCTCGATTAAAGCCACGTGCAAAAAAAAGAATTGGTTAGCGTCTTTGCTTACCATTAAAACAAATATCCACTATTAAATTTGTTTTCAGGAAATAATAGGAAAGTTCCTTGTATACTTCTGATGGAACTGTAAAAAAAAACTTTGTTTACCTGAAAACATTCTAGGAAGAGACTTTTATGAGCAGAACATAAAGAGATTTATTGATCAATTCTTGTGTGAAGCCAAGGACTCTCAGAAAAGCAAACTTAATCCTAGAACTCTATGGAGAGAAGACAAGGAAGAAAGTTGCAATTTAAGATGTGGGAGGAAAACCTCAGAGAATTATTTCAGAGAAAACCCATTAGCCTTTCTCGGTGCACTGTTTGGTTTGGGTTACATACACAGATAAATTTGACCCAAACCCAGGTGCCGTCTCCCGAACATCTGATAAATCTACTCCGCGGTAGTAGAATAAAGAAAGACAGTTCTCTAAGAACAAACTCTACCTGGCAAGTACATGTAGATGCACACATGGTGTTACCGCAAACCAAATGTATAATAGAGACAGTGGACACTATTGGTAATTGTCAAAGATCAGTCTTCTCACTTGGTGTATCTCAACATATGCATAAAATAACAAACCTGTGAAAATTTGAGCTCAATCGGTTGTCGAAGTTGCGAGATAATAATGAAAGCAAAAAACGCCCTTATCACACGATGTTGTGTGCTTTCAGATGCTTGATTTCGAGACCTCAAATTCTAAATCTGAGGTCTCCAAATCAAATTCTTGGAAAATCCTTTCTTTCTCGAAAACTATGTTACTTCAGAGGGAGCCGTTTCTCACAATGTTTTATACCATCAACCTCTTCCCATTACTCATTACCAAGAAAGGTTACATGCTAATAATCATTTTGAGTAATAATACCAATAGTGTCCACTGTCTTTAATCAATGTAGAAGCTAAGAACTCCATGGAGAGAAGACTAGGAAGAAAGTTGCAATTTAAGATGTGGGAGGAAAACCTCAGAGAATTATTTCAGAGAAAACCCATTAGCCTTTTTGAGGGGACACTATAAGTGTGCACTGTTTGGTTTGGGTGTACACAGATAAATTTGACTCAAACCCAGGTGCGGTCTCCCAAACATCCGATAAATCTACTCCGCGGTAGTAGAATAAAGAAAGACAGTTCTCTAAGAACAAACTCTACCTGGCAAGTAGATACACACATGGTGTTACTGCAAACCAAATTAAACCCAATAATGTCTTATGAATGTGTTCACCATATCTCAAGATGGCTTAAATGCAGTCAGGTAGGGACTGAAAACCCAATCCAACTCATAAAATACATACAGTACTTTCACTAAATTACATTCCTGTTGTGATGGCGCCCTCAACAGGTTCAGGATAACATGCGTCTGATCAATTTACACGCTCTACGTCTGTTCTTTTATCATTGTATTTTCAAGGTCATAACCAGTTTTCAAAGTAAATGTGTTTAGGGGTTTTAGTTTTTTTTTATTCTGCCAGTTTGTTGTTCTCTCTCTCTTTACAAATGGGGCCAAGGATTTACAATTATATTCTAAAACTAACAAGGTTGCAGGATGGCGTTTTTTTTTTAATCCTTGTACATACTTGATTGGTTTAAATTAAAGGCTTAGAATATTGGCTTCTGGATGTATATAAACGCTTTGTGTAATCCTTTAATATAATTTTATGACCCTACATTTAACGGGCAATGGCCTGGTCTGTTTGTCCGTAGACCTGATACTTCACGGAGGCGATTGCCTCCATGCTTACTGGTCATTGCCTTGGTGCCCTTGAAATGCTCAAGTAGAAATTCACAATTTCCTCATAGGGTGTCGGATGTCCTTTACCAAGGAGAAAATGCCTTGGTGCCCTTGCCCTTTCAAAAACGAAGCATACAGGCCTGTTGTCTCTCACTCAGAGTACATCGCTTCAATATTTTTGAGATATCTCTGAAAATCTGGAACAAGTATATCCATGCAGGAAGAATAATCTTTAAAGGCACTGGGCACTATTGGTAATTACTCAAAATAGTTATTAGCATAAAACCTTACTTGGTAACGAGTAATGGGGAGAGGTTGATAGTATAAAACATTGTGAGAAACGGCTCTAGAGAAAGAAGTAAATTTCCACAAATTTAATTTCGAGACCTCAAGTTTAGAATTTGAGGTCTCGAAATCAAGCATCTGAAAGCACACAACTTCATGTGACAAGGGTGTTTTTTATTCCATTCATATCTCGCAGGTTCGATGACCGATTAAACTAAAATTTTCACAGGTTTGGTTATTTTGTGCACATGTTGAGATACACCAAGTGAGAAGACTGGTCTTAGACAATTACCAATAGTGTCCAATGTCTTTAATAGGAATACCTAACTCTTCTCAGATTAAAAGTTTGGCGCATTTAAACTGATACCTTTTACATTACTTCAAAGTGAAATTTTTATAACAAATGCTTGATACTATCAAAAAGATGCTGAAGGCTATCTTACAAGTAAGTTCTTATTGCCGTTAATTTAAAGAGGGATTACCGAACGTCCTCTTTAAAGCACCTGTCCAGTGCTTTTGATAAACCTTCACAAATCTATACACCTTTAAAACCGTAGATTTACAGTCTGTGTCAATGGAAACCCTGCCTTTAAAAACTTTGGCTTCTATAGTTTCCATCATTCGCTTTTGATATTTTGTTTTCTGTCTTCAATTCCCGAGAAGGAAAAACAATTCCGATACGACTAGCCAAATACCCCTTGGAGAGTTGTTCCATTGTAACAGTGATAGCCGGTTTCATTCGTCGGCGATTAAAGGGACTAGACACATTTGGTAATTGTCAAAGACCAGCGTTCTAACTTGGTGTATCCCTATGCATAAAAAATAAAAAACTATGAAAATTTGGGTTCAATTGGTCATCAAAGTTGCAAGAGAATAATAAGGAACGAAAAAACACCCTTGTTGCACAAACCTGTGTGCTTTCAGATGCATATTTAAAGGCTTTACATAGAGCTGAAGTCTTTTTTTATTATTAGAGTGAGGAATTATTACTCTGTCTCAAACACTATGTTACTTCAGAGGGGGAGCCGTTTCTCACAATGTTTCAGACTATCAACAGCTCTCCATTGCTCATTACCAAGTTAGTTGTTATGGTAACAATTAGTTTGAGTATTTACCAAGAGTGTTCAGTGCCTTTAACGGCGACTCGATAGCTGAGAGAAAAAACATTGTCTGGCAGAGAGTGACGGACTCCATGGTGACTTGGCTCCACTCTCCGACTACAAAAGCCTAACCTGGCCTGGCGGGTGTGAAATATATTTTGGCTCATTCTTCAGCCGACATTTACATATTTGTTTAGTTTTTTTATTCCCTCCACTCCTGCCTGCCCTGGATTTGTGTGATTATTGTTTTAAGTTCTTGTCTGAAGTCGTCTGCGTGTCGGGGTCGTAATATTTTTTTCTTCCCATTTTGTAGGGAGTCAAGCTGTGGTGTTTAACAGGGCGGATTATGTTTTGAGGAGCTACGTCTTACGGATATTATTTGGTGAATATCAGATTTCAAAGTGTCAATTCGGAAATTAAGTTTTCAGAGAACAAGATGCAGAAACAATGGTCACAATCTGTAAAGCATTGTTTTATTTTTTCAAAAGGTTATAAAAAGGCAAGCCATTGTACAGCTTATCAAATTTGTACAACATAAAACTAATATTTTTATTATTTAAAGCTCATACTGGGGACTGGAATTTGCAAAGGATCCTTTAATTGGAAAATCTTTAAATCTATGGGAGAATTTTAAAAGGGGCACCAAGGCCTAAACCAGGGGCATCAGAGGCCGTGACTTTCATGGTCGCAGTCTTGCTCCATGCCTGAAATGTAAAAAGTAAAATTTTGCAAATTTGTTTGTTTTTTCATTAAAACTCTGTAATTTTTCTTTTTAATTTAGGCTATATACATGTATGCTAGTATTTATTCAAAAAGTTACAGATATATACTTATCATCTTGTTTTCTCTCAACTCAAATGTACATGTAACAGGAAACAATTTTTTTTAGTCACTTTTGAAAGTTACATCCAAACAGATTCTGACGGTGTTTATTACTTTACATGATTTATTTCTTTTAAAAACAACTAACTTGCGATAGGAATTTCCAACCATTTTTCCAGTGACATCTGCACGACACAGCTAATTTCAAAGAGTTGTTGACCTAGCCAAAAAAAAACTCACCTCCTTTATAAACACGTTGTCTTTCTTTGCCCCAATCTCGACTTTTGTACCTTTCAAAGTGCTTCCGTTTCTCCCTTGTCATCTCTTCTAATGCCTTTATAGGTTAACCAGAGTAGGGTCTGGTGTACATGTAGCTTCAGAAATCAAGATAATCAAATAATGACCTAGGGCTAAATTCATTAAATGGTCAGCTCTACAAGTGAAAAGAGTGCAAGTGCACTTTGTCCCTGAACTCCTGATGTGGTTTAATGTTTGTGTGTACAAGAAATTGAAATCTCAAGTGCAGTGCTTAGTAATATAACCGCTGCTTAAGTGGTAAGTACAAAGAAATTGCTTAGCGTAGAACAATGTTTGGCAGTAGGGTTAAATACATTTACCAACAGCTGCAGTGCTTCTTCCAAATGAGTTTTTATGGTCGTTAATTTTTGTAGGGTTAACCAAAGGTGTACACGTACCCTGACATTAAAACAAAGTTAGCTCTTGCTTAGTTCACCATTGTGATTTTGAAGAAAAGAAAGCGAACAACAAAGCAATCGCGAAGTTTAATTTAATTTTAAAAGAATTGCCTCAATCGTTTTTGTAACCGAAAACCCACACCGCAAATTCACTGCTCCCGACAGGAACTTCGCTGTTGTTGTTGCCAATCTTTCCTTTCTATAAAGTCCCGCGTTATGACGCTGTCCAAAACGTATGCCTTTCGGACATGTTTTGAGAACTCTCGCTGAAAAAATATTGGCGCTCTGGCGTGCTCATAAATCGTCCTTAGGTGGAGGACGTTCTCTCCAAGTGATAGCTTAATGGACTACTTGGCTAAGATTCTGTTTTTCTGCCATCAATCGTTGGGGGCTATTATAACGAAGATGACTTGTCTGTGGAGGCGAAAAAATTAATGGGAGATTTACCAGCTTGTGGGTTGGCTTTGTTGGAATGGTGCCGTGCGGGCACGAAACATTGTCAAATATTGTTTTAGTACTTACTGTGTGTACAGGATTTAGAGTTGTAATTACTAAAGGTTTCAAGTCTAATTCTTTCAAATGTGTATTTAAAATAAATGACATGATTTTTTTTAAATATGGAGTAAGACAGTCAATGGCAAATACATTAGTTACCTGCAGAGTTGAAACCAACGGTTCTTTTCAGAACCACCCCAACTCATTTAGAGAAAGACATATTACATGGTGTTACCGCAAACCTTTCTATATCGTACGTCCACCATGCAAAGTTCCAAATCCTACCCATCTGTAGTAGTTATGCAAACCTAGTTTCCGTTTGATCGTCTTAATCGGAGACTCAGTGCATTGCTGAGTTCTGTGAACAAAATTCAAAGAGGCTTTTTACTCTGGTGGGATTCAAACCCAAAACCTTTACCTATAGAGCTAATGTCTTAGAACCAACTAGACCACCAAGATTGCCCGGAAGCTAGAGGCAGTTTGAATCTTAAATTTTAGCAGCAGGTACCGTGAGTCTGTAACGATTTAATAGATGTCAAATAAGTGTTACACAAAATAATATTCTTTAAACCCATGATGTAAGTTTAACATCTATTCAATCAGTTTAATTGGAATAAAATATTTCTTGTCACATTGCAAAACTCTCTAGGCATTTTTTTTGTTACCTCAAGCCACACCCATTTTTATCAGGCCCATCATTTAACTTAATGCCAACTCGATTTGCTTCAATTCCACTGGGCCCAACTTCCATGTCAATATTACGGGAATAGAAAATGGCTTTGAGCTTTTAAGGCAATTGCTCTCCGAAAGTGTGGAGCTGTAGATGGAAGTTCCAGCGTATGTTTGTACACACACCTATAGGATATAATCAAGTTAATGCAGGTGGTTGGGTGTATAAGAGGCACTGAACTGACGACGCAAATCTCCAGCGAGTTGTGGTCGGAGCGGAAAAATTTGTTTTGCTTGTAGCTGGGAGGAAGGACTACAGAGTTTTGTACCTGTGAAACACTGTACCTTTTAGACTAAATACAGAAATGTCAATAATCCTGTAGTCTTGAGTTCATTGTTTAGTTTTACATGATTTAAAGACACTGGACACTATTGGTAATTGTCAAAGACTAGTCTACACAGTTGGTGTATCTCAACATATGCATAAAATAACAAACCTGTGAAAATTTGAGCTCAATCGGTCGTCAAAGTTGCGAGATATTAATGAAAGAAAAAAACACCCTCATTGCACAATGGTCACACGAAGATGTGTGCTTTCAGATGCTTGATTTCAAGACCTCAAATTCTAAATCTGAAGTCTCGAAACCAAATTCGTGGAAAATTACTTCTTTCTCGAAAACTGCATCACTTCATCAGAGGGAGCTGTTTCTCACAATGTTTTATACTATCAACCTCTCCCCATTGCTCGTAATCAAGAAAGGTTTTATGATAATAATATTTATTTTGAGTAATTACCAAGAGTGTCCACTGCCTTTAAAGGGAGGGTGTACCAGTCCTCGAAATATCCCACAGCATCACAGCAATTGCCGTGGTGCCCTTTGCTCTGGTGCTGCATATTTCGAAGACTGCGTTTCAATTCAACGGCCTTTGACCAAACTTCCAAAATTTGTGTCCAGAATGCGCCCACAGTTTGGACAAATCCTGGGGGCACCTTGAATGATTATTCCTAGCCGACATTAACATACAAAACGGAGTAATAAAGAGGATCAGTAAATTGAAACACTATATCGGTAATGCCATTGGAAGAGTGCATTTAAAATTCAGAATTTTATCTCATCAAGAAGGCTGTCAGTATCCACTTGGCTCACCCTCAATCATCCCTCCGCTTAGTTTGTTCTCCAGGTTTGTCTGAATTGCTGAAACCTTATAACCACACAAGGAGCGTCCGTCCGCCGTGAAACCATCTTATCCAATTCACCACGAATTGCTAACGATTATGGTTTAGGTTACAGGCTCGTTTCAGTTGTGGCTTAATGTAAAACAGATCGATGAGGGTTTGTCAGTGTAGAAAACTCTGAAACCGATGCAGTTTTTTTTTACGTGTCCAAAACAGGTGGATTTTCAGGGTTTAGTTTTACCAGGGGACCTTTGGTGACCTTTTATCGCTTTGGCATTATCGGATGGGACCTTCTGAAATCCATCAGAATCCCACAGTCTAATGGTAACTCAACACCCACGCTAAGGTGATGATGCCTGGCGCTTAACGAGGCATGGCTGGTTTAATCATGTGGAGCTTGGAAATTAGACTTGAGCAAAACTCTAGGATGAATCAGGAAGTATCACTAATGGGTGGTTTTGACCTTTACTCACGAGGCTGTGAGCGATCAGAACTGGGCAAATGAAGGAATTTGGGGGGGGGGGGGGGGGGTGGCTAACGCTCTAGTGTACTTAAGGGAACATTACTTTCTGAATCAAAAACCAATTTATTTCTGGTAATGAATCCAAGGACGCCTCATAAGTGAACTTAATCAGTGTACATGTCCAGGTAGCTTGCAAGTCTGATGAGGAAACTAGTAAACAAGCGTGGTTGCTCTGTGTTCGTTGTGCATCTCAAGACTATTTTAGTATTTACCCAATCAGTTTCTCTATAGTGGTTCATTACTTGATTTCTGAAATATTGTCCTGCTTCTAAAAGAAATTCTTTCAGATTTTAGTAACAATCCCCAAAATGTGATTTTTTTTAAAAATCCTTTTCAATTATGACTTTTTTTTAAAAAGGTGATGATATAAAAAAAAATATTGTATATCGTCTCTTTAGGGGTTGTGCCAGTACTGCCACACTACAACTTTATCTACATGTACATTGTACTTTGTTGTCAGAATTATTAATATTTCAGGGGCGACTTCACTGGATGTTTCTATATGCCATTATGAAGTGTTTGTTTTTCTTACCTTTTGTTTCATGGGACTACATTTTTGTCCGGAGGAACATATAAACTAGTGGGGGTTTTTTGCAAGATGGAAAATGGTAAATGATAGTCTGTTGATTAAGACCAGAGGGACTTTGCGGCGCAGAATTTTAAGTGCCATCGATGGGTGTTTTTCTTTTTTATATATTTTTATCTCTTAGAGTAGTTCGTCCATGATGTTGAAATGCCACTGAGAAATCAATAAGTAACTTGGAAGGGCCTCAGTACATCTAGCTGCTTGAGTCTGCGCAAGTGGTGCCTGTAGAAATTCCTGCTCAAACTTAAAGGAACCATTGCCTTGGATCGGACGAGTTGGTCTTTGAAAAGCATTTGTAACCGTTTGTTATAAAATGCATATGATTGGAAAGATATTTTAAAAGTAGAATACAATGATCAACACAAACTTGCTTTGAAATTGCGTGGTTTTCCTTTTACTTTGAGAACTAACACGGTCGGTCATTTATGGCCAACCCTGTTAGTCGACGACGTAAAAGGAAAACCGTGCAATTTCGAGGCATGTTTGTGTGAATCATTGTATTCTACTTTTACAACATCTTTCTAACTATATGCATTTTATAACAAACGGTTACAAACGCTTTTCAAAGACCAACTCGACCGATCCAAGGCAATGTGTTCCTTTAATTTATCAAAAAGCTTTCCAGACTAAATTTTCTCTCCTTTTTTCAGTTTGACTCAGAAAGGTAATGGAGATCTCAGTTGCCTCCGGTCTTCCTCGCCTTCGTGTGAAATTTTTTCTATCGAAACTTAATTTTACAATAAGGGGGTCAATATTTACTGAGGAGAATTGACTGTTTCTCTTGTGGAGTTAAATAGGGTAATGGATTGGCTCTTTATGTTTACCTTGGAAACCATGACAACCCTTTTTTGACATTCAGTTTTTCTAATGAAGAAGTCTATAAAATGAATGAAATCGATGGAAAATGACCTTATATTCAAAATGTAGGGTCTGAGGTTATTTTTTTGTCAATATAATGCTGACAAAGTGAACGTTGTATTTTGTAAGTTTTATGCTGAAAAAAACATTCAGTTCTCTAATGGAAGAGTCCATAAAATTTATAAAAGAGATAAAGTGGCCTTACATGTTCAAAAAGTACCTTGGTGCCCTTTCAAAAGTTTCCCACAGACTTTAATATTTTCCCAATGGAAGTGTCCTTTGCAAAATGAAAAAGGCCTGGCCATTTCAAAGTTAAAACTCCATGCCTTCTTTACCTAAAATTCAAATTGAGAATTACATGAATTAACCATACGCTGGAATTTAGAGTTGGATTAAGGTTTCTGCAACCCTTTCTCTTCAAGATCAAAGAATATATCCTAACGCATTTCTTCGAAGGCGGTACTTTTCATGAAAGTCGCATGAGATTGCTAGCTTACTGTCTATGAATAATGAATAACATAGAAATGAAAAAGGCTTATTGGATGTAGATAAGAAAAACATGTTTCGTCTTTTTTTAGAAGGCAATTATTTCATACATGCATTAGGCATGAACAGAATAATAAAGACTTGTACTTTTGCCAGAGCTATACAAGACATTTTCTTTGAATTAAGCATGTCTTATATAACACTTCATACACTTTTTATGAATATTTTTTTTATTTTTTAGTCAAACACAATGTTGAGTTCTGTACTTGTTGTTTACACTATGTTCAAATTTAATTTAAATTCAATTCTATACCAAATTCCCTTCTCATTTATAAATGAGAAGGGAATTTGAACTGATTAACATAAATGTTAATAATCAGTTCAGATCAACATTTTGTGTGCCCGAAAGAAGGGCGTAAGGTTCCATGCCATTCTTCCAAGTGCACAAAGTACTTTTTCAAAGTAAAAATTAAGCTTGGGCGATGTCACGATATTATCGAATATCGCGATATTAACTTGGAAACGATTTCGATATCGGATGGATTTGGTTTTAATCGAAATATCGATATATTGTGATATATCGATATATCGATTAAATATCGCGATGTATTTGCTAGCTGAGACATCTTGCACCCCATAGGTTTGGAGTAAAACCAGAAGAATATGTCATTAGAACACCTCTCTTATGCTATGACTGTCTCTCTACAACTTTCACTTGGAGTTTTAAGACTGATTATGTCAAATTTCATTGATTGCGATTATATCGAATATTGCGATATATTGTCGGCGATATATCGTGAATAAAATAAATCGATATCGCCCAAGCTTAGTAAAAATAAATGGACGTAAAGCCCAGTTCAAACTTTAAGTGAATTAGTTTTTGAAAAAAACAAAAACGATCGAAACTTTCACACTCAGTTGTCATAAAATACAATAATCTCCATTTGAAAAAGTAACATTTTACAAAGAATTTGAGATTAAAAGATACATAAGATAGAAATCCAAGGGAAGCAATAGGTTTAACAAAAGAACTAAAAAATATGCAAGTTACCAATTAGCAGGGAAACCAGACCAGGGTAAACTGCGCATTACAAGGGTGGTGTGACTGGTAACCCATTTCTGCTAAGCACACTTCATTTCTGCTAAGTGAATTGCTGTATTTTTTGATAGTGTACTTGTTGATGAAAACAATTTGTATAAAATGGACATATACAACGGACTATACAATGTACATGTAAGGTGCACAAAACAAGGTGACTTGTACCCGTTTCTGCTAAGCGTCTATACTCAGCAAACATCTTTGCTCCGCAAATTCCTGTGGTTGTTTTTTATAATGAGACTATTATGAGCAACTGGTTGTCCAGGCATAATTGCAAGAAAACAAATTTTGATTGCAATGCATGCCATTACATGCAGCCATCCGAATGTAATTGAAACCAGGGCAAATATTCCATTTGTCTGCATCTGGCAAACACGTCCGCGGTCTTCGTGTTTGCATTCCAGCCAAGGTGATGCACGGACTGTCCTCCTCATCACTTTACACCGTGGAGGAGATGACACTTGTTTGCTTTGCTCCTCCTATACTACATACTACTCCGCCGATGTCAGTGCGTGTGGGAGTGTGTGTGCATCGCTGCCCCGTCAACCCCCCCTACAGCCTAATCAGAACGGACTTGGTAGTTCTGTGTTTGGGAGAATTATCATCATCAGGTGGTGGGGGACTGGAAGTCCTCACAGAACCGTCTGTGGCGTCGTTAAAAGCAGTGGGCAGTGCTCGCCCCTCTAGCGCAGCATATATCTTGTCGTCGTTGTGTAAACTTGCGGTTTATTGAATGAAGGGGTGATGGAGTCATGATCGGGCGTTATTATCATCGGAGAACATCATCAAAGGAAGGTTGTGTCTCAGGATATGTGTGAAATTGGACTGTTTTTCTTCTGAAATTGATTCGTCGCTGGGATGTGCTGGACGTGTTTTGGCATCTGAGAGGTTGTTCATTTGTGCATTTCGTAGCATTCACATGATGTGTTCATTTTCGCACTCCGTGTAAATACATTTTTTGTTTCCATTCTGTTCTGGATAGCGTCACTGGAGTATGCTAAAATGATCGCCATTGTGTGATTTACATGTTACCTTTTGAGCTGTAAGTGTTAAGTAGGATTTGAAACTTTGCATGGTGTAAAATGCAATCAAGGGAGGTTTGCGGAGACACTGTGTAATTAAATCTCTGTTATGAGCTGTTGTGGTTCTGAGAATAATCGGTGGTTTGACAACTCAAAACGTTTCGATCAGTGTGCTCTGATCGTCTTCAGGAGTATGCTGGTCTGTGTCGCTGTATGCTGCAAAGTCTAATTGTGTAAGTGTTGACACGATAAATGGCTGTGAAATCTTTTTGAAACCACTGTTGTAATTTTTTTTCCCCACATTTTGAAGACGAATGGTTTAACTCGGATCTTAGAGAGAGAATTTTTTGTTTGTGATTAGAGATTTTTAATTTCTGAGCAGTTTTTCAGCAGACAACTTCGCCATGATTTGGTTTACCATCGATTAGACCCACCGGGCCCATTTTCAGAGAGATGCTCAAAAGCAGAAATATTGCTAAAACAATTTTCTGCAAAGCAGAAGTGGGTAGGATACCAGTCACAATTTGAACATGTGGCATGGTAATTTGGCTGGTAACCTTGTTCCTGTAAGCATAATTTGTTGTACTTCGCTACTTTTTGTGCTTTTAGCATGTCAAGCATCTCTTTGGAATTTGGTCCAGAGCCCAATTTCATGGCTCTACTTTAGAGGTCTGTGCCTCCACATTGGCTTGCTTTCTGTAAAAACATATTCATCAGTTAATTAGTAGAGACATAACTCATTTTGATTTGAATAATTTTATGCAAAATGATAAATTGGATTCAGGCAGACGGTTCCAGTCCTTCCGTTTTGTTTCATACTTATCTTAACAACAAGGCCAGAGGCATTTAATTCTCACTGCGACATCCCAGCTTAAATTTCATTGATTTTATAAGTGATGCTAGATTTCTTAAAGTTCAAATTAAATTGGTCGTCAATCAGATGAAGCGTGATTTATTACAAACGTAAATCCTTCGAACGAATGTGGACGGAAAGACTATCTGATAGCAATTACCGGGATAGGATAAGATTATAAGAAAAACAAGGTGGATCTTTAGGCAATTTCTTTAAAAGTAACATTAAAGGCACTGGACACTATTGGTAGTTACTCCAAAAAAAATTTAGCATAAAAACTTACTTGGTAACGAGTAATGGAGAGCTGCTGATAACAAAAACATTGTGAGAAACATTTCCCTCTGAAGTAATGTAGTTTCGAGATGGAAGTAATTTTCCACAAATTTGATTTTGAGACCTCAGAATTAGATTTTGAGGTCTTAAAATCAAGCATCTGAAAGCACACAACTTCCTGTGACAAGGGCGTTATTTATTTTGTTATTATCTCGCAACTTCGACAACCAATTGAGCTCAAATTCTCACAGGTATGTTATTTTGTGCATTTGTTGAGATACACCAAGTGAGAAGACTGGTCTTTAACAATTACCAAAGGTGTCCAGTGTCTTTAAAGATAGGGTCATAGATTTGTAAATACTCCAAAAATTAATGACCATAAAAACTTACTTGGTGAGTAGCACTGTCCAGCTGTTGATATAGTGTAATTCTATTTTGAGAAAGGATTCCCTCCATAGTAATTTGGTTTGGATAATTTTGTACCCTAAAACATTTTAAGCTGAGAATTGATTCATGCATGAACCGTTTCTCAGATTTATAGGGTTGGTGTTCGTCTGCAAATGTGGCGACTAGAGATAATTGAGAAAACCACATTTCTGATGCCAATGGCTTTTTAAAAGCGAGTCACTGTGAAATTGCTGCTAACAGTTTTATGAAAAGTCATGGTTTGAAAATATTTCGATATATTTCATTTTTTTGCTACATTCATCAAAACTATCTCTAGACAGCTTAAACATCAGAAATTCTAAACCTTAAATAGTTGCCTTTAATTTGTTAATATCCTGAAAATGTTCACAGCTTTACGCTTATCTTGTCGCATGCATGTAAAAATTAACACTTCATCCCGTCCGGCGAGTTGGCAATCATTTTAAATCAGATCATGTCTACGGTTGCCACGGCAACCCGACCGAAAAATGTTTCTTCCTCGCCACGGTTGTCAATTTCACAGCTGCGGGATTCCAGCTGATATCACCCAGACTAGAATTCTTTTGCTCGTTTATTTGATTTTTTTTTTTTTTTTTTTTTTTTTTTTTTACCATGCCCTGTAACTGACATGTATCCTGGCAGAAATAAAAATTTAGCATGATGAAACGCTTGCGGCGGAGAAAACCAGATTTAGTTTCAGGGATGGGGGAGATTTCTGACACCTGATTTTGCAGAGCATTTCAGCAGGAAAATATTTGTTTACAAATTTAAAGGCAAAGTATACCTTTGGTTTTTGGAACCGTTTGATTGTTTTAATCCTATAATATGTAGATGTGAACAATAAAAGTAAGTGGAAATGTCATTTTAAAAGATGGTTGTCGAAAACCATGCAGGAAGAATACTCTGCTTTGGAATGATTAACTGGTTCTTGTGGTTTTTTTTCGAGGATTTTGTGCGCATACTAACCAGGATTAATTTAATTGCAGCAATCAAAATTAAAGCAACTGTGATTATGGTATTCATAGACTTATTGATTGGTCTTTATGCACTCATCCTATGATCAACGAAAACACCGAAGATCAATGAAGAATATAAGTCCCTATAAGACCAGCCAATTAAAGAGTGGTCCTTAGTGACTGAAGCACCCGTCATTAGCAACAAGGCTTTTAACGGCCAATCGATGAAATGACCGGTCACTAAAAGCCTTCTCAACCAAATTAAATTTAAAGCCGGGAACAGTCCCAAGACAATCCATTCGGTCATTAGTGACCAAAAGACCAGTCATTAACAACCAGTCTTTAACGTCCCCAAATCTTGATAATGACCGGTCATTAACACTCACGAGCACAATCTCATATAAAATCATTAACCTCTTTTGTCTGCCTAATTAAAAAGCACTCTATTAATAGACCTCCTCGAAATGATTTTTTCAAGGAGTTCGGAGGAGATTGTATGACGAGCGATTTGCTCATCTTGCAGAAACCTGAGCAGGTCATTGATTTTTTAGTGGACGACAATAAGGCGCTTTCACCTGCCAGTGGTCGTCCTTTCTCAGAGGGATTTGCTCTCTCTATCTTCGGAGACCCAAGAGATCGATGCTATTGCATGAGCTAAACTTCTCGCATTTGTTACTTGTAGTTTCCAGAAGTAATTTCATCAGGTGATGTTTATGGATTCGCGATAGACTAACCGACCCCCTAGCATTTAAGCTCCAAATGGGTATATTTCATTCCCTAGAAGGCTCAGTTGGTAGAGCCCTGGCATGATAATCTGTAGGTCGTGGGTTCAAATCCCATTCCAGCCAATTTGTCTAACCCATAGAGTTATATATAAGAACTAGAGGGCACACTGGCCTATAAACGCGCTCCGGCATGCGCGCGCGGCCATTTTTTAAGTTTACAAAACTGGCATCTCACACCGTGTGCTTGTGCGGCCATTTTGTAAGTTGAACAAACAGCATCGCGTGAGCGCTCAATAAAAAAAAACCTCAAACGTGTATTTCATATTCTACGCGCGTGCAGAATGACGCGCTTGTCAACTTGCGATCCCGTGGCGTTTGTGCACGAAGCATCACTCGTGCGCCCTCTAGTTCTTATATTTAACTTTATGGTCTAACCCCAAACCTACCCCATTGGCCCTGTGGTATATTTCTTGATCTTTTCTTGGTGCGTACAATTTATATTTCAATTAACAACCAAGAACCTCTTGAAATAACCAACTCTAGCCAGACTACATACATGTAATGCAAAGATGACTAGCCTTCCAAAATTGTTATTATAATCAATAAAATACAACTTTGCAGGTTTTTGTGTAGACTGCAAGATCCTTATAATTCTTCAGCTAGCAGTCTGGTGCTCTCAGTTTTGTAACAGAATTGTATGATACAAGCCATGTTTACAAACAGGGAACAATACTTTCTTACGTGAAGGTTTTTTTATTTTTACTATAATGGTGTTTGCTTAATGGTAGTTTTCTTTTAATGTCTCACAGTGGAACCTCTTTATATAGTACAAAGAAATTATAGAAAAACTTATATTATAGAGCTGCTCCGTATGAATTTATCATTCATCAATCTTGTATAAGCGGAGAAGGATTTGATTAAGTCTTAGATTGATATTGACACAGGCCATTGTGAACGACGGCATCAAACTCGGAGTCATCTAACAATTGAATCATGATATAAAGGAAGACCTTGAGTGAGAGGGAAGCGTGTGTACTTAGAGAGCATCCGTCTTTACTCTGAGTATGGCTTTTAAGAGGTTTGGTGTTTTAAGGCTTAAAGGGGCGGTTCGAATTAGTGGGCGCCTTGAACTTCGTTCTTGGTAGGGCTGGTCATTTGCTGCTGATAGAGGGCACCCCTGTTTCTGATTTACGCACTGCCTTTAATCAAGATAATGTACAGTGTTTTGAGTAATTACCAATAGTGTCCTCTAAAGGGGCAGTTCGAATTGGTGAACTTCATTTTCAGTGGGGCTGGTCATCTTTTGCTGATAGTGATAGAGGGCACCTTCTTTTCCCAGTTTGTCATGGATTAGATGTTTGGCCTTAAAGGGGCGGTCCAACTTGGTGGACGCCTTGAACTTTGGTTTTGGTGGGGCTGGCCATATTCTGCTGATAGAGGGCACCTTCTAATAGAGGGTGTCTTGATCTGATAGTTTGTCATGGCTCAAAGTAAGAGGTTTGGTGTTCAGCCTTAAAGGTGTGGTATAAGATGTGGATGCCTCGAACTTCATTCTTGATCGAGCTGGTTATCTTCTGCTGATAGAGGGCACCCCTGTTTCTGGTCTACCTATATCTTGAATCAAGATAATGTACAGTGTGTGGCATTGGTCATACCCATATAGGAAAGTAGTAGATATTTGTTTTGGTGTTCTGAAGACTAAGGCAGTTTTTCCATGGGGCATGGAAGCTTTGCCGTTTTATCTTAGAAACATTTCTGCTTTTGTTTTGCCTTAAATGTTTTGAATCAAGATGAGGGACACTGCCCATCATTTGGTAACAGTATTGCTTCTGGCATTACTGCTGTATTTATTACTGAAGTTATACTGTAATATTTTTAAAATGGAGATGTTATCAGAACTTGCTCTTGCTGAGAGATTAACTGATAAAAATGTTGCCCCAATCTCCTTTCCCACTTACTGTCATGCAAAGCTTTAAATCAGTGAGTGGGTCATAGGAGAAAACTAATATACCTCGACGACGCTATCCCGTTGTGTAAGTTGAACATTCATCTGGTCGTATCTAGACAAACATCTACGAGTGAAAGCTGTGTCAGTGTGCTTTTGGAGTGCCTCATTGTCAGTAGTTGCGAATCTCCACGGTTCTGATCCAAGGCACGCTCCTACGTTATATGCATTCCAGTGATTAAACTTCAAGAGTTATGTACCATCACTTCATGATGTCTAACAACGAACGCAGACCCGTGTGACCCGTTCCCGCGAGGGTTTAATTAATCTGGGCTCCGTCGCGTGTACACGGTTTTTCCCGGCCGCTCGATAATAACTTAGAGGTGGTTCGTGCTCTTGCTCTGGGGCTTGAAACACAGAAAATAAAACTGAGACAAATTATTTAGATACCAGTGCGGAGTCTCGGCTGGTCGGTTTTTTTTTCTTCTCTTTTATTCAGACATTACTGGAGATGTTTTCTTGATAGATCAAGCTTGGAGGGATCTTCAGTGTTAACATGGAGAAGGTTTTAAGAACTGTGTTGTCTGGGTCTGACGACTTGAGGAGAAGTTTCTCCCACGAGATCGGCTGGCGGATCTTCAAGAGGATTTACAATTTTTTTTTTTTTTTGGTGGCTGCCGTCGCGTCGTTGGGTGTGATTCACATGTCTTGTTTTGCAGCAGAGAGAAGTTGCAGGATCTCGTCTCCAGCAGAGAGAGCTGAACATGGCACTTGATTTCCCCTCGGATAGAAAACTCTTGTGTGTTCGTTGATGGTGTTATTTAAAAAGAACGTGAGAGCAACCTGCGGAAATTAATAACTGGGTGAGAGTTATTTGACGTGGTGTTTCGTTGGATGTAGTAGTCACGTAGGTGGACGTGTTGTTGATTTCTGTTTCATCTTCTCAAAAGGTCATTGCTCTGAGCTTCTCCACAGGTGCGTAAATTAAATAACTTGGTGAGAATTCTAAGATGTGATGTTTCGTTGGATGTACATGTAGTAGTCACGTTGGCAGACATGTCGTTGATTTCTGTTCATCATCGTTGGTATTTAGCATCTTCCGACAGGTGCTTAAATGCTTGAGAGAAAAGTGTTTGGGATTGCGTTTCTGTTTTGTAACAGAATACCGCACATTTGTAAAGATTTTTCTCGTTGATGTGGAATATATAATTCGTCAACCTTGTCTCCCTTCATGATCATAGAGGCCCTGTGGATGAGGTTGAGATGAAATTGAGTTTATGTGGAGTCTCCGGACTCTCTCCAGACTCGACAGAGGCAGGTGGTTTAGCGGAGGGTTGGAAACTAGCCCTGGTGCGACTTAACATCAAGAATTTCTGTTTCTTCGTTTATGTTTATTTTATTTATATGTTTAAAGGCAAAGGAAACCTATGCTTCTTTTAATAACCGTTGGATTGTTTTAAAATCCTATACAAATGTAAACAATTAAACTGACCTGTGAAAATTTCATCTAAAAAGGTGGTCGCGTTTTTGAGTTGTCAACGAAAATTGGGAAAAAAGGTTAAGGGGAAAGCAGACAGATAGTTCAGTTGGATTACTAAGTGTTGTGGGTATCTTCATTGAAATGTTGATGAGGCATTGTTGATACGGAGTCCATCTTGAAGAGTAATTGACGCTGATATAACTTGTTTTGAAGTTCCTTTTTTGTGTTCATGATTTACGTAAGAAAAGGTGAACCCAATTTCAAATTCTCTCTCGGTGATCACGACGCCAGAAATGGAAATTCTGAAGATGACCAAAAAACTGAAAACTCATCATCCAAATGGACTTTTCATTCTCCCTTGTGGATACGATGCACTGTTTGTCGTGCGAATCAGAAAAAGAAGTTTTGAAAATTATCCGCGAGGATTATGAAATTAGTGAATAATGCACCGCGGTATTCCCTTAGGAAGAGCATTGTTCGTACGACTTTGCGTTTGGAATACTCATGCGTATTCCTGTCCGGGATTATAGTTTCCAAGGTAATTGTGTGAAGTGGAGAGAGAGTCCTTACCATTCTGACTTAGAGTTTTCAGTTGCCCCGTTCTTGTCAAGAGGGACATCTTTTGAGATTGCCTTGTCTTTTTTCAAGGCACTGGACATCATTGGTAATTTCTCAAAATAATTGTAAGCGTAAAAAACTTACATGATTAGGTGCAATGAAGAGCTGTTGATTGTAAAAAACATAGTGAGAATGGCTCTCTCTGACGTAACGTAGTTTTTGAGAAAGAGGTAATTTCTTACTCGAAAATTAAAAGTTTTCCGGCCTGAAAGCCTTTTATTAGGCGTACAGTATGAAGGCATGCAAATTTGTACAACAAAAACTACTAAACATTTACTTCTAACCAAGTAAGTTTTTATTGGCAATAATTGTAAGAGTGATTACCCTTCACTTTAAATTAAAGGCAATCCAGGGTTTTTTATCTTGGGTCAGTTCAAAACTCATTAACTCTTTCCTCGGTCCGTAATCTCCCCAATTCGCAGTCCTGTAATCCTCCCCTTAGCATCGATGCCTCCAGGTACCCAAGAAACAATCACCTCCAGAAGAAGTCCTTTTTTTCTGAAATGGATGTGAATGGAAAGCAGGAAACCATGGCAACCAGTCTAGGTTACTGTCTAGATGTTGTAGGAAATGCATAATGTGCCTGTGTGGATACTGCAGGCATGTAAACTTCTTAGCTGTATGGTTGATTTGCTCTTTTTGTTTTTACATGCTATTTTGAAACTCTATTTTTGCAGTGATGAGGTTACATTTTCGGAAAGATGTAATGTAGTGGTTCTCCTCATATGTAAGAGTTTTACATTTTAGACCAATTCTGAACATGTTATGTAGTTGAATAATACCAAAATGTAAGATTCAGATAAGAAATGCTTCAAAAGAATGTACAATTTGGAACAATTAATTATTATGAGGTTTGTTTATGCCAATGTTGTACTTAAAGCCAATGGACACTTTCGGTAAACAGTATTGTTCAAGGCCCACACTTCCATGTATCACAACTTACAGTATAAAATAACAAACCTGTGAAAATTGAGGCTCAATTGGTCATCGGAGTCGGTCGAAAATAACGGGACAACCAACCCTTGTTTCCGCACATTTTTCTGGTCATGACATGTGTTTAAAATAAATAAATTTATAATTGTTTTAATGTTTTCTCAAAAAGTAAAGCATTTCATGGAAAAATACTTCAAGAGAAGTCTTTCACCATTACCTTCTGTAAACCCTGCAAGTTATTTGTAAATCTGTGACTTTTTTTGTTCTGTTCCGAAAGTGTATCATGGCTTTAAACCCTGGAGTTGTGTGTCAATATATGTACCATGTATGTTTTATCTGACCGTAGTCTGTGATAATGAAACAACGTTGACGTATCGTATGCGGTTACCCTCTCTCAGCTTGTGGCTCGGTCAAGTCATTGATGATTAATTATCTACCGTAGTAACGACTGCTCTCATTGTCAGCGTGTATCATCAACCAACAACTGATTACCAGAATACAGAATGACTCAGGACTCGAACTTAGTCCGATTCTAGCGTGTAGTGTCCGCATGCACTGTGAACTCCCCGTGTTTGTCCTGAAATGAGCAGAGGACGTTTTTGTGATCAGAGCCATTGCATGGATTGCTGGCGATCAGTAAGTGTGCACCAGTGTAAAGCAGGAGGTGATGACTCCCCGTATTTGTGGTAATTAGAGACGTACTGGATTTACTCTCTGATCCCCACAGCAACACTGCATCTTTGTTGTCTTAGATTTTATTTATATATCTGTGGAAAGCAACATCTCTGGACTATAAGACTAAGATAAGAGACAACTACATCTTTGTTGTCTTAGATTGCAAGGATTTTATTTTGAACTCTGTGGAAAACAACATCTCCTGGCGTAGGGTAGGTGACATCTACATGTATTGTAGACTCCACGTGTTGGTCGTAAAATAACTTTTGTCGAAAGAAATTGAGTTGAGACGTGGATAGACATGAAAATTTGGCATAAATAATCACCGACTTATGGAGGGTTTATCTGAGTAATGAGAACTATGCTTGGCCACAATGGGACAGTTCTCACGTCCCACATGCCGGCCACCTATGACCTCTCGGACAAAATGGGCGTCAAGTGGAACATGGAAACCCGATACAAAATGGCCGCCAAATGGCCGAGTCTTTCATTTCTACAGCGACTTCCAAAGCGCAGACGGAAAGGTAAGGCTAGTGTTTTGTGAAAGCAATGTATGACGTGTTAATGCATGCAACACCAGTTTCTTGTTCGAAAGCCACCGACACTGACACACGATACACTAGGATTTAGTCTGTCATCATTTTGTACAAGTAAATGTTCACAGTCCTATTTAAGCTTGTATTTTCATCAGTTTCTTGCAATTGAGGCTTTGCTTGGTGAGGTATCAATAAATATTAGGTTTGCGGGAATACCATGTGTGTATCTACTTTAGAGAAAGATGATATTTAGACAGGCCTTATTGGTGCACACTGAATGCTGATTATAATAGCAAATCTTGATTTTTGAGTTGCAATTGAAACACTTTGTGAAGCATTTTGCTCCGCTTTACAGGGGAAATCGTTCACTGTACTTGCTGGGTAGATTTATTCTTTTGAGAATTCGTCTTGCCTTATCTTCTACTACATGTACTAGCGCTGAAAAATCTACTTACAAAGTATAAAGCAAGCCATTAAGTTCTTAAAAGAATTGATTCTACCCAGCAAGTTTTTTATGCAGGTTAAGGAGATCTTACAAAATAGTCAGAAAGTTAGAGACGGTGTTCACGTTGTATGTGATCAACCAAAATTAAATGACATAACGAACCTGTGAAAATTTATGCTTGATCCGCAAAGTGTGATTCAGGAGAAAATACAATGTAGTGAAAAACCATGCTCAATTTTCAGCAGTGAACATGTTGTCCTTATTTTGTTGCAGCTGTTGCGTTTTTTTATTTTTTTTTAATATAGGTTGTTGGAAATAGTTTTCTGACATATTAATTTTAGAGGGAGATATTTCACTGAATTTTTGTTGTTGTAATACGAACTTTATAACCAGTAAGCTTTCAGATTAAAATAAGACATTTTTATCCCTACCAATTCTATATAATACCTTTGAAATAACTGCAAGTCAGTGCAGTATTTAATTCATAAACAATTCCAGCATAACTGTTATTTTCTTCAATTTGGCGGGTAATTAATCTCCTTTGAAGATGTGACGGGTCTGAAAAGAGCCGATTTGTTTATTAGTAATTCACCCAGCGTGCCGCAATCGTGATCATCGTCGGGAGACTGTACTTAAGACGTTTAAAATTCCTAAACTGTATCCAGATAATAGTTTAACCCTTTAGAGGCCATAGCGGCCACAAGCAGTTTCAACCAAAAGTTAAGTTTTTCTATGGAAAATGCAAATTTAGATTAGAGTTCATAATCTCACATTAGGGGATATGTTTAATTAAAACGTTAAAAAAATATCACACAGCGACCGCAAATAAAGACAAGATTTGACCTTCCATTCATATAAAGAGGTCAAACTTAAGGTCATGTCCAGATAAGAAATTTTCCAATGTTGTGTATTAACTTTACAGTATCCCAAGTTTCTAAACACAAAACTAAATTTTCTGTTTCATGTTGTTTCTGTTGGCATTTTGACTGTCAAAATTTGATTAAAGATACATGTATGAACAATATTGGCAATGTATGGGTGGTTTGTGATGATTATACGGGAACAAATGGTCTCTAAAAATGGTTTAAAATACTGATAAAACAAGTTTACTGTAATTTTGAAATATTCATTTTCTTTAAGGAAAAAGTACAATGGCTTCATTAGCTTGTTCAACTGTTTCCCGTCCCAAATGCTGTACGTACTTTTTCATTTAACGTATCCAGAGTTTGACGGTGAACTTAATGGAAAACTCTCCCACTCCAAGAGTTGTTACACTCTATTTATCCAGCCGACTATCAGCAAACACTACTCGCTAGTATTTTATCTCGTTCAGATGCGTCGAATGTCTGGAGTGTTCAAGAGCCTGGAACATTCATTAAGGGAAATCTGAAGATAGTGGGATGCAAACATTTCAAGTTGGAATAGCAGTGAATGTTTTAAGCAGAAAGTTGTTGCTAAATCCATCAAAATCAAACTGCATGGTCTGTTTGATTCTGTTGCATTAGTCAGGCCTGATACTTCATGGAGGCAACGAGGGCGATTGCCTCCGTTGCCCGTGGTCATTGTCTTGGTGCCCTTGAAATGCTACAGTACAAATTTACAATTTCCTCATAGGTGCCCTTTGCCAAAGAGAAAATGCCTTGGTGCCCTTGCCCTTTCAAAAACGAAGCATTATTATTCACCAACATTATTTTTCAATATATTAAGTTTATGCATTTGAATAAACACTGTAGACATGATAGACATGAGAAGTTGTTTGGTTGTGAAATAACTGACCCAGTCATAAAAACACTCAATTCCGGCCACTGGCCAATGGCTATTTCAAAGCCCTGTTCCGACCATCCAATTTAGAATTTCCTGTTTTTTTCTCTCGCCATGTCAGAACAAATAACATCACATTACAGTGCTTACTTCATCTGAGATAGATTTTGTTTTCCTCGCTCCCCGGCACGACACGTTCTTGGTCAACCCTGGTTCGTGTGGACTATTACTTAATTAGTGAGCTAATCACCGCCTCACAGATTTCGACCGACTTTCTTTATCACAACCGCGAAGAAGGAGAACAAAAAACTTGCTTGGATTCAGCCATCGGCGAATAGAAGAAAAGAAGAAAAAAAAAACAGCCGCTGCGGAATTTAACAAGAAATTGATTATTTTCCTCAATACTTTTCGCGCTATTAGTACAAAATGGTTGCCCTCCGGTGCTGGAAAAGGGAAGATAAAGTAGACATTTTGTCACTGTACACAGCAGCTCCTGTTCAGTTTTGTTTTTCATTTGTTTGTTTATTTGTTTTTTAATCTCTCTCTAAAGTATTGTTTTTGTTGGTAAAAGTTACAGAAACATTTTTATTTTTATAGAATTTATCAACAAAAAACAAAAAATCATGTTTTTTTTTTGCAAATTTGTTATTTAAATCAGTTGCCTCTGTTGCCTCAATGTTTGTCTGCAAATCCAACGAAAAAACATTCTATGGAAATTTTGAGGTTTCGTAAGAATTGTCAGGAATCAGGACATGTCTGCAAATAGCATTTACAAATGCAGATTCTCAATGTACAAAATTGGGAACCAGACCATTTTCCCCTCAGTAAGGCCTTGATTTGAATGCATTGATTTCAATACCAGAAACCAAAGAAAGCCCGCCAAAACAAAATGTCTAATTAATAGAAAAGTCAATCTGTTAAACCCAAGTCGACACAAACGGTGCGTTTGTTGAAACCGCATTCTGACGTAAAACAAACTCGTTAATAAACAAATTTAATTGGAGAGCAATTCATCACCCTCAGCTCAATGACAAACAAATCCATGTCGGACTAATCACTTTCTGAAATAATTGAGTCGAAGCGAACTGCTGCTAATGAATTGCGGAGACGAGATTTCCCACACACGCCGAAGAGCTTACATTGTAAATGGTGCTTTCATATACCAGGGCACCCACGCGTGGTTTCACTTCTATTAGCAACAAAAAGTAAGCAATTACAGTAGCAGGAAAATCCATGTTTTAAAGCTAGGGTCATAGATTGATTTTGTCAAAGTAAAATTTCTGGTCTACATGTACGTCACTCATACATTACCTATAGAGCGAATAACTTCATTTGCATTATTTTCCTAGGCTGACGGGCTAATGGTTTTACCAGAATTAGAAAAAAAAAATGAAATAAAATGTATACTTGCTGAATGCTGATTTATAGAAAAAGTTACAAAAGAAAGGTACAATAAGAATCACATGTGAAAGTTTCAGCTGAATTTACATGTAGTTTCTACATGTACTTGCTGAGAAATGTAATTGTTCATGGCACAATATGCTGCAAAGCCCTTCTCCTTATGATAAAATGCATTGGGTTCTTTACTGTATATTACACAACACACGGGACCTAGAACTTTACGTCCCATCCAAAGGACGCAGAAAATTTTTGTTCTTGCTTTAAAGGACACAAGTGGCACAACCGGGACATCTAACCCACCTCTGCTGATCAGAAACGCCAGAGTCTGGTGTTCTTATCCCGCTTGGCCACGACAATAAAATTGTTGGTAGTAAAACAAGTTCATTCTTGTCTAATTACATTAGTTTTTCCTTCCGTTGTAACCACAGTTTCCCATCACCAATTTTGTTTGATTAAAGTCGTTGATCATTGTAGAGAAACTGACACTTTCATGTTCACACAGCCATTTTATTGTCTAACTCTGAATGGCACAAAGAAAGCATGTTCTTAGTTCTCGTTTCCAAAACCACTCAACCGAATCAACTGATAATTTCACAAAACCACTCAACCGAATCAACTGATAATTTCACAAAACCACTCAACCGAATCAACTGATAATTTCACGGATAATACACTGGAATTGGACATCAAGATTTTGAACAATGGAAGGCTATCAGGATATCAACAATGGATTAGGACATCAGCGGTTTTCATATTTTTTTCCTTTAATAATCATTACTTTTGAAAAAATACTGAAAAGTACAAATCCAGGTTGTTGGATACTGAAGGAAAACTCTCTTCCAACAGAATTTAGAAATCCTACTCAGATATTAAATTTGGGGGGAAAATTCAAAATTTAATATAAGAAGTATGTTTGACCATGCAATTCATTTTCATTTCTTCAGGCTCATCGCAATCAACGGTGTCTTCCTACACCTCGGAGTCGGACGTTGAAGACCCAAGAAGTAAGTCATAAAATGCTTCCTTGAGATCCCAATCTCCTTTTCTTACTAACATTTCAAATTGTTCAATATTCGATTTGTTTTGTGTGTGTGTGTGTGTGAACATGCACTGTACATGTAACTTTATTGTGTTTGTTGTGTTTTTTCTGCGTTTGTTTGTTTGTCTGTGTTCAAATCTCATCAAACGTCACCCGGCTGATTGACTTGTCTACAAGGAATCTCAACCACCAATGGATAGAGTACCGTAACACGCCCATGTACCCAGCTGCTCACAAAATCACCCACAATGAGCACCCAGACGTTCCCCACAGCACCCCCTTGATCAACCCTGAGTTTCGAAGGCAATATGGATACTTCCCTAGTCTATCAAAAGCAGACAATACAAAAGTGAACCAAACACGTCAATAACAGGCCAGAAAACACCCCCCCCCCCTCCTTCTTTGCAAACCAGTTCTTTCGACGTCCGCCTTCTTTATCCCAGTTCTTGCCTGACCTCTCTGTGAAATTCACTTGGGGGAAAGCTGTGTCAACTCGGAGACCATCCCTGGAGGAGTTTCTGCGAATCATGTTTGTTTGCATTTTCCAGAAATAACAGGTTGTGCCTGGATATGAGATAACAGGGAGGGGAACATGACCCTAGATTAAAAGTGCAAGGCCGGATTGTGAATGATGTCAAGGCGGTATAGAGGACCTTTCTTGTCGGGATGTCAACCTTCCTCGAAATGAGTTCTTTATTCAATTTCATACTTTTTGCCTCAGACGAGTATGTACGTGCTTGGTTCAGACACTCGTGTGGTGCGTATATAGAAGCTAGTTGAGTATTGCTGGCTGGTCAAACTTTCCTCTAAGGTAGCCCAGCAGGCTCATCAAAAATCAGTGACCTACATGTAGCCTTACTTTTACATGAATGTATTGGGTGCTAAGTGTTTTGGATTCCGCAGGGCTTGACTTAAGCTCTGGTGTGTCTGATCAGCAGAATGGGGGTTTGAGTTCCGATCTTGACACTGGTGTCCGTGAGCGAGATACTTTACCATGATTTCTGTGTCTTTTGGATGGGACATGAAGCTTATGATCCTGTTTACTAGGATTGATTTATGCACGTTATAAGACCCAGAACACTTTATAATATACCATGGAAGAGAAGTGGTTAACCCTGGTGTTTCTGGTTTACAAAAGAAAGCACTCTTGTTAACAGGGTCCCTCAGGCTTGTAAGGTACAGTGATCAAAATCACTCATGAGGCATTCTCGTTTTCATACCAGAAATATGCATTGTACATTATGCGATAAAGTTGAAACTTGGTAGAATGTTAGATACTGGCAAGTTCTTGTAAACTGTGAACTGACGTCATCACATTATTTGATCATGATTTTTTTCCATTTTTGCAACTTTAAGTCATAATTTGCTATCTGAACATGGTATAATTCAAATTATTTTTTTAAATAGGCTGCATTGGTCATAACTGCTGTGATGGCAAACAAAATTCAAATTCAGTGGAGAAATTTGAAACTGTCATTAACGAATTAGCTCTGCATTTGTGCACAAATGCAACCATGTCTAGTTCTCATTGACTAGCTGCAAACCAAGCCACGAACACCTTTCCTGTTCATCTGCTGCCCCCTCCCCCAAAAAACCAAAAAAACAAACAAACAAACAATAACAACAACAACAACAGCAAATATCCACAGTTTTCATACCAGGACTCTATTTTTATGGCTTATTCTATAGACCCTGTTTGTTATATTTTGTTTAAACCCTCTGCTAGTAATTTGGTACTTAACAAATTAGCCTCATTTTGTACATTTCCATGGTGATTGGAAAATATCCTCCATTGTGAATGAACTGTTTCTTTTAGAATACTGGTAAAATTAATCACATTAAAGTCGGGAAAAATGAATCGTCTGATCATTGCCAGTCATATCACAAAAACAAACCATATGATAATATCAGTGTCATCCAGACGCCTTGGCGAGAAAGGGGAATAAATAGAAAATTTCCCATTAAATATATAAAAAGCCATTACACCCAAATGGGTAATGGATGAACGTTGCATAAAAAAGAAATGATTTAGTTCCTGCGAGTGCGTGGTTGTCTCTGATCAGAAGGTCGTATTTTAGAAATTTATTTAGGCCAAGGGCAGATGGTGTTTTATGCCAGTGCACGTCTCAACCGATATCAATATTTTCAAAACGTAATAGCTTTTTTTTCTTTTTAAATACGGGGATGACGGGTTGTGCATGAACTGGAATAAAAGAGTGTTTTAGGCTGAAGGTCTTTTGCAATACAGCTGACACGTTTACCGTCCACAAAATCGTGTCTTTTTCAATGTTTTTTAAAAGGTGTAAGTTGTCCCCGGGAAGCCAGATAAATGTCAAGCCTGAAAAAAATATAGAGCCATTGAGAAAAAGAAAAGAAAAAAAAATTGTCTAAAATGTTTTGCATTGATAGGTTTAATGTGTACATAAAACTAAGTGTTGGATTTACCGCTCAAAAATTAATTAAATAATTTGGAAATTTGCATAACTAGACCCTGGGAAAGCAAGGAAAATAAAAAGCCATTAAAAAAAAAAGGTTTTCGTAAACATTTTGTTCATGCATTGACAGTTTTAATGCGTACATAAAATTGAAGTGCATCCTTTACAATGTTGTGGCGGGTTTTTTTTTTTTTAAGTGTTAGGTTTACCGCTCAAAAATAAATTTAAACAATTTGGACATTTTATGAGCGGTTGGTGGATTCAGATGAAACTGCAGGCAATAAAAGCAAGACTTCTTTTGTGTTTGTCGCCAGGAATCCAAAATTGTGAAGTACTTTCTTTGCCTGAAATTGAATGTGTGGGTTTTTTACTACTCCTAAGTAAAGTAGTACCACTGTGGAAAAAAAGGTTGTTACACTATCAATCTTTTCTTTGAATGAAGTCTGATTGTAGACCCCCCCCCCCTTCTGGCATTAGTGTCATATGACAGGGCTGCTGTCAATCCATGGTTTCAACATTTTGGAAGTTGGATTCCTTGTGAACACCATTGACACCTATTTTAACTTGAGTGAAGCCCAGTTCATTATTCCTGCAAATGCTTCGTGCGAAGCAAAATTTGACATCACAGCTCTGTTTTTGCTCAGAATGTTTCGCAGGAGTTCAGGGGTGTGTTTTGGCGGCGGTAACCAAAAACTGTTTCGGTTGTTTGTCGTTGGTTCTGCCAACCTAGTTGTGAGCTCGGTTACCGTTTTGGTTATGACGTCAGAAACAATTATTTGTTACAGCCGCCGAAACGCACCCCTGCACTTCTCAACCATTTCTCAACTCAGATTCCGAATTGTTTATTGTTAATTTGTGACGTCGAAATTTGCATCGCGTTCGCAGGAAGTATAAACCGGGCTATAGAGATTTGTAAATGTTCTCCATTTTCATGAGAACTCCATCTATTGGAAAATGAGAGGATCGGAGGACTGAATTTGACCTTGGATGTTGAAGTCTCCGCTCTAATGTATGTGACTGTCTAAGCGTGCACGCATCGTCAAAATTGCTCACTTAACGGTAACGCATTTAGAAGGTGACGACTCAATATGAATTGGGTCACTGAGGGCAGGTTTTTTTTATTAGCAAACGTTTGGTCAAATTTGGAAGGTAATTTTTTTCTTTTGAAACAGCACCCAACTTGTTTATTGAGAAATGTAACAATGACTTTAGTTTTGTAAAGATTAATTTAATTGTAAATTGTTTATGTTGTTTTATTTTAAGTGTCCCCCCCTTATTTCCTTAATTGGGGCAAATAAGACCTTCATTTGGAAGTGTCTGTTTTAAACAAACAGGTTGAGCAGACCTTGTTCTGACCAAATGTTGAAGTGGCATTTCTTTTGACCATGTTTTGTGTGATCCACTGTAACACATGAAATAACAAACCTGTCAAAAATTTGTGCTTCATCCGTTGTGTGAGTCATGTGTTTAAAATGGAAGAGCCTGTCTTTTGCAAAATGAAAATGGCTTTGCCCTCTCAAATATGAAATTTCAGGCTGCATTTCACACAAAAATGTGTTATTGGTAACAACATTTGTTGTGTATACCACCATATAACACAACCAACTTAAAGATGAAGGTTTACATTAAAGACACTGGACACTTTTTGTAATTGTCAAAGACCAGTCTTCTCGGTTTGTGTATCTCAACATATGCATAAAATAACAAACCTGTGAACATTTTAGCTCAATCGGTCGTTGAAGTTGTGAGATAATAATGAAAGAAAAAAAACAACCTTGTCATACGAAGTTGTGTGTTTTCAGATGCTTGACTTCGAGACCTCAAATTCTAAATCTGAGGTCTTGAAATCAAATTCGTGGAAAATTACTTCTTTCTTGAAAACTACGTCACTTCAGAGGATACTATCAACCTCTCCCTGTGACTCGTAATCAAGAAAGGTTTTATGCTAATAACTATTTTGAGTAATTACCAATAGTGTCCACTGCCTTTAAGTTGTACAAAAACCTTCTCTTGATTTGAAGTTTTTCATTTTCCTGCCCCCCTCCCCAAAAGAAATCAAAGCCTTGACTTTCATTATCATTATTCGACATTGCTACGTCAACGTCTGAGGTATTGTTAAAGTTCAACCAGAATCTATTTGTCGCCCGTTGTTTTAGTAACAGCTGGTACGGGTCACTGAAATCTATCACCGCACGTTCGTAGACTTTGAACCAAATAAAATGTGTTTCCAGGAACATTGTTCTGTTGCTGTCTAGAACAGGTCAACCAGAGTCAAGTGGTGTCAATATTTTTCCTCCTAATGGTAACGGAATACAAGTGAGTAAGACATAAGATAATATAAAAAAACATGAGGACATAATTATTGATGGTATCATTTTTAGGAATGAAAAAACAAAAACAAAAATAGAATTTTTGTGGTGGTCTGCACAATGATTGCATTAGGTATTTTCATTATTCACACATATTTTTAGTACCTTGATGTAATGAGTGAGTTTGTGCTGTTGAACTTATATTTCAATGGGGACTGTTTATTATTGGTCAATAGATGGCGCCAAGCAATTGCTGCCTCTTTGTTCAGTGACAAGATGACTTTTAGTTTGTTGTCAACAGAGGGGGCTATTGCTTTTCACTCGGCAGAAGCAAGCAATGTACAAATGATTATGTACATGTGTGTTGTACTTGAATTATGCCCTGTACATTTAAGAGTGTTGGGTTGTACAGGGTTAACTGAGTTAGTCTAAGCTGTATATAATAATTTGTAAATCATTTGTACCAAATGTTTTATTTTATTTTTTACCTGATTTTGTTATTTATTACTTATTTAATTATGCCTGAAGCCTTTCTCAGATTCAAATTTCTGGGGTGAACATTTGTCTCTTTCTCTAAAATTACATAACTTCAAAGAGGATTGTTTGAACATCTGTTCCAGATTTTTTGGCAATATCTCAAAAACACTACCACCCTTTTTAAAAGAAACTTTCACAGGTTAGTTACATCTAGTTAGGATAAACACAATCGAACAGTCCAAAAGCTAAAGGTATACTTTGCCTTTAACAGAAAGCTTTGAATCCTACAAGCAGACAGTTTATTTATTTATTTATTTATTTATTTATTTTTAAAAAATGCCATCGCAGCATATCCGCCTAATTGCGACATAATGACAGTGTTGTCACAATCTACTCTACCTAATTTACCAAGATGAAAGCTCAATCAACAAATCCCTAAATGAGCTGAGCCAAGACTATTGATTTTAATTTGCTTTGTCTTTCATTAATCACGCTGAAACCTTTAAGCATCCATTGGGGAAGACCTTTAGTGGCCGTGCCATGACCAGTCTCCCTGAAACTCATAGTCATATGGTTCAATGACCGGAACCAGCCCATTCATCCGAGTCGACCATCTCATCACAATCACCTGTAGATTTTTGTCGAAATAATTGAAGCCCAGATCGTCCGACCTCGTCTCGAGTTAGTCCGATTTTCTCAGTACGGGGTTGGGGGAAATTGATTTTCTTGTTTAATGAACGCAAATGGCACTCGTTGTAAAGATTTGTCCTTCGTATCCATGCATTCATCTACTCGTATTGTAACGTAGACAGTTGGTATATTGGATTAGAAAACCAATTTTCCTTTGATGGAAAGGTCGGAAGGCATCCTCTGCTTTTAAAGAGATTTGTAGCTCGGGAGAGTTTTTATGAAAGGGTTATTTACAAACAAGTGTAATGATGACGTCTGGTGGTCCCTGACAAACTGGCACAATCTCTTCCAGGGCTTTGAATCCAGGTCTGAGGCCAGTGATTGAAGCGACGGGACAAGTTTGGTGCTCTTGTGTTTATCAATTGAATAACAATTGAGAGAAGCAATCTCGTTGCCTGTACTCAAAAGCTTCCTATAGACATTTCTGTTCCCCAACCAATCCTGATTCGTTTGTTTTTCTTTTTGTCCTCATCTCCCGTACAGGGCTCTGTTCTTAGTATAGTGCTATATAAATGCCCAGTATTATTATTATTATTTTGATAACAAGTGTGGCATGTCGTGGCTGAGTGGTCTACATGTAGTTCACCCAATCCAAGCTCTGGTGTTGTCAGCAGCCGAGTGTGGGTTCGAATCCATGACTCTTGTGCCCTTGAGCAAAGCACTAACCTCATATTTGCTAATAGCGCAGTAAGCACAAAATATCAGCTGTTAAACAGCTATAATGAAATTGGGTCCTGTTCGTAACGGACTTTGATATCATGATGTGAGTCGAATTTGCTGGAATCAGTACTGCTAAGACGAATCAACTGGTTGAGTGGTAGCCTGCATGTGTGGGGCCAAGCTAACCCACTTCCCAATGGTTCACCCACATAACTCAATGACATAGTGTTTTCGATTGACCGTATTTCTAACAGCAAGAGGGCGCTGTCAACAGTGAATTTCCTTGCATCACAATTACAGCATTCTAGTTCACGCGTCCCAAGGAAAATTTTCCTAGAGTTGTTCCGCTCTTCTTGCGACTATTATACGACTTTAATTCGCTCAGTATCTGCACACATTTTTTGTCTAACAACCGCCAGTGGAAATTCAGCGAAACTAGGGTATATACAGGTTAGGGGGGAGAAAAAAAACATCTGCTTCGGAAACACAAAACAAAAATCCAAGCTTGCGTCGGCATCTCGGGTTCCCCAATCACTCGAATTTGTCTGGTGTCCTCAAGGGCTGAAAAGTCTTAACGTAATTCCTCGGCAACCGGCCATCACGATGAAATTACAGCTCGTCGTTCGAGGTTCGATGAAGGAAGATACTATTCTTGCACGGGGCAAGAAAGGAAAAACTTCTTCTTCTTTTTTCCTGATCTGAAGTTTATTGGATGGAGGATGAGGCACAAATTGGACGACGTTGGATCTCATTGCAAAGTGATGGTTAGAGATTTAATAACCGACTTTCCACAGGGCAAACAAGGACAAGAATTGCTTTTGCTTTCTCTTCCTCTTGTTGTAAAAATGTGAAGTGTTTTTTCTTTCTTGGGACAACTTCATAGCGCTGCTTAACGCAGGCCTGTATGCTTTGTTTTGAAAAGGGCAAGGGCACCAAGGCATTTTCTCCTTGGTAAAGAGCAATGATCAGGCAAGGGCACCAAGGCAATGATCAGGGGGCCTGGAGGCGATCGCCTCTGTTGCCTCTGTAAAGTATCAGGCCTGTTATAACGGTAAGCAAATATTTGTGCTTACTATAGCAGAAGATTTGCTTAAGCGTTAGCGTATTTCACGGGTTAGCAAGAAAATGAGTAGGCAAAAGCTTTTGAGTCCACCATGGAATTGCATTTGCTTTGTCATTCATTTCCGTGCAGTAAGCACCAGAAGCATGCCTTTTCGTGTTTTTACGGTTAGCAGCGCTATGAAAAGGAAAATCGCACAGTAAGGACAAAATCGGTTGTTTTAAGCAGCTCTATGAAATTGGGCCCAGGTCTGAAGTTGATTGGAGTGCGGATAAGCTGAAAAATAAATTTGCAAAAGTCAGCGATGGTAGGAAACATGAACTATCTTCCACGGGGCAAAACAAGAGAGTCTCTCACGCTGACGTCTCGAGTTTGTCTCACAGGGTTCTCTGGTTTTTCATTTAAGTTAACCAGAAGAAAGATAAAGCCACTAATTTCTCGTCAAATTGCAATGTCATCAACTTGGAAATGGAAACTTTTAGACCGAGGGGCAAACTAAAACAAGAGATCTCATTACGATAACATTTATTACTTTTTTGAGGCGGGGGTTTTGTGTCGGGTTTGGAAGTTTATCGGCAACTGTATTATTATCGAGAAGATTAAACCTGCAGTTTCGTTTGGGAAGTTAGTGACGGTGATGTTTTTTTGTCCGGAGGGCAGAAAGGAAATGTCACGACCCATTTTTAGTATGGATGAGGTTATTTTTGGTTGTTCCGAGGCCTCAAAATTGTCTTATAATGTAGTGTTTTTGAATACCCGTGTCAGTGTTATGCTGATTGTCCGCAGGGGGGCGAGGGAATATTTTAATAGTCTTTAGCGATTGTTTGGAGGGAGGGTTACATTTTAAAAGAAGATGAACATTTCGACAGTCTGACAAAAAACTTAATTTTTCTTGAAGTTTCATAACAATCTGAGAACAGGGCTTAAATTTAGGGGGTGGGGAGATCCAGAAGACTGTATGGTCTTGTTCAGGAAAGAGCCGTTTTATTTAACAAAGTGTTGTTTCTTGTTTTTGTGAAGTCTGCCCTTGGATAAGGAAAGAGTGTTCGATATTGAACATTATATATCTCATAATGAATCTGTAACGTGTGTCAAATTTATGCTCTTGGAGCTTTCAAACCATTAATGTGTGATGTTGGAATCATTCTGTAAATCAGTTCCTAATTTCATAAAATTGGTAAGCCTGTAAATATCTTGCTTCAAGTTGAAATTGGTTACCAGCCAAAACGCCGTGTTATTCACATTGCTTTGACTGGTGCCCTGCAACTTCTTTGCTGAGCAAAAATGTCCTGCTTAATAGCTTCATGGAATGGGCCTTTGGCGTTTCATTTTTATAACAATTGCCTATAACAAATTCTTATTCATGCTATAAACCTCGCAAAACTACATAAATGAGAGACGGTAGGAGGTTCGTTAACATGAACACAGACCCCCTGACAGAGCGTTTTCGCCCACAGATATTTTGTTGTGGAGCTTATATCAAGTACCCTACATCGAACAGGGAATTAGCGATGGGGGGGGGGGGCTTTTCATTGGATCATAATCCAAATTATTGCCGTGGGTCACGTAGAGCTAAGTCACTTGCATTTTTTTCTTCATCAGAAAATCCGTTTAGTTGGTGAAAACATTTGAGATAGGCGAGGGGGAAATATTATTTATCGTAATCTCGTCGTTTGAAAGTCTTCATGTTGATGTTCTGTTGGGGTTGGGGTTGGGGTTGGGGTTGGGGTTGGAGTTGTTTTCCTATGAGGTAATTATGGATTGTGTTTTTATTTGTCAAGGTAATGCTGATTTGAAGGGAACATTGTCAGGCCTGTATGCTTTGTTTTTGAAAGGGCAAGGGCGCCCAGGTTTTTTCTCGGTAAAGGGCACCCCTATGAGGAAACTTAAAAATTCTACTGTAGCATTTCAAGGGCACCAAGGCATTGACCAGGGGGCATGGAGGCAATCGTTTGTTGCCTCCGTGAACTATCAGGCCTGCTACATGTAGTTCCTACAACTCACTACCTGCTTCTGCCGTTGTAGCCCAATCAGCCCAGGCTTTCAAATCCAGAATTCATAAAAAATTTATGAACATGCCCCATCTCACAATTTATTAACTCTACAATCCCGGCCAAAATGCTTGGGCCACCCATTCCTAACGTTCTATATAAAACAGTTCCCTCTGCACTTCCCATTCACATTCAAAACATTTGTCCCCTGCCCCCCCCCCCCCCCCCAGTGTTGACTGTAACTCAGAACACAATCGGCAATTGGAACCAACATGAAAGGGGGCAGGGGGGGCCAACGAGATATGGCCGGGATTTTAGCTGTAGTTTATCCCTACTACTAGCTTCTTGTTCACTGTAAGTTTAAAAAAGATAAAGAAAATCATCTTCGGCAATACTAATTTTTATCAGAGATGGCGAATGCAGATCCTAACACCATCCCCCAGAGACCACTGGACAGTCACCAAGTCACTCGGTGACATCACCACTCTGCCGGCTCCGAGCTTGTATCCTGACACCGTTTAAATATTCATGAAATAAACCCTTGTGACATCAGAGACCTGCTGCGCCCTCGGTAATAAATGTACATGCTCTCGCGTTGCGTGCTCCCAGCGGACTCGCGACCAATCAGGTTCTTGAGGTTTTTTATCGCCGACACTTCTGGGAGAGGGTCTTGATGATGAGGGAAAGATGGTTGAGATGAATATTTTATTGGTAGGGAAAGAAGCTTGCAGTTGGAGTGAAAACTGATAGTCTGTGGATTAGGTATTTGGCAGATTATGGATGGAAGTTTATGCAATTATTTTGCATGAGGTGTGAAATTTTGTTCTTGTTAAGTTTTTTTATTTATAAAAAACACCCCTTGAAATTTGGTGAAATATGGTTATGATGTATTTTTTTTCTGCCTCATGTTTATTCATGAGATGGTTTTGACATATTTTCTGCCTCATGTTTATGCATGAGATGTGGTACGGGGCTTCATCTATGAGGTAATGTAAATTTGTATTGGAACTTAGCTAAGGGCACCCAGGCCTGACACTTCACGGAGGCAACCAAGGCGATTGCCTCCATGCCCCCTGGTCATTGCCTTGGTGCCCATGAAACGCTCCAAATGCACAATTCCCTCATAGGGTGCCCTTAACCAAGGAGAAAATGCGTTGGTGCGCTTGCCCTTTCAAAAACGAAGCATACAGACCTGGGCACAACAACAAAAGCGCCGCAGCAGTTGCTGTGGGTTATTTCGGGGCCTGCCCTCTAAAAGTGATGAGTTCATTAAACCACAGGGGTAGAATCAAAATCATTCTTTAAAACGATTTATCAGCACATCCTGTGGGTTGAGATGAGTTCATTTCTCCAGACTCTTACAATTTCATTATCCGCAGCTCCTTCCGAAGGAGATTCACTTTGGGGAATCCATCGCAGGTTAATTATATAACAAAAAGGGGAAAAATAATTTTGGTTCGAGCTCGGGAAAAACCTCCAAAGAGTAATGATAGAGGTGTTGGAGTAATTACGTATTGTAACACTTTCAGTTGGACTGTTAGCGGGAGGCAATATGGTGGCGATGATTAGTACTCGTCGATCCAGCCTTAAAGAGCAGGTCTCGATGTAAGATAGTTTTGAAAAAGAATGCGTTAATTCCTGTACTCTTTTTTTTTCAAGAATAAGCAATGAACCTGTCAAATCTGATTACACGTAGGTTATCATGCACACGTATACAAGAAATTAAATAGTTGTGATTTACTTTTTGTAATTTTTTTTTATTGATAGTATTTGTTTTGTATCATTGTATCTGATCCATTCCAACAGAATAGAATTGAACTCTTCAGGGTTTATTCTGAATGTTTTCTACTCTGTGGTTATCTTCGGTTTTCAAAGCCCTACTGTGCAATCTTGGGCATTCTAAATGGTTTTCTCTTGATGATATTTGTGAATTTCATCTTAAGACGTCCTGCCCCCCCCCCCCCCCCCAAAAAAAAAAAAAAAAAAAAAACTGAAAAAAAAACTGAAAAAAAAAATTAAAATCTAAATTTTTTCAATATTATTATTTAATTTTTTTGCATTTCGGCCCTAATTCGTTATATCGGCACACAAATTGCATGTACTGGCCCGATGCGATAGCTTGTGAATGAGGGAGAACCTTTGGTGTATTATTAGAAACCGTTGTTATCCCTTTAACGCTGCAATTCCAACACCAAATTATCCTTGAGCGAGACACTTTGTGATTGAACCGTTGATGCTTTTTTCTCTCGTTGAGGATCTACGGACACATAAGGCTTGGGGTGGTTCGCGGTGAAGGGGGAATGGTTCTTGTGTTTGATTAGTCCACAAGACCCAATGACAGCTGTTTAATAGGTCGGTTTATTATCAAGGAGTTGCTTCAAGGTAGAGGTAGTCCGATTGGCCCAGTTACTATGGGCAATGAGAAATCGATCGCTTGTGTTACAGGGTTTTTATTCCTTTTGTAGATCAAGTTTTTTTGCCATTACATGAATCCCTACCCACTGTGAATGAAGATACATGTATGTAATATAGTTTACCTTTAGAAGTTTCAGCTTCATTAGTCGTCAAGTTTTTGAGAGAAAAAAATGTGAACATCACAAAGCAATGTTTTCAAGAGAGTTGCCTAAATCTATGTACATGCTGAAAAAGCGCACAATACTGCTGTTAAAACAACTTCTGATACTAAGCAAAAATAGCAAGGATACCAGTCAAAGATAGAATATGTAACATGGTATTCTGGCTGGTCACCTTACTCTGGTAAGCATAATGTTGTTGTGCTTAGCTGCCTTTGTGCTTTAAAGGGCAGCTCTATGAAAATGGGCCCACGGATTTGAGAGACCATCAACTGTCTTGAGAAAGGGAGAAGAGTGGCCAGGTGTATTTGTTCTAGTTGTGTCAAACTTCAAATGAACTGTCAACACAAGCAGGTCATATCAACATAGGGTTCAAATGTTTGTAAACAACATTCCGCCGTATACATTTACTTTTCAGGGTCCAATTGCAGAGAGCTGCTTAAGCACAAAAGGCAGCTTAGCACAACAGATAGCGCTTAGGCAGGAAATATTATGAGCCACCAATTTTCAGTTATAAGCAAAAAGTAAGCAGGATACCAGTAACATATTGTACGTGTGACATGGTATTTTAGCTGGTAACCTTGTTCTAGTAAAAGCATAGTTTTATTGTGCTTATGTGCTCACATGTAAGTAGTTCTACAAGCTAAATGTAAGCTAAAACACGCTTAGCTTTAAGAAGTGTGTATCTAACTAGCAGAAATTTAAGAGAAGTTCCACACAGCAGAATTGTTTATCAGTGTAAAAAAAATCATTATACGGTCACCATTAAAGTTTACCTAGAAAAAAGTCGCCTCATCCATAACAGCGAAAAACAAAAAGTTCAACCATAGTGTGGATCTCGTACCCAAGCACACTGACCCATTAGCTTATATACGCGTAAGACGCAGTTTGCGCCCAAACACCGCACCTGCGAGTAGTGTACAAACATGCCAATTAAAACGGTTAACGATCGGTCTTGTCTGCTGCTTGGATTGTCTTCGCATCCCCCTCTCCCTCGTTCAGATGCTACTATCTTTCACCTCTTGAGTTTGCAATCTACCCTGTTCTTTGATCTGATGCACCTGCTCTTCCAAAGATACATTTTCCTCGATCCTTCATCGTTCTCTGTGTTTTAAGGGCAGGTGTTGGAGTCAGTTTTGGTTGAATGAGTCGTATTAGAATAGGACCTTGAAGATTGGTTAGACTTTTAGTGGTCGACGTCGACCCGTGAATGATCGCCCACTGAGCATGCTGAACTTTCTATTTCTGAAATTGTTAGAATAGATGCGCTGTGAATATAATATTTGTTTTAAAGACACTGGACACTATTGGTAATTGTAAATGACCAGTCTTCTCACTTGGTGTATCTCAACATATGCATAAAGTAACAAACCTGCGAAAATTTGAGCTTAATTGGTTTTCGAAGTTGCGAGATAATAATGAATTAAAAAAACACCCTTGTCACACGAAGTTGTGTGCTTTCAGATGGTTGATTTCAAGACCTCAAATTCTAAATCAGAGGTCTCGAAATCAAATTCGTGGAAAATTACTTCTTTCTCGAAAACTACATCACTTCAGAGGGAGCTGTTTCTCACAATGTTTTATACTACCAACCTCTCCCCATTACTCGTAACCAAGTAAGCTTTCATGCTAATAATTATTTTGAGTAATACCAATAGTGTCCACTGCCTTTAAAGCATTGCCAAGCCAACACTCTGAGTAGAAGGCCCCTAGTCATTGTATTGTCTTGGTGCCTTTTGGAATGTTCTCGCGTTTCTTGCCCTTTGGAATGAATATTGTACAACCAAAACAAGAGTATATTGCAGTAAAAAAGATGAATACATTTTGTTTAAATTCTATAAAACCATGAATTTAATAAAGACTGAAACGCTATTTTCTGAGAAATGAAATTGTTCTGCTGAAAGAAAAAAACAAATGGCTTCTGATTGGGACCCCCTGAACAAAGATTTGACAAAATAGGAACACTGCCAAGATTAGGGCTAGACTAGATGGCTCAGTACTCTGAGCGTCATATGAACAGGATGAAAATAGTTCAGGGATTATTTTTTATGCAGAGCCCTAGTGAAGAGAGATTCGCAAACATTATAATGTAACTTTTTTTATGTGAAACCAGAGCATCTAAATTGACAATGATGTACAATGTATTTGAGCTGATGTCGAGTGCCGTTAGGAATATTTTTTTTATTGTTGACTTTTGACGAGCGAGGGGTCAGTCGTAGCACTCTTCACCGCACAACACACACCTGTCCCAACCTTGGCATCCTTTGCAATCAGGCCAAGGGTAATCCGACCCCGGTGACTTTCCTATTGTTACCCAACACACCCCTTGGCCATCCGATCTGGTCTATTTACAGTCCACTCATCAACTCGGATCTAGATCAAGACTGAAGAGCTAAGGCTCCGCCATTCACCTCTCTCTCTCTTTCGCTCTTTCTCAAGGAACGTGATATTACCTGAGTCCTGGACACCAAGGTGATAGCGCCGCGATGAGTCACCAGCTTTCACACTATGCTTTATTGACTGTGTCTTTTGTTTCACCGGTACTCCGCGTCCCTCTAGGTCGCTGGACGTTGCACACCTCGTAACATCATCCATTGATTTTTGTCCCATCTCGAAATCACTAAACAGCAAAGTGAATTTTTTTCAGATTTCAGATTTTTTTTTTTTTTTTTAGAGTGTCAGCGAAGAATATATTGGGACACTCTGTGTTACAAAGTGGATTTTTTCTTTCTTTTTTTTCTTATGATTTCTGATTTTTTTTTAAAGATTGCCAGCGAAGGATTCTTGCATCCTGCCGTCTTACAAATGTTAGTTATTGATTTGTCTCTCTCTCTCTCTGACGAGTGCTCTTGAAAAATTCCTTGAACTCTAGAACTCTCAAGATGACCAAAAAACCCTCATGAACGATTTCTGATACTGGTTTTTAATCTTGTTTGCCTTCACAGATTTTCAACTGAGCCTCTTTAATAAATTTGAATGTTTAAAATGTATCGAGTAGAAACAGGACAGAGTTGCCAACTCTCCCTGAATCTGCAGAAACTTCCCTGAAAATAAACAAATCCCGCAAGTCCATGTTTTGATGAGAAAACTTGGAAGTTTCCCTGATTGTGGAAATTGTGGAAAGCTTTTCCCTGTTATGCCGAATGTTTAATCTAAATATCTCCCTGATTGTTGGATAACATCTCCCAGATTGCAAGATGCAAATGACAGAACTCAAATTTATTGCTGGACCGCAGGCCCTGATGCCATCGACTCTACATGTAGCTCTGTCCCAGTTGACTGAGGAATAGACAAGCCTTGTGGTCATGTGTTTTTCAATTGAATTGGAAGTCAGAATTTCTATATTACGCCCCCCCCCCCCCCAAAAAAAAAGCTTTAAACCATAGTGAGCGTGATTATAGATTCGAACAACAACAAACCAAATTTCAAACCAAATTGATACCTCACCATGCAATGCCTTCAATCCCATACAACAAAAGTCAACCTACGAAAAAACAAACCACTTAACCAGTTATTTGTGTTTTTTATTATACACACTGGTCAAACAAACTGTACATTTTATACTTTCACAAGTGGTCGAACATCAGAGTCAACATCATTCTTTATGTCCCTGCCATTTATCTCATTGAAACCACTCAGCAATTTTATTTGCTGAAATAAACTAACTAGGTCCCCTTCCAATCCTACATTAATCATTAAAAAACAGCAATCCATATTGAGCTGGCCGGCCCACTTTGCCTGGTATCTCATCACCTGCTTAGCTGGTGCACATTCTTCCAACTCATTAAAACTAATCAATATATCTCTGTTTAGTTTCATGGGAATTTTTTTTTTAAAGAATAACCATTAATGAATGAATTAGTTAATTAATAATACAAAAATTGTAAGTTACAAATAAATAAAACCTTCATGACACTTTAATTTAAATTTTTGACGTCTTCATATTGAGGGACTTAAGTAACTGGGGTGATGCATTACCGAGGTCCATTTTAAGTAATTAAATTGTTACGAGAGGAATATTTTTTCGCGGAGTGAAAATTGTTTGTAGTTCACGCCAGGCGTTGCAATAAATTATTCTATTGGCTTATTATCCAAATGAAATGAAGCCCAATCGAAAGCTATGCTTTCATAAATATGTAGGCGGCACATTCAGCATATTTTTTATGAAAAGCAATTCCTTTGAGGACAAAGTATCGTGTTAGTCATTGTTGAAACAGAAATTGAAAACTCAGAATTCATATCTGGGGCAAAATTTTATGGAGAACAGAAGCAGAGAGAACAAATGCTCAGCATATTTTTCTGTAGAGCAAATATTTGCAGGGTACCTGTCACAAATGATATACAGCGCTTGGTAGTTTGGCTGGTAACCTTATTCTGATAAGCAACATTTTTGTGCTAAGCTGCTTTTTGTGTTTAAGCAGCTCTATGAAACTAAGCCCTGGGGTCGATTTCACAAAGAGTTAGGACTTTAGGACTAGTCTTAGGAGATATACAAAACGTGTGGCTAGTCCTAAGTTAGGACGAGTAACTCGTCCTAACTCGAGATAAGACAAGTCTTAACTCTTTGTGAAATCCACCCCTGGTCTTACTGTATAAATTAAAGTCTGGTCTAGGGGAAAAAAAGAGGTATATGCCCTGCAGTCTTGTGGGTAATCCCCTCAATTTAAGCCGTGATTAACCTAACTTGTGTTTGAATCATAGTACAGTCATCCATAAACATGTCAACTTATTCAATAACTGCTGCTTATATTTTTATTAACTTATAGTACATTTACGTGCCCACGTTAATGTTAGAAAAAAACCTATTATTTAATGCAAGAAGTGACGCTGCAATCATTACAGTCAAGATATACTGTTTTTCTAATCTTCCAGCCACACCAGCCACAAACCCTTTATTTTACACAAGAAAGGGATGCTCAAATCATTTGGGCCAAGATTTAATTATGTTATAATAAGAGATGTTAAATTTTCACCGGGGATAAAGATATATATTTTATTAACTTACAGTACATTTACAGCCACGTGAATGTCGGAAACAAACCCATTATTTTTTTCAAGAAGTGACACTCGAATCATTAGAGTCGAGATATACTGTTTTTATAAACTTACAGTACATTTACAGCTACGTAAATTTTGAAACCAACCTATTATTTTATGCAAGTAGTGACGCCTGAATCATTAGAGCCAAGATATACTGTTATTATAAACTTAAAGTACATTTACAGCCACCACGTGAATATTGGAATAAACCCATTATTATTTTAAGTGACGCTCTAATCATCAGAGTCAAGATATACTGTTAATAGTGGGTCAATCCATTACATTATTCCAGTAAGCTGGACCCCTCAACCCTCCCCCCTCCTCCTCCCCCCCCCCCTCCTCCTCCTCCCCATCACCATCCAGCCAGTGATGAATTCTCATTAAAACCCTACATGATAAACGTGTGTACACGTTCACCCAGTAATGGATCGATCCATTCAGATGACTGCTGCATCTGGAGCAAGCGAGGGTGCGTCACACTACTAGCTACCCAACGACCCACTAGGGAATTATCGTCAAGACTATGAGCAGCTACTCGTCCTAACCACGGACGCATTCGGAGAGGCTGCACACCTGAGTCGGACTTTATTGAAGTTCTTACGTCGTCGGATGCCATCGGTGGGGGATGGTTTAAGCTCCAGTCGGATAAGAGAGTCGGCCTGAGGATGCTGTGCATGGTCGAGCTACATTCATGAGCGCAGCGGCCCACCACAAACGTCTTAGACTCGTCAGAGACCCACTGGAGTTTACTGATTCATGTTTTTTTTTAGTGGTGGGGGTTTCGGCCGTTGCTTGGTAGATTTGTCGTCAGTTGTGTTGGTTGCTCGGGAGACATCTGAGTGAGCCCTTGAGAGGGTCTGGAGTCATGGGTTCGTAAAAAAACCAAAATATTTCTGTAGAAATGATGGTTAAATGCCTTTATGGTTGACTGAGTTAAATGCTTTTTAATGCTTTTAATTGTACTTTGAGAGGTATATTGATTTTATTTTTATTTTATTTTTTTTACAATTTTTTTTCAATTTTGTTTATAGATAGTTTATGTTCTTTAGAGAACTGTCTTGCTTTATATTCTACTACCTCATAGTAGATTTTCGGAAATCAGGAGACTTCTTAGTTCTGTTTCAAAGACAGCTGATCCAAACTTAAACCAGAAACTCACTTTGTTTTCTAAAAAAATTTGGAGATTTTCCTTGTTTTTATTTATTTATTTATCTATTGGTTGTTTTTTGGTTTTTGGTTTTTTTTTTGGTAGGGTTCAGCAGTATTTGCTTATTTATTTACTACTATCGTGAACAGAATTTGAAGGCTGAATCAAATTTCACTGCATGCAATGCAATGAATTTCTGCCTGTAGGAGTAGCTATAAATATATTGGACGTGAGTTACTGTTGCTGCACTATAGTACACACATTTGTGATACGATGAACCATCCATGTGCACCTTAATTACATATTGATTGGTATTTAAATTTCAGCCATGGTTTAAATAAATTATACACACAGCGGACCTTTGTTACTGTGCGTATGAAATGATTTACATGATAGACCTCGATTAAAAAAAAGCGCCGTCCAGTTATAATTGCTACCCATACGTCCAGCACTCTCCTGAAATTTGTGTTATGTAACATTCGCCACTTAAGAAATTGACATTAATTATGTATTAACACTGAATGACCTTTTGGAGTTGGAAATTTATATTCATGAGGGAGGTATCTTAATCAAAAGGTAATTAAAGGGAGAAACATGTAATATATACAGCATTAATAAGCAAGGCTGGACAAATTTAACAAGGCTGGATGTTTTGCAACCAGTACAGGATTTGTTACTTGAAGTTTTAAATAAAAAATAATAATTGTGAATCATTTCACTTTGAATTAATGTGGTTAATACAGGAATACAAGGCCTGATAACCGCTCGGTGATATTGTATCTTGAAAACGCGGCCATATCTTAAAAATATTAAATTTTCTGCAGGTTAGTTTTACTGGATAAAAAACATGGGGATACTCTCCCTTTAAAGCCATTGGACACTTTCGGTAAACAGTATTGTCCAAAGGCCCATACTTTGTGTATCACAACTTATATCAAAATAACAAACCTGTGAAAATTTAGGCTCAATCGGTCATCGGAGTCAGGAGAAAATAACTGGAAAACCCACCCTTGTTTCCGCACGTTTGGCCATGTCATGACATGTGTTTAAAATAAATCCGTAATTCTCGCTATCGAGAATTTATATTGTCTTAATGTTTTCTCAAAAAGTAAAGCATTTCATGGAACAATATTTCAAGAGAAGTCTTTTACCATTACCTTCTGTAAACCCTGTAAGTTATTTGTAAATCTGTGATTTTTTTTTGATTTTTTTTCTGCTCCGAAAGTGTATAATGGCTTTAAACTATGTGCAATCAGTTTCCTCCTAAAATCTCCCTGGCGTAAAACATGGATAATAAGTGACACCCAAAGAAATACCTCCACATGACCCATTTCTGGCAGCCTGTTGGGCACGTTTGCAAGTATTTCCTTTCATGCTATGACATTACCTGGCAAGTAGCTCACAATACTCCCCGGATTGGATTTCAACTGCAGAGTAAGACCACTGTATCGCATTTTGGGGAGTGAAAGATTTTCAAAGGAACAATGCTCAAGGCGTCAAACACTTTTTTTTTTGGAGGGGGGGCGGTTGGTGGAGATGTTGGAATAAAGTCATGCTTCAAAGACACTGGACACTATTGGTAATTGTCAAAGACTAGTCTTCACAGTTGGTGTATCTCAACATACTGTATGCATAAAATAACAATCCTGTGAAAATTTGAGCTCAATCGGTCGTTGAAGTTGCGAGATAATAATGAAAGAAAAAAACACCCTTGTCACACGAAGTTGTGTTCTTTCAGATGCTTGATTTCATTCGAGACCTCAAGTTCTAAACCTGAGGTCTCGAAATCAAATTCATGGAAAATTACTACTTTCTGGAAAACTACGTCACTTCAGAGGGAGCTGTTTCTCACAGTGTTTTATACTGTCAACCTCTCCCCATTACTCGTAATCAAGAAAGGTTTTATGGTAATAGTTATTTTGATTAATAACCAATAGTGTCCACTACCTTTAACCAAATAAAAGGCCATTCGGGGGGGGGGGGGGGGGGGTGTTTTTTTCGTGTTTTATTTTTAATATGGAAAACTAATATACATTAATAATCCTCGTTTACTCATAAAAAAAAATGAAGCAAACCAATTCAGTAATTGAGTGTTTGTTTTGAAAACGGCTACATTGGAAATAAAAATAACAAGCGCATACAATTTCTTCACATGAGAACCCTCAACATTTGAAAATAAATGTTCAATGCTTTCAAGTACGTGTCTAGGACCACATTGCGCTGGTAATAACTTTCATTAATTTTGTGTTAGGAGCTGATAATCAATCAATATGAAATATTAAACATGTCTGGGCAGCAGCTGTGTTTTAATTGCTTTTCATTTTTAATCGGACCAATGTTCATGAACTTTATTAAGAAACGGCGGAGAGTTTTCACCTTCCGGTGAACGCTAATGTCAGATATATTGTTTTTATTCATTTGTTAATTAAAAGTTCATTACAGTGTTGCTTGGAACGATGTACATATAGAAGTAGAGAGATGTTATGAAAAAAGCACTAGACTGCAGGACTTGTTTGGTTGCGGGGTTAAAGGGAAGGTACACGTTTGGTAATTACTTAAAACAAACATTAAGTTAAAAACTGACTTGGTAACAAGCATTGGAGAGCTGTTGATAGTATAAACATTGAAACGGCTCCCTCTGAAGTAACATAGTTTTTGAGAAAAAGGTAATTTCTCACTAAAATATTAAAAGACTTCTAGCTAGAAGTCTTTTATTCCTATCTGAAAGCACACAAATTCGTCCAACAAGGGTGTTTTTTCTTTCATCATTTTCTTGCAACTTCGATGACCAATTGAGCCCAAATTTTCACAGGCTTGTTATTTTATGGTTATGATGGGATACACCAAGTGAGAACACTGGTCTTTGACAATTACCAAACGTGTACAGTGCCTTTTAACACTAGACTGTAGGACTTGTTTGGTTATACACACAACTCGTTCTCACTATGTTCTGAAAAATGTAGTCTTGGTGCAAGACGTTGTTATTCAAACTATCACTCAACTATCGTAATCCCCTGCCTGTTCCCTTCTCGGGGCACATTACCATTACCATAGACCTTTTTCGCAAATACTGGGGCGCGCGCGTAAAGCTTGGAATTAGGTGCATTGTGGTCTAGCTGGTGATCAAATTTGATCGAATTTGATCCTTATTTATCCCAACATGCACCTCATTCAACAGTCTGCGCTTGCGCAATGGTATTTGCGCAATGGTATTTGCGCAATGGTATTTGCGCAATGGTATTTGCGCAATGGTATTTGCGAAAAGGTCTATGGGGTTATAAAGACTAGGCTGCAGGACTTGTTCGGTTGTTGGGTTAACTGCTAGGCTAGAGGATTTGGGGTTAACGTCTTAGTGCTAACATTTCTACACTCAGGCCATTGGCCAAGTATTCTATTACTGTGTTTTTTACTTTAGACTTGCTCTTTTACATTTAACGTAACCTACATTTTATCGTGATCAAATTAGTATTCAAGTCTCGCTCTGCGTCAAGTTGATACAAGCACCAATTATCCCGAGCAATTCTTCCTTCCATGCTTTTAATTGAGGTAGTAATGTCCGATCGTGCTAAATTGGCCATGAGGTACTTTTTTTTATAAAACGTTGTTGCAAGTTTGCGACGACATGGCGTATGTGCTTCGTGTGAAATCAGGCAAAGCCGTTTAAAGCAGAAAATGGAAGTTGAGGGAGCTGCTTTACTTTCAGTCTGTGTTTTTAAAAGAGACACATTGCCTTTGACACATTAGTTATGGAAAGAATTTATATATGAAGTGCTTAAAAGTCGAATAATATAATGATTCACACAAATATGCCCTGCAATCCGGTGGTTTTCTTTTCGTTATTTTCCCCCAATTTATCTCTCTTTTATTTTTTGCTGGAGTGTACATTTTTTGTTCTTCATTGTCTGGCGCTCAAGTCTACCTGCATGGTTACTGAAAAATGCAGTGAGGTGATTTCGTTGCTATGGCTACCCTGTAAACATTGTTACCATATTCTGCTTTTTGCGATATTATGTATAATTACTGTATGGGACCAAGCTTTATTTGAAGAGGCGTCAATACGTTTTTGGTGGGGGAGTAAATTAGCTAATGGTGCATTCTTAATTAATGTTGACACAGTGGCGGTTGATATGGTTGACTCGTTATGTTTCAGGGCGTGAGGGAAATGAAATTTGAGGGGGGATGGTCCACCCAACCAAAACAAGCCCATTATTCCTACATCGTGTATTACATGTCGTGCCCCCTAGGGCAGGGGAAGTGGCAGGGTTCTGCCCATGATTCTTCTAGTGGTGGAACAAATGTTTCCCTGGAAACCATTGCCAGATGGATCAGTTACATGGTTGATAAGATCATATAAATAGATTCAAATCAAAGAAGTGCTCAAAATTAATGCCTTTGAAGGCTTCGGATACCGTTTTTACTGGTAAATATCCCCCCCCCCCAAAAAAAAAAAAAAGAAAAAAAAGAACAGCAACAAAAATTGCATTGTTAATTTCTTCTATTCTAAAGTAGAGTGAGGGAGGCATCAGTAAATAAAATCGGTAATTTCTACAATTTTATTTAATGTTTAATGCCAGACTCTATAATGTAACCACTTTTGAATTAGAAACACAATAATTTAATATGCAATTCTTTTTGGGGACATCTGTAGGGTTATTATTATTTTCATGTATTTTCCACAATTTAATTTAAATTTTATTGCCAGTTTTGAAAATTCTGAGAGAGAGAGAGAGAGAGAGAGAGAGAGAGAGAGAGAGAGAGTGTGTCTTACACGGACAGACAACACGGCACAATTTTGTTGTGGAAGTGTTTTCTGCTATCGTCTGTCAGTAATTATAATTTCTGGATCCCAGTTTTTAATGGAACTGGAGGAAGGGGGAGGAAATAATAACAACTGGATTTGCATCGAGCGGTAACAACTGAGCACAGTAGGGGAGCAGGTGATGCTTTGTTCAGGGAGAGAAAAAGGGGCGATTATTGGGTGAGATTCGGCTGTAATGGGAACCTGAAATAACGCCCTGTAGTGGATGGGTGGAAAGAACGATACAGTAATGAGCTCCGGGTGGTCTGGATTACTGTAGGGAACCGATGAGGCGATGGGCACCGGTTGGTGGAGAGCTTTCATTATTGATGTGGGGGGGGGGGGTGGGTTTGCTGGCGTTGGGCCATGAAGGATTTCGACCGAGTGGGCCCTTTTTGATTTTGGAGTGCAGGGAAATGGTTTCAGTGAAAAGCATTGAGGGAAAACTGATTTGCATGGATTGATTTTTTTTTTAATGGGACGGTGGTACTGTGTTTAAGGGACACCATTTTAAAGGGAACTGTTTGGTTGTTTTAATCTCATACAAATGTATACAATTAAACTAAAATTTGACTCATTATTTTGGGAATAGTAGTATTTGAGAAACTGATTTCCTGTTCCATTATATTTCATTTCGTTTATGTTTTATTCACTTATGTTGCATTAGGGAATCTGTGATTCATTTTGTAAAATCTGTTTATTATTATTCTTATAAATCACGTACATATTTTTTTCTTCATATTTTTATCTGTGGTTTTTTAAGACAAGTTTCATCCATTATTCAGCATCATCTTTCTGACTCCTTTCAATTTGCATAATTAATTAAATCAGGCTTTGATATTTAATGTAGAAATCTACTCCATAAATATTATCGAAGCAAGTCGCGAATTGAAGAATAACAAATTCAGGGATAAGGTAGAACCCCCAAAGGACTTACGCTAAATATCTCTGGAGTGTCAGAACACGACTGACTCACTGTATAAACAATAGAGGACAGTAGTCCCTATCCGTTAGTTAAACACGTTCACTTTTATTATTGTAAAACTGGCTAGATGGTCCAAAGACTGAACTGTCTTAGGCCCAATTTGTATGACTCTGCTTACTCTGAAACTCTGTGCTTATGACTTATGCGACACACAATTTTGTGCTTTACAGGGAACCATAAGCTCATAATTTCGCGGTAAGCAGAGCCATGAAATTGGGAGGGTTTACTGAAAGAGTTCATTCGTTAGGGATTTAAGATTTTCCAACTGCTAAAGCACAATGTTTGAGATTTCCATCGTCCAAAGCAAGACTGCATGAATATTTCTCACTCAAGCACTAGAAATGCAAAAGTATTTTCTGAAGAAATCCATGCATTATTTTAATGGGTTTTCTTTAAGGTCACTGGACTTATCTGTGGTCAACGTTTCAGAACTTTTACAAATTACTCAATCACCAACCACGGCACGACTATATTCCCCATCAATCAGATGCGGGCCGTGATCAAATTTTTATCTTTCGCACGCGTCGATAAATATGGATTTCGGGGGAGACCCCCCACGGTAATAACAATAAGAAGATGAAGAAGACTGGAGCAGTGATTGTCACGGAGGATGGCCTCGTTGAGGTTTATGAGTCATCGGCAGGACTCGACCATGCCTCCCTAACGACCAATGAAGGATCCCGGTGGTAGGATGAAAAGGGGGGGGGGGAAGAAGACAAAACCATGAGCAATTCTTGGGTTTTCTTCTTTGGCACGGGGAAGAAATTTAATATGTGGGACCTGGGAATTAGTAATTCAAGCACACGGTGGTGGTGTCCATGGAGAGTATAGGAACTTTTGTATTTTGTTGGGGTCCATGTGTACTGGCCACACAATAACATTGCCGTTGGGATTTTGAACGTGTTTGCCTGTTTTTATGAGCAGGGTTCGGCTAGAGCCTGAGTCATATTGGAGGAGTGGATTGGAATTACTCTCTCTCTCTCTCAGAATTTTTTCTGAACGTGATATTTAAAAATTTAATTTAATTGTAGAAAATACATGAAAAGAATAAACTTCTTGAAATTTAATGTTCTGTTTCTTGATAACTCGGCCCAATTTCATTAAGCTGCAGAGAATATTGCTTCACTTTTGTTTTCTGCTAAGCAAAACTAAGCAGGAAACCAGTTACATTTTCTATGTGAAATGGTATTTTAGCTGGTAACCTTATTCTGGTAAGCGTAATTATGTGGTGCTTAGCAGTTGTTTTGTTGATTAAGCAGCTCCATGAAATTGGGCTTTTTGTGCAGAAATGCTTCTCAGATTGATTGTTTTTTAAAAAAAATCTCTAAAACCATCTTTGAATGGGAATCACTTCGCAAATTGTTTCACATTAACAACAACTGCAGTGCTTCTGCTTCGTTTTTGAAAGGGCAAGGGCACCAAGGCATTTTCTTCTTGGTAAAGGGTACCCTATGAGGAAATTGCCAATTTTGTCTTGTACATTTCAAGGGCACCAATCCAATGACCAGGGGGCACAGAGGCAATCGTCTTCATTGCCTCCTTGAAGTATCAGTACTGTTCTTACCGAGTCAATTTTTAGGGTTGTTAAGTTTTTGAGTAGTTATGGAAGGTATGACACTCCCTGGTTCCAATCCACATGTTATCTTATTTTTATCTTATTCTTGATATGAGAGTGCCAAGAGAGAGGAGTCAGTCAGTGATAAAATTCATGAATGGAGACCCAGCCCACCGTGACCCCAGCGACCCCACTGTGACCCCCAGCGACCCCCAAACTCAATAGGGACTTCCGATTGGTTGTTGTAAAGGGGGGACCTAATTGGTGTACTTTTTGCTATCAAAGAAATGCTCATTTGGGTGGGGGGTTTGGCTTTTTCACAGATATAGTATGGGTTTCTTTTTTTTTGTTTTTTTTTTGTGTATACTTAGCAAGTCTGTTTTCAATCATATGTTTGCAACTCTATGAAGATTCATAAAACTGCTTATCATTGAAAATCTTTTGCGACAAATTTTCTTGAGAAAATAGAATTAGCTGCTGCAAACTGCTTAAGAATATCTTTATTGAGAAAATAGAATTGCCTTTTGCAAACCACGTAATAAAAACTGTCTTGAGTAAATAGAAAGGGCTGTTGCAAACTGCATAAGAAAATCTTTCTTAAGAAAATACAATTAGCTGAGCTGCAAACTGCGTAAGAAAATCTTTCTGTTTTAGGCATCTGAATGCACACAAATTTGTTCTTCTTTCACTATCTTTTGCAACTCGATGACCAATTGAGTCCAATTTTTCACACATTTTTTGTTTTATGCATATATGTTGGAATATTTCCAAGTGAGAATACTGGTCTTTGACAATTTACCAAACGTTTCCAGTGCCTTTAAATAGAGCCATCAAACTGGTCCCAACTCTATGAAATTGGACCCAGATGGACTTGTACATGTACATGTATTAGGATTGAATTGTGCTCCTGCATCAGGAACATATGTCAAACAAATTTGTTTTGAGATTTAGGTCAAGTTCGCAGACAGGGATTTTTTTTCCAGGTCTTCTTCCGGTTTTGTTTGATGATTGGTTCTCACGGTCTTTTGACACAATGTGCCTTTCACTTTATGGCTGGTAAGACTTTTAAATGCACATGGCAGCCGGTCTGTTTCTTACAGGCAGTGGACACTGTTGGTAATAACTCAAAATAATAATTATCATAAAGCCTTACTTGATTACGAGTAATGGGGAGAGGTTGAAAGTATAAAGCATTGTGAGAAACAGCTCCCTCTGAAGTAATGTAGTTTTTGAGATATAAGTTATTTTCCACAAATTTGATTTCGAGACCTCAGATTAAGAATTTGAGGTCTCGAAATCAAGCATCTGAAAGCACACAACTTCGTGTGACAAGGGAGTTTTTTTCTTTCATTATTATCTCGCAACTTCGACGACCGATTGAGCTCAAATTTTAACAGCTTTGTTATTTTATGTATATGATGAGATACACCAACTGTGAAGAGTTAGTCTTTGACAATTACCAATAGTGTCCACTGTCTTTAACTCAGAAATCTGAAACTGCTCTGCTGAACATAGCGAAAAGGACCAGGGCCTAATTTCCTTACACATCGTTGGGTAAGGGTAAAACTAAAGAAGACAAATTTATCCCTGGCGCAATAATCACAGTAATTAAGTAATTCATATAATGTTGTATGGTAACCTGTTTTGTTAAGCAATACTTTTATGTGCTCAGCAAGTTTTTGTGTTTACAGGCTTTATGAAATTGGACCCCAGGCCACTTTTTTCTAGATGGTTTGCTTTAATTGTATTTCATTTATTAAATGCAAATATTTTTTACACGATGTCCTGATGCTGCCTGTGAATTTTCCCTCGCTTGTACCATGTCACTTTGATAAAGTCGTTAAAGGGTGTCAGCGAATCAGATTCGGTTCGCACTGATTGTCTTGACCGGAAATGTTGCCATTATATCATTGTACAAAAAAAAAACATCACAAGGTTTTGTCATGTCAGTAAGTGTAGTCTGGTTTATGGATTCTACTGACAGATTGTAACCATTTGGTTATGTCGTTTGGATTTTGTACTACTGTACCTTACTTCAAAGTCTAGAGATTTTTTCATGTATTTTTTTTTTTAGTGAGTTGAGGTTTCTCACAATCATAAGTCTAGAATTTTTTTTTTTTTAACATGTTCTTTTTTTTTTTTTTTTTAGTTGAGGTTTCCCACAATCGTTATAATCCCCCACCCAAAGGGAATAGAAACGCTAGCTTTTTTTATCAGCAGGGCATATCAGTGTCTCATCCGGTGATGACATGTTAAAATGAAGCTGTACAGAAACTTCTTTATTACACTCAGGATGTTTTTTCTTCCTGGGACAAAGATAAGATCACCCCAAGCTTGGTCAGATCTGCAAATGTTGTGCTCTCTGAGAAAAGACGTTTACCCAGGGCAGTGATCGGAGAGGCTTTCAGTTGTTTTGTATCGTGGGATGTTTCTTCTGTGGAATGGAGACTTTGGTAAGGGTTGCCAATGCCGTCGATAGTTGCCGATAGTTGATTCAATCTGATTGAGTGATATGAAATTCTATGAAGTCTTCCTACGTGTGTTTTGAAAGTCTGTCAATAGCAGGAATAGCAATGGGCAGTCAGGGTTTGCGCTTGAGCTTTAAAAAAAAAAAAAAAAAAAACACTGGGCTAGCAGTAAACTGTGTGTTTTAGTTACCCCAGGAAGTTTTAGTGGCGGAAATTTCATAAAAGTCTCTCTTATTCATCTTTAGGATGTCTCAAAATTTCCCTTTTAGTTTTTTTTTAGCATTAATTTGTTTTTTTATTTACTTTCTAATTTTTGTCAACTTAACAGTTCCCAACTGTTGAATATTTCCTATTTACATTTAGGTGTCAGTTTGAATGTAGACAGTCTCCAGGTTACTTTGATTAAATTTAACAGCTCTTCCAAACAGTTTTGTCTGGGTGTCAGAGGTCACCGAGTAGGTGTCAAAGGTCACCAAGATAGTGTATTGTAAAATCACTGGGTTTTCTCTTTAAATCAAGGAGGACCATCCTATCTTAGATTAGTCGAGGAGAAGTCCTGAGGACGCACGTCTGGCAACATTTTCCATCGGAACAATCATGATATTTCGTCTGAGTGAGATATTTCTGAGGTATTTTGTCTGATTGGCGTCAAACATGTCGGATCAGGTAGCAGCTAAGACTTGCGTCGACCCACCGCCTTGCCCTGCCCTGACTTTTTCAAATCCTTGGGCTCTTTGCCTCGCCAACTCCGCCATGAGAAGGGACTCAAAGTCCTCCGCTAAGAAGAAGGACAAAGCTGAAGCGAGCTCGCCAAACTCTTCTCCGTTGAGAACCTGGCGCGGAAAGCTGGGACTTGTCAAACTTTTTCTACGTAAGGCGCAGCCGTTTTATTATCTTGAGCTCACTGGAGATTTTGTCAGTCTGTCGGGTAAGTTTCCAGCTGTCTGTTCGTCCCTTTGTTGGTGTTTTTTCTCTCTTTGTTTTCAGTGATTACTTGACTGTTAATCTCTTGTTAAACTGGTCCTACGTAAGGCCCAGCCACTTTATTATCTGGAGCACATCGGAAACTTTGTCAGTCTGTCTGTTCCTCTACTTATTGATAATGTGTTTGTTTGTCTCTGTTCTCAGTGATTCCTATACTGTTTTTTCGTGAACATTGTACTTTCCTACAAACTAACATCCCAAAATCTTCCAATTTCCACTCCGCAGGTTTGTAATATTAAGTTGAGTAGTCTTACAAGGACCCAATTTCATAGAGATGCTTAAGCACAATAATTTCTGAAATTTTTTCTGCTTAGCAAGAATGAGCAGGATACCAGCCATATACAGTACATGTTACACAGTGTTGTGGCTGGTAATCTTATTCTCATCATCATCAGGTTGAGCTTGCTCGGCTTAAAACCGATGATTGACTTCCAAACAATCACAGGTCGACTAAAAGTGCACATTTGAATTTCCTCAAAGTTGTCAAGCTGTCTCTTGACTTGTGGAAAATGAGTTTTTAACAAGGAGGCTGGATTATGTAATTAATTGAAACTAAATTAAATTTTGATGATTTGTTTGCAGGTCCGAGGCTGCTGCTTCCTTCGGGCCAACAAAATGGCCACGGCGCTGGAAACAGATCCCTTGAGTTCTTCAAACAGGAGCTCGGCATGAAGCACTTGGAAGAGAACAGCGAGAGATCCTCTCCGACTTCCTCCCATGTCAGGTCGGACAATGAGGTTGCCATGGTGTTAAAAGGAGGCGAGCATGGCCCTGGGACGGAGGAGCGTTGCCATCATCGGAGCCACAGGAACTATGAGCAGCTCAGGGGAGAGTGTAAGAAAGCCATTATGCAGCTGGAGCTTCTCAAGAGGCAGCATTCGGACGTGGTGGAGAAGTGCGACCAGGCCATCAAGGAAGCGGAGTACTACAAGAACAAGTATCGAGGCTCGACCGACACCTCCGACCAGCTCCGGATGGAGTTCCAGACTAAGCTGAGGGAGTATGCTGAGCTGCGCGCCGACTGGGATCAAGCGAAGGGGGAGATCATTGACTTGAGACGAACTCATGAGGACGACATGAATGAGCTGTCGGAACTCCGGGTTCAGAACCGGGAGGTGATGAACCAGCGTGGCTCGTCGGAAGTCCTGAACAAGATGTACGACACCGCATGGGATAAGTACGAAGGCTTGAGGCGAGAGTATGAAGTGTTGAAACAGAGGAACGCTGACTTGACGTCTGCGCAGAGTGTTTCAAACTTCAGCATCGAGAGGATGGAGGAAGACTTGAAGAGGTTAAAGGGACAGGTGGAGACCGCGTACGCGGAGCGGGATCAGGTTCATACGGAGCGTAATGCGCTAAAGCAGCAGTGCACGGCGGTTATCCGGAAGTACGATAATGTCCTACGGGAGATGGACGAGACTTTACAGAGCAAACAGCTCGCTAATCAGAAGTACGAGAAGAGCCAACGGGAACTGAGTCACATGAAACACATCAAGCACGAGATGGAGAAGGAACTGAAGCGCGTGTCGGAGGAGCGTAATGCGGCGGTGCGCGAGTACACGTTGGTGATGAGCGAACGCGACGACGTGCATAAGGAGATGGAGAAGCTGCAAGAGGAAGCCCAGACGGAAGGCTCCCGCCGGAGGACCATCGAGGAGAAATACAAGAACATCTTAGCCATCAATGATGCCCTGAAGGGAAAGATGTATGTGATGAGCAAAGAGCGGGATCACGCCCTAAGGGAATACAATGAACTGAGCGACCGCTATCGAGACATCATCAACAACACGGCGTTGGCACAGAAAGAGCGCGACAAAGCCCTCTTTGAGTTTGATAAATTCAAAGATGAGCGAGACGTCGCCAGGATGGAACGCACGGAAGCCTTGGACCAACGGGACAAGCTTCTCCAGCAGTGCTACGACGCTGTCCAACAACAGAAATCCATCAGCTACGACTACGACCTGGCCAACCGGGAAGCCGAGGTCCTCCGCCGAAATCTTGACACCGCTGAGAAAGAGCTGAAGGAGGTGCAGTCTGAGACGGATGACGCCAAGCGCCAGCGAGACCGCGCCTTCCAGGAGAGGGTCAAGATCATGATGGAGAGGGAGAGCATTCGGACTTTGTGCGATAAACTCCGGCGAGAGCGTGACAGGGCGGTCAGTGACTTTGCAGAGGCCCTGCGGAATCTCGACGATGTCAAGAGGCAACGAAACGATGCTGCCAAGCAGCTCAAGGAAACGAAGTAAGTACATTTTGTCAGTTCTCATTTTTCTTTTAAGGAGATTGGTTTTCCTTCCTCAAAGTTTTTTTTATATACAATTTTATTAAAACAGTTTTTTTCCCCCTGTTTTTTTGCTGTACAATGCATTAGTTTAAAAAAGACAAATATCAAGGTGTTTTTACAAACCCCCCCAAAAAAGAGAAAAAACACAAACAACATTTACAACAACAACAAAACAAAAACATTATCAGGGACATTTTGTTTTTGTAAAGTTTCACATGCTCATTTTTTTTTGTGGAGGGCAGGTTGACGGAGAAACACATTGGAGATGATTTGCAGACTTTCATTTAACATCAGAGGAAAATCTTTCTGTTTTTTTTTATTTAATTTTGTGAAGTATCTGATTCTGTTTGTATAGATTGAATGATTGTGATATGAAAACCAAATGTACACCGTGACACATAAAATCGCCAAAGTTCATCTTCCACAATCAAACACAAGACGATGATTTAATGTACAAAAAGCGCCCTTGAGACTCTCCAGCTCATTGAACCATAGCGTGACAAACAAAAACCACACCATTGAGTCTCTCTGGTTGATCTAGCGAGTCTCGCATTACTGCACCCACAAACACAATTCATTCCTTCACTGGAAAATACCCCAACAGATGTCAACCCCCCCCCCTTCCTCTGATGTTAAATGAGCCAATGAATTGAGAAAATATGCTAAAAAGATCGGCAGGCTCCGTTGTGCCTCGGCGAGCGTGAAAAAAAAAAAAGGAGCTTCTATGAAATGTGAGAAGTTAGATTGATGATGGAGAACTTTGGTGAAGATTTCACATGGTTTTTATCTTTAAGACAAAGTAACATTGATGTTATTGTAGTCAGACGTTCTGATACTTTTAATGACTGTTTTGGTTCTGTGTCTTTAAATCTGACCGAGGACTTGACACTTGATGTCGGTGTTCAAAGTTCTGCATGTTGCCTTTTTGCAAACATTACATCATCGTTGTTAAAATGGCAGCAAGCACAAATTGCCTCACTGAAGATTCGCACAGATAGCCACAAATGCATTTCTGTGGTGCAGGAGTGATTTGAAGGCAATTGCCTCCATGCTCCCAGCCGTCGATTTCACAAAACTGTTCCTAACTTAGGTTATGACGTAGGACGACTACCAACCCTGCAATGTAGCATGCAGGCCTTAAGATTAATCCTAAGTTAACTCATCCTAACTCGAGATAAGACAAGTCCTCACGCTTTGTGAAATCGACGGCTGGTCATTGCATTGGTGCCCTTGAAATGCTCCAATAAGAAATTGACAATTCCTCAGGGGTGCCCTTTACCCGGGAGAAAATGCCTTGGTGCCCTTGCCCTTCAAGAATGAGACATACAGGCGTGATGGTGTTGTATGTTCTGTGTGTGTATTAATTATACACACTGTACACATGATATAATCCCATCCAAATCCCTGTAATTGAGAATGTCAATTTCATGCATGAGTTTGTAAGCAGCTCTCATTCTCCCCAAATGCAATTTTCTGCTTGAACCGTCCAAATAGTAACTGGGGGTTTACAATGTGGGGTCGTTTCATGGCTCTGCTTACTGTAAGCAAAGGATCGACGCTTGCGGAAACAGGGAATTCTGTGCTTACGTCAAGCGTAGTTCATGGGTTAGCGGGAAACTTTGGTTTGTGTGCAAGCATACACCACAATACAAGGCATTCTACACTAACACAGCTAGTGCAGAAGTTTGACGCTTGCATGTAAGCGGAGAATGGTGATCGTGGGACAGAATTTGGCAGTAAACAAAGCGATGAAATTGGGCTCATCACTAGGCTGTTTTTCTTGATTCAACCCCAAAATAGTAATGTTGAACTTATATTACTAAAATCTGTTCCTGTCCTAGGGAGAAGATGCAGAAGCAGACGGAGAAAGAGATGCATGCTGGGATGAAGAAGCTCATCCTCCATCACAGCCACGACTCGGCCATCGATGCCGACTCGCAGGAGTGGGAGACGGAGACGGTTGCCATAGAAACAGAGCAGGTGGGTACAGACGCATCCCCAACGGTTCAAACAATCGGTGTGAAAACCAGGGACCACTTTCATAGAGTTGCCTCAGGATGAGGTGCAATCAGAGTGAAGCATCTTGCTCAAGGACACAAGGTTTTATGATCGGGATTTGAACCCGCATCCCGATGACTTAACCATTTTTTCCGAAACAACTCGGCCATGACACCCATATGAGGTGGTATGGCCCCCAAACTGGACAGCATGCGAGTGTCTCGGGGAATTCTGTCCCCCTGAGGGTTTGTCCCCCATTGGGAAATTAACATGGGCCGGAGGAGGACGATTCAATAGAGGGCGCTATCATAAAAGTTTGTAAGTATTGAGGGACAGAATCTCCTGCCACATCGGCAGTGTTTAAGCTAACGCCTAGTCGTTTTGGTTTCTTTTCCATAGGAGGATGGTGACGTGAGTGTTCTCGGGTTTGATTTCGGCGACAGCAAAGACCACACCCAGATCCCGGACGACTGTTCCTTAATTATAACCAAGGTCGACAAAGGAAGCCTGGCTGATGGTCGGCTCAAGTAAGTCACTCCACCATTTGCACCCCCCACCCCCCCCCCCCCCCCCCCCCCAAAAAAAAAGGGCTGGAATTTCATCTTTGAGAAGGCAACTCCATTTTCATTTTGAAAGGGCCCAATCATTGGAAAATCTTTGGGAAACTTTTGAAGGGGCACCAAGGCCAAGACCAGGGCGTCCGTGAAACTCCAGGCCTGCATTGACTTGTAAGTGTTAACAAATTCGCTAAGCAATAATTTCTTAGCTTAGTAAATTTGTGTCTAAGTAGCTCTATGAAATTTATTTGGGATTAAAATAATTGAGCGGTTCCAAAAACGAATGGTATACGAATTGTCTTAAAGGCACTTGTGAGCCTAGGAATCACCAGCAAGAACAAGAGCAAGTTCAGTGATTATGGATTTATACATTGACCTCTTCTAGGTTTATAAGAAGTCCGTTCACTCCATTTGTTTCACCAGGGGCTATGACTTCTAATAAGTCCACCCCGACAGACTCTCCATCCAAGAGCTCTTGAATTCTGACCGGTTAATCCCTCACTTCTTTTTGTTTTGTTATGTTTGAAGGGTTAACGACTGCGTGCTGAAAGTGAACGACATCGACTTAACAAACGGAGATCGATCGATTGCCCTGCAGGCCGTCAAGAAAGCGAGAGGTGTCATCAATATGGTGAGTGGTCGAGAGGGGAAGGGTTGGGGGGAGGTGGGTTGACATCTTTGTTGGGTTACCTGTATCTGAGTGTGGAGTTGATATGCAAGGCTGGAAAGGGGCCAGACTGACTATGGGGCAGCCTTGGTTTCCAGCAATGGGAAGAAAGGTATGATGTTGAATTTTTTTTTGTATACACACTGAGTGCTAATAATGACTAGCAAATAATTATTTTTCCTTAAATGTTCACTATGTGAGCTTGGGGTATTGTTTTTTTTTTCTTCTCTTTTTCTTCTTGGCTTTTTTTTGTGTTATTTTGTGTCACAACATTAAACGAAAACTGTCTGAAAACCTTTCCAAAAAATGCAGTAGCTGTCTCACCTTCCAGTCCCCTTGGATCACGGCTCTATGAATCTTATCTTGTAGTCATTTCTGGCTGCTATTGTCTTTAAACCGATACCCAGATATAACAGGAGTTCAATTTGATCCCCAGGTCGTTAAGAGAAGGCGTGCCTCTGGGGCCAAGTTCTGCCCAGTCACCTTGTTTCTGACCAACAAAGACCACGGGGTGACGGTGGAATCTGGCGTCTTCGTCGGCCGGATAGAGCCGGGTTCAATATCAGCAAAGGAGAGCGGTCTGATGGTTGGTGATCGCTTGATTTCGGTTAGTCTTAAAGTTCTATACTTTATTTTATTTTTTTTCCATGGAGGAAATTATTTATTCAAACTTAAAACAACTTTTCTTCAAGTCTGAAATTATAGCCTAACCACTCTGCTGTCTTGCAACCCAATTTCATAAAGCCTGTAAGCACAAAAAAGAATTGCTAAATAGAAAATTATTAGATACACATTAGTTGAATATATGTCTTAATTTTCCTGAGAAAAATCAAATTAGCTGTTGCAAACAACATACCAACCTGAAAGACCGATGGTATTAATAAAAAAAAAGTTTATGGCCTGACGCTTCGACACTAGCAGAATCTTTCTCTAAGGCTAAATTTTCCTGTCGTTTGTTTTTTATTTTAGATCAATGGTGAATCAGTTGTCAACAAACAGGCAAAGGATGTTGAGCAGATGTTGGACACGGTCGGCGATGCCATCACCCTGAACGTGATGCGTGTCTCCTCCCCCTCCTCCTCTACCGGGCTTCCCTCCAATGCGAGCCCCACTGTGGAGTCGTTCAAGAGCCACGAGACGCTCTCCTCAAAGTCCAGTCTGACGCCGTTGCTCTCCCCGTCGGAGCTGAGCGAACGCTCCGAGAAGGAGCTAGAGCGAGCCAAGAGCGCCAGGAACATCAGCATCCAGACGGAGACCAACCTACCCTTGTCGCCAGCTTCCCCGTTGTCGCCAGCTTCTCCGTTGAGACGTCCCCAGGACCAGATCCCTTATGAAGATAAGGTGATCCAGAATCCGCATTTCCAGAGTTTGGACTACCCGACAAGAGGTCAGGGCAGTCTACCCTCGTCTCCCGACTGGCAGATCCTGAAAGAACCTGTGCAGTACTCTAATAAAAGGCCCCACACTAACAGTGAACCTGGTCGCAGACCTGAGGTCCTGAACAGTTGGGACAACGGACAGGTCCACCAGCAACAGTGCAATCATGAAAAACCCTGGGCGTACCCGCCCCAGGAGCATTCTCGCCAGAACTCACAAGACTTTATCCCCCACACCGAGGACTCCCGCGACAGTGTCAGACACTCGCGGGAGGGATCCTTTGCGGGGTCCTCCCACTCCCGGCAGAGCTCTAGGGAGTCGTCCGGAAGGCATTCCAGTCACCACGCCTCGCACAGCAGCCGTGAGAGCTTCCGGGAGAACAAGCGACCGAGTTCCTACGAAATGAGAGACCACGAGGGTCACGCCTCTCCCCACAATTCGCACAATACCAAAGAGAATCCTTACAGGTCGCCGCCGCCGTCGAAACACGGCAGCCACAAAAAGCAAGACTCAAAGGAGAACTTTCCACCACAAAAAGCCACTTTGGTCGGCCCACAGGAGTACAAGACCTCCCCAGCCATGAACATTATCCGACGGGAACGCGACGGCAGCCCACGGGTGGACCCTTACACAGAGCGTGGGGAGTTTTATCGCGGTGGCGGTCACGCAGAGCAGCATAAGGAAAACAGCACCTGGCCGAAATCCAGAGGCCCTCCAGAGGTATACCTCGCCAATCGGAAAAAACAGAAGCGTGAAACTACCATTCCAGTGATGAACCCCTCTTATGAGAATGTGCAAAGTGACCGTAAAGGAGACTTCGAGATGGTTCCTCCAAAACCTCCAAGTCGCAACTCGTCTTTGAAAGCCTCCATGAGGCATAAGAGGTCCTCATCGTCCTCCACCGACCACAGGGGCCAAGGGATGCCCGAGACCAACTCCCAATCGCATGGACAATCAGTACCGAAGCTCTCGAGTCAAACTCACAGGGCGTCGTCACCCAACCGCGATTTCAACGACGGGGTGAATAAGAACAATAACCGGGATACGCAGTCCTCAGGGTTGCATTACCCAGCAGGGTCCCTACCAGACACAAGTGTGGATTACAGCGTTGTGAGCGCGCAGCAAACTGCCCAAGTCTCCACGCAATTCAGACCCATCTCAAGCCCGTCGATTGCCCACGCCCAGCACCACACCCCGGAATCCAAAAGTGCAATACGCAGGCGTGTCCAGCGTCCAACACAGCTAGAACTTGCCTCCTACTCCCCAATCACACCGCCTCCCCACAGCGCCGGAGTTCGACCCTGGGAGAACCACCCCCAATCCTCGATGTCGCAACAGTTTGAGTTTCGCTCGCAGCCTGCGGTGACCCACGTCGTCCGTCTCCAGAACTCGGTCCCCTGCTTCAAAGTTCACAGTCAGGCGCTGAACAATTCCAACCGACCAGGCCGTCCGGCTCATCCTCCAATCTATATGCCGCCGTACGCTTCGTCGAATCATTCGATTTCCTCCTCGTCAACCCAAGACGAAGAGCGCTCCCCATCCCGGGCTTCGCTGCCAGCCACCCCGAGGAGCTTCCAGAACGACAGCCGGAGGAACTCTAACCAAAGCTTTGACTTTGATCCCCCTGCCCGGTCTGGCTACCCTAACGCCCAGGAAGGGTACGACACGTTTCCCAAGAAGAGGGAGAAGAGGATTTGGATGACTCCTGTTTATCATCTCAGTCCTGGACCTTGCTTATCGACGGGATCCGTTGAGAAAGGTGAGATTGAACCCTCACATTGAGGTTTACTCCCATTAAAATGAAACCAAGCTGACGCTGGAAGGGGAATCTAGTCTGATTCCATTCTGTGCCCAATTTCATAGAGCTGCTTAAGCAGAAAATATTACCTGACAATTTTCTTGCCATACAGAAATGAGCAGGATAACAAACACAAATTGTACACGTGACATGGTTGATTGGTGGGTAACCTTATTCTTGTAAGAAGCATTTTAACGTGCTTAGCTACTTGTTGTGTAAGATACTAGATGTTGAATTTGCATCGGGGATCAAGAATATTAATTTTGGTTTTACCATTACACTGCTGTGTGTCAATTTTATTTGTTGAGGTCAAATAAATAATTTATAATAATAATAAAAAACCAATTCTCTTGTTATCTCTGTGCAGGATCTGTCTCTCAGTCCAGCTCTGGTGGAAGGGACAGCCCAATCTCCCTCAGTCTGCACAGCACCTTCTCTGTCAGTTCCTCCGGCCGAGGTTCCGTCAGCTCCTTCTCAGAGCCGGGGGTCAGCGTGACTAGAGAGTGTGAAGGGTGAGTCAGAATTATATTTCAGCCTAGTCATCAGACTCGCCCTGTATTATGTTCCATTTAATATGGTTTGCACCACCCTTTAAATAAAATGAAAAGTTCCTCCATTCATAAAAATTAAAATAAGCCGAGTAAATGCTTTTTTTCTTCAGCTCCATGACTCGCATCATCGAGATTGAGAAGAGCACCGAGCCGCTCGGTATCCGAATCATCCGAGGTGATCGAGGAGGTATCATTGTTCATACAGTCACTCCAGGCAGTCTGGCAGCTAGAGCTGAGCTACAGTACGGAGACCAGATTCTAGAGGTTAGTGTTTGGTGCATCAGTGTCAAAATAACTATGTTAGGTTGGAAGGCTCAAAAATTCTTAAGCCCGGTTCATACTTTCTGCGAATGCGAATGTGAAGCGCATGTTGACGTCACAAATTCGCAACGAATAATTCGCAACTGTTGAGCTGTGCTCAACTTTTGCGAAAACGTCAAATTCACATCGCATTTGCAGGAAGTATGAACCGTGCTTCACTTGCAGATTGTGAAACTGAATTGTGAAGGACGCCGCAAAAACGCTTTCAAGCCGCAGGCATGCAAGGGTGCCCTTGGCAGCCAGCCACATCGATTCATATCTGAGCACAGCCGGAGATCAAATGTGTTTGATTTTTCCGGAGGGAGGAAAAATGCAGGCCCAAGCGAAAAAACCTTGTGGCATAGCAGAAAACCATCGTACAACTTTACTCACATGACGGAAATCAAACCAGGGCTACAGTGGTGAGAGCTATTCTTTAAAACCAAGCCAACCATGCCACCCAAAATATCGCCTTTTTTTCCTGTCTTCACGTTAAGATAAGATCACCCTTTAAGGACCGCAAACCGATTATACATTTATTCCTCACCTACAATGCCTCAAATTCCACAATAAAATTATAATGGTTTTTCATTTTGTAGTTTAACGGATTGAACCTACGACAGGCAACGTACGACCAGGCGGCCATCATCCTGAGCCAGGGCGGTAACAGCATCAGCATGAAGGTCATACAGAGTAAGTCTCAAATAAAACGCTAAGCACAAATGAGCAGGACACCAGTCACAGATGGTACATGTAACATGTTAGTTTGGCTGGTAACCTTAATATTCTGCTAAGCACTATATCTGTTGTGCTGAGCTAGTTTTTTACATTCAGAGTAAGTCTCCAATACTCTTAGATGACATACCTTTGTTCTGTATACGTAATGAACAACCTTTCCTTCAACACTGTAAATAACACTGTGGACTTCTGTTTCAAGTCCCTACATTATGTGGACTTCTTGCGGTCTCTTGTCCACACTTTGTGTGTAGCATTTAAACAACCTCCTTTTGCCCTCCAGGTCCTATTGAAAGCTCTAACTTCATTCAAAATTGCTTTTATCACTTTTTGTTCATGTTATTTTTTCCACAGAAATGCAGCGTCATTCTGTTTGTGACAGCGAAGACGTCACCCCAACCTCAACACCAGGACACAACTCCCCCTTGCCAAGCCGTCCTCAATCAGAGGTCTGCTCCGATACTGGAACCATGACACCCCCAACGCCAAGAGCTAGCCGAATCTACAGGTCAGTAAACCCTAGGTGACGAGTAGGATTTGGAACTTTGCATCTTGGAAGTAAAAAAGAGAGGTCTGCAGTTACACTGTGTGAAAATCTCTTTTGAGAAGTGTGTCTGAGTTGATTGATTCAACTTTTAATTTAATTTTTTTTTCCCTTTAAAGCGCCCCCAAGGATGAGAATCTGCCATCGCCCAGCGAGCCGCGCTTCGTATTCCTGGAGAAGAGCGGCAACAGCCTTGGCGTGGGAGTCTTTGGTGGAAACGCCGTGGGGATTTTCGTCTACGAGGTCCAGCCTGATGGAGTGGCGGCCAAACCCAACGGCCTCCAAGTTGGTGATCAAATCCTAGAGGTACAGTCTTTTGTTTTTTTGAGAAAATTGTACGTTTAATCTTTACTGAATAACGCTTACAGTGTCCGCTATTTGTTTGCAATTTAAACCTAAAATGTCCAGCTTTTTTAAGTACACTAGTTGAAGACATAAAATAGATCGTACATGTACGACCTTGGCACTGAAACTGTTGATACTGTATCTTTGAAGTAATTTTATTAAATACTCTTTTAGATGCTTCAAAAATGTGTGTAGATTTACTACGGAACACTAGAGCTGTTTTTAGGGGTTTTTTTGTATGCAAGTTGCCAGACACACAAGGTGTTGGCTACAATAAACTGTTTTCCAGGGGATGTAGGCTTTGGTATCACTACTTTCCGAACCTCAGTGATATGTTACCATCAGAACAGCCCTAATATTCCATTGTAAAAACCACTATATGTCTAGTTATTGTTATTACTTTTATTAATGATTTACTGTACACAGTTTAATGGTGTTGACTTGCGGTGTGCAACGGCAGAACAAGCAGCTACCGAGTTACAGAAACCTACAGAAAAGGTCACCATCCTGGCACAGTATAACATTGGAAGTAAGTCCCTTCACAATAGTACAAAGCTGCTAAGCAGAAAGTTAAGCCTAACTCTTTGTTGTGCTAAGTACAACCCAGCAGGGAACCAGTTACAAGCAGTAAACAATACATGCTGTTTTGGCTGGTAACTGGTTTCTGCTAAACGTGTTTTCTATGCCAAGCATTTTTTTTGTATTTGTGCTTAACAGTTTTTTCTTAAATCGGACCAGGGCTCAATTTCATAGAGCTGCATTTAAAAGCAGAAAAAAATATAGCTTAAAAAATGTCAACACACTATTTTTGTTTTTCTTATTATTCTATGTATGTTTGTGTGTAAAAGTCACCCCTCATAAAAGACCATTCCTTGTAATGGTCAAAAGTTTGCGTGTGATACAAATATTCACCTAAGGACCAAAAGAATGGAACACTCTGAATCAAATCAAGGATGCTAAGACTATTCAAATTTGTAAGAAACTGCTCAAATGTTATCTTTGTCAACAAGTGTATTTAATAGATGTTAAATTTGCATCGGGGATAAAGAATATTAATTTTGGTTTTGACCCATACACCGATGTGTGTTAGCACTGTATACTCAGTACTTACCTGAGTCATGTACAAAAATATCACAGGCATGTTACTTCATGTACTTGTCTTGAGCGCCTTTTAACAGTTTTTGTTAATGTTGGCTCTGTATATATGTTTTTTGATTGATTGACTCACCAATTATTCCACAGAGTTCAACAAGGTGCAGGATCAGCATGGTGACTCCCTGTACATCCGCGCCATGGTGGATTACCAGTCTGAGACGGAGGACCAGCTAAGCTTCAAGAAGGATGATATACTGTACGTTGACGACACCATGTATAACGGCATGCTTGGCGTCTGGACTGCTTGGCTCTTAGACCCCTCTGGGAAGAAGACTACGTGTGGACAGATCCCAAGCAAGACTCTGTAAGTTTAAGGTGTTGGTGGGATGCCTTGGTGTGGCTTAGGCGGTCGAGCGTGCTGGATTCAAGTTCTGGTGTATACAAATTTTCCAGGGCTGTTTGCACAGAATCAACAAATTATCATTTGCCCGGTTTGATTACCCCCAAAAAGTCCAATGCGGACATGGGTTACAGGCAAAGTATGACTTTTGTTTTCTGAACCATTTGATTGTTTTATGTAAATGTAAATGTTAGGTTAAGTTCGCCTGTCTGAAACTAAGACGTGGAAGTTGGTCGCATTCTTTAGATATTGCTGAAAATCCAGAGCGAATATGTCCGCGCAGGAAGAATAATCCAATATAGGAATACACAATCTGAGAAGTATTATGCGAATCTCTGATTCAATTCTTGGGGTTTAAAAACTGTTATCGTTTTACAGAACCACATTACTTCAAAGTGAAATGTTTCTCAAAATGCTTATATACTAACTAAGGCTTCTAATACCAAAGGTTTTTATTGCCGTCAATTTAAATAGTGATTACCAAACTTACACCTCCCTTTAAGTCATAGATATCCTTAAACATTGTAACATCTTCACACAGGCTTCAGAAGGACCAAGCTCGTAAGCGCAGCATCTCCCAAGGCCTGCAGGAAGAGGAGCTCCGCAGCGCCTCATCGAGACGGAACGCCGTCCCCGCCCGTCGAAGTCTCTTCCGTCGCAAGAAACACCAACGCAACAACTCGGACAGCAAGGAGCACAGCGAGGGATCCGTGACCGATGTTCCTATCCAAGAAGGTAGGGTTGATGGCTGAATAAAGTCTCTACTTAAATTAAAAACCACTTTGTTTAATGTCGCTTATGTGTAATTGGTCTACGTCTAATTTTCCTTGCTGTATGTGGTTTCCCCTCTTGTGCGCCTTGAGCACCTCATTTTGGTGGATTTTGGCACCTTACATGTATAAATATTCTTCATTCTTTATTATTATTTTTATTATTATTATTATTATTATTATTATTATTATTATTATTATTATTATTATTATTGTTATTATTATTATTATTATTATTATTATTATTACATTACTAACAAAACAGAAGAAAAACAGGTGCGGTATTTTCACAAGAATGGTGAATCGTAATGTTCTTCCTAAGTTCCAAGTTGCTATTTAATTTTTTTTTTTTTAAAGTAAATCTGAGCTTATAATTTTACTTCATGTTTGCTCATTTACAGAAGCTGTCATGCCGACGTACCTACGAGTCGAGCCTCTGGACTGTAAGTTAAATCAAATCCTTCAAAATTCATCAGTTTTTCAATAATTTTGTTTTGACTTTAAGGGAAAAATTTTGTGCGAAATTACATGTAGATGCATGATGCACTGACCACTCAATATCACCCTTAATTGTGAATGCTAAGAGTGGCAATGGCCTTGAATTTCCACCCTAGCAGATGTTCCTTTACCGTCGGGTCCCTATGTGCTGTCAGTATTTTCTTTCAAGGTATATTTGGAGCTACCTGTGAAGGAAGTATGAGAACAATTTCTTTACATAACACCATGTAGAGTGTCATGGCCGTGTGGTTAAGAGCATCGAATTCAAGTTCTGGTGCTAAGTCACCAGAGTGTGGGTTCGAATCCCGGTCGTGACACTTGTGTCCTTGAGCAAGATACTTTACTATAATTGCTTCTCTTCACCCAGGGGAATAAATGGGTACCTGCGAGGGTAGAGGTTGATATTGTGAATGAAAAAGCTTTTGGAGCGATATAAACTGTTGCCCAGGTTGTATACTCCCAAGGGAGCTGAGAAACATTAAAAAAGGGATGTTATTGGCCCTATGACCAGGGCACTAATGTAAAGCGCATTGATACAGTTATTGTGAAATGCGCTATATAAGAGTTGTTATTATTACAAGGTGCTGTTGCTCAATATACAACCAATTAAACCAGGAAAACCCCTTTCTTGGTACGATAAGTGCACTGGGTTCTTTTACGTGCATTATACAACTCACAGGACCAACAGCCTTAGGTCCCATCCAAAGGAGGAAGCAATAAGGGTTAAGTGTATTGCTTTATCTACATGTTAAAAGGTTTAAAGACTCATCTTTTTCCATGTTAGATGCTTTCAAGAGCACTATGATCTTGATGGAATAGCGCCTTCTAAATTTTAATTGTTATGTTAATAAAAACTTCTTCGTTTTTCTTCTTTGTTTCTCACCAGTTCACATCAAGCGACCGGTGGTTCTACTCGGGCCACTCTCTGATCGAGTAGCCGCTAAGATCGTTGATGAGTCGCCGGATAAATACAACAGATGCAGACCAAGTAAGAGGCTATTCTTTTACTTTCAGTCGTCCCCAAATCATGATTTCTTATAATAAATTGGTTCATGGTCTGACGTTTCGACTCTAGCAGAATCTTTCTGGAAGGCTAAAAAGGCCCTTTTCAGTGAATTGCCCCCGTATGCTAAGGCAAAATAATTAAGCGTCACTATGAAATAAGCCATATACGAGTAAGATTTGAATAATGTCTGGTACAATGACTTGCTTAGTCACAGTGTAACGCTTACATTTGAATTCCTCAGACTATAGAGACAGTTGATGCCAAAGGGATCGAGGCAAGCCTTCTCAAAGCAACCTCCAGATGAGCAAACCCTGGTACCATTGTGCCTTACATATCAATTTAGAATGGTGTATTGTGTATTGGTGTCTCTTACGTAACTACGCTAAAGCTTGCCCCGAATCATGTGGTATAGCAACTGTCTCAAAATTCAAATCTAGCATGCAAATGGCATTATGACCCTAGGTGATGAGTGTGAGAAAGAACGACGGCCATTTGTCGTTGTTTACGTGTAGCGGATGTTTGGAGTTGTGATGACTTGGCATATTTCGTTCCCTTAATTACATGACGAGTACAAATGTTGATGTTGTATGTCCTCTTCCATCTAGAAACGGTTCGGACGTCCTCGGAAATCATGCAGAAGGATCTTGATGATAATGTCTACGTCGACTACCAGCGCCGAGACAGCCATTTTGAATGCATCCAGTCTGCCGCAGTCAAAGAAATCACCAAAAAGGTAACGCACCAAGATGTTCAGCTTAAAGGCACTGGACACTACTGGTATTTACTCAAAATAATTTTTGTCCATAAAAATTTACTTGTTTGGTTGTTTGTTTGTTTTATTTCCAAATATCACAATAAATAATCATGAAACATACAAGAAATAAGAACAACGAGTGATAAGAGGAGGGCACCAGGAAAAAGCCTAGGCTTATACAGAGCCTGGACCCTTTATAATGTAAATTAATAGGTTTTAGTTTATAACAATAACAATATTGATTATTGAAATGAAGGTACGGTGAAAGGTATAGTGCATCCAGCAAAAATAACACAAAACAATGATTGTTTGAAATTAAACTGTTTTGAAAAAATTTGTTTGCTATGCAGCCATAAATACATATTGAGAGTCGATAACAAAAAGGAAAATTAACAGAACATTATTTAGGAAATTACAAAACTTGATAATTTGGAATGGATAATCATGGTACGCGTGTAGTTACAGGTGGTGTCATTTTAGACACAAGCAATGGAGAGCTGTTGATATATTGAAACATTTTGAGATTCTGAACAGTATGACACTGCTCTAGAGTTGCAAAGGTCGTGGGTTTGAATCCCACCCGAGTAATATGCCTGTGATTTTGTTCACAGAACTCAGGAAAGTACTGAGTATACAGTGCTAACACACATCGGCGTATGGGTAAAACAAAAATTAATTTTTCTTTATCCCCGATGCAAGTTTCCATCTATTAAATCTGAGTGTTTGTTTTGTGTGTAGGGTTGCCACTGTGTTCTTGATGGTGTATCTCCGTACGTCAGCGAGCGACTGCAGATCCTTCAGCTGTATCCAATCGTTGTATTCATCCGCTTCAAATCGGCAAAACAAATCAAGTAAGTAATCAATTCAGAAGATGAAGTAAGCTTGTTATTTTGTAGTGTCCCGCACAGTGGCAGCAGAATTTCTTTACACAGCTCTCGTTTCTCCAAACAAAAAAATAAATATAGAATCACACTGTCTCGGAAAAAAAAAATTCTTCTGCGACTATTTATTTTGTCGATCTCATCTTGTTTTCAGAGAGCAGAAGGACCCTCACTACATCCCAGAGAGGGTCACCAACAGACTTGCCAAGGAGCTCTTTGAACAAGCCCAGAAACTGGAGCAAGAATGCCGACCACTCTTCTCAGGTAAGATAACGAAACATTGACAAGATGTTTGCTCCCAGGGTCCTAGTAAATAGAGCTTCTTAAACACAAACTGTTGACATGGGTCAGAAAAGACTTGTAAGACCTAGAAATATCCAGTCAGCTCAGAACAGAAAGGAATAGAATTTTACACTTGGTGCCACCGCAAACCTCCTCTGATTGTACTCCCAACATGTAAATTTTAGTTATTTTTTAATATACTCCTTTTATAACTTAAAACACTACAGGGCCCAATTTCATAGAGCTGTTTGCTTAGCATGAAATTTCTTCCTTGTTAAAAACAAGTTTACCAACCAAATTTCCATGTGATTTTCAGGATGAGCAAACAAAAGCTGAATACCAGTAACAAGCACTATGCAACAAATGAAAATTTGGCTGGTAATCCTGTTTTTATCTAGGTAGAAATTTCATGCTTAGCAAATTTGTGTGCTTAGCAGCTCTATGAAATTTGGCCCTGGTATGCTGAGGTCACGCACATGTTTTTACGCACAAAGAACAGCTATTGTCCTTTTTGGCCTAAGTGGGGGTACTTTTTGAATGCCAGTTGATATTATATGCAAGGGGTCTACTTGGGGTCGCAACATTGTCAGTAAGATTTGTTTCTCATTCATTTTGTTTTTTCCTTGTTTCTTTGCAGATGTCGTCGCGGGAGGCAATCTTGCGAGTGTTTGCACAAAAATCAAGAAGGTGGTCGATAAGGAGCAACGTAAGACCGTCTGGGTTCAGTCCATCTCTGGGCTCTAACCTTTGACCTCGTCTTGGACTCATTTGTGTTGACCTTTAACCCATGGCTCAAATCCATCGAACCGGAGAGGCTGTGTGTCTGAGACTTGATTTAAAGGCATAGCCGACCCACATTTGAAATACCTGTGCGCCAGTCGTAGAAACTAATTCCACAGGTTTTGGGTTTTGGCTTCTCTACCAAGCTGTAGGATTCTGTAACGAGTTCATGGTCTTGCGATCCTGTCAACTTGTAGCAGAAATAAAATACTGGTGGGAGAATTTTCTACGCTTTCGCTGAAATTATTTTAAAAGTGAAATAGGTAAGCAGCAGTTTTAGTTTCTTCACCTGGAAGTGGAACAAAGCTTCTTCTGTGTGGTCGTCAAACAACGTCAAACTTGTTAAAAAGAGACTTATGGTGTCAAGATAAACAAACCAGAGTCTCCTTTTTTTTCAAGAGTGAAAGTTATACTTCGGGATTCTGAGATAACAGAATTAGCTGTTGCAAAAAAATTACCAACCAAAACGACCGATGGTATAAATGCAAAAAAATGTTTTAAAATATTACGACCCTAGCAGAGACTTTCTCCAAGGCTAAATGATGACCGAGATTCTGTTAGAAAAGTTCTCTTCAATGTTATGCAACACAACGGCAGTCAAATCAGTCGAACATTGGTAGGATTTGAATTAGCGTGGCAAGATATTTGGATTTTGGTTGAAACTTTATCCTACCACAAACTTGTTCATAATGCCTGTCATGTGATGATTTCTTGAGACTTGAAATCACATTCAGTGCAAGGCCTTGTCTCCAGAATCGCGACTGCCCCTAAAAGATGTCATCCACACAGAGCACCAGACTACTAATCAGTTATGCATATGGTAATGCTCAACTCAAGAGGGCGCCAAACTGTGCATATAAACTATTCTTTTGTTTGGACTGAGAGCTAAACTGTTAAAGATAGTGTGACTGCCACAATGTATTTAACTTCGTTTTTAAAAATGTACTTTTTCTTTTGTATTCGCCGTTACCTTTAAATCTTCAAATTCAAAGGTGTTCGCTTAAGCGTTAATGTTTTCTGCATTGCAAAAATGTGAATTTAACAAGAAAGCCAGAAATGTTTGTGTAAAATAGAAAGTACGTTGTACATATTTAACTGCCACATGATGAAATAAATAAGAAAGGATCAATTGCACTTCAGTACTGTGTAAAATAGAAATAAATTGTAGTGTTTTTTTTTTTTTTTCCCGTTAATTATTTATTAGATATTAAGTGTTCTGGATTAGGTGTAACATATTCCATGAACTATTTAAAGAGCATCTGTGATTGGTTGGGTAACCCGTACCACATGATTAATTAATTTGCATAATGTGGGGGGGGGTTGGAGGAATTTGTGTTTATTACTGTGGTTATGTGTAGCCGATTTCACAGCGATGGCTACGAGGTAATATTTATGGTTTTTAAAAAAGTTGGTTTTGTTTATACAACTTTCAAAAAGTAGTAAATACTATGCATTATTTTGTTTGACATCTCGGTTGTTGTTTTTTCGTACAGGTCTATTTTTCACTCATGTTCTTATTGTTATTTATTTATTACTCTTGTTCTGTAATTAAGGATGGTATGAATTGTAAGCAATGGGTCTTGGCAGCAGGACCAGGGAAACCAGAGAGATATTCAATTATCTCAGATTTTTTTAATTTTTATCAAAGACACTGGACACTTAAGGTTGTTACTCAAAATTTTTTTTAGCAAAAATGGAGTGTGATAGTATAAAACATTGTGAGAAAGGGCTCCCCTGAGGTAACTTTTATCAGCACTTAACGACTCTTTCATCATCGACAGGAGTCTTCATCTTTTTTTCCTGAAGACAATCAGAGCATACTGATCGAAACATTGTGTCATGAACCACCGGTTCTTTTTAGAACCAACACTCAAAAGAGATATTTTCACTGCAAACCTCTCTTACCATGCAAAGCTTCAAATCCTAAATACTTAGAAATTTGTTCCATTTTAAAGACAGTGGACACTTTTGGTAATTGTCAAAGACTAGTCTTCTCACTTGGTGTATCTCAACAATGCATAAAATAACAAACCTGTGAAAATTTGAGCTCAATCGGTCGTCGAAGTTGCGAGATAATAATGAATGAAAAAACACCCTTGTCACACAAAGTTGTGTGCTTTCAGATGGTTGATTTCGAGACCTCAAATTCTAAATCCGAGGTCTCAAAATCAAATTTGTGAAAATTTACTTCTTTCTCAAAAACTACATTACTTCAGAGGGAGCCGTTTCTTACAATGTTTTATACTATCAACCTCTCCCCAATACTTGTTGCCAGTAGTAAAGAAAGGTTTAATGCTAATAATTATTTTGAGTAATTACCAATAGTGTCCACTGCCTTTAACGATAACCATTTTCTTTTACTGATTTACTGTCATCTACGAACACTTCAAAAATTCTTGAATTCTAGCAGGTTCAGAGTGTGTTTTTTAACGTGTTGATTTATGTGTAAATCAGCTGTTAGGTAAAAGGGATAATGTAATTCATAAGATTTGTAGACTATTTAAGGGAAAGAATTGATCAATCCACTGCGGAAAGTAAATTTTCATCTCATTTTTTTTCTATAAAATTAAGTGCACAAAAATGAGTCTATGTGTGTATATATGGCACCCAAAACAAAAAAAAACAAAAACACCTGTTTTCTTAACTGAGTTCAGTAGACATAGCGGCCTTGTAAAAATTGATGCTTTGTTTACAACGCCTGGGTTTGGATTTAATAAAGCTGCTAAGCATACAAAACTTTGGTAAGCAGAAGCAGGTTACCGACCGGAATGCCATGACTATGTACACATTGTGGTGGCTGGTTCACTACCTGGTTTTGCTTAGCAAAAATTCTTGCTTTATGACATAAAGCTTCTGAACAGGTAGGGCTTAAATTCCAACACTTTCAACCAAACACTTGTACAAACAAACAAACTGAATATATCATGTTGCAGAATTGTGGAAAATAATTTGTTAAATTTTCTCGAATTTTTTCAATGTAAAATTTGCTAAAAGAAATAATAGAATTTGAGGAAACATTTTGTAAGAGTACTTTTCGTGCTGAAGGACATAGTATAGGTAATTACCAAACAATTGTAAAGTAAATTTTCGAAACATTCAAAATACTTTTTGGAAGATTAATTAGCATTACAGCCTGGTTCGGACTTTCTACAAATGCACATGCGAAGCAAATTTTGGTGTGGCAAAAATCGGTGCGTGCTTTCCTTCCACTTGTGATGCAAGAAAAGCTGCTTCGCTGAAAGCATTTGCAGGAAGTATGAACCAGGATTTATTTGGTTTTGGTACAAGATGTATTGCTGTAATTATAGAAAATACTAGTATACTTCCTTAATTTTATTTAAGTTGTCAGGCCAGGCAATATTTATGAGCTTAATATGCATAAATCACAACAATTACTTCTGTGTTTGTTTTATAAATTGATGAACAATTTAATCTTACTCTGACATTTTATTGGTGAGAGGGAATTACAATTAAGGATAGAAAAAAACTTGCTTCCTTGCTGGGAAAAAATGAAAACCCAATTTTCAACTCACACAAGTTTTGCTGAAAAAAATTGACAAGGTCTATGTTACTGACTGAGCAATTTAAGTTGATTAATTTAATCAAATCTTATGTGAAACCTGTAAACAAGGGTGCTTGCTATGTGAACCAGTGACACTGGGGTACTGACCGGGACTCGAACCCACACTCTGCTGATCAGTTCATAGAGCTGTATAAGCAAAAAATATTGCCAAACCATTCTCTGCTAAGAATACCGGTCACAAATGGTACAAGTGACATGGTAGTAACCTTATCCCGGTAAGCAAAGTTTTATTAAGCTTAGCATCTGTTTGAGCTTAAGCAGCTCTATCAAATTTTGCCCTGAGCTATGAGTTGAGTGCTCTTAACCCCTCAGCCACAACAACCCATCTAGAAGGCACAACTTTGTTTAGAGCGTAAAGTCGGGCACTGTCTGACTGTGGCTTGATTTTGAAAAACATGACTTAAAGCTTAGAATGCACATAGCAGTACACTGAGCAGCAGCCGTAGCCATATTTTTGCCCCAAGACATTAGTGCTTGATATTGGAAAGTGTACTACGCTGGGTTGTAAATTGCGAAAGCGTGCTGGCCTCTTATGGTATGATTTAACCAACTTGACTGGAAAGCTTGACTGACGAGCAACTTCAGACTAGTCTCAAGCCCGCCATTCAAGTTGATTATAACTTAATAGGGCACGCTTTAGCGATTTACAACTGAGCTTAGTACACTCTCCAATATTGAGCACTTACGTCTTGGGCCAAGACTACCATAGCCACAGCTCGGCCATGTCATGGAAATCAAGTAACGCTTTTAGTTTGATCACATTTATTTTTTGCAATGTTTAGGTCTCATCAGAGTGTTAATTGTGTGTGAAAATTAGTTTCAAGTCCAAGTTAAAAACTTTTGCATTTATTTTTAAGAAGTAAGCCTTAAGTTTATGCTTTATTCAGCAAAAGTATTCTTTAGCAAAGATTGATAGTTATTTCGTTCTGTCATCATTCATGTATTCGCTCAATAGCAATTTTCGTAGGTATTCAAGATTTTATTTTATTTTAATAGTGCTGAAGAACAACAAAATGGTGGAGTAAAATTAATGGTGACTTGAAGAAAAAAAACATTGTTTAAAAAAATGCGCTGGGCCAAGTTTTGTAAATCTGCCAAGCAGATAATCGCTTAACAAGTTTATTTTGCTTAGCAGCAATGAAGTGATGAACCAGTCACAAGCATGTTCTTTGTGTAGCTTTCTTGCTGGTAACTCCTTTCTGCTAAGCAACATTTTCTGTGCAAAGCAAACTTATGTGTTTTTAAAAGGGGGAATACTTTATCTCAACAATTTTCAAGTCATTGTCAAATAAGTATTTAGAAGGCAAACTATAGATTGTATTAATTTAGGCCATTTAAAAAAAGTGGGGATTAAAGGGGCAAAGAAGAGTTGGTCCTATACTGTAATTGGTTGTTGTGCTTATTGTGCAGTGATACGCTTGTTGCAAAAGAACAAGTAAAAACAGTTCATAGAGCTGTGAAGAAAATCAACAATGTCTCGAGAATCATTTATTGACTGTTTATGTTCAGGATTAAAGTAAAATCCCCCACCCTCTTTTTCGACACCAAAGAACTTCAACAGATGTGCATCTTCCTCGATTTGAGTTTGTGGGTAAAAAAAAGGTCATTTAGAGCAGAAAACATTGCTATGATCAGCCAGTAAAAGTGTGCTGGGTAACATCAAAATTGAACATGATTAAGAAATTGTTCCAAGTTAACCTGCCAAAACTCCATGATTAAGAAATTGGTCCAAGTTAACCAGCCCAAACTCCATGAAGTTTACACTGTCGCCACTCATGTTTTGCTCATTGAGTATGAGTGCCAATGCGCTTGTGTCTAAGTTAGTTTGTGTACGGGTGCGTTTTGTACGGACGAGATTCCTCCATGGTTTGTTGTATAATACCGCTATATGAAAGCATACCAATAAGCACTCTGACTGAGTGAGACACTGCCCTTCTAAGTTAAGCTAATTTGCCAAGAAGGGGCATCAAGGGCCAATAATCAAAATCCAGAGTACTAAATTGGTGATTGGCAGGTGCAACTACCCCCCCCCCCGTGCACAATTTAATTATTGACAACTAGCAGTTAGACCCATTCAAATGATTCGCCCTTGTGTTTGCCTCCTCCATCGATAAATAAACAAAATAACAACTTCTTAAATTATTGCTTGAAATATTATTATTGGCTTCTATTCAATAAACAAAGGCTTCAGAAAAGCCTACTGCATCATGAAGAGCACAACATCGCACCTTAACAAAAAAATGGGCAATTTATACAAGTGCTGGCCTCACCCCCTATGATTCATTCAAATTTCGGCTAATAAAAGGATGCCGTTCGTACTACGGTCACGCGCATGCACATCGAGCAAGGCATGCTGGGAAAAGATGGCGATATCAATCACCCCTGGGAACGAGGTTGATACACCCCTTACTTCCTCGCGGCCATTTTGCTTCTGAGCGCGGGCATCGTGTGTTCAAAGACGATTGTGTGTGGAGGAAAAGCAGACTTTTTGTAACATTTTACACATCAAAATTTAACAACTTCCACGATGATAACCGCACGGATGTTCCTAGAATCTTCTTAATTAGGTAAGTGATTCATGTGTTGATGCAAAAGAGGAAATGTGAGGGGTGATAATAGACAAGATTGTCTCAGGCATTACAGTCAAACCAGCTAAATGTCAATGATATAACCCAAGACAAATCGAAGAAACGTAGATTGTGTTAAAATTGATTAAACCACTGAATTCTCGCTCAATACAAGTGAGGAAAATATTGTTTGGGGTGGATATTTTTGTTGAAACATTAACCCACATCGATTATTTATGCTGATGAATTCTAATACTTTGCACTACACGTTTTTTGTTTCTCCAATTCCTTCAAAGTTCAATGCAAGTGTTTAGAGTAAATTCACAGGGCGCACATATTTTTCTCTGAACTGTTTTCTTGTGTGTTGGGAATTAGATTTGACGACATGAGGTACTGTACATGTCATGTATATGTTGAGACAATTTAAAGGCCCCCTGAAGTAAAATTTCCCAATGCCTTATACTTTCTATATCCCCTCATCCTCATTATGTATGAACACTAATTTACATCCATACTCTAAATATAATTTTGTTCTTTTTCAGAGTTCCTGGAATCTGAATGTTTCCCTTTCATCAGAACTATATGCTGCCTCTCCCTACATCTCAGCAGTCTTTCCAGCCACAACAGCAGTCACTGAGGTACGAGCCTCAACCGTTCTGTAAGGCAACCAAAATGTATATTTCTATTACTAGCTGTAGGGCCAAAATAATTTATACCAACACATTTGCCCAAATTTCTCTCGTACTTTTTTTACTCCTAAGACCCAGGTTTTATATGACTTCTCCTTTTTTGTGGGGCCTCCGAAAAATCTGTTAAATTTCTATTAAAAACTTTCATTTAGGTGAGCCCTTCTTCCATCAAGAGCCAAACATAAACTAAGCATCGTCAATTCGATACTAAACTACCCTTGAGATAATAACCTAATATTGTGAATGAGCATTTTTTGAGTTTTGCAACTGATTCTAGTTCACCAAAAGGAACGATTACACTGTATTTCTGTACTTGCAAACATGCAATTACTGTTCATAAATAATATGTTACTTTAACCATTCCCCCCCCCCCCAGGATGTTGAGAAAAAATAGCTTTATAGTTTTGAATGCATCCTATTAAATAGGTGTACTTTGTAGTTACTCCAAAAATTAATTACCATAAAAACGATAGAGCACTGGCCATGTTGATGTTAAAAAAATTTTGTTGGAAAAACACCCTTTAAAGTAAAATGGAGTTTTAGGGAAAGTGGTAATTTAAAAAAAAAAATAATAATAATCTGAGAAAGGCTTCAGGCATGAAGCCTTTCTCATGCATCTATCTGAAAGCACACAATTTTATGCATGAAATGTAGATTTCCTTTCATATTTTGTTTTCAACTTTGATGACCATTTGAGCCAAAACTTTAACTGGTTTGTTATTTATGCATTTATTGAGGCACACCAAGTGATGAGACAGGTGTTTGATAATTACCAAAAGTATCCCAAATCTTTATTATTTTCTAAAAGTTACTTTTAATTAGTTCATCAACACCTAGAAGGGGAATAGGGGATCACCAAAGCCGTTCATAGAACCAATAATTGTCCAAATATTATGATTCATCAGAAAATAATAAGCAAACCAGACTTGATTGTTTATTTGAATTTTCAAGACTTTATTTGAACAAACTCATGTTTTCCAAAGAAAGAAAACAAAAACAGCAGTTAGTGCATCCACACTGTTAGACATTAACCCCCGCCCACCCCTACCTCAAGAGCTTGATTATGACTAAGATGTATGTTATGTTTCCGGAACGTTTTAATTAAAACAATTTTTGTTTTGGGGTGCTTTTGCACTCCTGTTGCTTCCTTACTATTCATTTTGATAGTTGCTTAAATTGATGGTTAGAAATGTGCCAGTTGATGTAAAATTACTTAAACCTCTTTGAAATTATTTTAAAATGTCTTCTTTTTTTAATGCACTTGTTAAGTGCCACAATTCCAAAATTGTATTTGTAAAATCAAAGACAGCTTTCAATTCATACTTGTCTATATTAAAAGTATTGAAAATGTGTATAGTTTCAAAATTCAACTTAAACTGCCAAACCAGTTAAGAATTTATCCGAGAAGAAACATCAGCTGGCAAATGACAATCATAGCTAAGAAATATAAATGATCAACCAAGGAAGAAATGTAACCTGTTTTTTCCAAAGGAGTCCACATGGCTAGAAAAAAAACTAGTCTCATGAAAACATAAAGTAACTATTTGGTTTCCACAAACTTGTAAAATAATTGTTTGTGCTTTTTCAGAATATTCCAAGAATCAAAGCGTTTTATTCGTTTATTTTCAAACAAATCTAATTAAATTTGACTCCTTTATGGTTTACAGGTTGCATTTCTTACTTATAAAGAAGGTACAACATTGGTATTCATATACTGCATATAGAGTGCACAAATTTTGACACAAAAAACATTATCTAAAACTTGCAGCGTTTCAAAACAAATTTCTTTATTATGAATGTTTACTTGCATGCTTACCAAAATTTACAATAGCGTAACTACCAATGTTGTATCTTCTGTAAAGGCCGCATCTTATAGCTTGTTCCGTGACTTTACAATCTCAATCTTGGAAAGTGTTTGAAGTTTTTGATTATAAAGTTTTTGTCAAAAAATGACTAAGTCCAAAAAAAGACTCAGAAAGTCAATAATTACTAAGTGTTTCTGTCAAAAAATGACTAAGTCCAAAAAAAGACTAAGTACAAACATTGACTATGAGTTTCTGCTCAAAAAATTACTAAGTACAAACAATGGCTAGGTTTTTTGGTCAAAAAATGACTAAGTCCACAAAAGGACTCAGAAAGTCAATAATTACTAAGTGTTTCTGTCAAAAAATGACTAAGTCCAAAAAAAGACTAAGTACAAACATTGACTATGAGTTTCTGCTCAAAAAATTACTAAGTACAAACAATGGCTAGGTTTTTTGGTCAAAAAATGACTAAGTCCACAAAAGGACTCAGAAAGTCAATAATTACTAAGTGTTTGTGTCAAAAAATGACTAAGTCCAAAAAAAGACTAAGTACAAACATTGACTATGAGTTTCTGCTCAAAAAATTACTAAGTACAAACAATGGCTAGTGTTTTGGTCAAAAAATGACTAAGTCCACAATGGAACTCCATTTTATTGTTATTTAAAGTCACAACAAGCTATAAGACGATACCTTTAATAAGAGGCTGCATTCCATTTTGATGTACCTAGCAATATAATCTTATGGTAATTTGAATTTGACGCCTTGTATTAAGTGTCTTATGCAAATTTCTACTTGATTACATGTTGGTGTACATTACTTTGGGATACAGTCTCTTCTGCACCCCTATAGGGGGTGCACTTGGTTGATCATGATTTTAATAATAGGGGGGGTAGGGCCAAACTTTTTACGCAGTTAATTTCGAACCGTACAACGGCACGAGAAATTTTTTTGGCTGACTTAGTCTATATAAAAAAGGCGTTTTTTAAGGGATTTTTTTGATTTTTTTAAGCACCACTGAACTGTAGAAGCAGCAGAGTTGCGCAAACGTGTGTGCTGGTCGGTGTGGCCAACTACTATCTAGAAAGTGAAGCGACTAAATGATCTAAGTATTAATGGAAGGAAAGCATTTTATTAAGTTAAATCAAGTTAATGTTTCATTGATAGTCTGTTTTACCAATGTCCTGCCTTACATGATTGACAAACTAAAAAGATTGTTTTTTAAAAGTCCGAAGCCAAAAACAAACTTAAGATTTTTTTTCCAAAGTCCAAAACAAAAGTCGGAAAGGATTCTGTTGCCCGTTAAAATGTTTGATGAATCTGAATCAAGTGTACCATCGGACGTCTCCCCCTGTTCGGGCAAACACGTCGCTAAGTTCTTGGAGTAAAGTTTCAAGTTCGAGTTTTGGTTGAAGTGTAAAAGGATGCTTCCACTCCGTCACCGATTGAGTCCTGTACCATCAGAATGACGAAGACTTCAACCCAGATGATGATGCGCTGATCAGAGAAACAAGATTCCAACATGGCGGCTGAACTTGAACAATTTTGTGAATTTTTGTGACAAGCACAAAAAAACAGAACTAAAATACGCATGTTCTTTTCAATATTAACAGCATACTCAGGAATGTATTGGTTTCACTTGCATTAGAAGTACTACACTTCTTCATAAATTTTGTTTCAAATCAATCATAAGTTTTAGATTTGTTAAAATATCGCAACATTTTAACAGTGTGTGTGATTACATGTTCAAACAAAGTCAATTTCAAAGTCAAAAGTGAGGTTGTACACAAACATCAAATTTGTATCTTCATTGCATTGAGTATCGTTACAGGAGATATTGTAGATGACATTGGGTTTATGGAGGATAACTAGACTGAGAAAAAACCTAATAAAAAACAACCTAATCTATCTCTAAACAAAATCTAAACTCCTGAGTACAACAAAGTTTCAAATCCTACGGAACTACAAATTGTTAATGAAGTCCGAATAAAGTATTGAACATCTAGGATCAACAACTACTCCTACTGATTAACTTCATGTAAACCTGAAAACCAACAACTGCATGCTAATGTTTTCGTACCAATTTTAAATTACAATGTTTTTGCATAAAAATGAGTCCGACGTCGATGTCAGAAAATTAAGGTTTTATCAGTGACGAGAAGATCCTAAGTACAACAAAGTTTCAAATCCTACAAACTACAAATTGCTGATGAAGTCCCAATAAAGTATTGAACATCTAGGATCAACAACTACTCCTACTGATTAACTACATGTAAACCTGCAAACCAACCACTGCATACTAATGATTTTGTACCAATTATAAAGTACAATGTTTGTGCATAAAACTGAGTCTGACGTCGATGTCGGAAAATTAAGGTTTTATTAATAAGTGACGATAAAAATCGCTGAAAACTTGGTGTATTTTCCATCTAGAAAGACACCTGTGATTCTGCAAACAGTGCATGACTAAAGTAACAAAGTGAGGTCTTATTTAGAATACCTATTCCTGCTGTGTCTTTTTGGCATAATATTCATAACAAAATCAAGCTACCTAATTTAGTTATTTATTTAATAGTTCTACACTAATACTGGACTTCCTGCATCTACCTAGCCATTTGACAAATTACTGTTTGTTCTGAGGTTATTTAACTGAATAAGTCTACACTAATACTGCTAATAAACACCTACATGTAGTTTGATCTATTGTACACTGCGCTGTTGTACATGTTGAGACATTCTCATGTTTACCATAAAAAAACTAAAATCATTGATGGACATCGCACAAATTTGTTTTGTTTCAAAGAGTTCTTAACAAAAACAAACACAGGTTGCATTTGTTCCCAACAGTTCTACAGGTTTATCTTGAACTTGCCTACTCTTTTAAGAACCTGTCAAAATATTAACAACCAAGTGTCTTTGTCACTTTAACAGCCTAAATAACTAAAACTTCAACCCAGATGATGATGTGCTGATCAGAGAAACAAGATTCCAACATTGCGGCTAAACAAATTTTGTGAGTTTTGGTAAAACGCCCGAGTGTCGTCACCATGTTCAGCTGGAAAAAGGTTCACCAGTTGTAAAAACTGTTCACAATTAAAAATAGTTAATACCCTGAAGGATTGAAAACACCTACTGCAGCTAAATTACAACGTCTATGAAAAATGTATACAAATCATGCACACCACAGTGGCAATATTTGTTAAAAAAGCAATGTCTATTGATCAACATCATTTGTAAATCATTTCCTCAACTGATTGTCGTTAATATACCTACTGTAGAATCTGTCATAAAGCTGACCACTCAAAACCTACAATGAACGACCTAGTTAATTGGTCACTGAAATAGACCAATAGTTAACGTCATAGACTGAATATTGTTAACCAGTTCAACTATTCTAACTTACGAAGGAGTGTACATACAACCTACTGTGGCTAAGAATGAAACCAGTCACAATTACCTAATGCACAACAGCATCTTTCTTTCTAAGCGACCATGTTTCTTCTACAATAAAGGACCCTGTTAACTTCCTACACAATCCCAATGTCATCTTTGATATCTCCTTTTGATACATTCAAAACTTCTTAACACAAGTGAAACCAATGTAAAAGCCTGAGTACCTGATTGAAATGTGAATAGCCATGTTCAGAATCTCGTTTCTCCGACCCTCGCACCAACATCTGGGTAGAAGTCTCCGTCATCCGTCAAGTTCAGAGGCTCCCTCAGATCAGAAGAGGATGTCCAGTGTAGAGAAGTTGCTCAAAAAGTAGACCCGTTTACACAGGAACAGTATAGAGAGACGGGTACCAACTTAGGATAACAAAATGATCAGGTAAAAAATGTGCAAAAAAGTGCAATGGTCCTCAGTCCTTGACACTTTTGATACAGGCCCCCAAAGACTTCAACAGGCAACCAAATCCTTTCTTTCTTAGGTTTCGTTTTTTTGTCAGAGATCGAGAGAGTTGAAATAGTTTGTCAATCATGTAAGGTAGGACACCAGTAAGACAGACTACCAGCGCCACATTAACAAGATTTCACTTAATAAAATGCTTACCCAACCATTAACTCTTGGATCATTAGGTCGTCACACTTTCCAGATAGTAGTTGGCCACACCGACCGGCACACACGTTTGCACAACTCTGCTGCTTCTACAGTTCAGTGGTGCTTTCTACAGCATTTAATGAATGGTAACCAATTATTTTACAACATATTTTTTTGAAATTATAAAAACAGCCAAGTACAACATTTACTATCCTTGAGTTGAAATAAAAGTTAATATTTCTGAAATTAGGTTTTTTTTTTGTATCAGCTGATGCAAAAAAAAAATCAATAAAATTTAAAACTGTTTATTATTACTGTCGCAGCAATGTAAAGAAGAAGAAAAAAACATGTTCAAATGAAGTTTGTGACTGTTTTGTAAAAAATATTGTACTTTTTAATCAATTTTATTTTGAGTTTGGACAGGTGTGCATCACACTTATCCAAACACATCATACCTAAAATAAATAAATTTGGTTAACTTGATGACGTACTCGAATTTCATTTTGAGTTTGGACAGGTGTGCATCACACTTATCCAAACATGTCGTGCCAAAAAGGAATAAATTTAGTTAAAATGATGACGTACTTGTATGTCATGAAGATTGGTCCCAAGAACACAACTTTAGGATGTGTTCCGCTTGGATTAGTTCTTGAGTGCATGTTGTACTTGGCTTCACAATCATCAAAGTATTAATATAGAACCAGAGGCATTCCCACAATTTGAATCACAAGCAAATTTTACAGAAATTTGTGTTTTCCTAATTTTCCCAACTTGGGAAAACCTAGAAAAGAAGACTTTTTAAAGTGAGCAAAGTTTTAAAGTAGTAGGGGAAAAAAAATTGCCAAGAGAGTTTTGGAGAAAAAAAAATATTTAAAATTCGCATTTTGGAAAGTAAAGTCAAACGTTCTATATAAAAAGTTAATGCATTTTGTACGAAGTATTGTGAACTCGTTTCGTGGGGATGTCTCGATAAAATGTATTAAAGACACTGGACACTATTGGTATCTGTCAAAGACTTGTCTTCACAGTTGATGTTTCTCAACATATGCATAAAAAAACAAACCTGTGAAAATTTGAGCTTAATCGATCGTCAAAATCCTTGTCGCACCATGGTCACACAAAGTTGTGTGCTCCCAGATGCTTGATTTTGAGACCTCAAATTCTAAATCTGAGGTCTCAAAATCAAATTCATGGGAAATTACTTCTTTCTCGAAAACTAAGTCACTCCAGAGAGAGCTGTTTCCAAAATGTTTTATACTATCAACCTCTCCTCATAACTCGTTACAAAGAAAGGTTTAAAATACAGAAATATTATGCCTCGTTCGCTATTAAAATCAATCAATTAACCCACCCCAGGGGTAAGGGGAGGACCAATCAATAACAACAGTTCATGAAGGTAAAAAATGTAATTTTAGATACTCTTTTTTTAAAACTAAGTTTTAGACACTCGTTTTATAAAAATAATGAATGTTTATGAGTGCAATGGTGCGAATACGTTCACGAGTTGAAAGATGGAATGTTCTATTCAACGAAGTGGAGCCAAGTTGAAAGGAACATTCCATCTGTTAATGAATGAACATATTTGCACCCTTGCACGAATGAAAAACTTTCATTATTTGTTTTATATAACATTCAAGTAGATCTTTGTCGTTTTGATTGGAAGATACAATTTTCATAACAAACAAAGTGTAGGCCTACAATTTCTAGTTGTGAAATTACACCCGTTTCTTTTGGGTCAGCCTGTTTGACAATGTGCGTTCTGTACAGCTATTTTGGGAAACGCAGAAGCCAATCGCTAGTAATGTGCCTTGGAGTAACACTGCTGCGTTACCAAAGACACGTACAATAGTACCTTTCTGATGGAACAAAAATGCACGCTGAGTGACTTAAGCATGCAGTAGTAATTTTATTTGCCAACACGCGGCGGACACTCCTCCAATCAAATGGCAAGGATCTGCTTGGGTGTTATATAACACAAACTAATGTAAGCAACACTGACAGTTTAAAAACACCTTTACCACAGTTCGGCCATTTTGTCTGGTTCGCTTGTACCGATCGAGACCCGCTCGAAACTCTCAAAGTTTGAAAAAACGAACCAGACTACATTTTGATGTCATTTTGTTTCTAGAGACAATCTTGATGGCACTGTCAGTGATAAAGGATCCTTATCTTATTTAAGTACCCATACTGGGATGGCATCTCTCTGGCATCAGGTGGTCGTCGTCGTCGGTGGTGATTTCATCTCCTTGTTCCAGTGAACTCTTGCCTTGAGTTCCTCTCAGTGTAGACTGATCCATCAATCTTTTGATGCCTGTAAATCCAAAAAAAAAAGAAAAGAAAAATAATAAAAAAATTACTTTTACATAAAAAATGAACCTTTCAACCTAACCATCCTGGGGTCGATTTCACAAAGAGTTGGAAAGATGAATATGTTGACAGTTTCAGCAAAAAAGGTTAAATGGTTCTACTTGCTGAGAAAACAGAAAGAAGCAAACCCTGTCACAGTAGCGATGAATCCATCCGAGGTAAAGATTTCAATACAACAAATTATGTTTGCTTTTTTCCCAAACATGTAAAAAAAAATCGGCCAGGGGTTTCCTTACGGGTGGCGAACCCTTTGTCACTGAATTTTTGCTCAGAGTTAAAAATATTAAACCAAATATTTGGAGGCTCGTTTTTCAAAACTTATTTATTACCTTATATGAAGTGGCGCAATTTTCAATGAATAAGCAAAGTCAAAAAATCAGCCTCCTCATCAGTAAGACATCTCGTCGTTGTCGTCGTCGTTGTCATCGTCGGTGTTGATTTCATCTCCTTGATCCAGTGAGCTCTTGCCTTGAGTTCCTCTCAGTGTAGACAGATCTGAAGATATCGATTCTCTTCAGAAGTACTCAATCTTTTAATGCCTGTAAATCCAAAAATAAATAAATATATAATTACTTTTACATAAAAAATTTACCTTTCAACCTAAACATCCTGGGGTCGATTTCACAAAGAGTTAGAAAGATGAATAAGTTGAAAGTTTCAGCAAAAAAGGTTAATTGGTTCTACTTGCTGAGAAAACAGAAAGAAGCAAACCCTGTCACAGTAGCGATGAATCCATCCGAGGTAAAGATTTCGATATAACAAATTGCGTTTGCTTTTTTTCCCGAACATGTAAAAAAAAATCGGCCAGGGGTTTCCTTACGGGTGGCGAACCCTTTGTCACTGAATTTTTGCTCTTTTGTTTTCGGAGTTAAAAATTTTAAACCAAATATTTGGGGGCTCGTTTTTCAAAACTTATAAATTACCTCGTATGAAGTGGCGCAGTTTTCAATGAATAAGCAGTCAAAAATCAGCCTCCTCATCAGTAAGACATCTCTCTGGCATCTGGTAGTCGTTGTCGTCGTCGTTGTCATCGTCGGTGTTGATTTCATCTCCTTGTTCCAGTGAGCTCTTGCCTTGAGCTCCTCTCAGTGTAGACCGATCCGAAGATGTTGATTCTCTTCAGGAGTACTCAATCTTTTGATGCCTGTAAATCCAACAATAAATTAATATAAAATTACTTATACATAAATGAACCTTTGAACCTAACCATCCTGGGGTCGATTTCACAAAGAGTTAGAAAGATGAATATGTTGAAATTTTCAGCAAAAAAAGTTAATTGGTTCTACTTGCTGAGAAAACAGAAAGAAGCAAACCCTGTCACAGTAGCGATGTATCCATCCGCGGTTAAGATTTCGATACCAACAAATTACGTTTGCTTTTTTCCAAAACATGTAAAAAAAATCGGCCAGGGGTTTCCTTACGGGTGGCGAACCCTTTGTCACTGAATTTTTGCTCTTCTGTTTTCAGAGTTAAAAATATTAAACCAAATATTTGGGAGCTCGTTTTTCAAAACTTATAAATTACCTTATATGAAGTGCCGCAGTTTTCAATGAATAAGCACAGTCAAAAAATCAGCCTCCTCATCAGTAAGACATCTCTCTGGCATCAGGTCGTCGTTGTCGTCGTCGTCGTCATCGTCAGTGTTGATTTCATCTCCTTGTTCCAGTGAGCTCTTGCCTTGAGTTCCTCTCAGTGTAAGACAGATCTGAAGATGTTGATTCTCTTCAGGAGTACTCAATCTTTTGATGCCTGTAAATCCAAAAATAAATAAATATATAATTACTTTTACATAAAAAATGAACCTTTCAACCTAACCATCCTGGGGTCGATTTCACAAAGAGTTAGCAAGATGAATACGTTGAAAGTTTCAGCAAAAAAGGTTAATTAGTTCTACTTGCTGAGAAAACAGAAAGAAGCAAACCCTGTCACAGTAGCGATGAATCCATCCGAGGTAAAGATTTCGATATAACAAATTACGTTTGCTTTTTTTCCCGAACATGTAAAAAAAAATCGGCCAGGGGTTTCCTTACGGGTGGCGAACCCTTTGTCACTGATTTTTTGCTCTTTTGTTTTCAGAGTTTAAAATTTTAAACAAAATATTTGGGGGCTCGTTTTTCAAAACTTATAAATTACCTCGTATGAAGTGGCGCAGTTTTCAATGAATAAGCAGTCAAAAATCAGCCTCCTCATCAGTAAGACATCTCTCTGGCATCTGGTAGTCGTTGTCGTCGTCGTTGTCATCGTCGGTGTTGATTTCATCTCCTTGTTCCAGTGAGCTCTTGCCTTGAGCTCCTCTCAGTGTAGACTGATCCGAAGATGTTGATTCTCTTCAGGAGTACTCAATCTTTTGATGCCTGTAAATCCAACAATAAATTAATATAAAATTACTTATACATAAATGAACCTTTGAACCTAACCATCCTGGGGTCGATTTCACAAAGAGTTAGAAAGATGAATATGTTGAAATTTTCAGCAAAAAAAGTTAATTGGTTCTACTTGCTGAGAAAACAGAAAGAAGCAAACCCTGTCACAGTAGCGATGAATCCATCCGCGGTTAAGATTTCGATACCAACAAATTACGTTTGCTTTTTTCCAAAACATGTAAAAAAAATCGGCCAGGGGTTTCCTTACGGGTGGCGAACCCTTTGTCACTGAATTTTTGCTCTTCTGTTTTCAGAGTTAAAAATATTAAACCAAATATTTGGGAGCTCGTTTTTCAAAACTTATAAATTACCTTATATGAAGTGCCGCAGTTTTCAATGAATAAGCACAGTCAAAAAATCAGCCTCCTCATCAGTAAGACATCTCTCTGGCATCAGGTCGTCGTTGTCGTCGTCGTCGTCATCGTCAGTGTTGATTTCATCTCCTTGTTCCAGTGAGCTCTTGCCTTGAGTTCCTCTCAGTGTAAGACAGATCTGAAGATGTTGATTCTCTTCAGGAGTACTCAATCTTTTGATGCCTGTAAATCCAAAAATAAATAAATATATAATTACTTTTACATAAAAAATGAACCTTTCAACCTAACCATCCTGGGGTCGATTTCACAAAGAGTTGGCAAGATGAATACGTTGAAAGTTTCAGCAAAAAAGGTTAATTAGTTCTACTTGCTGAGAAAACAGAAAGAAGCAAACCCTGTCACAGTAGCGATGAATCCATCCGAGGTAAAGATTTCGATATAACAAATTACGTTTGCTTTTTTTCCCGAACATGTAAAAAAAAATCGGCCAGGGGTTTCCTTACGGGTGGCGAACCCTTTGTCACTGATTTTTTGCTCTTTTGTTTTCAGAGTTTAAAATTTTAAACAAAATATTTGGGGGCTCGTTTTTCAAAACTTATAAATTACCTTATATGAAGTGGCGCAGTTTTCAATGAATAAGCAGTCAAAAATTAGCCTCCTCATCAGTAAGATATCTCTCTGGCATCTGGTAGTCGTTGTCGTCGTCGTTGTCATCGTCGGTGTTGATTTCATCTCCTTGTTCCAGTGAGCTCTTGCCTTGAGCTCCTCTCAGTGTAGACCGATCCGAAGATGTTGATTCTCTTCAGGAGTACTCAATCTTTTGATGCCTGTAAATCCAACAATAAATTAATATAAAATTACTTATACATAAATGAACCTTTGAACCTAACCATCCTGGGGTCGATTTCACAAAGAGTTAGAAAGATGAATATGTTGAAATTTTCAGCAAAAAAGGTTAATTGGTTCTACTTGCTGAGAAAACAGAAAGAAGCAAACCCTGTCACAGTAGCGATGAATCCATCCGAGGTTAAGATTTCGATACCAACAAATTACGTTTGCTTTTTTCCAAAACATGTAAAAAAAATCGGCCAGGGGTTTCCTTACGGGTGGCGAACCCTTTGTCACTGAATTTTTGCTCTTCTGTTTTCAGAGTTAAAAATATTAAACCAAATATTTGGGAGCTCGTTTTTCAAAACTTATAAATTACCTTATATGAAGTGGCGCAGTTTTCAATGAGTAAGCACAGTAAAAAAATCAGCCTCCTCATCAGTAAGACATCTCTCTGGCATCAGGTCGTCGTTGTCGTCGTCGTTGTCATCGTCAGTGTTGATTTCATCTCCTTGTTCCAGTGAGCTCTTGCCTTGAGTTCCTCTCAGTGTAAGACAGATCTGAAGATGTTGATTCTCTTCAGGAGTACTCAATCTTTTGATGCCTGTAAATCCAAAAATAAATAAATATATAATTACTTTTACATAAAAAATGAACCTTTCAACCTAACCATCCTGGGGTCGATTTCACAAAGAGTTAGAAAGATGAATACGTTGAAAGTTTCAGCAAAAAAGGTTAATTAGTTCTACTTGCTGAGAAAACAGAAAGAAGCAAACCCTGTCACAGTAGCGATGAATCCATCCGAGGTAAAGATTTCAATACAACAAATTATGTTTGCTTTTTTCCCAAACATGTAAAAAAAAATCGGCCAGGGGTTTCCTTACGGGTGGCGAACCCTTTGTCACTGAATTTTTGCTCAGAGTTAAAAATATTAAACCAAATATTTGGGGGGCTCGTTTTTCAAAACTTATTAATTACCTTATATGAAGTGGCGCAACTTTCAATGAATAAGCACAGTAAAAAAATCAGCCTCCTCATCAGTAAGACATCTCGTCGTTGTTGTCGTCGTTGTCATCGTCGGTGTTGATTTCACCTCCTTGTTCCAGTGAGCTCTTGCCTTGAGTTCCTCTCAGTGTAGACAGATCTGAAGATATTGATTCTCTTCAGAAGTACTCAATCTTTTGATGCCTGTAAATCCAAAAATAAATAAATATAAAATTACTTTTACATAAAAAATTAACCTTTCAACCTAAACATCCTGGGGTCGATTTCACAAAGAGTTAGAAAGATGAATACGTTGAAAGTTTCAACAAAAAAGGTTAATTGGTTCTACTTGCTGAGAAAAGTAAAACAGAAAGAAGCAAACCCTGTCACAGTAGCGATGAATCCATCCGAGGTAAAGATTTAGATACAACAAATTACGTTTGCTTTTTTCCCTGAACATGTAAAAAAAAATCGGCCAGGGGTTTCCTTACGGGTGGCGAACCCTTTGTCACTGAATTTTTGCTCAGAGTTAAAAATATTAAACCAAATATTTGGGGGCTCGTTTTTCAAAACTTATTAATTACCTTATATGAAGTTGCGCAATTTTCAATGAATAAGCACAGTCAAAAAATCAGCCTCCTCGTTGTCGTTGTCATCGTCGGTGTTGATTTCACCTCCTTGTTCCAGTGAACTCTTGCCTTGAGTTCCTCTCAGTGTAGACAGATCCGAAGATGTTGATTCTCTTCAGGAGTACTCAATCTTTTGATGCCTGTAAATCCAACAATAAATTAATATAAAATTACTTTTACATAAAAAATGAACCTTTCAACCTAACCATCCTTGGGTCGATTTCACAAAGAGTTAGAAAGATCAAATAAAACAGTGAAAGTTTCAGCAACATGGGTCCATCCGAGGTAAAGATTTTGATACGTCAAGAAATTACGTTTGGTTTTTTCCAAACATTTTTTTAAAAAATGGCCATGGGGCTCCTCAAGGGTGGCGAACCCTTTGTCACTGATTTTTGCTCCTCTGTTTTCAGAGGTAAATATAAAACCTCTGAATTAACCACAAGCCTATTTGTACATCAAAATATTTTGGGGGCGTACGTTATTTTTCAAAATTTACCAAATGTCTATTTTTCAAAATTTACCAAATGTCAACTTTAAGTTTGAAGTGGCGCAATTTTCAATCAAACACAGTTAAAAAAATTGACCAGGGGTTTCCTTACGGGTGGCGAACCCTTCGTCACTGAATTTTTGCTCTTTTGTTTTCAGAGTTTAATATATAAAACCAAATATTTGGGGACTTGTGCAAAACTTACCAAATGATAAATCACCTTATTTGAAGTGGCGCATTTTTCAATTAATAAACACAGTTAAAACATCGGCCTCCTCATCAGTAAGACATCTCTCTGGCATCAGGTGGTCGCCTTTGTTGTCGTCGTCGTCGATTTCATCTCCTTGTTCCAGTGAGCTATTGTCTTGAGTTCCTCTCAGTGTAGACAGATCCGAAGATGTTGATTCTCTTCAGGAGTACTCAATCGCTTAATGCCTGTAAATAAATTAAAAATAAATTGTTTTTTACATAAGAAATGAACCTTTGACCCTAACCATCCTGGGGTCAATTTAACAAAAAGTTAGGACTGGTCCTGACTTAGGACAAACTTAATGCTAGTCCTAAGTTGGACGAGTAACTTGTCTTAACCAAAGATAAGACTAGTCTTATTTCTTTGTGAAGTCTACCGCAGATCCTTAAAGATCCAAGTGCATGTTTTGTTTGTTTCTGTTTTGCTGAATGCTACACTTGTAACCATATTGTGCTTTACACACATGTCATGTAAACAGTGAATTTGTGCTTGTACTAATCCTCATGTAGCACTGAAATCCATAATTCAGTGACGCTCGTGGCTGTTCAACAGTGTTACCCCTGATCACTAGGCCATTTATTTCATACATCAAACCAACTCAGCTCCCTTGGGAATAAACTGCCTGTGCAGCCAAATATGTAGTGACCAAGCTAAACAAATCACAAGAACCATCTCTGCCCTCACAGGTACCTACTAACCCCTGTGCAATCTATGGAAACTGTATGTTAAACCTAGTAGGGTCTACAAGCCTAAAGCCTGGTTCATACTCCCTGCAAATGCGAAGCAAATTTTGAACTGTGTTCAACCCCTTCCAAACATTCTCTAAGAAAACAGGGCTGTGTCGCCAAAAATTCACTTTTCATATGCAAGAACAAGGAACCAGAAAGAAAGAAGCAAAACACTGTCACAGTAGCGATGAATCTTAGAAACAGAAAGAAGCAAAACACTGTCACAGTAGCGATGAATCCATCCGAGGTAAAGATTTCGATACATCAACAAATAAGGTTTGCTTTTTTCCCAAACATTTTTAAAAAATTGGCCAGGGGTTTCCTTATGGGTGGCGAACCCTTTGTCACCGATTTTTTTCCACAGGTAAAATATAAAATCTCTGAAACGAAAAAAACCTATTTGTCTATCAAAATATTTGGGGGGCTTACGTTATTTTTCAAAATTTAACAAATGTCAATTTTTAATTTGAAGTGGCGCAATTTTCAATCAAACACAGTTAAAAAATTGGCCAGGGGTTTCCTTACGGGTGGCGAACCCTTTGTCATCGATTTTTTTCCACAGGTAAAATATAAAATCTCTGAAACAAAACAAACCTCTTCGTCTATCAAAATATTTGGGGGTCTTACGTTATTTTTCAAAATTTAACAAATGTCAATTTTTAATTTGAAGCACTTGGGGCAATTTTCAATCAAACACAGTTAAAAAATTGGCCAGGGGTTTCCACACGGGTGGCGAACCCTTTGTCACTGAATTTTTGCTCTTCTGTGTTCAGAGTTAAAAATACAAAACCAAATAATTGGGGCTTGTTTTTCAAAAATTAACAGTTAAAAAATTGGCCAGAGGTTTACCTATGGGTTGCGCCCCCCTATCACTGATTTTTGCTTTTTTCAGAGGGATAAAACCTCTGAAATAAAATAACAAGTACAAACAAAGATATTTGGGGTTGCTTTTTTTCAAAATTAACAAAATGATAAACCACCTTTTATTCAAAACCAAAATTGTGCATTTATCTTTCAAACAATTTGATAATATTGACCAGAGGTTCCCCTACAGGCAGCAAACACTTTCACTGATTTGTTTTTGTTTCTTTCCTTAAATAAAACAAAACGGTAAACCTAAATATTTTGGGGGGTTATATTCTTCAAAAGAAACCATATGAATAAATCTTATCCAAATTTTATCCATTGTGCATCTTTTTCATAAACCAATTTTAGAAATTGCCAGAGGTTTCGCAGTGGGTGGTGAACCCTTTGCACAGATTTTATTTGTACATCTTTTTTTTTATTAATTCACAGTTAAATATAAATAATAAAACTCTGAAAGAAAAAAATGCAAACAAAATGTTTTGGTGGTTGTAGTATAAACAAATAAACAACATAAAGTACGAACATTTCTGTATGTAAACATCAAGATATAAACCTAAACAATTTCGACATTTCCTGAGATAAGGCCGAGTAAAGAAACATGTTTAGCATCTGGGTTTCTCAATAAAAGGGAAGGAGGAGGGGCTTTTTATTTTTTATTTCAAGATGGCCACCATTCTTTTTAAAATGTCAAATATCCATTGTTTTTATTACTGCTCAAACATACAATACATAAATGAAACGTATTGGTCAAGACATTCAGATTGTTTTATCTTAGAACGTTTAAAAATACCCTTTAAAAAAAATGTGTTTATCTTTATTTTTTAATGTGCATAAAAAAAATATATAAAAAAATGTAAACAATTAAAAAGGAGGCGGCATGTAAAAAGGAAGCGGGCGGGGATGCTTAAAACATGTTTCTTTTTTTAACTTGGCCTAAAACTCCAGTGTTTCACTCACCAGTGGTCCTAGGTCTTTCTGGCTGTAACCTTGTAACGACCTTTAACACTCTTGCGAGAGTTGAGACACAGGTAAGAATGATAGACCACACCATGTAATGCAGCTGTAATGAGAAGAAAGACAAAGAGTGACTTTTCATTCATTCAAAAACATGCTGTCTGTGCTAATGATAGTGATATATGCGGTCACCACTGAGTGATACAAAGATAAAAAAATTCGCTGATAATATTAATAAACACAACTTTACACAAGTGTTACATTTTGTTGAAAATCTGTGAATGAAAGGAAGGTTTATTTTAACTTGTGATGGTCGATTTTGAAATCATGAGTGCCCGGCACCGGCAGGTTGCACAGCACAGACCATGCCTCATCATAAGATTTGAAAATTTTGATAACTTTTCGTATGGCGCCACCACTTTTTCACTCAATTTTACAAAAAGAGATATATCAATCAGGTAAATTAGATACTGTATTATTTCATATCGAATGAAAAAGTGGTGGCGCCATACGGAAACTTTTCTGAAAATCTGAAACATTCATTTAAAGCCATTGGACCCTATCGGTAAACAGTATTGTCCAAGTCCCACACTTTGTGTATCACAACTTATATATATAAAACAAACCTGTGAAAATTTAGGCTCAATCGGACATCGGAGTTGGGAGAAAATAATGGGAAACCCACTCCTGTTTTCGCGCATTCGCCGTGTCATGACATGTGTTTATAAACAAATCCGTAATTTTCGCTAACGAGAATTGAGATTGTTTTACAGTTATCTCAAAAAGTAAAGCATTTCATGGACTAATATTTCAAGAAAGGACTTTTACCATTACCTTCTGTAAACCCTGTAAATTATTTGTAAATCTGTGAACTTTTTTTTTTTTTTGCTGTACCGAAAGGGTCCAATTGCTTTAAAAAAGGTAAGTCAGCAGACAGTCAATGGGGATAACTTTCCGTATGGTGCCATCACTTTTTCACTCATTTATTAGGTAAATTAGATACTATAATATTTCATATCAAATGAAAAAGTAGTTGTACTAAGGGTATTTCTTTTAGGGTTTTTTTCCACAATTAAAAAAAATAGTTTTATTTATTTTGTATATATTTTTAAAATATAAATTATAATATAACATGACTAAACAACAGCGGATGAGCCACCGGGATGCAATCATTACAAAGGATTATATAAAAGGCCTAGTAGTTAGTAGGCTTATTATATAATGTAAATTACAAAATTAATTTATTGAAAACTATGTCTATTTTATTTAATAAATATTTTTTTTATAATAAAAATATTCAACTTTTTTGGAAAACTACAAATGATCAGTCACATATGTCATTTACATCATCAGAGTCAAAGTCATTGAGCTGAATTTGCATTAATGTATTTAATATAATATTCAAAGTATGTTGCGATCATGCAGCAGCCTCCCCCCAGATACGTCCCGACCCCGCCTACCCATTTTATAAATAACGCACAAGTCCAGGGGCCAACCGCACACAACTTTACAATCTCTGGTTTCCACAAGAAATGCATTAATTCTAAACTTACTTTTTGCATTTACTTTGTGAGGACACGTCTTGCATTTCATAACTACCGTTCCTTTTTCAGGAAACGGTAAAATGGAGCCAAATTGCGGGCAAAATTCTCTTGAAGAAGCAAATGACTAACCTCCGTCCATGTTTTTGAGAAATTCTAATCCAGCATGCGTTTCTGAATAGGCCGCGCGTGATTTATCCAGCTGGACTTCATCCGATAACTCAGCGTTGAATTTGGTTTAGGTATCTGACTAGGTATTAAAATAGGAATCGCGTCCTCTGTTGGCGGATTGTAGAGTCTCCCGCGATCAATTTGGCCTCAACACCTGACGTCACATTATTACACTCGTGTATGATAAAGACAGCGGACCAGTCTAATTAAAACCCGCAAGCCACCCCGTGACTAGTTTGGTATTCACTGCTCATGAATATTCATATTCGAATATCATAGTTTATCTAGGCTAGGCAAGGCAATGTGTTTTCAATTTTAAAATACAAATAAAATACAAATAAAATTCATCAAAATGGAATTTAATGTAACTTAAGACTAGTCCTAAGAGTGATACAAATTGCATGGATAGTCCTAAGTTAGGACGAGTAACTGGTCCTAACTCGAGATAAGACTATAGTCCTAACTCTTTGTGAAATCCACCCCTGGTTGTTTATATTTTCATGTTTAAAAGATGCAAGCACTGCTTCAGACCTCTTATTCAAGTACATTTGTAGCAGCAGGCTTGGGGAATTGTTACATAGGAGTGGACGTACCACTAGGACCTGGTTGTTTATATGTTCATGTTTAAAAGACGCAAGCACAGTTTCAGACCTCTATATTAAAGTACATTTTGAAGCAGCAGGTTTGGGGAGTTGTTACATAAGTGTGGACTAACCACTGAGACCTGGTTGTTAATGATTTCATGTCTAAAAGATGCAAGTACTGCTTCAGACCTCTTTATTCAAGTACATTTGTAGCAGCAGGTTTGGGGTGTTGTTACATAAGAGTGGACTAACCACTTGCTAATATTTTCATGTCTTAAAAGCTGCACAGCCGCCGAAGCTCCGCCCACCCAGGTTCAAAATCTCAGTTATCTCAACAATTATATTAAAATAAGGCCATCGTTTTGGTTCAGAATGGAATAATATAGTAATTTGAAAACAGAACTTGTATTAGGCACAGTTTTTTAAATTTTATTTATAACCAGGTCTTAGTAGTAGTTTAAGTAGGCTCATTAGTAAGATCCAGGATCCGTTTTTGAAATGGGGATGGATGTATATACAAATTTGAAAACGTAACTTGTATTTAGGCATGACAATTACAAGGTCTGCAGAGATAAGTATATACTAAATGTATTAATGTGAAATCGACCCAGGCACTTTAATTGCACGCCCCCACCCCCTTGATAGTTAACCACTTGTTGGCCTAGCAACAGCCTACCTGCCTTGGGACCTTGTTCCCCAAGAATAGAAATTTCGGTCAGTCCCAGCATAGAGGAAGGAAGGACCGAGTGCAAGCAACTCATTCAATTACAAGCTATGTGCACAAGTCCTTTCTAAGCTCCTGTCAGAGATATTCCAGTTTCAGAGTTCTTCCCATCCTTGTTCAATATACCCCTGAACCCTTTTTTGTCTCACGTATCAATAAAACACTTGTATGAAGAATACAATTTTCCGGTCAAATTAGCAACAGAGAGTATAATGACAGCTCCAAAAATATCCCATAAGATATAACAAAATTTAGTACAAGTAAAACGCCTTCCATGTCACTGACATCACAAACGTTTTACAATCAACCCAATAAAAATGCAGAAAATTCAAGTAACAACACAAAAGGGGGTGCAACAATTCGTTCATCTTTGCAAACTTCATGGTTTGATTTATTTCTTCGCATCACATGTATATATTCAACACAAATTGTTAAACTGCCCAAAACCCATACCTACGCTGTGCGCCAACGACCTATTTTTATGCAAAAGTATTAGAGTATGAACCCAAGTTGGGAAAGTCCCAAGTTAAAATAAGTCAGTTGCTCAAGTGTTAAAGCATTAGTAGCGCAGCGCATTATGTGTAGGTTTGGGGGTAAAATCTACACTTGGGTAAAATCTACACTTGGGTATGCATAACTAAATGGTCATTCAAACAAGGGTGGGACAAGGCCAACAGATACTGGTGATATAATAGACTGTGCAAGTCTTTAGGTTATTTCAACTCGACTTTCTTAACTGCATCTTTCAATCAGTGAAATTTTGTACAACAATTAGAGAGATGATTAGAATTCTGTCTAACATAATACCCAGGTTTTCAGGAAGAATCTTCAAGGAATTTGTTCATCAGAGAGACGTGGAAAGATAATTACCAAATTACCAAAGGTAATTTTGTGGTTATTCTACAAAACCCTCTCAGATGTTACACTGTAACAGTTTACTGACTGTGCACTTCACAAGATTTTGAAAAAGTCCTGTGAAATCACGTTTTCCTTTTCAAAGTTATTTACGTGGGAAGCCAATGTCCACTGCACTTAAAGACTTGCACTGTCTGTTCCGATATTTAAGCCGTTTCACAATACCTACATGTATAAAAACAAACCAATACACAAGTTTTGCATGGAAACAAAAATAGGTCCTAAACTTGTATAAAGACAGTATAACGAATCATTTATGAAATGATCCTAATTTGGGGGCGACAAGATTTAGATTAAGTTGAATTTCATTCACAGATTGTTAACAACTAAACTTGCATATAAAAAAAACTTGATATTAAATCCTTTGTTAAACCTTTAACAGAGGGCAACTATTAAAGGAACACGTTGCCTTGGATCGGACGAGTTGGTCAAAACAAAAGCGTTCGTAACCGTTTTTTATAAAATGCATATGGTTGGAAAGATGTTTTAAAAGTAGAATACAATGATCCACACAAGTTTGCCTCGAAATTGCGTGATTTTCCTTCTACTGTGCGAACTAACATCGTCGGCCATTTATGGGAGTCAAAATTTTGACCCCCATAAATGGCCGACGTGTTAGTCGACAAGGTAAAAGGAAAACCACGCAATTTCGAGGCATGTTTGTGTGGATCATTGTATTCTACTTTTACAACATCTTTCTACCCATATGCATTTTATAAAAAACGGTTACAAACGCTTTTCAAAGACCAACTCGACCGATCTAAGGCAACGTGTTCCTTTAAATTCTTCCTGCCACTTCTTCAAGAAGTGCTACAACCATTGCACAGAAAAGTCTACACGTACCGGGATGCAGTTTGTGTCGTCGTTTTCATGTGGGGGTAATAAGAATTTTACCCATCACTATATTTGTTGAAACATAATGCTCTGGTCTCTTCATTAGCAGACTAGCAGATAGGTTGCTTCTCTAGCTTACCTTTGTTTATCGACACAGAAATCGACACAGTCAAAATATTTTCAGTGTCAAGTTAACTTCCAAGACAAATTTGAAAATGTTAAGCAATGACAGCTCATAGAAAGCATAAATGTTAATTCTATAACTTAATTAAGGGTTGCTCCTAAGAGCAACTAAACCTTAAAACAAATGAAATTTCTTTGAGACAGACTAATTTTTACTTTTGTTTATACTCTTCCTGTTTTGGGGACAGATCAGTTATCTATGACGGTTTAACCACACAAAAAAACAAAAACACTAAGATTTAAGAACAAGTTCCACATGATACTACCATGGATTTTCATTTCACTACTTCATGCTACGAATTTATTGATACGATCTTGCTATTCAAAGCAACGACCGCTAATTTTAGGGTGCGAAACGGAGCATCCTAACACTGGCCACAGTTATCGATTACGATCTTCTTTGAGGTGGCCCCAGAGCTAGAGCCGAATCCCTCAATCTGTTTAACGATATCCATTCCAGAGACAACCTCGCCAAAGACAACGTGCTTGCCGTCCAAGTGGGCCGTCTTTACAGTTGTAATGAAGAACTGTGAGCCGTTGGTGTCTTTCCCAGCATTGGCCATCGAAAGTTGTCCTAGGTAAAACAAAAGAAGCACCAAAAAAAATAAGTATTTGGGTACATTTTGTACAACACAAAACACAAATGTCCACAGATTTTCATTACAATAACAAGTTTTAAAGAAAATGATGGTAGAAAGCTTCCCTTTAAATATATAAATTGCTGAGAAATGAGTGAAACAATTTCACAAAAAAATGATTTTAAACTCAGTGAGACAAAATCTGTTTTAGTGTTACGTGACTAGCCTGGAAACATTGCTCGGTGATTTTTACAGTTTTCCTCAAAAACTTTGACAACTGATGAAGCTGGAACTTCAAATTATACTGCAAATATCTCCATTGACATTGAGAAGGATTCATGTCATGGGATACAACTTAATGTACAAAAGGGGATAGCAAATTTAGGTCTTCCTTTGGTCCGTGATGGAAAATAGTCTGTGCATCAGGTTACATTTAAAGAAGTACAGATATCAAAATTATTTTTGCAAATGGTGTCCCACTCATTTGTCTTGCCTAGCAAAGAAACTTGCTTACAATTTTTTTTCTTCTGCTGAACGGCTCTAAGAAACTGGGCCAAGAAATGTTAAGGTTTATCTTCTTTTTTTGTTTTTTGGGGTGGGGGGGGGGGGCAAAAAAAAAAAAAAAAACATTTTTTGTTTCTTTACAATTAAGAATGGAAAAACCGCATCCCTTTGTTAAAGCCATTGGACCCTTTCGGTAAACAGTATTGTCCAAGGCCCACACTTCGTGTATCACAACTTCTATATCAAATAACAAACCTGTGGAAATCTAGGCTCAATCGGACATCGGAGTCGGGAGAAAATAACGGGAAAACTTACTCCTGTTTTCGCGCGTTTCGCCGTGTCATGACATGTGTTTATAACAAATCCGTAATTCTCGTTAACGAGAATTTATATTGTTTTACCGTTTTCTCAAAAAGTAAAGCATTTCATGGACTAATATTTCAAGAGAAGTCTTTCACCATTACCTTCTGTAAACCCTGTAAATTATTTGTAAATCTGTGAACTTTTTTTTTTTTTGCTGTACCGAAAGGGTCCAATGGCTTTAAAAGGAAGACAACTTACCTGGCTTGGTGTGCTTCAGGTTGAAGTTCTCGTCCGGAAACTTGGCTCCGTAGATACTCTTTCCCCCAGTCCCGTTGTGGTTTGTGAAGTCGCCCCCCTGGCACATGAAATTTTTGATCACTCGGTGGAATGACGAGCCCTTGTAGCCAAATCCCTTCTCACCGGTACACAGAGCACGGAAGTTCTCTGATTCAATAAAAATATACATATGATTTATTTATTTGCAAGGGGCCCTTGCTAAATTGCAGCATGGATGACAAATTTGACAAAATGTACCTCGTGTGAAAGGACCTTGTAAAATCATTTCGAACATTGCTTCATTTTGACGGAGGTCTAAACCTGTGACAAATTCTTCTGCTAACAGAAGTTTTTAAGAGGACATGCGCCAAATGATCGTGTAAAGGGAACCTTCGTTTATTTAACAATGTTCTGTGCAAAGTCTCCCACACTGCAAATGCAAGACAACTCGTTTGAATGAACCTTTGCATCCCATGCAAGGGGATATTTTTTCCCTCGCTGAAATTTCATATCGGCCACTTTCTTAATCACAAAACTTCCAAGTCGAATGCTATTCTAGAAAGCCACTCTGCTTGAACTTGTTGGGAAAAAAAATCACACTTTTGGGGGAAAAATCAAATTGTCTTGACAACTTGCTGACTTTGCGCTGCCAACCTACGTCGGGCCAGCTAAAAACCTGATTTGGTCACAAACTGTTTAGTTTTGGTTCAAAATACCAGGAGACAGAGGAATTCAGCTTATCCTTAGTCTGGGTTCAAGACCTTCCTGTTGTTTTTTTTCTTCTTGAAATCTCTACTCCTGCTGTCAATTTTCCTCGCTGATAGAGTCGCCAATAGAGGGCACTATCAACCAAGAACAGTTGTCAACACCTAAGCACCGCTTTCACAGGAGGTATCTAATTATTTCACAATTCATGTGATCGCAATATCCCATGATAGCGGTCTATGCTGAGAGTGTGCCCTCAAAAAGGCTCTTGTGGCAGGGGATAATACACAAACAAAATCACAACAGGAGAGTGTTGAACCAAGACTAGCTGATCCAATGAAGAATCGCATAGCTGAACTTTGAATTGATTTGTTTCTTTACACACCTGCAGTTTTGGGAACAACATTAGCGAAGACCTGTGAAGAAAACAAAATGTGACAAATATTTTAAAATGGAAATTGGGAAAAACTTATCTAGGAATTCAATTTAAAAGATCAGCTGGTTTTGCCTGAAAGTTGGTCAACTGCATACGGCAGGGTCATGCTGTTGTTAATATTAATAATTTATCAATACCACTGGCTTTGAAACGCTTAAATCTACCACTCAGTGACACTACTAACTAACTAACTTTCAATTTATATAGCGCCTAATAACTAATACTTAATTCTCTAAGCGCTTTACATTAGTGCCCTGGTCATAGGGCCAATAACATCCCTTTTTAATGTTTCTCAGCTCCCTTGGGAGTACACAACCTGGGCAACAGTTTATATCGCTCCAAAAGCTTTTTCATTCACAATATCAACCTCTACCTTCGCAGGTACCCATTTATTCCTCTGGGTGAAGAGAAGCAATTATAGTAAAGTATCTTGCTCAAGGACACAAGTGTAACGACCGGGATTCGAACCCACACTCCGGTGAAAACGCACCCGAACTTGATTCGATGCTCTTAACTACTCGGCCATGACACTCTTAACTCAAACATTCAGTATTTTTTCTATAAGGCATGCAGCCAACCTAAGTTTTTGAGACCTTTTTCCCTTCACATAGCACCATGTAATGGTTTACAAGCCCGACATAAATTAGTCTGAATTCAGATAAAAGACTGACAAATCTCATCCCTGTATTAGTTAAAAACACAAGCCCTGCCCTGAACTTACCTCAAACTCAATTCTACCAATTGGTGTGCCACCAGCACTCATATCGAAGAAACATTTTGGGTTTGCCATGATGATGATAAACGTACCAAAGTACCAATTCAGCTTCTGAAATAGTGATTAAAAGGGAAGGTATTAAGCTTGGGCGGTTCCAGAAATTTGGGGCTCGGTTCCGGTTCCGAAAAAAAGCTCGGTTCTGAGACATACCCGGTTCCAATTCAATATAAAACATAAGCCGCCCGTCCCGAGCTCACACACACACAATTGAGCCGATCTATTTTAACTGGAAATAACCAAGTTAATCAGACATCGGTTCCGAGCTCAAACACACACAATTGGAGCCGATCTATTTTTAAAGAAAATACCAGAATACCCACCCCAATGATCAGACATCGTGCCACCGAGCACCTATTTTCCCTGCATTTAAACAAGTCTTTGATTTAGCCGGCAGTACGATCGTTGTGTAGCAGTATGTCCGTAGTGTAGTACATCCGTAGTGCAGTACATCCGTAGTGCATGCAGTGTGTCGTCTCTGTACATACAAGTGTACTATGCCTGTACATGCCTGTACATACATACATACATACATACATACATACATACATACATACATACATACATACATACATACATACAGCACTGTGTGTTTTGTGCATGGGGCAAGCTTTTATGAATATGGATATATCGGCAGCCAATCACAACGTGCTGTCTATACATGTACATGTATATGCATGACATGTACATGCATACATGTGGTGGTTGTAGAAGATGCCTATGTGTGTGCACTGTGTATGCAGCCACATGTGATAGTCGATACTCATGTCGGCTTGAAGCCTTTGCACGCTGTATCTGCGGTCACCGCTTTCAACATCAAGCCTCAATTTCTAGAGCCGGTTCGTCGCAGGATCGGCTCCACAGAGCCTTTTATAATTGGGACTCGGTCTTTTAAAATCGGAACCGTCAAAAGCGGGTACCCGGTTCCACAGAAGAGTGGAACCGCAAGTCCGGTTTTCAATTTGGAACCGGGTAGAACCGGGTAACCGAAGGGACCGCCCAAGCTTAGAAGGTATACATTTTATAATGACAATAAAAAAACTTAGTACAGCAGCTTTCCATAGTACAAGTTCGAGTTCGGCGTCACTTTATATGCGCACACATGTTACACGCGCGCACTCAAAATTGATACATTTTTTAGCGCGCGTACGCGTAAGTGCGCGAAGTTGCAATGGAACTAACAGGGATATAAATAAGCGTGCGATACAGTGCAACGTGCAAGGTTTACACAATGTATGCTGATTTAGTGGCCACTTATACGCTATTTTCCAAAGCCGGTCTTTATACTACCGTTAACACTCCCACACGTGACCGGGTTTTGACCAATTAGACTTGAAACCGTCCAAGGTATTTATTAATATGAAATATTGATTAAATTAGTATATAATTATACTTAAATGTAATATTTATAATTATTCCTTTTGTTTTGGTAAAATTTTAAAATAAGTGATAAAAAGGAGGCAGCATTAGTAAATCTTTCCTAATAAACAACTTTGTCAGGACCACCATAACTTCATAAAAGACTTGGAAACGGCTTTTTGTCATCATGATTTAGAGTTTGATTTGACATTTTTTGACTTTTGTTGGATAACTTTTCGTATGGCGAAACACTTTTTCACTCATTTTTACAAAAAGGGATATCTCATTGAGGTTAATTAGGTACTATATTATTTCATATCGAATGAAAAAGTGGTGGCACCATACAGAAACTTTTACAGACTTTGTTTCAGAAAGTACCTGTCATGCCTGTGCACCTCCAAAATAATTGTAAAAAGTAAATTCCTTCAACCGTTCTCTGACTCTGGTCTGGACATGTGTAAGGATATAAATTGGCCTAAATTATGGTAGCTAAAGTGGTGGCTAGATGTGGAATTTTAGCCCAGCTCAGTGAATGAATAATTCGAATTTGCTAAAAACACAACCACGTGCGGTTTGCCAAATACCCCACTAAGTGCACCACACTGCATCAGTGCATGCCGACTATACTTCAAGTTGTACAACAGAACACACCCGGGGCAACCATGCATGAAGTTGAAGTGACTGAACAAAACAAAAAATACCCGACATTTTACTTGCCCCGTTTGCTTAATTTCAATCATAAATTGAGTCTCTTAACTATAAATAATCAGTCTTTATCATCCCCTTACTTAAATTCACTCATTAAAATAACGCATTCGGTACATTTGGCCCAACTTTAGCGAAAATTTTGAGGACCTACCTTATGAGGAACTGTTCCGTGACTAGCGAGAAAAATCCAGAGACCGATTTTCCTGCACCTGGATCTGATCCAGACTAAATCCAAACAACCCCCGTACAGTATCGAGTTGGGAACCAGACCGGTTAAAAAAAAGGAGTTTACATATAGAACGCAAAAGAGGCACAAATTGTTGTAGATGCCAATAATCTTACCTTTTTTAACAACTAATCCAATTTGCTCCCGTTTTTTAATAACAACCCCAGTACTTCAAAAGTGAAATGATTCTCAACAAAATGCTTTATACTATTGAAATTTGCTGTACTTCAAACCACTTAATTTTAATGCCATTAATTTTAAGAGTGATTATCAAACCCATATAGAACTTTCCGCTGTAAGTTCCTTCTTCAGCAACATTGTGGCACATGATAATTTTCCTATTAGTTGCAAGCAAAATGAAGTACGTGGCAAAGTAATAATTTATGATCAAAGTAATAACTTATTCATATTAGAAGTTGGCTGGCCGTTACAACCTGACCCCTCCCCTTCTCGAAAAGCTACGGTTCCCAACAACCCTGAACATTTGATGTCACTCACTTCGAGGCTAGGGGAATTTTGCCCCCTCCAATTTTGGAGAATAATGTATTTTTATTGTTGTGTCTTCATTAATTTGTTTGACACTGTGCGACACTTTTTAGACAATAAAACAAGATAATATATGTGCGGTTCCTTATGCTCCCCTGGTGAGCTAAGCCTGTAGCGAATACTGCTGGATGAGGTTTATAATTGGGCTTCATACAGGAAAACTGCTGAATCCACTATGTGTAACTTATAAAAATAAAAAAAATAAAAAGTTAGTGTAGCTTATGGGTATAATACCAATAGCTAATTATACCCAAACAACCGTGTGCGCTGTGCTACACGCATGCTTCTACACTTGCGAGCAACGCTGACCAGCCATTTCACAAAACGCTTGGGTATTCTAAAAGTCTTAAAGTCCCAAGATGAATCCTAAGTTATGAAGAGTTCGCTGAAATCGATGGCTGCTACTTGGGCTTTTCCCAATATTGGTTCATACTTAAATACTTTTGCATAGTGTGTTGGAGCACAGGGTTCTGGTACTGGGTTGGGGCAGTGGAACAATTTGTGTTGGATAGGTTAAGGGTAAACTTAAAAAAAGTGTGTATTTTTTGATCGTGTCAATACTTGCATTTTGCACATTTTCTGAAGCATCCTACGTGACACCAATACAAGCACCAATACAAGCGAGTGCGCAATACAATCACTTTTGGGAGCCAACCGTTTTCTTCTTCTTCTGCACATCCCTACCAGAGGTTAGTGACATAAGGTATACATGTACATAACATGCTGTCCATGGTACTGAGGCTGAAAGAGACTAGTATATGGGCAGGCATTATAAAACAAACAAAAAACAAAAACCCCAACAACTAATATTCTTTATCCCCGATGCAAATTTAACATCTATAATACATTATATTTTCCTGATTTCACATTTTATTTAATTTCCTGCCTAGGAAAATTGTCAACAACATGTGATTAAATAGCATAAAAAGTATATTAAAGGCAGTGGACACTATTGGTAATTACTCAAGCTAATTATTAGCATAAAACTTTACTTGGTAATGAGTACTGGAAGAGGCATGGGTACAAAACATTCTGAGAAACGGCTCCCTCTGAAGTGACATAGTTTTCGAGAAGACATATTTTTGCACGAATTTGATTTCGAGACATCCAGTTTAGAATTTGAGGTCTCAAAATCAACCATCTAAAAGCACACAACTTATAGTGTGACAAGGGTGTTTCTTTCTTTCATTATTATCTTGCAACTTCGACGACCGATTGAGCTCAAATTTTCACAGTTTTATTATTTTATGTATATGTTGAGATACACCAAGTAAAATGAGAAGACTGGTCTTTGACAATTAACAATAGTGTCCACTGTCTTTAAATCCTATTCCACAAGTACGTGTAGGTTATAGCGCTCCAAGCACTAACATGATCATGCATCTTGTAGGATCGAAAACGATCGACCATATCCCTTTAAAACTATTTCGGCATTCCATAGATTCTTTCCTATCAATGTTCACTGGTACTCCTAAAAAATTCCATTGGAAATTTCGCTGGTGCTTAAAAATGTTGTACACATAAACCCCTTGTTTGGAGGGTACCAGTTAACAACGTGACTTTTTTCACACACACACATGCGACCTCTCTTCCTTATCATTTCACTTTCAACACTTGGCCTGTGAAACGGGGGCATAAAAGCCGACTTCTTTGCACAATTGCGTCCATTTTTAGACGAGTTTTTTCCACCATGGCTAGGCAGAGATGTTTTTTTGACATGACAGCTGACGGCGCTGAGATGGGAAGGATCACTTTTGAGGTAAATAATAATAGTGGATTAATGTAGTTTATCTCATGTATCTGGATTCAATTTTAAAACGATTTTTGCGGTCCTACTAAAAGCCGACAATAAGCCGACAACGCCGACAACAAGTCCAGAGCGCCGCCAACACGCCGCCAACAAGTTTTAAATACCTCAAAAATTGCAAATAAACCATAGATATATTAGAACTATGTGTGTTTTGTAATATAAACATAAATTTAATGTAAAAAGTTCACGAAAAGTGTGAATTTTTAACCAGAAAAAAAACTTAACGTTCACGAAGAGCGGTCGGACGCCATCTTGGTTTAAAAACCGTGTTTGGACCAGACCATTATGATACGGGTAGATTTAGCACTTGTCAACAACAGAGGGCGGGCTTCATGTGAAGACCTTCACTACAGTGTGCACAGTGCATGACGCCCGCCCTCTATTGCTAAGTCTGACTCACCCGCATCATAATGGACTGGTCCAAACACGATTTTAAGCCAAGTATGCGTCCGACCGTTCTCCGTGAACGTTAAGTTTTTTTTACTGGTTAAAAATTCACACTTTTCGTGAATTTTTTACATTAAATTTAAGTTTATATTACAAAACACACATAGTTCTAAAATGTATATGGTTTATTTGCCATTTTTGAGGTATTTAAAACTTGTTGGCGGCGTGTTGGCGGCGCTCTGGACTTGTTGTCGGCGTTGTCGGCTTGTTGTCGGCTTTTAGTAGGACCCCGATTTTTGGGTTGAACCCAGAGGTCGTTGGTTCGAATCCCAGCCGTTGCTCTTGACTAATAGGAATGAAGAAACTGTCCCGCTCACAACCAGTCATATACACTGGTCATTATCGAAGGTTCGTGACGCTCTCTCCACCAATAGGAATAGCGAAACTGTCTGAGATATTTATGAATGCACTTTAAAGACAACATGGCGATGGCGGATATAACCGTTCGTTGCTAAATTCGGGTAAAAACAACCCTTTTTTTACAATTAAAAATACAAATTGGAAAAGTTTCCGTATGGTGCCACCACTTTTTCATTAGATATGAAATAATATAGTATCTAATTTACCTCAATGAGATATCCCTTTTTGTAAAAATGAGTGAAAAAGTGGTGGCGCCATACGGAAAGTTATCCTACAAATTTTTCAACAGTTTGAAAATGATTTAGATTAGATGCATATGACTCTTGTGCATATGTGTAACGGTTGAAATGTTCTGTTAATTAAAGTGCATTTAAAAATTGTTGTCGTGAGGGGTCGTGAGTTGTCAGTATTTTAGTGCGACCGGCCCCATGGAGCACTCCATGGTAGGCCACAGAGTAGTTGCGATAACAGAACCCTCCCTCCTTGGCGGCCGTTGGGAGGAGGGTTACGTTATCACAACTACAATCATGGCCAAAATGCTTGGGCCATCCTTTCCTGATACAACAGTTCCCTGTGCACTTCTCATTCACCTTCACATTCAAAACATTTGCCCCCCGCCCCCGCTCAATGTTGACTGTAATTCTGAACACAGTCGGCAAATGGAACCAACATTGAAAGGGGGCAGGGGGCCCAACGAGTTATGGCCGGGATTGTAGCTCGTCACCAGGCAGTATACCGCTAGCCCATTTATTCGGCACTTGACCAATAAATGGACCATTTGTTCATTGGTAATAAGCTTTTGGTTAGCAAATAGGAAACGTGAATGGGACAATAAGACAGACGACTACAAGACATAAACACGTTTTTAATACCAACGCTAAATAGTAGGGGGCAGGGGGCCCAACGAGTTATGGCCGGGATTGTAGCCACAGAGGTCATTTTCTCTGTTGCCCTTGGTCTTACTCCTGGCCTTGCTTGATGCCCCTTCAGAAGTTGAGTGCCCCATCATAAACTCTAAGGTTTTCCAATGAAGTCCCTTTTGCAAAATGAAAATGGCTTGCCCTCTCAAACTCAAAGATGACTTTTTCCAGGCAGGTCAAGTTTTTAAATACAAATCAAGTTTTATTTATCTTTTGTTTAAAAGTGCCTTTTTTTTATCCTCAGCTCCGTAACGATGTTGTACCTAAAACAGCTGGTGAGTAAATATTATTATCACTTGTTTCAATCATTTTCTAAGTTTGAATTTTATAAGAAATTTTTTCAATGGCTGATTCAAAATTATGAGGAAAGCAACACCAGTGAGTGTTCTGCCCCCTGTTTGGCGAAGTCACCAAAGCAGGGATGTGATTTCTCCTTTTTTAATGGGAAAGAAAATAATAGGCCTAATAATTATTATTATTATTATTTTTATTTTTTTGTTACTTAACTCAAATTCATAAGAAAATAAAAAATAAAATCATATCATTCCAGATTGGAGAGTAGGGCTTTCAACACCAACGATTAATGTAAAGCAGGCTTCCCACTCGACTTGCAAGCTTTCACGCTTTTCTCTCATAGTTCGTTTTTTTTTTTATTTCACAACCTGTCGCATCCCTGCCATACTGCTGCACTGCACACCTGCCAACTTTTCTTGTTGCTTCTTAATCTTTATCAGAAAACTTCCGAGCTCTGTGCACCGGGGAGAAGGGCTTTGGATACAAAGCGTCAGTGTTTCACCGTGTTATCCCGGATTTCATGTGCCAGGCGGGAGACTTCACTCGTGGGAACGGCACTGGAGGAAAGAGTATCTATGGCGAGAAGTTTGCAGATGAGAATTTCAAATTGACTCATACTGGACCAGGTAAAGCTATGTTTTGCTAGAATTAATAGATTTTAAGCCTGGAAGTACATGGAGTCAGCCTGACACGACGACAACGATGGCGATTGGCAACGACGGCAATCGCCATACCTTCCAGGCTACCATTGGGTGCATGGGTTTATTCTGTTTGTGCATGTTGTACTAATGGCACTGGTACTTCAACAACTCTGATTGTCTAAAGACTAACTTCTTCTTAACCCTCCTATAGTCGATGCCTTTTTGTAACAAGTTGATACACCATTTGAAACCATTAATGGTTTTGAATGCTATGATAGCTGTGCACACAGTTGGTTCCCCAAATGGTTTTGAATGGTGGTGCAGCTGGTACAGAATCCTATGAGGATTGTTTTAAGTGGTGCCTCAAGGATCCCACTATGTCATGACTGAGTGATACCAGGCGGTGTGGGGGTGACCAATCTGTCCCTGGCTACACTATGTCATAGACACTACAGGATTTGTTAAACAGCTTGCTGACCATCTGAACCCATTCGGCTATGGTAATGCACACAGGTACAGTGTATGCACAGCTCAAAACCATCTGAATGGTTTTGAGTGGTAGTACAGCTTATCATCAACCCTGCTCAAATGGTACTGCCATGTGTGTACAAAAACGATGGGGTTGTAAACGTTAGTGAATTTTGAATGGTTTTGAATGGTATATTAGTAGGAGTATTCCTTTAGATATAAATCCCTTGGTGATAGGTCTTTCTCGATAGCTGACCCCCAGACTTTGGAACAGCATTCCCATCTATTGCTATATTTAGGAAGCATCTTAAACACTTTTTATTCACTACACCATAGTTTTCTTTTTATTCTTGTTCAGCTCTTTGATTTCATGTAAAAGCGCTTGATAAATGCAGTTATTATTACCATTATTATTATTTTTGTGATTATCATTATTAGGAGTCTTATCCATGGCTAACTCGGGAAAGAACACAAACGGCTCTCAGTTCTTCATCACTACCTCTAAAACAGATTGGCTGGATGGGAAACACGTTGTGTTTGGCTCTGTCGTCGATGGAATGGATGTCGTCAAAAAGATTGAAGCCTTCGGCTCTAATGATGGTAAAACCTCCAAAAAAATTGTTGTCAAGGATTGCGGTCAGCTGTAGATTTGGAGGAGAGGGGTGCAAGTAAACAGTTGTTTATCACTTTCACTTATTAGTAATTAGGGTCCAAATTTAAAGGGTATTATACAGGATTGGTAGAGCTGACAACAGAGTCGCAGACAGTTTTCATGTTTTCTGTGAGAAACCATTTACATGACATAACAAATTTGGGTTTTATCCATTGTGTGAGTCTGGAGAAAATATGGAAAAACTGTACTCAATTTTTAGCTCATGTCAAACACATTGTCTTTAATAAATGCTATAACAACAACTGAAAGCGAGATCAGCTGTTGCCTTGTTTGGGGGTTGGTTTTTTATTTACGTTTTGAATACAGTTTTCGTGGAACATGACTTCATTTTAGAGGGACATGTTTCACAGGTAAAAATGGTTTAAGTATGAACTTCATAATCAGTAAGCTTTCAGATTGAAATTATTCAATGATGGTTATTATCCTCACCAATCCAGTATAATATCTTACGCATAGTTGCTGATAGGTAAACTTCCTTATAAAATGGCAGATCCAATTATAACCAGCTAACAGAACTAGATGTGTTTTTGGTAATCCAATTGAATATGCTTAGCAAGAAATCCAACTCTGCCTTAGTTTCTTCAGCACAATTTCCAGCCGATCTAACAAGATCGTTGCAGAGATGTCATCACCATTTGAAATTAATGTTTTGAAATAATCGTTCTTAGATCCAGTTTTTGTATGTTATAGTAATTTCTATTGGGCCCAATCCAGGAGCTTGGGATACAGTTTTGTAAAAAAGTTTCTTTACTAGTGACATTGTAGGAAAGGAGGCTGGGTGGTCTCAAGACATTCTGAGTGGGCGTTTCATATTCTGGAGACTTGTGGATTTCCTTAGTCTGCTGCCACCTCTTGTTTTGGAGTACCTTGGTCTTACAAACCCCACTTAATTTGTTTTGACGACATTTTATGCAATCTAACATACCCATCATTGGCAAGAAATTGCGCAGTAACATTCATGCAAAGTTTAAAATTTGACATACGGAAAACAAAACGGAAAACGTTCACCACTTTTAATACTCGCATTATTAGTGAGTATCAAAACGGTGGAGGCATTGTGGTTGACTTTGTAGTGTAGTTTCAATGGTTCACAGAAGAGTTATTAAAACTATTTGAGGATGGAGTATGAGTTTTATCATATATTGTGGTATGCAATACCCTAAGAAATTATAAATGTATTTTTTAGCAGCTTGCCAGTCAAATGTTTAGATGAATACTCAGGATACTCGTAAACACCTAAAGAGCGTTCTTAGCTTTCTACATTTTCAGGTCATGCAGAGAGCACGATCATTTTGGTCCAATCCCCAGAAGTGGCTCTTTTCAAAAACTTCTTTCCAAATTGATACACTTTTTTGAATATCAACATTTTACACACCCTTATAAGCCACTCGGCCAGGGTTTTACCCTCAACTTTTTCAACGACTAGCAGCCAGCAGGACCAGTTAGCTTTTCAATTGACGAGTCCTTCGGCTTTTCACTAGTCTATTTTATATTAAATAGGGATGCTTTTCAATACGAATCTAGCCAGCCAGACCACTTGGGGTGTATTTTGACTGCTCCTCCGATTGCTAGCGGACCACTGTTAAGTTATAAATACTACATAATGGTCTCCGAACCCCCTTCTTGGGATGACACTGAAAATGTTGAAAACTTTGGACGGCCCTTGTAACACAAAGTAGCTTTAAGGATGGACACCAATGTTTTCTGTGGTTAATAAAGCTTCTTTATTATTGGTAAATAAATTGTGTGGTGAATAAACAATGGCACAGTCTACCTACTTATTGTTTTCAATTTCATATAGAGCTTTATCACACCCAATGTGCTATCCAACCACTTGGTTTGTTTGTATGTGAAGCTACATTTTTTAAAGGGACATATTGCCTTGGATCGGTCGAGTTGGTCTTTGAAAAGCGTGTGTAACCTTTTTTTATAAAATGCATATGGGTAGAAAGATGTAAAAGTAGAATACAATGATCCACACAAACATGCCTCGAAATTGCGTGGTTTTCCTTTTACCTCTACGACTAACACGTTGGCCATTTATGGGGGTCAAAATTTTGACTCCCATAAATGGCTGACCACGTTAGTTCGCACAGTAGAAGAAAAACCACGCAATTTCGAGGCAAACTTGTGTGGATCATTGTATTCTACTTTTAAAACATCTTTCCAACCATATGCATTTTATAAAAAACGGTTACAAACGCTTTTGTTTAGACCAACTCGTCCGATCCAAGGCAACGTGTTCCTTTAAGCATGAGACCTATACTTTTATAGCCTATGTAGCGGTTGAGAAGGTGCTGTTGCGCAGCATGCAGCCAATCAAAACAGGAACATCGTGTTGAACCCCTTCTCTTTTTGATAGGTGCACTGTTTTTTTTATTTTTTTGACATGCATTGTGCAGTGAGAAGTGTGATTAAAGGAACACGTTGCCTTGGATCGGACGAGTTGGTCTATAAAAAAGCGTTTTTAACCGTTTGTTATAAAATGCATATGGTTGGAAAGATGTTTTAAAATTAAAATACAATGATCCACACAAGTTTGCCTCGAAATTGCGTGGTTTTCCTTTTACTGTGCGAACTAACACGGTCGGCTGTTGGGAGTCAACAATTTGACTCCCATAAATGGCCGACTGTTAGTCGACGAGGTAAAAGGAAAACCGTACAATTTCGAGGCATGTTTGTGTGGATCATTGTATTCTACTTTTACAGCATCTTTCTACCTATATACATTTTATAACAAACGCTTTTCAAAGACCAACTCGACCGATCCAAGGCAAGGTGTTCCTTTAATTTGGTGTCGAAACTGTTGGGTCAAGGAATATTTCTAAATTGTTCAATGCGAAACACTGGTTTTTCAGGCTTGAATGAAATACAAATCTAAGCTGTGTTATTCCTATATTATTCCAAGTAAAGGATCCATGAGAAACAGGTTTTTAGGCTCAGAAAGCAACTGAAGATCCTATTTGAAACGCTGCTTCGACTTTGGATTCGGCTCGGGCTAGTTTGGCCCGCCGGTTGAGTTGACAATAATTGCACGTGCTTTGCGTATACGCGCTCAGGGCCGGCTTCAGACAAGAGAACGGACGAGCCTCAAGCCAAGGACGTGGTTTCGAAAAGGGTCTCAGTGCGTGTTTTCGAAATTAACCAAGTGTATCTTCTTTTGAAAAAATCAATAAGGATCATATGTCTTGGTGAAACGCAGGTTTTCGGCCTCATGAAAATGAATGGAAGCTCAAGAAATTTCTGTAAAAACAACTAGAACTTTCATGTGTAGAAGCTCATGAAGATTTGGAAGATCAAGAAAAGATGGTCAAGTCGAAAAAGCAAAGCAACTGCATGGTTAAAAAAGAACCCCTCATCTGTTTGAGGAGTGCGCCCTCTGTTGAAACCAAACATTTTACATGCTATTTCATGCTTTTTTCACGGACGACAAAACGACAACTAGATTGCGCTCGAGTCTTGTTTTTACGTGCACAACTTTCTTTACAACTTGTCGGTGTCTTCTTTACTATTCCACTGCCTGTAGCCAGCTTTACACTGATCCTTGTACTTGCTACTTTTGGAGAGTTTGTTATTGACCACATCGTGACCCAAGGAACTTTGTAAGAATTGGCAGAAGGATAAACCTGGATCGAAAATTCAATCGACTGTTGGAAGGTGTGTGTGAGAGGGGGAGCGCGGTTTTGGTTCTCGTTCGTGATCGATTAGACAGCGACCAGTTGACAGTGATTTATCGACGGGTGGCCGTGACAATATTTCAGGCCCAGATCCCGCTGGCGACACGGTCCGTTTTTCATGTAAGTTTTGTTTCTTTTTTATTCAGTACTTTTTAACAATTCCATCAAGCAAGATTTTGATGGACTGATAATTGTGAATGTATACCCAGTAACTGGGGCGCAGCGGCTGTACTTTTTTCGAAATTTTGACATTCTCGGCGTCAAAATTTGGAAAAAAGGAGTACAGCGCCCCAGTTACTCTCTGTCCTTACTCTATGCTGGGTGGATCTAGTTATAATGAAGATTCGGAAATCTATTTATAGCATTCGGTAGCCTTAAGTATTAAAACTATTATTTTTATTAATATTATAAAACTGAGAGTGAGAGTGAGACGGGCATGACGGGGGAAAGGGAAAGCATAATTTCATAAAATAAGGCCTACATTGCAAAAAAGGTTGACTCAATCAACATCTATCATCTGATCATGAGGAAGGAAATGTATGATGAGAGGACAAATATTATTTTGCAAACCAAAGGGCACTTCCATTCTAAAATCGTTTAAGTCTATCTCTATGGGAAATAATTATTTGAACAAGGAAGGGGCACCAACATTTGGCAACATACAATGTAGGAATAGGATATGTTTGCATTTGTGTACACATAGTTCCAGTTGTTGTTGAATTGAAAGATCGGTGTTTAATACAGATTTTTTATAAGTTGTAAATTTTGATTGTAATACAAACAAAGGGTGGAGTAGGCCTACTCGCTGTACAGTGAATTAATTCAATTGTAACAATAAGCTCACACTCTCACAGAGGCAAATTGAATCAGAGAAAAAATAATGCTTCAGTCAGGACAGTGAAGCCCTTTTGACATTGTATAACATTCCTGTGCACATTTCTTCCAAACTGATTCACAAATGTGCACAATTCCACCAATTGTCCAGCATTGTTTTTTAAGAAGAAAAAAAAGATAGGTTTAAGAGCCCCTGCCTGTAAGAGTGTACCAAGTGGTGATTCATGGGTTCTCAGATCTTCTTCTAAAAAATTAGAGTGATACATCATCATACCAAACGAATAAATCCAAAATTTTAGTTTGCTGACGCTTTCGGTTTTGGAGTTACCAGTTATCAAAGTTTGGGCCAAAAAGCCCTCGAGAAACAAATAGTACATTCCCTGTAAACACAAAAATGTGCGCCAAGGTCATCCCAACAAAAGTAAAACATTTTTTGAAACCTCCAGTTGGGCTCATAACAAAAGTAAAAAAAAAAAATTGGGATCTCGTTGGCGCATCATGTTACGCGCACCTGAACCTTTGACGAACAGTGCCCTCGTGCCATTTTCAACGCCTCATAACTCAGCGCGCCTATAAGATCCCATGAATTAAACAAGTTCAAATGAAAGAGCTTGCATCCCTAAAACAAATTTAAGTGCAAAGTGCGTGGGATCTCGTTGGCGCAGAGAGATAATAGAGGTCAAAGTTCAAATTTTACCAATATATTGCGTTTTTGCACCTCCGTAACTTTGCGCGCCAACAACAAAAAATTGTTTTTATGGCAACTGGGTATTGGAACAGTTTTCATCTAATGAAAAATGAAAAAAGAATCTTGGGATCTCTGCAACTTGCATGTCAAAAGATTTTTTGAAAATTTTCTAAAGTACTGTCATTCCACACATTTTGGCCTAAATTGGCACAACATTCACTTTTTTCATCACTGTAAGCATCTATGCCAATAAGATCCCATCAATGTTTTCTTGTATTTGGTTAAGTTGAGTGTTCCTTAACAGATTTCAATTGAAAAATAATTGGGATCATGTTGGCCCACCAATATAACAAAGGTCAAAGGTCATATGAAACTACACTACTGCCATTTCGGGCGATTTTGCGTTGTCTAGAAATCCACGCGCCAATATGATCCCATTAAGTTGTCTGTGTTTTATGATTATATAGATTCTCAGCAACACATAAAAAGCAAAAACCAAATGGGATTTGAGTGGCGCTAACAAATATTACAGATCAAAAGTTCACAATACATGCCTATACACATTGTACTTATGCATTGCTGTGGCAACCGAAAGTGAGAAATATCCCCCAATTTCAAAATGTTGGCAAACCATGAAGGGGATAGGTCTCCAAAATGAATTTTGGTCAAGATACAGACTGGACTTGTTTTTACAAATGGTGTTAGTTTAATGTTGGTTGGTAACTGTTGCCAAGGTCAAAGGTTACAAAGAATATGGGTGTTTTTTATATTTCCGTCAAGAGCCAACTTCAGAGCCTTTTCAAGATTTTATTTAAAGAACAAGGGCTCTATCATTTCAGTTTGGGACAGCCACTTATAATATCTAGGCACATATGGTTGTCCCAAATTAATTATAGAGCCCATCCTTTTTTGATAAAATGTTGACAGGGCTTCGAAGTTGGTTCTTGACAGAAAATGTATTACAAAACACCAATATTTTCTGTGGAGAGCCAACTTCAGAGCCATGTCATCATTTTATCAAATGAACAAGGGCTCTATAATTAATTTGGGACAATCACATGTGCCTAGATATTATAAGTGGTTTTCCCCAACATAAAGGAAAGAGCCCTTGTTCATTAAATAAAATCTTGAAAAGGCTCTGAAGTTGGCTCTTGACAGAAAATATAAAAAACACCCATATTCTTTGTAACCTTTGACCTTGGCAACAGTTACCAACCAACATTAAACTAACACCATTTGTAAAAACAAGTCCAGTCTATCTCTTGACCAAAATTCATTTTGGAGACCAATCCCCTTCATGGTTTGCCAACATTTTGAAATTGGGGGATATTTCTCACTTTCGGTTGCCACAGCAATGCATAAGTATAGGCATGTATTGTGAACTTTTGATCTGTAATATTTGTTAGCGCCACTCAAATCCCATTTGGTTTTTGCTTTTTATGTGTTGCTGAGAATCTATATAATCATAAAACGCAGACAACTTAATGGGATCATATTGGCGCGTGGATTTCTAGACGACGCAAAATCGCCCGAAATAGGCAGTAGTTTAGTTTCATATGACCTTTGACCTTTGTTATATTGGCGGGGCCAACATGATCCCAATTATTTTTCAATTGAAATCTGTTTAGGAACACTCAACTTAACCAAATACAAGAAAACATTGATGGGATCTTGTTGGCACAGATACTTACAGTGATGAAAAAAGTGAATGTTGTGCCAATTTAGGCCAAAATGTGTGGAATGACAATACTTTAGAAAATTTTCAAAAAATCTTTTGACATGCAAGTTGCAGAGATCCCAAGATTCTGTTTTCATTTGTCATTAGATGAAAACTGTTCCAATACCCAGTTGCCATAAAAACAATTTTTTGTTGTTGGCGCGCGAAGTTATGGAGGTGCGAAAACGCAATATATTGGTAAAATTTGAACTTTGACCTCTATTATCTCTCTGCGCCAACGAGATCCCACTCACTTTGCACTTAAATTTGTTTTAGGGATGCAAGCTCTTTCATTTGAACTTGTTCAATTTATGGGATCTTATAGGCGCGCTGAGTTATGAGGCGTTGAAAATGGCACGAGGGCACTGTTCGTCAAAGGTTCAGGTGCGCGCAACATGATGCGCCAACGAGATCCCAAATTTTTTTTTATACTTTTGTTATAAGCCCAACTGGAGGTTTCAAAAAATGTTTTACTTTTTCTGGGATGACCTTGGCGCACGTTTTTGTGTTTACAGAGAATGTACTATTCGTTTCTTGAGGGCTTTTTGGCCCAAACTTTGATAACTGGTAACTCCAAAACCGAAAGCGTCAGCAAACTAAAATTTTGGATTTATTCGTTTGGTATGATGGTGTATCACTCTAATTTTTTGGAAGAAGATCTGCGAACCCATGAATCACACCCCCCCCTAATTTGGTACATTCTTACAGGCAGGGACTCTTAAAATAACTTGTTTGACAACTGTAAAATTGCCTCAAATTGGTTTCTCACGTGTGACAATTGTTGCAAGTTGCGAGGCGGTAGTTTTTTTCTCCCCCGCACCGTTATCAAAGCAATGCCGTTTGTCCTATTGTTTGGTTTTTATTACAAAAGAATACAACATGTAGTTGTTTGGCCTTGTGATAACAGTTAGCATGCATGGTTGCTGATTGGGTTACTTAACTCCAAAATGCATCTTTAAGACAACTTAAGTCTAGATTTGTTGCTTTTTTCAGAGAATTCAAACCAGAGATAATCAAATGTTATCAGCATTAGCAGGGAACCAGTCATTGACATACATTTATGGTGATTTTTGACTGTTAACCTTGCTCTCTGGCCAAAAAACTTATTGTACATTATTTGGTGTGTTGGCTATCAGTCTAGTTCACCAGACGAAAGTTCTGGTGTTGTCAGCAGCAGAGTGTGGGTTCGAATCCCACACCTGTGCCCTTCCGTAAGGAACTTCAAACTAAAGATACGTAACCAAAATTTCTTCGTAAGAAGTTGGGAAGGTACATGTAATGTAGTTTATTCTGCTCCACTAACCAGGCTCCTAGTGGATGATACCTATGCCTACATCCTTAGGGACTAGACTGTAAAGGAGGTAACCTTGTTTCAGCCTTATGGAGTAGTTGGCAACGAGCCCCTGGTAGCTGTTGATTTGGGCAGACAGCTACAATCAGTTAAGTTGGCTAGCCCTCACCTTGAAGTGGCCATCAGGTTTTGTGATGTAAAAGGTAGTTTCGCATAAAAACAAAAGTTATGAAGTTTACCCCGTACAATTTCATACCAAATCAGAAATAAAACATGAGTGGCATACAGAGAGAGAAAACCCAGTCAGATAATCAAACCATCAAACACTCAATAATAAAATTTATCAAAATAACCCCAAACGACTAACAAATTTGACTTTGTTTCACTATGTTAGTCTGTTAATGTTTGCAGACGAAACATAAAACAGGCTCAATATATCTGTCCGCCCCTCTCCCACCCACTGTGACTTTACAGAATTATAAAATATTTGACGATGCATGTAAGGCCAACCCTTGCCAGGGGGCTGCCATTGCTCTGTTAAACTATGTGCACCCTACGTATGTAATAAGTTGACTCCAACGGTATCCAGTTTCTGTAAAGTTCCTGAACCATACCTTGGTCCTGCTGAGTGAAAGATATTAAAATGTCAATGACTATATGAGAGTGACACAGTGAGACACAACGCTTGTACTACATGTATGTCCCATTAGAACTTCTGTATGGCTGTATTATTGAGCCGGCAAAAAGACACATCACTATGGTACTTTTTGTAACACAAACACAATGTCCCCAGATTTACATTAAACTTACACCGTTTGAAGATGATGATAGTAGAAAACATACCTTTAAAAAATATTACTTGCTGAGGTGGCATACGTTTTGAGAAATGAGTAAAACAATGTCACGAAAATACGTTTAACATGGGATGCTTAAATAATTTTCGTCTCCTGAGACGAAAGTTATTTTTGTGACTTGTTTTACTCATTTCTTAAAAAAAAAAAAAAAGCACCTCCGCAAGTAATATTTTAAGGGAAGCTTTCTACCTTTATATTTTTGTGAATTGGATCTGGAGTAGGCCAATTATGCTTAGCAAGATTTTTTAGTGCTCAAAAAGACAAGGGATTAAGAAATTCAGAAGGTTTAACCTTTGTCTTGTTCCCTATATGGACAATAAATAAGGAATGCAAATGTTGTTCCACCAGACTACCCTTTTCCCTCCAGTCTCTCTCGCATCGAGCAGATAAGAATCAAAGAAAACAACAACAACATGGCTGGGTTTAATGAAGGTCCTTAAGTCAAATCGTCAAAGATTTGATGGAGAGCGATTCAACCTTGCCGAAGTAAATGTTGAAATTTTCTGCCCCTAGGGAGTTTCTTTTTACCTTCTTTTGAGGTTCAGCTATGCAGAAGCAATCTGTGACCTCAGTCAAAAAAAGAAAGGTGTTTAGGAAACAAATCCTCTCGGCTCACTGTGGTGACTCTGGTTTTCCTTTCTGCTGTAAAGTTTGCTAGCATTACCAAATACTGCAGTGGTTCTTTTCATGAGTCGGACATTGCAACAATGAGGGTCATTTGGGAGAGAAATCAAGTCACTGTTCATCGGAAGGTCGTTCATTGGAACAAGGTTGTCTTAAAAAACCAGAAAAATGTCTGAATAGTACTGTTGTAAGTTGATGATTAGGGCATCTAATTGACTCGCTCGGAATACTTGGAAATAAACGTCAATTAATGAAAAATGGTTTAAAAAAGGTTGGAGGCAAGTTTCATGGATAATGGATTGGTGTTTGTCGATGTGATGCTGATTTATAGGCAACATTATCAAGAAAGATACAATAAATTATGTACAAATTACAGTATCCACTTTGCTGGGTATTGTGTTCTTTGGGAAAAAGGTGAAAATAACAGGTTTTCTGGAAAGTCGCGTAAATCCATTGTAGTATGCTAAAATATTTTTTGTCAAATTGTTTTACTCATTTCTAAAGAACTACAACACCTTAGCAAGTAATATTTTAAGGGAAGCTTTCTACTATCATTATCTTTAAACAGTGTAAGTTTATTGTAAATCTGTGACCGTTTGTAATATTGTACCCAAACCCTTTAAAAAGAAACAAGGCACAAATGTTGAAAACTTTGTGATGGTTTCGTTAAAAGTGAAACGTGAAAGAGGCAAGACCCCAAGGTATGCAGCAAGCATTGTCCGTAGACAGGCGTGCATATATTTTAAAGAAATGATCTCTGGAGGATAATCCGGGCTAAGTGCCCTGAACAATGGGTGGTCTGGCTAAGCATGGGCTAAGCATACCTCAGTGTTTGTTTGATTTTTTTAAAGTTTTATAAACAGTTCTGGCCCTCCTCTGTCCATCATACATGTACTCACAGAAATCTTGTGAGCAAATACATTGTGTAGAACTCTCACCTTCAGAGGTGAAACATCTTGGGGTGACTTATGGTTGTTTCAGGGGCACACCCAGGGGAACGATTTGTCAAAGGGAGGGGTGTGGGGAGGGTGTGAAAGAGAGAAAATGTTTAAGTTGTTTCTGTTGAATACATGGCCATTGGCCAGTAGTATTTCAATGTAATACACAAAATTACATGCTTAGAAAATTACGTTAAACAACGACAATATTATAGAAAAATCTAGACTAGTTGAACCTACAAAGAACAGTGAAAGTATTGAAACTTTCTGTCTACTCTACAGAGTCGAACTGCTTTATGATTAATTGAAAACAAATCACTACAAAACAAAGCAAAACAGATCATGTAAATGTAAGTTGAGGGGGGTCATAAATATGGTTTTGTCAATTTAACACCCAGCTGGCAAAGATTGTCAATTTCATTCCAAAGTAAAAGTAAAAGTGTGTTTATAAGCTGGGAAAACCTATCCAAAATATCTAGTTCATTTGAGGCTGGTCTTTGTTCATCAGTGTAGGCCTATAGATATTATGAAGCCATTCAATATTTTATTGGAGGTTAGGTGGGTGGGGTCCAAACAATTGACAATAGTAAACATCTAAAAAGAATGGACAAGTCTCAAGATGGTAACTCACTAACTTACACACAAACCCCTTACTCTTATCACAGAAGAAAAAAAGCTAATGTAAGAGAAAAATCAACAAAGCAACTCCAGTAGTGCATAAAACAGCACCCTTAAGTTATTGTTAGAGTTCTTATGTAAGTTCTACATTGGCTGGTTGCTTTAATACAAAACACAGTCCTGGGAACAAAAAACATATTATAGAATGTATTTTACTTTGAGAGGGGGTACCTCAAGGGGGAGGGGCATTTGGAGGGGGATGAATAATGAGTGAGTTAAGCTTCTTCACAGTTTGCTTTAGTAAGGAGACTGTTTTTGTACTTGGGGCTAGGTTTTTTTTATGCATGCAGTTAGGTGGTGAGTGGTGAAAGATCCAGACCTAATGGGGACAAGATGCTAAGCAGTTTGTGTTTTGTCATCACTCACTTTGTAAGGATTCTTGTTTGGGTTCTTTCTGATGAAACCTGCATTAAAGAGGGGGCTTCAATGTCATACAAAAAATACCCAAACCCTTTAACGATGCATGGCTCAATTTGTGCTGAAATATATATACTTTTTAGTCAAACTGAGGCTTGAAGGAAAAGATAGTCTGATCCCCATTCATGATAAATGATTTAGAGCTGTCATTGTCACTGTGGTTTGTGGGGTACCTGACGGAGACGACCGTACCAAAGCATGATGAAGTTGTTTTAAACAAAATTCATTCAACCACACCAGTTTCCAAACAGGCAGTTAATTTTTGTTAAACCTGAAGCTTTCTCAAAATCTCCTCATGAACTTAGCATTGAATACACATACTGGCCGTTTGATGCAATTCTGCAGTTAAATTTCTAGTTTGCTTTAAGCATCAACAGATCGTAGAGTAAGAACAGATGTATTGTCGTTGTGGGTTTTATTTAATTTCCATTTTTTATTTGAAAGGAATAAATAACAAAAAACTTCACTTGAAAAAGGGTGATCGTAAACATCAAAACCGCAGTCATGAAGAGTTTATGTACATGTTTTTATGAAATCTGTGACCAAAAACCATTTAATGTTGTATGTATTACCAATGGTTATCAAGTCGACATGGTGAGCCACAAAATAATTCTAAACCTCTACCAAACAAAGTGCATTTTTACAGGGCAAGGTCACCATTCTAACCCATGAGTTTCATCCACTAGATTTAGAAGCACGGTCTGTTTTGTTATCGTGGTTGCTCCACACTTTGAGTGGTCTGCAGGTGTGTTAAAAAGCTTACAATCCTAGCTCATTGGTGCGTTGTATGACGACAGGGAAACGCAGTGACCATGATGGTCAAGGTTGGGGGGGTATCCACGTCAAAATCAAAAGCAAGGTTTCCTAGAAAGTTGACATAACTGTGACATGAGTTTACGGAGCTACTGATGTATGCCTACTGTATTGCGGTCATTGGTAACCAAAGGACATAATGGTGTTACTGTATGACGGGTGGATTTGTAAAGATTATGGATTTAGTGTCTAAGGACAGGGTGTAAAACACACAACTTGTGGACTTTGTGAGTAATATTGGGCAATTTGTTGTTGGACATTTTTTACAGACGCTGGAACGGGAGGATAGTATGTATGTGTATAGAAGTTGATGGTCAAACGGTAAGTACAATTTGTATGCAGTTTTGTTCTTTGATTTTAAATTTTTGTGTAGTTTTGTTGATTTTTTGTGATTCATGACACTCTCATGTTTCTGTATGTTTTTTAAGTTAGGGTTTTTGTTTTAATTGTGTATCCTTTTTATTATGATAAATTTCGTGTGGATTAAACCAAGGATGCCTTTTAATGAAGCCTGTAAACAAGGGTGCTCGCAGTTGTATGTGAACTAGAAACACTGGGGTTAACCCCCTACTCTTCCATGATCGTGTTCTGGGTTCTTTTGTGTTCGCTACCAATCCTAGTACATGTACATACAACATGCGACTTAGTCCCATCTGTTGGACCAGATGGACTCTTGGTTTGTTCAGATCCTTATTTGAGAAACTCAATCCGATTCTGTACAATATATCGTAAAATTGTATCTCAGCCAAGCTGTTAATAAAGGGAGTGTAGGTCTAGGCCCTTACTTTTGGTAATATTACAAACAAATGAAAGTATATTAATTTTGGTTTTTATTATTATTATTATTTTGTTTACCCATACACCGATGTGTGTTAGCACTGTATACTCAGTACTTTCCCGAGTCCTGTGAAAAAATATCACAGGCATGTTACTCGGCTGGGATTCAAACCCATGACCCTTGCAATTCTAGAGCAGTGTCATACCAACTAGACTACCGAGGTTGCTTGGCAGCTAGAGGCAGTTTGAATCCTATGTTTTGGCAGCGGGTACCGCAACATCTATTAAAAAATGAAAGGTCATAAAAAACATACTCTGAAAGAAGCACTGCACTCGACAATGAATATTATTTTGAGGAATGTGGTTTTAGAGAAAGGGATCTGAAAGATTGTCATGCGTGAAACATTTCTCAAATTGTGTATTCCAATTGCGGAACATTCTTCCTACGTACATGTACGTGGACATAACTGCTCCAGATTTTCGGTGATATTTAAAAAACGCTACCCCCTTTTGAACTGAAATTTCATAGGTTAGTTGTATAATGTATACACATTTCCAAACAAGTGTACACTTTGCCTTTAACGTGTCAAGACTTTATGTACTACATTTTACAATGTATGTGATCATTGTCCATCCGAAATATCAATAGTTTTTTATCTGTGATTTAGGTTTTGCTAGTGTACCCCATTTCCACTTGCTATTTGCTCACTCGTTCTCACACTGTTGACACACAGATAAGAATTATTTATTTAACAAATAGAAGTAGCCCTTCCCTGATTTTAAAGGGATTCGACATTGAAACGGCGTCAGATAACAAGAAATGTCTACATTTTTTTTAAAGAAATTTAATCAACTCTTTTGTTGTGGTTTTCATTTTATTGGGATATGATGGGATATGTTTTTTGAGAAAGAAAATATTGTTGACGGAAACTGGGAATTGATTAGGATTGTACTTTGGGTTTCCAATTCGTGCTATCTGTGTTGGGTTTCTTGTGTTCAGAAAGTTATATCAAGGCGCCAGGCTATATTTCCCTACGAGCTGCATGTCCATTACATTTTTCCAGTACAGTAAAGTATTTAAAAAAAAAGTACATTCACACATATACCCTGTTGAATTTCAATTTTTGGTTTAAATCCCACCTGCTGTTAAGTCACCCAAAACTGCACTAGGAAGTCTCACCCGCCCCTTTTGTCAATGTAGCTCTGCCCCCGCTGTTCCTTTATTCTGTTCAGTACATCAGGTGGCTGACTTAACGAATTAGAAAATATACGTCAAGCACGGATGTGTAATTTCTTTGAAAGGCAAAGCCACCTTGCTCTTGTCAGCAGATTCAACTTTTTATTTTTTTTTTTTTTTTTTTTTATACAGTTGGTGGACATGGTGGCCCAATATGTTAAAAATGGCACAAGAATTAGTTTAAAGATTGTTGTCGTTTCTGTCACACAAATCAAAAGTGCTTGGAGATTATTTCAGCGTATTTGCTTTTTGACCTACATTTTCAGCACTTTTCAAACATGAAGCCCACCCCATCCCTACGAGGCACCCAGGGCAATTGCTGTAGTGCCCTTTGCAAGGTTCCAATTCAAACTTACATTTTCCTCATAGAAGTGCCCTTTACCAGAGGAAAATTACTGAGCCCCCTTCAAAAGTAAAGTTCGAGGCCTGCCATAATAAAAATTACTACATTTTGTGAATTGCATCTAATCCTACACTATACCTAATGGATGTAGAAACGCATGGATTCGTTGGTCTGTCCAAAAGCCTATGGGTTTCTAGTGTAAGTTACCCCCCCCCCCCCCCCCACCACAAACACTACCACCTTAGTGCATGCTGTGACACTTTAGATGGTATTACCATGGCAACCCAAGTCCAACTTTAAGTGCTTCTTACCAGCAATTTTACCTGGTGTCCTTGGGTGACCTCAGTTTCGGTACCCCAGTTCGCACTGATGTTGTGGAGTTCTTTTTTTCTCCTGTAGTGAAATGATAGGAAAACCAGATATGACATTTTTTGAATGCCATTCCTTTGTTGCGATCTGGTTGGGTAAACTAATATGCAGTGAATAAACAAGTTCTGAGGCTAGATTTTTTTTCTTTTCCTGCAGGGTTTACTGAAAGAGATTATGACGGATCGGAATAATATAGTAATGTTCTTTGTGTGGTCGTAGCGCCGGGTAAACACTGAGTGCGTTGTGGACGTTGAACTGTTCTTTCATGAACTTGAACCACAGACTCGTTGGTCAGGGAAAAGAAACGAAATAGTTATTTGTTCCGCATGGTTGCTGTTTATTTTTTGGTTTAAACCCGAGTGAAATCTGTCTGGGTAAAGAGAGAAAACAACAACAGCTTAGAAAAATGGTGTAAATGAAAATTATTAATCGGATCAATTTTGGGTAAAGATTGAGACAGAATGAGAGGGATAGTTTACAGTTTGACCCTGGCCCCAATTTTAAAGTTGGTTAGGCAGAAAATATTGCAGAGGTGTCCATTGTTAAACGCCAATCATATGTTGAGGGAATTGGTGATGGAGCGTAAATAAATCACATGATGCCTCGACTGGTAATCTGTTCTGATAAGCAAGTTCTTTTGAACGAGAATAAAGACATTGTATGACCTCATAAGGTCAAAGAGCGCCCTCAGAGAGGAAAAGGAAGACCTTTCAAAGGGCACCTCTATTGGAAAATCTTACAGTGAGTCTATGGGTAACTTTTGAAGGGGCACCAAGGCCAAACAGGGGCAACAGTGGCCAACTGTATGCTCTTATGATATTATAAGGCATCTTAGTTTTTTCGTCTTGGTTTTTTTATTGGTTGTTATGCCTGCTTGAAACCAAGTTTCCTGAAAAAATATTTGTAAGTCCTCTTTTCAAAAACTGTCAACCCTGACTGAAATACAAACATTATTTGTACAACTTCTGCCTTGACCTGCATTACTTTGAGTAAGTTTTCAATTAAAAAAGAGTCTGGTGACGTGACACACGGAAATGGTATCAATACATCCTGGGCGGCCGGGCTGTCGCCTTCTTGATGTCATTTCCATGAGCACAAGGAGCACATTTAGAATGTGACACCAGTTGGCCACCAACTGTGGACCTAGTCTAACATTAGAACGTGAATAATCAACAGTAAACGCTTTCTGTGAAAAACAGCTTGACAAATTTTGCAGTGTGGTTTTTCGTTTCCAGTGACTTTGGGATAATTCTTTTGAAGTTTACATCAGAACATTTACCGTACACGCAGTAGTGTTATTCTTTTGGTCTTCAGATATTGTGCCTTTTTTGAAAAGTTTTGTCGGATAATTTGATTAAAGTACTAGAATCCCTTCTAACAAATTGTACGTGACAAGTTATTTTGGGTGTTAACTTTATTCTGGTAAGCACAGTTTTGTTGTTCTAAAAAGCTCCTTCTTGTGCTTAAGCAGTTCCATGAAATTTGGGCATGTGCTGTGAATCATCGTAGAGCAAGGACCAATGGTGTCACCCACCTATAGTGTAAGGAAAAAACACTAAATTGTAAGGTAGTGAAATGATTGTACCTGCTCCTTTAAGAAGTCACTGCACTCAATTCTATTGTCATCTCAGAACACAAAAGACCCGAGTGTTTTTACCTTGTACAAAGAGTCCCTTTCAGTTTCTGGTAATTACGTGAGAAATTCTGGCAGAGGTTTTTATTTCCCTCTCTGAAAAAGGGGGATGGGACTACATAACCAATTATCCAGACTTATTTTGCAAGCTGTTGTGGGGGGAAAGCCGACTTTGTATTAGTGCCTACTAACCCAAAGTTCTATGATTTATTTATTTTTTGTTGTTGCAAAAAAAACAAGAAATATTTGTGGAGTCAAAAAAATGCTTAGGTCACTCTCTGAAACTGCCCACTAAATCATGAAGAAAGGCTTCTTGAAGCATTTGTGTATTTTAAGAATTTGTTTATGACCCGTAGGTATTTAGTGCTCTGCTATAAATGTTTTTACCATATACCACAAGCAGGTACACCTTTAAAGGAACTGTAGAAGGTGGCTAATGCCGTAACCATCCACACAAGTTACTATTTTATCGATTAAAATGTTGGCTGTCACTTTAAAGTATGACTAAGATGCAAGTACATGCACTTTGGAGGTAGGTTAAATAAAGTCAGTGACTTCACTTTCTGATTATCAAACTTCGCAGGAGAAATATTGTTTGGTTGACTTCACAACATGATTGCCTATGCATGCCTTGAACTTCGCTCTTGAAGGGGCACAGCAATTTTCCTCTGGTAAGGACCACTCCTACGAAGAAAATGTCAATTAGAATGGGAGGCTTTTGAGACTCTGGCGGCAGCAAACATGAAGGTCCTTTTGTGCGGCTCAGGGCTGTATGCTTCGTTTTTGAAAAGGCAAGGACACCAAGGCATTTTGTTCTTGGTCAAGGGCACCCTATGATGAAATTGCAAATTTGTACTGGAGCATTTCAAAAGGCACCAAGGCAATGACCAGGGGACACGGAGGCAATCGCCTTCGTTGCCTCCCTGAAGAATCAGGCCTGGCTCTGAGCGTGCGCGCACATGCTCAGTGTTGCGAGTGTAGGTCTGGGCACGCGCACTCCTGGCGAGAACTGTGAAAAGGACCGGTCAAAAGTTTCCCATTGGAACTTTGCAAAAATTCTAAAAATCTACCTAATTTTTAGACAAAATCTCCCTGTTTGTATGATGCACGTGTTGTCAGTTCTGCACCTTTAACAGGATTTAGTTTTACTTTGGATCTTTACAAGAAGGGACACAACTCCAGAAGCCAGTAATAGCCAAGGGTGCTCTAAGTTAATTTAGCCTCAACAACAACCGCATGTAATTACGGATGTGAATTTAATCTCTCTTAGGAATGGGTGTAAATTACGTGTGAATTGCTGGTGTTACACAAGCTATACCCCATAACCTACGCTATTGGCCGAACACCAATTATCCAAACCCAAACTCAAAGAAATGGACGTTTCGTAAACAGCAACTCAAAACCCATTCAGATCAAGACTTTGTATACCCGCCACAAAATGACCTGCAAGTTGCATTGAGTCGGTGATGCAGATAGAGTAAAAGTTTGTCTACCTACTCCTTTTTAAATTCAAACCGCTAAGCCTGTGTCTTGGATGAAGGGAGTTAATTTAGACCCATTGAAAGGACCCCCTACCCCTCCTAATGGGCCTGTTTTGTTGGCTGCTTTCAGGAAGTAAGAAATGAATGGAAAACTGCACACTTATACAATTTTGTAAATTTAGTTTTAAACAATAATCATGATTTTTCATGGTGTAAGGGTTCTTGCACAGTCTGGAGCATTTTATGTGGTGTTCTCTTCATGTTTTTTTTGTGAATTTTTTTAATGAAGAAAGATGCTTTTTTATTTTGTTGGTGTCAGCCGAATTTGCTTGTATCGGCTGGCTAAAAAAGCGCACATGATTGACATGTCGTCTGATTTCTGATCGTCTTCCCTCAAGACAATTCTGCCCTCAGAAAAAATCTGATAGAAAAGTGAAAATCTCTTTGCCATGTTTTATGCGATATAACTTAAAAAGAGTTAATAAAACTCTACACTTCCACAAACAGGTGCGATACACAGTTGAGTTGCATATTTGTTTATTATTTCATGGAACCTTACTGCAGACCCCAGAGTTCATGACCTTTTGGGGTCACAAGTCATGATATCATTCCCCAAGCTCACCTAAATGTCATATCCTGAATTCTTCGTATTCCGTGTCCCTACAGACTCTGTGAATTTAAACAACTGCAATAATATCCCTAAAACCAGATAACAGTACTTCCCTCTTGATGGGGCACAGCAATTTTTCTCTTATAAGGGGCACTTCTATGAGCAAAATGTAAATTTGTATTGGAACTTTGCAAAGGCCACCACGGCAAAACGACAGGGCACCCACAGCACTTGCTGTGGTGCCCTGTGGGTTTTAATTTGAGGTCTAGGGCTGTCATAAAATCTTAGAAAAACTCATCTGATTTCATGGTTTAGTAATGATTTACAACATGTATTATTTATTTATAAACTGTTGAACTTATGTACTTTAAAAAATAGATTTTTAAATGATTTGTTTATATTGTTGGTAGATTTTGTTTTTCTTTGAAGGCTGCACTTTAGCAATAAATTTGAGAACACTTCCTTACTTATCTGTCACCAAAGAATGGGTTAACCGGTTTGCTCCAGGACCAAAGGTTGAAACACAATATTTCATGGAACATCCTTGTCTTAAGTCAACCTGTCACCTGACGCCATGGTATGGTGAAACATTAGCATGAAAAGATATAGGCCTATTTTCCCCCATCGTTTGTCAGTTACATGTAGAATGATTTACCCTGTGAACCAGTCAACTAGAGCTGAATTCTGAATATTTTTTTTCCCTGGAGCTGTCGGCTTCATATTCTTTATTTCGCAGAAATTCAAAGGTTATCAAGCCTGAATTACACAGGGGCCAGTCATACCTCTTGGTCTTGGCCATTGTGCCCCATTCAAAAGTTCCCCATAGACTTTGAGATGTTCCAAAGGAAGTGTCCTTTGCAAAATGAAATAATAAAGTGGCATGAAATCGTTCCCAGATGGTCCTTTAAGTGAACAAAGAAGACTCCACAAACTACAGTAGACTACCACTCCTAGCTCCTTACCATGTACCTTCCAGTTCCATCACCCACTCCCCAACAATCTTCGCTCATCATCCCAACACTTGGTGGGGACTCAAATCATCTACCCTCCCCTCCCGACCCTCGACCCATAAGGTCCTTGGAGTCATGTCTTTCACCACAGGGAGACAGTGAAATACAAACTGAAGACAGAATACCCTACATTCCTCCCACGTTCTTGTGCCAGTGTGAGCTCGGATTCTCCAAATGTTGGTCGGCCTTTCCACATGTACTATGCATGTACAGTGTATGTGATTGAACCATGGAGCTCCATGATTCAACTGAAAAGATGACAAATTAACATTTCCTTAGAGGGTCTGAAGGCCTACATGGTTGGTTTTCCAAAGGTGTACCTTCAACCAAACCCCCCTCAACCACCCTTTGCATAATAGTTGTACCATGTTGTACCTGTGTGAGCTTGCCCACGCACCGGATTCTCCAAATGTTTGACGGCTTTTCCACTCATAAATGTACACATGTCTTGGATTGAAAGGAAAGTACGATTAGAAATCATTTCCTTTTAAAGGGAATGTTAACGTTTGGTTTTTAGAACCGTTCAAATGTTTTAATCGCTATACAAATTGACATACATAGGCCTACAATAAGTGACCAAACTAATACCCCGCCCCCTCCTTCAACCAAGAAATCATCGCATAATTCTTCCAAGGCAAGCTTGGTCCTCCCTTCGCAGATATTTTGGGTGCCAAAGTCATACATAACAGGAGATTAGCCTTAATTTAATGTCAGAGACCTCTTCCTTAGTGTAGATGCTTCAGCTGGGTAAGCTGTGCAAGTACACACAGGTTAAAAGGCAGGAAATCGCTAGGAAAATATCGGAAAGGTTAAATCACTAGTGAGAGAGGTAGGTAAGAGAGAGTTGCAATTCATGGTGTGGGGGCAAAGAGTGAAGGTTTTGATGGAGAAATTAACAAGTTATTATTTTCAAGTGCTTATAAGGTTTTGAGTTAGCTTGAGGATCAATCGGGATTAGTTAACAGCGCCTGGGGTCGAGGTATGGAAACTCTTCCATGTACCAATTTGGGGATGAGGTTGGCTGAGTGGGTTTTGTCTCTGCCTGCCACCTTTGTGGACCCAGTTGGAATCCCACCTAAGACCGAAACCTTGCATTGGATTTGGTTTCGGTTGGCACTAATTGCACTGTTGGATAATAAAGTAAATAAACTGTGGTAATTAAAATGTTTTAAAAATGTTTTTAAAATGTTTACATATTTTCAATTTAAAACCTATTATAAATACCAGGCATATGGTATTCTTCCTACTTGATTCTGATTTCCAAGTATTTGCCAAATAGAAAACCAGAAAAAACTGTGATTTAGTAACCTGAAAAGTCTATACAGCATCCCTACCACCCACAAAGAAATTTGCCTACTTTTTCACTACGACCAAAATTACTACCATAAAATGACCGAAGTCGCATTTGTACATTGTGCCAGAGCTCCCTACATAGGGGGTAAGCAGAGGTGGCAGACCCCTTCATTTGTTTGTTGACTATACCCCTGGACCAGATTTTTTTTCACTTGACCAGATTTTGTTTTGACTTTGGCCTATAAACTTTTTTCTTTCTTTTGAAAAGAAGATTGATCTCATTTGTCTCATGGGTAAGTAGACTCTGACTGTCAACACAGTACTCTCTGAACAGAAAAGAGTGAAAAGGCACTTTTTGAAGAGCTATATGAGGGACAACTCTTTTTCGAGTGGTCTTCCACTCTTTAAGGTTGAAGTTTGCATCTTTTTTAGTGATTTTTCACTCTGTCCTGGAGTTAAACCCCTCATTCTAAGAGTGAAATAACCACCATACTATTGAAAGAGCCATATGAGGGACAACATGAAATGTAAAGAGTGGAGTTTTTCACTCTTTTACATTAAGAGAGTATTACAAGAGATAGAATGTTGAATTGAAAAACACAAGACGGCCAGACTTGTCAAGTCGTGACTTTACTGGCCTGACACAAATCACTGGCCTCGGGCCTTTTTGTCCATTGTAAATTTCGAGCCCGGTCTTTAACACTTCTTTTGCTCAAGTAGCTTTTTAAAAAAAGTGCATAAACTTTCCAACTTGGAAAAGATGGAAAAGAAAGCTGGGGAAAAAAAAATGCCCAGGGGAAACGGTCTTTTCAGTGTCCTCATTAGTTGGCTGAAATATCACGCTGTGCTTGCAGTCACATAAGTCGACTCATCTCGTTCCCCTCCTAAAAGTGCATTTTAATCAAAATCAATTAAAATGATCATAAGTTCTCCTTCATATTATAAATCTATACTGACACTATCTGGAGAGGCATCTCGATCCAGAACGTGTAGTTGGCGATAATGTTCATCAATTAAAAACATACAGGAAGTGATGCATTTAAAAAAACTGCCAGTGACACATGCGTATATAATGTCATCATATGTTGTCAGCTGTTGGAGCTGGTTGTCTTATTCTGTGCATGTGTTGTGGGGGGGGGGGGTGGTATCATAACACTGCTATACATAGAATGATCGCAATAGCGATCATTTAAATTATCGGATGTTTTAGAGCCATGGTGTAGTACGCAAAAAGTTTTGTTTTTATACAGATTTTTACATTTGTATATAAACCCAGAGTTCGCTAAAAACAATGAAATTCTCTAGATCATGCACTTTTTTAAAACAAAACATTATTTCTTTTAAATCATTAATATTATTAATAAGATAGTTATTTGTTGTTGGGGAACAAGTTGCCTTTTTTAGTAAACTTTCCTTCTCAGTTTTTTCTTTCCTTTTTGAGAAATCTACATCACCAGCAAGTAATATTTTAAGGGAAACTTTCTACCATCTTCAAATAATGTAAGTTTATTATTAATCTGTGAACATTATGTTTTGTGTCCTACAAAAAGTACCCCAACCCTTTTAAAAGGCTCTTGAAGGATTGTCCTCCACTCATACATCAAAATATTTTCGTCGCAACATGCCCTTTGTGCACACAATCCAAGTCCATGTAATACACACTGACCCCTACTTTAAGGTCACATATTTTCGAGTGATTCCAAACCGCAATTTGACAGTCCGTTAGAGGCTCCATTTCATTTTTTTTGTACCACTCCTGTTTTTCTTGGAAACTTGAGGACTGTTTGTTCTTCTGAAAAGTCCTTACCAAGTTCAGCTGATTCTTAGGAAATATCAATGAAAAGTTGTTGAGTCCTGCTTAATACTTGGCATTAAACCAAGGCATGAATTAGGAGGGAAAAGAAAAACTTAAGTGCAACTATTCCAAGAGTGAACCCCTTTAAGTGTTTTTCCCCCTTTTTCCATCAGTCTGTTCTGCTTTTCTTTTAAAATGGAAAGTAGACAGACAAAAACTGAAAGTAAATTTAAAGAATTTCAATAAAGTAATTACAAAATTTTAACGTTATGAGCAGTCCTTGAAAGTATCACGTTTCAGTCAACAAGGATAGCCACAATGTGGTATTGTTTTAACAATCTGAGGAACAAGGAAATGACAAGAAATAGCAAACCATGCCTTTCTAATGACATTAAATATACAGTATAAATATTGTTAAGAAAACAATTCTGTTACTTTTTTGTTTATTTTAGTACGAAAATGAAACCTTTTTTAGCGATTGCGTGTCATGGCCGAGTGGTCTAGTTCTCCAGACCGAAGCTTCAAATGTTGTTGTCAGAGTGTGGGTTCAAATCTTAGCAGTGAAAATGGTTCAGGTACTGGTATTTTAAAGCCATTATACACTTTCGGTAAACAATATTGTCCAAGTCCCACACTTCGTGTATCACAACTTATATATAAAATAACAAACCTGTGAAAATTTAGGCTCAATCGGTCATCGGAGTCGGGAGAAAATAACAGGAAAACCCACTCTTGGTTCCACACGTTTCGCCATGTCATGACATGTTTAAAATATATCCGTAATTCTCGCTATTGAGAATTGATATTGTTTAAATGTTTTCTCAAAAAGTAAAGCATTTCATGGAATAATATTTCAAGCTTTCACCATTACCTTCTGTAAACCCTGTAAGTTATTTGTAAATCTGTGAACTTTCTTTTCCTTTTTTGTACCGAAAGTGTATAATGGCTTTAACTGGTTACTCTTTTAAACTATCCTGTTATGTTCAACCGAATAGTTGGTAAACTCACACAACCAACCAAAAATGGATACCAACACAAATGTTGTTCACTATTTTGTAAATCGCTGGTGACGGCTCCCGTCCTGTTTCACTCTCCGAAAAATTGATCAAGTCATAAATTTTTTGTTTAAAGTAACACCATGACATTGGCCTCAGAGTTTGGTACACTAGGACGGAAGGGCATATAGTCAAGGATACAGTCAAATGATTTCTCATCGACCCCAAAATAGGAAAGTAAGGAAATATAGGGTAGGTTTTAGAACAAGGACTGACGGCGAACTGCTTTCCCCTGGGGTTTTGGGGGTTGGTAATGATAATGGCCGAGTCAGGTTACTGCCCTGTGATGTTAACTAGAAGTATGGTGATATTAAGTTATCATATCCTGCTTAAAGAGAAGTTGTGCGTTTGTTAATCACTCTAAAAACTAATGGTAATACAGACTTTTGGTTTAGAAGCCTGAAGAAGCTTTGGATAGTATAAAACATTTTGAGACAGATTTCACTTTGAAATTTTCAGAATGCACTCCTCATGATGTTCTTATACTTTTTCGAAGTCCTTTAGTAGGGCGTAACAAACATGACAATGTTTCTGGTAAACACAAATTATATTTCCTTATGAGGTTTCTGAAAATGTGGTTTTTTTTTCCAGGGAATTTGGTATTGACAGAGTATCAAGAATAGTATGTTTCCATATGTATCATCAATGTATGAAATAATGAAGGATAATTAGTGGTGCAGGCGTGTATGCTTTGTTTTTGAAAGGGCAAGGGTACCAATGCGTTTTCTCCTCGGAAGAAATGCACCAAGGCAATGGCATGGTGGCATGGAGGCATTCGCCTTCATTGCCTCTGTGAAGTATCAGTCCTGGTGGTGCCAGACATGAATATCACTGGTGAGATTTTGGCGGCGACAGATCAAATGCGCTGAGGCCATCGCACTGAGTCAAAGTTCCGAATGAAATTGAAATCGTAACACTACACCTGTTGAATGAGTTGCATTCTTTTGGATGATGTAATGTCATGTGACTATCATGAATTTGCATATTTTGTCATGAGGGAATTTCAGTTTTCAGAATTCGGAAAGTTACAGAGCAAACAAGTTTGTCTCTTGACTATTGCCGTGTTAGATCTGTACTGAGTTTTGAAGTGCAAGGTTGAAGGTTCTGTTACATGGATAAGCACTGAAGTATGGTCTCTGGTCCTGGTTGTACGATGGTGACTTTGGGTGAGTGTTTTAAGAAAGTCTACAGGTTTCTCTATGTGAAAAGAGTTTTACTTCTTTAAAAAAACACAAAAACACAACAACAACATATTTGCTTATTTTTTTTTCAGTAGAGTGTGGGTTTATGTCCGGTCTTGACATTTGTGTCCTTATTAAAGCAAGACACTTGACAAAGATTGCTTCGTCCTTGAATGGAAATATTGCTTCGTCCGGATGGAAAGTAAAACCATCGGTCTTGGCCATGTTGTGTCAGGCAGGTTCATGTAAAAGATCCAAGTATACACTTATCGCTAAAAGAGAGGCCCCATGGGGCCGATTTCAAAAGAGTTAAAATTGATCATAACTGAAAATCAATCACAGTTGCTAAGTTAAGTGTGATGTTACAATACAAATCACTGTGGTGATACAGACAATTTAATTTGTCTTGCAATGAATTTTATTGCTTTGTGAAATCGGCCCCTGGTCCCCTTAGCTAGTCCTTGAATGAGTTTAAGGCAAACCCTGGACCAGCCAATGGTTGCAATCTGTCCAAACAACAAAAACGTTCTATAACAATAACAAAACATACCATTGAGATTAAGTACCATAACAACCTCCAATCGATCAATGGTGAATAAAATAATTTAAAATAATTTAATCAAAGTAATAAATGATGCTTGGAGAACTAGTAAGGTTGGCGGAATGTCTATTGTTGCATAATTTAGGTCAGGTATTTATTACCAGTATTCTCCCTTAATTGTGGTCTGTGTCAAAGGCCAGTTAAAACGCCCGAGGACAAGTCCAAATTCACTTTGGTTGGCTAGTTCAGTGTTGAGAGGTATCCCTTTTGAATATGGAGCGGTGAAAAGGCTGATTGGACTTTAAAAACCCGACAAGTTTGGTCCTGCAGTCACTCTGTGGACATGTCATTTTTATTTTACACTTTAGGAAACTCCTATTCTTCAATACTGTAAATAACACTGTGTGGACCTGTATCAAATCCCTACATTATGTGGACCTCTTTTGTTCTCATTGTCCACACCTCATAATTGTAGGGTTAAAACACACTTCAATTCAATAAGACGTTTTTTCCCCTACTCTTGTTGGAAAACAGTACAATATGAGAATTGGTTAGTACATAAAAAAGTAACAAAATCAAATTAACTGGGAATTAACTACTGGTATGTACAAGAGAAGAGCATCTCGATCTTGTGTAAGTTCACATAGTCTTTGAAGTCCCTACATTTTGTGGACCTCCTTTTTTCTCAGATCCACACTTCGTATGTAGCCTTTAAACACTCGTTACAAACTCCAGCCCAAGAATAAATTTTTCAATATCATTAAGCCCACTCACAGCGCACAACCAACATCAGTCACGACGTCCTGGAAAACCCCAAATTGAAATTGGATCAGGTGTCGATCGGTGGCGTGAACGTAAACGTAATTCAGTAGCTCGGTGTCAAAAGTTCGTGCAAATTCACATTTCCAGAATACCGTTAATTGGTAACAGTACCTTCAGCAACTACTCTCTGTTTAGATTTCAAAGGTGAGAGGTCACAATCTTTTCTCAGTTCCGTACTTCTATGAAATGTATTTTATTATTTAATAAACCTGTCAAGACATAGATTTTCCCAGGGAGTGACATTGTAATACCTGTATCTTTTGATATTTAAAGGGAAGGTTTATGTTTGGTTATCACTCTGAAAGGAAGGTTACAGAATTGGTAAGAAACAAAAATCATGATAATCACAGATTTACATAAAACTTACATGGTCTAATGATGATGATAGTAGAAAACACCCCTTGAAATATATCTGTCTGAAATGTCATATTTGATAAGAAATAAATAATTTAATTTCGCGTTTGGAGTTTATCGCTCAGTGAGCGTTTTATTCATTTTTGTTTTGGCATCGATGCAATGCAAAATTTGTAATCGGTTTTTCACTATTCTCTCGTGACCCAGATGGCCGATCGGTCTCAAAACTTCGCCAGGTTTGTCAGTTAAAGTTTAGCGTGGATTACATAAAGTGCTTACACTGCCAGCAACTGTTTTGTTAGCAAAAACCAATTCTGTAATGTTCCTTTGAAATGAATGGCAAGAAAAACTACTGTCTAGGTAGAACTGGGTAGAATCCTGCAGCAGCTTTTGTGTGTGACTAGCAAGTTTGGTCTCAGCCTCAAGTTCACACAAAGTTTTCATGTTAAAAATAAATCATTACTAATCATTTATCGTAAACCAATTACTCCGTAGTTATTTAAAAATAAACACAAATGTGGCACCACATTCCAAATACTCAATTTAATGTTTCCCAACCGTCTGAAAAGTCCCCCTTCCAAATCTAATAACCAATTTTGACAGCCAGACATTACCCACCAGGCTCAGAAAAAGAAATCTATATTAAGCACACTCAGGCAATTTCTCTCCCTTAGAGGCACTGGACCTGTTTGGAAATTGTCAAAGACCAGTATATTTGCACTTTGTGTATCTCAACAATATGTACTTAAAATCCGTGAAAATTTTGGCTCAATTGGTCATCGAATCTGCAATACAACAATGAAAGAAAAAACACCCTTGTTGCATTACTTTGTGTGCTTTCAGATGCATAATAAAAGGCTTCAGTTTAAGTTTTTTCATTCTTTGAGTCGGGAATTAACTCTCCAGTGCTCCTTACCAAGTAAGTTTTGATGCTAACAATTATTTTGAGTAATTTCCAATAGTGTTTAGTCCCTTTAAACTAGACAAAATGTAAACCCATTTCCTGTGCAACACCCCTGGATACTGTGGTCTAATTCACACCTTCAGGGTATGAGCTGAGAGAACAGATGGGGCCTGGATGAGAGAGGGGGTCCCCATGGCTGTCCTCCATGTGATTGGGTAATGGGGTACCAAGGTATGTTGGCCCTTTTTCGAAACCACAGTTTGGATGTTGGCTCTTGGTTTGGCCATGGTCTGCCTGTTGAATTCTGCATTGAAACACAATTTATTGTTCTTAGCTGTCCTGGGGTGGATTTCACAAAGAGTTAGGACTAGTCTTATCTTGAGTTAGGACCAGTTACTCGTCCTAACTTAGGACTATCCTTGCAATTTGTATATCTCCTAGGGGTGGATTTTACAAAGAGTTAAAACCAGTCTTACCTTGAGTTATAGAGCATGTCCTACCTTAGGACTAGCCTTAAGTTCTTAACAACTCCTAGGATTAGTCCTAAGTTAGTACTCGTCCCAACTCTTTGTGAAATGGTGAAACCGACCCCTGATCTGTCCTGAAGCAGCTCTACGAAATTGGGCCCTGAAGGTGGTCCCTTTTCTGCCATGATGATTTTATAGGTATGGCGAGGTGGAGGGAACCAGGGAGTGAAAGAAGAGTATATTAGGGCCTCAAATTCATAAAGCTGTTCAGCAAAAGATCACTGCTTACCCAATTGTTTTTGCTAATCACAAAATGAGTGGAGCACCAGTTTCAACAATGTAAACTTCATGAAGTTTTGGCAGGTAACCAGTCTCTGTTGTTAAGCAAGGTTTTTCTGTACTTAGCAAGTTTTTTGTTTATGGTAACAGGCTTTTATGAAATTAGGCCCAGACAGACAGTGTCCTTGCACTCCGTCCAAAGAAAGCCCTTGCTGTTGTAAAACCAAACACTTAAAGGGGTACACTGGTCAAACAGTTTGGTCAAGCTTTAAAAGTGCCCACCTGTCATGTGATGATGAAGTGTTGCGATGATTTAAAGGGGCAAACACCTAAGAGGGTTTCGGTAGAAGAATGTATTAGGTGATCTTCTGCCAACACTGTCTAAGTCTAAGGATTTCTGATGGTCGCTTGTCAAGCATCCTGGTCTAGTATCAGTGTTCTTTGTGTAGGCCTATGTGCTGCCTTGAAACTAAAGAAACCAATAGTTGAGTGATAGTGAATAACAATGCAAGACTAGGCCAGGGTCTGCAAATGGTGAAAGGTACCAACCAAAACTGTAGAGAGCAAGATGAACAGATGGTTCCCACTACCCAGACACACTTAAAGGAACAAACACACTGGTCATACAGAGACATTGCTCCTACATTGCTTGCTCCATGCTTGCATTAAGACTAGGCCAGTGTCTACAATGGTGAAAGGTACCAAAACTGTAGAGAGTAATTGGAGCGTATGCTTTGCTACTCTCTACCCAGACACCCTTAAAGGGACACACACTGGTCACAGGGGCATTGCTCTCTGTTCCTTTCCTGTATAAGCCCATAGACCTTGGGTCCAATGGGTCAATCACAAAATAATCTTCTACAATCACACCGGTGGTCCACAATGTACTTCCTATCCTGGGCATCATGCATGACCAGAGATTTGTTACCCTACATAACAGAGCAGTGGTATGCGCACCAAGGACAACCCTGCCAATTTTGATTTGCCCAGAGACTATAAAACGCAGTTGACGGGATAGACCCCAAAAAAAAGAAACTTCTTTTAAAGAGAATGTGTGGTTTTACTTTTTGAGGTTTCCTTAAAAAGCAACAAAGTGAAACTTTGAATTTTTGTCGCAGTCTTTTGTCCCCAAGCTTGGACCATTGGATCCAGGTCTCAGTTGTAGAATATAGCAATTGCAGCCCATTTCCAAATGTTAAGCTGTGTTTTAATCCGGCTGTGCGCAACTTGTAAGAGCTGTTGCTAGAGGGCGCAATTAAAAGCAGTACAGTAGTCACATGGTGGCTTTCAGCAATACCGTTTGACTTTTAATGGTAGTTCTAGTATTCATACTGACGCCATGAAGCAATTATTTCTCAGTTGCTCGCTCTCCAACGTCCTATTCTTGGTCTTGGTCTTTGTCCAAAACTCTTTGGTTCTTGGAATCTCTGGTATTTGAAGACACAGACATGTTATGGTTTTTTTCCTAACCTGTTTCTTCAGTAACAAGCCAGCAGAATCAGTTATGTCAATTGTCATTTCGATTACACACAGGTATGTTCCGACACCCCTGAGTTCTGTGCGCTCGGATGTCAGAAGCCTTTCTCAGATTCAAATTTTGCGATGAAAAATTACCTCTTAAACTACTCTACTTCAAACTTCATTTCTTGTAATTATTTATAATATCAACATCTCTCCAGTGTCTTATACCAAGTATGTTTTTATGGTAATTAATATTGGGGGTAATTACCAAACTTAAACCCTCCCTTTAAGAGTTTATTCTTCTTGGGCTTTTCACAGCTGCCAGACTAGAAATCCCTTTCTATTATGAAGTCAGGGATCTTCCGAATTCTCAAGGTCCTTTTTGGCATTTTTGTCTGTTGTCCTCCAATAACACATCCACATGTATATATTGTAAGGCTGGTACTCTCCAGAGTTTTCCCCAGGTTTTTCAAAATGGTGGGGCATTCTGGACACAAATGTTGGGATGTTTGGGCAAAGCAGGCTGATCTGAAACAAGGTCTTCAGAGTATTACTAGATAAGACTTACGGCTATTGTGGAAAAATATACTAAGTAAAGTTGTGAAACCATGTAAGAAATCTCTTTTGTGAGTAGTGGTGGCTCAAAGTGAGAAGAGCTGATTTCTGCTTGACATTTCAATTTTTTTTTCAGTTTGAAAGATCACTGGTTTTTATAAATAGTTTAAAGAAGTACCAGGCATTCAGCTTTTCCGGTTGAAAAGGCTGACGACTGGCACCCCTGAACAAAGATACTGCCAAAATAGGGAGACCATCACAGTCAATATTAGGGTTAGAAAGCTCAGTTGGTAGAGCACCGGCACATTAATCCGGAGGTCAAAGGTTCAACTCCAGCTTGAGTCATTGTTTCTTTGTTTAACCCATAAAGAAGACAAAAAAGGAAAAGAAAAGAATAACACGAAGAAATTTCCTTTTTCCTTTTTCAAACAGCGGAAGTTCGAGTTCTGTTGACACTCCGGTTTAAAGAATGTAGACAGTTATGCTACAATACAATTATCAAGATTAGTTGCGAAGGACAAACTCCTTAATCAAATCTGGGAGTTAGTTGTAGAAATAAATTGACAGTGTCTTGAATTTTTGATTTGTTGTCATGTTTTTCTATTTTTGTTTGTGTGATGAATGATGTGGGAAATGGTTAATCACATGTGGATATGTTCCAGGAAATAAACAAGTGCGAACTGTCAAAGTTATCCACCCTTCTAATAATTCTTGCAAAGGACTACAAGAAAATGCCAACAAAGCTTGCATTTTTGTAGGAAAATAAAAGCCCCAACCAGTAAAAAGGAGACCGCCAACATAGGGCTAGAAAGACGAGGTTTAGTCAGTAAAGCACCGGCAGGTTAAACAAGAGGTTGATGGTTCACATCTCGCTCTAGTAATTTTTCTTTGTTCGACCCCAAATATGCTCTCAGCGTTGAGCGTCACTGAGCGACAGAATTGTGCACTTTATAAGAAGCCTTTATTATTATTACAAAGTAGCTCAACTAAACCAAGACCAAATGGTTTCCCTCCACAGTCTAAACCCGCCGTGAAGCCACGACTAACATCATTCAAATCACGACATGTAATCCAAGATTCAATCTGACGAAGACATCTCCCCATGGAGATCATTTAATTTCACTGACTGGTTGCTTCATATCAAGAGATTCCTCTTCTTCTTTTTTTACCTTGGACTTAACTTCTTCTTTGTCCCGAAGAAAAATTTGTGGAATTCCAAGCGATGCCGTCACCCCGACATGGCGGTCTCTCTCTCTCTCTCCAAGAAATTTTGCTATTGTCTAAAGGGTCGGAGAGCTGCTTAAGGCCAAAACTTAGCTTAGTGCGACATCATTTTGCCTCTCAGAATTCCTTTACCAGCCAAGCTATACCATGACATGACATGTAGCCTATATGTGCCGGTATCCTAAGCCCAATTTCATAAAGCTGTTAAGCAGAAATTACTGCTTGACAATTTTCTTTTTCTAAGCAAAAATTGAGTGGGGCACCAGTCACTTAATGTAACTTTGGATGGTTAGCGGTTTCTGTTAAGCAATAATTTTCTGTGCTTAGCAAGTTTGTGTGCTTACAGGCTTTATGAAGATGGGCCAAGCTCACCGCAATTGTTTAGCAATATTTTCTGGTCAAGCAGCTCTCATAAGTTAGGTTCAGACTAAATGAAATGGAAATATCCTTTTATGACGTTCGTACTATGCAAAGTTTAAATCTTACTAGGCGCTTTGAAACACCTGCCAAATTCATTTGAGAGGATTTCTTAGATGATTTCTTCTGTCAAGTTCTCTCTGGCAAGTCAGACAGTCTTCTCGTCCTAATAAATTTCCAAATTTGCGGGCCGACTCTGGCTAAAGTAGAGCTCACTGTTAAAGGCAGTGGACACTATTGGTAAATACTCAAAATAATTATTAGCATAAAACCTTTCTTGGTGATGAGAAATTGGGAGAGGTTGATGGTAAAAATCATTGTGAGAAACGGCTCCCTCTTAAGTGCCATAGTTTTCGAGAAGAAAGTAATTTTCCACGAATTTGATTTCGAGACCTCAGATTTAGAACTTGAGGTCTCGAAATCAAGCATCTGAAAGCACACAACTTCATGTGACAAGGTTTTTTTTTTTCTTTCATTACTAATACTATCTCGCAAGTTCGATGACCGATTGAGCTCGTATTTTCACAGGTTTGTTATTTTATGCATATGTTGAGATACACCAACTGTGAAGGCTAGTCTTTGACAATTACCAATAGTGTCCACTGCCTTTAACAGATATTCTGCTAAAGGTGCACCTTGCCAACATGATGATATATGCCACTTCAAAAATAAAAATTCACTTTGTGCTATCCCTGGAGAATTTGATGCATCAAAATCTGACCTCTGCCCCAGCTGTTGGGGCTGGCTGCATAAATAATGAGCCATGTAATTGTAATCAGATCACATTCACTCCGATCAGCATATCAGACCTTCAACAGATTTTGTTTCATAAATACCTTTCTGGTGATGAAATCAAACTTGCCAAAGTTGGAAAAAATTGCTATCAGGTTTCTTTTTCCGCTTAACCATGTTCACAGCGTTATCATGCACAGGCACAATTTTATTGAGCTGCTTTTCAGCACAATAAATGCAAAAAAATTATGCCCACCAGAATAAGGTAGCTATCTGGGCCCAATTTCATGGCTCTACTTACCGCGGAATTCTGCGGTTACGTATCATAGTTTTGTGTGCCTCAAGGGTTCCGTAAGCGCAGAATTCTGTGGTAAGCAGAGCCATGAAATTGGGCCCTGATTTTAACGAAAGTGCTGGGTACAATTTCAATCATAGAGCTGCTTAAGCAGAAAATATTACTTGAACAATTCCCGCTAAGCAAAATAAGCATCATGATACCATTCACATATGCTGCATGTGAAATTGTATATATTAGCTGCTAACTTTTTTCTGGTAAGCAAAGTTTTGTTAGGCTTAGCTAGTTATTGCACTTAAGCAGAGCATTATTAGCCTTTTTGAGGTATGGGGGACACATTTCTGTGACACCATTGGGTTTGGGTAAAGATGTGTCTGTATACACCCAAACCAAACAGTGCACTCCTATACGCCTCTCTTAATACTTATGCTTGACGTCATAAATCTTACCCAAAATGAGGCTATGGGCGCACGCTCCCCATCACTTGCAGTGGCTGCGCCCATCGCCCCGTTTTGAGTTAGCATTATGATGTACCTCATGCATGAAAGGCGTATTGTGTGTCCGCCATACCTCAAAAAGGCTAATGAAATTGGGCTAAAGCTAAACAATAACAAGAAGACTGCGATCCAAACATTTCTCTGAAAACTCTGTTTCTTGTGTGTCTACCGATTCCTGAAGTGGTTTTCCGGCCAAACATAAACGTCAAACAGTTAAGTGTGAGAAGTGATCCTAAGGATGTATGCACATCCCAAGAGTCAAGAGATTTCAAAGCCTTCTTCCTACAGTAAGGTCTTAAGAAAACATGTCGCACACAAAAGGCACTCTCTTATGGAATGTACTGTACACAAGGTCCTGTGTGTGTTTTTGAGCGTAATAGTTGCACCACCACAGAGCAAGAAAACACTTTTGTTGAAGATGTAAATTTTCACACATTCTTGTTTTCTACTTTTGCGGATTAGCACGGGTTGTTCAGTAGACTTTAAAATTGTGGTAGTAGTAGTATTTGTCTGGTGTCCTTAACTAGCAATTGGCAGAGTGCCCTGTGATTCTGCTGTGGTGCCCTCTGCAAAGTTCAAACACAACATTTTCATCATAAAAGTGCCCCTTACCCAGGAAAATTGCTGTGCCCCTTCAAGAACAAAACTCAAGGCCTGTTGTGGGCATGTTTGCTGATCGGTTGGTTCTTATATAATGGGCCTGGATATCTTCCTCACGGCCTTGCTGAGAAAGAGATTGCAGTGATTTGCGTACACCCTGGTCTTGTGCTTTTTAAAAGCTTTTTGTGAAGTAGCCTACTGGGCTAATAATAAACTGTGTGTTTTACTGGCCCCATGAAGTTTTAGTAGCCCAGATTTAAAACCTGTATTGTATCAAAATAATGTTAAATATATGTATGTATCTTCTTCTTTTTTGTGGTGAACAAGCTAAGTTTCTTGGTAAAGTGAAATTCCCCAAATATTGACCATGGTAAGAAATGAAATCCACAGCATCAAGATTTCCTGAAAATTTGTCCTGTCTGATGTGATACCATTTTGAAATTCTGCTTGTTGGGTTCCCTGAATAGCACTATGTAATCACAATGATTAACATCAATCACCAGTCTATTTTCTTATCAGCCTCAGTTTGGTTACACACGTTTGTATGAGGGCTAGGGTAGTAAAAATGCCCTGGAGGATGATATCCAGTAATGAGTCAGTGTCAACAAGTATTTCTGACCTCAAATTCTTTCGTGAGAAAATTTACCGAAACAAAAATGCTTGTTTTTGTTTCAAACTAATTAGTGACATCTGTGTTGGTTATTCTAAAGTGTGGCTAAACGGTGAAAATATTTTTTGATGGATGTGCCTTAAGGATTTGTAGGTGTCAGGTTTTGTCCTTTTGCTTCCCTCGAGTGTCCTGAGCGTGTGGAATGAACGGTTTGAGGTGCACACCTGTGTTTCTTTGTCATCGGGGAAAATGTTCACTGTGTTTTAAAGGGTCTGAACGCTGTTGGTAATTACTAAAAATAATTGTTAGCCTAAAAACTTACCTGTTAACAAGCAATGCAGAGCTGTTGATAGTATAAAACATTGTGAGAAATGGCTCCCTCTGAAGTTCTTACCTCCATGCTTGAAGTAACATAGTTTTTGAGAAAGAGGTAAGTTCTCACTCAAATATTAAAAGACTTCAGGCCTAAAGCCTTTTGTAGGCATCTGAAAGCACTCAAACTTGTTTAGTAAGGGTGTTTTTTTTCTGTCATTATTAACTTGCAACTTTCGATGACCAATTGAGTTCAAATTTTCACAGATTTGTTGGGATACATCAAGTGAGAATACTGGTCTTTGACCATAACCCTTTTAAAGCCATGGACCCTTTTGGTAAACAGTATTGTCCAAGGCCCACACTTTGTGTATCACAACTTCTCTATCAAATAACAAACCTGTGAAAATTTAGGCTCAATCGGTCATCGGAGTCGGGAGAAAATAATGGGAAAACCCACCCTTGTATCCGCACGTTTCGCCGTGTCATGACATGTGTTTAAAATAAATCCGTAATTCTCGTTATCGAGAATTGATATTGTTTTACTGTTTTCTCAAAAAGTAAAGCATTTCATGGAATAATAATATTCAAGAGAAGTTGTTCACCACTACCTTCTGTAAACCCTGTAAGTTATTTGTGAATCTGTGAACTTTTTTTTTTTTTTTTTTCCTGTACCGAAAGGGTCCAATGGCTTTAAGGGTCTGTTTACAATTGGTAATGAATCTGAAAATTAATTTGTAAGATAATTAATGTATGAAGTAATTACCAAAGGCTGCATTTATACCCTGCCCCTTAAGAAGAAGTAGTGAAACAACTTACACTTTTGAACTCTGTGTCTGGAAGTCTTGAAGGGGGGGGGGGGTGGGGGTGGTGGAAGTCTTGAAGGGGGGTTGTTTAAGATAATCTGCATGTCAGTTGACCTTGAGTCACTACCTGATTCACCCCCAGCCATCCTTGGGATCAGTTCATTATTAGACTCAAGGTGTTGGCAGTTGGTCTGGGAAACTTCTTAACTCTTTCAGTGCCAAGGTCGTACATGTACAATCTCAAACTAATTTCCAGGCCTGTATGCTTCTTTTTTGAAATGGCAAGGGCACCAAGGCATTTTCTCCTCGGTAAAGGGCAACCTATGGGAAAATTGTAAAATCTGCCTAACATTTCAAGGGCAGCAAGGCAATGACGAGAGGGCATGGAGGAAGGGGAGGAAGTCTTCCCAAACTCCAACTGTGAACTTTCAGGCGAGCTTTCTTGACCATGTGTGAACTGTTTATCACTGTAGTAATTTCCACCTGATTTCGTTCAAGGCGATCATGACCGTAGCTGGGTAACTGTCTCTGAAAAATTCATGTACGAAACTGTCCAAACACCATTCCGTTTATTGTCTCCGCAATTATGAAACGACCCCGAGTGACGTACGTCAGGTTTCCTATTTTGTTTTTGAGGGAAGGCTCTTTCGGGGTGGATTAGCGGGTGCAATAAAACATCCTGACTGGCAAGTATCTGTCCACGTAGATCTGTATTAGTCAGAGTCGTTGAGAGAGGGAACAGTCGTTGAAGTCTTACATAGAGAGTCTTACCAAGCGATCCGATGCAGATTGTGGGCTTCGATGGATGGATATAGCCAAACTGAAGGAAGTGAATTAGCAACATTTTTCGGCAGATGTATCGTTTCTTTTTTGTTTTCCTCGAGCGTCAATTTCAAATTTAGCTGGTTGTGGTAGGATCTTTGCGGTTGTGTTTGACGTCTGAGTGACGCGGTACAAGAGAAAAACTTATTTTGAGTAACGTTTAATTGTGTATTTTGAGTGCGTTCTTGAAGGAAACTTTCTTGAGGTGGGTGGTTTTTTTTTTTTCTTCCTTTTTTTGGTTGCATGCATCCTGGAGAAAAAGGGTTGGTTAACCACTGAAGATTCGCATACTCACCGATTTATTAAAAAATAACCTTTTAAAAATAGTTTGTTAAAGATGGGTCAAATTCAATTTGTCAGAGTCCTTCTGAAATTGGAAATCTTAAAAAAAAAGATGAGTTGCGCACTCAACTTCTGGTTCAGCTTAGCAATATTTTTTGGTGCTAAGCATATTTGCTAGCTTAGCAGCTGTATGAGTTTCATCTTTGAGAGGGCAAGGCCATTTTCATTTTGCAAAGGGCACTTCCATTGGACTATCTTATTGGATAAGTGTATTGGAAAGTTTTGAGGGGGCACCAAGTCCAGGGCAACAAAGGCCATTGCCTCTGTTGCCAGCCCTCTCTCAAATGTAAGACTTTAAAACACCCGAGGACAAATTAACATTCTCTCCAAGTCGTCCCGCTCACCTCCAAGTTATTGCAGACCTGGCAGATTCTAACGTAATAATGTAACAATCTTTTGGTTAGGAGTAAAGCAGCTTCTGAAAGTGTAATGCATTTTGAAAATCACAGCTTTTTTACCAGACATCTGCATCGACTTTAACCACAATAAGTAAATTCATCCAGACTCGGAAATTAAAAAAAATTAAGGTCTAGACTGACCTTTTTTAAGAACAAAAAAGGGAAAGATCTAGATCGGTTTGAATTGTTAGAGAATGCTGAAGGAAACCAGATAACAATGTGTGGTCGCTGGGTTTTTTTTTTTGATGGGAGATAGGAACTTTGGAGACTTTGACCTGTTTTTTTATTTTTATATATTTTTTTTATTATAGATTAAAGGGGACCCTCAAATTGTCTATAATTTGTCTCAGCTAAACAGGCTTGGTCATCTGCCAAGTCTGGTTTCTGACTTTGTTCAGCCCAAATTTATGACTCTGCTTGCCGTAAGCAAAGACTTGGCGCTTATTCACCCCTGAAATACACAATTTTTCTTAGATTTTTTAAAAAGCTGTTTTCCGTAAAGCCTTGCTCACCCTTCCCTTTAAATATCTGCCGTCGATTTCACAAAGAGTTAGGACTCGTCTTATCTCCAGTTAGGACGAGTAACTCTTCCTAACTTGGGATTAATCTAAAGGTCTGCATGCTACAGTGCAGGGTTAAAACTCGTCCTAAGTCCTAAGATTAGTCTTAAGTTAGGAAGAGTTTTGTGAAATCGACGGCTGTAGCCTGATCTTTTTTCTGTCCATAAAAAATGCTCCATGTGTGGCCGAAAATTAACATTAGTCACTTTGTAAGGAACATGTTAGCAACAAATGATAGCACTCAGTTTAGCTATGGTTTAGATTTCACCTTTGGAAATTAATCACCATTTTTTCCCTGATGACAGCAATATGGGCGGCATGACTTCTGATGGTTAAGTGGTAACATCACTTTGAGGCTCAAAGATGTCTGAACAATAAAAAGGTTGTTCACCCCTTGTTGTTGTTGTTGTTGTTATTGTTGCTCTTGTTGTTGCTGATGTTGTTACTTGTGGTGAGGGAAAGACTGTGACAAGAACCATTAAAGTTGGGGGGGGGGCGGGCTTCATCCTCTAGACCAAGGGGAGACCCAGGCCCACTTCTCTAGTCCTTTATTCATCGTAAAATGTAGAGAGTTTGTAAATCCTCTGAAATGTAACACCCAGGAGGTTCTGGGGGCTTCATCCTTAAGACCAAGGGACGAAGGAGGCCCACTACCAGTAGTTCTATGTTTAGAGAGTCTGAAAATCCTCAAATAATATGCCTTCAGCCTTCTGAAAATCCATTAAAGTTGTCTTCAAATAAAGGCTCCCATTGTGACGATTGGCAGTGATAAAGGAGGTGTCTTCTTTGAGTTGTAATTACATCTAGATTTATGGCGCTTTGTTTATTTTCAGTAGTAGTCCGAGGGCATGTTTGTCATATCTCATGTGTCATCAAATAAAGAGAAGCTGGGCCAGCTCTTTCTGAGATTCATAAACTTCTTACTATGGCACGCATAATGGAGTCTTGGTTATTTTGGTTTCTGTGCTTGGGTGGAATGTTGATTATTACATGCATGTTGGAGAAATGTGGTGATGACAATTAGCTGGTTATTCTGCATTTGGAAGCCAATGCAATGTGTATGAATTTTTGCTGGTAACTTCACATTTAAAAGCCAATTCAATTTTCAAAAATTCAAAATGGGAGCACACTTTTGTTTTCTCTATTGATTAAGTTAGATGGGTTTTTGAATCACAATTCAGCTTTGTTTGCCCATTTAAAAAAAAAAAAATTTTTCCAGATGTTTGTTTTTCATGTTGCAGTAAATTCTTGTCAACAACTTTTCAAAGTTGATTTCTGTGGACTGATTGAACAAAGCTTGATGTCAATAGAAGTTTCCTTGATGCTCATGTTCAAAATTACTTGTGCTTTGCTGATAAATGTTTCTCTCGATTATGTTTTCCAGATCCAGTCAATTCAGAGATCAGAGCCGTTGACTTAACGCAGGAGTGGCACCCCCTGTGAGGCAAAACATTACAAGGCAGCTGGAATAGTTCAAAGGTCAAGTCTTTTGACGTCACAGGATAACTCCAAACCCAATGGACATCTTTCTTGTAATGACTCGTTTATCGTGAGATAACATCAACAACAAAATAGCTCGGCCAGAGCGAGTGGTTACAAGCTCCGCAACGTAAGTGAGAAGTTTTCGTCCTAGACTTTGTGGTGCCAGATACAAACTATCTGGTCCCGACGTCACAGAGAGTGTGACATTTTGCATGCAGGGCCGAGAGCAACAGGCGCTAATTTGAGAGCGATCTGGAGTGTAGGGATTCACCCTGGGTGTTTTAAGAAGGGGAAGAAAGTTCACCGACGACGACGACACCAACTGTCCGAAGCCATCACTATCCGAGGTTCGTCGACGGTAGCAGAAGAAATGTGATCGTGGGTACATGCAGAGATGAAAGTATAGTTTACTGAATGGTTAAAGTTTCAACTTCTCAGAATATTTGCTTTGTAGGGTTGTTGTCATCTTACGGACTGACCTCAGGTTTCCTCCCCCGGGAGAGGATAGGTGAATTTGTCAGGATTTAGTCATAATGTGTGGCCGATCCCGGGAGCAGAGGCCGGATTCGATTGAATCATCAGATATGCCGAGGAGGAATAGTTCCCCGCGGAACCGTGTGATGTATGACTTATAAATAGATCGCCCGGTTGAGGGTGAGAGACCAGAATTGTGGGATTGAGCGATTGAGCTCAAAATGGCTGACAGGGTTGGGTTTGCTGGTGATGAGAATGAAGTTGAGAGAGGGGAGATGACCAGTCCAACAATGGGCGACGGGTCACTCCTTCGGTCAAAGGACGAGTGGGGATCTATCATTGACATCCTTAAGAATATTGAGAATACGACTCAGCCGGTTAAGCCAGTATCATTGCCCCCTGTGCCGGCCCCGGCCCCGCCGCCCCGGCTGGCACCTCTCTCGGAAAACATTCAGTCGACTGAAATGATGTCGCCCGGCGACAGAAAGAGAGGGCAGGGATTACAACATTTGGATCATCTTGTACGCATGATGGAGCAGATGTGCCAACTGCAGAAGCAGAACTCGCAGCTACGCGAACGCGCAGAGTACCTCGCCGCTATAAAGGACCTTCAGGAGCTCCGCAATGAGAGTCTCGTGCAGAACTGCCAGTGTGAAGCGCAGCGACGTTCGTCGGACATCAGTCGTATACCGGATGAAACATTCTCGGAGCCTGAGAGCACCGTCGGGGATGAAATGGAACCAAGACGGGAGCCGTCTCCGACGAGGGAAAAAAGACCCGGTCGATCCATCAAAAGGGAACCTAAGACCAAGAGTATGAAAAAGAGGAGTAGATCTTTGGATCCGTACAGAAAGGACACTGCGGAGCCGCGTGAAAAAGAGGGCGAGAGAGAGCGCGGACGGCCTGGCATTTTCTCAAAGTTTGAACGCATGAAAGAGAAACTGACCACAAGGCGCGGCAGCGTGAAAAAACACAACACGAATAAACGGACTGAGGATAATAAACATGATGATGATCTCAGAGCAGAGAGGCCTGAGGCGTTCTCCAACGAGCATTTCAACCTTCAGATGGACGGCACAGAGACCAAGTCAGAGGACAGCGGTATCTACCACGTCGGTCTGGATGAAATCGTCAACTTGCCACGCTTGCCGGCAGAAATCCTTCCCAAGCTGCACGACGATCTCTCTGATAATGAGGACGTCTTTGCAGCGCATCAACCGTCGTCGTGGTCCCGAACGAACGATTTTAGCATGGAGACCCGTAAAGGCAGTGACTTTTCGACAGGGAGTTCAAGTGAGGATTACTTAGAGGTCAAACCGAAGCGGGCAAACGCTGCGCATCACGAGGAACCGGTCAAAATGCGCAGCCCCGATCGTCAGAGACACCGGGAAGATTCCAAAGAGAGGGATGCCAAGAGCAGCGATGAGAAGGAGCAAGTCGTCCACCGCAAAATGCGCGTGCGGCGCTCGGCTAGCCTCCAGGACAGTATCTCATTAAACAGTGATGATGACGAGTTTGAAACGGCCGCCAAGGCGTCGTGGGAGAGCAAAGAAGCTCCTGCGATCATGCAGAGGGGTCGCTCGGATAAGATGCAACTTGAGAGGAGCCCCTCAAACGATTTTGACCTCTCGGACATCAGCCTGACTGGTCACGACTCTGCCAGTACGTCGAGTCTGGAGTCCAAAGCCGCACACAAGAGGAAATATTTCAGGAAGAGTCATCATATTGAAGAGCCGACGTCACCCACAGACCAAAGATTCAAAACCGTAGCATTTGAACTCAAATCGCCAAAAGAATCTCCACCAGAAAAGAAACGACATAAAGGTAAGAAAAGGTCCTTTTTTTATATAAATTGATAACAGTTTTTACATTACCTTTCTAAAGTTTCAGTTCAGAGCTGAATATTTTTTGTTTATTGTTGAAATTATTGATTGTGTAAGGGGCCGTTCAGAGTAGTCAATGTTTACAACTGTTGAGTATCGAAGTAGCTTGACAAATGAGATAGATATTTTCATAGTGCTTGTGATGTACAACTCATTTTGAATATGGTCTTTAGAAATAAAATTTGGTCCAGTAAAAACATTGAGCTACATGTACAAGCATTTGAAAGCACAAAACTTTGTGTGACAAGGGTGTTTTTCTTTCTTTCATTATTACATTGCAACTTCGACGACCGATTGAGCTCAAATTTTCACAGGTTTGTTATTTTATGCATATGTTGAGATACACCAATTGTGAAGGCTAGTCTATGACAATTACCAATAGTGTCCAGTGTCTTTAAAGCCTTTCACATCCTGGAATAATTCAAGAAGTACGTCTTTAAAATGTTGGTAAAATATTACCGAGTCCAAACAATGTTTTTGTGGATAGGAGTGCAATGTCAACGATGGGTTGTTGTGATTGCAAGAGACTCTGAAGGACTGACATTCCTCCTCTCATCAGGTGGTACATACCAATCTCATGACATGCTGCTGAGTGTCAAGACATAGATCTCAGTAATTGTGTTCTGGCCCAACTGAAGAATTGGTCCAACTGTAGTTATCTCATGACATGCTGCCGAGTGTCAATACGAAGATCTCAGTAATTGTGTAAGAAAAGATGTTCAGGCCCAACTTTAGAATCGTCCCAACTGTAGTTATCTCATAACAACATGCTGCTGAGTGTCAATACATAGATCTCAGTAATTATGTTCTAGCCCAACTGAAGAATTGGTCCAACTGCAGTTATCTCATGACATGCTGCCGAGTGTCAATACATAGATCTCAGTAATTTTGTTCTGGCCCAACTGAAGAATTGGTCCAACTGCAGTTATCTCATGACATGCTGCCGAGTGTCAATACATAGATCTCAGTAATTGTGTTCTGGCCCAACTGAAGAATTGGTCCAACTGTAGTTATCTCATGACATGCTGCTAAGTGTCAATACATAGATCTCAGTAATTGTGTAGTAAGGTGTTCTGGCCCAACTGGAGAATCAACCCAACTGTAGTCGGATCTCAGTAATTGTGTAGTAAGATGTTCTGGCCCAACTTTAGAATCGGCCCAAGATGAGAAATTTCAGACTTCTCAAAAAAACCTGCCATACCCTATCAAGCCTGCCACACTCTCAATAATTTTGTTTAATGCATTATTCTTTCCCTGGAAAAACCAACTCCATTTGATCTGGGATTTGTCAAGCCACTTTTCTCCAATCCCCAAATGTTTGATCGTCCCAGAAGGCTTTCGTGTCAAATCTAGTCCCAGTTCAAGAGGGAGTTTGAAATGATTAAATGTGATGACTTTGCGTTGATGTTACGATGACTTACGCTGAATAATATCCTCCTGCAACACCAGGGACCTTTGCTCAACTTCACTAAGCTGTTAAGCAGAAAATACTGCTTGAAGAATTTCTTCGCTTAGGGAAAATTGAAGTGGGCACCAGTCACAGCATTTATGTAAATTTTATGTTAAAACTTGTTGTTTTTGGTAATAAGCTAAAATTTTCTAGAAATGCAAGGCAAATATCACAGAGCAATTTGTGAAAATCAATCAAAAACATCAAAAGTTCAAATCAATTACTACCATTTCCCGATCGAAACAAAATAAACCCTGCATTGCAAAATGAGCTCTCCCCCCCTCCTTTCCCTAATAAAACAAAACAACACTCCAGCCCTGCCAATTTGCCTCATGCATTACCCGTGTCATTAAACACAAATTTCCCGTGCCCAAAAATAACCTGTCCCACATTGGGTTCACGGTTGGCGTCTGTGGCAACGTTTGCCCCATTCTCAACTTCTGACATTTCTTTTCCAAAACGATGGGACGTGGGGGGAGGGGGGGCCTACGGAAAGAGGGTAACCCTGTTAGGGTAGAGTGATGGTTTCGCTGCATTGGTTGGGTTGGATTGTGATAGAAGCCTTGGCTGCCAAAAGGTTATGACGGGAAGGGAATAAGACGACGGGGTCTGACTATTGGGAGTCACGCACAGAGTATTTAAGGCTGGACGCGGGAATTTGACGTTAATCAAATGGCATTTGTGTGGCGCATTCCGTGCGATTAGGGCGTCCCATGTAATGCGTGTTGGGAAGAATTCATTGGAAAAAGTCAATTGCTATGCTCAATACCATGAATGAAAAAAATACCTTCTTATATCAAAGGGTTTTGAATGATCAAACAGTGTGTACAAAACTGTATTCTAACTCAAGAAAATATTACTTTCTTGTATTGGCAAATACATACATGTACATCCAAATAAAAAACATTTTAAAATAGTAATTACCAAGGGCAATTTTTACATCAAACATGATAACAATTATGTGTCAAGTTTTGTTACTTTTTATAATGTACATCTTAAAGCATGAACACTTGTGTTGGTTGAAGTTTGCCTGTTTTATTTGTAATGTTTGTTGAAATCTGGAAGAGTAGACTAAACTTTCTCTCTCAGTAACCCATTGTTATCCCATTGAATTATTTTCTTGAAAACTAGAGGATTGGAATGCTTACTCTTCCACAAACCAATGATGTACTAGTGTACCATCCCTTTATCATTTGTTTCTTGAAAGCTAAAGTATAAGGACAAATGTGTTTTATCTTAAACCCATGGACACTCTCTTTAAAACTAACCGACATCCGTATTGATAATAAATTTCAGCCTTAATTAATGAGCACGTCATACAGATGATCCTTGTTATTTAAGAAGGAAATGAGATAATTTTCCAATGTCATATTTGATTTTTTTTCATGCAGTGTATAGAATTCAAGGCCAAACTTATAACGTAGCAGTACAAACCGGCTCTTCTCAGAGCCCACAATACTCACATTTGATTTTGCATGGTGTCATCGCAAACCTTAGTTACTCAGGCTGAGTTCGGGCGGTGTGTTCTTGGCCCCGAGTGGGCTGTTCTCACGCCCAAACGATGAGAACATCCGAGAAAATTCACTCGTAACAAGATCACACGCCACCTTTCATCGGGGGTTTCGAGATTGTGATGCAAGTCGCCAGACACACAAGGCCTGAAGGCCACTTCAAGGTGTGGGCTACAATTATTTTTTCCAGAGGCAGTTGCCACCTACTCCTAGGGCTGAAACAGGGTTACCCCTTTTACAGTCCATATGGATGTAGGCTTGGGTATCATCAGTCCGAAGCCTGGCTGATAGAGCAGAAAGCACTACCTCCCCAATTGGCTGCCCCCAAACTATGGAATGTACTGCCATCTGACATTCAACACACTCAATCCATTGATTTTTTAAGCGAAAAGTAAAGACGGTTTTTATTTTTATTAATATTTGTGTTCATCTCCATCCCTCCCTTTCCCCCACCCCTCTGAATAGTTGGATGGGAGAAAGTCAAACATGCAGTCACAAGAAAGCACATCGGTGAGCTTGGCAAGACGAAAGGCACCGTCTCAATGGACGAGAGCATCCTACGAAGCTCTGAGGAACCCAGCTCACCTACAGACAGCTCCCCGCCCGAAGACTCCTACGGAAAGGTCAAAAGGTCGGAGGTCAGGAAGGTCGAACAGAAACGTGAAAAAGGTCAGTAGAGAAGGATAGTGTCTCAAACTTTAAAAATTATACATAAAAACATACTAATATTTGCTTATCATTTGATTGGTATAACACGTGTAATGTATCATCCTTAATTTAGCCATGTAACTGCAACTGTGGACATTGTGTTTTGGTCCTACAAAAAGTACCCAAGCCCTTTAAGCAAAGATTGTCAAGCAGTATTTTTTTCTTTATGAAATTTGGCCCAGGCAGTTTGATGTTTGAAATATAAAAACTGGGCCCACGCAGTTTAGTGTGTGAAAGCCTTGTTCCATCTGAAGACAAGATAACTTCTGTTTAAAAGTCCTTGAGTATAACACACAGTCACTGTGGTCTGTTCTTACATTAGCCTCTTGTTGACAGTTGTGGTCCCTCTGCTGTGAAGTGAGATGTCAGCTTAAAGGGAAGGTATACATCTGGTAATCACTCTTCAAATTAATGGCATTAAAAACTTTTGGGTATAGAAGCTTACAGCAGCTTTTGATAGGATAAATTTTGAGAAACATTCCCTTTCGAAGTAATGAGGTTGTGTCAAATTTGTTCCTCAGAGCACGGAGATTTTGACCAATTTTCAGGGAACTTTCTGCAGAAACAGGGATAGTCGGCAGCTCTTGGATGGGAATGAATTTTCTCTCCACAATTCAGCTTTTAAAGTTTTTGCTTGTTTTGTACACATGGGTTGTGATGTTCCAGAGCCGCAACCCTCCTTGATTCTCCAGAAAATTCCATGAAATAAACCATGCTCTGATGAACAAACTCAAAAATCTCCCTGATTATGGAAGCTTTGTCCCTATTATGTTTTGAGAAGAGATTTGAATTTGTGGTACAAAGACAAGATCTAAGATGAAGTGGTGGAAAGTTTCAAAAAGATATACACAGTCGTGTATTACCGTTGAGATGAAAAACTCAAGACCGTCAAACTTTACTGGTCAAACACTAAAGTCTCTTGTCTCAGGCCTGTGGGTCCAGTGTCAAATTTGAGCTCTGAAATACAAAATACTGGCAGCTCTTACAAAGAATAATCGTCCCTTTAAGGAACAGAGTAAGACATCCACATGTCAACAGTTGTCTTGAGTGGGTGGAATGACCAATGAGTGAGGATGGAGAAGTTGAATAAGCAATTGTCAAGAAAAATACAGCAGTGCTTTCAAATTCATTGTGACTTTATCACGCAGTTTGTTGCATGAGAAAGAATAGAAACAGCTGGTAATATGGGTCACCCCTTGTTATTTCATACGCGTACAATTTAAGGACAGAAACAACAAAACTAAATGGTTTTTTTTAAAAATATATATACCCTAGACACTTCATTCCACTGAAATTTTGACTTGCATTGTCATATATCTTGATAATTGTTGGCTATAAGTCAGTATTATATGTACTTTGACAAAAATCAGTCTATGTATGACGTATGACCCTAAATTTAAGCTCATTTCCACTTTATCATACAATTGTTCACCTGCAGTATTCAGTGTGAAGGATTGTTAGTCTTTTTTTGCAGGAATAATTATGAACATTTGTTTTGCAACTTTACAAAGGAATGGAAAACCACATTTAATAAGGAATTTTCTGTGGGTGCTGCGGATTAAAATTCAAGGCCTGATTCAGGGAAGGATGTAGTTCACAAAACCACCATGGTCTTATGGTTTTTTTTATTACACACATTGGTCTATTTAATAGACCAATTAAAATTAACTACAAATGAGAAAAGACAGAGTTCTTATGTGATGACAACTATTTCCCTCGTTGAATCAGAAACCTTGGAGCCAACGTTATGTGTGATTCAACGATATTGGTTTGTTGGAAAGGTCATGACTCCGAGACCTCACAGGAAATGCGAAATCTCCAAATCTAACCTTGATGATCTTGATGACCTCATGGTTTTTTCTTATAATAAGTTTTACATAATGCGGGCCTAATTCTTCGTTATAAAGGACAAGGCATTTTTTGGTGGGCACCGAGGCAATGACCAGGGCCCAGTTTCATAGAGCCGCTTAAGCAGGGAATATTGCTTAACAAATCTCTGCTAAGCAAAAAAAGTGAGTAACAAGTTGAAAAGGTACATGTGACATTGTATTTCGCCTGGTAACCTTACTGTTGTTATGTTAGCATGCATTTGTTGTGCTTAGCTAATTTTTGTGCTTAAGCAGCTACACATGTATATGAAATAGAGGCCTGTCTATCATTCATAACCCCAGTGGATGATATTGAATGGTCGTACAGTAGGAGGGTTGACTGTGGAACGTGTAGATACAATCACCACAAGATATTGCAGGCTGGCACGGTTTATCATTCAAAACTATAGTGGATGATATTGAATGATCAGACAGTAGGATGGTTGTTGTAGATTTTTCCCCAGTCTTGACAACATCCAAGTTGAAAACTAGTCTTCAAAACTTTATAGTAAATCTTCAGAATTGGTGAGATCAGTTTTCCAAAGAACTTCGCTGAATAATTCCAAGCTGCGAAGTATCGCAAAAAACTTGTAGCAAGTAGTTTTTTTCAATGTTGTTTGTTGTGACTAGTTTTGGTGCCAAACCTCATCAGCCACCAAAACGTCACAGCGGTTGATGTTTTAATCTCTTAGTTCCTATCCACCCTGCTCTCCTGAGAGGAACGCGTACTTCAACACCATCCGATCTGTTCAAAACAAATTGGATGAGTCACTGACACCAACTACATGTTCCTTAATTATCAAAGTTGTCAAAGTTTGGTGATGCTGCGTGTCCCTGTAAAGTTGTAGGTTAAAACAAGAAGAGTTTGCGGACTATCTCCGGATTTGTTGAAGTTTGGAAAGATCTAAATTTTGTTCCTGATTTACGGAAGGAAAACCGTCTGTGGAAAAGTCGTGGAACACATTTCTGTGGAATGTTGTGTCTGTTTTGCAGAGAGGATTCTGATTTTTGGGGTAAATTATTTGATTTTTGTTGCTTAACTTTTTTTGTTATTAGTTGTTTTCAACTTTACTTGCGTGTGTATGGACAGACATGGTTATGTTTTCTTGAAGTTTGAGTGTCTGGATTATCATGGCTACTTTGAGTTTGTTTCGGTTTTTGTTTCCCTTTGGATTATTTCTGACATTCATGTTAATGTTTTGCTTTTTTAGAAACTGTGTGGACAACTTAACTTGGACTTAGAAAAATGCTAACTCCAAGAGATTGTTTACATTTGACCACAGAAAAATTGTAGTACAGGTTTGTCAATGATTGTTGTCACTAAATATTGAGACTTTCTCTCAATGGAATTACAATTTAAACGGTAACTTGTGACTAAGCAAGTCATTGTACCAGACTTTATTCTTAATCCGAATTAATCCGAACCTTTTGGTTTCCTCTTGTTTGTTTGTTTTTTTACAGAGAGAGGCCAGCCCCCTCCTTACGAGGCTCAGCAGAGCCCCCTGGCCATTTATGAATCCCTTCAGGCAAATCTCTCGGAAGACTTCGCCAAGAAGATGGAGAAATGGGACAGGAAGAAGCAGAAGCAATGCAGTAGTACAGGTACAAGACTAGTCAGACCAAGAACCATTATTTAAAATTTTAAAAAAGGCAGTGACGCTAGACGTGGGATTCAGGCCTGTGTGCTTCGTTTTGAAAGGGCAAATGCACCAAGGCATTTTTTCTTTGGTAAACGGCACCCAATAAGGAAATTGTAAACAATTTTCCAAACAAATCCTCAAAGTTAAAGCCATTGGACCCTTTCGGTTCAGAAAAAAAAAAAAAAAAGTTCACAGATTTACAAATAACTTACAGGGTTTACAGAAGGCAATGGTGAAAGACTTCTCTTGAAATATTGTTCCTTGAAATGCTTTACTTTTTGAGAAAACAGCAAAACAATATAAATTCTCGTTAACGAGAATTACGGATTTATTTTAAACACATGTCATGACACGGCGAAACGCGCGAAAACAAGGGTGGTATTTTTTCCGTTGTTTTCTCCCGACTCCGATGACCGATTGAGCCTAAATTTTCACAGGTTTGTTATTTGATATAGAAGTTGTGGTACACAAGGTGTGGGCCTTGGACAACACTGTTTACCGAAAGGGTCCAATGGCTTTAACTGAGGACTTTTGTTACAGGTACTCATGTGAATGGGCCTTTACTGCAAAAGCAAGGGATGTTTGTAAACTTGAATTTTAAGAAATCATGTATAAGCTTGCAATCGAGCAAAGTGACAGACAACTACCGGGGACCCCTGTTTCTGGTGCTCATGCGAACAGGCCTTTACTACACACTACGCATGCAACACGTACAGTCATAACTTGTCTCCTTGCTCTTGACTGATACAAGGATTTCCAGGTTCCTGTGTTAATACAAGAAGGTTTACCATTCATGACGAGTTAACGACGGGCTGTTGTCGCTGGTAGGGAGTGTAGAGTCATCTCCAAGTTCAAGTTTGAAGTCAGGGATAAAGTTCTAATACTTCCTGGGCACCGGTTCAATTGTTGTTTGTTGTATTTAGAGAGCATCATGTAATTACTTTTAAAGGCAGTGTACACTTTTGGTGATTGTCAAAGACCAGAACCCACTTGGTATTTCCCGACATTAACATAAAAAAACAAACCTATTAAAATGTGGGCGCAATTGGTCTTCGAAGTTGCAAGAAAGTAATGAAAGAAAAAACACCCTTGTTGCACAAATTTGTGTGGATAAGCTGCATTCTTGATTCAATGTCGCTTAATAAATGCCCAATATGTACATGTAGCCTTTATTGTTTCAGTAAATTTGAAATGCGTTGGGACGTCTGCTTAATGCTGAAGCTTCATAAAGTTTAGGGTAATCAACTATTTTCAATTATTTTCCACAGGCGTTTCTCCGTTGGAAAGAACCAAACAATCGTCCCTTGACAGCTGCTCCTCCGATGCGGGTACCCTCCCCACCAGCGATCTAGAGGCTGAGCTCCAGAAGGGTCTAACGGAAGACTTCTACAAGAAACTAGCCGAGTGGGATAAACTGAAACATCACAAGGGGGTGGGGGCCATCCCAACCAGCCCCAAGGGAGAGCCAAAACACAAACAGAAGATCGCCAAGGACGGTAAAAAGACGGCCAAATCTACAAAGTAAGCCATCATGTTTTAAATCTAGTAATAGTAATACTGAAGTCTTATATAGTGCTTTATCACACCCAATGGGCATCTCAAAGCACCTACCCACAATTCCGAAGGAAAAAGAGAGAAAAAAAAAATATTTTTAACATTGACTAAATTCTGAATGCTTATAAGGTATAGTGTTATTCATTCTAAAGCAATGAGATCAGCCTTAGTATTTAGTGGAGATACTTTCAACACAGCATGGATGGATTGTGAATAAAACTCGACATTATGTTGTTGAAGATTAGCCGAGCTTGTCCGTCATAATTTACGACATCCTCTCAGTACAAATTGATTGTTCCTGAAATATGCTTTTATTATTCAACTCCTCTAACAAACAGAAGTCTCACCAAGGACAAGGAACGTGACAAAAACAAGGTCAAAGACACCCCTCAGCAGAGAAGCAAATCGCCCGAGTCATCAGCTGCTAGAAAGGTCTCCCCGCCGCCAGACGCAATCTACGCCACTGAGCATATCACCGTCTTCGCTAAGCAAGGCGGGAAACTCAAACTAGAAGGCGCGTCCAAGGAGTTCTCCAAGAAATACAAAGAGTGGGAGAAGAAAGAGAAGAAGAAGAAGAGCTCTCCGGCCCTCCGCACCGAAGACATCTCGTCTCCGTTGACGGAGCAAGCCGTGCCCCTACCTGGCTACTTCACGGACGGGACACCCCCAACGCCTTCAAGCCCCACAGCGAACGACCCCAGCGAAACCGGTAACCTGTACGTCATCGCACATGCCACGCCAGTCATCGTTGAGCCCGATTTTGAGCATAAAGAAGTCCGACACGCCAGATCCGGCGATCCCATATTTAGAACTCAATCCGCGCCTCCAGCGACGGTTTCCAATTTTCCGGCGGTGTCGCAAGGAGATCTTTGCGTTTCGCAGCAGACCGTCTTGGAAGAGGACCACTTCAACGAGGAGTCGGTGAATTCTCAGATTCCGAAGGAGAGGGTGGACAGACTCGAGAAGAGGAACTCGTTCTTGGCAGAGCAGCTCAAGATGGATGATGTCAACCTCCAGGCCGTCCAGGAAGAGATCGTGAACGTGGAGGAGCAACTGGCCGAGATCACCGGCGAACCAACTGGTGGGTTTAGGTTTTTGATTTCCCCTTTTTTGAATTTTCCTCAAAACAGCTTTGAATTCATTAGAATCCTGCAGCTGATTAGAACTCGAACCTCTTGATCAAATATTTTTGTTTTGAAATTAGGATACTATGTTAACACGCGACGTTTGAAAATTGCATATAATCCGTACATGAACTTTACTTTGACTTGTTAATGTGAATAGAAAGTAGGTGAAATTATTTGCAGGAGCTATGGGCATTTTGGTACAAGCCTATTTAGGTTAATGAGTGCGCTTCACAATGAAGCCTACCAGCTATGTATAGATGCACTAACTGTAGGAATTTGCAGCTTGTAACCAGCTAATTCACCTCACAAAATTTGACATGCTTAGCACATAGGCCAAAAACCAAACAAATCTTCTTTTCTGCCCAACCACCCAAAACCCTTAATTCCTTATTCTGCCCAAAATACTTATTTCTTAACCATTAACCCCCCCCCCAAAAAAAAGAGTTTTATTTTGGTCAGACTTTAAAGAAACATCCTGTGATTCATCGAGTCCTCCCTTAGCAACTCGTAACCCCAACCTCCTACCCCCCCCCCAAACAATGTCTGGCTTTTACTTTTGATCACATCTTACACAACAGGTCAAAAGTTGGCAGCACTTAAATGAACTTGAATGGGTTTAACGCAATACTGTCAACGGCAAACTTAAGCTCTAAACTTCCCTTCGTGATAGCATGATCCATGAGGAATGTTCTGGGTGATGACAATTTTATCCAAAGCTTTCTTTTTAGGAATGCATAACTGATTTCGAAGGAAAAGGGAATCCATTGGGCGTAGATAAAGTGAGAGTTTCTCAGCTCTTGTTTTATCAAGAAATGTCTCTCTCTTTAGAGTTGTATCGTAAAAGAATACAGCAACACAAACCTTTTTTTTCTTTTTTTTCTTTTTCAGGAATTTGTTAGCTAAGTGTAAGCCAATTGTTTGCAATTTTACTTAAACTTAGAGAGATCGGTATTTTGGGGTTATTATTCTGTTTTAGACGTTGGGTTAAAGAGAACTTTACAGCAAAAGCAACTTTTTTTGCATACTTAATAAGCTTAATGACCACAATGCACTTGGCTCCTCACTCATTGAGCAACGCACTAACATTAACCGCCAAAACTCGCTTTATGTTCAGAGGATCGCATGGAACGGCGAGTGAGTACCTGCTCAATCGGCGAATCAGCCCTCGAAGCCGAACTCCTGGAGATTAAAAACCAGATCGCTCAGCTCGAGCAGCACCTCATGAGGCGGCGACCCCGGAACAAGGGTCACCGTGAGGTCGGAGGACATGAGGAGGTCAAAGAGCAGGAAGAAGTGCAGAGAATGTCAACGGAGAATGTCAAAGTTGAAGAGAGTTCTGCAGGTTTGTTTTGCTGATGGCTTGTCTGATGATTTTTGCACCTTTTTGTTTTTTTCTGGAAATAATACTTTCGCTTTTTCTGGATCGTCTCTTTTCTTTCTTGACTCTTTTGCACTGTATTCTTCTTCTAATGAGATTAATTTTAGGCACTTTCTTAAAGGTTTGCCTAACCCTTTTTGATTTCTGGTGAAAGGTAACGATCCCTTCTTTTAATTCTTTTTTATCTTTTCTTTTTCTGGACTTCCGTTTTTCTTTCCTTGGTGTGATTTCATTTGCGCTTTCAATTATTTCTCGCAAAAAAAAAACCTGTGGCTTTTGTTTTTCTTCTTTTCAATTTCTCTTGGAGTTTTGAGTTTGGCTCTGCAGCTCTTTTCATTGATTTATTCTTTTAGATTTCTGCTTCAGGTTTATTTTCCTTTAATTTTTTGCATAAAGCAAATGATTGGCTTGTGCACGCTTTTCTAATGTGATGAATTTGTGTTTCTCTTTTTTTTTTGCCTGCAAACACGGCCAGATTGTCTGCGATTAGGGTTCGTAGAAAAAGTGTTTGAAAAGTTGCAGTGTTCTGGTTGGATTGCTGTTTTGTATTTCATTCTGGTTGCTTGCAGTTTTTAAATCTTTGTTTTGAGTCATTCCTTTCCAAAGTTATTTATTCATTTAGCCATTAGATCTTCAATTCAGTAACCCATTTCGATCAGTTGTCATACATTCTTTTGGATTATAGTTTATTTGATTTGTTTATATTTTAGTTACTTTGGTTTTGTAGTTTTTTTTTGTGTGTCTTCATGTAGTGTTTCTTTGAGCACCTTTGTTTTCGTCAGAATTAACTATATAAATAAATAGTAAACTTGCTAAAAACTTGACAAAAGAGCTGGTGTGGTATAAACCATCTTGACAGTTAGAACAGTATTCTGATCGTCTTCATGAGAGCTTACTGTTTAAAACTTCAAGATCACATCAGCTCTTTTCAGAGCCAAAACTCCCCCAGACCAAGGCCGTGTCCGAAACGACGACTTCGGCTACAGCTACGTCTAGATCAGCGCGTCTACCAGTGTTGAAGAATAGGCAGACGCGGGCGATCTAGCCGTAGCTGTAGCCGAAGTCGCCGTTTCGGACACGGCCTTAGTACATGCTTGTAACCGCAAGTTTACTATTTATATATAGTTTATTCTTATATTTCACACCATGCAAAGCTAAACACCACTTATTTGTGTTTTAGTTTCTATACATTTTTAGTGGTTTTTCTTTTACTCTGCAACTTCACTGATCATCCACATATACTACAAAAATGCACACATACGGAAATTTGCATGCAAAGACACATCGCGGGTGCCTAGATTGATGCATTGAAAATAAATCAAATACCTTGTTTAAATGACACTTATTAATTATTTCCTTTTAAAGTTTTGGAAGTTTCTTTTAAAGTAAGAAGTGATTGATGCATTGAAACTTAATGCAGACTTCCTTTTAAAATCACATTTGAGGTTTATTTCCTCCTGCATCCCCTTTTTTCTCGTAAGATTTTTTTTTTTTTTTTAAGGGGTTGTTCACAATTATCAATATTTTCACAAACCGTTCACATTTTCAATGCCCTTCCCTCCCCCAAAAAGTGTACAAGAATTTTTAATTTTTGTGTTCACTTTATTCTACATAGAGAAACTTGGGTGTGATTTATGCAAACCAAGGCTCAATTTCATGAAGTTTTTAACCAGATAATTATGCTTAGCGAATATCTTTGCTAAGCGAGAAGCGAGTGGGGTACCCGTCGCAGCGATCTTAACTGTATGGTATATAGCATGCGTACATAAAGGATGGCCCTTTTACTCAATAAATTGTTCCTTCTTCTTTTCCTTAGACCAAATATCATGCCCCCCCCCCCCCAAAAAAAAAAAAAAATCTTAAAAATTATTTGTCTAATCTGCAAGACACATGTTTTGAATCGAAGCTTTGTCTCCATGCATGTTTTTGCCAAACCCTGAAACCAACCGCGGATGTGACCAAAATTCTTGACGATGTTCTATTTTCCCTGCACTCATCCTGTTATGCCAAAGAGTGACTTCATCTGCTCGCTGTACCTCGTTTCCCCTAATTATAACCTCCTCAACCCTCAGGTTAACCGCAAAACGACCCTGGGGATCCCTGACCCCCAGCGCAGAAAGCTCCCCCCTCCCATCCTTCAATCATAATCCTCAACCTCCACCACCCAGGCTAAATTTACAGAACTGCTAAAAGTTTGGACACGTTTGGTACTTGTCAAAGATCAGTCTTCTCACTTAGTGTATAAGCATAATATAACCAATTTTGAAAATTTGGGCTCAAATGGTCATCGAAACTGCAAGAAAAAAATAAAAGAAAGAACACAAACTGTTGCACAAATTTGTGTGCTTTCAGATGCCTGAGAAAGGCTTCAGGCCCGAATACTTGGTGACTCACTAACCCTTGTATCCGGGCTGAAAATCCGATTTGTCAGGTCTACTGTCAGTGATCTAGGGTCGTGAAAAAATTCCTGTATATTTTTGTTTTGTGTTTGGGAAAAGGGGATATGTATCACATTCAAGAATATTAGGTGCTTTTAACATGAAATAAATGACCTAAGTTTAGGCTTAACTAAGTATGTAACAGCCATATGAATGGGCCTGATAATTTTTTTGTTTTGTTATTTTTGTTATTTTTTATTATTTTTGGGGCAGGGGGAGGGGTCATGGTATGTGTTAACCAGTCCATCATGATAAAATTCTTCTTAGATCAGTCTGGTGTCCTGTCATGGGATTGAGGTGTCTCCTGTAATAGTTTGGTTTCATTTGTCAATCTACGTCTCCAGACATACCAGTCATTTCTTAAGTCTGGTATCCCCTTTTTTGCTTCTAGTCAGAGTGTATCAATCGGCCAACTTCAACCGGAGTCCGATATCATTTCATACTTCCTTTGGTAAGTTACTCACTTCTGCCAACGGATACAAAGCCGTATTTGATCTGTATGGTGTCCCGTCTCCCCCATGGGATTGGCAGTATCCATCAGTTATCCTAAATCAGTCAGTGGTGTCCGATGTCCGCAACCCATCCTCGATCATCTCAACAAGAGGAGTCACTCCGAGACGACATTCGATGCTAGGCTGTCTTAGATCTAGTATCCTGTCTCCCTCATGGGAATAAAAGGCATTCTGAAGTAGTCAGGATACATCTGTTCATTGCAGTCTATCATGCTGTCCCTTACAGTTATCAAGCAATGTTTCTCAATTCTGTCTGGGATCCTGTCTCCCTTGTTGTATTAAAGACATACTTGACACAAGCAGGACTGGAGAACATGAACATCCCTCAATAGACTACATTATGTACGTACAGAGGTGGGATGATGCAAGACAAGCATGAAAAAATGGGGGTATACCGACGATGATGACACCAAATGTGATTGCGGCACATCACCCCAATCTATGCCACCTTTTATGATGCCCAGCCCTTAAGGAGCAGTGCTGCCTATAAGACCTGATGGCAGCAAAGGAGAAGGCTGTGAGATGAGTCCAATCCTGGTCCGAACATTTGAAGAGTAGATGATGGACTTGAAAGAAAAAGAAAACATGCTGGGGTTTTTTTTTTTTTTTTTTGGGGGGGGGGGTTTCCTCAAAACTTTGACATCAGCTTTGACTTATTGGCCTAGGCTTCATTTTATAGTATCATGGCTCATCACTCCTTTACCAAATGTAGACGGTTTCAGAATGGCTACTGGAGCCTTAAGCTGGAACAGGAGCCAAGATTCGCCAGCTTTCCACTCTCAAGTCATGTCCGGTCTCTTATCCCAATCTCCGTTACAGTCACCGAATGGCGTTAACTGATGTAAAGACGTCAGATATCCTGTTAGAATGTCCTCTTGCAGGTTACCACATCCAGGAATTTTCCGGCTGCTTCTTCGGCTGTCAGGTCAGAAGGATCAGTTATCTGCGAACCTGTGTCAGGTGTATTGTGTTTTATCTGCAGGTGTTTGTTGATCTTGTCTATTATCAACGATCCGTCACGGACATCAAAGGTTTATCTGTGATCCCACTGTTGCAAGGTGTCATGGCCGTGACATACTTTTTTTTAACAAACTACATGACCGATTGACCATTAATATTGTACATTTAGATTGAGATACCCTGTGGGTATAAATACTTGCTGGATAGATTATAATAGATGTTAGATAATGTTCTTTGAGCACTTGTCTGCTTTCAATTCTACTACCACGGAGTAGATTTAAAAAATATATTTCCTGCTTATTTACTACTACCTGGGCAGAAGGTAGAAAATCAGCCGAGACTACTACTTCGCTTAGTGGATAGAGGAGACTTTTCTTTATTACTAACAACCGCAAAACTCTTTTTCACTCAGCTACATTTGTCCTGAGGAATTTTAACATCTTTTTGTGGGGAGGGGGGGGGGAGTTGAGGATCTGTGAGTTCCATTAACAATTACGAATCTGGAAGCCAGCCAAAGCAAACAAACATTACGGACATTGGCCAAGAAATGTCAGCCTCTTTTCCCAATATCAGTTGTCAAGCGACCCTAAATCCTTGCCCTTTGGGGATCAAAACTCACTGAAGTCATTTGCTTTCAAAACAGCATCTAATTCACACGTCAATTATCTTTGGAATTTTCTCAAAGCGTTTGCCCTTTTGATCTTGACATTTGGACAATTTCTCCTTCGGACATTCAACAATTTCACGGCGTTGGCAATCAATGAAATAGTTGTGCTTACTTTGTCTGATTTGGGGAAGTCTATGTCTTTCAACCGGTCCTCTGTGGGGTGATTCGGCTTTCTTCAGGGCACTAGAAACGTGATTCATCGACAGGAAATCAAGTTTGGGGGAACCAGAAACTTCTGTCTTTAAAAGCGAAACTACATTTCGTACATAGCAGTTCTGTTTCATGGCGGATAGTTTGTGGCATGTTTTGTTCGTTAAAGTCAAAGGGGGCACTCTGTATATTTCTAATAGGACACAGACTTAAAGGGTCTAAACAGATATTACTGTCAATAGCACTTCTCGGATTCAAATTTTGGGGCATATAATACTTAAGAGTGAAATGATTCTCGAAATGCTTTAAACTATCGAAAGCTGCAGTAGTTTTAACCAAGAAAGTTTTTATTGCAATCACAAAGCGTATACAATCCTTTAAACACGCTCTACCGATGCTATTAAAGAAAATTTTGTGCACAATCCAAACCCATGACTATGCCAAATTGGTCTCCAACAACGCTGACGTAAAAATAGCAACAAATTTCTTTCTCTGAAACCCTGTGGAGGGTTTTTAGGATAGAATGCAACAATCATGGCTCCAGTTTTATACGTCTAAGTAAGAACACAATGCAATGTGACAGCTGGGTTTGGAATAGCTGTGATGGTATGTCATCATTCTTCTTCGCCTGTCTCAATTTGTTATTATTATTATTATTTTATTTTTATTTTATTTTTTTGGTGTTTGCGTTTTACCACTTCATCGTCTGTATAAGGGAATGAATGTTAACTCTATAAAACAAAATTAAAATTAGTTTAAATGACAAACAGAAATATATTTATGCAGAAATATATTGTGTGGAGATCCATATAGAACTTAGAAAGTGAATACCTATTTGGTTTTTACCAACTTTTTTTTGTTTGCGTTTGTGTTTTACAACTTCATTATCCGTGTAAGTGAACGAATGTTTTACTTTAATATAAGTTTTTTTTATTTTTTATCTTAACCTTCTGCTTACTGACCTCCTTATTGAATCCCACACATACCCTATGAATTGTTCAGTCAATACTGTTCTAAACGACCTCCTTCTCTCTTAAACTTTACACCCCAAAACTTAATTCATCCATTTTCGAAAACAAGTTGGGATGACCTTGTCCTTAACAAGCTTCCTTCCCACGCAACAAATCACGTTTTTACGCAAACCAGCTTTTGTGCCCCTGCATTTTGTCCACCAAAACTCAGGGGGAAATCCTCAATACTTCTCATATTAAAAAAAAAATAGAAAACGATTAACTGCCTTTTTGCCACTTCAGGAAAATGATTTGAAGAAAACCATCCCTCCATTTCAAGATAACGGCAAGGTCTCAAATCATCGCCAAAATCCCCTGAATTAATCTAAATGGAGACATCGGCTCCTCTGCCCCGACGCTCCCATGTGGACATCCGATAAAAGCGCCCCCGTTGCCAAGAATGACAAGATGATTAATTGATGCGGTTTAATAAATGAAAAAGGGTACTTTTTTGTTTTTCTGTTGGGAATTGCTTGGTGATTCAGTCAAGTCGGCAAGAAACTAGTGGTGGGTCACTTAAAAATATAAGCAAAGGTTGTTCTCTTGAGGGTGGACTGACCTGTTTCTATTCGTAAGTTTGTTGAAGAAGCTGGACTGTGTAAAGCATCATGTGTCGGCCATTTTGGTCTCGTTCCTCGTGTTCAACAGCAGTAGTGGATACCCTTTCTCATAATACAACAATGGGGATCAGACTATTTTACTCTTCCATCCTTGGAAAGTGTCTGAAATTGGCCCAGGCACCAACTTTTTACGACTGTTTAAGCAGAAAGTATTGCCATACAATCTGCTCAGCAGAAATGCACAGGATACCAGTCACAAATTGTACATGTGACATGGTTCTTTGGCTGGTGACCTTATCCTCGTAACCATACTTATTTAGAGCTTAGCTGCTTTTTTGTGCTTTAAAAGCACCCCCATATTCAAAATTTCAGCCTGGTCTCCAAGTTATAACACAGGTTTATTTCAAACCGCACTCATAATGTAAAAAGGGTAAAAGCACAATCACCCTGCCAAATATATTCAGTTAAAACTGCTCTTGTCCTTTTGAAAAAATGCTGACTAAATTTGCCGAGGGATCAAAAGTTCCTCAAGTGCTTACATCATACTGTAACCTTTTCTACCTCACGTGCAATATTGATATTTGAAGAGTAAAGAAAACACAGTTTTCAACACCTTGTGGGTTGTAGCCCCCACCTCCATCCTGCTCCAAGCTGTCTATAACCTTTGTATCCCCCTCCTTACTCCTGATTGCCTATATCCTTTTTATAACCTAAATTTTGTTTTCTTTTATGATGGATAAAGAGGCCCACGCAGCATGTGAATTCTCATTCTTTCGATGAGTCAAAAGGAACTTTATTTCGGCTTTTAAGAACTTTGTTAGGCGTGAGCTTAAAAAACCTGGAAGCCCTCTTGGTGTTGAAGGAAGTTAATACTTAGCAAGTCCCTGTTAATGACTAAAGGCTACACTGACAGGGTCATGTCAAATATGGGGAAGGTGTGCTCTTTAACAAGCTTTGGCTGGGCTAGGAGGGATCTCGAGGGGGCCATTTTAAGGCCACTAACACCCGAGTCCCATTTCATAGAGCTACTTAAACAGCAGATTTTGCTTTAAAATAGCTAAGCACAGTAACATTTTGCTTACCAGATTAAGGTTACAAGCCAAACTTCTATGTCACTTGTACACTTTTGGACTGGTATCCTGCTCATTTCTGTTCAGCAGAATTTTTTTTAGCAATAGTTTCTGCTTAAGCAGCTCTATGAAAATGGGCACAGGCAAGTGACGCCCTTCGGTTGAAGCATGTGTAAATCTGTGTAGTTACTTAAATATCAAATGACCGGTAACTGGTGGATTATGGGCAACCAGTGGATTACAGGCAACCTTTCCTTTCAGTTAATCTCAAGTTGATGTTATTTGCCAAGTGTAAAGGAGGACTTACAAGCTATTCAACCCATCCTCCTGAACCTGGACATCTCATAAAATTAAATTTGTTAAATTAAGATGGCAATTTTGGTCGACTGAAATCCATACACTCAAGTAAAAAACACTTTGGCATGAGATAAGGGGATGCAAGAAATTGTGAATTAATGCCGACTTATCCCCCACTCCTCTCTCCTGTCTAACATATATCGTCTGTCGAAACCTCGGAAGGAAACAAGGAACTGGGCACTTCCGTTTCTTGTATGAACCTGGTCACCCCCCTGGTCTTAGGTCAGAGGTATGATTCAGTCTATTTATGGGCAGAGGTGATCTAGGAAGGAAACAGGCTGCCGCCGAATCTGTCATGCGTTTTCTCACCGTCTTTAAATAGAGTCTTCCTCGTAAGGGTATCTTCGGGGCGTGAATGTGACACTGGGTACAAGGTTGTGGAAACGGGAGAGCTCATTCCGCATTATCTCCTGGGAAGGAGGATTCATTCTTGCTCAGATTTTGTCTCTTTTTGAGGGCATAGGAGCCCAATTTCATAAAGCCTGTAAGCACCACAAATTGTTAAGCACGAACAAATTGTGCTAAGAAGAAACTGGTCACCAGCCAAAGGTTCATAGAGTCCACATTGTTGGCTTAGCGTAGAAATTACTTATCTTTGGGTACATTCATTTTCATTTCACATAAATTTTCATCTTGTGTAGTAATCAAACATCTTTAAATAGACCTGTCTGTATTTTGGTGTAAATTATCAAGAAATTAATATTTTATAGGGGTATCCCCCTCCCTTCTACATGTACCTCCACATCAACCACTTGCATTCTTGCATAATAATTCCTCTTCCCGTACATTCCAATCCACTGACCCCCTGTTAAGATTTTTGATCCATCGCAAGGAAACATAAATATTAGTCCTCTTTTCACTTACCTCCAATGTTCGCTCACAGGTGACGTTGTAATTACTTAATTTGTGTAACATTTCTCTTTAATGCTCAACATTTTCCGGTGAACAAGTCTACTTTCCTTTCCCTCTACCTTCCCTTTCGGTGTGGAGTGATGCATCATTGACCTTTGCGATGACCTCGGATTTTGCAACCTCATTATTTTTGGTGTCCGCCCTACTTTACCAAAATTGGCGCCGTTGGAATTACTGGGGTCTTGGGGGATATTTGGGTGAATTAGCTTGACATTTTTGTTGTCCTTAAGAAGACCTCTCCCATGTTGATAAACAAATTTCGATAGTCAGCATGGACGCTCGATTCGTAGCAAGGCACACAATGGTGTTGACTCATTCAGTACAGTTTTTTTTTTTTTTTTTTTTTGCATTTTGAACCTTATTATGCCAAATTTTTAAAATTTTGTAACAAACTCAATAATAAACTCTCACCAAACAAAATGTATCTTCCTAATTTGTGTTGCCTTGGGTCATTCCAAAGTCATTAGTGTTATAATGCCCTCTCATGATATTGACTGGCAATGAGGTAAATAGTGCATGACCATTTCCCCCCAGGGACTCTGAGTGACCAAACGAGGGACCTATTTCCGGGGGCTGAATACCTAGGGAAATAGGTCACTCTTCTGGTCACTCACTGATTTTTCTGTGCTTAGCAAGTTTTTTATGCTTACAGGCTTTATGAAATTGTGCCTTGGTGTTCGCATTGACCTTTCATCATTTACATAGTCTTATTTCCAGAAGTTTTGTTTTGTTTTATGTCACAGACTTCACTCCAGTCCCAATCACAGCAGCAGCAGAGGTGCAAACAGAGGAGACACAATCAGCAGATCAAGAAACTCCTCTTGAGAAGACTAGATCTGACCCCACTGAAGCGCTTGAGAAGAGTCTACAGGAAAGAGAGGCTATCATTAAATTATTACAGGTAAAAATTATGCAGCAGTAACCACTGAGCCAACCTGGCTGCTCTCAAATAAAGCCTTGAAAAAGTTTTACAGGGCAATCGGAGTCACTCTTGAATGGGGGCCACCATGTGTTCTCCATTCAGACTAGCGAGTCCACTATAGACGATGTGACCTATGTTTACATACGTCATGTTTCGCCGGGCAAAAAGACGCGTAGTCATGGTAAGATTGCATACACTTTCTAGCTGGCTGCCAAAACACAAAGGTTTTGTCCGGCGGTATGGGCGCGAATCATGTTATGGTTTTCGAGTGACGTCAGAGGTCACATCGTCTATAAAACAAAGACACAGAGCTGAGCTGGGTGTTAGTCTGGTGCTTCCCAAGCTTACACAAGCCTAGGTTTAAGACAGACATCCATAAGGCCACATAAAAGAAAAACTTGCTTAGCATCCCACCTTTTTTTTTAATTAAAAAAAAATAGGAAAAAAATTAAAATATTTTAACACGTCAGTTTTGAAAAATAGCCCAGCTGGTTGTCTTTAAACATAAATTTGTCGGGTGATAATTTTGTGGGAAAAAACAAAATTCCTTCCTTCCTTTTTTTTTGGGGGGGGGGGGTGTTTTTGTGTTGTTGTTGTTGTTTTGGTTGTTTGCCTAAATTCACCCCATTCTCTCTCTCTCTCTTTCTGTATCTCCCTCTACAGGCAAGGCTTGATAGACAAGCTCTGGAGATAAACTACCTCAAGAATGGATCAGACGCTGCAAGCATGTTCAGAAGAGCCAAGAGTTTCACTGCTAAGGATAAGAAAACATTCGTAAGTTGAAAGAAAGATTTTAAGGAGAGAAAAAAAGAAGAAAAAAATGTCAAGGAAAAATGAATCATTAGATCTGAAAGTTTTTACAGCCCCGTATAATTTGTGAAAAATTTAAGTAAACAAACTTATTTGGTGTTCTACCAACATAGCTATTTACAATTCCATTTTTATATTGAACTTATTGTCAAGTTTTTCTTAACATTTTTAGGATCCACGCTCCATGAAGCTCATCGACATCCTCCAGGAGAAGCCAGAAGGCTCGACAGACAACCTTCACTCTGAGAATCAATCAGAGTCGTCCAAGTCACTCAAGACAGATAGCACCCCCTCGCTTGAGACGCTTCACATATCAGGTACGTTTCTCAATTCCAAACATCTTTAGAATCCGTTTTTGGAATCTAATTTGAGTGTTCACTTGTAACCAATGCAGTCAGTACGCAAGACTTTACGTGACTTTAGATCGTATTGATTAACACCTTTGTTGCCTTGAAAGTCGCCATCTTGTGGGGCAAACCGTATGCGCGTCTAAACACGAACACCAATTAAGCACGCAGCACGAACCAGTGCCGGTTTGATTTCTACAGTACATGTCGCACACCCCCATGCACATGCGCAAAGACGCCATGTTGTAGGGCAGGTATTTGATCGGTGACGTCATATTCAATATGCGCGTCCAAACGCGAACACCAATTAAGCACGCAGCACGCAGCAGTCCGCAAAGACGCACATGCGCAAAGACGCCATGTTGTAGGGCAGGTATTTGATCGGGGACGTCGTATTCAATACGATCTATAGGTGGCATGTCGTGGTTGATTAGTTAAGGGCACTGGACTCAAGCTCTGTTGTTTCTGATCAGCAGAGTGTGGGTTCGGGTCCCAATAGGAGACTTTGGAACTGAGAAACCTTTCTGACAGTAATGCTTCTCAATTTCAAACTTGGAGTATGACAACATATATTTTGTACACAACACCTTTACTTTGAAGTGAAATGTTTTCTCAAAATGCTTTATACCAGCAAACACCGCCCTTTTCTTCTAACCAAAGGTTTTTAATGCCATTATTTTTGATTTTTGGGGTTTAATTTTCTGTAATTTTTATTTTTTAATTTTTTATGGACATTTTGCCCTACGGTGAATCTGTATCTAATTGGTTTTTTTAATTTTCTTTTTACAGCTGAAGATATACGAATGGACACAGCGGTTGAGGAGAAGCTAGAGACTCAAGAAAACAAAGAAAAGGTATAAACTGGTTTCAATCTTTTCTTATCCTGATAGCCATTACAGAATTCAATTATGTTTGATGGATGAATTATACCTCTGACTTCTGACCTTAACTTTCCTGTTTCATTCTGTCAATTTTCCAACAGAAGGAAGTCAAGAGTGAAGAGATTAAACCTGCAGTTGCAACAGAAGTCGAAACTCCAGAGGTACCAGCGGCTGAAGCTGTCAAACAGCCTTCAGCTTCTCCAGAGGTTGAGACGAGAGCATCTCTGAAAGAGTATCCCGGTCTTTATGGTCCGATTGAAACAAAACCCAAACGCCGTCGACCAAGGAGCATAGAGCCACCTCTGTGCCCTCCTGAGGAGACCCAGACACAGGAGAGCCATGCTGCTGTGGATTCCCTTCTCGCCAAGAAAGAGGAAGACCAAACCAAAACGCAAGAGTCTCGCCCTGGCAGCTTGTCACCAAGATCGCCTTTACTGAAGAAGTCGAGGGACTCGGCAGAGGGTGAAGCCATGGTACCCTTGTCGCCAACTTCAAAGAAAGTTATGCCAAAGATTGAGCTGGTGAAACTTGCTGATGGGTTGAAGAGTCAGGCTGTTGAGTTGAGCCCTAGGACCAAACGAAGACAGGATATGGCTGGCGAGGAGAATAAAGGTGTCAACAGGAAGTCTCCTAGAGGTGGTCAAGCATCGCCAAGAGGAGCAAGGGAGTCACCCGAGAGTGTCTCATCTGGGGAAAATAAGGAAAATAAACCAGCAGAAGGCAAAGATGAGAAGCCTAGAAGGGATATGAAAGAACATACAAGCCCTGTCAGGCAAGCCAATCTAAGGAAGGATGATTCTCCTGAAAGATCTACCCATCGAAGCAGGAGGCCACATGCATCAAGAACCCTTTCCTCAGAAATATTACCTATAGGATCCTTGAGGTCATCAAGTCGTGAGAAGGAGCCCATGGCAATACGTCTGAACATGGAGAGGCGGACATCTGTGGAAGATCTTCGAGCAGCCATCGAGAAGCGACAGCGGACTTTCTCCAGCGACACTGTTGAAAGTGATCCAGAGCCACAAAACAATACCAAGTTCACCTTTGAGACCCGGCGAACAGAAAGAAGGGAGTCGTCTGATTCTCTTGTGAGCACTAAACAGACTCCTGAAAAGCGGGAACCTGTCCTGATGCGCTCTCAGAAACCAGAAGAAAAGTCTGTGTCCACTTTGCGGCGCAAATTCGTCAGCCAGGATTACGGGAGTACACCTAATGTGTCAGATTTGAGCACATTGACTGGCAGGAAGGGAAAAGAGCGGCCTCGTGAAGGATGCGTAAAACAAATGAGCCAGGCTTTCTCGCTGGTCTCTTTGAATGACCAACCTGGAGACGTTAGGAGGGGCAGCAAGTCATCCAGCGTCCGCTCCTCCCCACAGAGTCTTTCGCCAGCTTCCTCAAACAGTTCCATTTCCAACATTGTTGCAAATCAGATAAAACGTCTTCAGGAGAAAGCTAGTTCTTCTCCCGAGTCTCCAGAACGTCGACCTTCCATCCAGTCACCCAGAGGTATCAAAGACACAAGTCCATCACTCTATAGCATTAAAGGTAGATTGGAGCACCGACAGTCGCTTACAAATGTCGCGGATGTACGGGCAAAATTTGACAAGAAAGGAGAGTCCCCTTCAAATACAGATAGTTCTCCATCACCTTCAGCAACCAGTTCACCTGCTCAAGGCCGACGCACAAGGAAAGACAACAATGCCAAGCCGACGCTTGTTTCGTCAGTAGCAGCGGCTCGCATCAAGTACACTGTGTCTGTTAGCAACTCGGAAGATAACTCAGCTCCAAAGAAATCGGTTTCTATGAGGGAAAACGGAAACGCAAAGACCCAACGGCTGGTTGCAGTTTTGGAAACGCCAAAAGCAGAGAAGACGAGAAAGTCAGACTCTAGTGTCACTACTTTTACTGTCAACCAAAGCCAAAAACGCAGACAAAATTCCAGCTCCACCAGACTCGAAGAGAACAACAACAACAGCAATAATAATAATAGAAACTACTCAGCAAGGGTAGACGTTCGCAGAAAGGGGTCTTGTACAAATACGGCTGAAGTTTCCAGCAAAGCAACAGAGGATAAACAGGGTAAATCCGATAAAGATAATGATGACCGTGGGCCATCTAGAAGGGGCTCAGTGACAAGAAGCGATAAAAGAAGGAACTCTCTCTCAAAACAAAACGATCTATCAAGAGATACCTCAAGGAGGGGTTCACTGACCAAAGGAAAAGAGTCTCCGAAAGAAGCTGCCAGGAAGAGATCTGTCTCGAAGGAGTCGCAGAAAACGAGCTCCCGCCGGAGATCCTTGTCAAAGAGCCAGGACTCCATAAATGAAGGCGCTAAGGGAAAGGTTGTTGCTAAAGGCACAGAACCATCTAAGGAAACGCCAGCACTTCGTGTTCCTGAAGCTGAGCCAGAGGAAGATGAAAGAGGGAGGCGGAGAAGGAGACGGAGGGAGCGAAACAACCCCTCGCCGGATCCTACAAAGGCCGCTGCAAAGACTGAAGAGGCAAAACCTGAGGCTAAGGCTGAAGTAAAAGGAAAACCCGGAATCAAACCAGATGTAAAGGTGGAGGTCAAACCTAAAGTCAAATCTGATGTAAAACAGGAGATTAAGAAAGAATTAAAAGATAAAGAAGGAAATGTGGAGACTCAGAAAGTTAATCAACAGAAGGTCAAACAGGATATCAAGCACACTAGTCCACCAAAAGTCAAACCAGAGCTTGGAAAAGAGACCAAGCAGAAGGTCAGTCACGCTGTCAAGTCGGATGTCAAACAGCAGGTCAAACCAGAGGTTAAAGCTGAGGTCAAACCTGAGGTTAAATCCGAGGTCAAACCAGATAGAGTTCAAGAAAGAAAAAATAGAAGAGAGGAGCGGGCGAGGAGACAGAAAGAAAGAGAAGATGAAGCTGCTAGAGTTAAGGCAGAGAAAGAAAAGGAAGAAGCTGCCAGGGTCAAGGCGGAGAAAGAAAAGCAAGAAGCTGCTAGGGTCAAGGCGGAGAAAGAGAAGGAAGAAGCCAAGAAAACAGTAAGAGTTGAGAGGAAGGAAACACAGAAAGACGAAAGGAGAGAAATGCGAAAGGAGAAGATGGACCTGAAGAAGAGTACCACAGAGCAGACTCGGCCTGGGACAGAGACATCTGGTTTCCATGGAATCCGTCGCAGACATAGCAAGAGGGAAGAGCAGAAACCATCGGAGGTTCCTTCAAAAGCAGCTCCAGCAGCTGTCTCGAAGACCGAAGAGGAAGAACCGATGCCAGACCTCCTCGCCCAGGCACAGAAGAAGACGGCGGCCGAGGCTTCAACAGCCGAGGATGTGATTGGAGGACGGAGCCCCCGAGCAATCTTAACTAACTCTGCTCTGAGAGGTGCAGAGGCCGTTATAGGTCATGCTCTTCCAAAGTCTCCAACAGACGAAGAGGAGGTGAAGGAAGATCCTGCCGATGAGAGACGCTCCAGGAAGGATGCCACCCGCCGGAGCCGTGCCATCAATCGCGGAAGCCGCATCTCTCGCCTGGACATTTTCAAGCGAGCCCGCTCTGTCGACAGCTCGAAGGGGAGCAAGGACCGCTCGCCTGATCGGCTTGGAGGAGGTGGGGCTAGTAACAGGGCATGTTCTGTGGACAGGTCAGGCAAGAATCGGGACAAGTCGCCTGGCGGAGAGGAGACAAGGAAAGGTGGGAGCTGGTTATCGAAGAGGACAGGGTCTATCAGTAACTTTCTCAGACCTTCCAAGTAAGTCAATGCTTCCAATAAAAATTTCTGTTGAAACCCTAACAATCCTAAAAACATTGCCTTTCTAACATTTGTGTTAACTCTTTCAGTATCAAAGTCGTTCGTATGTACTATTTTATTTATTCCAAAAGTGCCATTATTGTACATGGACAATCTATTTTAAGTACTCAAACAGTGCATCAATCGCACATTTGACCAATAATATACAGGTTATTATGAGAGGACGTTATCACTTAAGAAATGCTATTGACTTTTGGATGTACCAAAGCCACATAATTCATCAAGATTGGGTTTTGGGGTTAAAAACAAAAAAGCGGACACAGAAAGAGTTAATATGTCGCGTCCAAGCAGTGGCATGCATTAGTTTTTTGGGGTTGTTTTCCTTCATACTTTTTGCAAAGTGATGCAAACAAGATCAACTTTACAAGTTTGATGACGATTTTTCCTCAGCAAATCGTGACGATGAATTTCTTGGGCTAATCAAAAAAGTATACCTCACATTAATACCTAACTTGAAATTGAGGACCAACTAATATTTGTCCACCTCTGTTAAACTTCTGTTGACTGCTACATACTTCAGCAAATCTATGCCATTTAACTTGTGATGTCATCAACAGAGAATTCTTAAAAAGTAAAATCCAATTTCAAACTCAATGTTGTAATGTACTCATTTTCGAATAGATTGAGTCTCTTGTGATTTGGGAAAAAAATAACAAGTCTCTTACCTCAACTTAAAATGGTGTAACATGCCTGACACGAGGCTTAAACACTTCGATGTAAGGGTAAAACCAAATGATATTCTTTATCCTCAATGCAAATTTAACATCTTTAAAATCTGTCGTTGCACATTTGTGGCCCCAAATACTGCGTTTGAGTTTGCAGAAAGTATGTATCAGTCTCTGTGGGTGTAGTCGATTAGCTTCCCTGTGTCGACCCCGGGTGAGGTCATTCACCTCAGGCCAGCCCCAAAGTGACCCACTCCACAAGCAGGGCACTTGGGGTAAGCCCCTGGAATGACGTCAAAGCTATTCGAACGTACCGGGGGCAGACCAGAGTTGACCCAGGGAACCTAATCGAACACACCCACAGCTTGTCTTGCATGATTCTTACTGACACACACCCCTCCCCTTCCCCCCTCCACCCTTACCAGCATCGATGATCAAGATATCTGGGAGGAACTAGACAAGCGTTACCAAATCCTCCAGAGTTGTAAGACTCACCAACAACCGGCCGACGAGTACGAGGATAAGTGGCAGCTCCGAGGAGTCCGAGAGTCCAACATCTTCAGCTAACGACCTTGAATTAACCTATGACCCGACCTTGCATGGCATGATGATCTTGCGTAAGTTGCATGAACTATAGAACAGTAGATGGATCTATTAAGCCCCACCCCTTATTGCATTGCCCAATCACAGTTTACCATGACATGCATTTAAAGGGAGGTTATACCTTAGATAATTACTCCAAAAATGAATGATCATAAAAACTTACTTGGTAAGAAGCACTGCAGCTTTTGATTTAATATTTTGATATTAATAACATTTTGAGAAATAAATCCCTTCATAGGAGGAATGTGGCTTTAGAGAGGGGGGATCCAAAAACTGTTTAATCTGTGAATGCCTTGGTACAAAGCGTTTGACAAATACATATCTGTTTTTATCCCTCTAAAGTTGAATCTAAGAAGCGCTAGATACATTTCTCAAATTTTGGGTGTGCACATTTCTCAGATTTTGGGTGTGCACTGTATTCAAAGGGCTGCTGTTGCCAGCAGAGTGTGTGTAGGGGCTTAATGTGTCAGCCTATAATAGCTTATAATATTAAAACGCTTTAGATTTGCTTTGTGTATTCTCATATCAAATGACTAACCAGAAAGTTAAAGTTGGACAACAATTAAAATTAATGATGTTTAAATTTTATATTGTGCCCCTCACATACAAATGATCCAAAGCGTACAACACATAAACATACCTTTTGCGAAGTAAAAATGGCCTTGCCCTATCAAGAATGGAATTCCACGCCTGTTATTATTAAACAGTTGTTTTTATTTTTGCCATGTTTTTGTTTTTTCCAACTAGGATCTGATGCCCCTCGCTTACAAGTTCTCCAAGATGCCTTACCACGACATTTTACCTCTGTGAATAACCTCCCTGCAATAAATAATGGTACAAGCCGTCTCGATGTTTCTACGAAGATGTTCATGCTTCTCCAAGTTTAATATTATTTTGTATCATTACCTTTTCCTCCTCAAATTTTTTCAATGGACCAACAGTGGAAGTGTTTTAGTACAGGGCTTGGCATGGGTCCAATATCATGGCTCTGCCTGCTGTGGAATTCTTTGCTTACAGGGCCTGCTAAGCGCTTAATTATGTGGGCTGTAAGCGCAGAGTACCATGGTAAGCAGAGCCATGAAATTGGACCTAGATGATTGTTTTAAACTTTGATTTATTGAGTATACAAGAAAGGGAGTGAGATGATTAGTTAGTAACACTGGAGAAAACAATAATATTTTGTTGAGAGTTCCTGCATGGCGATGAACTCTCAATAATAAAAAATTGAAAATTGTTATTGTTATTCTTGAAAAATGTTGAACCAATTTTGTACCCTGTCTTTAAGCCAGGAAGACAGTTTGAATTTTACTTTCAGAAATGGGTCCAATTTCATTGCTTAAGAACTGAAAGTAGCTAAGCAAAAAAACAGTCTTGCTTACCAGATTAAGGTCACTAGCCAACTGTCTCTAGCCACCGTGCTAGCTCGGTGGTCTAGTGGTGAGACAACTGCTCTAGCAATGCAAAGGTCCTGGGTTTGAATCCAACTTGAGTGATTTGCCTGTGGATTTCACAGAACTCAGGAAAGTACTGAGTATACACTGCCAAATACACATCGCTGTAAGGGCCTTGTCACACGAGGCAATTTACGGGCAACCAGTTCCAGGCAATCTCCAAGAAGAAAGGGCATTCACATCTGAATGTTCACCTAATCTTCTTGTGGATCGTAAGACATTGTTAAAAAATTACCTGTGTGCTACCGAAGTGGTCCTGTAGCATGCACTGCAGTTGGTTGCCTCCAAGTTGCCTGCTAAAGTTGCCTCATGTGACAAGGGCCCAATTTCATAGAGCTGCTTATTACAAAATTTGCTTAGCATGATATTTCTTCCTTGATAAAAACAGGATTACCAACCAAATTTCCATTTGTTGCATATTGCATGTTAATGGTATTCAGCTGTTGTTTGCTTATCCTGAAAATCACATGGAAGTTTGGTTGGTAACCCTGTTTTCATGCTTAGCAAATTTGTGTGCTTAGCAGCTCTATGAAATTGGGCCCTAAGGGTGAAAACAAATTGTTTTCTTTATTCTCAGTGCAAAACTAACATTTTTTAAATCAAAGTGTTGTTGTGCTTAGCAATGATTTATGCTTTAGCAGATCTGTGAAATTTTTTACAGTATGGAACCTCTTTATTTTGCCTCTGAATTTAAGGATTTCAAAGATGCAGTCCTTAATGGCTGTCATTGGTGTTGGCCACTCTAAAATATTGTAGATCAAAATTATTACATATATAGTTTGAAAAAGAAATAAAATGAATTTTTTTAGACCATAATTTTTAAGATTGAAAAATTAAATTGGGCACCAAGTATACGATTGAAATAGATAAACCTGGTCTGGTTCCCGACTCTCTATTACCAGATGGAAATTTTAGAAAAATAATATTGCAGCAGTTAGTTCAATTTTTGTAAGAATAATATTAAGGTTATTTTTAAAAGTTTTGACTCTGGCTGGATTATCTACCCAATGTAAAAAAAACAAATGCTTTTCTTTATGATTGTATTTAATGTTAAAACATTTAAATTATTTTGTCAGTAATTTTTAAAAGCCTGAATTGAGTTTTCAAAGAACTTTTTCTATGCAATTGTGCTATGCAAAATTTACAATTTTTCTACACCAAATACAGGGCAGAAAGTTTGTTTAATAGCAATTGACAAGTATTGTATAGATTTTTAAAAGTGTTTTAAATTGGTAAAGAATTCCACCGAATGTAAGAAAATATTTTTATCCATAGACATTGTTTAGAATATTTAACATAGGAAGGAGTGAAATGAAGTGATACTGTGTATGAATATGTAACACAACATTTAAATATGTAAATAACCTTATGAATATTTAAAAACCAAATCTGCCATCCAGCTCTGTGAAAATACCTCAACAAGAACAACAAAAGAGAAAATGTTTTTCTTGCAAAAACAAAATTTAAAATGTATGTGGTGCTATTTGTTGTTTTTGTCTTATTTTTCTTCAAACCAAAGTAAGGTGGTTGGGTGTAACCATGGTTACGTCACCCCCCCCCCAAAAAAAAAAATGAAATGTAAAATAAAACCATGTCTGACATAGTACGGTGCATAGACATGGTTTTCAACATGAAACTCTACTGTTTGCATTGGGAACTTGACATGTAGAGTTGGTGTTTGTGAAACTGCGGTGTTGGCTTTTGCTTCAGTCTTGAAGCCTGCTAAAAGCGATGTGGTTGAATGATAGAGTTAGCCAAAGCCGGACCTATGGCTTACTGGTTCAGAGTCTAGCATCTGTGGCTGTGACTTTTGACTACATAACCAATCTCACAGCAGTCAAAACAATTAATTGATAATTTGCCTTGCCTTATATACTTACCACAGAAAGAAAAAAGTTTTTTCTGAAAATGTTGAGCTTTTTTCTCACATTTCCATTGGCAGAATTTTATGTCGACTTTTAATATATTTTTAGTCTCGCCTTTGAGGGCAGTGTAACCAAACCGCGATTTATTGGAAAAAATAGTTGGGTCCCGTTTTGTTGTGATGAGAATCAGCATCAGTGGTTGTGACTGCCCATTTGGAATTAGACTAAGATGAGGTTATGGATTGTACAGTACTTAATCATCTGACTCAATAAAAGAGGCTAGTGTTGAATTTTTTATCGGCCATGTATAGATTAAGCTAATGATGGTCCTAGTCTAGTGAAGAGCGTCAATTTGTTGCGATAGAAATACTTTAAAATGGAGTAATGTTTAGAACCAGCCAATGTGTTGCCATGAAGAAAATCACCTTTTTTTCGGGGTTGATTCAGTGATTATTAAAGACAGGAGTACACTGGTAAACAATCTAAAAAGGAGGGTTTACCTTTAGTTATTAATATTACTCCGAAAATTAATGACCGTGAAGTGTAGTTGCTAAAGAGCAATGGAGAGCTGTTGATATTGTAAAACATTGTTAGAAACAACCCCAAGTTATGCGGTTTTAGAGAAAGAGGTAATTATTTATCTGGGAAAGCCTTTATCATGCATCTAAAAGAACAATTCTATACAATAAGGTTGTTTTTCGTTCATTGTTTTCTTGCAACTTCGGTGACCAATTGAGCCCAAAGTTTTACAGGTTTACTATTTTGTGCATAATGTTGCGATACGCTGAGAGTGGATACTGGTCTTTGACAATTACCAAAAGTATATCCTGCCTTTAAATTATGCTACCTAGAGTGAATTTTTCCAAAGGTTATAGTTATGTGGTTTATTATTTATTAAAAGCAGCAGATGGGATTTACTTTCAAAGACAACGGTAAAAATAGACCACGGAAAAGTTTCTAAAAGTTGAAAAAATTGGTATTTCAAAACATTATTTGCTATGAATGTATGAATTTAGGTAGGCAGCAATGCAATATGTAAATAAATAAATACAATTATACAGAAGTCATAACTATTGAGTGATTTGTTTATTTTGCTTTGTTTTCAAATATAATTTGCATTCATTTCAAAATCAATTAGACCCCTATGCCAGACATGATAATTTAGTGGAAAAAAATGAAAGGTTTTCAGATTAATTTGTCGGCAGGGATTTTGTGTTTGATCATATTTATTTTTATTTTAACATTTTAAATAGATTTTAACAAAGTGTTGTGCCTAGATACTTTGATTTGATTAGAAGAACTTTTTTTTCCTGGTAGTTAGAGAAACATTTTTTTAGAGAGGTAGGCTTGGACCCAAATGGGGCTATGTCGCATCAACTAGCCTGCTCTAGTCATAAACTCTGAGCCGAATATTGGTACTTTTTTGTTAAAAAAAAAAAAAACAAGCAAACAAACAAACTAGTACACAACAACAAACAGAAACACCATAAACAGAAAAACAATATTTAGGCCTTTCGGCAATTTTTGTTTTCTTCTGATGATGGTATAAACTTCCAAGAAGGCAGACTATTAATTTTTCTTACAATATCAAAATTTGTTTGTATCTACAAATGCATGGATGAAGCCTTTGCATACGAAGTCAAATCATTATTAAGCTTTTTGATCTTCTTTCTTGCCAGAAAAAGTATTGCTCAAAATTTATTCGGTTTTCAAAATAAATTTGTTGTTGATTATTTCGCAGACGACATTTATTACGTTGCAACTATTGAACAATAGGTGGCGCTATACATTCACACACTTTTTCAGTTGAACTTAACCGCGCCTGCTTGCTGTCTGTGTGGCTATTCTGTGGCCTTCCCAAATTCTACGGTCCATCGGCCACAACGATTTTCACTGGGTTCCCCTGGAAAACATCTCCGAAAACATCAATTCGGACTTCAAGGAGGCGGAGAAAACCTCACTTTGTGCTCTGTGGTACTTGATGTCGCTCCAGCTTGTTTTTGACAACTGCAGTGAGCTTTTTCCGGAGTAAAAAACAGTGGAAAATTCGAGATGGATTCAACAGAATTTAAGGTAGGACATTTCGTTGAAATTGATGTTTGGATTATTACGGGTGTACACCCCGTTGTGTTATGTATTGAAACGATTTTGCTTTTCGTGTTGTGTTTGTTAGTTGGTTCAGAAACAGACCGTGTTTGTCTGCATTCTACAGGGTTTTTTTGTGACAACAAAAACATGTAACAACTATTCTTGGCTGCAGTAAAGACACTATGTTATCAAACATTTTAAATTTTTATTTTTATTTTAAAATTTTTATGAATTACATTTTTGTTAATTATTCATTTTTTGGGCTCCCTAGTCCTGCTTGAGTAAGAATTTTGAAAAGAAATGATTTTGAAAAAGTGTAAAATGTAAAAGTAAGCCCTATTCATTATGAAACTAAAAATTAAAATGGTTTTCATAACACTCTACGGTGGAAGAGGTCTGTGGTTTGTATGGCACACGTTTCTCCAAAATCAAAGGCAAAGACTTTGCACCAAGACTTGCTGAGCAACATCTGGGAGTGTGGTGTGTTCATGTTACGCCTAGAACTATGGGGTTCATTCCGCTATCGTCACCACAATTGCGGAATGAACCTCATTCCAGATAGGAGTATGTTGACTGTTCACGCTTACAAATACAATGTTTTTATGAAGTTGGAAGTCTGCAAATATAACATGGTTCTTTGAAAATATCAGAATGACGCATAAAATACACACTTAATATTAACTAAAGGGAGAATATTTGTAGATTTTGCCAAGTCCACAGAATCTGTCTGTGACTACTGTAAAGTTCAAGTATTGTATCATGACTGAATCACATGTCCATCGAGTCGAGTTTGTTTTTCCCCTCAGTCTTAAGCAAAGTGTAAGTCCAATCTTTGAAGTACATCAGCACTCCAGACTTAAACTGTATTATATAATCAGTCATTCTTGTAATGTAATCCATTTCATGGTCTCCTTCCTTGTCGTGGTTTATGTATTCATGGTTTACCTTAGGACATAATACCCATTGAAGAAACCAGTCAAGCAGAACCGGGCACAAGAAAATATTGCTTTAAAATGTTCTGCTCAGCACAAATTAGCAGGCCACCAATTATGATGTGATGGTATTTTGGCTGGTAATTTTATTCTTGTAAGCATAATTTTATTGTGCCTACCAGTTATGTTGTGCTTTGGTCCACCTCCTCCTTATAAATCAATTCTCTGGAATGTATTTTTTTGTAAGAAGTCAACAACAATATTTTCACTTCTGAGTACCTTCAGTGATTTTATGACCTTATAAAATTTCTTGTAAACTGTAAATTTATAGCTTCAAATATTTGTGAGTGCATGTGGTTTGAGTTGTTTTGCTGGAGGATTTAATACAGTGTGTGAAGGCTATTAAGTTCTTAAAATAGCACTTGTGTATCACTTGTGTATCACTTGTGTAATCATTGTGTGTAGTGAAGCAATTTACACTCTACATTCAGTGAACTGTGTAATAGTAACAACGTACAGGCATGTAATTTCTCAGCAAGGTTTTAGCCAGGATTTGGTAAAGTCGAAAAGGGTGTACTGTTCGAATTTGCAGGAAATTTAAAAACTAACATGTAGGTGTCCAAATTGTTCACTTACAATCATGACAGGTAAAACAGGGTGTCTAAATTTAAACAGGGTACATGGTACAGTCCAAAGACATCCAGACACCTAGACCCAGTAATTGGGGCACTGTACTCCTTTTTTTCAAAGTTTTTACATTAAGTATGCCTGATAATGCAAAAATTTCGAAAAAAGGAGTACAGCGCCCCAGTTACTGGGTCTACCAGACAGGCCTCTTCTGGCTGCTTACAGAAACTCCTTGAGCCTTCATATTGTATGGGAGTTCAGCAGTCACCTAACGCCCAAAGAAAAATGTGGTCCAAATCTGTAGTTTGTCTTTCTAGTGAATGCACATTAGTCTGGTAAACCTCCTGGATTGTAACATCAGGGTGGTAGGTTCTGTGTCTAGAATAAGGGGGGACCCATGCTAGGAATTTTTAAGAATTTGTCAAATCCCTCCCCTGAATATGATGGCTGTAAAAAACATAATATTGCCAATCACTGTGGCATATTCAGACCTCTAATTTCACTCTAGAAGGGGCACAGCAATTTTCCTCTGGTAAAGGGCACTTCTATGAGGAAAATTGTCATTTTTATTGGAACGCTGCACTGCAGCAAAATCACAGGGCACCATGGCAATTCGCTGTGGGTATGGGTTATTCTGAGGCCTGCATACATTCATTCAGAAACTGTAATAACACTCCTGACGTCTGTACAAGTCCGCAAAGGATTGGAGTGACATCATACAGTGACAATCATACAGTGACATAAAATATTATGTTAAAACCATCTGTATTCCTAATTCAATCTTCACATCTGAATTCCGACAGCTCTTTTTTTCTGATACGTGTAAAAGGTTCCAGCCTGCTGACTGACATAAAGGTTAACCCAGGGAGGTGAATTGTAATAATTCTGTGTGAAAGACCATAATATTGTCACAATTGACTGCACTCGAGGGGGAAATGTGATTTTGTTTTGGGTACATACATGTAGTGTGGGGTGCTTGTGTGGGCTGTGTGTGTATTGTTGGAAGAGAAAAGGCCATGGTATTGTTATGCTCTTGCATGGTTTTGCATATAATTACTGTGTGAAGTGGTGCCAATGTGTTCTGGGTTGGGTTACATTAAAGGGAAGTCAGGTGTGACAGACAGTCCTACATATTGGTGTAAGTGAATGTCGTCAAATGTCATATAAACTAGTGTAGTATATATACATGTACTGTTTCAACATAAAAACCAGCTAAATGTACATGAAACATACGCAATTCGGCGTGTGTACAAACGCACTCAGGCACTGGAGTTACAGGAATGCAATACTCCAGGCTTGTGATTTCTATGTAAGCTTCATCAAGTAACATTACACATTCTGTTTAAAACCTCTACACGATACATGCATGGTTTGTCACCCTATGTTTACTGGACCAAAAATAAGGCGAACATGCACGAAGAGAAGATGGATCGCAAAAAATGTGTAGGCCCTATTAGTGTACTTAAAAGGAAATTGGGAAGTCATTAGTTTTTCACAAAGATATCACACGACGTAGCATTATTTTCAGCTGGCTTGTCCGGTCATGGTCATAAGTTGACTGGTCTGACGCATGAATTCGCTTATGTGGGGCCTACGGTCAAGTGTTAATTTCGAGCCCCGAATATTGGCAATTGTATTTTAATCATTTATTTTATTTGAACGAGAGAGTAGTACGTTATGCCTCTCTGTTCGTATCAGTCATGTCTCAGATCAATACATTCTAGGATTTACCGGTTGCATTTAATTAAACATAATGCAAACACGTTGGGTTAAATCAGGTGGAGGATAAGGCCTTGACAACGTTCGAAGACAAGTAGTAATTAAAATGGTCGGTTTATTAATCAAGTTGGCTTAGTGAGTATCGGGCGAGAAGCAGTGAAAATCAAAAAGTATTTTTTTGTAAATGTAACTTGCAAGTTTTTATTGGCTATTATTTTTTGGATTAAGCCCAGTTCATACTTCCTGCGAATGTGAATGCGAAACAAATTTTGACCTCACATGGGTATTTTTGCAGCGATTGTTTTGCAGGAGTTGAGCACTTAGTCAACTGATGTGAATTATTCGTTGTGTCAAAATTTGTTTTGGATTTTGCATTCACAGGAACATGAACCGGACTTTAATTACCAAAACTATCGGTCTACAGAAGGCCTACCCTGTCATTAATACTAATGACACTCCGTAAATGCACAGTTCATGGTATTGCATATATTTCAACTTTCATGGTACAGTGTACAAAATAAAGGGCAACAGTGCACTGGTAAAGTTCACAAGCCTGTATTACAATGTGAGCAATTTGTATTGAGGCCTGTCATCTGATTTGGTTTTAAAACCTAATTAGTATCAATGTATGACCTTGGACTTTAAGCTGGAAAGACCACGGATGATACCTAATATCAGTACTGTCTAGAGATTGCATTATGTGGTTGGTAATAGTCCACAGTTTACATTGATAAGGTTTGTATTTAATCTAAAAAAGCCCCGTTCACATGAAAGCAATTTAGCAATGGTCTCTTGCTAAATTGTAGTGTGGTTGTAAAACTTTACAAAATTGTACCTCGTGTGAAAGGACAACAATATTGGTACTGTCCAAGGTTGCTTGTAAAATCTTGTCAAACAATTGCTACATTTTACAACCATGCTAAAATTAATCAAGGGACCCCTGTTAAATTGATGTCGTGCGAATAGCACAAAGGGTACATGGATTGTACCATAAATTAGCATCAGCAGAGCTGCCAACTGTCCCTGATTCTGCCGAAAGTTTCCTGAAACTAACCGCAGGAACCATTTCGTCCAGTAATTACTCTGTAAAGCAAAAACATTTCTACGATTGCAATGTTTTGGAAATAAAATGAACTTTGAACCTTGAACCTTGAATCCCTCTCTAAAACCATGTTCCTCTGAAGGGAATAAAATCTCCTACATTACAAACAGCTGCCTTGTTTATTACCAAGGTTTTTTTTTATTGTCATTAATTTTTGGAGTAATTTCACGTACATGTCAATACACTCCCTTTGTTGAAAATTGTTGCTTTGAAGAGCATTGAAGCTTAACTTAGGATGTTAAATAAAAATGAAATATCACACAAAAATAATATTTTTGAATACACAGTGACTGACTAAGCAAATATACATTGTAATGTACTATAATAATACATACATGTTGTGTGTTGATTTAATTTCTTTCAGCTGAATGAGTAATACTTCAAATTATAATAAACATTATGCCCGCTGATATAAAAAATTAATTGGCAACGCATAGAAAATTAACTGCAAATGAGAAATACTACGTGTACTCGTTTTGTGTAAAACAAGTCGCCACTATTGATATTGTTACAGGCTGCTGTGTATAATCCATCCATCAGTTTATTGTTGCATACCATCAATGCATTATGAGTGATTACTCATTTGCATGGTCCGTTGTTGCGTCCCAACACTTGCGTCTAAACGAGATGAGTTTACGTTACGGCATACAGATTGCAGTGTGTGGTAGGGTCCCTATAATACAGTATATGTGGACTGCGTATAGATCATTGATAATCAGCTAGTGCTTTGTGTTGTACCATTCATGCATTCTGGAGGCCAAGGTAGCACTATTGATGTGCCCTGCAGGAAGAAATAATGGATGAATGCTGTAGTAGAGATTTTAATAGATGTTAAAAAATATGTGGTTTCGCATCGGGAGTAAAAAATGTATTTTTACACCAATGTGTATTAATGGCCTGGCGTTTTGATTTAAGCACTAGCAGAGTCTTTCTTGAAGAAAGACTCTGCTAGGGTTGAAATGTCAGGCCATTACATGTAACTGATTTTTTTTTTTTTGCCAAATTCACCTGACGTCATCATCAAATAATCTTGGATGCACCATATTGGTGGGCAATGTCACTGTGAGTTATTCAGTGAAGTGCGCATTTTAGGCGACGGGGCGTTACACGTAAACCTAACTGCCAACCAAAATGGTGAGCGTGGCACAGTCGCCGCGTGTGACGTGACGTGCAGGCACCGAGTCAATAGGTCTATGTTTTTTTGAGAAAATAGGATTACTGCAAATTGCTTTAATACAACCAAAAGAACCGATGGTACACCATGTATGCAAAACATTTCTGCAGCTTCTCTTAGCTTTTGAGAAAGACTCTGTTCGGGTCAAAACGTCAGTCCACTAAATATTGTTTTCTTGTATAAATATGTTTGGTATTACCTTACCATCTATATCAAATGTTTTGCATATTTCTGATTGGAGCAAGTTTGTAAACAGAAGCTCTTGTTGATTAAAGTTCTGGTGAATATAATAATAATAAGAATAGTCAGAATACTCTTGCTAGCTATATCAACAGTGCATATTTATCAGAGCTTTGCTGGAACCGTCTACCCTTGTTGTGACAGCGTTGAGTGAATTTCTTTGGTCCTCAATAGTTTGAAAGGCAATGTTGTGCCTGGTAGGTGGTACCCAAGGCTAGCCGACAATGTTGAGTTTTAATCAAGCTTTACTTGATGACCCCTGGAGTCAGGGTTATGTTGGTTTTATTCACCTGCGAGGGACAGGAATGCTAGCCCCACCTTGGATTGAGTATTCTGTAGCGATGCCAGTTTTTTCCCTTTTGTATAGAAGTAGTGAACGTAGTATGCATTGATGAAAGGCAACCAGGAAAAGTGTTTGTGTTTTGATTCCAAAATTCAGAAATGTAGTGGAAAACCACGCCTTGAATTTCGCTCTTGAAGGGGCACAGCATTTTCCGTCTGGTGGGGCACCTGTATGTGGACAATTTTGCACAGGAACCTTGGACAGGGCACCAGAGCTATTGCACAGGGCACCGTGGCAATGACTTGAAGCTCAGAGTCTTCAACAGACCAAGATTTTATTTACAATACTAGAATCCAAATGAAAAGAGACTAAAATCAAAATGAGAACATGGTTGTAACATCTAACCTGTTTCATTTGAATCAAAAATTAAGAGAAGATTGATCTCTCTGTTTTATAGTTGACACTCCGCAGGATTGAGATTGAAATATATTTGTGAGACTCAAACTTAACATTCGATTATCAATCTTTTGAGACAAAGATTGTGAAATTGAAAATTGTGTATTCAAATGGCGGATTAACCGCTACGGATTTTCGGCGATATCCCCAAATGCAATCACCTTTAAAAAAAAATGAAATTTTCAAAGGTTACTTTTTAGTTTTATAATTTAACTGGTGTACATTATCAAAGTGCTCAGACAAAAAGCTCAAAAGCCAAAGGTACAATCTGTTCCCTTTGAAGGCAGTTATTAAGAGCAATCCAATTGCAAATCGATTCAGACAGGACTTGTACAGCTAGTGACTCACGATGACTCAATTAATGAAGACTGGCTACGCTGCTTTCTACTGGCTTGAGGATGGACACAAATAATGTACTTTGGACACAATTCACAATCAGCACTTTCACTGGTTCAGGCCTCAAAATAATCAACGACACCCACAGCAATTGTCATGGTGCCCTGTGCTTTTGCTGTGTTGCCCTTTGCAATGTTGTTGTCTTGTAGCAAATGCCAAATTAATAATACTTAAACAAAAACAACGATTACCAAAATTCATTTAAATTTTCAAATTTGTCCATACAGGCTCTCACACAAGGTCCAAATTGTTGCAAACTTCCCCCGAAACAATGATGTACTTTCCCTTTGCTACTGTGGTTTAACAATAACTGAATATGTTTATAAATAAAATTAGAATCAAATTTGTACTATATAAAAAAAGGGAAACCTGCATAAATTTTGTATCGTTTCGCTGCCCATTAAACATTTTTATCGAAGGACATCTCTGCCAAAAAAAAACACCAGTGCTCTAGCGACCAGTATATTGTTTCAGATTATAACACATCCTTTTTAATGATTAAACTGAATTGAATTATTCATACATAATGCACAAAACGCATCAACAAGCTGAGATATTACAATACAAAATGGAAAATGAACTTCGTCCGCACCCATCTGACTGATGTTACTGATTAATGGATGGGGTTTATTAGACCTTTAGCACGGGGGCAGCCATTTTGATTTGTCTCAAACCCAAATCATTTGTATAATTCGTTTTTACCCTACACCGATGTTAATTTAAGTACTAAATTCTCAGTATTTTCCCGAGCACTCTGCAGAAAAAATCTAACCTACTCACGACCAAACAAGCCCTGTGTTTTTCAATAGAATAATATTTAGGCTACCTCATTGTGTAATCACTTTGTGGAAAAAAATCAAGTAAAATCTTTCTTTTCTCTTGAGTATCAACATTCACTCAGAAAAAGTCAAACTAGTTTTACATTTATAAATGTTTGACTCATTTGTCTATGAGTAATCTTCTCTTAGTCTTTGTTCTAGTAATTTTGAGTCTGGTCTTGTAGAATACATTCTGGTCTTAAAGGAACACATTGCCTTGGATCGGTCGAGTTGGTCTTTGAAAAGCGTTTGTAACCGTTTTTTATAAAATGCATATGGGTAGAAAGATGTTGTAAAAGTAGAATACAATGATCCACACAAACATGCCTCGAAATTGCGTGGTTTTCCTTTTACCTCGTCAACTAACACGTCGGCCATTTATGGGGGTCAAAATTTTGACTCCCATAAATGGCCGACCATGTTAGTTCGCACAGTAGAAGGAAAACCACGCAATTTCGAGGCAAACTTGTGTGGATCATTGTATTCTACTTTTAAAACATCTTTCCAACCATATGCATTTTATAAAAAACGGTTACAAACGCTTTTGTTTTGACCAACTCGTCCGATACAAGGCAACGTGTTCCTTTAATGTAGTTAACATTTTGAGTCTACATTGGTAATTTACCCGAAATTGGAGCCCTGTAGTAGTTAATGTTCATTCACATCTCCTCTGAATTATGTACTGAATGTAAGTGCAGCGTACTTTATTCACAGATTCCGTCACCCCCTCATTTTAAATTTAATAATAAAGTAAACTGGCAAATATATTTACAGGTGTATGCTGTACATAATTAGAATGAACTTGAAAATAAACGAGGTGAGAATTGAATATTATTGTACAGCGACGACGTGCTCTTGAGACCAGCTGGTCAGTCCATTCATCGTAATAATAATCAATCAGGTGTGAAATTGAAAAGAATTGGACAATATGTCCAATGACCTTTGACCTCAGATTGTGAAATTCACGACCAGATCAGACAGTAACATAATGGACGTCATCAGGGCCCATTTTCAGAAAATACTGCTTGACAAATTTCTTTGCTAAGGAAAAATTGAGTGGGGCACCAGTCACAACAATGCAAACCTAATGTATTTTTGGTTGGTAACCCATTTCTGTTAAGCAATTACTTTTCTGTGCTAAGCAATTTTTTTTTGCTTACAGGCTTTCAAGGAAATTTGGCAAAGTTTAACTATAGATAAGGTGGGGGATAGGGATATAGAATGACCCAAGCTCTCTTCCGTTAAATTATGTCACACGTTGTTGTCAAGGTACAGTGCAATCCATTTACGGTTGGATTCCAGTTATCCTCGGTACCCTGCAATAAAAGAGACAAACACATAACTCGGTGACCAGTGTCAGGAGCTGAACAACTAAGTGGGGCGCAGTTAGTGACGTCAACAATGTAAGGGCGGGGTGTTAGCCAGTGATAGTGGGATTATTCTGTCATTTGACGATCTAAAATAGATTTGGGACAAATCCCTCATTTCGGTGTCTTCATTAAGTGCACAGTGATTTAAAGGGAATGTATACGTTTGGTAATCTTTCTTAAAATTAATGGTAATAATAACCTTTTGAGTTAAAGCCTACAGCAGTAATCGATAGTTTGAAAGCGTTTTGAGAAACTTTTCGCTTCAAAGTAATGCGGTTTATAAAAAGTATGTTTATATTCACACTAAATTTTAGTCAGAGAGGCGTTGCTTACACGGTTTGTATATTCCTACTAGGGGTTAGTCTTCCTACAAAAGGTGTCACCCACTCTAAGAATGTCGCGTGCCTCTGTACATGTATTACCGTGTTACTACTTTATTAATAACAATACCCCAATCGTTACATGTGCACCATATGACATTTTTAATTAATTGATGTAAAGGTATTACAATATAAGCAATGCAAACAATTCTTACATTATGTAATATAATTTATTCTGTAAACAAAGCTCTGTTTTAATTAGAGCAAAGTTGAAATATTGTTATAAATACATTTCATCAACAATGATATTTGTATGGAAGCTGTAGGACTCTTGCAATACATTTTTATAATCATCACTTTTGTGGTACTGATGTACACACGTAAACAAAAAATAGTATTCGCAGTATATTTTTCCTGATGTTGTAGCGGCCTCTATTGATGAGAGTGGACCAGGTTGTCACCACCTGTTGCAAAGCGATGGCAAATTAATGTCAAAGGTCAGGGCACTGTGGGTGAGGCTGGTCAGGTCACCTGGGGTTTGGTTGATGAGGGGTCAGGCACTCTACATTCTGTGGGTGTGAATTGGGGCGCTTGTGGGTTGAAATAGGGGATGTCTTTTTGGTGGGCTGTAGCGCCCTCTTTTGGTGGCAGAGAGTTGGTATTGACAGTTTTTTAAGACAAAAATAACAATTTGGATCTGTGGACAATGTTCATTTAAATGACAGAATACAACCATCTTTATAAATTGTCGTTGTATTTGTAACCTTTAGATCCTTAGATTTAATATGGTCTACCTTGTGATCAACTCTAACATTATTCTCTTTAATTTCATAAATAAGAAATATTTGTAATCTCTGGGCTGTTTAGCAGTACCAGGTGGAATGGCTTCTGACTGGCACCCCCAACAGAGACTAAACTGGGAGACCGCCGACATCATGCTAGGTGTAGCTCAGTTGGTACCGGCTGAAATACATGGAAACCATCATGATAGCCTCTGTTGCCCTGGTGTTGGTCTTGGTGCCCCTTGCAATTAATCAAAATGGCCTTGCCCTCTCAACAAATGAAATTTTAGGCCTGACTACATCTTTAATTCGACTGAAATTTTCCCCTGTACTCTCCTGGCAGCTCTGTAGTGTGACTCGTGGACTAATGTTTATGGTGGCATGCATCAAGGGTATATCTGTTATTCCCAATTTGGGCAACATAATTTGATTTATTTTTAATAATCGGCAAGGCCTGTACACTCCCTCGTGGATCCAGTGTAACGGTGCATTAAGCACAGATTCATGTACTCGTTGGGCTGTGTTTAGGAAATGCACAAAACTGGACCGTAAACAAGTACAGTTAATGGAATACTAATCATTCATTTCATATTCCTACTTTTAAATTGTATCCTACATATCCACTGAGCATAATTTTGTATAATTTACAAAATTATGCGTCGCATAGTCCACTGTGCATACACTTGGTAAAAATGTGAGGTCTCACATAAAAGCCTACATGTGTGCACGTGTACCGCCATTTTTGTCCAGCCCTGTCTACAGAAAGCTGGATTAAGTACTGATTATGAAACACTCTAAAAGGAGCCAGACTAAATTATCCTTCCAGGTTTTGAAAATCAGTGGACTTTATGGACATTCACATCTGTGTACATAAATTCCAAAGGTGTGTTCTACATGTTGTACACTTACAATATTACAGCATTGCACTGTACTTGAGTTGAGTTGTGAAGTGATTAATGACACACAGCTTACTCTGATTTACATGATTGCCTTTGGTCGTTGTAAGGTCTGCATCGAGATTAACTTTTGCCAAATGTTTGGATGAAAAACAAGCCGTACCTAATCCTTTAGTAATTTCATTTGAACAGTGCTGTGTATATTTTGTCTGCAATGGGATTCAATATGGAAGGGACTAGTGTGCACACACTGTTGTTAACCTTCCGGCAAGTCTCATAAATATTCATGACTTGTAAGTCATGAATATTTATGATAAAACAACTTGTTATGAGAGATTGCCCAATATCACGAGGTCATTTGGCCACTTCAAGGTGAGGGCTAAACTTTAGGCTTTTAGATGTTAAAATGGTGCCCCTTTTAAAATGAGGATGGCCCGCCCTCTTAAAGATGAAATTCCAGGCCCTTAGACACTCGGTCCCAGGGTAGCATTGAACATTGCATGCGCATTTATGCCTTAATTAAAATTAATGTAACCACCTTGAAATTATGTTTGTCTGTCTGAAACAACTAGACCAAGGATATTAGATCGGTCTACGTTGGAGCTCCAAGGCTGCGTTCATGAAGTTGACATACATTTATGTTGTCAATGCCATGCGGGGTATTTTTTATGACCTTCGTCACATTGAAAATTATTCGCAACATTCTTTGGTGAAACACTGAAGGAATATTTGTCAACATGAGCGAAGAAACACATGCCTTGAATTCTCTGTACCCCAGATAAAGAACATTGAGGCGCTGGATGTGCCTGTGTAAAAGATTAAATGATTAAATGGCATGTGAAAGCATGGATGTAGAATGGTTAAAGCATGGTTAAAGGCAGTGTATACTTTTAGTAAAATGTCAAAGACCTGTGTTCTCACTTGGTGTATTCAGAAATGCATATAAAATTATAAACCTGTGAAAATTTGGGCTCAACTGGACATCGAATTTGCAAGAAGAAAAAAAATGACAGAAAAACACCCTTGTTGCAATGGATTGTGTGCTTTCAGATGACTGACAAAAAAATAAATCAAGAAAAGAAAAAGGGTTTTCTAAGTGTTGTATCAGGATGTATGTGAGTGTATCTTTGGTGATTTTTCAGTCATCTTGGTTTATCCTCCTTTATTCCTATGCAATCAAACTGATGCTTTCTGGGCAAATAGCCTGGTCCCCTGCGGTCATATGAAAACCAGTATTCACAACTGCTGTCTGCACACAGGGACACAACAAGATTAAAGTGCTGGACCCTTTAAAGTAATTCTCAAAATCATGGACAGACGAGGTCTCTTTGGATCTATATAGCAAGCTCACTCCATGCTGTTCCACCAGTGCAATCAGCAGGGACTGTAACATTATCCAAGCTGGTAATAATGCCCCAATTCCACTGCCTGGTAGATGTTATTAGCCTGTTTCTTTCTGAGTCTCAGTCTCCAGTCAGACATGGGTAAAGTTTGACAGGTCTGCGGGGGCGACATTTCTCTTGGGTTTTACATGTCTACAGAAATGTGTTTAATGCGCATTATACATAAAGTCTAATTCTATGGTGAAAGAGCTTTCCACTTCATTGCACCTTTGTTATGGAATGACTTACTCTGCTCACATATTCGCCAAGCTGAATCTCTTTTGATTTTCAAGGGGCATTTGAAGACTCATTTGTTTCAAACTTAACTTTTGCTTTATATATTTCATTTCATTGTTTTGTGTTTGTGTTGCGCATAGAGGGTCCTGCATTGTGCGCCATACTCTGGTAAGCATAGTTTGGTTGTGCTTAGCTCCTTGTGGTTTTAAGCAGCTCTATGAATTTTGGCAGTGGTCTCCCTAAAGTGATGAAGTGTGGTGGATAAAAAGTTACATTTGGAAACAAAGAAGTGCAAAAAAAGAAAGCAGACATACATGTACACCTGTGTGACTTCACTTTGTCATTCTGAACCTTGAGTTCCAATCACCCTTTAAAGCTATGAAAACATACAGTAAATGCAAAGCACTCACCATACGTTGGTCATAATTGCAAAGGAAGTAATACATAGTGTTAAAGGAAGTCATTGGTAAACTTTATGAGCTCTCTTTCTCTGTAGACGGCTTTGAGTTTTCCCTGGACACTGTTTAAAGTTACAATTCTTATTGTTTCGGTTTCACTATAGAAAATGAAAATTCCTCAACCCGAAAATCCCTCAATTTTGATGCCAAAGAGTGGAACAGGTGTGTGTTGTATTACAGAGGTGAAATTAGGTATAAATTTGAAAATGTAATTGGGTCTTGCTTTACAGCATGGAGCAGCTGGTGTACACTGTACAGTGATGGCATTTGTCTAACGACAATATCATGGCTGCTATATATGCAGTCGTTAACAAATAGTACAAAAGACGAGTGTTTTATAGTCTGTATTATGTTGAGTAAAAACTGAGTTCTTCGAGATGCCTCGATCCGGTGTGATAAATCACTATAAGAACTATTGTTATTGTTATTACCCATATGTTTGTGTAACTACAAAAAAGTATGTCGGTGCACGCATTCTGTGTATACTACAGTACACATGTGATGTGCGTGTATGTATGGGTATGAACATATAAGTGTGCACAATGCAGTAAACCTGAGAATCAACATTTAAACATAAATTCGTCAGCATAATGGTACTTTGCAAAACCTGTTATACTGCATTTTACCTACAATACTGAATTCATCAAACTCTAACATTTTTTGTATTTTTTATTTCTGTTTATTATTGTTTTGTTTTTTAGGGGGGGGGGGGAGGTTTACAAATTTTTGGTGGAATCCTTTCCCTTCTCAGCTGAAGCGGAAACAAAATCTCGGCGATACCTGCAGGCAAAAAGTCTCACCAAAAGCAGGAAATGAAATCAGGACTGTGTGTCATTTTCATTTACTTTGTAGTGGTAAGGACGTAGCGTACGTGACACTCCCTTCTCAGTGTAGTGAACAGCCACAATTTTTTTATCACAGCGGCTCAATTTCATAGAACCGCTTGAAGCAGAAAAGAGTGCTTAACAATTGCCTGCTTAGCAAAAATAATCGGTATACAGATTTTACTATGTGACTTAGTGGTTTGGCTGGAAACATTCTTTTGGTAAGCATAAATTGGTTGTGCTTGAGCTACTTTTTGCGCTTAAGCAGCTCTATGAAATTGGACCCAGTTTAGTGACGTGCTACAATGCACTTGGTGCATTTCACACATGATCGCTAATACATTAATGGGTGTGAATATCATCTGTGCGATACTAGTTGCCATTCCATGGGCGAATACTGCCCTCTCTTGACTGAATGCAGTCCAGTGGAGGGTCAGAGCCAGAAGTGGGAAGCATGGGGTGCCCAACTTTGCACTAAAAAAAAAATCCCACATAAATTTGATACCAATTTGTAAATTGGCTACCAGTTTGTCAAATAGGAAGTTATGTTTCCAAGAAAATAATCACCAATGGGAGAAAGAAGTAAAAAAAAGATTGTTTGTGTCCAAACCTGTGGAAATTATGCCCAAACCTGTAGTTTTGTACTTCTTTTGATCCAACAGTCAGTGAACCTCCCAACAGAGAAGTTCGGGGTCTAGAATAAGGGGGGAGTCAAGTCCAATGCAAATTTTTTTCATCAGATTTGTTTTCATTTATCAAATTTCATCCTACAATCTGCATAAATTGCTCTTGCTTTTGCAAACATTTTAACATCAAAGCTAAAAACAGGAGTAACATTTCAACATGTGTCAAGTATCTACTTTAATTGAGAGTAAACTTTGAACTTTGGACATGACTTTTAAGGACAGAACATGACAAACAATCAGTAACATCAAAAGGATCACGCTACTAGTCCCTCGTTCACTGTGTTTGTTGGGAACCAGACTTATCAAAGTAGATGTCAAGTGAGGTCAAGTGCTTACATCCCTGAAGACCTCTACTGGCAGGACTTCTGCTATGATGCGCTATTGTGTTCATGGTGTTATGATTGTAGTCAATTTGGGGGCAGGGAATATCAAATAAGGCTTTAAGAAAATCTGGGAAGACTTCTTTAACATCTGTTTGGGTACAGGATTTGTAACATTATCAGATTGATAATTGTATAAAGGATATTTCTCCAGGGGTGGATTTCACAAAGAGTTAGGACTAGTCTTATCTCGAGTTAGGACCAGTTACTCATCCTAACTTGGGACTATTCATGCAATTTGTATATCTCCTAGGACTAGTCCTAACTTAGGACTATCCATGCAATTTGTATATCTCTTAGGACTAGTCCTAACTTAGGACTATCCATGCAATTTGTATATCTCCTACATGTAGGACTAGTCCTAAATTAGGACTAGTCCTAACTCTTTGTGAAATCGACCCCTGCAATCATAAAGAGTATAACACTTCATGTTGTAGGAAATTGTGACTCTTGTGAGTATTGTGGATTTGTTGTCGAAAATTAGAGTAAAAAATAATTGTCAAAATGAGTCCTACTGTCTGAGTGCACATGTTCATGACTAATATTGTTCTCTTGGTTTGATACTGTAAAGTGTTGACTTACTCTCTACAATCTAGCGCCCTCTCTTGACCAAATTAAACCATTCCTATATATATATAGAATGAGGCAGCAGTGTGGCGTGACACACCCCTGTTCTGTGCATACACTTATCATGGCTTAGGCATTATAGGGACATTTAAAGTGCAGTGTTCATTAAGAAAATTTGAGTGATCCCTTTCAAGTGATAAATGTACGTATGTAGGCTACATATGTCATTATAATTTGTTATTTTATTTATTTACTTATTACTTCAACTGGTCACTCATGGGTCCAAGTGAACATTTTGACTTACAAACCCTGTGGTCTTGTGGATTTTCCTCCCCAAATCAAGCCCTACATTTATCCATTATTTAAAAACAAATTCTCAAAATTTTGTCCAGTAGGCTACTCTAAGATTCTTTATTTGACAGCTGGTCAGCTGGTGCCCTAGATTTTTGGTTTATCAGCTTTTCCAATTTGCCAATTAAAAAACACAGTGTATTGAGTCTTGCCTAGTCTGGCACTTTCCTTTCTTGCTGTTGACAAACTGCAGTTGTCTGCCCTCTATACTATGCATACTAAAACAGGATAATTTCTCTTTAAATATCTATATTGAAAATGTAACTTATAAATAAGCTCACTAGTCAGTCATTAAAACTGCTAAACATATTTGCCCATGAGTATAATGCCCCCCCCCCCCCCAACCAACCATGAGGCCACTATATTTATGAGCTAACGGCCCTGGGGCCATCATGGAGAGTGAAGCATCGATTCTGAATTTGATTAAGCTCAGCTCCGATTCCATCGTTTGGGCGTAGGATGTAGGGAACGAACGTCTTGACTTTTTTTCTTCTCTTTCTCTCTGTGTGCGTCTCTTGCTCGGACCATCATTGACTTGTATTTTGTTTGTAGGGTGATATGACTGATGATGAGTCAGGGTACTGTGCTGAATAATTATCATTATCATAGAGTGCTTTATAGTATTATGGAGGTAATTTGTGTGGGAATAGGCTTAATGAGTCGTTTGTCGGATATATCAGTATGAAGGAACGAGCCAAAACAGGCCAATATGGATGAAATTTAGTTGAAAATTGTGTCGAAGTATTTTTTTTTTAATTGTTAAAATTTATTTTATTTTATATTTGCAACCTACTTCCTGATAAATTACCAGCATTGAAAGAAAAAATTAAAATCTTCTTTCTTTTCTTCAAATTGTTATTTTATTTGATATTGGCAACTCTTCTCCTTATATTAGCTAACATCAAAAAGGGGAAAGATAGCATTTCAAGTAAAATATGATGATTGTTTTTTTTTTTTCAATAAATATTAATTTGACTTTAAACCCCTTTTTCTTAGTTATCTTCTCTCACCTTTCTTGGTGTTTCTACTTTCACAATTTTTGGACCAAAGTTGGTATCAACATGAGGTTTTAACAATTTTCAAAGCTGCATGTACGTAGATTATGCTCTTTAATTGAAAAAAAAATCCTGTTTTGATTAGGTAGGATTTGAACTGTCCATGGTTGGAGTACAATTAGGTGAGGTTTTGCGGTAGCACCATGTGTAAATATATTTTTTGTACTGGTGCTTTATTGAAAGCTGCTGTACTTCTAACCAAGTAAGTTTTAATTGCCATTCATTCTAAAAATGATTATTAAACACCTTCCCTTTAAAGGCTGGAATTAGGCCAAGTGACTGTATTCATGCTCTCAAACATACAAAGTCCTACGTGCGTCGTAGCCCTAGGGTTCACATTCGTCCATATTTTGGTGATGTGTCAGTGTTCCTTGCGGTGACTCATGATTCGGTGAAGCTTTTGAGTGAGGAAGTGTTTACATTGCAAACGATGAGCAATATAGGTTTATTGTGACTCTGATTATCTTGTGTTGATTGAAAATATTGCTGTTAGGGTCCTTTTGGAGGTTTTAGCCAGGGTTATTTAAAAGGGTGCCCACATTTGTTGAAAATTCCAAAAGTGGGGGTCCAAATTGTTCCTTTGCAATACATCATGTAAATGACAAAAAAACGTATCTATAGAAAGAATTGTTGATAATGACCAATAGTACTTTGAACATGTTGTGTGCCTTTTAAGAAGGGCTCATAGTTCTTCATCCCAACACACAAAGTCCTTTTTTTAAATCTGTCAAAACGCCATAAGCAATAAAATCCCTACTGTCAAAAAATAAAATGCCATTACTGAGTTTTGTTGCTAGAATTACCCTGAAGAGATGTTTTCCCATTCTCCATGTTCCTATGCAGAGTTTAACCTTCCTATTTATTGGATGACTAAATGAATAGCAGAACAAACTTGGCGAGTCTTGAAACACAAATTCCCACATTCACACTCTTTCTTTGGAAACTTGTTGTTACATCCTTCTTTCCCGTACACCAACTGTGTAATCACTTTTAACTTTTAAAGGGTAGGTTACAAAGTATAACATTTTAAAGGCAGTGGACACTATTGGTAATTACTCGAAATAATTATCAGCATAAAAACTTACTTGGTAACGAGTAATGGGGAGAGGTTGGTAGTATTGCGAGAAACGGCTCCCTCTGAAGTGGAGTAGTTTTCAAGAGAGAGGTAATTTTTCACGAATTTGATTTTGAGACCTCAGATTTAGAATGTGAGGTCTCGAAATCAAGCATCTGAAAGCACACAACTTTATGTGACAATTAAGGGTGTTTTTTCTTTTGTTATTATTCGCAACTTTGATGACCGATTGAGCTAAAATTTTCACAGGTTTGTTATTTGATGCATATGTTGAGATACACTGAGTGAGAAGACTAGTCTTTGACCATTACCCAAAGTGTCCAGTGTCTTTAAGCTACTGGTCAGTAGGACCATGGTAGGACATGTACATTGTTGTTGAGCATACATTTGTAAAATCCAATCAGCTATTCTCACACACTCAGGGATACATGTACACAACCCCATAATGAGCTGACAATTTAAACCGGACTCTTATTCAATATCTAATGCCCGTAAAACAGTCAGCCAGTTGTCATTTTTTTTAATACCCGTGTAAAATCCAATCAGTTATTCATGGCCAATTAGGATGACTTGTAAGGACTTCTCCTAGAGTGATTAAGATGGTACCGCACTGTGATCTTTTGTCAGCTTCACTCTAGCGTTAAGATTAGAGTGTGCTGCAGATGGGGAGAGTAGTTTAAAGGTACATGTGAGGTCATAGATTTGTAAATACTCCAATTGGTAAATTAATGACCATAAAAGTTGACTTGGTTGGAAGAACCAGTTGTTGAAAATATTTCGAGAAAGGATTACCCCTTCGAAGTCATGTACATGTTGTATTGTTTTGATATTTGTTCACCCCAAAACATTTGAACTGAGAGACGATTCACGCATGGATCAGAGGAGGAGTTCGAACCTGTACACGAAACGGTACAATATCAATAAAGTGAGAGTGATGGGACGTAAAGCCGGTGGTCCCATGTGTTGTGTAAACCGAGTATAAGTACCCAGTGCACTTATCGTAAAGAGAAGGGGTTTGCCCCAGTGTTTCTGGCTGGATTGGCAGCATATTGCGCCACAGCACCTTGTAAACCATTACATGGTGCTAAGGATTAGGTCTTATATCTCAAACTTTGTCCCATTCCTTGCAGTAATAATACCTGACGCTTTGTATCCTTTGGCAAAAGGCGCGTTATAAATACGGTTATTCTTATTATTCTTATTATTCTTATTATTATTATTATTTAAAAAAACCTTGAGCCAGCTTGAAAAGCATTGTTTATATTAAATCTTTATCTGTTAAAGAATTAACTATAAATAATATAAATCTTTCCATACAACCATGTGTAAATTTTCTCTCCAGATGTTTCAAACAGTTTACTCTGCTTGTCCACTGATAATCTAGCCATTTATTTCTATTTAAGGACGTTACTCCCTGTCCGTCATCCTACGTTACCCTTACATCTTTAATGGACTCCTCCACTTCGGATTTAAGATCACATCACATACTCCAGTTGGATTGTCAAATCAACCGTCCTTAAACGACTCAAGAGCTAATTCCACCATTCCTTAGTCTCACCCAGGCTCATTTTAAAGGCGTTATCTTCTCCAACCCCCTCTGAAAAAAATGGTACAATCCAAGATGGCTGCTTATCATTCATTACCCTTACCCCCTGCAAGACTAACACATCTTATTCCACCCGAAGGAAAGAAATTTTGTTCACATACGTGGACACAGTGCACAACAATATTTATTCGTGGGCTCAAGTCTCGCAAGAAAACAGCTTTTGATTTGGGAGTATGAGGTCGGGGGCGAATTGTCATTCACTTCATTAAACAGACGACTTTGATTCACCTAAGGCTTCGTTCCTTTTTTTCCATCTGCTTGATCCATCTCAGTGCTCTTTCCTCTCTCCTCGGAGAAATTCAACATCTCGAAAAACTTGGCGAGACTCTTGTGACGGACAGAGAAGTCGTCTCGGTTTCTTAATTTATCCTGGATTAGTTTGTTTTTTAAGGATATGCGAGGTCCGTGTTGCTGTTTAGTCATTCACGCTCAGTAGACGTCAGAAAGGTCAGCTTGATTTCGAGCCCTTGGTCTCTGTAGCGGAACTAACGACATCTGAACTGATCTAGCCGAGAACCTCATTAATGGTTTTTCTATCCAGCGAGCCGACGATCTACGTCCTTCATTTCAACTCCACATAATCAACCCTGCAAGAAATCTTTGATTTAATCTCTCATTGATTTAGTCCTAGGCTTATTTCAGTTCAATGTTGTGACGGAGTTGAATTTTGCCAGAGTTGAGGTTTGAGTTTGTGATTTTGGTGTTCTTTGCTGTTGTTTGTAAACACCCACCGCCAACCTGAGGTGCTTGTGTGGATTTCCAAAGCACATGGGGAAAAAGGTGAGTCTACCTGTAAGAGTTCATCAAGGCATAATGTATTATAAGACAACCCTACCCCCCCCCCCCCACCTGGAAGAGTGATCTTAAGCTGTGTATAATTTTTAATTTCTAAGCAAAGTAATGCAAATCCCTATGGTGAATACTAGGCCTGTATGCTTTGTTTTGAAAAGGGCAGGGCACGAAGCCGTTTTCTCCTTGGTAAGGGCCCACCTTATGAGGAAATTGTAATTTCTAGTGGAGCATTTTAAGGGCACAAAGGCAATGATAAGGGGGCATGGAGGCACTTGCGTCCTTAGCGAAGTATCAAGCCTGGAATACTCATCTTAAGATGAATCTTAGTCGCCCTTGTGAAATCTGCACCCAGGCCCAATTTCATCAAGCTGCTTAAACAGATAACATTGCCTCACAGTTGTTTGCTAAGCAGAAATGAGCAGGATACCTACCAGTCACAAGTTGTACAAGTGACACATTAGTTAAGCTGGTAACCTTATTTTGGCAAGTATTTGTGTACACCCCGATGCGCATAGCTTCAGGTTTTATCCTATGGTATGGGGAAAATTTTGAAGGGGCACCAAGGCCAAAAACAACGGGCAACAGAAACCTCTGTGGCCTCCATGTACTCTCAGGTTTGGGGGGGGGGGGGGGGCTCCGAGATGGTTTGATTGGAAGCGACTCTCTGGATTTTACATGTAGCTCATCTTGAATTTAGTTAGCACGAATCAAGGACACTGTGGTGATAGACTCGTCTGCAAAGAGGAGATTGAAGTGGTATTAGACTCGTCTGCAAACAGGAGATTGAAGTCTCGCGGGCTGCGACACGTTTTGACTGATTACATTCATCAGTTGGCACGTCAGTAATATGTTTTGGAAAGGAGAATTGAAGTCTGAAGAAGAAAACAAAATCTGTTGACAATGCTGGCTTGATAAACATTTATTTCACGCAAACTGGAAGGTTGTTTTCTCGAAAATTATGCTGAATGCTGAACGGCCAACTCTCCGTTATAAAAGTCGCGATTTTCTGTTCAAATTTGCCTGGTGTATGCATATAAGGTTCACATTTCAAACAAACCTAAGCCTATTACCATTGTAATTATCAGATTAGGGATTAAAAATTATGATCTTTTGTACATACTTTCCATTTATTTTTGCCCTGCACTGTTCCTCTTTCTTTCCATGCCCCAGAAAGCACCAAATAGTACGACAAAGAAACGAAAATCATAAGCCGATACACAAATTAGTCTGTTAGATTGCAGACCTCTGAATTAATCTGTGCTTTTGCTGTGGTGCCCTTTGAAAAGTTACAATACAATCACATTTTCCTCATAGAAGTGCCCCTTCCAGAATGAAGTTCAAAGCCGGAGTAGTACTTTAAATTAGTGTGTAATACAACCCCATTTCATGATTTCATGAAAGAAATTCTACACTTTACTGGAAAGAGACCAGAAAAATGTTTGTACTTGATTGAAAGATAAGAGAACCAAACACCCTGGGAAGGTTGTTCCGCCTGATGGGTTGACATTTAGTGGAAAGTGTTATGATGGATCATCTGCTGTTAACACCTTGACTTATGCAATAACAAAATGAATGCCTACTATCAATTTACCAACAGAGGGGTCAGACTATTTTGCCCTCTCAACCTAGATTTGGCTATTCAAATGAGTAGGAGAGAAAAAGGCTTTGACATAGTGGTGTGCCAAAGTTTTTTTAACATGTTAGTTTTGCCAAGAATCTTTTTCTGGAAAAGCAACATGAAAGATATTTACACATGGTGTTACTGCAAACCCGACCTGATTATATTCCCACCATGCAAAGTTTCAAATCTAAAAGGTTAACACTAATTTTCTAGCCTGGCAGCTCACACCATGCGTTGTAAACACACGTTTGTTAATGATTGACACAAGAAAACAAAGCAAACAACAAAAAATACACCATTAAAAGCTGTCAAAAAGACACAGAGATGGGTTCATTTCCAAACACTTCATACAATTAAACCCTGGATATTTAGAGAAAAATGCTTTGCAGCACAGCTATTGACTATTCATGAGGCCACTGAATGCTCGCTGTTCTCCCAAAGGGGACCCGTTATTGGTTTTCTTTATTAGTTGAGTAACATTACAGACATAATGACGCCTGTCCATTTAAAGATATGATATATGCCATTTTAGTGAATTCCAAAAGTATAAATTGTTGTTGTTATGGTACATATTTCACTGTCACAATTATCCTGTTGCCTTTCAAGGAAAGCAGGTTTCATTTTGCTCAAGATTATCCAAGTTGCATGCACAGTCAGTTTATTTAAAAGCATAATTTGACAAAGTCCATTACAAAATATACAGGGGTCGAAATTGCCACTAGCCCGCTAGCCCGGGACTACCAGATTTACAGCCGGGCTACTCATTTTTCCAGTTTGATAGCCCGACGGGCTAGTGGAAAAATAATGCAAAAATCATCATCGCAAACAATAAAGAACTATGTTATTGGTAAAGTTCGAGCCGTGACGCAAGACATAATGTGTCTTTCGGGCTACCAAAATCTAATCAGGGCTACTAAAAATTATTGGTTACAAGCCCTGCTGACTACCATGGAAATACACTTAATTTCGACCCCTGATATAACACTGCTGTATAGGTCCTTGATCAGGCCATGTATAATTTCATATTTGAGAGAGGAGGGCCATTTGAATTTTGCAAAGAGCATTTTCATTGGAAAATCTTAAAGTCGATGGGATACTGTTGAGGGGGCACCAAGGCGAAGACCAGGGGCAACAGTCTTATGAAGATCACAGCAATTTATTTGATACCATAATATAAGTCTTTCAATTGGACACCCTACAATCTAAATCAAAAACTTAAGAAAGAAATATAAATTTAAAAGAGGGGTCAGACTATTTTTTGTTTAAGAAATTTTAATAACAATTTGACTCACTGAGAAATATTCACCAATCTTGTAAGTGAATTTGATTATAGTTCATGCAATCCACCTGAAGGTAGAAGGGCGGAATCAGGGAGGGGGGGGGGGGGGGTAAATTGAATCAAACATAAACTGTCCGAAGTTATTAACCAAGATAAAGTCTTAATCACTTTAGTCATGGTTAGATAATGAAAAGGTGGGAGGGAAGGCTTTTGGAATAATATATAAGCTGCTTAAAGGCATTGCTTACTTTTGGTTTTTAGAACTGTTCGAAATGTAGTTGTAGACCCTATACAATAGAATTAACCTGAGAAAATTTCATTTCAAAAGGTTTCGTTTATGACGTATCACCGTTAGGCGCAATCATGTCCACGCAGGAAGAATAATCCCTGGAGGAGTACGTAATCTGAAAAGCGTTATCGGGCGCGGTAATCTTTTTATATTCTAATTTGGGGACATAAAAAGTGATATCTTTTCCATAAACCGTAGTTCTTCAAAGTGAAAAAATCTTAAAATGTTGTATATTATTAGAAGCTGCTGTACTACTTCTTACCACGTAAGTTTTTATCCAAAGTTCGTTACATGTACCATTGTTGTTTGCGGTAACAACATGTGTTTCTCTAGTTGCCAGGTAGAGTTTGTTATTAAGAGAACTGTCTTTCTATATCTACTACCGCGGAATAGATTTATCGGATTGTTCGGGAGACTTCTCAGTTCTGAATAGAACTGTCCTGCTATTTAACTACTACCAGGGCGGAAGGTATAGAAAGTTGGCTGGGACTACTACTTTAGCTTATATGATCGTTATTTACTGCACTACAGCTGAGTGAGTTCTAAATTGTTTTCAACGTTTCGACTAACTTGCTGTAGTCATCGTCAATGTACCATATAGAAAATCCTCCTACAGTCCATTTATACTTAGTTCCTTGAGACTTGTATCTGGATACGGATGAGTGAATTAATGCAATCTGAAGAGGGGCAAATCACTGAGGCACGACTAGACGCGATCTACATTTCCAACAAGGATCCGTCCATACTGGATACATCTCATTTCCCTGGAAAATACCCCTGAACTTTTTCTGTTACTATAGCTAGCAGGACAGGGGCCCAATTTTATGGCTCACTGCCGAATTCTGTGTTTGTATATATACTCATTATATTCTACTTTTAAAACATCTTTTTAATCATATGCATTTTATAACAAATGGTTACAAACGCTTTTCAAAGACCAACTCGACCGATCCAAGGCAACGTGTTCCTTTAACCAGTCTGTGTTTTGTGTCTATAGAGGTAGATTTGTCTACATCGTTATCATCCAATGATTCCTCTTCATTGACAGAGACAAACGAGACCAAACACACTGTTTATTATGATCTCATCCCGTTGTAAATCTCATTTTGACGGCGGTCGTTGAAACGGTTTGGTTTGTGGATAAACTATCAATTACACGAGAACGCATAGACCGAAATGGTGTAACTGTCTCATGAATTTCTGAAGCTGAATGTCAAGCTGTCAAAATATATATATTTTTCATCACGCATTACTTGCACCGTGCTTGTGAATACTTTCTTCGGTCAGATTGTTCAACTAATTTTTTTCAAAGAAAGTTATTTAGCAGAATTCTCTGCTAAGCAGAGCCCAATTTCATAAAAATGATAAGCAGAAAATACTGCTGAGCAAATTTTTTTGCCAAGTATAAAATGAGTGGGGCATGGGTAGCACCAATATAAACTTAATGGAATTTTAGCTGGTAACGCATTTCTGTGAAGTAAGATTTTTCTGTGCTTAGCAAGTTTTTATGCTTACATGCTTCAAAGCAAGTTTTTATGCTTACATGCTTCAAGAAATTGGGCCCTGAGTGTTTCTTCCCAGATGATCAGATTTGTCTCTTTTTGCTCCTGTGTCTTAGGTTGGGTATTCTTTTTAAATGAAATTCTTTGAGACTGTCAGCATTTGTCAACATCCCACTTGATAAAATTGGCTCACGTTTACATTTCAGACGTTTTGTTTCACATTTCTCTTCATATATGAGGTTTATTTCAATCGCGCAGTCACACCATCCATCAATCTTTCGCGCTCGACCGATTCCCACTGAAGCTTATCACTTTTCCATTCCACAGCACTTTGGTGTCAAAGGTCAAAGCCAAGCAATTTGCAGGGGTACTATAAATAGCTGTAAGTGTATCTGTAATAAGACTAGGAATCGGCCTGTGGGGTTCCATACAGAATGAAATGTTACCATACCTCAGTTTGACATTATCTACTCATAGATAGATGGACTTTAAAGGGAAAGTTAAGAGGGAAAGTATACCTTTGGTTTTTAAATCTTCTGTATGTTTTATCCTATATAAATGAAGATATGAACAATGAAACTAGCCTGTGAAATTTTAATTTCATTTCTTGTTTATGATATGCCAACAAAAATAAAAAAATACTTATTTCACAGATAAACTTAAGATTTTATATATAATGCCAGGAAAGTACAGCACCAAGCACCAAGTAAAAAACAAACCGAAACCTTGTTTCATTTCAGCGTCCTTTGGCCAAAAACGTCACCAAAATTTGTCCAGAATGCCCCCACACTGTTTAGAAAAAAATTCTGTGAGAAGCACGCTGAAAAGCATTGGGCTCCACTTTGCACCTGTTCTTATATCAGATGAATCTTATTTTCTTCATGAGCTAGCATGAGATCTTTAGTGCTGGCCGGCAGCGAATAACAACATTTTGTATGAAGAGTAGTTTGTTTTTGTCAACATGTCCGACTTCACAATACCGGACTGCTGGTATCAATGTACTTGTTTCAGCAGTGATTGACTGTCAGTTGAACTGGCGGAATGCTGTTTTGCAAATGTCAGCTCTGATACGAAAACAGGGTCCAAGTTTTCTATAAATGAACATGTATTATGGGAGAGAATGCCTCTGCAAATATCAGCGTTTCGTTTTAGGACTGCGGATTGTAAATTGTTTTTGCAGGCTTCTGAAAATTTTCAACATGTTCCTGTTTTTGGAATGGCTGGGTGTTAGGAGTGTGGGGGTGGGGGTATGTGATTAGGGATTATAGGGGAAATGATGAGCTTTTTTTTTGGCAGGCTGTTTTTGGAATGTGTAACACAGTAGCTGAAATAGTCAGAGGGAATTGGTTTTTATATATTTTGTATAACAATATCTTACTCTGGCTAATGTGTATTTATTTTTTCAAGGAAGGAAGAAACATTAACACTGTTGAAGTTGCACTTCCTCTTCAGGGTTCAAAACTGTGGGCTTATTTGGACCCAAACATTTTGGATGTTTAGGATGAAGCATGCTGAATTGAAACAAAGTCTTTGGAATGTTTTCTACGAGGTTTTTATCTTGAATTTAAAATTCCCTACTGTAGATCTGGATCATTCTCTAAATAGTTTTCTCGTGATTATTTTGAAGAAAACAAAAACAAAATAAAAGTACGCTAGCTTGTGCATGAGGAAAATTTTGATAGTGCTGGGAGTAGATTTTGCTTTTAAAACAAGATCAAATATTCCATTGGCCCACCTGCAGTGCATGGTGGTGTACTGCTCCGTTACTAGGACCAGTAACGTAACTTTATATTCCTGTGGCTTAAATGTAATTATGCAAGCTAAACATTCATAGGTGAACCTTTCCTCCATGAGTTAAACATTCAGGTTGATGGAAGAGCCAGGCTAAGACGTCCCTATTTCGGATAGCTGGCCCTGTAGACAAGGTTTTTAACATTCATGAGGTCTCATTCAAATTATTTATGCAAAGTTTTTAAAGAGGTATGGACAGGGTGGGGTGGGGGGTAGATGCAAGTTGTACGGGCCTTTGAGTATTTCACACTGGTTGACTGATTATTGCATTTAAAAGCAAAATTACCTAAAATTGCAGTTGGAAATGACTTGCTCTATGGACTGGCTTAAGAATGACTCACTGAGGGCAATCCCAGGCTAGGATATTTTCAGACCAGATTGTTATTCTAAATTTATGTCAGCGCTATGAAGGTATGATGACGAAAGAGGGAGAGAGAAAACCCAGACTAGGGCACTAGTCAGTTTGGGGGCCCAATAAATGAGATTTAATATTCTTGTGTCCAGAATCAAACTCTATGATCAAAATAAGTATGGCTATAGCACCTTCATGTTGTGGGGTACTAGAATATCAGACTGGCTCAATATGTTAAATCAAAATGAAGAAATCCAGGCTAGGGCCTCAGAGTCCTCTTAGTCAGTTTGGGGTCCCCCACAAACAAGATTTAATATTCTTGTTTCCAGAATCCAATTAACATGCAGTGAAGTACTAGAAATAATATGTTGATCAAAATGGAGAAACCCAGGCTAGGCCTCCTTCTACAGTGTACTCTGCTTGACTGCGGGCTCTGAGAGGATGGCCTTGCTCCTAAACCAGTGCTGGAGCTCTGACTACAGCCGAGGCTTGGTTAGTGTGAAGCAAGGATAGCAAAGAGAGAAATATGCCCTGGGTATGTCTGTACAGTCTAGCCCCCCCTCTCCTCTAGCTGCATCCGCATCCCATTAGTCTGTCTTCGTGGGCTTCATTAAACATGCACGTCACACCTTAGTGCTGTGCAGCGGGAGTCTGTCCGTGCGTTGTGACATCCTGCATCCCTGGCCACGGAGAAGAGCCCATTCTTATTTTATTTATCTTCACCGGACTGTATTCTTGGGTGTGTTTCTTTGGGTGTCCACACGTAGGGAATGAGATAAAAAACGACATAGCTTTGAGGAAAACGGCCGGCTAGCGGTTCTCTGGGTTTTTATTAAAACTTCTTCTTCACGGTGTACGTGGATAAAACATCTAGTTGTGATGGTGCATTTTGACATGGTCGAGAAGGTATTTATTTTTCCGTTATTTTGTAGGAATAAGAAGCTGGGTTGGAATGTATAAAGGGGGGATGGATTAACATAGTAATCATACCTTTAATATATTAAAGATAAAATCACATTTTCGGAGGGCAGTTGTTTGTTTTTTATATCCCGCTGTCAGAATGCATGAGTACCATCGTTATAAATTGTCATGGTATGACAGTTTTGTTTAAGTGATTTTGTCAGGGTTTGATGTTAGTGTGGATTCAATTTTCTGACAGCAAGTATTGTACACATTTATTGGCCATGCTATAGGTGTGACTATAAGCTATGTACTTGACATTTTGATTATTGGGGTCAAGAGAAACATTCAAGTTTCTGTGTAGTGTTCTGGAAATAGTTGAAAGTTAATTTCCAGATGTATTTCAGGCTTGATATTCTTCCCTACTTTAGTCTGATTATTTTGGTCTGTGCAAAATTGTGATTAAATTGCCTGTAAAGTCTATTAAAGCCTACACCATGTGTACATACATGTAGGTCAGCCATTGTACTCCTAAAATGTTCCTACTTTTTTCCCTTCTTTTTCGAATGACCAATTATTATGTCTAACTTTTTTACTTTGTTATGTTATGTTATGTAATTGGGTACGAACTTTAAATTGTTTATTTTTATTATTCATTGCGCTTTATTTATGGATTGCGGTTGAGCGTATTTTGTTGTTGATGTTCGTTTCCTAAGTTGTTAGTTTTTCAAAATATAATTTGCTAGTAAATAACATAGCATACTCCCTTCGAATGCAAAGCAAATTTGGATGTCACATGGCAGTTCAAATGTTGCAAATTATTTGTTGCGAAATTGTGACATCAAAACTCATAGTGTATTCGCATTCGCAGAAAGTATGAACAAGGCTTTTTGCAAAGAAATTGTGCTTACCTATGGGTACAGCGCGGATATGTTTATTTCAGAGGTTGCAGGTTCATGTCCCTCCCTTATCTGTCTTCGTTCAAACCCAAGTGTTTTTTTTAAAGTGTACAAAAATATAAAACGTTCTCAACATTATAAAATTTTAAATTTGCATCGGGATGTTAAATTTGCATCGGGATGAAGAATATTAATTTTGGTTTTTACCCATACACCGATGTGTGTTAGCACTGCATACTCAGTACTTTCCCGAGTCCTTTGAAAAAAATATCACAGGCATATTATATTACTCGGACGGGATTCCAACCCACGACCCTTGCAATTCTAGAGCAGTGTCTTACCAACTAGACTACCGAGGTTGCCCGAGATTGAGAGATTGTAAATATTTATTTACAGATTTGTAGCTAGTGCCTGTATTACCTTGGGAGTACTCATAGTGTTACACTTCACAGTCTTCATTGTTTTTTCAGCGATTGAAGCCACTTCAGAAGGAAGCCTGAGAGTGAAAACTTACAAAACCTCAATCGGATTAATTTAATTTTCTAATTAACCGGTAATTCTCCGAGGAACTACATCTTCCTGCATTTAAAAATAAATCAATGACTTGAAGTTTGACAATTCTTAGGCCTACATCATGGTGATTCTTAGTATTTAAGGTAACACACAATGTATCCAACATCAAATGCTTGCATTTATGCAGCATTTTTGTTAAAATGTCATGTGGATATTAAATTTCTTACCACAGTTGTTTAAAAAAAAATAAAAAATAACCTTTCACTTTGCAGTTGTTGGAATCAATTTTGATAAGAAGTAACCATACATATAAACTGATTCTGCAGAAAGTTTTCCTGAAAATAAACCAATCTTTCCATGTTCTAATGAGTAAGTTTGAAAATGTTCCCTTGTTAAAGTAACTTTTCCCTAATATGTAAAAAAAATCACTAAAATAGCAAACTTTTGGGTTCAACACAGCTGCCTACTCTTCCTGATTCTGTAGAAGGGTTCCCTGAAAACAAACCAACCTTTCCAAGTTTCGATGAACAAATTTGAAAAATCTCCCTGATTATGAAAACCTTTTCCCCCGATTATTTTGAATGTAATTCTAAATATCTCCCACCCACCTTTGATAATTACTCCAGCATTTTATGCCCACTTGGTAGAGATACGGCACCCTTTGAAGTAGTGTTGTTTCAGAGCAAGAGATAATTTTTCACCAAAAGATTTCAATCTGAGATAGGCTTCAGGCATGAAGCCTTTATGAGACATCTGAAAATTAATTCTAGGCAACAAGAGTGTTTTTTTTTTGGTCTTATTATTTTTTGCAACATCAATGTCCAATTGAGCCCAAATTTTCACAGGTTTGTTATTTTATGCGTGTTAACAATCATTGCATATGTTGCTATACACCTTAGTGAGGATACTGCTTATCTGTGACAATTACCAAAAGTATACCCTGGTGTCTCTTTAAATGAAATTAAGAATGTTGACTAACATGTAACATTCTTTCTCAAACTTTTCGATTAAATCAGGGCTTGAAATTAACACTGGACCCCTGACCCAGTCCAATGATTTTCAGCACGGGCCAGTAAACTCATGACTAATTTTTTTTTCAAAGATTGACTCTCAGTCTGACACACGTTCATCTTTGTTGGGTATTGAATACTTGCTCTCTGTAGCAATGAGATACAACTTCCTTCAGTGCTTGTTCAAATTAAACAGTTCAAATGTTTTTCTTAATTTTTTTTTATCACAAAATACATCCGGTCCACTAAACATTTTGAGTTACAAGCCCTGTAGTCTTGTGGATTTTCTTCCAAAATTCGAGCCCTGTGAAACTAATTTTGTGTGATATCTTTAAAGCTAGTCTATAACAGATATAAGATTTTATGTATCAATAGGATATAATCCTCAGGATCTTAACTATATTTCATCCTAGTCGGAAATGTACTCAAAAGTATTTGAAGCACATTGAAAATGTCCGACTGCCTGTCGTTTTATAACCATGCAGGGTGGGAACATGCAATTAACATTTAAATGCATCGCTAATAGTCAATGAATGTGAAATGAGGAGTGGGTGAAAAGACGATTCCCCCGAATCAATGTAGAATGACTATACAGAGCTGATAGTCTTAACACGTAGTTGACGTCAGGTCAGATATGTAATTATGCTAAATAGAAACCAATGTGAACTGGCCTCTGTGAGCTCTATCACCAGACGCGTGTGTATCGGGAGACGAAATGCCAAATGGCCAATGGCAGTCTGAGGCCTAATTTGGCGCTTACATGCATAAATGATCAGTACTGGACTGAATAAATAAATGAGAAAGCTTCTGAGACATTGATATATACATGAACTCGGCGGACCAGTTCTTTATAAATACACAACGGTTGTTAAATATCAATAAACTACATGCAAGATGTTGATGACAAATGGTGGACGTATATATCATGAAGTGAGGGCTGTCTCATAGACTGGCCCCAAGGGTTTCGAGAGTTTTAATCCTTGAGTCTCTTACATGTAGGTGCTGGGCCCAATTTCATAAAGGTGCTTAAGAAGAAAATTACCTGCTAAGCAAAAATGAGCCGGATGCTACATTACATTACAGTGACGTGGTATTTTGGCTGGTAACCTTATTCTAGTAAGCATAATATTGTTGTGCTTAGCTACTTTTTGTGTTAAATTAATGGCAATAAAAACTTACTTGGTTAGTACAGAAAAAGTTATATTTTTTTCCATAACTACTTTTGAGTGAAATTATTCTCAAATTGCTTGATACTATCGAAAGCTGCTGTACTTTTTAACCATTAATTTTGATTAAACGTATACCTTTCCTAAAGATTGTTTTTCCAATGGAAATGCCCTTTGCAAAATGAAAATGTCCTTGCCCTCTCAAAGATAAAATTCCAGGCCTGAAATTTATCCTGTTATTTACCGTGTAACTGGAGGTGGAAGCATTTTATTTTTAGTTTGACTAAATATTCATCATTTTGACATTTGTTCTCCCTAGAAATTGCCCACTTCCTTCGTTGTGTTCAACAAAAGTAGCTATTCTTTTGAAAGAATATTTAAGATGGTGTACTCTGATTGTGTGCAAAATAGGGGTTTGTGAATGATATGGGATTCCTTGAGCGATTGTGTGGCGAGATAAGTGCTAGCTGTCGATTACCCAAACAGATTAAATACCTTAGGAAGCTCCTTCAAGTTCCTTAAAGCCATTGGACACATTTGTGAACAGTATCGTCCAAGGCCCACACTTCGTGTATCACAACTTCTATATCAAATAACAAACCTGTGAAAATGTAGGCTCAATCGGTCATCGGAGTCGGGAGAAAATAACAGGAAAACCCACCCTTGTTTCCCCACGTTTCGCCGTGTCATGACATGTGTTTAAAATAAATCCGTAATTCTCGATATCGAGAATATTGTTTTAATGTTTTTTTTCAAAAAGTAATGCATATTTCATGGAATAATATTCCAAGAGAAGTCTTTCACCATTACCTTCTGTAAACCCTGTAAATTATTTGTAAATCTGTGAACTTTTTTTTTTCTGTACCGAAAGTGTCCAATGGCTTTAAAGGTGCTGTATGTCGCGCATTTCCTGGTGCATCAAATGTTCAGCTTTGATTGACCCTCTTGGTACTGACGTGAAATAAGAATAAAGTTCTAATATTCCTTAGGCAGATTTATAGCTGGTGTCACAGTTTCGCCTGTACTAACCATTTTGTAATGGAACCCCAAAAAATAAATAAAGATTATGTGCGATTTAAAAAAGTAAATGTTTAAAGATTGTTTTTTTTCAAATTGTTTTGAACCAGCCAACCCTTCTGTAATTTTGAAATGTTTACAGTTTATCTTATAACTTCTTTTGCACTGGGACTGAACAAATTGTAAAGATTAAATTTCAAACACAAATTAATTACAGCAGGGACAAACTTCTGTAATATTTACATCATTATATACAGTTTAATTCACCACTCCTCTTCTTTCACTTCCGAGTATAAAACATTTCTAGCCAGAATTAATAATAATTCATCTGGCAATGATTAAATTAGTCCCAAATATATAACGACCATACTCAAATTGATTGCAGTTGGCAATTGAATTATCCAATGAAATTTACTAAGAAAAAAACTCATCCAGGGTTGCTGTTTAGTTTCCTCAAAATAAATCCCTCGGTATTGAAAATTTAACACACTAACATTTTAGAAATGATGTTTTGATCACACTAGAGCACAAACAAATTATTGTACAAATACTTGTAATCAGGTAGTCTTCCCTATCGCTCCAGGTGCAAAACTGAGACCCACCTTGACAAAATTGTCGTTAAAAATTGAAGACCAAATCATTTTATAACAAACAAATAAAATACTACAAGTGCAAAGAAAAAATGAACAAAAATGCTTGATGTTTGTATTTAGACTCTTCTTTTAAACATAAATTTCATAATTGTTGTTGTAGATTATTTTATATGTGCCAATAGTATTGTAAAGCTGTAGAAATCTAACCATGTATTTCTACCTCAAGAAAGAAGAAAACGGGAAAGAAACAAACATGTGAAGGTCATTTACACATTTTCTTATTCTTATTCCAAGCACAGCTTGAAATTAACATCTCAAGCTGTGAATCACGTCACCGTCTCATAAATATCGAAGCGACTCTCAACCCATACTGCGAGCCTCAATGCCAGCATCAAATATATTTTTTTTCCCTTTTTATAGAAAATCGACTTCCTAGTGCCTTGGTGCAGTCGGGTCGATGATGTTTTTTTTTTTTTTTTTGCTCGCTCAAGAAGATGTCAGTCACTTTGAGAGCCTCTTGTCACAGTGGGGTGGTGCTGCTTGGAAATGGCAGAGAGTAATTTGTAAAAATAGTTCACCCTGGGAAGGAAAGATGTATCTATGGGTCGAGGGGGTGTTGAAGTTCATTTGGATGTTCTGTTGCAGACGAGGGGAAACATTGTCTGAGGTTGATCAAAGAAAACACTTTTGATATGAAACGGGCTCTTGTACTAGCTGTCTTATTTTTAAAAGTTATATATGTTTTATTTCAAGAATTATGTCATGGGATATAGAGAATATTTTTGTAAAAGAATTTGTACAGTTTTAACAGATTTACAGAATTTGGACAACTTTTAGAATTGAAAGAATGTGTCAAACTTTTACAGTTTTAATGATTTTGTGCAACTATTACAAATTCATGCAAGAAGAACATTTTGGTTGCTCAATAGCAATTTTTCTCTCCTGTTGTTGTACTGAATCCACAACAATTTTTTTGACATCCCCTTTGCCTGGAATTGCCTGGAACTAGTTGACTGTAGATTTTCTCTTCTGAAATGGCCCTTAACAAAAGTTGACCTGGAGGTAAAACAAGACTTATTGTGGTGATCTATGAAGTATACATTTACTATGTTTGTTAAAATCTAGGGACTTGATAATGTAGGGGGGGGAGTGTTTGTAGAGGCAGGAGAAGTTAGCATTTTAATCAAGAGATGTCGCTGCCTTATAGACAAGAGGGCTTATCTGGCAGGGCTGCGCTCACGTAAAGCTGCGCTCACGTAATGTGTATTTTCCTGGGGCATGGGGCCCTTAGTTTGGAGCAATCAAAAGTCTAAAATCTACCCAGGCATTGCTTGAGCTTTGTTTTTTTCTCGTTTTTTTTTGCGGACGAGTTGAGGGAGGTTGTGAATGTGAATCAGGCCTGATGATTCATTTCTCCATGCCCTCATGATACATGAAGCGTTCCAATCAAAATTTGTAGAGGCGCCCTTTACAAAGGAGAAAGCTCATTGGTGCACTTGCCCTTTCAAGATTGAAGCACCAGGCCTTCTTAATGTTTGAGACTTGTCCAAATCATGTAATACACTGTATTGAGATTTTGGACTATCAATGACCATAACAAACTTACTTCGATACAAAGAACATTTTGAGAAACGATTCCCTCCTAAGGAATTAGATAGAGAAAGAGGTTCTCTGTGCAATCCAGAGCATTATAAATGGTTTTTATTTTGATGATTTTTTATTTATTTTATGTATTTTTTTTTTTAAATTGTCCTCAATTCGCGTGTATGGCACTCAATTTGCGCATATCTGCTCCATATGCTAGCTTGTGCATGGAGAGAACCCAGAGTCCCCGAATTCATTGTATGTAAAGTGACTGCAAATTTAGAAACGATTAGTCGCAGTCAAATGCCATTAAATAAAAAGTACATTCACTGCCTGATCACCCATGCACGACTTGAACAACTGATCAGTGGATTGGCTTCATGATAAAAGGAAGCTTTTATGTGTTTGTTTTTAAAGGCACAGCATTCCTTTTATTGTAACCGTTCGATTGTTTTTATTATTCAATAAAATGTAGATCTATGTAAACGGTAAATCTAACATTCGAAAATTTCATTTCATAAGTGGTCTCGTTTTTTGAGATATCGCCGCAAATCCGGACCGAATATGTCCATGCAGGAAAAAACATCCCTAATAGGAATTTACAAACTGAGAAGCGTTTCTCAGGTTCAAATTTTGGGGTATAAAAACTATCTTTTTAACATATGACCCAGTTACTTCGAAGTCCATTACTTCGAAGCGAAATGATGCTTTATACGATCGCAAAACCACTGTGGGCTTAGCTTTTAGTGCTATTAATTTTAATAGTGATTACCAAAACGTATATGTTCCCTTTAAGGGGAGAATGCATGGTAATTCCAGCAATAATGTGAATGTTTTATGTACCATGAAGGTCACTCGTTTGAAGTGCAAATTTAAAGTAGTCTTATTCTCAAGATGTTAAGTGCCGTTATGTCAAGTGCATTTCATGGGTCTACTCTCGATTTAAGACGCTAATTGGCATGTCCAAAAAAGCTAATTTGTTGGGTCAGGTTGGCTCAGTGGTTTCTTTCCCTGCCTTTCACCTCTATGGACCTCGGTTTTAATCCCACCTGAGACCGGACCCTTGTATGTGGTTTAGGTTTCCAGTCCCTACCTGATTGTGTAGGGTCTACTTCACTCTACTTACCGGTAGAGTCGAATTACTGATTGTGTAGGTTTTCCCCTATGTGGAGTTTCCTTCCACATCTAAAACTGAACTTCTTCATGCTTTCTGTTCATCTTGTTATTGCCTGTTATTGTTGGATGTGTAATAAATAAATAAATACATTGTAAATAAATAAATAAAAAAATAAAATGAAATAAATTATGTCAAAACAAGAAGAAAAAAAACCTGCATTATTTCTTGGAAATTGCTCCCTCTACTGTGTCAATGCAAAGCAATTCTTTAGAGTGCTGGCCTGATATGCTGTAATCACAAATAAATTATGCATATACATATAGGTCATCCATTTCCACCCAAACTATTCATTCATTATTATGCCATGCTAGTGCTGCAAAGCAAATGACAATAAGTCCCAGGCTATATAGGCGGCGGTGTTGCCTCCAAAACTCCCCATGTTCCTTGTTGGATAATGCCGACTGAAATATGACCCTGATCTTCTTGGCCGTATGGCGAGGCGCTAAGGCAAGGTTATTTGAGAGGGGATTGTAATTGTTCTGTTATGAAATAAATATGATCTGATTTGTTTATGATGATGAGGCTCCGTGGATTGAACGCTTGTGTTTGGGGTTAGTAATCTAGGTTCACACGGGTTAGTGTCGTGATGTACTTCATAGTGTTAGCCTGAGGAGTGTCTGGGTTTCTTTTGGACATTCTGTTTAAAAAAAAAGAAGGGAAGGAGGGGGGCCTTTTTTATGGCCGGCTGACACATTTTTTAAGACAAGCAGCTGGGGTATTAAAAAAACAACGTAGGAGGAGGAGGCCTCTAACAAGGGAGCGCAAAGGGACGTTTTTTGGTGGGTTTTTTCCCCTTATCTATCATTTACATGTGCATTGTAAGTGAACAAATTGGACACCTAGTTTTTAAATTGTCAGCGAATTTTGACACCCTTTTACCAAGTCCTGGCTAAAACCTTGCCTTCATTTTGGGATTGGTAGACTGACAAGGGTTTGTGTCATTGTGTCCTTCTATTCTACTGCCTAAACCAGAAACTTTCAATTTGGGAAAGAAATAGTGGGGGGGGGGGGTGAAAGAGGAGGGGGTCATTGATGTATCAAACCATTTGTTTGTGCTTCAATCTCATCTGGGAGGGTGCATGAAATAAGTTGTGCCCCCTTTAATTTTGTTACACAGGCCTAATTACTAGCCATATGCTTGCTAAATATTGTTAAGTTATGATTATGGTTTTATACTATTTTTAGCCTCAAAGGTCAAAGGCCAGATTTTGGTTTTGATGGCAATACTAGCCCTTTCAGTGAAATTGCAAAAGGTGCATCTTTAAACATAATTGAGATGTTACTAACTGTTGAATGTTTTTCTTGGGTCTTGAATGTTTTTTCTTGGGGTTTTTGAAGAGACTTTTAAGGCACTTACTTCAAGTGTCTACTTAACATTCCACTATTCAGAATGATATGTCTGGAAACCTTGGATTCCTGTCTATAATGAATGATAGTGAACAGTATTTAGAAAATGTAACCATACTATTGTTCCTGCCAGCCTCACTTTAAAATTGATGTACATGGTCAAGATTAAGTTGCCAAATTTTTTTTTAACTCATGGTTTTTATTATTATAATAAAAAATAATAATAAATGTTTTTTTTTGGAAAATTATAAGTTGATAAATTTATAAAAACAAATCGACCGGCAATAATTGAACACTTTCAAGAAGACAAAGAGAAAAAAACATTAAACAAAAAAGGATATCAAATATTAAACCACAATCACACCTAGCTCAGTTGGTAAAGCACCGGCACGTTAATCTGGAGGTTGTTGGTTCGAAATCTCACTCTAATCTAAAATTATCCCCCCCCCCATTTTATCCCTTCTTTGTTGAACCCATAATCTAAAAAGAAGAATGAAAACAAAATTCAGGAAATTTACAGCAAAAAAAAGATAAATCTAAGAAATCTGGTAGCATGCCCTTTTCAGTAATTCCTCTAGTTTAGATGATACTAGTTACTACGAGAGAATAATATTCCCATTGGAACTGAAGGGCTTTTTGTTCTCGACTGCCAACCACTTCTCCAAGAAGCCAAGAACTTCTTTTCAACAAGAATGACAGTTGGTGATTGCCAAAGTGGATGCGAGATGTCTTTCCTTAGGGGGTTTGTTGCTGTGATGGAGTTTTTTGACTTTGTTTTTTTCATATTTTTTTCATTTTTTCATTATTCATACCCTGGGTAGGAAATCATTCTGAATTGCATTTGAATAACTATGTTTGGTACATGTGGACTGCTAGATGTATCTTCTATATGAGGGAAGGTATTTGTTTGGTTTTAGGAACAATTTGAGTGGTTTTATTCTAGGGAGGTCAGAACTTGATGATGGGTGAAAAAAAATGTAAACATTACAATATTTTTGGGGGAGTATTTTAAGAAAACTATTAGACAACTGAGTAAAATTAACACAAACTTGATTCATATATGGATGAACCAATCAAACTTGTTTTAAGTATGTTTATCCATTTAGCAGCTGTTTGAAATGTAACTCAAATATGTAGCCGATATTTCACCGATAACCTTTCACTCTTTTATCCAATACTACTTCCACACACGCAGAGATTCTAAAAATAAAGACACTCCCTGGTGAGTTAGAAATGTTGTCTGCCGCCCTCTCTTGTTAGGTCACATCCATGCTAATGAGAACCAAAAGTCAGGTTGGGAATATTCAATGAGGTGGGTGTGTGCGTCCAATACGTTGAGTTGTACACTATGAGGTGTACGAGTTGAATGTGTAGTTTTCCAATGTCATATTGGTTCGCATGCAGAGTGAATATTTGCTCATTGCACAAGCTGTGACATTTGCTGATCCTACCGTGTGGTTAATTATATGTGAGGGAAAAATAGGGGCCCGACTCCATGTTCATATTTTCTTGCTCTCAAACTGCTGTCATACTGTACTCTGAAAAATAATAGTTAGGGCCTATACGTGTAGGTTGAAATTTGTTTGGGGAAATGGCCTAATTTTTAACAAAAAATAATTTTGATGTTGATACATTTTGGAGATAATTATTTTCTCTGAATGAATTTAGATGGATGATACAGTTTGTTTTTAATGTTAAATGTCAGGAATGAGAAATTTCAGACTTTTGAGTCGATACTTTTTTTTTTTTTTTAAGTCTGCCTGGTAAACAAGAATGCTGTATTTTTCTCCAAAATATTATAAGTCTTTGTAAAGTTTTATGTGCTTGTATAGCACTGAAGATACTAGTAACATTTTTGATGACATCATTGAAATAAATGTTACTGAATTGAATTGAATTGTTCCAAAAGCTCATTGGAATCTGTAACTAAATTGAAGACATTACTTTGGTAAAGGTTCATTTAAAGCATCTACTTTCTGGAAAGAAAAAACTTGATCCAAATATCCCAAATACTGTTGAGATGAAAGCAGATATTCTCAATGCTTTTTGTTGTCATTCAAAGCAAGATACATGTAGAAAAACAATTACATCGGCCAAAGATATTGCAAAAATTAAATTCACTAGCATGCTTTTCTGACATCAATGAAAAGTTAATTAATTAAAAACTATTTACATGGACTTTTCTATAGTTATACAGTTTTCATTTTTCATGTTTTGGGCTGTTGGGCTTGAATTTTTGATTTGTAGTGGTAAGTACTTTTTATTATTGCCTCAGCAAGCAATGTTTGTTAATAATCAAATTAATAAGTTAATTGATTAACAAGTTTATTACAATTCATTGGCTTTTTTTTAGTTACTCGTTTACATTTTTCATATTCTGGGTTGTTCAACACTGCCATGATGTAATTTTACGATTTTCGTTTTGTAGATGCACTTTTTATTATTGCATCAGCAAGCAATATTTGTTAATAATCTATCTACATGTTTAAGTAGTTGTAGAGATCAAAGCATCTAAGACTAAACCGTGGGTGCAATTTCCGGCCTTTTTCCTCCGAAAGAAACAAAATGTCAACTTGTCACGATCATTTCAACGTTATCGGCCACTTTATCATATGGAATCTCTTACGATGTGTCTTGCAAATGAAGAACTGTGGCGCTCCCAAAGTTAAAAATTCACCCAACTGTGCCTCACGATTCACCACTGTAATATTAAATGTGTAGCGTAGTCTAGACTTGTACATGTACAGTACATACTGGGAGTGGGTGTCACGTATTATTTTGTACATTTCAAGGCATGTACAATGCTACTGTGCGAAAGGGTCGGCAGTGAATATTATAATGAGATGCTGGGTTGCTCGGCAACGAGAAGAAAGAGTAGTAAATGGATTAGTTTTAATGTTTTCTTTCCCACAATTTCAGTTGTGTGGGGAAGAATTTCACATAATTTCTTGAAGTGCATTTGAAGATGAATTTAGTATTTTTTCGACTGTTAATTTGTTTACTAATTATTTGAATTCAAATTGACTCCTAAATCAATGTTTTCAGTTAGATGTGTTTGCAAGTGTTTATGAGGACTCGTTGTAAATGTTAAAGATTTTGTACAGTAATGTCATCATGCGTTAAATTTGCTTGTCAATAGTTCACACTAAACTGAATACAAATGTAATATCATACATGTATATTTGATTACAAAGTTTAAAATCCCCATAATCAGTTTTGAAATGAAGTTTTCACAGGTTAGTTTTACTGTAAACGTCTACATTTATATAGGATAGGATTAAAACAATTAAACGGTTCCAAAAACTAAAGGTATACTTTGCCTTTGTAAGCAGCTTCATGAAATTGCTCTCTGCAGGGTTGGGCCTATTTTTTATGACAATAATTACAACAAACAGGGAAAAAAAATAATTGGTATGGAAATTGAATGTCTGGATATGATGAATAGGGGGGGGGGGGTAGTGCTGCAAATTACTTATTACTCGTCATTAGTTTGAGAAGACAGTCAATAGCGTGTGGTGTTTGTTTACCCCTGGTCAGAGCGGACTTTGGAAGATCACTATATTGATTTATTTGCTTGGTTTATGTATTAGCCTTTACTCCTGTATGTATTTTGCTTATGATATTGGAATTGATCACATACATGTACTGTCTACATGCATAATACAGAGATAGACTGGCTACTGTGTTTTATCATGCTGGCCTCGGACCAATTTCATGGCTCTGCTTACCAGGGGCCAATTTCATAGAGCTGCTTAAGCAAAAAAAAATTGCTTAAGCACGAAAGTAGCTCGCTTATTTTACACATGTTACTGGCCCAAATTTCATGCCATATACATTGCTTGTGACTGGTATTTAGCTGTTGTTTACTTAGCATAACAATTTAGTGGAGTCTTGGCCAGTATCTGATTTTACTAAGCAAGGAACTTTTGTGCTTAAGCAAAACTTTGTGCTTAAGCAGCTCTATGAAATTGGGCCCTGAAGCAAAGAATCGGCACTTACGGAAGCCAGAAATTTTGAAAAACTCTAAAAATGAGTGACCCTGAAACATTACTTCGTTAAGGGCACTGGAGGGCTCAATATTATAAAACATTGTTAAAAACAACACCAAAGTGAAGTAATGCAGCTTATGAGAAAGAGGTCATTTTTCACCCTGAGATTTGAATCTGAGAAAGGCTTCAGTCTCAGCATCCAAAAACGCACAGTTCTATGCAACAGGGGTGTTTTTTCTTTCTTTCATTATTTTATTTCAAATTTGATGATCGATTGAGCCCAAACTTCAACATGTTTCTTAAAAATTCATAAAATATGTATTTAAAAGTTCATCTTTTTGACCTCTGTCCATTCAGTCAGTGACCCTATTGCTCTGTCTCCCCCATCAGTCAATAACTGTCCAATTACTAATGTGTGATTATACAGATGGGCATCAATTTCATCCTGGGGAATCCATCAGGATTGAAGACTCATCTGACAGACTTGAGATAAGGCCATAAGCCAGGACACAAATGGGCTTCAACGTTTGGTAATTGCTCTTAAAATTATTGCCAAGAAAAACTTACTTGGTTAGATGTGCAGTAGCTTTCGATAGTATAAAGCACTGTGAGAATCAATTCACTTTTAAGTATGTGGTTACGGAAAAATATAAGTTTTTTTTCCCCAAAAATTTGAATCTGAGAAGAATTACTGACAGCAATGTTTCTCAGATTGTGTATTCATATTACAGATTATTCTTCCTGCCTTGGCACAATTTAAAAAAAAAGAGTCGGCATTAAAACTTGCCTAGCACAGAAAAGTATTGCTTAACAGAAACAGGTTACCAGCCCAAATTACATAAAGTTTTCATTGTTGTGACTGGTGCCTCACTCAATTTTCGCTTAGCAAAAAAAATTGTTTAGCAGTATTTTCTGCTTAACAGCTTTATGAAATTGGGTTCTAGTCAGATTGCAATCACATTATAAATTATGTAGTTTTATCAGTATAGAAAGTAATTAAAAAAAGTCAAGGACTGAGACAACGAACCAAGCCAACATCTATTAACATTGGGCCATGATCCCACTCAGAATTGTTTTCTTTACTGCACATTATGCCGAGTCAACACTCCCTGCCGACGAACAAAATTACATTCCCCAGGGGACATTTGAGCAAGTAATTATTTCCAATGAATAGAAATCTCCGATGCAAATTTTTGAAATTGCCAGCCGTTTCTATGTTCCAATCCTGAATTGATTAAGAAAATAATTCAACCAGTCCACAATACAAGTAATGGAGAATTTAAAACTAATTTTTTTTTCTTTCTGTTCTGTAAGATACTACAAAGCAGCGTTTAGCCACCTCAAATGAATGGAAAATATACAACTGAATAATCTAATTAGATCGTTAGGATGTCAAAAAAAAGTTTTGCCATATCGGCTTGATGGAAAATTGTGTTGAGCCAAAATTTGTCAAAGTTATGCATATTTTGGGGTACACCAAGTTAGGATACTGGTCTTTGACAATTATCATAAGTATACCCTGCTTTAAATCCCTTCTATAACTTGTCTGTATTTGATGTATTGCTTGCAATTGGCTGAATACATCTACATGAGATTGACTCTGCTAGTGTCATACTTTCGTGGAATCTCATTATAAAAGGAGAATGTCACACGACCTGTCAAAGCAGAAGCAGATGAAGGAAGATGCATGTGACATTCAGAACAGCTGCTCAACTGTGCTGGGTGTGGCAGATTAGTTTCTTCAGTTTACTAATGAAAACTTTGATCTTCCAAAATATTTATTTCCCCCTCCAATATGTAATAATATATAAAAAAATAAGCAAGAATTAAGCCGAATAGGTATAAATGTTTTAAAAAATCATTTTGTTATGTGCGGAAAAAAGAAGAGAGAAAAAACCTACACAAATCACACAGAACAACAACAAAAACATAAAAACAACAATAATAGCAGTTTTTTCTTCTTTTCAAATCTTGGTTATCAGGAGTTCATTTTAAAAGCAATATCTCTGCTAAGCAGCTCTGTGAAATCAGTCCCTGGATTTTTGCATTGTTGGAAGAATTCATTCATTTATAATTTAATCAATAATTGTACTTGTTTTCATCAAAGAGACTCCAATAGGAATGTTAATCTGGTCATTGTATTAAACACCTACGAGTCTTTTGTCTTTCCCAAATGGAGAACAGACCATGTGACCTATGACATCACAGAGCCTGCCAGAATTTGTACACAGCCAAAGTTTGAGAGCACATTCAATCTGATATTGTTATCACTTTTTGATAAGAAAAAAAAAGAGGGCACATCTTAAAAAAATTGTTCAGTTGTTACATCTGATATGCATGTGCCAAAAACTAGTTTTATACAGCTATATAAATCTGTTTGAAAGCCTTATTTATGTTTGGGGGTGATCATTAACCCAGACATAATTTCTGGGAAATGAGGCTGATAAGTTTGGGCACGTACCAAAACCCCCATCGGTCAAAGAGCAATGTCTTTTGTGGCTCTATTAACAAATATGCCACAGGGAAATGAATTAAATTCAGTTTCAGATGGTTGGGATTAGGCTAGAATAAATATTGATCTTGTGTCTGTGATGTGTTTGTAGTGTATGGCAAGCATTGGGTTTTGCTTATCATTGCATCAAATAGGTCATCCAGAAAACCCCTATAAAATTTGTACTTCATGCAAGAATAATCGTTGAGTTAACATTTGTACTTCATGCAAGAATAATCGTTGAGTTAACATTATGCATCTAATTAGCATAATTCTTGCTTAAATTTGCCTGGTTAGTGGATATGGTAACAATCATAATTTTTGCATAAATTTGCCTATTTAGGGGTATGGCTTGGTAAATCTTCAGTGCATGGATAAATGATGGTTTTATGTAATAGCTGTAACTGACTATTTTATCTTTGTTGATACGAAAATCAGATCATCCATTTATATTTGTGGGTATTGTTTTTTATTATGAGTGCAGAATTTAATGTGCCATTACTTTATTGAAGTTCTTATCTCTGACCTAGTTCAAGGTTCGATATTTTGAGCCAAAAAAAAAAAATAAAAAAATAAAAAAATACCCTTTAAAAAAGTTATTTCAGACCACAGTAAAGGAAAACCCAGCATTCACAAGGAAAAATAATTTGTTTGATGCCATTACTTTAAAAATGAGTTTTTGACAGTCCTTATTTTCTTGAATGTGTTTTTAATTTTTTTTATAGGAATATTGTCTGCATTTTGTCTTTTTCGTCTGGGACTATGTACCAGCATGTCATGTTTATTGCATTCTGGTAAAAGGCCTGTTCGTTCCAGTTATTCTTGACATTTAATGAGATGCGACATTATCAACATCTCATGAATATGTATGAAGCGTGCTTGCATAAGGGGATGGGGGGGGGGTTGTTCATGCTCGAGCAGAGTGCAAAAAAAAAAACTCAAAAAACACCCTAAAACAACAAAAAACCTCACCCAGTAAGAATGTTGACATGATGGTTAACATTTGGTGGCCTCTTGTATTGTGCCAACAATTGGTTCTTGTCAAAGTTCGACAATGTTGGGCTTCACTCACACGTGAGCCCTCATGTAGGCCAACACAGTCTGGGGTTTTGTGAATAGAAAAAAAAGCGAGGCGCATAAAACACTATGGGTACAAGTAATTATACATACACACATGTACGACTACTAACTCTGTGAGTACTGGCTAGTGTGTGTGTGTGTATTTAATGCGGTGGGAGTGGCTGCATTGATGCCTACTGCATGTAAAGGCTTCTGCCTCTCTTTCCTCTTCCCGCACTCAAGCTCATGTGCACGTGTCTGATGCGTGAGCTTGAACGCTCATCAACAATTGTCGGCCATCATTTTTCTACTCTTCTCCACCTTAGTTGGATGTGTGTGTAAACCCGGACAGGGTTGGTAAATTGCTGTTTGTCGTGGATACATGTGGATAGTCTTGATTCTAGTGGATTCTAGTTAACTGTTGTGGATGTTTCCTTCCTCCATGGGATGATGGGATGTTGATCACCATATTACCGGGAGTTTAACGATGGGATGGTGACTGGAATTCAAGCTGTTGACTCCTTGGTTCATTTTGTCTCGTCATCTGTGGATGTACTGTGTTGTGGATGTTATTAACCGACTAAGGTGTTGAGCTTGGATATATTAGTGGACTGTTGAATTGTTGGATTTAGTTGATTGATTGAGGCGACAGAATGAGTACCTCACCCCTTGTTGCTGAGGAGGATTTTGACTTTGATGTGGCGAGCATCCGTAAGGTAAATTAAGTTCAACATTTGTATACAAAAAGTATTTTCTACAAGATGAAAACCTTTAGCGGTACATTTTCTTGATAAGGGGAGGGTCTATTAACAAAAACATACTTTGATTCATGTTAGTTATTTGAAGGGGGTTGTAGAGATCTCAGACCAGGGGATTCAAAACTGGCATAGACTTTTTTGTGTTTTCCCATCTAGAATATTCTAAAGCTCATTTCATACCTCACACGTAAGCAAGTTTGATTGCAAACATGCAAACAATCAAGTTCACATACGCGATGTTATCAAAGTATGAACCTTGCGTAACTGAAATGAAACTGGCCTGCTGAATAGTCTGGTGCTGTTGGTGCGCGCTAAACATAGGTATGCGTAATGTTACTGCGTAGGTGGAACATGACCATGATAGCGGTTCATGCCCATGTGACATAATCGGTGAATCGGTGTTGTTTGAAACCTGAACAAACACGGAAGTTTATCAGCTCAAACCGATTTCAACACAAAAGAACACTTTAAAAGTAGTGCTTGCCACTGTATCACCTAAAGCGTCGTTGAAATATAATTAAGCCCATAATTGGATATTGGTAGTGACAAAGGAATTTGTTTTGAGGAACAGGTGCAAAAAAGAATAGTTTTATCCAAAGCAAAGCATGTGCCATGACAACAACAAGAACAACCGCGTTCTACTCTAATGCATTCACAGATGTTTCAAAATGAACTAAATGAGCAAAATAGAATTAGCTGTCGCAAAATTGCTCTTCAACCGAAAGGACATATGGTGTAATTGTAAAACATAATTAATGGCCTGATGTTTCGACCCAAAGAGAGTCTGTCTCGATTGCATTTAAGGGAAGGTATACAATTGGTAATTACTCTTAAAGTTAATTATTGTCAATAACAACTTTTGGTTAGAAGCCTACTGCAGCTTTAAATAAATAGCATTTTGAAATGTATTTCACTTTGAAGTAACGTGGTACATGTATGTTGAAAGATATAAGGTTTTAATGCCCAAATCTGAAAAATGTTCTGTCATTATAACGCTTCATAGTTTGTGTAACTTTTAGGGATTGTACTTTTTGCATCATGGACATTATTTGCTCTGGACTTTCGGCAATATCTCAAAAGTGCTCTGGTCTTGAGATATTTTCCCATGTTAGTTTTATTGTATAAATCTACGTTTTGTGTAGGATTGAAATATTCAAATGGTTAAAATAACCAAATGTATACTTTTCCTTTAAATGCATAATGTACATGTATAGTCCACATGTCAAAGGTGCAGAATTGGACTGGAAGAGTTATTGCATGAATTTTATTTGGGTTGGTCGGCTTAAAAAATAAAAAAGTATGCAAGAATTCTACCTCCATGGCAAGACATGTGTGAGCTAGCTTGAACAAATATCTTGATTATGACATAAGAACCGACAAGGCTCTGCTGAGCTCTATCTTCCTGCCCCGTCCTCGAATATCTTCCTTGATGAATTTGATGGCAATATAATACCCATGAATAATGGACGCGTGTCGCTTTATTTTGTTTACTTCAATCATGGGGAGTTAAATTCATCGATGCATGGACCATTGGACGGGTTGTGTCTTGTAATGAAAATTTCATGGTGGTGCGGCTCGACTCTTTTAGTCAGTTCCACATGTCTGGTGGAGCCAACTGTTTTAAATGTTGACCTGGTTTTTGGATTGATTTTTTTGTATAGTGAGATATGATTATCAGGAAAATTGCTTCGGAGGAGATTTCAGCCACTTGTTAAAAGGAAGATTTGAAAAAGAGTCGATCATTCGTTCAACTCACTTGGAACTCCTTGCTTGGTGCATGTTTCCCTCCATCCCATAATCTGGACTGTTTTAAGAGGAATTTCAATTCCTACCTTCAGCATCCTTGAGTTTTTTTCATCTTATATGTTTTGTTTTGTAGCCCCTTAATAAGAATGGCTTTTAGCCTTGTTTGGGACAAACTACCATACTTTTTCGGGGAGTTAAATTACCTATGCCTCACAAAAGATTTGTTTATCTACATCATTTGCTTACAAAGAGGTATGTTTCGGTGACAGTAATCAAACTGGCCAGTAATTAACAGTTTTTAGTTACGACTGTAAACATGGACTACAGATAATATTCATTTCAATCATCTAGCTTTCAAAACTCTACACAGAAATATGACGCCACATGAAACTGAAACCATCACAAATAATAGTAAATATAATACAAACTATTACAAAAACAAGATTAAACAGACTCTTTGAAATTTTTAAAATTGGTTTGCTTTTTCACAAGTTATGACAATGTTTTCTTCGACGAAAACCCCCAGAAACAGTTGGTCATAAATCTTCAAATTAAGAAACCTTTTTGGGGGTGACAGATGCCTCACAAATTTTCTGGCGCCGAAAGCATCGTCAAAATTACTCCAGCATCTGTCGTCTTAGATGTAATATGGTAGTAGTCAATTTAGAGATGAGAGTTTCTTAATGTGTATGGAACATCAACTTGAGGAGTATACTTGTGAACCAAGTGCGGTTCAGATTTCAACAATTTATCAAAAAACTTAAAGGGAATATATTCCAGGCCTTGAACTTTGCTCTTGATGGGGCACAATAATTTCCCTCTGATTAGGGGCACCTCGTACCTATTAGGAAAAGGTACAGGAACCTTGCAAAGGGCACCACAGCAAAAGCACAGGGCACCTCGACAATAGACCGATCCACTAAGCTCCGCCTCATTGCGTATTGACCAATCACAACGCAACGAAGGTCCGACAAATAAGGTCCAACATGCGTGCGCATATCTTGGCGCGCGCGGCAGATTGTGCAGTAAGACATTGGAGAGGCTCACTTGTTCTTGCTCACACATGCGTCGTGGGCGGAGCCTACTGGATGGGTCTATTGCTGTCAGTGCCGAGAGTTATTTGAAGCCTGGTTTACATAAGTACCTTTGGTTTTTGGAACCATTCGTATGTAATGTACAATACACAATGAAAGTAAATGGTGGTAGCGTGTTTGAGATATCACCAACACTCTGAAGAATAATCCCTACTAGGAATACACAATCTGAGAATTTTCAGTGACAAGTATTCTGTTACAGGCACACTGCAGCGCAGACCGAGAATTGAGAAATTGATGCCCCAGTGAGTTCCCTCTTAGATCGTATCAAATTTACTCCGTTGGAAATTCCTCATTTTGATTTCATACAAAGATGCCCTTTTGAGCTAGGGCATTGTGGAATTCATGTTTTCAGACTCTTGTATTACTCAGCGAGCTAGTAGGCTCTGTGGTTGGGTGATGAATTAGATATTGACATTCTGAGTGAAGCGTACGTTTATAACGTGGGGCGTTTTCCGAGGCTAGGCAGAGAAAGGATGAGCAAAATAACCTTGAGAGCATCTTATACATTAATGAGTCATGTCTGCTCCTTGGATTCTGCTCCTTGGAGGCAGTCAGACCCATGGAGAGGGAGTCGGGCTATCCGTTAAAGATGAGTTAAGGAAGATTAGTGCAAGATGGTTAAGTCGAGATGAGACTGGAAAACTAGAGTAAGCTGGTGGAGATGGGAGAATGAGGGTGATAGAGAGAAAGAGGTCCAAGGTCTGATCGGGTGTCTTGGGCAGGCGGTTTAGAGCATCAAGTTCTGGTGGTTAAGTCATCTGGGTGTGGGTTCGAATCCCTTTCATGACACTTGTGTCCTTGTTGAGCAAGATGCTGCTTCTCCTCATCCATAAATGGAATGTAAAAGCTTTCAGAGAGCATGGCAGCCCAGGGATGTATACTTTTCAGGAAGTTGAGAATGATTAAAAGTTAAAATAGTGGTGGCCAAATGACCAATGCACTGAAGAGCATTCAATCGTCATTGTAAAATTGGCTATAAGAACCAGTTATTATAATCAAAGGCTATAAAAGCCTTTACAGTGTTTACATTATAGACCATCCCTAGGCTTGTACGTATATAAAATTCGCCCACCTTTTTTCTGAGGGCCAATTATCATGCATGAATTGCTTGAAAATTAACTGGAGTGAAAAAAATTGTTGCACTTTGTATCAAGACATAAACCAAATGTGCTTTTTTAGTATCAGAGTCTACTGCCTTGCCTTCAGAGCTAGCTCCAATAATACCTTGGGTATACAATGTACATGTATATATGAAGGATACGAAGAAACTCCAATCCAAGAGACCATTCTTCAAGCTGTAAAGTTAATCCCATGGCCTTCCAGAACCTGTTGACAAAACAGGGACCAGTGATTTACCAAGCATTGAATAAAGTTGTCCCAAACAATAAGGTTGACCGGTCTCTCCTGTTCGAGTTTCTAGAGACTTGAAAGCTATCCTCAAGGCCTGTTGTTTGTTAATAGCTTGTTTTCTGGAAACATCCTTTTTGCAAAGTGTTTCTGTTTGTTCAAGAATCAACGACGAGTTCTGAAGAGACAGCTCATGTCTGGTTTTCTCTTGTCGTGTGGTTGGATAAAGTTGTTTTTGTAAAGAGTTAGTAGATTGATGTGGCCTCCGATTATTGAGTTGTACTATATGTTTGCTTGAAGGAGATGATATCAAGGTATAATGCTATGTAAATTTTGGGAAAAGAAGCCCCCCAAACATACCATCAGGGCTCGAAATTGAAAAACCTGGTCGACAATTTAAAATTTTGAACATTAAACTGAGTAGAAAGTTTAGATGTAATATTTGTATCGGGATAAAAAATGTTCTTTTTGGTCTTACCCATATGTACCGATGTGTGTTAGTACTGTATACTCAGTACTTTCCCAAGTTCTGTGACAAAAAATCACAGGCATATTACTCGGGTGGAATTCGAACCCACGACCTTGGTCTTGTAAAATAAATGCTTGTCTCCGCCAAGAGAAGGTGTTTTGCTCCTAACATGCAATTTTATAGCTTCACGCTTGTATAGTACACAGTTACATCTATATGTATATAAAATGGTACAACATGAAGCCATGGTTGAAGCCATGGTTGAAGCATTTATACAAGAAATAAAATCTGTCCGATGCTGTGAAGAAAACCCTCACTACTGTATAGTTTGTCATACACATGACTGCTCTCCGCATATTTATCACGTTGCTTATTTATGCAGCTGTGGGCATGTGGATAGCCCATAGTAATGGTGACAGTTGTCCAGGAAAAAGATTTAAAAGGGTGTGATTTTGTTTCAATACAAATAGTTCAGATGAAAATAGATGAAAAGGGAATATGTACGAGTAGGTGTTAAACTATTTTTAGGAATGCACTCGGATTTTATTAAAGTGTATTCGACCATAGAGATACGACAATGTCACCTCGATAATTGCTCTATTTTTGATGATATTCGATTGTTTTAATCCTATATAACTGTATAACTGGTGAAAATTTCAGTTCAAAAGATGGCAGGTTTTTGAGATATTTTGCCGAAAATCTGCAAAGAATACCATGTAGGTTTATGTGCAGGAAGGATAATTACTAGTAATACACAATCTGAGGGAAATATCCCACCCACAGAAACGATTCCCAGATTTAAATATGGGGGCATAACAACTGACATCTTTGTTACTATGGAAAGCTGCTGTGACTCCTATAAACCAAAAGTGTTATTGCCAAAAATTTTAAGAGTGATTACCAACTTTACCTTCCCTTTAAAGGAACACGTTGCCTTGGATCGGTCGAGTTGGTCTTTGAAAAGCGTTCTGTAACCGTTTATTGTAAAATTTATATGGTTAGAAAGATATTGTAAAAGTAGAATACAATGATCTACACAAATATGCCTCGAAATTGCCTGGTTTTCTTTTTACCCTGTTGACTAACACGGTCGGCCATTTATGGGAGTCAAAATGGCCGACCGTGACAGTTCGCGACGTAAAAGGAAAACCGTGCATTTTCGAGTGATACTTGTGTGGATCATTATATTCTACTTTTAAAACATCTTTCTAACCATGTGCATTTCATAACAAACGGTTTCAAACGCTTTTAATAGACCAACTCGTCCGATCCACGGCAACGTGTTCCTTTAATTCAGCTGTGTTTATTTTCACTTACAAATTAGAGTACCAAGGCTGCACCCTAACCAGCAAAATTATCACATGTAAACATTCCAGGTTGCTGAAAAATCCATTATAATACCTTAGGGGGTTAAGGTTTATTGGATGGATCATTGGGAGCTTTAGATTGCAGGAATTATTCTGACACTCTCAGCCCCCTCTAAATTCCTGATTCATGACACATGCTTTCCACTTGGGGCTGGATTTAAGAAGTTGCAGTTTCTATTCAAAGTGGTGTGTGTTGTTTGATCGTAATCAAGAGCAAGGTTCTCCCTATGATACACAAGATTGGGTATCAGCAGTACGTGCAAATTGTATGCAGATACGCAAACATTTCGGCTGATATGCAAATAAATAATAATAATAAAGACTAATTTCACAAAAACCGTCAATATCAAATCAATGATAATGCTCCTTTCACATAAAGGCATTGAAAACCAATATAGTCACCAAGTAGAAAGCATTTCGAAGACCCTGTTTTCATTTCAGCATCCTTTGGCCAAACTACTCAAATGTGTGTCCAGCTGTAGCTGCCAATTCTCCTTGATTCTGCGGAAAGGTCCCTAAAATAAACCAACCTTCCCCTGTGCTGATCTCCATGATTATGGAAACTTTGTTCCTATTTAAGTTGAATGTAACTCAAAATTTATCTCTGATTGTTCTTCAAAATCGCTCTGATTGCAAAATGCACAAGTTGGCAGCTCTTTCTTTGTCATATTGTTTACATACCTTGTTTGCTTAAAGGAGTGACCATGAAAATATCAGGGTAATTCCTGGAAGGTGAGTGCAGGTGATAATGTACATGTTGTGGCGCAAATTGCCACTTAAAAGTCAAGACTTGGTCTTTTAAAAAAACAGCTGGGCTTTAGTTTTACACAGAACCAAGGCCAGTAGGTTTAGTGTTGGGCCAGTAAACTATTGACTGGTCGAATCCAGCATGCCCCTGATTGCAAGATGCAAATGCTGGTAGGGTTACACCCCTATGTTCTGACACCCATACTCCAACCCCAACCTTAACCCAGGCATGTAAATCACCAGTTTTGTCTTCCTCAGAATATAAGGTTATCTGAACATAACATGTAGGGCTGTCAGAATATAGAGCAGCCACAGTCAACATTGGTAGTTCTGATGTCCTATCTAGTGTACATTACACCAGCCAGGGTTTGAATTTGCTATCAGAAAATTAATTCACCCATTTTTAATCACTTGGTACAAAAGTATAAAGTTGGCACTGCCAAGGTTTGTTCTATTGTGTTTCTTTCTGTTTATGGTACAATTGAAGGGATATACCTCAGGCCTGGAACAAAACGGAGGCCATATGGCCTTGTTGCCCCTGGTCTTTGCCTTGGTGCCCCTTTAAAGTTTCCCATAAGATTTTCCAATGGAAGTGCTATTTGCAAACTGAAAAAACCTTAAAGATGAATTTTCAGGCCTAGGGCTTGTATTTTTGTGGTGGTGCATTCTTTCTTTGGGATGAATTTGTAAATTGACGCCCCCAAGTCTGCCCACTTTCCAATAGTCACGATTCTCACTAAATCTCACAGATTGGTTTCTATGGGCAGTATATGACTCATGGTACTGCATTTTAGAAATGTTGTTTTCCCTTTTGTTCTTTGAGGGGGTGTTTTGACATTGGTTCTGATAAAGCAAAGAGTAGTCTAAACTATAGCGTACCACTAGAGTTTGGTTTTCAAGATGTTTTTGTCATCCATTGCTCGAAAGGTTATCTACAGTGTGGTAATGCTTGGGTTCTGAGAGCCTGCACGTAGTTAATCAGCGGAATTTCTAGATATTGTTTGACATACAATACAGGAAACAATTGAGGAAGTATTAATAGAAATAGTATAGTGTCCCTCTGGTTCTGTATGGTGTATTGCTTGGCTGAGGAAACAAGAAAAGTAACAATTCAATAGTTGTTAGTTTTGCATCGGGAAAAAGGATATAGTTTGTTATTACCCTTACACCGGCTTCTGCCTGGGCAAAAAATCCACAGGCGAATCCAATCTATAAAATTGTTGTACACAAGCTGCTTGTAGGATTCGAACTGCCTGTATTTCATAGGTTGGTAAGAAAATTAGGTGGCCTGCATGCTCACTCACCATTGATTTGCAATGTGTACAAATTTTTAAATTCGGCTGCGAATACATTTTTAATTGTTAATAAACCGTTTCAAATCAAACCAAATTGTCATTCATTTACATACAGTAAGCACCAGATGGTTAGAATGCCTTTTTGTGTGCTTACGGTTAGCAGCTCTATGAAATGTAAACGTGCTCAGCTAAAGCACTAAATCAGCCATTAAAGGAACACGTTGCCTTGGATCGGACGAGTTGGTCTATTAAAAGCGTTTGAAACCGTTTGTTATGAAATGCATATGGTTAGAAAGATGTTTTAAAAGTAGAATATAATGATCCACACAAGTATCACTCCAAATTGCACGGTTTTCTTTTTACGTCGCGAACTATCGCGATCGGCCATTTATGGGCGTCAACATTTTTACTCCAATAAATGGCCGACCGTGTTAGTCGACAGGGTAAAAAGAAAACCACGCAATTTCGAGGCACATTTGTGTAGATCATTGTATTCTACTTTTACAATATCTTTCTAACCATATACATTTTACAACAAACGGTTACAGAATGCTTTTCAAAGACCAACTCGACCGATCCAAGGCAACGTGTTCCTTTAAGCGGCTCTATAAAATTGGGCCCAGAAGGCCTGAAACACTATCCACAAGGTAGTTAAATTTGAATGCGTTCAAATATCTGCGCCAGCTCTTTATCTTGGGAGTGTGATAAAGAAAATGTTTCTGATCTCCAACATGCCTTTTGAACTCCGGTACCTGTGAGAATGTATGTACTTGCTAGTCAAAACAACAAACTTTTGTTTTGTTGTCAGCAACTCAACATAGCTCGACCTCGGTTGAGGTCACCACCTTAATCACCCCCTGGCCATGTTGTGGTTTCTAAAAGTGTCTCCTTGTATTTGATTGCAATCTGATCAGAGTCTGGTTGGATAAACAGGCTTGCTGGTAGACTTTTGTCAAGGCACTGGTGGACTTTTTGGATGGTATTCAAAACAAAAAGTGCAACTACTGACATGAAAAAAGACTAAAGTGAGGGGTTATCAGATTGTCCCCCAATCTGTTAATTCATACATTCAACAATGCTGTCTTCATGAATGTAAGAATGGAGTACAATTTCCATAAACTGATATAAAAAGTTGGGTACCCAAACATGTTTTTAAAAACTTTGTTTATAATGAATGATGCACAGGGCACGACTCAAAGGCACAGGGCACCATGGCAATTGCTGTGGGTGCCATGGGTTTGAGGCCTGTTGGGAAAACTGGAATTTGTACAGGAACATTGCACAGGGCACCACTGTAGAAGCACAGGGCACCAAGACAATTGCTATGGGTGCTGTTGGTTATTTCAAGTCCTTCCCAAATTCCTCTCAGGCCCCCTTCTCTTCTCTCAGGCCCCCTTCTCTAAACATCCCCTCCATCTTAAAGACACCTACACACAAGATGGTCCGATTCCCAAAGGGGTTCCCTTAAGGTGAAGGCTTCGAGGGAAAGCGGCCCGACTCAGCCTCTCGACCATCTGCTCGCATCTCAGTCAGCGAAACCGATCGTCGTCATCATCTTGAAATGTCAAGATGTTATCCTCACAGTGGGGTGTCTCAACAGCCAAACATCCAAACCCTGAAATGTCAACTTAATGCTCGCCAATACCTCAGACTCCACACGTTATTAAAATAATCTTTAAAGAGATTGTAGACGTTGGGTAATTGGAACCCACTGTTTTTTAAATCCTATATAAGCCTACAAAAAACACAGGAAAAGCATAAGGCACCACAGGAAAAGCACAGGGCACCATAGCAAAAGCACAGGGCACCACGGCTATTGCTCTGGGTGCAGTGGGTTAATTTAAAACCTGCCATAAAGCTAACCTGTGAAATCTTTGTTTCAAAGGGTGGTAGCGTTTTTGAGATATCGCCCAAAAAAGTGTCCGAACAGGAAGACACATTTGGAATACAAAATTACTGTGTAGCTGTCAGTAAGGTTTGTCAGAATCAAGTTTGGGAGATAAAAACTGGTATATTTTTCCATTAAACCACATTACTTTGAAGTGAAATGATACTCTAATTGCTTTATACTATCGAAAGCTGCTGTACTTGTTATCAAGTAAGTTTCGTTTTGGCATAAATTTTTAAGAGTGATTATTTTACCTTCCCTTTAAAGAGTCACATTGAGTTTTGCTCTAAGTAAAGCTAGGCCTCAGTGACAGATACATGTCTTTCAAAGAATCTTGAAGGCTCGACTGTTTTATCTAGGCCCCCCTTTGCCTAAATCCCTAGAGACCTTATAATCAAGTCTGAGACATTGAATAAGTATCATGGTCGACGGTCGTCGGTTTTGACTAAATTATGCAGGACGCGTTCTTCTTGGCAAAGCTACATCACTGGAATCACTAAGGCAGGTGAAATTGGGTTGTAATTAGAAGATCTCTTTTACTGACGTTGTTCGGATTGTTAGCTTAATTGTAGTTGATGTTGCATGAAGTATTTCTTGGCATCATCTGCGGATCCTTGTGGGGGAGAGGGGAGTGGCGTTAGATACAGAGATGGGAAAACAGGAAGCGCCATCGTGGGATGATTAATTTATAAGAGATGTATTTTTTAGGGATGCTTCAAGGCAGAGTAAGCCTTTGGTTTTTGGAACCATTCGTTTCTTTATCCTATTTATGTATACAATTAAACTAACATGTGAAAGTTCCACGCAGAAAGATTGATCCATAATAGGATTACACAATCTAATCTAAAAAATGTTATTGTCGGTAACGATTGTCAATTTCAAATTCTGGGGCATAAAAACTTTATATCGTTTTTACCACACACTCAGAATCCTTCAAATACAGAGTAAACACATTGTAAAAGTTCACAAGCATGACAAAGTTTAGCCAGGAATACCAGCTTTTTAGCGTTGGTGTGAAAAGGGCTTTATTGCCCATCTAAATAGATCATATGAACAAGGAAGTGTTTCTCAAGTGTCAATATTTTCTGCTGGGCGTTAAGCCATCGTGCAATTAAATGACTGCCAAAGTTTACTGTCGTTGTTGACATAGGGTTACTTACAATAGACTGGTGGTGGCTGTTCTTTACATGCTTTTTATATAGGTTTTGAGGCATTGCATGGTTAGGTATCAATTCGGTTTGCGATAACATCATGTGTATACCTACTTTGCTGTGTAGATTTTGTTCTTTGGGAACTAGGTCTTGCTTACTGCCGTGGAGTTGATTTTGTAATTCAGGAAACTACCTAGTTCTGAACCTGTCCTGCCGTCGATTTCACAAAACTCTTCCTAACTTAAGACTAATCTTAGGACTTAGGACGAGTCCCAACCCTGCACTGTAGCATGCAGACCTTAAGATTAATCTTAAGTTAGGACGAGTTACTCGTCCTAACTCGAGATAAGATGAGTCCTAACTCTTTGTGAAATCGACGGCTGCTTGACTACTACCTGGGCAGGGGGTGGGAAATCGGCCGGGACTAGTACTTTCTTCTTGTTGACAAAAAGTCTTTAGAACTCATTTCATTGAACCTGTTGGTTCTCTTTAGTTCATGGGTCGTTTTGTAGAGAGAAAAGGCGGTCTGTGTTTGCATTCGGGTTTTAAATCCATTTTGTAAATATACTCAAAATGATTGGTTGAATGAGGTACTGAGAACTGCACTTTTAAACAATGACAACATTAGGGGGTGGTACACAATATGTCGTCAAGTTTTAAGCCAACAAAAAGCATGTACTTTTTTTTTTTTTTTTTTTTTTTTTACTTCATCATTCCCTTATTTCAAATAAATGGCACTTTGAAATGAAAACATTAAATCCGTAAAATAAAGATAGAATATAGATTTTCAGAACAAAAGCAATTGGAAAGGGTTGCAAAAAATAGTTAGTGGCGTGAATTTTCAAACCTGGAAGGGGTCATCCTCGAAGGCTCAATAACAGGTAAACTGATCAAAGGCCTATATTTGTCCAAAATGAGTACTCATCAGTTGCTATCAAACTTTTTCCAGCTTGGAATTTAACTCCAAATCCTCAAATCAAGGTAACATGGGCTGTGTGGATTAAAGATTTGTTCCATTTTTATTTGCCGGCAATTCATAAATAACCACCTCCACAAAATTCCTTTACATGTAGTCTGCCCTCTTAACAAAACAACAAAACAGATTAGAGTAGCCCGGAGGGAGGGGGGGGGGGGGGGCTATTCTGAGTGGGTAGTCCTTGCTTGTTACACCCTAGTTTATTATTACCCAATGTGACGTCTCGTTGAAAGATTGCCTTATTATAAAAATCATAACCAATATCATATCACCAGTTGTGCCACACACCTGTCCTCTGAAGGTCAAAGGTCGTGTCCTTGAGACGAAGTCTAGCCCATAGAGTACAATAATAGTATACCCACGCCATGTGGTGGTTGGTAGGCTTCGTGCATGTGTGTACAGGGTTAGCCATTTGTATGCAGTCAGGACCAGTATTGTATAGTGCTAATCCACTTTACAATACAAGAGCGCACACATGAACGCTATTAGTATTTAGCGGCTTAAGTGTGTGTGTTGGATTGGTGTATAGGTGCAGTGTTTCGTAAAGTGGTCTTGGGGCACTGCCATTGAACTGCTTGGCTTGGGAAGTTCACTACAAACTATTAATGCACTCTCTGCTTGATTCTGACTGATTCTCTCCTCCTCTGACATTGGATTTCAATTGGATTTATATTAATAAGAATGACTCTAATAAGGGTAAGTGTATGAATTTCAAGATGGATAAATAGCGACAGATTCATAAATATTTAATTTTGATAATCAGTATATCTCTGTTTATTTTTTTATGTTTACTGTGTTCAAAGTTTAAGCAAGGATTTGGTTTGATCTCCACATTTGCTGGAAATTTAAAAACTTGGTGTGTCCACATTATTCACTTAAAATACATTGAGAAACAGTGGTCCTTTCTCTATGAAAATGACCAATGATAAAACCATCCAAATTTAAAACAGGGTAACCAAAATACACCCATACACACCCCTGGCTAACACTATGACTGTGTTGTTATTAAGCCTTCAAAATGATAGGGTCAAAAAGTTAGACCACTAACTTATAATTTGAAAAATATGATATTGCCAAATCTAGACGTTCATGTTTTCTATTAAAAATTGTGTCATACACTCTAGGGACTTTTTAGGTGTTGTTGTTGGTTTTTTGTTTCCAAGGAAAATATAGTGGTTGTACTTATATTTCAATCTTGTATAAGAGCAAACATTTAATTGTTGCTCCTTGCCCTGCCCCTAACTAAGTTAACTTCAAACTGATTGTCGGTGGAAATTCTGCAGGATAGTTATGACAGATACTAAGGGATTAACTTGTCTAAAAAATACATAAAATACACTGCTCTATGAACTTGATATTACAATCTATGATATTACTGTCACTAGGCCGTCAGTAGTGTACATTACTTCATTTAAGGCTGTGACTGAGTGATATGCGTGTATGATGACAGTTTTTACTGCCGTTAAAGTTTAGTGACATCATGTCTGCTGATTTGGGCTCTGCGAAAAGAACTCGTGTGTGGTTTGGGCATCTTGTAGTTTGTACACTTTACTTCTTGCGTTGTTGTTGTTTTGGTGTGGGTACTGATATTGACTAGCCATATGTGTTGGTATTGACTGATACACCTGCTGAACCTATTGGTAGTCACCCAAATAATTCAATGATCCGGAGGCCAGATTTGACTCTGCCTGTCAACCTTGCCTGTAGTAGACCCTTCTTCGGAAACGTCGACCAGGCTAGTTGACAACATTTTATTTCTGTCAGCATTACCCATATTTGGTTATTTGCCAGATGGTTTGGTTATAGAAAGTCTGGTGTAAGTATTTAGAATGCAGAGAGAATAAAAGCTCAGTTAATCTTAGATCCTTGACATGTGTGTGTAGTGTGAATGCACATTACTATACGCACGTACATTTTAGATCTAATCCATAATGCCTATTATTACCTCAAACAAGTAGTGGTACAGCTGGGTGCCCAATTTCATAAAGCTGTTAAGCAGAAAATACTGCTTAGCAAATGCCTTTGTATAACAAAAAAAGAGCGGGGCACCAGTTACAACAGTGCAAACTTTAAAGGAATTTTTGCTGGTAAATAGTTTCTGTTTAGCAAGATTTTTGCTGGCTTGTCTCTAGAAATGTTTGGTCCAAACCCTGTGGACCAGTCAAAAAGCTGGTGGACCAGTGAAATGATAAGCTAACTTGTCCTGCTGGATAGTCACTCAAAAAGTTAAGAGCAATCCCTGTGGACTAGTCAAACATCTGGTGGACCAGTGAAATGACAAGCTAACTTGTCCTGCTGGATAGTCACTGAAAAAGTTAAGAGCAATCCCTGTGGACTAGTCACAAAGCTGGTGGACTAGTGAAATGACATGCCTAACTGGCTAGTCATTGAAAAGTTAAGGGTAATCCCTGCTATTCTTTCCCAACCCTCTCTTTCACCCGATTGTACCTCTGCCAAAGCACATGAATGCAAAAAAGCAACGAGAAGTTTAGGAGGGCAAGCGTTTCCCACACAACGGACTCCTACAAATTAGTCCAGGGCTGATCCCCCAAGGCTTGGAGGGGAACTCTCTCCACTGGACTCGGACAACGTTGATCGAAGTCATTCATGAGTTTGACAGTTGTGGGAAAGTTGGCCTGGATGTGGCAGGTATTTCCCTTTGACCCTGACAGCTTGACTGTGGGGTAATCCTTGCTGAAATGAATGGAATGTCGCTGGGAAAACTATGCTGGGTATGATGAAGGGTGTATGACCACAGCTTGGGTTTTTGGTAGTGGAACAATTCATTATAAGGGGTCAAAATTTGCTGTAAATTGATAAAGTAGCCGCCTAAATTGATCAGTTATTTGATGTGAATGAATGATGGTGTACATGTAGACCTACATTGCGCATGAAAATGTTTTTTGGTTCTTGAAGGGGTAGTCTAATTTTTTTCTCAAACCAAGGGCAACCAGTTTGAAGAAGGGGCACTGATCAAGGACACCCAGTTGAAGGAAGGGGCACCCAGTTAGAGAAGGGGCAATGGTGGAGGGCACCCAGTTACCGGCAGGGGCACTCAATAAGCGGAAGGTGCAGCTCGGTTAGAGGAAGGGGCAGCCCGGTCAGAGGAAGGGCCAGCCCGGTTAGAGGAAGGGGCAGCCCGGTTAGAGAAAGGGGCACTGATCAAGGGCACCCGGTTAGAGCAAGGAGCACCAACTACATTCCCCCTGTTGGTTCTGTAAGGCTTCTTCAATGTCTGAACAGTGAACATGACCATATTGTCGTGACCATGATTAAATGCAAGGTCTTCATGTCTCCATGTTGACATTACCAATTTTCCAAGGCTGGCCGATCGTTATCTAGTGCATGCAGAGTCATTTATTACTGGTAGGCGACCGTGAACATGTAGGTCAGCAGAGCATAAATAAGTCAATTAGTTTGCCCCAGTGCTGTGGATTTTAATATTTCTCTCTCAAAAAGAGAACAAAAAATTATTTTTTATCGGGTAATTCTGTCTATTGGAATGACTGATGAAAGATGGTCGTTTATTTACATAGTGTATGAGTCAAGGAATGTGGATTTAGTTTCATTGATACTTGTACTATGTAGCATGAAATTTTCGCTGAGTTTTTGGAATTGGTAAAGGCCTACTTGTTATGTTTGTGTAGTAATAATAATAATAACAACTGTATTTATAATATAATACTAGCGCCTAACACCTTTTAAAGATGAAAGTCTCAAGAACAAAAATAAAATTACAACTATATATTTGCTGAACTGAATAGAACTGTTTTGCGATGACACTTGAAATGTGAGTTGGTGGTACAGCTTATTCGTGTTAAATATTTAATATTCAGAATTAATAATAATTTAGTACTTTGCTGTAAATCACAAAGTGCGCATGTGGTTTTATCGAAAAGTTCCTTCCTTATTATTTGATCAGGAATACCTGAGTAAATTTAGGCGAAAGTTCCGACAATACCTTCCATTTTGTGTGGAAATTTTTTCACTTTCTTCCTCGAGATTTTATAATACTTTTTTTTGCGGTACTCCAAAAAATCTTTGAAATTTATATTAATTTACAAATAATACGGAAACCAGATAAATCATAAAAGTTTCCAATACTGAAACCTCGCCCTTACAAAATTCCACTTGGTAATAAAATCTGAAATTATACCCGTGAATAAAAATATCTTTCTACACAGCTTGTTCAACTCGCGGCTTTTAATAAAATACTCATGTGTCAAAGTTTTCAGACAATCTGACGAACTCATCTTATCACGTAACAATCAAGAACATGACTAGATGGAGGAAAATCATCCAGACTCGAGTGGAAATTTAGTCCTGACATCCGAAACTGTCTGGGCAGACTTTCTATTTGGTCTGGCCGATCTTTTAACCTGTGGATGTAATCAGTTGCACAACATGTTGATATAACACCCTTTCACTGTCAGGTATACCTTCCCTTTAAAGGGAAGGTACACTATTGGTAATTGTCAAAGACCAGTGTTCTCACTTGCCGTATCTCAACATATGCATAAAATAACAAGCCTGTGAAAATTTGAGCTCAATTGGTCATCGAAGTTGGGAGAAAATGATGAAAGACACCCTTGTTGGACGAATTTGTGTGCTTTCAGATAGGAATAAAAGACTTCTAGCTAGAAGTCTTTAAATGTTTTAGTGAGAAATTACCTCTTTTTCAAAAACTACGTTACTTCAGAGGGAGTCGTTTCCCACAATGTTTTATACTATCAACAGCTCTCCAATGCTAGTTACCAAGTCAGTTTTTAAGTTAATATTTGTTTTGAGTAATTACCAAACGTATACCTTCCCTTTAAATGTATCATACAGGGTTGGTAGAGTATTCCATGGTATTAACAAACTTTGGAAATTTGGGCTTAACCCGTCGTGTGAGTTGAGAGAAAATAGTGAAAAGCCATTCACAATTTTCAGTGGTCCCAATATTTACCATAAATATCCCCCAGAGATTGTCCTACAAACTGTATTCCTATTTTCAGTTTCACTATTGCTCTCAGCAACAACAAAAAAGGCCAAAAAGATGGCCAGTTATATTATAAGAGGTTGGAGTGGTTCTCTTGGTCCATGCCTTGACCAACTGCATAAATAACTGAAGTCCCCTCCCCCTCTTACGATCTTCAACCAGTGAGTTGAATCATAGAGTTAGAAGACCTTGGGACCTTGGGGTTTTGAGTCAATGACCTTATCCTCGCCAGTTCTGGAAGAGATTCCAAAACAAAAACACTTCTCTGGAAAGAGGCTTTGTCACCTGGCCCTGCTTTTGTTGTTATTGTATTAAAATGTGCCCCCCTTGAAACATTTGATGAGTGCTCCTGATGTTTGTTATACGCATAAAACCCTGAAACATTCTGAGGTGGTTTGTTGAAGGGTATTCTTCTTTGTATTTGTCTCACTGTCATCAAAACATTGCCGGAAGAAAAGGTAGCGTCGGAAATGCAAAGATGTTTCTCTGAAAAGAGTTTATGGTGATCTAAATAACAAGTGTTGTTTTTTCCTTGGCCTTTGATTTGTGTGAATGTTTTACGTTTGACATTTTCTCTGAAAATAGTTTTGTTGATCTAAACAAATAGTGTGGTTTTCTTCATTGGAGTTTATGGTGATCTAAATAACAAGTGTTGTTTTTTCCTTGGCCTTTGATTTGTGTGAATGTTTTACGTTTGACATTTTCTCTGAAAAGAGTTTTGTTTATCTAAGCAAATAGTGTGGTTTTCTTCATTGGCCTTTGATTTGTGTGAATGTTAAATGTTTGTTTTTATAACTACTGCGTCATATCGTCCTGACCAGAACTGTAGGTTTGAGGTGGGATTCGTTTAGAAATATTTTAATTAAAATCAACAATGTAAGACCATCGTGTTTTTATTGCTGGCTAGTCATTGAAAAAGTTAAGGGCTAACCCTGAAACTTTATTAGCAGTTCATACCTGATTTTACAAATTAGCAATCAACTGGACCAATTTGTGATATAAAATGATTCCCTTTTACAGGATTTGAACAAAGTTTAACTTTAAGCACCCAAACCGATCTGGGTTTTTTTCCTTTTAGCTGAAAGTGCATTTTTACTGACCTTGGCTTTCTGTACACACCAGGACCTTGTACACAAATAACCCACACCTTGTGAATAACATACACCCACACAATAAACCCAATTGAAACCCTTTCTACCTGGGTTTTCTTTTTCAAAAGGGGTACCACAAGCCAAGGTTCTCTCAGTGCCGAGGTGTCCGCCCACTGGATGCCAAGGTTTACGAATCTCACGCTGGGACAGAATTGAATCGGGTTACTGGGTTTCACAATACTTTTAGAGTTGTTTGGGAGTAGAGTATGGCCCACTTCGATAGAGCTGTTAAGCAGAAAATTCTGCAGAGCAAAGTTCTGTGCTAAGCAAGAAATGAATGGGTTACCAGTTGCAGCAGTTGCCAAGGTTTACGAATCTCACGCTGGGACGGGATTGAATCGGGTTACTGGGTTTCACAATACTTTTAGAGTTGTTTGGGAGTAGAGTATGGCCCACTTCGATAGAGCTGTTAAGCAGAAAATTCTGCAGAGCAAAGTTCTGTGCTAAGCAAGAAATGAATGGGTTACCAGTTGCAGCAATATCTGGATGCCAAGGTTTACGAATCTCACGCTGGGACGGAATTGAATCGGGTTACTGGGTTTCACAATACTTTTAGAGTTGTTTGTGAGTAGAGCATGGCCCACTTTGATAGAGCTGTTAAGCAGAAAATTCTGCAGAGCAAAGTTTTGTGCTAAGCAAGAAATGAATGGGTTACCAGTTGCAGCAATATCTGGTTTCCGAATCTCATTGATTTAAAGGCAGTGGACACTATTGGTAACTACTCAAAATAATTATTAGCACAAAACCTTACTTGGTGACGAGTAATGGGGAGAGGTTGATGGTATAAAACATTGTGAGAAACGGCTCCCTCTGAAGTGACATAGTTTTCGAGAGAGAAGTAATTTTCCTCGAATTTGATTTCGAGACCTTAAGTTTAGAATTTGAGGTCTCGAAATCAACCATCTAAACGCACACAACTTCGTGCGACGAGGGTGTTTTTTCTTTCATTATTATCTCTCAACTTCGACGACCAATTGAGCTCAAATTTTCACAGTTTTCTTATTTTATGCATAATGTTGAGATACACCAAGTGAGAAGACTAGTCTTTAACAATTACCAATAGTGTCCACTGCCTTTAATAATAATAAAAAAGGTAATATTTCTTCATTATGTCAGCCAGTCAATGAATTAGATGCCTGTTTATCGATTGGCACAAACTGCTGTAAGAAAATAAAAAACATTCAGCACATCATATCGACCCCTAGCCTTAATAAAACAGCCTGTCCGTGCTGGCTGTTCATGAACATAGACACTTAAAATAACAACATCGCTGCAAGGAACTGCGTGTACATGTATACTCAAACAGAATTATGCCAAACCCTACCGTCTAAAAATAACCTCTTTCAATAACGCTCGAACACCAAAAAAAAAGAAGCTCATTTGGAGAATGGATTTTTGTTTGCGATTGTGTGCGGAATTGTTAGAAATGTCTGGCGGCTTTGGAGGATTATAAATCGTGTTGCGAACTTGACAGCAATCACTGTAGAATTTCTGATTCATGTTGGACATTTTTTCTGACTGTTATTTATGACCTACACCAGTATTAAAGGGTCCGTTGGTTTTCTGAATTAGAATTTCATCTTTTGGTTGCAAAATGCAGGCAATTGGCGTGGCGTGTCATGGCCAAGCAGTTAAGAGCACCGGATTCAAGCTGTGGTGTTTGATCAGCAGGGTGTGGGTTCGAATCCCGGTTGTGACACTTGCTACTTAAAATTGGGGAGGTAGTACTTTCTGCTCTATCAGCCAGGCTTTGAATTGATGATACCCAAGCCTACATCCATATGGACTGTAAAAGGGGTAACGCTGTTTCAGCACTAGGAGTAGGTGGCAACGTCCTCTGGAAAAAATAATTGTAGCCCACACCTTGAAGTGGCCTTCAGGCCTTGTGTGTCTGGCAACTTGCATAGAAAAAAATTAAAAAGCGTTACTTTGTTGTATATTAGCAACCATACATGTATATGTATATAGGCTCAATACATCGTGTTTACAAACCAGCTGTCAGTTTTGGTTCTGTTTAATGTGAAGATGATATCAGAAAGTCTGGTAAAAAACACGGCTGACATTTTAGCTGGTACTACTAATTGGCAACGGTAACCCAACCTGGTTTTTAATCAATGCGCAGTATTGACTATAGTCTTAAACATGGAACCTCAGCTCGGTGTGATAAACAAGTGTGCGCTCAATTGGGAGAGAAATATAATTTACAACAACAAAATATCAGGGGGGAAAAATGAGGGGAAATAAAGGGGGGAAAAAGGAGGGGAAAAAAGAGAAAAGAGAAGAAAAAAAAATCCAAATTAAATTCGTGAAAAATTACTTCTTTCTCGAAAACTACGTCACTTTAGAGGGAGCTGTTTCTCACAATGTTTTATACCATCAACTTCTCCCCATTACTCGTAATCAATAAAGGTTTTATGATGATAATTATTGTGAGTAATTACCAATAGTGTCCACTGCCTTTAACACAAGGCCCTGGTTAAACATCAGCCATTTAACATCCGAGCTGGGTCTTGAATAGGGTTACTGATGTTATTTCTTGCCAGAGTAACATTACGAGGCTCAGCTTGAGTTCGGCGGAGTTAATATCTAGGTCTGGGTAAATGAGAACATGATTAAATTGTGCCAGAGACGGGAGAGGGGCATGTTCAGTTTAGGCCAAATAAAATAAAAACATGTTTGGCATCCCCGCCTGCTTCCGTTTTAGAGGCCGCCTCTTTTTTTGTTTTTTTCTCTAGTCTCGTACTTTTAATGATAAATTTTGTCATTAAAAAAGGAAACATTTTTACAATCTCAGACAAAAATTTTTTTCATTTGTCTTTTTAAAACCCAGCCGGTTGTCTTAAAAAAAAAAGGGCAGCCATTAAAATAAAAAAATAAAAATAAAAAAACAACCTTCCCTTTTTTCAAAAAGGCAGGCGCTAAACATGCTATTTTTTTTATTTGGCCTTAATTGAATGTTTTGGACATTATGGGAGTGATGGACGGCGAGGATGCATAGACATGATCTTGAAAGAAGCCAGAAGCCATCAACCCTTTTCACATGAATGCAAGTTAGCAGGGGACCCATGCTTAATTTGAGCATGGTTGTGAAATTTTTCAAATTGCACTTCATGTGAAAGGACAAAGTCTGTTGTGAAATGTCAAACTGTCCTCATGTCTCGACATCATCAACATGATTGTCCTTTCTTACAAGGTGCATTTTTGTGAAATTTCACAACCATGATAAAATAAAGCAAGAGACCCATGCTTAATTGCTGTCGTGTGAAAAGGGCTATAGTCATTGCCGAAGCTGCTTGATTTTGACTATGGCTGACAGCTTCGTACAGTAGGGAGGAAGCAGTGCATGTTTATCTTGATCCTCTTTCATAGAGCTGCTTTACCTCAAGTTTATCCGGTCACTTCGTAGAAAAGCTATGAATCTAATCTGGCGGTAATCCCCCCTTTCATTCTTGATTCACTGACAAAACTAGATTATCCAGCATTGACAGGATTACTATTCAAATCCTGTTTTGTAGCTTGTACCTTTATCCGTAGATCTACAAAATTATCTTTAAAAAAAAATATTTAAAAAACCGCACCTAAAACACCCCAGGCTCCTAGGTGCTTTGTCACTCTATGGTTATGATTTGTAACTGTCAGGTTTTTGGTCGAACACAAAGCCACGGTTAGGTTCTTGCAGCTGAATAATAAAATAATGACCCATTCAAACTTCACAGTCGTTCTGACGCTTCAAACTACATCAATTCTTCAATTGTCAATTGCAATTTTAGAGCTCTCCCTCTGTTGGTGTTTAGTTTTATTTTAGCCTTCACAGATCTAGGCCACTCTTTTGGAAAAATTTTCTAGAATCAGTGCCCAATATTACCTGCTTAAGTAGTAAATATTGCTTAGAGGTTTTCTGCTAAACAAAAATATGCAGGAGCAATAACAGATTGTTGGTACAACTCCCACTCGAATTGTCTTTGTTCAACCATTTCAAATTTACTCAATTTAATCAAAATTCAGTTAACCACACATCCACACAATAAATCTGTTCTTGTCTATGAAACCCATCCGCAAAGGACCTCCTGAACTATCGATCGATCGCAGCTTCACAAAACGAAGTTTCTTTGTCAAAATCCAGGTGTCTTTCCTTCAGGAAAATGACACTGGTGCTGCCATGGATAGTCAATTTGTTGCCGCTGGCTTCACAGAAAGAAAAGTTGATTTTTTTTTTAAAGAGATGTATTGCGTAAAACATTATGTTGTCAGAATTGACACCTGGAAATTGCTCGAAGGCGTCAAAGGACAACTACGGTCTTTTTATTTTGTGATGAAATTTTTAGGAGAAGTGCATGAAAGGTAATTGCAATATTCATCATTATGGATTAAATGTTAAATGGTGGTAGACTGCAAGAAACCTGTTCACCTGTTCTTGCAGGCAAAGTGTAAAAGTTATGCTTTGAACTATTCAGATGCCATGACTTTCTTGCTACTTTTGTCTGATTCAGGATTTTTCTTTTGCCCTTGGAAAAATCTGAAAAATTATGATTCATAGCATAGCATAAAAAGTTTATTAAAATAAGTCTTCATCGTGTGTGAAAATATTTTTTAAAGGTTTTTCCCCCCACTTATTTCTTGTGACTTCGATGACCGATTGAGCTAAAACTTTCACAGGTTGGTGGTTTCCTGTATATGTTTGGTAACACACACAGTGTGGATACTGGTCTTTGACAAATACCAACGCTACCCATTCATGTGCTTCAAGGTGCTTCTTGTAAAACATTCTCCTCTTCTTATTTCTACAGAAGGAAAATGCGGACGGGGCTCCGCCGGCCAAGCCGGAGAAACCGGAGAAACTTATGACAGACAACACTCCGTCACCGGACGAGGCACAGACATCAGTGGTAAGTGGCTTTCAGAACAGACTAGACACGCGCAAAACAAAAATATGCACACCATTTGTAGCGAAACCGGAAATGACCACATCGAATGGGCGTGGCTGATCCACCTTTGCAGACATGCCAACTAGTACGTTTTTCCCACACTTAGTACGGGTTTTTGTTCAAAATACATACTTTGTAGGGGTTTTTAAAAAAAAAAAAAAAAAAAAAAAAAAAAACAGTTTTGAGCAGCGCCAACTTTGCATTTACACTTGTATTTCGAATCCACTTTGCTGGATCTGATCTACAAGTTGCCTGATTCAACCCTCCTCGAGAGGTCCGAGATTAAAATTGGCATATCTTGAACCGGCAATTTTGACACTAGCCGTTAATCCACATTGCCAAAATTGATCTAGATCTTTCTTGATCTAGTGTAAACGGGGTGCAAGGGGAGACCCAGGCCCCGCCTTCTGTTTATCTCAATGACACCCCTGACATTTTGGTAAGTGGCAAAGCTTGTTACCCTTGGTGGTAAGGTCACCTCAATTAGAAAATAGAATACTCCAAGGGACCATTTCAAGGGCCATCAAGGATGCAGTGACAGGGTCCGAAATAAATCTTTAAAGGGTCTGTATACGTTTGGTAATCACCCTTAAAATGAATGACCATAAACACATTTGGCAGCTTTTGATAGTACTATAAATCATTTTTAGTTCAAGGCAGTGGACACTATTGGTAATTGTCAAAGACTAGCCTTCACAGTTGGTGTATCTCAACATATGCGTAAAATAACAAACCTGGGAAAATTTGAGCTCAATCGGTCATCGAAGTTGCGAGACAATAATAAAAGAAAAAAAAAACACCCCTGTCACACCAAGTTGTGTGCATTTAGATGGTTGATTTCGAGACCTCAAGTTCTAAACCTGAGGTCTCGAAATCAAATTTGTGGAAATTTACTTCTTTCTCGAAAACTATGGCACTTCAGAGGAAGCCAATTCTCTCAATGTTTTATACCATCAACCTCTCCCCATTACTCGCCACCAAGAAAGGTTTTATGCTAATAATTATTTTGAGTAATTACCAATAGTGTCCACTGCCTTTAATTTCACTTCGAAGTATTGAGGTTTTATTCAACAAAATTTGAATCTGTGAATCATAAGGTTACTGGCCTGACAAGTAAAGTCCAGTGTAAAGGTCAAGCCCTGCACTAGGGGTTGTTTGCGTCCAAAAGAACTCAGTAACGAAAGGGCGAAGCCTGGTTTATTCATCCTGCAAATGAGAGTGCGGTATGAATGTTGATGTCACAAATCTGGAAAACAAAACTTGGAACCATGTTCAATTCCTGCAAAACATTTGCTGCGAAAACAGCCATGTGGCGATGAAACTCACTTCGCATTTGCATTCAATATAAACCGGGCTTGACACAGCTAATTGAGTGTGATTTATTGCCATTTGTTTGTGCAGCAATCAGATGGTAATGCCAGCTTCTTAAGAGCAGCAAGAGCTGGCAACCTAGAGAAGGTCTTGGACTACTTGAAGGGCAGCACAGACATCAACACCAGTAATGCGGTAAGTACACATGGAGTCTCATCTTGGAAAGGGCAAGGCCATTTTGAAAAGGGCATGGCCATTTTGAAAAGGGCATTTCCATTGGACAATCTTAATATGAACTTAAATTCATGCAGGCTCATACAATTTTTTAATTCATTAAGGGTGTCGGGGTGTTGCATGTCATGGCCTAGCAAGTTAAGAGCACTGGACTCGAGCTGGTGTTTCTGATCAGCAGAGTAGGGGTTCGAGTTCCAGTAGTGTTTTTTTTTAAGGAGAATATCTAGCATTGCCCTGTAACTCCCATATCAAATTGAGCAGAGGATAAAAGTTCAAGAACCAATGAATAATTTAGGCTTTACTGTTAAAAGATGTAAGACTTCTGAGTATTTTTTGTGCATTTTGGAATGGTTAGCATTTAACACTGTCTGTATGGCATAGTTTACTGGGGTGGTTGCAGCAACTGACAAGTGTTATAGCCCCCTCTATTGCCAGGCTCTCACCTCATTACAATATTCCCAGTCACACCCATTGAATGTTTTACTTCCCCTCATTTCATTGGTTCACTCAGTGACCCTTCTACCTCATGAGGTAATCAATCTACTCTATGCTTGCAAAGAACAGGACTGGCATGTTCCATTCTGTTTAATAGGGGTGAAAGGATATTAATATGTGCAGGTTGTCTTTGCCAACAGTGCAATGTACAGTAGTATGCAAATTAACTTTGATTGTTCCATTGCATTTGTGGAGGGGTGGAAAACATAACAAGTGACATAAAATGTGTTGCTCTACACTAATATCCTAATAGATTAAAGGGTTGTGTGTTATTTTATTGTAAGGAACGAATATGGACAATAATGAAAACGTTTTGGTTTAAAGGGAGGGTTGTGCATTTGGTAAATGCTCAAAACAATTATTGGCCCTAAACCAAGTCCTTGGTAAAGAGGACTGGTTGATACTATAAAACGTTATTTGAAATGATACCCTAAAGTAATGTAGTTTTAGAAGAAGAGGTTATTTTTTACCCTAAAAAAATAAATTCAAACGTGAATCCCAGAAAGGCTTAATGCATGAAGCCTTTCACTGCAGTTGTAAACATAATTATGGAAAAGTTTAATCCATAAAAAGTGAAACTTAGATATAGGTTTTAAGTTTCAAGGCTGAAACATAAATACAGTAAACAGAGAAAGCACTTAAAAGACTAACTTAATGGATGTAGTGTAAATAAAAACATGCCTTCTGGACATTGTACATGTACATAGGATGCAGGCATGAGACAAATGCATTTGCGAAAACATATTCGGGCCGACTCTTCCTTTTCTAGAAATCTGAATTTTTAAATTATAATTTTTTTTTTTCAAAACTGAAATCCAAAGCGTACAAGTTTTCTTTTCTCAACACAGTACTTTTATAATGTTGGCAAAAACCCTTAACCAACAATCATGAAACTGCCAACTTTCCTTGATTCTGCAGAAAGTTCCTGATAATAAAACAAATCTTTCAATGTTCTGATGAACAAGAAGAAAATCTCTGTGAATTTTGGAACTTTGTCCCTAGTAAGTTGAATGTAAATATCTCCCTGATTGTGCAAGATGAAAACATCATTAGCTCTGTAATATTTTTGTCAGATGCATGTGGCATAAATCAAACTAGACACGCATCACAAAGCTACAATTTCACTTCTTTTTGCAAAAATTAGCATTAATTTTCAGTTTTTGTTTGTATATTACTTTGTCTAAACTCAGTAGAGAATTTAATATTGATCAAACATTTTGTGCAAAGCTTGTAAACGATAATTTTCGGCAGCGTTTTTTTCTTCTTCAAATATGCCAGGGGTTCTAAATAGTGAACTCACCTGTACTCTTTTTTATGCAAAGTAGAGCCCAAGTGTTCCTTCAATGATCCATTTCCTGTCAGAAACAATCTGTCCTTAGATTGCTTCTTAAACAGAATAATGAGATTTCCTTCTGGTAGCCACTTCAGTTCCTTCGGGGACAGAGACACTTTTTCTATATTGAAAAACCTGGTCAGCTAATTTGAAACGAGAACAGTGACACTTTTTCTATATTGAAAAACCTGGTCAGCTAATTTGAAACGAGAACAGTGACGTGAATTATCGCAGTTAGGTCTTGATGATGCCAGTGGAAGTCTTTAATGGAGGGGGGTTGTAGAAAGTAGGCGCAATTAACGGTGCGCTTGCCGAGGGAGGTAGGTTTGGGGGAAGTGATCCATTTTTTTAGGGCTGCTAAAAATTGTTTGATCATCACCATGAGCATGCAGTTTCTGAACTCGCTGCTATGTAGGAAATGAAATCATGTAAAGGCGCTTACAAGTAATTGTGAAGGTTAGCTTCAAATGGTTCTTCCTCCATTCTTTCAAATTAATGGAAGAAGACAAATGCCTACAACACAACTATGTTCTTTTCAGTCGATGCAAAGTCAAGTTCCAAAAAACGGGGACTTTGGATTGCCTTAAGTTAATAAAAAAAGAAAGAGAAGGGCATCACATGATCTTTGCTGAAGTTTTTTTCTTTCCGAATTGAACAAATTTTAATTGAATTTTTTTTTTTTTTTTTAACACCCCTTCTCCCGTGCTTTTCAGAAGGATTTGTGTAACACTGTTAAATGCACGTTGTCATATGTGGGAGCTATGTTTTATGTAGCTGCTATGTTGCAACATGGAGGTATAATAAACCTTCCACAGTTGATTTCAAAGTATTGTCGAGTTTTCAAAGCACATGTATTATAGTGTCAAGTAGCTGAACCCTGAGGTTGGGTCCTGATTTTGTTATCGGTAATTATAAAAAACTGAGACATGTCAAATAACCAAAATCAATTATATGATAAACCGAACACATTACAAAGTTAAAATAGCATTCCTGTTAAACAGCTTTTTTTTGTAGCTCAAGTAGCTGTAGGCACTTGAGTACCACAGGGATCACGCAACTCAATTCAAGTCAAGCAATGTACACGAACCCACAAAATAAACGAGAGAGCTCTAATTGATGGTCATAACGTAATCATCGACCTGTACGCCTGGCCAATAGAAACGCATCAATACCCTCAGCGACCGCCTCCGGTGTGAAACGGCAGAGAGAGAGAGAGAGAAATCCAGAGTGAAAGCGTGCCGATTAATTAAAGTAAATGTGGACCGTTTGTAAAGAGACGTGACAAAAAAAAGTGCACGCTGACAAATTTATAATTTTGTGAAGTGATGGACTGGGGCTGAATTTCCATGAAGCTGCTAAGCAGGAATGGTGCTTAGTAACTTAGTGCTTAGCAAATTTCTTTGCTAAGCAAAAAATTTAGTGGGGCACCAGTCACAACATTGTAAACTTCATGGAATGTTGGTTGGTAATCTGTTTCTGCTAAGCAAGATATTTCTGTGCATAGCAAGTTATTTTGCCTTCAGACTTTATGAAATTGGGCACAGGGATCAATTTCATAAAGCTGCTCAGGAGGTAACGGTGATTACAAAAATGAGCTGGGGACAAGTTATAAACACTAAACATTACAAGGTATTTTTTTTATGTGAATTTTTTGAGTCCATTTAATTCAGATTATGAGTGAACAATGTATGTCCACGGCTCGATCTCTCAAAGCACTAAGATTCTTCTTAAGACGAGCTGTCAATATCACCATGGTGATTGGTGACATCCCACTTAGCCATTAACATTGATACCCATCTTTAAGATCAATTGTAGCGCTTTGTGAAATCGAGCCCAGATGTGGCTACAGGAAAAGGAGCTCAAATGTTTGCTGAACGTGAAGCGCTTTTGTGTAGTTTTAAAAATGTCAAATTTCCTGAAAAGCGCAAGAGTTTTTTTTATTAGATCTACTTAAGCACATTTCATTTCAATCTATTACTCCTCACTTAAAGGAGAACTGACAATCGAGTTGTGTATTGTTTGTGTGACCCTTGGAATAAGTACGGGCATGAAACGGCAAGTCTGATCATATAGTAGCTCTTTAGTTTTATTGAGATCTGTAAACGGTGAATCTGTTGGGTGAAGACACGCAAAGACGTCAGTTAAGGTCTTCGGCCCAAAACAGAATGCTCATACAAAATATACAATAATAATTACATAAACTAAACTTTAAAAGAATAAACAATGAAACGATAAAACAATACTCGCGGTTCGCGCCAAAATTAAGGACGCGACCGCCATCTTGGATTTAAGGCAAATTAACGGTGAAATGCAATATAAACAGGTTATTTCCAATCCCAGAAGCAATGATAAAATATACTAAAGGATCTCCAAAATGTTACATTCAGTAACACTGCTAAGATTATTAGGAAAGGCTCTAGAGGTAATAAATATATCTAAACACCGCAAATCAATAAATAGCTAGCGTGATGTTGCAAAAGCAACCAGATATCCACTAAAGTCAACAACATTCTATAAACAAATTGAGACTTGAGGATAGTGCTTATTACATACTATTTAATCTAAGTAGTAATTAGGAAAACATTTAAATGCAAAATATAACAAGATCTTTACCTGTTGGGTGAAGACACGCAAAGACGTCAGTTAAGGTCTTCGGCCCAAAACAGAATGCTCTTGAACCGGAAAGCAGCCCGCAGAGGGCGCTAGCCATGCAAGTAAAGCAAATGATTACGTAACATAAAAATAAACGTGGGGGGGGGGTTGCATCGCACCCGTGACATTATTCCCCCTGGAGAAAAATGTCGTCCTCGGCATGCAACTAACATAACCTATGTTACATATTTACACAATGGAAATTTTACAACTTATGAAAACAAAATGGTGGCAAATGTCTTCCATACCATCCAACCTTTAAACAAAACTCTGGTGTTCCAAGCATTTAGTTAGAACAACAAAAAGGTAAGTATTCTATAACTAAGGAGCAGAACACCAGTAATTTAAATACATCTCTAAATGGTTCCTTCAAAAAAGACTCTGTCATTTTGGTAGACAAAACTTAATGCAGAAGTTAATTACATTACAACTTCAATATCTTGACACATTGAAAGTAACAATTATAACGAAATGAACATAACTCAGAGAGATTTTTTGTTTCTTTCTCTCTATAACAGTATTATTTAAATAATACTTCGTTATCTTCATTGAGTTACAATCAATAATAATACAGTGTATATACAATTGGGGGGGGGGGGTTATTAGATGGAACTGTGTTCTTGCAGAAGGAGACGCAGACAAGCTTTTCTTCTTGTCTTAGCCATAGTAGGCTCTTTCCACTTGTCGAACAGTCGTCGTCCATTGCATATCTTTTCTTGGCGTGATGTATCTCGTGCTTGCAGTTGTTTGGTTTGACCTATGAAGTCATAGGTAAACCTTGTGGGCGGCTGTCTGTTTCTGATAGGTCTAGGGCTCGGTGGCGAAAGATATACCGTACTTTCAGTGTCGTTCGACTCATCTGTAACATCAATAGTTTGGGTTTCCGGTAACTCAGGGGTAAGTTGCGGTGGTGCGACAGGAGGGGAAACTTCAACGACATTGCTTGGCTCAAGATCTATGATTGGTGTGAGGACAGGAGGTGATAGTGACGGAGATAGTGAAGGAGACATTGACGAAGATTCAGTTTCTACTGGGATGAAGTCTATGTCTATCTCTTCGTCGCTAGTTTCACTATGATCCATGATAGTTGGAACTTTCTCACTCTCCTGATGTTCGTCTGATTCTAACTGGGTTTCCTGATGTGGTTCATCGGCTGTTGTGTTGTTCTCTTCTAGTGGGAGAAACATGCATGGAGTCAGCATGTTTCTGTGCACAGTTCTTTCTCTACCGTCACCGAGGGAGCGGAGGCTGTACACAGGTAGATCTTTGTGCTTTGAAATCACAATATAGGGCTGTGATTCCCATCTATCGGCTAATTTGCATGTGCCAATGAGGTTCTTGTTTTGGATGAGGACTCTGTCACCTAGACGTAGAGGAGCGATGGAGGAACCTCTGTCATACAGGCGTTTCTGCTTCGACTGCGCTTGTTTGACGTAGTCGCTGGCCCTTGTGTATGATTTCTGTAGTCTTTCTCTCAGCTGCTCTACATAGTCCGCATAGTTTGAAGTAGACTCTCTCTGAGTGGAATTGAGTCCAAACATCAAGTCGACTGGTAGATTTGGGTGTCTACCAAACATCAGGTAGAACGGAGCATAACCGGTGGAGTCGTGACGTGTGGAGTTGTATGCGTGTGTCATTATTTCGACGTATTGCTTCCAGTCTTTCTTCTGATTTTCTTCTAATGTCCCAAGCATGTTAAGGAGCGTATGGTTAAAACGCTCTGTGACGCCATTTCCTTGAGGGTGATACGGGGTAGTTCGGCTCTTTTTGATGCCACAGATCTTGCATAATTCTCGGATGAGTTGGCTTTCAAAGTTGCGACCCTGATCAGCGTGTAGTCGTACAGGAAATCCGTAGTGCTGTATTATCTTTTCCCAGAGTATCTTAGCAACTGTGCCTGCCTTCTGATCGCGAGATGGAAACGCCTGGGCATACTTGGTGAAATGATCTGTGATTACCAAAATGTTTTCATAGCCACCTTTGCTTCTTTCCAGCTTGAGGTAATCGATGCAGAGTAATTCCATAGGCTCAGTTGTGGTGATGCTGACCAAAGGTACACGCGTTTTTGTAGACGGAGTTTTTCTTAGGCAGCATCGCTTGCATTGTTCACACCAAGTTTTAATGTCACTTGCCATCTTGGACCAAAAGAAGCGGGTTCTTGCGATGTCGAGCGTTCTTTCGTAGCCCAAGTGACCGAAATCATTGTGGAGTGATGTCATTACTGTGTGTCGAAATTGTTCAGGGAGAACAAGCTGTTCGGCTGTTGATCCGTCATGGGTCTTTCTGAGACGATAGAGTACGCCGTTTTTCATGTGAAGCTTTTCCCATTGTCTTAGGTACATGAGGCATCCGAGCTTTTCACAACTCCTCTCTGCTCTGGTTGGTTTTCTTCCTTTCTCTAGATAGTGTATGACTCTGGATATGTCCGTGTCACTTCTCTGAGCGGATATGATGTCTTTCTCTTGTAGTCTCGGCAACTCATTTGATGGGAGTGACGTGTGACTCTGTGTCATGACATCGCATCTTGCAATTGGAGGTTCGATGAAGGGAGTTGTTTCGGGTGGGTGACTGTTGCAGATAGCTTGCACGATGTGGGGAGGAATTGTGATTGCATCCTTTTGGAATGACAAGAGACTTCTTGAAGTATCAGCTTGCGATTTGCGAGAGAGTGCATCAGCCGCTCCGTTGTTCTTTCCGGGCTTGTATTTAACAGTGAAATTGAACTGAGATAGTGCCGCAATCCATCTTTGGCCTGTCGCATCTAGTTTGGCAGATGTAGTGACATAAAGGAGAGGATTGTTGTCTGTCAGCACGGTACATTGGTTGCCCAGAAGATAGTCTCGTAGCTTGTCAGTAATCGCCCACTTCATGGCTAGGAATTCTAACTTATGTGCTGCGTAGCGAGATTCGGCGGGGTTGAGTCCTCTGCTTGCGTAAGCGATGACTCTCTCTGTTCCATTTTGGACTTGGCTGAGGACAGCTCCGAGCCCTACTCCTGATGCATCGGTCTGGAGTATAAACGGGAGTGAATAGTCGGCGTAGGCGAGGATCGGTGGAGATGTCAAGTACTGCTTTAACATGTCCATCGCGTTCTGACACTCTTCTGTCCAGATGAAAGGTGGGGTTACAGATGGAGAGGTGTTTTTGGTATTCTTCTTCTTTCGTCTTGGGTCACCAGCAGTGAGCTTGTAGAGAGGTGAGACAACGTGTGAGTATCCTTTAATAAATCTTCTATAGTAGCCAGTGAAGCCGAGGAAGCGTTGTAGTTCCTTGCGATTAGTGGGGGTTGGCCAGTGCTCTACTTGTTGCGTCTTCTCTGGATCAGTACTAATGCCTTTGTTCGAAACGATGTGTCCGAGGTATCTAACTTCTTCTTGGAGGAGGTTACACTTGGACGGCTTCAGTTTCAGACCGTGTTGCCTCAAACAGGAGAACACTTTAGAGAGGCGGTCGAGATGGTCTTCGAAGTTGGCAGAGAATATGATGATGTCATCGAGGTAGAGAAGACACGTGACGTAGTTTTGCTCTCCGAGACAAGTCATCATCAGACGTTGGAATGTAGCTGGGGCATTTGCTAAGCCGAAGGGCATCCGATTACATTCAAATAGTCCCATGGGGGTAGTGAACGCTGTCTTAGGTATGTCTTCGTCTTCCATTTGAACCTGCCAGTAGCCTGATGTGAGATCTAGAGTGGTGAAGAGTTGAGCATTTCCAAGAGCGTCCAGTGCTTCATCGATGCGAGGGAGAGGATATGCATCACGTACAGTTTTGCTGTTCAGGCGACGATAGTCAATACATATCCGCAGTGAACCATCCTTCTTATGGGCTATCACTATCGGTGAGGCGAATGGACTGTTACTTCTGCGGATGACACCTGCTTCTTCCATGGCCTTGAGATGATCTTTGACAGCTTGGTATTGTGAAGGAGGAATTCGGCGGTGAGGAAGTCGAAAGGGTTGATTGTCTATGAGTGGGATGGAGTGCTTCATCGTCGACGTACATCCAAAGTCCAGGGGACTGGATGAGAATACGTCAGAGTAATTCTGAAGGAGACTCTCTAGCTGCTGCTTTTGTGACTCGCTGTCTAACTTCGCTTTGGATAGGTCAACAAGTGGTGTATGTTTAACATCTCCTGGACTTTCATGGACTTGGCTCAGCTGATAAGAAGGAGAAACATCTTCGTCTTCCTGTCTAGCTTGTAACGTTTCGTAGTCTTCATTGAGTGGTAGATCATCAATGCGCTGGATGTATGCTAGCTGTGCGAGTTTGCAGTTGCGTTTGATGGTTATGGGCTTGGCGGAGATGTTGCAAAGTCTCACGGGTACTTGGCAGTTAGATTCAACATCTGTGACCAGGTTGCTAACTTTTAAAGATGAAGAGCTTCGAGGAAAGTTTTCAACTACTGCAGTGTACGGACCTTTGCCAGGGGGTGCCTGACAAATGATGTCTACTTCTTGGCCTGCTGGTATCACTCGGGGGTATCGGCCGATGTACCTAGCGTAGCCGATGGTACCGTCGCTGTGGCTACCAGGTTCTGAAGCAGAAATACTGTTGAAGGCTGCATACCATGCAGAGCTCTTCGGAGGCAGGAACTTATTACTCTTTGTCACTTGATGGTCTCTCTTCACTGCTCTGATGACATTAGTACCAATGAGGACTGGAACGTTTCTACGGTAACTGTCTGCTTGTACAACAAATGTAGGAACATCCTTGTAGACGACGTCCATTATAGTGATGGTTAAAGGGATGACACCTCGGTGAGGAACGCTGTGCCCACTAGCACTTTCGATGGAGACTTCTGAAGGAGAAATTTCCATGTTCTGGAGCTCAGGGTTTTGCCTCAAGATGTCTTCCGTTATCGACGTGATCTGGGAGCCAGAGTCTATTAGGGCAGTGTAGTTCACACCATTAACGTTGACGACGTCTTCGTTTGTTGGACCAATCAATTGCTGGTGATGGAGAGGTATGTTACCACCGTGGCATATTGAAGACAGACGTGGTGCAGTGTTTGAAGGAGAACTTACTACTGGGCTCGCTGATTCCCGGCCTCTGACGGCTTGCCCATTGGCCGTGGGCCGTTGGAGTTTAAAGGGGCACTTCTGCATCCTTTGGCAATATGACCTTCATTGCCGCATCTGTGGCAGTAGAACACTCGTTGACCAGAGGCATGTTGGTCTGTTCTTGGTTGCTGAGGTCCACGTGGAGTTTGATGAGAGATATGATCTACCCTCAGAGCTAGTTGATGGACAGTGGCGAGAAGTTCTTGTAACACATCATGATCGGTAGTTGGTTTGGGGCTCTTGACATCTGGCACTTTCGGTGAGGATTGCTGATATGGAGGACGAATCTGCTGCAATTGTTGAGCTTGAAGCTTGGTTCCTGTCTTTGCAGCTGCTGCAATCCTAGACTCTCGTTCCAGTTGACGAAGTTCAATTTGAAGTTCCCGAAACGTCATATCTCTGGGCTTCATCGGTGCGAGTCTCTGTGTAACTTTCTCGTCTTTGACGCCTCTCATAAATTGTTGCGTCAGCATACTGTTTCTATTAGGAAAAGGGCGACTTAGGGTTGACTTTTCCTCTATGGTTCTCAGCGTTGCCTCTAGTTCGACGGCGTAGATGCTCGGTAGTTCGGTGGGATGTTTCACACGCTCATAGAAGCTGGCTAATGGATCACCAGTCAGGAATACATCTCCGAACTGTGCTTTGAGTTCTGCAAAGGCGTGGCTTGGGGTCTGATGTGTTGGATGGAGATTGAGTACAAGTTTTCTTGCAGCGCCACCAAGATATCTCACGATGGTAGAAAACTGGATTTCTTCAGGCATCGAAGTAGTTTCGATGAGATAATTCACGTCTCGGACCCAATCTTCAATGGCGATTGTTGCACCTTGGTCACGCCCTGTAAACATAGGTACACTTTTCACTTGATGTGATGGAAGTAAACGGTGATGAGATGAAAGCGTAGTGGAGTTGCGGTCAGGTAGGTGGTGATTCTGAGGTGTGAGAACTGGATAGTCGGTTGAAGAAGAACCTTGCCTCGGCGCTTGGCTAGACCTCAAAGGATAGTCATTTGAAGAAGACCCTTGCCTTGGCAATGTGGTAGACATCATTGGAGTTGACCGTTGTGCATGAGTACCTGGAACTGATTGATGCAGTGAGCCTCGGGATAGTCTTCGCTCGATGTTTCCCAGTTGCGAAAGCATGCGATCGGTTGTTTGCTGGATGTCGCCTAGTTCTTCTTGGAAGGGAGAGGTATGTTGAGGTCTGTTCGGAAGAGTTCGACGAGATGATCTGTGACCAAATGCTGCTGTGGACGATGGGAATTCTTCCTCGTCAGACATGCTTCCAAGAACACAGTCCAAAGATAAAATACAGAGTGACAAAGTATGCAAAAGAACACAATTCAAAAGTATAAAAAATGGTCATCAATGCAATACCTTCACAAAATGTAAAATGGCTGTCAGAAAAAATGATAATATCAATCCAACTGAAGCAATCATGAAATGCAATCAATGTAACCAATGCAAAAACAAATCAGCAATAGCAAAATATAATCTTTGAATGCAAATTGGAACACATCAATATTCAGAAGAAGAAAAAATTCTGTACGCAATTGAAGTACCAGAAACAATGGAATTTTCGTGCGACAATTCTGAAGGAAATGACTTCAATTATCTCTACCCAATTGAGGTAATAAAGAGAAACTTTCACACAGCTGGACAATCAAAATGTCTCAAATACAATACAAAAGAATTTACAGGTGTTCTTTTACACCCCAGGAATTTAGCATCGCCAAAGGCAAACAACAATGTATGGATTAAAGTTCTTTTCAGCTGAATGAGAACTTTAAGTACCTACTCCCATTAAGTGGACACCTGTCTAAATGCCAGACAAGATTAATGACTCCTAACAATACCAACAATACCAAATCCGAATCCAAAATACAATTGAGACTTGATTCAATCAAATTCCAATAATGTCAATGTTCATAATGGGAATTGTTCATCAGCTGCTTGTCTGGTGGTAACAACCGAACGCACTCTTAATCGGCACAGTGGAAGAGTACAAAGGAGGTCTTTAGTCCGTGTGACAATGCTATTGTGTTTATTGTCCTGATGATGGTGCTTTCCCGATCGTATGAGTTTAAACAACTATGAGTTTGTCCAAAATGGAGGCGATCGAATTCTTTGCGAGAGTTCGTGAAATCTGCAAATTTTTATTATTGGCAAAATGTTCAAGAACACCGCGATAAACTTGTTCTTGATGTTGGCGAAAATGTTCAACAGTTCCGATCGTGAAGAAAAAACATCCGGCACTCAGGGGCGTTGAAGAGGCTGGATAAGGTTGCTCAATCACGGGTGATCCAAGTCCGATGGTAAGGATACGGCGGTCCAAAATTCTTCACGTCTGGAGTGTTGAGGGTCTCTCCGATCCGCGGGGCAGGGTTCAGGGGGGAAGGCCGCTCTGCCCGCTGGAACCCGGCTGTCCTGGCTGGGGATGCCTTCAACGTCTTGATGGGGTAATCTGTACCGGTCACAAGATTGACGGGTATAATGTACTCTGACGATCAAGTGATGCTTGATGCCGTCGTCGATATGCCCGTACCCGGATTCTCCACCAAATGTGACCCTTGGAATAAGTACGGGCATGAAACGGCAAGTCTGATCATATAGTAGCTCTTTAGTTTTATTGAGATCTGTAAACGGTGAATCTGTTGGGTGAAGACACGCAAAGACGTCAGTTAAGGTCTTCGGCCCAAAACAGAATGCTCATACAAAATATACAATAATAATTACATAAACTAAACTTTAAAAGAATAAACAATGAAACGATAAAACAATACTCGCGGTTCGCGCCAAAATTAAGGACGCGACCGCCATCTTGGATTTAAGGCAAATTAACGGTGAAATGCAATATAAACAGGTTATTTCCAATCCCAGAAGCAATGATAAAATATACTAAAGGATCTCCAAAATGTTACATTCAGTAACACTGCTAAGATTATTAGGAAAGGCTCTAGAGGTAATAAATATATCTAAACACCGCAAATCAATAAATAGCTAGCGTGATGTTGCAAAAGCAACCAGATATCCACTAAAGTCAACAACATTCTATAAACAAATTGAGACTTGAGGATAGTGCTTATTACATACTATTTAATCTAAGTAGTAATTAGGAAAACATTTAAATGCAAAATATAACAAGATCTTTACCTGTTGGGTGAAGACACGCAAAGACGTCAGTTAAGGTCTTCGGCCCAAAACAGAATGCTCTTGAACCGGAAAGCAGCCCGCAGAGGGCGCTAGCCATGCAAGTAAAGCAAATGATTACGTAACATAAAAATAAACGTGGGGGGGGGGTTGCATCGCACCCGTGACATTTGTATAAAAATGTTTCAAACATTGAACAAAAGCAATCACAATACAAACATTTTTGCAAACATTTATGTCAATAAATTGAGGGCAAACCGTATGCGTGCCACATGCGTACATCAATGCAGCACACAGCATTCTCGGTTTGATTTCTACGGCACACACACCGAACACACACTTATAGACGCCAATTGTTGGGCAGATGTTTGAACGGTGACGTCATATTAAATGTAGTCTATTGGTCAACTGAAAAAGACAAAACCGTAGGGCTGAGGCCAGCACTTTTAGTGTTGGGCCAGTAAAATCACGATTGGACAAGCTTATTTTTACTGGCTACTGGCCCAATGCTTAAGGTGCCGGCCTCAGGTTGGTAGTGTAGTAATAATTTCGATCCCCACTTCATCAAAGCACACATACTCTGGTGCTTATGTTCTCTTCAAACAAAACACTGTGTTTAGAAATGACACATCGGATGAACATTGATCCTAGTTGCAACGCTCTTTGCCTTACTTCATTTGCATAAATATTTACAACACCCATTATGCAAAGTAAGCTCTTACCCTAGATATGTCTGTCAGTGAAGGACATTGATTATTTTTTGGCTACATGGGCACTTATAGTCGTCCCGTTATGTAATAATCATTGACTTGCTTAATTTGCATATTTTGGCCTCATTATAGCTGTTATAGGGAGTACGCCAAAACAACTTTGTTTTTTGAACTGGTCAATTATTAAACACTACCACCTTTTGAAATGAAAATTTTCAAGGGCTAGTTATATTGTAGGGTATATAATTTACTAGGATTTTAATAATCTAACAGTTCCCAAAACAAAAGCTGTAAGTTCCCTTTAAGAGCTGTACAAAATGTGCTGCTGTCTTGTCCTCGTTCAGAATCTACACAGATATTAGCACGTAGAATGGATATTACCAGGGACGGCCAATGATAATGACCGTCAATTTTAGTGTACCATAAACTTTCACTTGAATAGCAACGGCCTTGGGTCATTGTAAACACTTCAAGTTTAACTCCCCACGTAGTTTGGTTGTTTGCCAGGGCGATTAAAACCAAGGTAGCCAGCGAGTGTTCTTTAATTTTCCCCGCACAGCAAGAGCGCCCACGCCTAAAGGAAGTTCGAGGTTACTCAACTAGTCTATTTAGGACACTGCCTATTGGCTTTCGGAGTTTAGGCTAATTGCTTGCAGAGCTTCATCCGAAGGTTTATGCAGTTGGAGGAAGGCCTCGTTGTTGAAAATGAACAGTTACGAGATGACATTGGTTGGCCCAGTTGAGCTGCACCACCAGTAGCTGTGAGGGGATAATTAACGGATTGAGTGAAAAGTCAATACTTACTAATTATTTCCCTCCTGACCAGGGCCAGGTTGTTTTTTTTCTTCTTTTTTTCGTTCGGTGAGAGGCTACCGTCCCTAGACCTTCGGAGAGGAACCTAGTTGCTGAATCACGGGAAACGAGTAATTACCCAGGATGCACTGTGACTGGCGTGTGTGTGTGTGTGTGTGTGTGGACGACTGCCTATCACTATCATGAGTGTGTAATGTAATATAGGAGTGGAGCGCTAGACACTATCGGCAATAGGCAGCACACATGCATAGCAATCTCTCGGCGCAGTGGTTTGGGGAAGTAAATTCACCCGAATGGCTTGGGTTGTGAACATATCCAATCATTAGTATTTACACTGCGGACTCGACGGCTCGGCGTGACAGGAATTCAAGCTGAAATCAGTGGAAATTTTGGGGAGAAGATGTCGGGACAGGTTGGTTTGTGAGAGAGTCGTGCTACTGGAACCCTTCTTCATCATCTGTCCGTTTGCGGTCACCGAGAAAGAGAGAAAAAATCTTCCACCTTGCTTTGATGTCTTCATTTACCCTAAGGGGATTCTTAGACCTCTGTTTCTCCTCAGATGTTTTGGAGTGAAAGGAGCGAGGAGCAATCGCCCGGTGGATAAAAAAAACCAGCCGCTTGTTTTCTTCTTCTGCATCTTCCTCGGCTGACCTGCCGGATTGTTGTGTCGTCTTCGGGTGCCCCTTACTATATAAATCAAAGTCTTCCAGTATATTTTGTCTACAAATAGTTTTACACAGCGTTCCTTTTTGCAAATGATTATCCGTGAGGATTAGTGTTTTTTATAATCCACGTACTGGGTACAAATTATCTCTGTTAATCCAGATTACTCTGCTTCGATGACGGAAAAGCGAAAGAATTTGAAATCACCGAACGCTGAATAAGAAATTACCTTTCAAAGGGTAGCCTTTCGAAAAAAGTTCTCGTAAAAAAACTCCTATGCAAACTGTAGGGGGACAAAGTCGGTGTGAATACATGACGGACCTACTGGTTCAGCATTTAATGTGTTTTATAAGGTTAGAAGCACACTCCGTCTCATGAATTGATGCTTCCCCCTTCAACATTCACATCGGAACGAATGATCAATCCATCTGGATTATTGTCAGCAGAGCGTGTTGAGACACAATTCACGCACAGGAAATATCATTTCTTTCTGTTACCCCCCCTCTCATTCTTTATTAGAGTCTCGATCAAATGTATCACTGTCGTTAACACTTCTGATTTGAGGCGGTGATTAAAATTCATCAGTGTGGTCTAGGCTTCGTGTTTGCTCAACTACAGTTAATCCTGAATCAAGCCGGCAAACAATACACATGTGGACTGCTTTGAACTGAACAACAACACTTGTTTGTTGAGGATTCACCCTGCACTTTTTCTCATAAAGGTGTTCAACATTCTACAAATTGACACGCCGTCCATTTTTCGGCGAGTTGGATTTCAGCCGGGAAGATTTACAGACACTGATTTGGGATTCTTATGAATTGGCATCGATGTCATCACAAGAAACACAGACTCGAACTTGATTGCAACTAACGCCGTAACTCGGTAACATTGTGCCTTATTACGGGTTGCCACGGCAACTTGTACCTTCTCTAATTGGATGTGAAACATTGGAAAAAAAACTCCAATATTACCTGAATATATAGGATGCAAATCTATTTTGATACTCGACTTGTGTGTGTGCCAAACACTTAGGAACCAGCCTGTTCCCGGAAAGTGAGATTTTAAGATTTGTCCTGGGAAAAAACAAAAAACAATCAGAGATACCAAACATTTCTTTATTTTCATGGAAAATATCATTTGCAAGTGATGACTTCTTACGGTCTACAAACCTGTAGAAGGAAGCTTCTTACTGTGATAAGTTTTTCAAAGGACCATCAAAGTTGGGTTTTTAATCAACTACAAGAACATTAAAGATTGGGAAAGAGAGCCTTTCAAAGCTTTTATTAACAACACATACATTATATCTCTGTTAAGAGACCCCTTGGAATAGCTTGGAAGTTGGAATTCAGCGAAGCCCTTACAGCAAACTCTGAAACTCACGGGGACACCGCTCAAGGAAATCAATCCGCAACACAAGAGTTTTAAAAAATGGCCAGCACTATGGAGATAATGCGCGAGCTGAAACTTCTCGGGAAGATGACTGTGGAGGTACCGAACAAGTTCCGCTTGGACGCAGACTTCAATAAGCGGCAAAAACAGATTCTGGATGAGATATTCCAGTGTCTGATGAGAGGCCTGATTGATGGGTGCTACGATGAGGTGGATATACATCAAGTTTTTATAATATTTGTTGCAAATTTTGATATTACTTTTTCTCCCTTCTTGCACCTTCAATTCTGTCCATTATGCTTCCAATGTTCCGATCCACCTATGCTCCAACACTCCTAGTATATATTTTCTTGTTCTTAATCCGTAACCCTGACTTCTAACTCTAGCATGAAAATTATCAGGCAGTTGTCAGAACAATTTTACGTTAATTGAATTTATTTACTCATCCGTGTCTCTCAGGATTTTATTTTGACATTGTTTACAAGTTGTGATAGTGTATTACAAAACTACATAATGTAAATGTAATACTGCTTTACATGGACAATAACCAGTTCGTTTGTACCATCAATAATTATAATTTCAATGCACTTTACATTTTCCAATCACCGTGAACAGACAAGCTGATAATCCTTGCAAGAATCCCTCACATTCTTTCACTCGCCTGAGTCTGAAATGAAGCCAAACTTAACACACTGGATTACAATTTAGATTTGAAATTACTTGATCGCTTGAAAATTCAAGTGTTTTCGGCTCCACGGCTAAGTCTCGACAACTTGCCTGTTGACCATGTCACGACCAATCAGATTGGTCGGTAGATAAGCAATAGCGGCTTTGTGACATTAGCCATGCACGCTTACTTATCAGACAAGCAATCTGACTGGATTATACCTTCCATGGTCAAGCAGAAGGTATAAAGGGTCGAAGAGAAATTAAAAAAATCTAGTTTTTTTCTTTTCTTGCCTCCACTATCATCACGTGATCGATGTCCGTCTTCGTTTGACTGCTGTGCGCTAAATTGTCTAATCGACAAAGCGTGCAAGATGTGGTTGTTTGGCTGGCATATAACAACATGCCTGAGCTGACTTTAGGAACGGTGTAATGTTGTCCCATTGGTCAATTTCACTCCTTGGTCATACGTGTACGGGTATGCTAGATTAAATACGGAAAGTGGACTGCGAAGAAAATCAAAATTAGGATGTTGTTTGGTTTTATGGCTCTGCGTTAGCTATGTGAACAAAGAATGCCTAGTAACGTGGAGTTCGCACAGGCAAGCCAGAATTCTCTTCTAACCAGTGCAATTCCCCGCTTCTGTAAGCGCCACTTTTTTGTATACTTGAAGCTGACCCATTTATTGACATGAAATGAAACTTTAGAGACCCCCCCCCCCCCCCCCTCCCAACACAGGTCAATGACACGTTACATAACATTAATTTCAGATTGATTTATACAGGTACAATTGTGTACATGTCATAAATCTTTAGTGAGACAGGAGACAGGGTATACATTTAGCTAAGGTGTGTATGTCTACTAAGTCTGTTTCACAGTCACTTTAAATTTTGTACATGGACAACATGTCTGTAAGTTTAGATGGATTTATACAGGTACATGTACAATTGTGTACATATCATAAATCTTCAGGGTTTCAGGGTACATGCTTCAGTACAGCTAAGGTGTGTGTATTATACACAATCTGTCTCACAGCCAGTTAAAACATTGTGTTTGGCTGACATGTCTGTAGTACACGTAGATCTGCGATCGTTTAGGACTGGTTACCACTAATGAGTATTGATTGTGGAGTACCACAATTGCAAAACGCTGGCTATGGAAGGACAACTGATCAAGGTAAAAAAGAATAGGCATTGATTAGTCACTTAAATCTGGATGGTGGTGGACCCTGCCTTTCTATAAAAAGAAAGGGGGACCTATGGTATTAAAAAATAGTTTTGATCCTAGCAGAATCTTTCTCGAAGGCTAAGAAAAAAAACAACAAGAACACAAACAAGAAATCACAAACACTTTCGTGTCATTGTTTGCTCAGGCCAAATACTTATTAGCATGTTTAGAATCAGGTATTTGCTTTATACACATTGTTGCTGGTGATCAATTCCTGCTTAGCAGAATATTGTTGGTCTTCAAAGCAGCGTGATGAAATTGGCAAATGGTTATCACCAATGATTCTTACATTAAATTTACAAACCCCCCAAAAATAAGGAGGAAACTGGAAAAAAAAAAAAAAAAAAAAAAAAGAGCTTTGAAGATATTAAATGTATTCATTTGTGCAAGCTGTAACCTTCCATCTGTTCGGACATTCCAGAAAATTCTTCACATCCTTTCATGATAAATTTTTTCAAGAGATTCTACCTAACTTCCCGGCGTTTTCTTTGACAAGTCTTATCAATTTGCTCGGAGGGCCCTTGCATAATTTAAGATGCTTATGACAGCAGGTGATTCTGATGATTGGCCCCTCAAATGGCTGTTAGTAGTGATTTGGACCCCCTTACGACCAGGGTTTGCCGAGGGCGACTTGGGTTGTTGAAGGACCAAAAAGACAGGCTTTAAATTAAGAAGAACATAGTGAGACATGCTGTCAGTCGGACAGAGTAGAAGTTTGAAGTTATCAAGCTCTTCTGCAAGGTTCAGAATTGTGGCATTACATGCACAGTGTTTGTTTGTTTGTTTGTTTGTTTGTTTGTTTGTTTGTTTAGATGATCTTCCCACCAAGGGAACTCTGCAAACTCTCACAATGGGGATATGCACCAAGCTGGCAACAACAAATCTCTCTCAAACTAACGTTGGTTTTTACTGTCTATGATTATGATATTGCACTAATCAGTAAATCGTGACTCAGTAGCTAGACGACAATACTTGGTAGGATCCAAACCCACAACTTTGTGTGTGCAAGTCCTGCAGTCTAAACAATTTACCGATCCAGGTGGCTCCGCCCACGACGCACGTGTGAGCAAGAACACGTGGGGCTCTCCAATGTCTTTCTGCAGAACTCTGCCGCACGTACCAAGATATGGAAGGTGTATGATTTGTGGACTGCATTGATACGTTTCAATCATGCATTGTTGCAGAATATAATCATTCGATGCAGTTTGCCTTTTTAATAAAAACTTATTTAATTATTCAAAATGTTCACTTCTCTTGTGTCTTTTAGAATGGTTTGAATGCTCTTCATCTGAGCTCCAAAGAAGGACACCTGAACATCGTCAAGGAATTATTGAAGAGAGGAGCTAATGTTGACGCCGCCACCAAGGTAAAATATTATACTAAAAATAATCATACCCAAAATAATTTGAGGTTGAACATTGCACACTTAACTACATTATAGAGCTGGATTTTAACCAATGCCTTTTGAATTAACTGGATCTGGGGCTATCAGGCTGTATGTCTTCTACCTGGAACCCTCAAAGAAAGATATTGACAAAATAGGCAGACCGCTAACTTTGGGGCTAGATAGCTTAGTTGGTAGAGCGCCTAATGTTAGTCCGTAGGTTGTTGGTTCGAATCCCGGTCTGGCCAAACTTCTTTTTTTTCAACCCCAATTTAACTGATAAACAGTCAGTTCTCTTTTATCATCGAGAAGTCTCATTGAACAGGTTGTACCTATAAGTTTACTAGATACATACAGTTATTCTTTATTTTCTACACCATGCCTGCTTCAAACATCCTTCAAAACTGTTTTTGTTTCAAGAAAAATAAGATGGGAAAAAAAAAGAGGAAGAAAGTATTTTATTAGGCCACCGAAATTTATGCATGTCTAGCAAAATCTCACAACAGTTCCTTCTATTGAAGAAAACAAAAAAAAACGCAAAAAAGAACATACAAAGCAGCAGCTGAGAGCAATCCTGCATTCAGCTCATCACGTCTCAAGACGTCTTACCTTTTTTTCTCTTTCCGAGCCCGCCACCAGACAGAGTGTTCAGATCACGGGTCCCCAGACCCAGACGCAATTTCAATAATTGCTGTTCCCCCTCTCGGGTGAGTTCACTCAGTCGGAACCCATAGGGGCTTTCGGAGGTGGTCGTGTTTGATTAGCTAAGCGTGCACCAACTCCGGACTTATCCCCCGCAACTTCCCTTCAGGGGGCAAGATGGTGTCGTTTTCATCAGTAGGAACAACCGGGGGTAATAATAAAACCGACATGCCCCCTTAATATTGAGTTGATGAGGGGATGAGGTTCAAAACAACCTCTGTCTTTATTAGACGTACGCACAAAGCCACTGTGAACACAGACTCGGTTTTTATCTCGTTTATTTAAACCATTCTGATTTATAGACAATATCCTTTCTAAGAGGATAGACACAGCCACGTGGATTGCTGTTCCCTCAAGAACATTATTTTTGATACACTTGTGGTACTTAGACTTTGTTGATGAAGATCGTGTTATCGAAATGTCAACTGGCTGGGGAAAAATGCATTGGAATTTGTTTGGGGGTTAGTCTGGGGCATGCTTTATTTTGAGGAGAGATTCCGTTTAGTAAAGAAAACAGTTTTAAGCCAGGATTTGATAAAGGGTGTCCAAATTTGCTGGAAATTGAAAAACTGTGTGTCCAAATTTGTTTAAAGGGTTTTTAAAAGACACACCACACCCCTCTAGCACTATGTATTCCCTTGAATAAATGTTCTGGGTTATTTGACAAGCGCTACCAATCTTAGTATGTGACAGAGGGCTGAATATCCCATCTGAAGGACAAAGCAATTATAGTAAAGTATGTTGCTCAAGGACACAAGTGTCATGACAGGGACTTGAACCCACACTCTGCCGATCAGAAACACCAAGGCTTTAATTCGATGCTCTGAACCACTCGGACCATGGAACGCCACAAGATTTTTTTCATTTGCTTTTGTCAAGTAACACTTATGTAAAGTGGCCTTACTTGATTTATTTATTAAAATCTTTCTTACTAGCCCTTTCAATTACATTTACGTTTCTTTTGCCATTTCAGAAAGGGAACACCGCCCTGCACATCGCCTCATTGGCCGGTCAACAGCCAATCGTGAAGGCCCTAGTGGACCATGGCGCCAACGTCAATGTTCAGTCTCAGGTAACTCTTCGTTGAATTCTTTTCTTCATTTGAATTCTATGTTTTTACCTTTATATCCTACTCTAGGTAAATAGAGAGGTAGCTCTTGAATGCAACAGTACTAAGAAAATGGGGTGGGCTGGGCTTCAGTAAAGGGAAATTGATACTGAAATGCTTTAAAACATTTGAGAGTTAAAATGTATAAATACTCCGTACATGTAGCTACTCATGGGGCATGATCAATTCTTCCTGCTTTAGTCTTATAATTTTTTTAAATACATGTAAGGCTTGAAAAGTGTATTACAGCCTTTATGTGTGCTGCCATCGATTTCACAAAACTCTTCCTAACTTAAGACTAATCTTAGGACTTAGGACGAGTCCCAACCCTGCACCGTAGCATGCAGACCTTAAGATTAATCCCAAGTTAAGATGAGTTACTCGCCTAACTTGCGATAAAATGAGTCCTAACTCTTTGTGAAATTGACCCCAGGTCAATAAAAAAGATAAAAAAATTCAACTTTTTCCTTTGACCAAATATCTCGCCTGATTCATACTACAGCAGTTACTTTGATAATCTTCAGATGATTGTTTCATAATTTTATTCAAATTCTTCTGCTTGTGGTAATAATTTTTAATTTTTACAACTTTCATCTGCTTTGGACAAGCAACATTTCACGGCAAACTCTGAATGGAAAATGGCTTAGACAAGTTTTGAGTTAGAGTGTGTGTAACAGTGGGAAACTTTGGGATGCACGGTGGCAGCAGATATCGTGGGTACATCATTTCGCAAATACTGGGAAAGTGCGCAGTAGCCGCGCAGCATCGAGGTGCATGCTGGTCTAGTTTTCTACAAATTTTGGTTTCTTGTTAGACTGTCTGCACTTCATTCAATGGCTAACCTAAGCATTTGTAGTATTTTGCAAAAATTGTCCAGTACCCAAAAATTATTGCTGCCACCCAGCATCTGTGAGAGTCTATAAAAATTGGAAACCGAAAAAAAAAAAAAAAAAACTACCTTGATTTTGACACTCTTAGATTCGCAACAACAAACAAAAGCAGCCCGGTGTACAGGTAAGCCAAGTGGATTGGTTGAGACCCTCAACAGCCGACAACCAATCAGAGCCTTTTTTTTTCATTTTGCACCAATCATAAAGCAGCCTATCACAAGCTTTTTCACATCATTGCCAACTTTTTTTGCCTTCTAAAGTGGCAAGACTTAGACTGAGCTGGAGTGGTATTAAGCAGTATCTGGGATTAGTTTGAATATTAATGAGAACATAATGCTAAAACTATCAATTGGTATTTTGAAGATTAACGAATAGTCTACAGCATTACTTTACTAAGGTATGATTCAGGTAAAATAATGACCTTTGACATTGCATGGACAAATTTGACCTTTGACTTGCCTTGTACTGAACCCCCCCCCCAAAAAAAAAAAAAAAAAAAGAAGAAGAAGAAGAAGAAAAAAAAGGGGGGAAAAAGAATAACAATAATAATAAATTAACTTGTTATTTTCTCTTCAAACATTCATTGTGTGACTTGTCTTGACTTGGGCAAAGTTGTACATCCTATTTGACCTTTAAAAAAAAAGTGACTTGAGATGCTATTTGAAGAAAGGAACAGCTGATTACCTTAGAGGTGTACGATCTTGAGTTTACTGAACTAGTTGGTAATTTACAAATTATTTTTCAACAGAATCATTGTCATTGCTCTATAAAGGAGTGCAACGTGTAGAAGTAGTTTAGAAGAAATAATTAATTTGCTCTCAAAGATAGTCAGAGCAAACATGGTTAAAGACCAGGGCCCAATTTCATGATGCTGCTTTTAGCAGAGATTGCTTAACAATTTCCTGCTAAGCAAAAAGGATCAGGGTACCAGTCACAAGTTGTACATGTGACATGGTATTTTGGCTGGTAACCTTATTCTGCTTAGCATGATTTTGTTCTGCTTAGCTACTTGTTATGCCTAAGCAACTGTATGAAAATGGGCACTGGCCTAGGAATTACATTGTGGGACTTCATAACACTATAGATTGCGCAGTAGCTAGAGACAGTTCAAATTCTATATTTTAGTTGCTGGTACTGCAACAACTAAAACATGTATTAGATTTTGCACTGTTTTTATTTTTTCTGAGAATACATAGTAACAAAAGTAGTTTACAAAATGCTAATGGGAGGAATTTTAGAACGCAAACAGTACGAGGTGGTAGTTGTACTTGATGGTCACTAATATTTTGGTAAAGCGTCAACTAACTTTAACTTGGAGATAATATATCAGCAAGTTAATGTTTTATTAACCGGAGATCATAAACTTATAATGAAGTAATCGGTTATATTTTATTCTAATGTCAAGGGGAAAGCTCCCTATGCTAATGAGTTAGTTTTAACAAATAATAACTGGACAGATTTGGGTAGAATAATATATTTTCAAACAGCATTTGGTTATTGAAATGTAAGGGGGAATAAATACGGAAATCGATGGTAAGTTTTCAACAACAACAAAATCGTAATATCCATGTGTTTTTTCATTTTTGTATCTACTTTTCTTTTTTACATTGTCTAGTTTTGTTTGTGCAGTGTTTGGGATGCAGTGTGCTGTTTTTGCCGTTTGTTTTTGAAATACTGTCTAGATTTCCTCTTACGATACATGAAGTTTTCTCGTTTGTGTTTTAAAGACTGCAATTTTACTGCTTTTACACGTTAATGGGTACCATGCGAGAGCTGGGGAGTAACCTGCGATGGACTGGCATCCTGTCCAGGGGGAATAGAAATTTTCTCAATTGTTAAAAGGCAATGAAACCTTATGTATTCACGGACCAGATGAGCCATTTTAAAGTTCAAGAATGCCAAGCAAATTCTTGCGTCACAACTCTGTGTTCGCGGTGATTGTTTCTCACTTAAAACTCACTTTTCTCCTCACCGTTTTCATAATCATAGAGCGGCTTCACTCCGCTGTACATGGCCGCCCAGGAGAACCATGAGGAGGTCGTCAAATATCTACTGAACAATAACGCCAACCAGAACCTTGCGACAGAGGTAAGAACATCTTAACACCTCGAACCTTCCCCCACCTCCCGAACAAAACCCCATAAAGATTTCAACCCCATTTTGACTTGGATCCAACTAATCTGGGTCCAATTTCATAGAACTTCTGATTCACAAAATGTCTGCTTAGCACAAATAAGCAGGGTACCAGGCACAAACTACGAACATAATATAGTGCTTTGGCTGATAACCCCACTCGGCTAAGCAAAGTTGGTTTGCGCTTAGCTGGTTTTTGTGCTTAAGAAGCTCTATGAAATTTTCCCCAGTTGGCAAGTTCAAGTTCTCCTAAAACAAGTTTTCTTTTAAATCAGTCAAAACAGTAGCAATATTTGACCGTTTATGTCGAGATTGGGGCATACGTTTAGAACGCTAAGATCAGCTTCTAGCTGGCACCCCCTGAACAAAGACTTTGACACAATAGGGGACCGCCAACAAAGGGCTAGATAGCTCAGGTGGTGGAGTTCCTAAACAATCCCAAAACTATTTTTTCAAAATTCCAGTGTGGTTTATTACTTGAGGGTGGTAAGATTGCTGTGAATTAAATTTCAGATTGAAAAAATGATATGTTTTAACAAGCTTTCGGTGCCTGAAAATGTTCTAGTTAAAACAAAACAATTTTTAAACTGTATATTAATTGCTAAAAATTAATATTAAATGTTTTGATGATTCCAATCCTCAAGTTGGAAGAGACAAGTTGATTGAAAACAAAAATGTGCCACTCTTGAAAAAACTTTGCCACTCTTTTCAAAAACTTTGAATAATTTGCGACAAAATATCATTTTCAAACTTTTTATCAACACAAGAGTTTCGTCTGATTGTGGTATTTTGGACCTGCATTTGTTTATATGTATACCTTTCCCCTTTCACTCTTTATTAATGTCTTGTCTTTCTCTTATACACGCATGCTGTGGGAACAAAATGAATTGTGTATAAACATTTGGCGTTGCATACCCACCGGTCCCCCCTCCCTCTGCACCATTAACCGTAACCTACCCCCTTCGACCACCCATCCCGAACCCCGTAGGGCGGATTCGTTCCGCTCGAGGTCGCCACTCAGCAGGGCCATTATAAAATCGTGGAAACGCTTTTGCAACACCAATCGCGGCCCAAGTACCCTCCGAAGCAGGAGGTACGTAAGTCACGACAACCGTGAGCTCCGATTGTACATTTATATTATAATCTTCTTGTGTATGATTGTAGAAAACAGAAAACAAACAAAACATCACCAGTGTTAGTGTACTATTTTTGTGTGTGTATCCTGACCCTAGATAATTGGTGTACATGTAAAACATTTTTTGAGGAGTGTTTGTCAAGTTATTTTTGTGTGTGTACAGTGCTCTTGGAGACTTTCTACTTTTTTTCCTCCTTAACACCAATCCAGAAAGCTCTTTTCTTAAGCATAACTTCACTGACACTCACTGTACACCCTTGTTTTGTCCCACTAAAACGCATCTTCAATCTGTCTAACTTCTTTATAATTGATTATTTGGAGGGGGGTGGCAGTTGGGGGGGGGGGGGGTGCGGCCTGGATGTTTAAACACTACTAAGTATGGACCTGAGAGCAAAAGAAGTTCACATAGTGCAGGGACTTAAAACACTATGTGGACTTACACACGTCCACACACTGTTATTTACAATGTTCAAGAAAAGGATTTTTCCTAAGTGTACGTGTAAAGCACAAAGGAATGTCCACATAGTGATTCCAACACAGGGCTATTTTGGGGGTGGGGCATAATAAAGAGGTCAAAGTAAGAGTCATATCCGGATATGACGTTTTTCCAATCTAGTTTGTTTAATAGTATACCAATTTTTAAACATAAAACTAAGTTTTCTGTTTCAATTTATTTCATTTGACACTGATTAAAGAAATTTGATTAAAGAAATAAACAATAGTAGCAATTATGGGGCAATTTGTGACGAGTAGACAGAAATGAATGGTCTCTGAAAAGTAGAAGTGACTGTTTTAACGGTCAACCCATAGGGGAAGGCCTGAGACGTGTGCAAGCAGCTTTGTTTCTCACGCAAGTTTGTCGCATGTACTTGACCTAGCCTAGATATGCACGCTTATTGGTCGCCATCGTTAACTAGCACCTCATCTGCATGGTAGGACCCCAAACACAAAAGAGTTAGCACTCAAACCGTAAATTTAATCCCCCGATCAAAAATTCATGTGTATTTTTTTCTTTTTTTCTTCCTCTGGCGTGACTTTGTTGTCTTTTACATTACACTGTAGCGTGTTCTATTAACCAAAACAGTAGCAGTGAATGATGTTTTCTTGTGTGTGTGTTTTGAAAGTCAGATGTGGTTGCCATGGTAACAGTACTGGCCGTTTTAGATGACTTTTTTAACGAAGATAATCTTTTGCATCAAATTTTGCTCGTGGTCTGTTAATGCATAATGTACGACTGCAAGATTTGTTCAAATGATATACCACTTACTGTCAGATAACACCCCCCCAAACAAAAACAAAGAAAGAAGGAAATAATTATAATAATAATCAAAATAAAATCTTGAAAAAATGATAATAATCACAAAAAACGAAACAGGCAATCTTGAGAAATATTTTTCCTATCACCAAGGCCAAAGAGTAAACAAGTCATTAAGTGGAGAAGACTTTTGTTAAAATCAGCGCTTCGGGAGAAGCAATGACATAAATATGCGATGTACATTGGTTTCCAGAATAGTTAGGTTCATCTTTGAGATCAGGTTTGAAATTATGCAACAACAAAAATGCAAGAATTATGTTTTGTAATTCATGAAATTGAAGTTCAAATTTTGTGTTCTGGAGGTTTACAAAGCAAATTCTTAAAAAAAAAACTTTTGAATTGTGTACTTTTGTATGTGAGTTGTATGCAGTTTGCAGCAAAATCATGTTTATACCTTCTTTGCTTGTAGATTTTTGGTGCTAGGTCTTGCTTTTTTTATACTGCCGATGAGTAGATTTTGGAATTCCTGAGAATACTTGGCTCCGAGTTTCAAAATCTGCCCTGCAGCAGTAGAATAAAAAAAACAAGACCTAGTTCCCCCGAAACATGAATCTACAAAGCATAGTAGTACACACATGGCGTTACCGCAAACCGAATCAAATTGATACATCACAATGCAATGCCTCAAAACAAATAAAGAGTTAAATTTGATCTTCTAAAAATTCCCCCCAAAAGTACTTTACCCCATTGCGTATGTTCACAAGTGCCTTGCGGTATTTATTTAACGCCAAAATCTAATGTTTATAAGTATATTTCACACCTACAGTTTTTTTTTTTTTTTTACCGGTGAATAAATTTTGCCTTTTAAGTAATTGCCCTTTTTTTGGATCTTCCTGTTTTTAAGAGATCTGGCCAACCTAACCTTTTGTAAACAGTAATGAAAGTACGTTTGTTTTTACAGAGCATGATGAGAGAAAAAAAAAGCCATTTGCATAATTCTGCTTTCCTTAAATAGTAGTTGCACTATTTAGAACAACTGTGTCGCTTTTGAAAGTTTGATGTTGGTTCCAAAAAGGTCATTGAGTTCCGATTTTGTGGAAAAACAAGTACTAGTTGCTCTTTTGTTGTTTTAAAAATGTAAGTAAGAGAATACTTTTGAGCGAAGAAATTCTGGTCAAATGTCATCAAATGTCATCAAAATTGTGGTTGCAACTCTTGAAATTTTAAAAGAAGATAATAACAACAACAGCAACAATGGTTGCTTCGAATAAAACTAAAATCTGACCCTGGTTCAAATATGCTACACAATTTGAGATTTTGTTTTGATTTAAACCTTTATCGTTATGAGAAAAATTTTCATAGAATTTTTTTTCATGGAAACTTGGTTACCGTCGTTAATGGTTGTTCTAGCACTTTTGTCCAATCGTAAGATCGCCTGAATTAAAAGCTCTTTTTAAGGTCACTGTTAGTTTGTTTGTTTGTTGGGTGTTTGTTTGTTTGTGTCTCTTCAATATCCGTATACATGTATGTCTTTTCTCGAAGCCCTCTGCGTCTTTAGTCATTTCAAAAAACGTCAGTGATGTTTTTTCAAACTTTCTTAGACGAAGTAGTACAAAATTAGGCAATTTGTTGTGTGTTACTGCAGTGAATGAAATTGTTTCACCTTTGTACAAACTTGTGTACACACTTTTTTGAGGATTGCGTGGAAGTTGAAAATCTTTTCTCACTCCAAACAAAATCAAACTTGGATGGGTTTAAGTTCTTCTGGCTTAAAGGGGGATTTTAAAGTTTCAGAAAATAATGTTAGTTGTATGGTTTTTCTTTTGAGAGGGAAATATTAAACACTACACGCAAGCCTCTTTAAGTTTTGGCAGATTGTAAACTGATTATTTTTAAAGGTGAAATCCGGTTGCAAAAGCGTTTCCACTACAGGTAAAAATCCAAACTGTACATGTACGTAATTTTAATTTTTCAATATATTTATTCATTTTGAGGAAAAAAGGGATTTGTTTTCTCTCTTGTTGCTTGATTTTAAAATTGAACAATGAATTAACGTTTTTTGTGACCTTGAAAATTATGTTTTTGTTTTTGGTCTGTTTATTTTTGATGACCTTGAGATCATTTATTTTGTTGTGTAGTTGGTGTTGGCTTTATGTTCTGTCTTTATCATAGGTTATGAAAAATGACAATTAAAGGAAAGAGATTTTGAAAAAAATGCATGCTCCTAAAATAAATTATTTAAAATCTATAGTTAGACCAGTTAGACACTTGCTAAAATCTGACATGAGATTATAGTTCCAAACATTTGAAAGGTAATTTTTTTTCAAAATTAACTTCTTGGGAAAAAAACCAAGGCAAAATAAAAATAACAAAATTCTGTGCACATGTAACCTTTTCTATCTACACTTAACTGTTTAATTGATTCCTAAAACCTAAGGTGTTCTTGGGGGGGGGGGGGGGGAATTTTCAAATCACTAATATTGTTTTTGTGTTTGATATTTTTGAAAGTCATTCTCCTTTCCTGCAAGTGGGACCTGAATGCAATGTGTCAATAACAACTAAAATAAAACAAGTTTTAATAAAAGTCTGCAAGCGTTTCAAACATAATTAATTTGTTTAATGAATTTGTTTGTTTTTATCTCTTTTTTGTATGTGGCCTATTCTCCCTGATATCGGAATAGCAAAAAAAAAAAAAAAAAAAGGATCAAAATCATTTTGTTGTTTTAATAAATGTTCCCCCAAGTTCTGATTTATTTCTCGTCAATTTGTTGTTGTTAATTCAGAATATAATTTGAATATCATTCGAAACTGCCAGTACTGTTTTAAAGCCATTTTCCTACATGTACATATACCTGCATGCTTGTATATCTACTAGACATTTATTTTCCTTAATCCGTGTTGATGTGTTTGTTACTGTATAAATTGTCAGATTTTAAATGTACATCTTTATTTGAGGGTACCTCTGATTAAAACTTAAGAATCCGCTTCTTGCTTTACTTCAATTTGTTTTGTTCTTGCTACAACAGCAAATGGAAAACATCAACAACAGGAAAATAATGTACTTATATGCTTTAGGGTTTAATTATATGTTTCTGTTGGGAAAACAAAAAACTGAATTCAGATGTAGACTCTTTTTTGCTCATAATGGAAATGGTGTTGCGCCTTAGGATGTAAAAGAAATTTAATGAGGTAAAATCAGGACTGTTTACTTTTTGTGGGTATGTGTTTGACATTTAAGGATGGCTTCAGGCTACAGGCCTGTGGTCCAGTGATAAGTTCAAGCCCTGAAAATAAATCTGAAGATGAATTACAATATTACCAGAGTCGTACCTAACTTTTTGTCTCTTGGGGTATGTTTTTGGCACTTGTAGGATGGCTACACGCCCCTCGCAGTTGCTCTACAACAAGGACATGACAAGGTCGTCGCAGTCTTGCTGGAGAATGATCGGGCAGGGAAGACCCGCCTACCCGCCCTGCACATCTGCTCTCGCCGCGACGACACCAAAGCCGCCCTGCTGCTGCTGCAGAGCGGACATAACCCAGACATCACATCAAAGGTAAGCATTTCCTAATCGAGAATGCATGCTAACAAACTACATCACGCCAGACCAATCAAAGCATAGAAAGCTAACATCACATAGACAGGCCTGTGTTCTTCGTTTCTGAAAAGGGTAAGGGCACCACGGTATTTTAAATGTAAATGTCTTGAGTAGCATTTCAAGGGCACCAAGTCGTATCAGGCCTGCAATGAAATCATTGGGTCTCTAAGACCAGGGGTCAATTTCATAGAGCTGCTTAAGCAAAAAAATTGCTTAAGCACGAAAATAGCCCGCTTATTTTACACATGTTACTGGCCAAAATGTCATGCCATATACATTGCTTGTGACTGGTATTTAGCTGTTGTTCACTTCGCATAACAATTGAGTTGAGTCTTGGCCGTAATTTGATTTTACTAAGCAAGGATTTTTTTTTTGCTGAAGGAAAATGTTGTGCTTAAGCAGCTCTATGAAATTGGGCCCTCTCCCTGGCTTTATTCAACACAAGGGACCATTCTAACCTATATCTTGCTCACCTCAGTGATGGTAGCCAATGCTAGGAGTCAATTCTAAGCTTTTAAACGAGAAGAAATCATTGCCTTGTCATCAACTATAAGAAAAAGAAAACATATAGTACTGTTTTTTCCTTTTTTTTAATGGTGTAGAAGGATTTAAAGGGATTTAGAATACTTAAGCGCACTGGGCATATATTCCCCAATGAGGCTCATGGTGTTATTCTTTCCCCCTAGACGTTTGGCCGACAATCCGTTTATTTTCTCAGCTCCTTTGGTTGAGGACGCTCTTCGGATCGACAGCACTTATGAGGCTTATCAAACACAATATCAAATTGGCTTTGTTGGGTCATTAATTTGGGGTTGTACTCCTGTGTGGAGAGAAGAAACAATGATGCACTGCCTCAAGCACACGGTGGCAAGAATACCTTGGTTCAACCTAGGCCCAATTTCATAGCGCTTGAATTTTTTCTTGATGCGGCGCAGCAATTTTCTTCTGGTAAGGGGCACTTTCTTTAAGGAAAATGTAAAATTGTATTGGAACTTTGCAAAGGGCACCACAGCAAAAGCACAGGGCAATTGCTGTGGGTGCTGTAGGTTATTTCGTGGCCCACTCCTAAAATTGTCATCCTAGAGTCAGATTTTCTTGTCGGCAATGATTCTCACCCTGTTTGCTATCACAATCCCCCCCCCCTCCTACAGAGTGGTTTCACCCCTCTCCACATCGCAGCCCACTACGGTCACGTCAACGTAGCCACCCTGCTTCTGCAGAGGGGTGCGTCGGTTGACCACGCAGCCAGAAATAACATCACGCCATTGCATGTCGCTGCCAAGTGGGGCCGCGTCAACATGGTCAACACCCTGCTGGACCGAGGAGCTAGAATCGATGCCAAGACTAGGGTAAGTTTAGGATTAAGACTTCTCATTATTAGAACATTTAAAGGGAAGGTATACCTTTGGTTATTTCCCCAGAAATAAATGACCCTAAAAACTTACTTTGTACATGTAAGTTCACAGAACTTTGATGTTTCTTTTTACACATCTATATTTATATAAGTTTTAAATAATCAAAAAGTTCCAAAACCAAAAGTATACTTTCTTTTTGAGTTCCTCATAAGTTAAACTTATATCTGTAGCACATAAGCCTGAGGAAACATGTAAACAAGGGTGCTTGCTTCAAATGTATGTGAACCTGGGTTCTTTTTATTTGTACTACCATTCCTAGTACACGGGACCTACAGCCTAATGGCCCATCCAAATGCGGTAAAGTATCTTGCTCAAGAACACAAGTGACACAACCGGGACTTGAACCCACACTCTGCTGATTAGAAACACCTAAAGTATTGGAATAATTTATTGCTTTGAAAACCTCAGGATAACCTAACTTTTCTCTCTCTGTTTGTAGGATGGACTGACACCACTTCACTGCTCTGCCCGTAGCGGTCACGATCAATGCGTTGACCAGCTCCTTGAGAGGGGCGCACCAATCTCTGCCAAGACCAAGGTACACTTAAATAGCTTGATTTGAGTAACCAAAGAATATCACATCTCAAGGGCTTGAGGCCATGTCCGACGGGGCAATTTGCAGGCAACGAGCTCTGGTCACACTCTAGCATTGAATTATCCAGAGAAACTCAAACAACAGCACCGTTAAAGCTTTCTTCATTTTTGTGATTTACAGAATGGACTGGCGCCCCTGCACATGGCAGCCCAAGGTGACCATGTAGACAGTGCTCGTCTTCTACTCTACCACAAGGCCCCAGTGGACGACGTGACCGTGGACTATCTGACCCCACTCCACGTGGCCGGTCATTGTGGTCACCATCGTGTGGCCAAACTACTGCTGGACAGAAAGGCAACCCAAGTGCCCGAGCTCTGGTGAGTTGTCAATTTATTTGATGCAATCAAACTTAAGGAGTCGTTTGTTGGAAACATTAAGCAGACACAAGCAAAAAATGGCCAACAGTGGTGAAATTTTTAGTTTTTTAAATTAAACAAACAAATAAACTATTGTTACTTTAAATGCCCTAAAATATCTTTGTTTATATCGACGACTTCCTTCCTGATAAATAACATCAAAAATGGATTAAAATAATGAGCTTTGAAAGAAAATGAAATTGGCCGTTCTGCTGGACGTCCTTTAAAAAGGGCATTCTTGGAGGTCAAAAGGAATACAAGTATAAATATCTTCCTGATTGTCTTACAAAATTTTCCTGATTACAAGATGCAAATGTTGACAGCTCTGCCATTTCCAAGAGAAGAGGGTTTTTACACCCCCACCCCCAGCGGTAACTTTTTTAATTTTACCCGATCTTGTTTGTCTTCAGAATGGATTCACCCCGCTCCACATCGCCTGTAAGAAGAACCGCGTCAAGGTGATTGAGCTGCTCCTTAAGTATGGCGCTTCCATTCATGCAACAACAGAGGTATGTAGAACCCAGAAGAAGAACAAAATCTTCTCATTTGAGAATGATTATTTCATCTTTCACAGCATTCCACCCTTCAGTGGTTTGCTGGCCAAAAGATCTCTTTGTTTTCAGAACATTGTGCGATAAGGAATCATAGATACAATTGATATTCTTTTGTGCCAGTAGGCGATTCAGCAAAAATTCACTCTGGTTTTAATTGGGGCATTTTGGCGGACAGTCATTGCTTTGCTTGCCAATTCAATGTTCTCCATTAACACTGGTTAGCTGGCCAAATGCCAGTTATAAAAACTCGAAAGACCAGTCAAAACTTTAAGTTGTCTGCCTGGCTAGATCCAGAGGTCGTTGGTTTAAATCCCGCCCTTTTAAATATTTCTTTGTGATTTTTTCAATCCTTTAGTCCGGACTGACTCCACTTCATGTGTCTGCTTTCATGGGCAACATAAACATCGTTGGCTACCTGATCAACCATGGCGCTAGCGTGGACGAAACCAATGTGGTAAGCTTGATACAGGTTTCTAAACGTCCTTGAAATAAATGTAACTTTCGACAGAACATAAAGCTGTAAGTGAAGTGTGTTTGGTAAGGCAAGTGGTTGTGCTCAGCTCACAGATGGAGCTCGTCCTAGTGTTTCTAGCTTGTTTTGGCTGCAGACTTTGCCACATCACACCTGTGCATTTAAACCTGTATAAGTAGCACAACAAAATTATGCTTACCAGAATAATTTACTTACTGCGTTTTTAGAACACTTATTCTACTGCCGCGGAGTATATATCGGAACTCATAAAGTTATCAAGTTCTTATGTTTGTTACTATTTCTTAATCCCCCTTCTCTCTTCAACCTCTAGCGTGGTGAGACTGCCCTCCATCTCGCAGCTCGCGCAAACCAAATCGACATTATCCGCGTCCTTCTACGCAACGGTGCAAAGGTGGACGCCAAAGCCACCGAGAACCAGACCCCTCTGCACATCGCCGCCCGCCTGGGCAACGTGGAGATCGTCACCCTGCTGCTAGAGAATGGTGCGTCCCCCGATGCGCAGACGCGAGATCACTACACAGCACTTCACATCGCTTCTAGGGAGGGGATGGAGGATGTTGCAGCCGTCTTATTGGAGCACGGAGCGTCCCTGTCAATGCAGACAAAGGTACGACGAACTCTTGCTGTAAATTTCTCTGTTAAGATGTTTTATAGTTTGAAAAAAGGATGTGCCAACTTCAGCAGGATAAAGCAAGGTTATTGTAATCAAACACTGATTGATATGAATAATGACAAACTTGATTCAAACATTTGTTTATGATTTGATTTCTGAAGAAGAAAAAAAAGAGGAACAAAAAGTTGCACCCCCTTAAGGTGATCCCCTGGCTGTCGCTTCCAAGGCTGTAGCATAAACTTGGGTGTGATTCCTGGGTTCACACGCTTATAAAGGATATATGTTTGAATCTTTATGTTCTACTTTCAAAACAACTTTCCAACCATATTCGTTTTATGACAAACGCTTTTAAGGCCCAAAGCGCCCATTCCGAAGGCATTGTGTCCCTTTAATACCTGATGAGATTGGACCTTTCTACCCACGGGAAATATGAAGAGTAGTTGCCTCTACTAACTCGAACTACCTCCCCTTGATTTTTTCCCACCACAGAAAGAGTTTACTCCGCTGCACGTAGCTGCTAAGTACGGTCGCCTTGGTGTGGCTTCCCTTCTATTGAGAAACTATGCATCACCTGACGCTACAGCACAGGTAAGTCTGACAACTTGTCTGTCAGGTTTTTCTTCTCAAAGGGAAGAAGAAAAAAATATATAAAAAATTCTAAATTGTTTGTGGGTGGGTCAAAAGAAAGAAAGGAAAAAAAAAAAATAATAAATAAATAAATAAATAAATAAATAGGCCCCTATTGTATCTATATATTAAAAAAAAAATTAAAAAATGCCAAGCTCGCATTGTTTGTTTGTTTAAGCCATTGAAAAAGCCATTGAAAACTACTGATGTTGGAGACTTTTGATCTAAAATATCTGGTTGTGTTTTTAGGGCATTGCTTTGTTCTTCAGTGTATAGATTATACTATGAAGCCATTCAATATTTGACAATCTAGAAGTCTAAATTGTGTTCTTTATTAAATTTGTTACAGAATGGGTTAACCCCTCTGCACATTGCAGCCCATTATGACAATCCAGACGTTGCTATGCTTCTGCTTGACCAGGGTGCATCACCACACACTGTGGCACAGGTACGTAACCCCCACCCCCCCCCCCTCGGTCCGAATATCCCTGACCCAACCCTTACACTCCCTGATCAACGTTCCTTCTTGAGGGTATGTCACTAAACACCTTCATGCAAATCTCTTAGCAAATGTCCCAAAGGAACTGGTTTTTCTTTGCAAATTACAGTCGAGTTGTTAACTTCTTATAGACATTTTGTATATGACATCGCATGCCCAAAACAGTCCTCTCACTGAGGTCAATGAAGAGCTATCATTGGCTAAGAGTCATTCGCAGCGCGAACTAGGTTCCTTTTTTTTTTTCTTCTTTTTTTGAGAAGTTGAGTTTCCATCAGTTGACATCACAGATGGCGAACAATGAAGGTGTCTGTTAGGTACGCGGCAGAAGAACATAAACCTAACATGTCAAGCAAAATTTTGTTGAAAAGTTCGTTAAGCTGATGCAGTAACAAATTGTTGATGAATGCGTATCCTCACTCCTTCCCCCATTTCTTCTCCATGCAGAACGGCTTCACTCCTCTCCACATCGCTGCCAAGAAGAACCAGCTTGACGTGGCCACTACACTGCTGGAGTACGGTGCTGATTCCAACTCCATGACCAAGCAGGGTATCAGCCCAATCCATCTGGCTGCCCAGGAGGGCCACACCGACATGCTGTCCCTACTGCTGGAACGTGGTGCTAAGCCGGACATCGCTGCTAAGGTACAAACCTGATAATTACCTGGCTCTTTATGAAAGCTTGTAGATTTCTCTTTAGTTGCCCTTTCATGTATCTTAAAGTGACCTTAAGCCTGATTAACAGAAGAATGCCACATTTTTGTAGTTGATGATTGCCCTTTTTTCATATTTCAAAAAAAAAAGAAAAGAAAAAAACTTCTGTCGCTTCCCAGGTTGTATCATAATTTATGTAGTTGATGATTGCCCTTTTTTCATATTCTTCTTTAAAAAAACTTTAAAAACCTTCTGTCGCTTCCAAGGTTGTATCATAATTTATGTAGTTGATGATTGCCCTTTTTTTCGTAGTTCAAAAAAACCCCCAAAAACAAAAAACCTTCGGCCGCTTCCCAGGTTGTATCATAATTTGGGGTGGGATCCCTGGTTTATGTTAGTTATATGTTGTATGGCTTCTGACTGGCATCTCAAACAAATATATTGACAAAAAATGGACACAAATGTTAAATTGCTCAGTTTGTTGAACACAGACACTTTAATCCGGAGGTTGAAGGTTCAAGTCACACTTTAGTAAATTCTTCTGTTCAACATCTCCCCCCGGCCTCTTGACACTTAATGTTCTCATCCATTCTTGTTTGTCCCAATGCAGAACGGTTTGACACCCCTCCATCTGGCTGCCCAAGAGGACCAGCTTGACTGCGCCAAAATCCTGGTTAAGAACGGCTCTGGAATCGACCCACGCACCAAGGCTGGTTACACCCCGCTCCACGTGGCTTGCCATCACGGCAACCTTAAGACTGCTGCCTATCTCCTGCAGAATGGTGCTGGTATCCAGGAAAAGACTAAGGTATGCTTGATTGGGAACAACAAGTCAATTTTCACGTTTTTTTTATATATCACCGAAAAATCCAGAGGGATATTTGTCCGTGCGGGAAGAATACTCTTAGATTAAAATTTGGGGCCATAAAAAATTGAAGACTTTTTTATTTTTCACAAAATTCTAGGCTTCTTACCAAAAGTAGTTATTGCCACTACTGTTAGTAACGCTTCTCAGATTGTGTTTTTCAATAACGAATTGTTCTTCCTGCAGTGACATTATCGCTTTGAATTTTTTGCGATATCTTAAAAACGTGACCAAATGAAATTTTCACTTGTTTCTTTTATTGCATATATGTACTTTTTTAAAGAATTAAAACATAAAAATCTTGTCAAAACCCAATTGTATACTTTGCTTTAAAACAAAACAAAAACAAAAACTTAAAGTCGTCAACCCAGTTATTAAAGGATGTTTGATGTACTAAATTGTTTTGAAGAACGCACAAATTAAGAGAATTTTGGACCGTTTTTCTTGCAGCATGGACTGACCCCTCTTCATCAAGCTTCCCAGCAGGGTCATGTGGCCATCATTAATCTCCTGCTCACCAAAGGTGCTGACCCTAATGAGACAGCCAACGTGAGTATTCAATATTTCATTAAAGGCAGTGGACACTATTGGTAATTACTCAAAATAATTGTTATCATAAAACCTTACTTGGTAACGAGTAATGGGGAGAGGTTGATAGTATAAAACATTGTGAGAAACGGCTCCCTCTGAAGTGACATAGTTTTCGAGAAAGAAGTATTTTTCCACGAATTTGATTTCGAGACCTCAAGTTAAGAATTTGAGGTCTCGAAATCAAACATCTGAAAGCACACAGCATCGTGTGACAAGGGTGTTTTTTCTTTCATAGTTATCTTGCAACTTTGACGACCAATCGAGCTCAAATTTTCACAGGTTTGTTATTTTATGCATATGTTGAGATACACCAAGTGAGAAGACTGGTCTTTGACAATTACCAATAGTGTCCACTGTCTTTAACATCAACAAAAAATGAACGTCTTGGCAGGAACACCTCAATCCACAAATCCACATCGTTGTTATTGCAGCAATATCCATAAAAGTAAAATGTGGGAAGAGTTTCATTTTCTATTTGTGTTTTTTTTGTTTGTGATGTAACACCCAGGAGGTTTAGGAGGCTTCATCCTTAAGACACAATTCCCTTGAGAAAAACTTGAACCTTGACTATCCTAATGTTTGATGAATCTTGGAGCAATAATTGAGATATGCTTTTTTTCTTTTTTTTTCTTGCAGAATGGCTACACCGCCTTGGCAATCGCAAAGAGGTTTGGCTACATCTCTGTTGTCAACACTCTAACAACTGTCACAACTGTGGAGACCACTATTGTTACTTCAGTGAGTAGCTCTTCCATTTTGTTTTTGTGTGTTTTTTGTTCTTCGCTTTTTGGGGTGTTTTTCTTGGAGGGGGGGGGGGGAATTCCAACAAACCTTTATTAGCAAGACAAGTTATCAATGAACCGAATCATTCTGAAAGTAACGGAGAAGAATATTCAAATGACTGTTTTGTTACAATTAAAATCTGTTTACTCTCATGTGAACTCAATTTCCTTATTGATTGTACACATTTTAAAATGAATTTCAGCAAAGATCATCTGTTGCTGTTTCCGTTCAAATTGCCTTTCATTCTGTCCTCTTACATGGATTACTATAGGTTAACGCTTAAAACAAATTTGTACTCTTTTTATAACTCAGTTTCTTAATTTATTTTAATTTGTCCATACAATCGCACCTGCTCAGCTTTTGACTTGTGCCATTTGTTCAGTGCCCTGGAGGATGTCTACGTGATTGAGGCACTATACAAGTTAATGTTTTAGTTTTATTAACTATAAGGAAGTAAAGAATATTCGCTGACTGATTTTTCCAAACCATTAGCCAACCGATGAGAAGTTGAAAGTTCAAGTTCCAGAGACCATGATCATCTCGTTCATGTCGGACAACGAGGATGAAGGTAAGTTAAGATTTCCTGTCCGCTTTGTCGTCATTTATAATGGGCTGATATTGCAAATAAAATCGAACACCTTTCCCTGAATCATACAAACTGCATGGAGTGACTGTGTTGCTGAATAACTGGAAGTTTGCTTTTGAAAAATTGCTGTGATCAAAATGTTTTAAAGCATCCCGAAAAAATGTTGTGACTTGCAATTTGAGCTTTTATTGTAAATGGTTCATAGGAAAAGAGATAACTTCTAACCTGTGAACGAAACACTTTCCATCATGTTTTGAACTTTATAAAAACTTTTTCAAAGTCAGTTTAAATTTTTAATAGAGTATGAAAAATTCCACAAATTATAATTAGAAAGAGGTTTTTTTTTTAAGGAGTAACTTCACAAGGAAATGTTTAAAAAAAAAATTAAAATTATATGTGCTGTTTTTTACCCCCCTCCTTGTCATTTTATTTTGCAATTAAAAATGGCTGTACGTCAAAAGCTGTGAGCATTGGGTTCCTTTTCGCAAAACTGGCTGCTGTTGTCAAGCTTTGCTGAGGTGTTTTTTGCTAGATTTGCTGGGGTTTGGTAGCCATTAACAAAACTTGATAAAATTGAAATTTGAAGATTATTTATCGTCGAAAGGGGGGTCTGAACGGGGTGCTTTTGAGAGCTTGTCTTGCTGTTTATTCTACTAGCTAGACAAGTATACATTGATACCTCATCATGCAATGCCTCAAATCCCACATTGAATTTATGAAGTGAGAAAATATGATTGAAGTTGTTTGAGAATCGTCCCAGAAATAAGTTTTGTTGATACCCTTGTAAACCCCACATCCACAGGTCGTCATTTCTATATCTATAACGGTCAACATAGACGGATACTATCCCCGCTAGGTGAGATCGGAAAACGACTCCTCCATTCCCTTAAAAACAAACTAAAAAACCATCCCAGATCAAATAACAGAAACTCCCTTCGAGAAACTAGTCCTTACTAAACACAAATCAGACTTTTTTTATAGAGTCGTGTAGTATTTTCTGACGGTAGTTCATGTAACAACCTTATGGTACATATGGTAGACTGATGGCTTACTAGGAATTTAGTATTAACAAAGTCTTTCTCATGTTTTTTTGTCCTTCACCTTAACTAACTAATTCTTTAAGGTATTACTCATATCATTCTAGAGACCTAAACTTGATACTAATGTAGTACTAGAACTTAAACCAGAGACCTTAACTTCTATTCCGAGGTATGACCCCATCAAACTAGATGTCTTAACTTGGTACTTATTCTAGTAACAAGTACTAAAACTAGAGACCTAGGTGGTCTCTTACCCTCCAAGCGATGAACACCATCAAATTGGATACCTAAACTTAGTACCAAATTAGTACTAGTACTTTAACAAACTAGAGGCCTAAACTACTAACTCTTCAAGGTATGAGGCCCCCATCAAACTTAACTACAAATTTAAACTTAGCACCGAATGACTAGAGCTAGTACTTTTAAAAACAAACTACAGACCTAAACTTAATAAAACCACTTATAATAATAATGATGTCTTCTATAGCGCCGGTATCCACAAAAAGTGCTCATGGCGCTTGCTCCATAAAAATATTCCCCTTGGTTGTTCTCCAGCAGTGCAAAAAACAAGAACAAATTCCAATGTCTAGTGAATGTTACTGAAATGTCTTTGAAAAAGATGGGTCTTCAGGGTTGATTTGAAAGCACTAGTACTTTAACAAATTGATTGAGGTACAGGTATGGCTACATAAACAACGCAGCAAATCTCGGTGTGTCTTAGACAAAAAGGCAACATCCTGCTTGCGTAACCAGTTGTTGCTCCTTAACACATTGTTGCACACTTAAAATCATAGTTTTTAACTCAAGACGAAGGCACACTCCTCACTTTTCCATAAAAAAACCCAAATGTTTCCAGAAAATTATCAGTCTGGAAATGTTTTTTTTCTTTCTTCAAATAAGTTGAAGAGTGTGCCTTGGTTTGCGTGTGATTTTAACCACACTTGACCATGCAGAGGCTGTTGCATCAACATTGTTCATATTCAGGGGCCAACTGGTATTGATGCACTGGCCCTGTAACCTGCATTATCATGTCATTCTTGTTTTTTTTAAATTGAAAATCATGCCCTATTATTAACATCCTGAAAAGTTAACACGCTTGATCTTTTGCTCATTCTTTTCCCCTTGAGAAAAAAAGTTTTTAAAAAAAGTAAAAAAATGTTGAGACAGGTTTTTTGAAATCCGTGAACCAACAATTTAATTTTGTGAAAGTTAACTAAAAACCTCAAAGTGGCCCCAAATGTTTTGAGGTTTGACCGAACCACGTTCACATTATAATCACTTTTGCGATTTTTCTCTGCCATTACGTACTATCTCCACCACATCATGTCTAGAATTAGGCAGCCCTGGTAGGTCTTGTGTGTTTGTGTTCAGTTCAATATGTTTGACTTCATCTGTTCCATGTTTTGACTACTTCTCGAAAACATTCCTTGTTCCCTGACTGGTCCCAATTGGGTATACTGCTATCCCGATCAGGACCTATCCCGATCATTCCTGATGAGGGTATATTGGTAGTACCCATATGAGAACACTTGGGGACAAGATTAAGGCTGTCAGGGTTGTTGTCACCGTTAACTACCCCATTGGGGGTAGATATCCCATTTGGGGTATCATGATCATCCCGATGGGTATCCTATTTTCCCCTTTGGGATATCAGTGGTACCAGATACTACAATATCACCCCAACTTCAAATTCACATTTGCTTTTACGAAAAACTTTCATCTTTTGCAAAGGGCACTTCCATTGGAAAATCCTAAAGTCAATAAGAAACTTTTGAAGGAGCACCGAGGCCAGGGGGCATTGGATACTATGGCCAACATGGCATGCATGCCCTGCGTGTAATTCCAGCCTGCTGCAACTATCCATGGCATGCATGCCCTGCGTGTAATTCCAGCCTGCTGCAATGACAACAAACTATCCATAATGGGATATACTGGTATACAATACTCTCCCAATTGAGTTATTTCGGTTCCCAATCAAGAGATCCACAAGCAACAAATCTACCCTCTTCAAAAACTCTCCCAATTGGGTGACTGTAATCTCCAGTTAGGGGGATATTTCTGTGACAACAACACTTATAGTCTTTATCCGTCTTTGATAGTCTTTTTCCGTCTTGTGTATTTATGAATTCTCTTGACTTCACATTAAAAAAAGTATGCCTTCCTTTTTTCTCACTTTTTTTAGAAGGATATGTGACAGAGTCAGGATAATTTCTAGAACTTTTAGCGTGATTGTGTTCAGTACGAACAAAACTTTCCTTTGTGATTTTGAAAAGTGATCCCAAAATGTCACCGTATTGTGAATATTTATCTTGTATCAAAATCGGGGCCCAATTTCATACAGAAAATACTGCTTAACAATTGTCTGTTAAGCAGAAATGAGCAGGGTACCAGTCATAAATTGTAAATGTGACATGGTAGTTTGGTTGGTAACCTTCTTCTGGTAAGCATAAATTTGTTAAGAAATTTTCTTCCAAACGTTTCCTATACCTTGATTGTCATGTATTCCTTCAAAAGTTAGAAAAAAGGTCGGACCGTTCCAATTTTTTATTCAGTAAAATCATTCATGCCTGCGCTCTATGTATCAAATAATTTTGTCCCATTTTTAGTGTTTTCTATTTTAGCATGTTAGTGTTTAATATTGAAATCACATTTACGTACAACTTGGCATGGATTTAACGCATGATATTTTATCTGAAATTTTATAAAGTTATATACAACAATTTTATTATCTTTTTCCTATAAACTATGATACGCATGTCCTATATTATTTTGTTATGCCCCGCGGCGAAGCCGAAGGGGCATAAAGTGTTTGCCTTGTTTAATATTAAGATATTTCTAATCTCTCAGGGGTTTATTTGATTTTTTTACCTTTCAGACTTTTACTATGTCCTAATCTTTCGACTGATTTTTGCTCGTCAAATTCTCTTGTTTTTCTGATCTTACATAAAAAAAGTCAGACACACTTACAATGTTACAAAGGAATGACTGGATTTTTTTCTCATCTGTTTTCAAATTTCCTTGAGTCGGATTTGTAATACTCGTTTTAGATTTTCAGCTAAACGGATTTTCCCCTATTGGGGTGGGGTGTAATGGGTTTTAATGTGGATGATTTCCTTGTTTAAAGTGTAGCAAGATGCTATCTGTTGCTACTAAAAAATCAGCATTTTCTTTGCGTTCATTTTCATCGTATGAGCGTTCCGGCATTGGGTGCAAAACAAGTCAAGTTTTAGATATTTTCCTGTGCAACATTATTATTATTATTGGTTTATTTCATACAAATAAAAGCTTGAAGGAATGTTCAGTGTGGCAACTGATTGGTTGAGTTGCACTGTACAGTAAAACTTTAAGGAAATAAATTAAGTAAAATATAAACAAATATTTGATAAACACCACCAGAGAAAACTCATTCAAGTAGACAAAAGCAAAAATAATATGCAAGAATAAAAAAAAAAATTGACTGCAAGAAATCATTCTCTACTTGGTATGTCAAGATAATGTTTACTTTATAGGCCCTGCCTGGAGGTACTGGAGCAGTTGTCTGGTACCCAGAAGCCTGTTACTCTTAGTGTTGTAGGAGGGCTATTATATCTGGTTAAAGAGTCTGGTGACTATACATGTTTCGTGGAGTGTGTCGTGCTTTTGTTTGAAAAAGTCTTCTGACACTAGAAAAGAACAATAGGTGTCTTTGTTGATGCGTTCATGCACGACTGACTTGTATTTGCGTCTTAGTCTGTGACCCACGTTCACCACACTTGTGAGAGAATGTTGTTGTCTTGTTGATTGTTTGGCTCATTTTAGGGATAGAAGTAAACAAAAACAAATTCTTTACGAGAACTTTGGTGATGTAAAAAAAAATAATGTTAAAGCAAAGTATCATGGGAAACTGAATCGCCAAAAAAAATTCTCAATACTCAATGGTCATTTTTGATATAATCCCTTTAAAATTAGCTTCATAGTGAGTTTGTTGCTGTTGAAAACGTAAACTTGCCCTGTATTGTACCCAAACCCACCCCCGAGAAAAAAATCCACACCAGAGGTGCGAGTTGATGTTGTGTTCCTGAACAGGATGTCATAAAAAAGGTCATCCCACGTTCACCCTTCTCCAAGTCAAGTGTCCCCCCCCCATCCTAAACTCTTTGGAATGGTACAATATGTATGTGTGTTTTGGTTGTTTGTATGTTCTTATTAGAAAACAGACCACTATATGATCGGCTGATCTTTCTTTGCCCTTTTTCCAGTCAAACTGAATGAAAGTTAATGTATCTTTTCTGATTCAGGAACAAACTGTTGTCTTGAAATTCATGCTTTTTTTTAACCATTTGAAATTTGAGTGTATCTTTCCAATTCATTTAGTATTTAAAGGTTCACCTTTGACCCATGACCTTCACGCCTTATGACCTTTTTATTTCTCAGCTGATGACATCTCAATGACTGGAGACAACTCGCTCCTGACTCCTCAAGAGATCAAGACGATGGGCGATGACTCAATGCCCATCGCAAACCGCAAATCCTGGGAAGAGGAATGGATGTCCGGGGAACCGGTATATAGTTCATTAGTACTTTATATTCATAGTTAATTAGAACCTGTTGTTAGAGTGCTAGGAACCGACAAACCCTTTTAGTATTTTGTGAACCTTTTCATAGCTTGTTTGGATCTATAAACAGTTCAAGAACCTGTTCTTTGCAGGAACTTTCAAATGGAAGAACATTTTAAATGGATAATGTTGGCAGTACGTCAGCTGTGTGATTCTATAAGAGAAACTATTATATTAATTCATTAAAATTTAATAATGAAACGTTCTGGAACCTGTTAAAGTTTGAGTTCTTCTGGAACCAATATGTATTCAACAGATTTTTTTCAGTATGAGTTCTCTCAGATTCTTGATGAACAATCAATTCCAAGACAAAGATTTTTATTAACAGTTTCTTTCTTTGCTTATTTTGAGGAGGGGGGATTGTTATGAATAAGAAAGGGAAGGCTTTTAACAAAATTTTGGTGTACTTAACGCAATTTTATTATTTTGTGTTAATTTCAGAACCTGAGATACTACTCCGGGAGTGACTCACTATCCGGTCGCTACAACACTCCCCAGGGTGGTAAATATCGCAGCGCCATGCTCAGCCCCCAAGGCTACAGCACCATCGACTCTCGCGTCAGCACCCTCAGCCGAGAAATCCCACTCAGTGAGGCCGAGGAGAGCTTCGCAGACAACGGCGAGGTCATCATGCGCTCAACGGAGGTCACCGTAGAGCATGCCGCACCGCTCATGTCCTCCAGTCCGGCGGTCCGCAACTCGTTCGTGACTACCCCAGAGGGGAAGAGAGTGTCCGTGGGCGACCCGTACATGGATGATGACGGCAAACTGATTACCGGGATGGTATACGGACAGAACGGACGCCCGATTTCAGCCGCGCTGAGCGACAACGCTCCGATAAACAGTGTACCAATATTTGCCGGGTAGGAAATGTTCTTGCTGTCATCGATGCCTTTATGTTATATTTAGATCCTTGCTTTATGTCAACATTACCTTCCTTGAATAAAACCCAGTGTTCTGCTTTGGTTATATGGTTTTTGACAAGCTATATTTGATTCAGTTGGTTCTGTAATTCAATGAACCTACACTCTAGAAAGTGAAACACACAGTTGTCAACCAGAAGATTTGCCTCCTGCTGTTTGGACTAGAATACCTTTTGGTCTGCATCAGAAGATTTTTGAACGCTCAAAGGTGAAAGAAAATGTAGTGAATTTTCATCTCAGTCCTTTTGCACTAAATCAGTTGGCCATTACACGCCCGATGTGCCTCAGGACTGACGAAATTGATTATGTCCTCTTTTTCTTCCCCTATCCCTCTAGCTTCCTGATCAGTTTCATGGTGGATGCCCGTGGTGGCACCATGAAAAGCTGCCGTCTACCGGGCCTTCGCGTGGTCATCCCGCCCAAACGTGCCTCCGGACCCACCCGAGTCACATGCCGACTGATCAAGAAGAGCAAGCTGACCACGCCACCGCCTCTCCTGGAGAACGAGTCTCTGGCGACGCGCGTCTGTGAGATCGGTCCATCCAACACGCAGTTCCTCGGGTAAGTGGTGCTATTCCATTCTCCGAACAGGGAGGTAGAAATTTTAAAGATAATCACTGATGTCCCTGTGAAGATTTGTAGATAATGCTGCCATCATTTGAGGTTTTGTTCCCTGTATGGGGTGGCATACTTGAATGCTGATTAGCATTTAGATAAGAAGGCACCAGACTATTCTTGCCATCCAGCCTCATTTTGATCACTGTGGCTGGAATGGTTTACAATTAACAAGGCTGCAACACCATTAAGATGTTTCAAGTAAAGTGTAAGCAGTGAGCAAGTTTACTTTAAAAAAAAAAAAAAAAATCTTTTAAAATTTTGTGTTTTTTGTTGCATATTTCTATTGCGCTGTTTATTTTGGTATCAGGCTAGCGAGCAATCACTGCTTAGCATTCTTACCGAACACCAGCCATACTCTATACCTTGAAAATGGATGTGACTGGATACCAATGAAATTTGCTGCTTAACGTTTTTTTGTGAACTTATTCCCACATTCTGAATATTATTTTTATTTTCTTCTTGAGAATAATCAGTATAGTTTTTTTCCCTTTATGTGATTGTTTACTTAAGATTTTTTCTAACATTTTGTGTCTTTTGTGTTTATATTTATTACAAATCCGTCTCGCTCCTTCAAAAATAAAAAAATAAAGTTTTTGTTCAGTATCCAAAGTCGATTTGACAGCCAAAGACAAAAGACGTTCTAAAAATCACCAAAATGTCACGGATTAACCCATTTAGATGTCCTTGATGTAGATGTCTTCATTAATAATCATCCAATAACTTTCATCATGCGAACTTTTTTAATTGATCCGATCATAGCCCATTCATTCCATAATCATCATTATTCTCTCTCCCCCCCCCCTTCATTCTTATAACACGACTTACATTCATACCGCACACTTCTAACTTCCCCTTTTACCAAAAATTGTCGCCATTTTAACCTACCCCATTCCCCTATAACCAGTGGCTTGGGCAACAAACTCGTTCATTGCCCACCCCTGAATGATGGCGAGCAACTTGTTAGCGGTATAATGGAGTTTGGGCCTCCCGCCGAAAAGTTCATAGGGTATGTGGCGATGGAGTTTTTCCACCCCTCTCTCTGTCGCATGAAGATCAAAACCAAGGGCTTTCTCATAACCCCACCCCATCTCATCTCAGCTTAAAGTAGAGGTTTTTTTGTGGAGTGTGTTAGTTAGTCGTGGTGTCTGTCTGTTTGTTTTTTGTCCGCTAGTCGGTGAAGCAGTGCCTTAGGCGTGTGTTTATAGCGGTGTAGCTAGCCAGAGTGTGGTTTTTATAAGCGGTTTGTTGTGTGATTATGCACGTTGTTTTTAACTCTGTTTAAGGACCTATGTTAGAAGGTCTCACTGTCTGAGAGTTACGACAAATGGAGATTTTTACTTAATATTTATTCAACTGAGAATGTTTTCAGGTGATTCTGCTTTTTAAGACGTTTGCCTTTTTGGTGTGAGTGTGGAAACAAAAGTTTCCCAACTAACAATTTTAAAATTATACTTGTATCATTAAACCACTATTTTTTTAAAGGGGAGCAGGGGACCAGGGACCGCACAACTTCAAACCCTTTCAATGGCCTTTTTTACCTTTCAACATTGTCAAAAAATCCTTTTATAAATATCTTAGCGAAAGTTGACCTGCTGGGAAGACCCTGGCACCATTCTACCCAAATGAGCGAGAACCATTCTTATAGGCCAACTTAAGTTCTGAGTCGAACGACCCATTGTCATTAACTTGCCTGCCACTGTTTTCACTCACATTTGGCCGAGTGACCATTAATTTCAAACTATTAACCCACGATAAATGAAAGCCCAAAATTTACCACCCCCCTGATCCGATTCCAGCGGACTGGGCAAGAAACGGCTCACCCACCCCCCTCTAAATGACATGGAACGTCTCGCTTGCCGAATACTGGAGATGGGTCCAGCTGAAACCTTCCTGGGGTATGTTGCTGGCATCATCATGCATGCCAGTTGAAGTTTTTTTTACGCATTTTTTTTCTCTCTCCAAATTTAAGAATCTCTCTATGGAATTTTTTAAGGCCCGTTCTCAGGAAATCCTGATTTTTAATTTCGTCTAATGTGACTTTTACTTGCATGAAGTTGAATGCATTCAAGAGTTTTTTTTTATAACTGCATCTTGAAGGAATGTTGGCATGAATTCATAGATTCTCTATGTAGTAGAGATTGTTTCATTCATACTTGTTAAAACTCAACTATTTTTCCCTTCATCGTTGACTCTTTCTCCAATTGACGTTTGAAAAAGTATTTTGTCTTCCACTCAAATATTTAAATCTAAGAGCTGACAGCAATAGATAAAATTCTTGAATGAGGACTGTTTTTTCCAACTTGACCCTAAGCCAGATTGTACAATGTAAAAGGGATAGAACATCCTCACAACCTTACAACTATTTTAGAGATAATAGTAACAATTTCCCCAAAATTTGAGCCCTAAATCCATATTTCTAACACAAAATCAATTTTCTGTTCTATATTATTTTTTTCATATAATGTACTTTTATGAAAACAAGAAGAAAAAAGCCAGGCCACAAGGAGGCAACAAAGTCGATTGCCTCCGTGCCCCCAGGTCATTGCCTTGGTGCCCTTGAAACACTCCAGTAGAAATTGTTCTCACAGGGTGCCCTTAAAGTAAGGGCAGGAACCTTTACTCCAGATTTCTAAAGGACCTTTGAGCGGGCCTTGATGTTTGAGATGTGTAAAAATGTGCCAACTTCAAATGTTTGAGCAACTTAGATTCACAATTTTTGTAGGGTCCCTTGAGCAGGCCTTGTTTGTATCTAAATTAGGGGAATACCCACATTTCTAGGATTGAGTACCCATCCCTCAAATTCAGTTTTGATTATTTCAGTTTTTGGATATTTTCTTTGCACTTCTTAGTTTCTTTTATCTTGACTATGTGCTACAACATTTTCACCTCGGTTAAATTTTACTATTTTTTCTCAATTTCACAGTGATACTAGAAATAGATGAAACTTTTAACTTTATCTTTTTGACCAAATTTTCAATCTTGAAGGATTGTCAGAGTAAACAATCTCCACAAACTGGCATTTTCTGTATAGTACTCGACACCACTTTTAGGATTTGCTAGCCACAAAGAAGTGCTACAGAGATGTTTTTATGAAAAATAAAACAAAATGTAAATTTTCTTTTGGTATGCATTGTTTGACTTCTGTGAATTTTTGTTAATAATTAAAGTAGCAAGAAATCAAAGGATTTCAACAGTCACTTGGCTTTATAAAAAGCAAACGAACAGACTTAGTTTTGCTTCATTTTTATGGCTTGAAGCACCCAAAAATCATACTTAAAAAAATGTGTTTCCATGCAGAGGTCATAGGTCATCTCTGTAGCGCCCTCTTGTGGTTGAGCATGTAACCATGGTTTCTCATTGCATGGCGATGTGCATCTTGTGCATGGGTGTTATTTTAGTCGCATTCCATATATTGTGAATGATCATGCATTTTTCTCTGATGTTTTCTTACATTATTTTGTCTTTCATTTAAATCAAAATGTATTTCTCTCAAAACGAATCATCTTCCAAATCATAGCCCTCCGAAGGAGATGACAACTTTCAAATTTATTTTTTAAATGTTTTTTTTTTCAAAAGAAAAAGAAACAAAAAGCAATGAAGATGCATTTTGTGGAATGCATTTATTTTGAAAAATGTCCAGATGCAAGAAAGGCAGTGAAGAAAACATTTTTAAAGATAAGATGCTGATATTTTGAGAGAGAAATCAATTGTACTTGAATCAATGATGTGAATGAAACATAAGACATAAGCATTTTTACACCCACCATCTTAGCCTAAAGGCTGATTCATACTTGCTATGACTGTGCGCACACCCCCGAAAATGCGAATTCGGATTCAAGCGTTCATACGTGTATACTTCATTAAAACAGATACCCATTAAAACTTCCAACGCAGAAGTGCAATATGGCTTCGCACTGCGCTGCCATTTACATACTACACACTATGATAAATGGGCAATGCGTGCGCAGTGAAAAACACAACGAGTATGAATCGGCCTTAACAATCGACTGGAAATCTAACTGCATATTCCACCTGTTGCATAGAACTAAGCACACAACTGACAAAATAACAACACACTGCATCAGTAACACAAAGTAAAAAAAACAAAATGATAATAATAATAATAATAATATCTACACAAATTTGTTTTGATGAAAACCCTGACATGACACACTGCATTAAGCCCAAGTTGAATCAAATAAACACGCATGAATGTTACAATCGCCAGTGTTTTGACCATAGCAGCATTCTCCTTTAAGACTGGTCCGTCAGCCAAACGCTATTTAAAACACTTGAGAACCAGTCAAATTCTCTCCAGGTGGTCCCGTTGGCAAGTTCAATGTTAAAACACGTAGTGAAATATGGACTAGGGACAATTCTGTTGTACTAGTGAAATGACAAGCTAACTGAGCCCAATTTCATGGCTCTGCTACATGTAGCTGCCAAATTCTGCGCTCATGATCACCATTCTCCGCTTACTGTGCAAGCGCCAAACTTCTGCAAGCGCCAAACTTTTGCACTTGCTGTGTAAGCAACAAAAATACCTCAAGTTTTTTTTTTAATGGCGCTGGAAAGTTTTTCCACCCAGCCTCAATTTGAAAAAAAAAAGCTGATATGGTTCCAATCACTGGTGGTAATTGTCACACGAAAATGCATCTAGTATAAGCACTCTAACCCACATAACAACAATGGGAAAGTCCTTCAACAGAACCACGCCTTCTTAGGGGGGGGGGCCTTGGCTTAGTGAACTCTTTGCATTCAGTTTCTTTGACCTTCAACAAATTCCCAACCAGCGTTTTCCCTTAAGAGTGGTCTGCTGCCCGAATGCTAGTTAAAACTACAGAGGACCAGACACAATTCTCTCCACGTTCTATCTTGGCGACAACTAAAGATGGTTTTAAAGCGCTTTTCGGATACCATCAGAGCTTTCATTGGTCGAGCTTTTTGGAGACAATTTAGGAGGAGAACATACCGTATCCAAAATGACACAAATATGTAAACACTTGTATATGACTTGACATAATTTAAAAGAAAAATGCATTATCTGATAATTTTTCTGCTTTATCTTTGCATTATTTAAATTGTTCTTTTTTTGTGCGCTAGCTTTCATCTGCTTTTACTGTCCTTTATTTTGTCTTCGAAATTATTCTTTGTTGTTTCCTGCTTCTGCTCTCTGTGTTTGATGTTTTTCATTTATCGCTTTTAAAACTATTCTTGTTTCATTTTCTTTGTATTTAATAAGATTTTCATAAGTTAATAGTTAATAAATTTATTTGATTTTCTTCGGCGAATACTTTTATTGTTTACCTAAAAAATGCACCATCAAGTGAAACTCTGAAGAAAAAAAACTAAGTCATCTACGCTGTATATGCTTAAATTATTTTTCTATGATTTCTCTTTCTTTGGAACTTTGTCATTTTGTTGATGCCTCTGTAGTTTTCTTCCACTTTAGTTTTCCTCCACTTTATCCTTTTCACGACAAGAAACTTTTCAGGAAATTTGCTTCAAGTTTCTTTTCGGCAGTAAATATTCTCTGCAATTGTGTGTGCTTTTTGTTAAAAAATAATAAGGTTTTTGCTGTGCTGTTTTGTTTCATTCTCTCCTATGCCTGCAAATTCCACACATCAAAATTGAACACTAAAAATGTATAGTATAAGGATACTTAATATTACGAACAGGTATCAATTTGCGCATAATTAAAACCAAGACATATTCCACTACTTCAGGTTTTCTAGTCCGACATTAGCACAATGGTCAACAAAACTTCTTAATCTGATTTCAGGAAATCAAACATCTTCACTGTGAAGACCAGGGACTATTGTCGAAACATCTCCATAAACTAAACATACCAAATCTTCTTTCTGCATTTTTTGAATTTTTGAAATGACAAACTTGCACACACAGTCAGAAAATTCATCTTATTCATGGAGATATCAGAACAATTACACAAAATTTTTGTCACATAAAGTTATCGTCAAATAAAGTTTCATTGTATCATCACATAACCACATTAAACGATCAAACTTGCCTCTGATATCTTGAAGGTGTAATTTTTCTCTCTACTAACTATTACTCTGGATGTCTTTCTTTCCCCAACTCCTCACTACCTTCTGTCCTGGATTGTCTGTAGTCCCGTATTGATCGAGGTTCCACACTTCGCATCGTTGAGGGGCAAGGAGCGAGAGATTGTCATCTTGAGAAGCGAGAAGGGCGACACATGGAAGGAGCACTCCCTGGATGCTAAGGACACCGAGGTCCACAAGGCTTTGGAAGGTTATGAAGGAGATGGTAAGCTTTTGAAGTTTCTTTTCTAAAGACACGCCGTGGCGGAGCGGTCAAGCTCAAAGGACACCTCTCAGAAAGGGTTGTTTCCAACAATTTTGATTATATAAACTTTTGTGATGAAGACATTACTGATCAAAGAAGGAACAAGGAAGGTATCTTTATTTAGGCTGTCTATTAAATGTGTCCATGGAAGTGCTCCAAGCCAACTGTGTAATGACATAGAAATGTACTTCAATAGACTTGGTATTACTACAACAAAAGCAGACTCTCTTAATGATGTTGTTCCTAAACACCTCGATGAGTGGTTCAAACAATCTTTGAAGTTTGCTGGTGCTAAAGTTTGGAACAATTTTCCTTCTTTTTAAAAAATTTTTTAATGCAAGTTTGCCCGAAACAAGGCTAAAAGCCACTCTTGGTTTGGGGCTACAAGAAGAAAAATCATTTTAAGTGAAAAGAAACTCGGGGGGAGCTGAAGGTAGGAATTGATATTCCTCTTAAAACAGTCTAGATTGTAGGATGAAGGGAAACATTAATCTTCTATTAAAATGTAGCACAAGTCCCCAACAAGAGGTAAAGGCTCTAATTGCATCCTTTATTTTGTTTTCTTCCTCAGCGGATGACAACAATTTGATCTCTGACCGACGTCTGTGTCGCATCGTCACCAATGACTTCCCACAGTACTTTGCAATCATCTCCCGCGTTCGGCAGGAGACCAACACCATCGGGACTAGCGGAGGAATGCTGAGTTCCACTGTGGTCCCTCAGGTCCAGGCCGTGTTCCCTGAAGGGACTCTGACTAAGAAGATTAAAGTGGGTCTCCAGGTAAGTACCCCTTGCCCCCGCCCCTCCCCGCCCCTGTCACCCACCCATCAAATTATACTACGCCAGGGTTCTGTCCATGCTGAAGCTAGAGTTTAGGTCGGATACGCGTGATTTGAGTGCCAATTCGCAAACATTTCGCCCGATATGCAAATATTTCGCCAGATACGCAAACATTTCTATTTAAAAAAAAAAAGGGGGGGGGGAACCATAAAAATTGCTTCAGATTGCACAATAGGACTTTATAAACCAAGATAAACACCAAGTAGAAAAACACTCCGAAGACCACGGTTCAATTCAGCGTGATTCGCCTAAACATCTGTAAAACTGGGTACAGAATGGCCCACAGCTTTGACAAAAACCTATGGAGAACCCCGATCCCTATCAATAATTGAGCTACACCAAGCTCACACCCTTCCAGTTAGAACCTTTAGGCAGGAGTAGGTTTAGCTACCAAGGTTCCAATGATCAACTTCCAACTCAAACACTCAATTTCTAACTGAACTTCCTTCCCACAAAACAGGCCCAGCCGGTCAGCAACGAGGTGGTCAAGAAGGTACTGGGTAACCGCGTGATGGTCAGCCCCATCGTGACCATCGAGCCCCGACGCCGTAAGTTCCACAAGGCGATCACGGTGACCATACCCATCCCGAACAACCAAGGCATCATCAATGGTTACGGAGGGGACACGCCTACTCTGAGACTCCTCTGCAGTATAACAGGTAAACATTTACGACTCTGAGATAAGTCTTTCAACTTTGACCCATACTTTCTTTTCTGACTGATGGATTTTTCAAATCAAAATGTTTTCAGGAAAGAAACTATATTTAAAAAAAATACACTTGGAATGTTGAGATTTTCTTTTTAATGAAGCATTTTTTTTCACATGCAAACCTCCTTAACCATTTTATGTGGTGTTATGCAGTATAATTTTCTTGAAATTTTGTGAGCTCTTTGAGCAATCTTTTTCCTTTGAAAATATCATTGCTGAAACCCTAACTTGACATTTCTTTTGTGAACTTTGTTTTTAGGTGGTACATCACCAGCTCAATGGGAAGACATCACTGGCACGACCCCGCTAACATTTGTGGATAACTGTGTCTCATTCACTACAACTGTCTCAGCCAGGTACGTCAATTATTCCTGTAAAAAATTTTTTTTTAAATATTTTGAAATTATTTCTGGATAGTAATATGGGCGTTGGTTTAAAATATGACATGTATGTAACTTTCTTTGATGCATCCCTTGCAAAGATTCTGCCCTTTGATTGGGCAAATATTTCCTTTTGATTGGTTTAGGGCGCTTCATATGAAATGTGTTATCTTTACAAGAAACCTAGCAATCGTGAAACGCTATACATGCAGCAAACACTATAATATACCTAAAGCAACCAATGTATTATCCATGTGTAGAGCAGTTTATCGACAAGTCTTTAAGTTGGGAGTTCCTAACCTCTTTCAGATTCTGGTTGATGGACTGCAAGGAGATCGACCAGGCAGGTAACTTTGCCCGAGAGCTCTACCATGAGCTGAAGGCTGTACCCTTCATGGCCAAGTTTGCCATCTACGCCAAGACCCACGATCCCATCGAGTCTCGCATCAGAGTCTTCTGTGTGACAGACGACAGGACGGATAAGACTCTAGAGCAGCAGGAGCAGTTCAAAGAGGTAGCAAGGAGCAAGGACGTTGAGGTATGGAAACTAATCTGGATCTCTGTAAACCTCACCTGATTGTACTCCCACCATGCAAAGTATAAAACCCTACTAAGCGAACAGCGCCCAAGCTGGAGCCCAAGGCCAAGCCGTGGTTTTGAAAAAGGCCTTTGAGTATCAAACCCTCTGTAGACATTTTTTGAAGCATTGCAAGTACTCTGCTTTGCAAACTGCCTATCTGTTTATGGGTGTTGTGTCACAGCGCTATATATGCGAAAACTCTGACTCGGTCAACCAATGAAGACATTATTTTGTCTTCTCTCAATTGGGCTCTTGGCTAGTGCAGTGATTATGCTTCCTAACAGAGTGCTCCCCTTAATCAAGGTTTGATGTGACAGTATCTTTCTTTATTCCATCTATCCAGGCTCTAGAAGGCAAGCCAATCTTCATCGAGATGGCCGGCAACCTGGTACCCGTCCAGAAGTCAGGGGACCAGCTTCACCTCATGTTCTCTCCCTTCCACGAGAACCGGTTACCGTTCTTCGTGCGAGTGCGGGACTCGGCGACGGAGCCCTGCGGTCGCCTCTCCTTCATGCAGGAGCCCAAGGTCTCCAGGGGGATGCCACCTCAGAAAGCTCTGTGCAACCTGAATATAACTATGCCACCCTTCGTCAAGGTGAGTCATAAACAGACAACTATTTCAAGTCCATGTTATATGTTTTTATACTGCTGTTTCATGTCTCATCTTTTTGATGAGATTTTCGTATACATATTTTATATTGAATACACTTTTCTTAACTAAACTTAATATACATTGACAATTAAACTTACAATTGGTTTTGAACTTGTGAGATGCAATTTAAAAACCTTCAGCATGGATGGATTTCAGCTCTAGATTCCAAGCAACTAAAAAAAGTAACACAGTTTCGTTATCAATGAACTTCATCAGAGGAACACTACAGTCACAACCAAAATGTGCATGTTTCGCTCAGAAATCTGGATCAGACATAGAGTTGTGGGGTACTTTCTTCAATTGCTAACAAAATCGTAGAAGTAGACATTCATAATCATCAAAATATTGACTAACATTTTATAAATTTGTAGAAACATAATTCATGTAGTTCTGGACTCCATCTGGCCATGTTTTATTCATTCATTTCTACATTCCATCTAACATCACCATCTATTTTTCTTGAGTAAATTATGAGAGAAAGAAATTTAAGATGCTACAAACTAACAAAAATCAAAATTGTGAGAATTCCAGTAACTATAGTCAAATATTCCTCAAGCTTTGCTTGGGAGGTAGTAACTAAAATCTGCATCGGCTGGAGGTGCTTTTGACACCAGAACTAAAAAGGACCTCTGGTTCGACGCCCTACAAACCCATCTCTGAAGAAACTTGTTTGAGATGTTTGACGTATGAGGAGATTAGTTTCTCAACCGCAAGGAACAATTTCTGTTTTGTAATAAAGTGTCTCCAAAATTGCTGAAGAAAAAATGTAAACGTTTTTAATTTCGGAGTTGGTTTACTAAAATGGTTTTTAATTATGTAATTTTTTATCATTTCATTAACATATTTTTCTATCAACTTACTTAATAACTGCTGATTTCCCATGTCTTCCACCGCGACCTTCTTCCCCCTATCTGCCTTGACCTTTGACCTAGGTCAAACGGCAGAGCGAAAGCGAGTCGGAGAGTGATAGCAGTGAGGAGGTAGCTCTAAAATAAAAAAATACAAAAAAACACAAACACCAACCGACACATTATTTTGATTTGTGTAGATTCAATAGGGACTTCTCCAAAGTAGAGGGAATTTTTTACCTAATTGAGGGAAATAATTTCACAATATAGTTAGAACTTGTTGAAGGTTGTTTGGCTCCTCCCGTATACCAGAGCCCAGTATCATGGAGCCACTTAAGCACAAAAAAGTATGCTAAGCACAACATTCCGCTTACCGGTTACCAGCAAAAAATGCAATGTCTTATGTACCATTTGTGAATGGTTTCCCGTTACATAGGCTAAAATTATTAAGCATTAGTTTTTGCATAAGCAGCTCTATTGAAAGCTAAATTTCTTAGAGCTGCTTAAGCACAAAAAACCTTGCTAAGCACAACATTTTGCCTACCAAGAAAGGTCACTAGACAAAATACCAAAACAATGCAGCAAATTACAGTGCGTTTGCCTTGAAACAACAAACCTTCCAAGCTCTTTCTAACGGTTATTGTGAATTCCCCTGTTTCTATGGAGATGTCCCTGGCACACGTTGCATGGTTGTAGTTTGCATGTATTTTATTGTAGTACTGTAGTAAAAATCACATCCCCTAAAAGGTATTGCATGTTGGTTCATCATTCAGAAAATCAAACCATTGGCAGAAAAAAAAAAAAAAAAAAAATTAAAAAAAAATTAAAGGCTTTTTGTATCTGCCAATGGCTTTTTAAACATTGCATGAAATCATTACATGCTTGAGGCATTCACCAACGACACACACAAATAGAAAGGGTTCTCACTTCACATTTAACCCTCTCTCCAAGTGTAGTTTTCACAGGCGTACATTCCGGGGGCAGGGGGGTGGGGACAAATTTTGTTATTCAGTGATTCACAGGGGAACAAAAGTAGGTGCATGCAGTGTAGGTAGACCATAGCTACAAGACAACTTCACGATAAAGACTTTGTGTGGCAGTGACTCTGGGAAAATTGAGAGACAATGTCAGTTTGGAAAAATTCAAAATGCCAACATCTGTGTCAACTTCAGTGAAACTTCAGTAAAATCTGTTTGTACAAAATGTAATCGTTTTCAAATTGTCTTTTTACAGATTTCGAGTGAAAAGTTCACTGATAATTGTTAGTTGTGGAAATGTCATTTTCGATTTTTCTGAGGCTTACAACTGATTTAACTTTTCTTAGTAGTGAAACTGTCAGTGAATTTTAGAAAATGTTCACCAGTAGGAATGATTGTGATGAAATTGTGTGTGAATTTGGAGAGATGTTGAGATAGGATGATAAATGTGGAAGTCTTTTATGAGGGCGCCACTTAGATGCGGTGTGTCATCATCATTCATGTACTAACTCATCATCGGTGGATAGTGACAAATCGTTAACCAACTGTAAATCAATGCCTTCATCAAATGTACTCGGAGAAGTTTGTCCTCCACTTCGAACTCCAACCCCCCCCCCCCAATAAAGAAAAGAAATGTAGAAAAACCTACTGGCCAAAAATACCATGTCACATGCAATGTGTGACTGGTATTCTGCCATTTTTTGCGTGGCTGAATATTACTAAGCAATATTTTCTGATTGAGCAGGTACGTGTCAATACAACAGTACCAGTAAAGGTTGGCACAGATTTTCAGCCACTTTTCATTTCACAACAATTTTGTTAAAACTCGACAACGAGCGGCAATAATTTTGTTTACTTCCAGTAAAAAGAAGAATGTTGTCACTGTCCCCGTTTCAATGTTACTTCTCCCATAGTCATTTGATGAGGACAAGTCCTCTTGTTGAATAGTAGTAACCATGGTGATTGAGACTAACAATATTAATGTAACAATCTGTCTGAAAAAAGTGAACCCCATTATTTTTTTTATTTTTTTTTGTGGTGACGCAATGACCAATAATTTAATCAATGCTACATTTTAGAGGTTCAATCTGTTTGTTAATTTCAATTTATTTATTCCAAGAACCCTAACCTTTCTTAGTTTCCATTGTTGATGTCACTGTACAATTTTATTATTCATCCAATCCGTCCAATCTGAAATGGTTTTACTTGGTCTCTGAACACTTTTTATCCTATTTTTTCCATCAACGGTTTTCATAGAAATGCTTTGTAGGGATTTGTTAAGCCATCATTTAGCCTTCCTTACCATTCAACCTTCATTCAAACTAGTGTATAACCAGGGCCAGATTGCATAAAGCCTGTAAGCAGAAGAACATGCTGAGCACATAGTTATGACATTGTTGCAACTGACTTAACGTGAAAACTGTCACCAACCATCCTAGTGCTGCGTTGTTTTGAGGGTAGTTCATTACACTACAACGGCTGGCAAGCTGTTTCAAGTGCCATGCTTAAGTAGCTTCTGCTTGGAAGTTTATCCCATCTTGATTTTTATTCATTATTTGGAGAGATTGGTTGTCAACAGAGGGGGGGGGGGGGTGCTTTGTTTTTTCATTCCTCCATTGGTCCAAAACAGTTGTGTAACCATTGTAAACCTGTTTCCTATTGTGATATTGTGGAAGTTTGTCTTCATCAGTGTATCATCATTTTTTGTTTCTCATCAAGATATCATGTAAAATAACAGAACAAATATTGTTTCATTCTGTTTAATTTACATAATACTTTATGAAATCACTGTACATGTAATTGTTTAATTTGTTTACCTTTGGTTTTTTGGGGGTTTTTTGGGGGGTGGGGGTCTTAATTTAAAAAACAAAAATTAAGACGGTTAATTTGTTAATCTGTTTTATATTTACTGTTTGTTACTTATGGTCTGAGATTTATTTTCAGTCTGTAGGAGATTATGGAGTTGTCTTAAAGAATTTATGACATACGCTTTTGCATGGCCTTCAACGTGTACCTTTCCTGCACTTCTCTCTGTGTCTTGCACCATTGTGTGGCTATCGGGGTAGTTGTCATCCAAAGATTCTTGATTGGGTACCATTGATGTCCCGATTGGGAATATTGGGTTCTGATTGGGGTAAAAGAATCTCCCAATTGTGGGACGATGTAGGAATCCTCAATTGGGGGAAAATTATATCCTAATCGAGGTATGAGCGATTCCTGATTGAGATCAATAGTTCCATTTCAGGACCCCAAATGAGAATGCTTTGATATTCATGCATTGCCAATGAGTGGATTCCTAATTGGGATAGTTTGATCCCAATTCCTAATTGAGTTAAATTGATCCCAATTGGGATAGTTGTATCCCAATCGGGATAAGTGGATTCCAATCGGGACAGGTGTGTTCTAATTGGGATTGTTGGATCCCAATCGGGATAGTTGGGTGACAACTCCCCCATAGCCATTGTTATGCACCTTAATGAGTACAGATATATTTCACAGTTAGTCAAAGCATGGAGGTAGAAATACGTCCATGGTCAAAGTGAAGTCAAACATAGAAGGAATTCATTTTTCGGCCAAGTATTGAATAAAACAAGTGAATGAGGATATATCTTCCTCGAAATTAAACACTTAACCCAAAAGAGGCACTTTTGGTACACAGACATTTTTCGCTAAGTGTTTCCACTTGACTTCAGTGTATCACAAGGAGCATTCTGAGAGATTGTTCCTAGCATTTCTCTGTCCATTCTTTGATCCACTTCTCTTATTTTCATACATTGTGATGTTTTTCTTTTCCTAGGAGTACAAAATGGAGAAAGGGCAGGTATGCATGGGACACGTCTAGTTTCATCTTTGTTTATTTATTTCGTTGTTGTCTTTCTTCCACCAATTTTCATCTCTGAGAAAAAGAATCTTGTTCTAAAGAAATCTAATGGGAACTGTTTGCACAAAGTGACCTGCGGTGAACAGAAATCTTAAGCACAAATTTGCATATAGAATATTTGCATACAGGTCATTTGCATGTAGAATATTTGCATACAGGTCATTTGCATGACCTGAAGCGAATGAACAGAAATCTTGAGCACTGATTTGCATATAGATTATTCACATACAGGTCATTTGCATAAAGAACCTGTTCTGCTCGCATTTGCATAAACAGGTTTGGCGTAAAGTGCCTGACATGATTTGCATAGAGGCTCCCTTCCTTTGACGGAATCCTAATTTGCATAAAGCTCATTTGCATAAATGTTTATGCGACTGGTAAATGACTCAAATTTGCATCATGAAGCTTTCTCAGGTTCACATTGTTATGTGTTCACGTTAAGTCGTGTTCATGTTCACCATGTTTAATCTTGAGTATCTTTTTTCCCTCGTAATTTTACTTATTTTTATGATTATTTCTTTAAGGGATTGTAATTGTTTTTGCATATTAAACCAACACGGTCTGGTTGCATTGTTTTTTGCGTTTGGTGCAATTTTTTTTTGCCATAGGTGATTGTTGTTTTGTAACACCACGGTGGATTTGTTATTGTAATGGGAAGTGAGGTATTGGCTGACAGATTTTGGCTGTGATCGCCTTGTTTATGTTTACAAGTAAACAACACCTTTGTGTATAATTTTGTTTTGTTGTTTTTGTTGACGAGTCTGTAGTTTGTACTATAGTTATATATCATTTAAGATTTGTGTTGTGTTCAATGAAAACAAAGTTTTACTAACTTGGTGATAATTTAGTGGAATTATTTAAGTTGCTGGTGAAAAAATTGTCGGTACAAATTAACCTTCAAGAAGCGGTGGTGATGCATTTTGTTTTTGCAAACTCTAGTAAGGAAAAAAAAAGACAGTTGTGAAAATTAATCAGTTCAAAATACCAACTAACTTGCAAATAGCGAAAATATTTTCCTTGGTAACCTTAGGGCAAGGCCCTTTTTCCCAAGAAGGCGCTTCTACTTGGGAATGTATGGGAAGGTTTTGAAGGGGGGCCCTTTTTTCCAAAAGGGTGCTTCTACTTGTGATTGTATGGGAAGGTTTTGAAGGGGGGGGGGGCCTTTTTCCAAAAGGGCGCTTCCACTGGGTAGTGTATGGGAAGGTTTTGAAGGGGGGGGGGGGGCATCAAGGCCAGGACCAGGGCAACTTGTGGCCATAATTCAACTGTAATGCCAGGCCTGCTTGTTTGTTTCTGTATTTGTGTTATAGCACACTGTCAATTTATTATTTAAATTCAAAACATCAAAGAACTTACTTGAAAGAAGTTGCTAAGTTTTTCCTTGTTCAATCCCTCCTCTGTATCTAGTCTATTTCTGTATTTGTTTTAGAGCACACTGTTGTCCCCAAACCCCACAAATTAAATATTTGTTTAATTTTAAAGTGCAAACTCTATTTATTGTTAATGTCAATTCTGCACCTTTTCATGGTTTACGAATGCACTTTGCCAACACACACAAACATGTTTCTTGTTTTTAAGTGTCTAGTTTCAAACCCTCTACTGCTAAATGAGATTTTGAGGAAAAGAATACAGCGCATTGATCACATAAAATATTTGTTTAACTTTTTTTATTTTTTGATCTTTTGTTAAAAAATTGTTATAGTAAATAATTTGTGCACACAAAAGGCGTGTATCTAGCTCTGTGCTTATTGCATGCAAGCAGTCATCATAATTATGAAAATCATTGGATTCGTGGGTGATTTGAATCATTGTTTTCTACTTTTTTCCCCCCTCAAAAATTCACAAAAATGTCAGAGGGAACAGTATTCCCAGGTAGGGATGTGTGCCAAGTTGTTGTTGTCTAAGTGTTTACATGTTTACTTATAAATAAACAAAGATTTTGAGTAAATAGTTAAAAAAAAATATATCAAAAAAAAATAAAAAAATATTTTTGTTTTCGTCAAAGGAGATCGAAAAAATAGAATACGAAAAAAATATGTGTTTATTTTGAAATTCAAGTAATTGTTTTAAATTTTTGGATTAAACAAAGAAAAGTTGACTAGAGCAGGAATCGCACCTGTGATCGCTGAAATAACGTGCCGGTGCTGCCAACATTAGGGCTTAATAGATTATTTGGCAGAGCACCAGCACGTTAATCCAAAGGTCGCAGGTTCAAAAATCGCTCTTGTCAATTTGTCTTGGTTCGTCCCAAAAAAATGTTTTGAACATTTTGAGTTTTTTTTTTAAAGTTTCATAACATCTTAGATTTAAAAAGCTCACTTTTCTATCGTTGAGGAAATACAATTTTAAATCAGAAAATATTTTGTAAGTTTTTTATACACGTCTTTTGTAAAACTTGTTTACTTCTTTGTTTATGATGCCAATGATAAGACCCTCTTTCTTCTATTCCAAACCCCTCCACCCTTCCGTAGCAAAAAGAAGGAAAAACTACCATCACACAGGTATTGATTGTCTTGATGCCATGTACATGTAAACCAAGTAAACACGCATGTAATCAAATTGTTCATGTTGTGCCCTCTAACAACGTTCCCCACTACCTGTACAACTTTAAGAAGGGAAAAAAAAATGAACAAACACTTTCCCTACTGTTATGATATTCCCAGTTTGTAAATTGAAAAAGAAAATCAAAAATTTCCTTTTGCTTTCTAATTGACCCATTTCACCTGATGTCATCATCAGAAAAATCTTGAATGCTCCATGCTGGTGGGCAATTTCACTGTGCGTTTTTATATATAACTCTATGCTGTGCGTTATGCAGTGAGGTGTGCATTTTAGGCAATGCAGTGTTAATACACGCCAACCTAACTTGCCCACCAACATGGTGAGCGTGGCACAGTCACCGCGTGTGACGCGCGCGCAAGGGGTCAATAGGGATGTTTAAAATTGTCCAAGTTTCCTTGTGCTTCCTTGTAATAAAAATTGTCAAAACTTTCCTTTTGCTTTCCTGTGATGACCTTTAAAGTTGCCCAAGTTTTCTTGTCTTTCCTTCAAACTACTTTTAAAGTTGTCCAAGTTTCCTTGTGATTCCTTGTAATAAAACTTGTCAAAACTTTCCTTGTACTTCCCTGTTATGACTTAAGTTGTCCAACTTTCAATGTGCTTCCTTGTGATATTTCCTTGTAATGACCTTTAAAGACGTCAAAGTTTCCTTGTGATGACTCTGTGTACCCCAGTAATATTCCATCAATTGATTATTTTGGTGTCTCAAAAGTTGAGCTGCAATAACCTCCGTTTTATGATACATGTATATACCTTTCCCTATGACTTTGATGCTGTTGACCGTTTGTCTGCAAACCACAACCCTTTTGTAAACTGCACAACAAATATATAATTATTTGCGAATCTTTACATAAATACCAGGTTCTTTACAAGACGAGCATCCCAGTAGAAAATCGATCAAATTTCAAAAATGTTGCTGACTATTTCAGTGAATTTTCACCCTACACCTTGCCCGCACCAATCCAAACTCCAAGTTTCCTTGTTCTTCCTTACAATAACTTTTAAGTTGTCCATGGAATTTTCCTTGTGATGACCATTAAAGTCTCCTTGTGTCCTTGTGCTTCCTTGTGATTCCCTGTGATTCCTTGTGATGACTTTTAAAGTGTTCAAGTTTCCTTGTGCTTCCTTTTGATGACTTTTAAAGTTGTCTAAGCTTCCTTGTGCTTCCGTGTGATTCCTTATGATGACTTTTAAAAATGTATACGTTTCCTTGTGCTTCCTTGTGATATAACTCTCTCCTTTCCCCATACCCAACACCCATGCTTTGTCTCCGTGCCATCAAGTTTCTCATCACTGACACTTTTTCTTCTTTCGCTCCTTTCTTTGCGACAACTCATACGCCCCCTCTGTAGATCTACTCACTCACTCGTGTGGATGAGTACCCTAAGGTAACCAATATGAATTATATGTTTCTAGATGTCAACTGCTGTTTCGTGTATTGATTTAAATGAAATTTTGAAAATTAGGGTAGCAAAAAGTCTCTTAAACTAACGTTATTCATTCGTCTAGTAAATTGCAGCGTTTCTTAAATTATTACTATTTAATTACATTTTGTAATTATCAATACTCAAAAGTTCAATCTGTTTTATTCAAGTGTCTTCATTAAACAAAATAAAACACATTATTTTTAACGGAATAAAACGGGTGGGATTTGGGCGGGGGGGGGGTTCTCATAACTTCTAGTAAAGTAATATCTGAATGTTTTTTTGTCCTTTTGCTGAAAATGTTGTTTTTGTTGTAACCATTGTGAGTTTGTTTATCACTATGTTTGTGAGTACCATCATGTTGTCCATTGGTGAGAAGTTTGTTTTGTGTGCATGCAAGAAAGTCGTTTTTCTTGTCTTGTTGGGAGAGAAAATTAACCTCTAAATAATTTACGGAACAAGCCAAGTTGATAACCAATGTTTCTTTCCCTTTTTTTGGGTTAAAAGTTAAGAAAGGGATGCAAAATGGACGTCACAGTTTTCATGTTAACCTCTTTTTGACTTTTTTTTATTATTAAACTGCAATTTACAGGGTGAAGGTTTTAGGGTTTGCATTTATTTTGCCATTAGTCCGATTAGTCTGGTCACCTTGTACATGTGTATATAGATGTCAGCGGGTTAGGGAACTAGACTACATTAGAAAAAAATGTCGTCTGGCTCCCAGTCTACCGTACCACCTGCTATGACATCTTGATACAAGGTAGCCAGACTATAACACCATGGTATTCATTTTCAAATATTCATTAATTATGCACTTATTTTAAACTCTTGCAGCAAAACTAGCAAAAGCAACTTGGAGACTGATTTGTGTTTTTCTTTCTTCTCTCTTGTTGCTATTTCTTGCTGTTTTTCTCTAGGATGAAGCCGCCAGCAATCTTAACTTTGCATCCATCAAGTTACGCAAGAGGTATACATTCCTTCAGGACCCTACAATGAGTGAGTAGTTTTTAATATTTCTTTTATCATATGTGGCGTGTTGTGGTCTAGTTCACCGGACCTAAGCTCTAGTTTTGTCAGCAGCAGAGTGTTTGAATCCCAGCCATGACACCTGTGCTCTTGCGAAAGCCACTTATCAATAAATGCGCTGTAAAAAGTTGAGACTGTAGTGCAATGTGTCAGGCTCCTAGTGGGTGATATCCATGCCTACATCCTGGTCAGTCACAACACTTGTGACCTTGACTAAGGAACTTTATCCTAATTGCTTCTCTCCAGCCAGGAGTACAAATGGGTACCGGGGAGAGCTGTGGAGTAACCTGCGATGAACTGGCATACTGTCCAGGGAAATGGAAATATAAACAGGAACAAGGAAACAGGATATGAACATCGGCCTGATGTATTGGCTTGGGATAGACTACTACTAGTGGATGAGCATTTCAAAAGAAAACACATTTTTTGTTTTCCTTTTAACTCAAATCGCAGGCCCGAGAAGTTCCCATGCAAGGGCAGAGATCCGCCTGATGCAGGTCGCCAAGGAGATTGGTACCGACTGGCGGGCGCTTGGCCGTGCCCTCGGGGTCAGTGAGTCCGACCTCCAGGAGATTGAGAATGAGAATGATGAGATTGAAGAGCAAGCCTTCGTCATGCTCCACACGTGGGCAGAGAAGGCAAAGGAAGATGCAACAAGTAAGGGGGCTTTCTTGAGTTGTGTTGGGGAGGGGTTTGTTCAAAGGGAACATTAGGCTCAGAGTGGCTTAGGTGATTTCACTGTCTTCTCCCACAAATAAATAATTTTTGTAGAAACCGACCACTCTTGATCAATGAACTCCATTTACTAGGAGCTCCAAAATATACAAAAGCAACTTTGTCCATACAAACTGACGACCTTATAGTCCTGAGCTGATGACATTTATTGTATCTTTCTTGATAATTTTGCCAACAAATTACACTGACAAAAAAACAATCTTTGACCCTACTTTTAAAAGTGTATGCGTTTTTTTTTCCTTCGTTTTTAGCCGACAAACTTGCAGATGCACTAAATTCAATTGGCCGTGGAGACATCGTGGAGAAGTGTCTAGAAGAGTACGCAGTAATGGACGTCTCGATCGATCATCCTGAAGAAGACCCATCAGACTTCCTCAGGGACATGGAGAGGGCCATGTACAAGGCAGGCCAAGATCATGGTTAGTACCAAGCCTTACTTTAAACTGGTGTTGGCTTTATATGTATACACATGTACGTCGGATTTAACTGCGAATCTCCAGAACCATGAAGGCAATGTGAAATGGTTGGGAGGTCAAAGGTGATTATGGACAAGGGCTAAAAGACTTTTGTAATTCAGGAGCCTCAAAGTGTGATATCAGATTTTTAGGCTAGCCTCACTCTCACATTTTTGTCGCCCTCTTTTGTCGGGAAATGTCCAATGTCTTGCGTTGGGACTGAGGCCTTTGTAGCCTAAACACCTGACTTTATCCTTGCAGATAAAGAATGGGGACCAGTCAATGCTCGAAATTGTCAATAAGTTAACTTTCAATCTTTGCTTAGCATAAGGATTTGTAAGATAATTTGTTTCTGTTTTAAATCTTGAGAAAATTAAGTCTTGCACCAACTGAACAGTGCATTTTTTTTAACTTAAATAAGATGTGAATTTTTGGTAATTTTTTTTTTTTTACATAGATGAGGACAGAAGCAGGCCATCAGGAATCACCATTGACATCACAGGGGTAATTAGCATAAATTTGCATATACTCAAATATGTTTGTATCTTCCATGTTTTGTCCAGTCATTGTTGTTCCTTTTGAGTGAGCAGAGTACAGTCTTAAACATTTTCTTTGAAAATTTGATGTCTTTTATTTTGTTGTGGTTTTTGTTTTTATGCGTGAACCCGAGTGGAAAGCCCTTTTTTCATGTTTTTTGTGTAGACTGAAAAAGAGCAGGAAATAATGAGAAAGTGTTAATGGAGATAGAAATGAGTGGTTGAAACAGATTGAGAACGAGTCTGGGTTTAATGGTGAGTGAGTGACAGACGGGAGGCACCAGACTGTTCTTCAAAGCAGCAGCCCTTGTTGTCTTGTGACTAAACTGCAAGTTCTATCTGCTGAGAGGATGAAAACAGTTTGAAAGGTGACGTGTGGAAGGAGATTCTGTCCTACTGGAGATTCTGTCCCCCCATACTGCGAACTGAGTACAAACTACTTCTGATAGCGCCCTCTATTGAACCAACTCTCTTCAGCCCATTTAAATTTCCTATATTGGGGACAGAGTCTCTGGGGGCAGATTTCCTTAGGACACTGGACTAAACTAAGGTGGTGTGCTTTTTGTTATTTTTTTTTTTTAAATCCGAAAAATTTGAGCTGCTGCTGTGATAGGTATCTGTGAATGTTGCCTTTGCCTTGTGTTACTGCATGAAATCCTGCTTTCCCGTCGCCATTTAAAAAAAAAAAAACGCGAAACTGAAGTTCTGTTTTCTTGTAAAAAGTGAACGAAAATGCATCGGCTGACATTAGCAGAAATACCACGCAGCTAAAGTCGCAAGAAATGTGTCCTTTACTTTTTTCGCTGTTAACGTATTCTTGTCGATGAAAAAATGTTTGTTGTACTGTCTGGAGTTATAACTTTCTTTATTTCTGTTGTTTTTGTTTTTTCCCTGCATTGGTTAGAACGTTGTTCTGGTTTTCTTCCCCTTTTCAAATGTTCAAAATTATTATTTACAAGTCTTGAGTATTTAGGGGTAGGGTTGTTGCGTGACCTACCTCAAATGACCTTTGTGGGCAGCAAATTGTTTTTAGCATTTTTGTAAAAACATGATTTTTATTCGTGCGCGGATTACGGCAAGGTTTATGCTGCGCTTCTTTGAAGTCTGAATGTGTGAGTTTTGTCTGTATCATTATTTTACAAGTCTTGAATATTTTAGCATAGTCGTTTGGCAGAATGATAATTTAGGCTCAAGAAGCAAGTTTTTCTGCTCCTCTTTTTTCTTTTTCCTTGGGAAGCTCCACAGCTCGTATTGACTGAGTTGAGAATGATTGCTTAAAAAACGTTGGCTGTTTAGGAGCGGAGAGCTTTTTCATCTTTCTTTTTTCTTTCTTTGCCTTGTCTGATTCTACATTTTTTTTGAGGTTACCTCAAATAATCGATAGCCATTGCTTGATCACGATTGCAGAGTTTGCTATGCATTATATCGATATTATTTGGATATCGATCATTTGTTTTTACGGGAGTGTGGTGAGCATTCAGCACTTTTGATTGTTATTGGATCAAAACCGTTTAAGCCAGGGTAGCTGAATGTGTTCATTAACAGTATGTGAGAGAAAAACAAGTGGAGTTTGTTTCGTGTATCCAGAGCAACTTTAACCCAACCAATTCAAGGGCCGACCTTTTTTCAAATGTGCGACCGCCATTTGCAATGAAGTTTTCACATGTTATTTTTTTAATTTAGAATTAAAACAATCCAACAGCTCCAAAAACCAAAGTTATACTTTGCCTTAAAGCAAACCCATAAACAAATTTCTCCAGGGCTTAAAAAATAATGCAGTTTATATCCAGAAAAATAAAAAGCTCTGTATACGACCGATACAAAAACTCCACACGTTTTCTTCCACGAGCAAGGGACTGTCCATCTAACTCATTCACACACAAAAACAATCCCGTAGGAAAACCTAACTTCAGCACTTCCCATTCCCCTCCTCCGTCCCCTCCTCCTACCCCCTTCCCATCCTCTCTCTCAACCACCCTCTCCTTCCCTTCTCTCTTGTGTCTCACTATTTCTCTTCAATCTTTCTCCTTTTTTTACCCCCCTCCCCCTGAATGTATGATTCCCTCTCCCGTTCCACTTGTTTCCGCTCATTTTTATACTAACCCGCTCGGCAGGAGGATGGAGGAGCGTTCCAAGAGTTGCAGCAGGAACTCGAGGCTGATAAGGTATGATCCCCATGACCTTCGACCCCTGACTTCCAACCGAACTTAGACCCCCCTACCCTCATCGCTTGTGATCAAAGTCCCATTTGAACTAACATCAATTTGTGTACACTCACTTCGTGTAGTCATCAATTTTGTTATTTCTTGTACATGTTTTATTCGGCTCTCACATTGGAAGTCTTATTGGCAAATCTTGGATGAGAGTTGTCATCATTTTCTATGTAATTGGTGTTTACTTCTAACTGCTCTGTCCCCTTCTTTTTTGTTTGATTTTCTCATCTTGGTATAAATGAAGCATTCCAAATGATACACTGCAAAGTTCTGATTTTATTAAAATTTTACGAGGACAAATACCGCTTTTTGCATCAACTGATCTTCTTGGTCATAAAAACTCATTAGGTAGGAAACACTGCAGCTGTTGATAATGTATAACATTGAGAAGCAATTCCCTTCAAAAGAATATGGTTTTAGAGAGCGGGATTCATAAAAATTTCTGATCTGTTTGAGAAACATTTCTGCATGAAACTTTTCTCAGATTGTGTGTTCCAATTATGGATTATGCTTCCTGTGTGGACATAACCGCTCCAGATTTACTCAAAGTATCTAAATAGCACAACCACCGTTTGAAACAAAATTGTCACAGGTTTAGTTGTTGCATTCTTTACATCTACATTTATATGGGGTTAAAACAATCAAACACTTCCAAAAAACAAAGATAAGCTTTGCCTTTTAAGAAGTTTTACAAGCCCCAAACTGACAAAGAAATTGGTTTGATACATTTGGCCGTCCAGGATGTAGACATTTACAGTCCTAGCAGAACAGTCGTTACTGAGGTGCACCGTACTACAGTCACAACAAGAACTGAGGTAGTGATGACATTATCCATGTCTTTGATTGGCTCATTGTTGCACTGAGGCTGTATTTGATTGGTCAGGCTAGTTGTGATGTCATTGCCAAGGCTGCTCATTGGTTGTTTTTGGTTTGTGGAGGGAAGGCTCAAGCAATCTTACACGCTGTGTGATCGACCAGTTTCAAAATTCTGTGGATTTCTTTTTTAAAATGATTGTAAAGTCGTATCGATTGTGAAATCATAATTTCAAGTTTGTGTGATAATTTTCTTGCATCACTCATTTCTCTTATTGTGAGTAATGTTTCACCTTAAAATTGTTTCACTTGTCCGCAAGTATGGTCCTTTTTATTTTCGTTTGTGGTAAAATTCTGAACCACTGTCCGAGCAAGAAAGTCATGTTATTGGTTTATTTTGTATCGATGGTGGAAGTGTTTGTTTTTTCTTGCTGGTAAAACCATGACTTTAAGAAATTGATTTGTATGTCTTTGTTGTGCGGTGTTGCTTTCCCTATCCTGAGTAACAGTTCTGTGTTTTCATTGTGTACTTTGTTTACTAAGCATAAAAAGGCGCCGGAACACTTTATTAACTAAATGTGTTTTTATTTCAGGACTAGCTTCAAGTCGCTGCTTCTTAGTTTCAAACATTTTATGTTTTCGTGTTATTCTGTTCTTTACTTTCGTCTCAAGGAAGTTTTCTGATGATGTGCTACAAATTGAACAAATATCTCAGTTTCTAATTTTCAAAACCGGTTCACCGCTCTGCAAAATTTTGTTTGTTTTCATTTATTTCTGTTGTGACTTGCATGGAATTATGTTCACCAAGTGGTTTTGTCACTCATCATTATGAATATTCCTATATGATTTGCATATCTGCATATTCATGAGTGGACTGTTCCATTTCTTTACAGACGCGTGTTCCTTCTGATATTGAGAATGCCGTCAAGGTACTTATCTTATTGAATTCAAATTGAAATCAAATTACAGTTTGGCATATTTTTGTTTACAAATAATTACCGAGTAATCAATATTTGAAGAAAACAAAATTAAATTAAAATATTTTTGAAATTATATTTACATACTTCTCATCAGTGAAGCATACCTACAAAGATATTCTTATCAAAATTTGTATGAATTCAGGACAATTTAGATCCATAAATCCATGTATTTAAACCATGACTTGCCCAATTAGTTGTAAAAAATGGTAAACTTTAATCAACCAAACATGTCAGAGAAACCAACTCCACCATTCCTTGATTTGTCACATCACAGGAACAAGCTAAAGACGAAGTCGCAAAGAGTTTGATCAAGGTATAAACCTTGTGTTGTGATTCTCTCCTGTAGCAAACCATTTTCCCGCCCTCCTCTTGGCCCCCTAGCCAGTACCCCATCTACCCTTACTCTAATCCATACCCCCTAGCCTTACCCCTAACCACACCTCCTACCCATACCCTTTACCCTCTAACCTTACCCTCTAACCTTACCCCTAATCGTACCCCTATCTACCTTTACCCCTATCTAAACCCCTTGCCTTACCGCTGACCATACCTCCTACCTATACCCCTTACCCTCCTACAGTACCCCATCTACCCTTACTCTAATCCATACCCCCTAGCCTTACCCCTAACCACACCTCCTACCCATACCCTTAACCCTCTAACCTTACCCCTAATCGTACCCCTATCTACCTTTACCCCTATCTAAACCCCTTGCCTTACCGCTGACCATACCTCCTACCCATACCCCTTACCCTCCTACAGTACCCCATCTACCCTTACTCTTATCCATACCCCCTTGCCTTACCCCTAACCACACCTCCTACCCATACCCTTTACCCTCTAACCTTACCCACTAACCTTACCCCTAATTAAACCCTTATCAACCCTTACCCCTATCTAAACCCCCTTGCCTTACCCCTAACCATAACTCCTACCCATACCCCTTGCCCTCTACCCACAACCCCTACCCATAACCCCTACCCTACCCGTTTTCCTCCAGTACACCACCAAATACAGAGAAGAACTTGTTGCATGATAGATACCAATTTGATGTGTTGCTTTCAGCCTACAAATATTTTATATTGAATTATTTTAAACAGCGCTCTTTTGTAAACTTTGTTTAAACATTTTGTTTTGTCGACAAAGAGCAGTGGGATCAGTGCAAAAGCGAAAACAAAGTTTAAAAAGTGTTGTCCTCTCCCCCAAATAAAATGCTGTAATTGTGAAAAATTGCATGTTGTGAGTTTTTTTCAAAAAACTCAAATTGATACAATTCAGTCAAAGTTCACCGCAGGACCCTAAACAAAACATCTCTGCATTAATGAGCTGATCTTCCCAAACTAGGAGTAGAAAGTCCCCTCACCGACCCCAAGGCCTGTTTGTATAGACATAGATCTCCACCCCTTACGTCCAAGACACTTGGAACTGTTATCAAAATTTATCGATACTTTAGTACAACCTCGTTGTCACCCATGAATGTGTTAATATTTCATCTATACTTCAATACATACCCCATTGTTACCTCAGACTGTATCAATATTTTATCGATACTTCAATAACTACCCCGTTGCCACACACAACTGTATCAATGTTTTATTGATATTTCTCACCCTATGATATTTCCTTACACCCCTATTCTTCTCTCACTCCGTTTCCTCGTTGTCACCTTTCGTCATCTTCGTTTAGGAGTTGAAGGAAGAAGCGATTGCTGCAGGAATCCCTGAGGTACAATCACACTCTCTCACTCAGCCACTGACTTGAAAAACCTTTCAAAATCTTTGTAGATAAAAATCTTTTAAATGTTGAGACTTTTTTTTCTTCTCCCTAGTGTTGCTGGCTTCTACACGAGCTTTAAATGTTGTACGATGCTACTGTGATTGCACAATTTTCTTGCATTGCATTGTATTGCATTTCTTTTCCCCCTTGTACTTTTTTTTCTTCCTTGCCCTGCCCTTTTAACACTGTCGACAAGTTTTGGTTTGAACAAAGAAAAATTGACTTGAGTAGGACTTGGACCACAACCTCCGGATTAACGCTCCGGCGCTCATTAACTGAGCTATCCTTTGTTGGTGGTCTCCCCTTTTAAGTCAATATCTTTGTTCAATACTGTAGAAGCACTGAAACTTGACTTGTAGGTGATCTTAAATTCAATTTCAAAAATCAGTTGCGACTCTTTTTCGCCGGATTCTAACTGCCAATTTCAGCTCCTATTGCTGATCTTAAACTTTAAGTGAAGCATCGCAAGCATCGCCTACCAAAACATTCTTAAAGATATGGCAACTTAAAACCCAAATTCTGTGGAATATTTGCAAATGCTATCGTGGCTGGTTTGCTTGACTATCCATTACCAAAAAAAACAAACTCTGCAAAAACTTTGGTTATAAGGAGTTCTTCAAAAAAGTAGGTTTTATACTGACAAATTATATGCAAAATCCAAAAATGCCACAATTAGATGATGGTCCCCCAACATTTTGGAAGGTTACAGCCAATTTTTACATCCCCTTCACATCCCCTCCACAATTTGTGTTAGTTTATTATTTCTGCATCTTGTTTATTTATTTTACATGGTCTCTCAAATTTCTGTTAAATGCGGCAGGGAATGCTTTGGGCACTTTGTTTTTGGAATTCTATCTGAAGTTTTCCTCAAATGAAGAACTCTCGTTGGCTGAGAGTTGTGCGCGGCGCGTACTTCCACACACAATTTGCTGTTTTACCCCAGCAATTGCGACCAATACAACACAGGATCTAGTTTATGTTCTAATAATATCAATGAGTTGTGTATTCTTGATATGCTCTTGCCGAGCGGTTGAGAGCATTGGACTCCAGCTCTGGTGTTTCTAAGCAGCAGAGTGCAGGTTCGAGCCCCAAAACTTTACAAAGAGAAGGGGTTTGCTCCTGGTATGTCTGGCAATGGCTGCTAAGTGCGCTTCAGCACCTTACAAGGTGCTCTGAAGGTGCTACGTAAACGTGGCCTCATAATTAGAATGTTTCCATCTGTTCAAGCGCCTAGACTATAAGCCTGGGATTCAAAAGAAATGAAAATGCCCTCCTCACCTGACCTCCTTCCCTCACTTTTTTTGTGTGTTACTTTTCCTCCTAACCAATGCGTTGTTTTTATGCTTTCTTTTCTTTTTCTTCACGAAAGGATTTGTCCAACCCATGCAATATAAACGAAGTACATGACAATTTCAATCCAATGACTTTTGTTCAGGTACTTAAAATTTAATTTGTTTTAGTTGTTTCTAACTTCCTTCCTCGCGTTTTGTCAAAAACATGTGCACGCTATAAACTTTAGCTCTTTATAAATAGCCGCCATCTTCCGTTTACAATTTGTACACAAAAATCACGCCATGTAGCAAAAGCATTTCCTTCTTCAAAAAACAAAAAAGCGTCTTCGTTAGTTTTGTAGTTTTCGTGATCGCCATTCTGTAGTAGCTGTGTGTAAACCTGTGTTGTCTGTGAAAACACAAGCCCCAAAGTTTCCTGCATGCACGCCTGTGTTCCTAAAAAGCTTGGTGAGTAACACAGTTGTGTTTTCATTTTTCGTAAAATTATGTTTGGTGTGGAAAGTTTTAGTGATCAGTTATTTCTTTAACACTTTCTAGAAAAAGAATATAAAAAAAAAAAAAAACCTTTGTAGTCGTATAAAGTTTTCTCAATAGATGTAGGATTTAGTTTATTTTCCTAAAAACTAAACTTGTGTTGTAGACTGCTTCCAGCCGTAACACATAAGTAGACCATCCATATCTGTGAAAAATCATCATTCATGCAGTTTTTAAATCCATTTCTTTCATAAATGTCTGGAAAATATTTTAATACAAGCCAGTTGTGGCCACCTTGGCGGTTTGGTACAAATCAGTTGTGGCCCAGATGGTCTCTTTAGGGGAATATTAATGTCTAGAATAGACCTAGAATAAGTTTTCACCTTAGATTAGTTTTCGATATGAATTAAATCATATGAGTTTTGTTCAAGCTACACTAGATTATTTTGTAGAATATTTTTTATCAAGATTGAAAATAACTTTCAAATACTTTTGAGTGTAAATTCAAAATTCCTTAAATTTCAATCACCAAGGCTTCTTTATCACCAGTGAGGAATCATTTTATGCCCAAGTTTGATGATCGTCCCAACTAGAGTTGGATCTGACCAACTGTAGTTGAACCTTTCCCAACTATAGTTGGGTCTGTTATAACTATGGTTCGGTTTGACCCAACTTGAGTTTACTTCAATTGGGCAAGCCCAACTATTGATGGGACAGCTAGTCAAGTTGGTTCATCACATTGTAAATGCTGCCACTTCATTCAGTGTGGCATTCCTCACCAATTAATCATAGTACATTTTGTGTTAGGTTCTATGACTAAAGCAAGGGAGTAGGAACTTTATTTTAAAAAAAAATATTTCCATTTTGCTGGACTTTAGATTGGTTCCATTTCACATTTTTTGTATTATTATTAGTATTATTATTATTTTTTTTATATATAAATACATGTACGTACATGTATTTTACTAAAGACTCCATTTCAAAATTTGAAGAACATTTCATTATTTTTATGTTTTTATTTGACAGGATGCCGGTGCGGCTGAGCTTTATGAGGTGAGTGTCTAGTTTTTGTTGCGCCTTTTTTTTTTTAATACATTATAAACACTTAACTGCTTCCCAGTAAAGATAGAAGTTTAAAGGCAAGCTGTAAATGATGGCAGTTCAGAGTGTAAATGGTATTCCGCCATGCCGGTGTTACCACAAAAGCCCTTACGCCTAGAGTTCTTGGGCATTCTGTCACAGCTTTCACAGAAATTATCAGTTATTTTGTCCTGTACATAAGTTTTGTATAATTTTCAATTGGGTGTTTTCCTCAATCGGGCCTTTTTGTTAATTGGGTCTTTTTTTCCTTTTCTTTTCGTCAATTAGGAGATGAAGGAGGAGATACTTGAGAAACATGAAGAGGAGAGACGGGAGATGCAGTTTGAACCCACAGTGGACGTCCTTGAAGAAAGCCAAGAGGTAAGGAGTCCTTACTTGATGACCCTCTCCTACCTAGCACTACCCCTTGACTCGTACCCTTCTCGCTCCTACCCTTTCCTTTACCCATGCTGGTTCTCTCTCTCTCACTTACCCAAAATGTCTACACTAGCCTCAACTTCCCTCCACCTACCCAAATTTTGTTCTTCCTACTCCAACTCCGCTCTACTACCTTTGTCAACTCCTTTCCACCTAACCCAACTACACTCAAAACTCTGCTCCTCCTGACTCAACGGACCATGCCACCTACCTCAACTCCTCTCTAGCTACCCCTCTCTAACTGAAGTCCAACTGCCCCAATCTCTGCCCAAAACTTGCTCCATCTGCCCAGTTCACCTGTCCTGTTCCATGTGCCCGTAACTCTTTTCCAGTTACCCCTAAAGCCCGGTTTATACTTCCTGCGATTGGATGCAAATTTTGAAAAAGCTCTTGCAGCGAAGACAGAGATGTGACATCAAAATTGCTTTGAAGTATGAACCAGGCTTAACTCCTTTCCAACTACCCCAAACTCTACTCCAAACTTGGCTCCAACTACCAATGACCTCAAACCCAAATACCCAAAGCTCCACTCTACCTACCAAAGCCCTGCCACCCCACACCCCAAACCAGCCTTGATACGCACTACCTAAGAACTGTTAAATTTATGCATTGCACAACAATTTCTCACCTCTTTTGACTGCAGGAAGACAGACAAACACCCACTGAAACCAAGGTAAAGTCAACCAAAACACAAACAAACAAACCACTTAACTTGACAATCAATCTATGGTCCTTACGTTCAACTTCAAAGTATCCCCCCCCCCATACAAAAATTTAAAAATGGAATGGTTTGTTTATGTTTTGAAGAAATCGTTTTTCTGTATACTTCTTTGAACTTGCATTTTGATCAAGACTTTGCACAAGCAAGAGTTCTGTTGGCCCTTACTTTGTGATTTATTTTCAACTTTATTTCCTTGTGGAGCTTGTGAAGAAATTAAAAAAATGCATCATGGCATGGTTAATATTAACTTTCCAACTCGAGGCCAGTACACATTCTTGGTTGATTTTTTTGTACTTGTAATTCTACTATAGCTGCAGAGTAGAATATCCTTTCTTGTCGGACAAAATGCTCAGTCTGGCAGTTTGCCGGGGAAATGAATTCTGTGCCTTTTGTTTCAAATTTTTCAAAGTTGAAAGAAAACACTGCCGTTTTACAGCAGCAATAACGTTTTATTAAGTCATATTCAAGGAGTGAAGATGAAAAATGGAGATGAAAAATATCATTCATAAAATAGTTGAGAAAAAACCTCAGAGTTTTTTGTATGAACTTGAAAACTTGTGTTCTGAAGCTTTGAATTCATAACAAAGTATTTACTTATCTAGAAAAGTAGCACTTTTCTCAGAATACTTTCTGCTTTAAAAAACATTCTGTCTACAGCATTCAATCAGAATCACCAATAGTGTGTACTGGTCTTTTCATATTAAAAAAATGGCTCCTGTGAAAAAGTAACAAATGCGCATCATTTGTGGCTAACATTGCAAAGTCATTTTCGCCATGGTGTCATGTAGGCTAAAGTATTTATATAAAAAAGGCTGCAGTTGCATTTTGGATATGCCCTTCCTATTTAAGCCATTATTTCCGCCCGCGGTAACAAAAAAATCAAGTGATTTAAATAGCCCTTGAGTTTCCATTAACTTTTATTTTACCGTCGTCCTGAAACCTGTCTCTAAGTCAGAATGAACTAACTGCATTTTAATAGTACTAACATTGCAAGAAGGGTGACTGTTTTTTAAACTGGTAATTGTCAATTTAGACTTATCTAACGGCTGGTAAAGGGATTTATTTAAACATCCTTTATAGGCAGCTTTTCTTAGGACTATCAAACCCAAAGTTTAGATTTGTTAGCGTGAACTGTTGGTCTTTCTAACTCACCTGTAGGCTATACCAGGAGACACAAGTCAAACATTCTCAACCCGAACGGTTGTACGAACCACAACTCAGGTACAGACCCAAGTGGTGACCGATACCCAGAAGGACAAACCTCTCGAGTCCGAGTCCGAATCCTCGGCCGAGACGGAGATATTCGTCGGTACTGATGAAGCGGCGAAGACCGAACCCGCAACTCCGGATAAGCATGAGTTTTTGTACACTGAGAAACACGCCACAGTCAGGATTGAAGTGGAGGAAGCTCCAGATCGTACTTCTGACTCTGACGTCGACGAGTACATCGTGGTGACCAGTCCGCCAACTGAGATTATTAGCTCCACAAAGACGACAGAGGAGGAAGGGATAAACCCTCACTATGAAGCAGGACCCGAATCCATCAATGAAGATGTCGTGACGGCCGATTCAAGACCAGATGAAGAAGGTATCAACCCCTACTATGAGATGCAACCCGACTCAGTCGAGGAGCCTGAGATCTCAACCACCTTCGAGTCGACCGTCCAAGGCATCAACCCAGACCTGATTTGTGATCCAGAACCTCTTGACGACTCATCCCGAATCTGTGGCCCGGATCTCACAGACAACAAGTACACCGTGAACCACGGTGCTCAGGCCTTTGACGAGAGCCCGGTTTCGCCGTACGAACGCGAAGTCGGCATCACCACGTTTTCCACTTATCACCAAGTGACCGTCCGCACTGGTCTGGAGTCTAGTCCGGAGACTGACCGCTCGGAGTCGGACTTTCCACATGGTCCGTCGTCTGAGGTGACCATCGCGACGACGCAACCTGGGAGACAACCCACTACACCTCTGGAATGTTATTCAGAGGTAGGGATTAAAGACCTTAAAATCAAACGTTTCCTAAGCATAGCAGCACATCATGGTAGACCTGTTGTCAATGTCCTGCGTTAGTGTTTAGTTTTCTGTATACGTTGGCTGTTGTTTTCTTTTCGCTGGGGATATTTTTTTACTCCAAAAACCTAAGAAGTATGACACAGTGGCATTTCAAAGTTTAACCAATTTTATTTTAATCTTTTTAGAGACCATAGCAGCCATGGCATATCCTTTTGTTTCCAGTTGATTCATTTGATCACTTATCAAAGGAAATTTAAAGAAAAACTATTTTATTTTGTGAAAGGAAGAAAAATGATCAAAACCCAAAAGCAACTTTCAGAAAAATGCAGAATCAGTGTAGATTTTTGCAACACTTTCGCAGGAAGTTCTACACACGCATTCCAAATCAGTTTTTTTCAACCTTTACTTTTTTAAGTCATCATTTCATTTGTTGCTGTGCTGCTTTTTTTCAGTTTTGTTTTGCCGTTCTTTGGATTCTGTTCTTGTTTTTGTTCATAAAATCCTCAAACCTGTCCAAAGATTATGTTAGGTGATGTTTCCCAGTTAAAATGTTGTTTGGTTTGTTTTGGTTTCGTAAACATACAAATTCCACTCACTGGAAAACAGAAAGACAAACTGAAAAGCCCTTCTGCTTTTTTGTGGGATCATTCTGAAGCAAGCAGTAAACACCCTTTAATTTTTTTTCTCCTGTTTTCTTGTGTCACAAACAGTGTCTTGCTGCACAGCTCCTACATGTAAGAGCCCATCCAATTAGGTTTTTCATTCACTCTCACTAATTTATTCGCTTGTCGTGCTTGCTCAACTATAAGCTTCACCTGACATTTTTATCAGCGCATTTTAAATGTTTGTTGCATGTTCAGTCTCTCATGCTTGTAACTACTGATAAATATTAACTTGATTATTGCCTGATATTAACATTCTGATTGTAATTTGATTAATTTGTTCACTTAAAAGGGCGTGTTGTCATGATCGAAGCAGGGTTGTATTGTGGCTGTACATGGAATTATGAACTCTAAAGTCCGGTGCTCTTTGCCCGGGTACTCTACGATGTCTGTACAGATATGGAGGGAGGGTGCGCATATGCAGTCCTTGGGTGATGATTTCATAGGTCCATGTACAGCCACATGCCTGTTTTGATCATGATGACAAAGGCTCTTTATCAAGAATTGAACAAACCAGTCAACAACAAAAAAATTGTTTCTGAAGTGAAAGATTTTTTTTATTCTTACATATTATGTGCATCAATTTTGTCGATTTTTATTCATCCTGTTTCAGTCAAAAAGTTGTGAATTTCTGAAAGTATCATTTTCTTAACTTCATCTTGTTCATTCCTATATAAAAAAAATTGTTTCTAATTCAATTGAAATGGATTTCACTTTGTTAGCTTATTGTTTGCATGGCTTGCTGGTTATTCCAAACATTTATCAATTCAATACCAAATTTAAATTTTACCTCATAAATATTTGCCACACAGCTGCGTATCACTAGAAAAACAATAATCAAATTCAGGTGGTATGGGAACCAGTTTCGTGCTTGTGCTAAGAACATAAAAATCTTGCTTACCACGAACAGGTTACCAGCCTAAACACTGTATACTCTAATACTTTCCTAACAGCTACTTGAAAACGCGGTCAGCGATAGTTTTGGTCTAACTGCTGACATGAAAGTACAAGTGAGCAAAAAGACTGGTACTCCTACAAATCAGTCTGTGCCCATTTTAGTACTAATTAAAGACTTTTCCACTAACAAAACTTTCATGTTAAAACATTGAATTGAATTTGAGTTACCCTCTCAAAGTCTTGCCAAATGTTACAGGGAGGAATTTTATTGTATGTTTTACGTATATAGGATTAAAACATTAGGAATAGTTCCAAAAACCAAAGGTATACTTTGCCTTTTAGCAAAAGTTATTTTTAAGTGACGCCCACAGAGATTGAAAACTGTTTCGCTACACTCCACAGGAAATCCAAGCGGACCTCCAAGATGATCATGATGAAGACTCACAGGTATGCTTCTAAAAACTTTGCATTTTTGGATTATTATCCATCTTTTAACAACTGAGTTGCATTTCATTAATCCCATTAACCCATCATCTGTAACTAAAGTTGCCTAAACTTTGAATGGTTTTGAAAAACTACAGCCTTTCTTTTTTGATTTTGTATTTTAAATCTTCAAAATTGATATTCAAGTAGTTTTTTAGAAGCATTGGACGCTTGAGCTACGTGCTTTTGCAAAGCAGCCAGAACTTTTTTAAATGAGGCTGAGTTAGTGTTATTTAACAGAGAGACCTTTGTCTCTCTTATTTTCTTATTCTCTTGCTAGTAATGCTAGTAATGCCGCTTTAACAAACAGCAAATAAATTTGGATATTTTTTTGCTCCAAATGGCAAAAGAAAAAAAAAACAGGAAAGTATCAATCAATTTTAAAATGAGATCGATAGAAGGTTTCTTTGAACTAAGTTTGACTGAAAACAAAGAAGGATTCCATGAAAAAAGTTGCCAGATTTGCTGTTTATTTCCAACCAAAATATATGGACTTCAAGCATAAAAAAGCACTTGCATTATAAGCTAACAATTCTCCAAAGTTTGCTAAAGCATTTTGCCTGAAAACAAAGAAGGATTCCAGGAAAAAATTTGCCAGATTTGCTGTTTATTTCCAACCAAAATATATGGACTTAAAAAAGTACTTGCATTATAAGCTAACAATTCTCCAAAGTTTGCTAAAGCATTTTACGAAATAAAATTTATGTTTATTATTTATCTACTTCATCGAATATCTATTCTAATCTCCATTCTCTAACACAATGTGCCTTTAGATTTATGAAAATGCATGAAATTAGCTTGGCCGATACACACAAAACTAATTCTTTGAAAAAAAAAAGTTCTAACGTCAAAATTTAAAACTAATGTCCTAAAATCAATTTGATTAATCATAATCATTTTCTTGCAGCTTCCCAAAATATCGGCGTCATTTTTTAAATTCTGAATCTTTTGGAAAGGATAAAATAACTTTAAAACCCATTTGTTCTTGCACTTTTTTTAAACAATTTTTTAATATACATATTTTTCAAGACTCCAGAGGTTAGGTGGTTGTTGTTGTTGATGTTGTGGTTGTTGTTGTTGCTGTTGTTGTTGATGTTAAATTTTGTCAAAAATATGTCGAAATGTAATTTGTCTTTTGTTTCATGGTAGCAGTTGCTTCTATGGTAGTGTCAGGTTTGTTTAAGGAAGGAATCGTGTTTAATTAGAGCAGGAAAAGTTGTGTAGAGTTTGTTACTAAATAACATAAATTAAATTAATTTAAATAATACCCAATTAAATATTTAATAGTGACGTAATAGCTAACTATAACAAGTAATAACATACTCTTTAACTAACAACAAACTAATAAGCATCCATAATTAATCTATAAGTATAATCCTACTTAATTAAAATGGAAACAAATACTTAACAAGCTAGAGTAGTTATGCTTTGTAAGAAATATTAGAAAACAGTAGTTCGAACAACAGTGCTCCATGGTTTTTCTATAACAATATCAAACTATATTGCAATCCTCTACCCTCGATCCTTCCCTAGCACAAACTCCTCCACTTTGTTTGAAATATCTGCTTTGCATGTTACTAGCTTGCTTGCTTTTGTTTTGCTTCTAATTGAATGGCTTTTAAGTATTGCTGGATCTCACTAAACAGTGCTTAGCAATTTCACATACTTGTAGACTTTTCTTTATACTGGAAGCAAAGATTGTATCTTTTTGAAAGGACTTGGTTGCTGTAAAAGTAAGCCACGTCTATTGTAAAATTTGTGGTAAAAGTTCAAGTTGTATGCAGCAAATCTCTTTATACTCCCGATTGCATCAAAAAAGTACAACGCTAAACAAAAGTGAAACAAAAGAGAAAACCTAAATATCATTCCAAAGAGACACAATGTTCCAACATTCCTGATTTGACGGCCATTATGATTGGTTTTCCTGAGAAAATAATAGAAACAAATTTTGTAAATGTACTATTTGAAGCTCAATTTTTAAAAGAAATGGCTTTAAAATCAGGAATGTTTGCTTCTGAATTAAGAGAACCGTGTTGTGCATACTGCATTACCTTAGCTTAGACCAGTGTGTAGTACGTTCTTGATATGCTCGTGACTCACGTGTGATTAACTGCAGGAGAGATTGGTTGAACAGGTGGAACAGAAAGAGCCCCAGAGAGGAGGGGAGAGCCTCCAGGAAGCCCCCCTGCCAGAAGAGGTATGTATAGGGCAGCAGTGGCAGGAGTGGGTTAGCCAGAAGCAGGGTAGCCAAGGTGGCAGAAGTGGGTAAGCCAATGTGGCAGGAGTGGGATAACTAAGGTGGCAGAAGTGGGATAACCAAGGTGGCATGAGTGGGATAGTGAATGTGGCAAAAGTGGAATAGCCAAGTTGGCAGAGGTGGGATAGCAGAGGGAGCCCTTGCAGCAACATTATTGCCTAGAACAAGTAGTATAGTTTCATTTAACTGTAGTTTGTACTGGATTTGAAATACCTGGTAGCGTTCCTATCCTGGTATCCTATATTTTTAGGTAATTACGTGATAGTTTAGAATTTTACCCAACTATAGTTTGTATGAAACATACAAAAACGCAAAATGGTCAGACAGTTTATAAGCTAAGATACTTCTTATAAGTTGCACTTGGGTCAATTCCTTTTTAAAAATGTTAGTGTAGATTTCAGAGTAGTTTTTCTTGTTAGGTTGTACACCATAGAAATACCTGTTTTCTTTGTAGAAACATTTTCCAGAGAAAAAGGGTTAAACATCATGAAAAAAATTCTAAGTGCGTAGCTTTGTTAGCGTTTTTGATTACTCTACAGTCTTTAAGTGAGGCTTGTTTTTACCTTAGGAACTTCCCATTGAGCATTCTACATCACCAGAACCAGACATCCATGGTACATCTACATACCATAAAGAAACGGTGACCACGACCACTACTAAGGTAACTAGGACTGTTCAGATCGGAGAAGAAATTTTTGACACTTCTGATTCAGCAACATCTACAGTTGTTACTGAAATCAGAGATGCTCCTGTTGAATTCCATGACATTCAACAAGAAAGGGTAGTTGTGGAAGAGGCTGAGCAGGAAGAACAGCCCAAAGAGGAAGAGATTCCTGAGAATGAACCAGTTCTAGAGGAGAGGGAGGAAGAAGAAGAGGATGTCAAGGAAACTTTTGAACCACATGAGGAAATGGTAGAAGAGTATCCTCTTGATGAAGAAGAGGACGTTCAAGAGGAACCGACAGAGCAAGAAGAGGAAGTAATAGAACAAACTGAGGAGATACAAGAAGAGATTCCTGAAGAAGACACAGCACTGGATGCTACAGGGGGAGACATGTCAGTGCAGACAACCGTTCATAAAACAGAAACCATTGTGCACAAAGAAGTTGTTACTGTAATAACAACTGAAGACCAAGCTTTTGAGGGAGAAGCTCTTCTCCAGGAAATGCCAGAAAAGGATGTCAAAGAGGAACCTGAAGTGGAATCTCTTTCTTCGGAAGAGGAAATACTTGTGGAAGAAGAACCAATTCCTGTGGAAGAAGAACCACTTGTTGAAACAGAACCCATTCCTATGGTAGAGAAAAAAGTTGTGGAAGAAGAACCCATTTCTGTGGAAGAGGAACCACTTCTGGAAGAAGAACCAATTCCTGTGGAAGAGGAACCACTTGTTGAAGAAGAACCCATTCCCGTGGAAGAGGAACCACTTGTTAAAGAAGAACCCAGTCCTGTGGAAGAGGAAAATGTTGAAGAAGAACCTGTGGAAAAACCAGAGGAGGTTCCTCCAGAGGTGGAGGATGTTGCACAATTTATTCCTGAAGAAGAAGTTAAACAGGAAGTTCATACTGAAACCCATGTGAGTATTCAGCAGACTGTTGTTCAGACAACCATTGTTCAGGAACAGATCCGGGATGTATCAGAAGAAGTACAAATGCAGGAGAAAATTCAAGAGGAGGTCGAGGAAAATGTTCAAATAGAACCGGAGCCTGTTCAGGAGGAAGAAGAAGAACCTGAAACGGAAGTTGAGCCAGAGCCTGTTGAGGAGAAACAAGAGCGTGAAGAGGAAGTTGCTCAAGTAGAAGCAGAAGAACAAGAAGAGCCTGAAGAGGAAACTGCTGAAGTTGAGCCTGAGCCAATTCGAGAAGAACCAGAGCATGTTCAAGAAGAACCTGTGGAAGAACCAGAGGAGGTCCCTCCAGAGGTGGAGGATGTTGCACAATTTATTCCTGAAGAAGAAATTAAACAGGAAGTTCATACTGAAACCCATGTGAGTATCCAGCAGACTGTTGTCCAGACTACCATTGTTCAGGAACAGATCCGGGATGTTTCAGAAGAAGTACAAATGCAGGAGGAAATTCAAGAGGTTGAGGAAACTGTTCAAATAGAACCGGAGCCTGTTCAGGAGGAAGAAGAAGAACTTGAATCTGAAAGTGAGCCAGAGCCTGTTGAGGAGAAACAAGAGCCTGAAGAGGAAGTTGCTCAAGTAGAAGCAGAGCCTTTTCAGGAAGAACAAGAAGAGCCTGAAGAGGAAACTGTTGAAGTTGAGCCTGAGCCAATTCGAGAAGAACCAGAGCATGTTCAAGAAGAACCTGTGGCAGAACCAGAGGAGGTTCCTCCAGAGGTGGAGGATGTTGCACAATTAATTCCTGAAGAAGAATTTAAACAGGAAGTTCATACTGAAACTCGTGTGAGTATCCAGCAGACTGTTGTTCAGACTACCATTGTTCAGGAACAGATTCGAGATGTATCAGAAGAAGTACAAATGCATGAGGAAATTCAAGAGGAGGTTGAGGAAAATGTTCAAATAGAACCGGAGCCTGTTCAGGAGGAAGAAGAAGAACCTGAAACGGAAGTTGAGCCAGAGCCTGTTGAGGAGAAACAAGAGCCTGAAGAGGAAGTTGCTCAAGTAGAAGCAGAGCCTGTTCTGGAAGAACAAGAAGAGTCTAAGGAGAAAAGTGCTGACTTTGAGTGCGAGCTGATGCAGGAGGAAGAAGAGCCTGGAGAGGAAACTGCTGAGGTTGAGCCCGAGCCAATTCGAGAAGAACCAAAGCATGTTCAGGAAGAACCACAAGAGGTTGAAGAAGAACCCATTCCTATGGTAGAGGAAACGGTAGAAGAAGAACAAGAGGAGGTTCTTCCAGAGGTGGAGGATGTTGCACAATTTATTCCTGAAGAAGAAGTTAAACCGGAAGTTCATACTGAAACCCATGTGAGTATTCAGCAGACTGTTGTTCAGACTACCATTGTTCGTGAACAAATCCGGGATGTGTCAGACGAAGTACAAATGCAGGAGCAAATACCACAGCAGCTTGAACCTGAGGAAATTCAAGTGGAGGTTGAGGAGGAAGGCAAGCCTGAAGAAGAAGTTGCTCAAATAGAAACGGAGCCTGTTCAGGAGGATGAAGAAGAACCTGAAAGGGAAGTTGCTGAAGTTGAGCCAGAGCCACTTCAGGAAGACCAAGAGGAGCCTGAACAGGAAGTTACTGAATATGAGCCTGAGCCGATGCAGGAGGAAGAAGAGCCTGAAAAGGAAATTGCTGAAGTTGAGCCTGGGCCAATTCAAGAAGAACAAGAAGAGCCTGAAGAGGAGGTTCTTTCAGAGGTGGAGGATGTTGCACAATTTATTCCTGAAGAAGAAGTTAAACCGGAAGTTCATACTGAAACCCATGTGAGTATTCAGCAGACTGTTGTTCAGACTACCATTGTTCGTGAACAAATCCAGGATGTGTCAGACCATTTACAAATGCAGGAGCAAATACCACAGCAGCTTGAACCTGAGGAATTTCAAGTGGAGGTTGAGGAGGAAGGCAAGCCTGAAGAAGAAGTTGCTCAAACAGAAACGGAGCCTGTTCAGGAGGATGAAGAAGAACCTGAAAGGGAAGTTGCTGAAGTTGAGCCAGAGCCACTTCAGGAAGACCAAGAGGAGCCTGAACAGGAAGTTACTGAATATGAGCCTGAGCCGATGCAGGAGGAAGAAGAGCCTGAAAAGGAAATTGCTGAAGTTGAGCCTGGGCCAATTCAAGAAGAACAAGAAGAGCCTGAAGAGGAGGTTCTTTTAGAGTCAGAGGATGTTGCACAATTTATTCCTGAAGAAGAAGTTAAACCGGAAGTTCATACTGAAACCCATGTGAGTATTCAGCAGACTGTTGTTCAGACTACCATTGTTCGTGAACAAATCCAGGATGTGTCAGACCATTTACAAATGCAGGAGCAAATACCACAGCAGCTTGAACCTGAGGAATTTCAAGTGGAGGTTGAGGAGAAAGGCAAGCCTGAAGAAGAAGTTGCTCAAATAGAAACGGAGCCTGTTCAGGAGGATGAAGAAGAACCCGAAAGGGAAGTTGCTGAAGTTGAGCCAGAGCCACTTCAGGAAGACCAAGAGGAGCCTGAACAGGAAGTTACTGAATATGAGCCTGAGCCGATGCAGGAGGAAGAAGAGCCTGAAAAGGAAATTGCTGAAGTTGAGCCTGGGCCAATTCAAGAAGAACAAGAAGAGCCTGAAGAGGAGGTTCTTCCAGAGGTGGAGGATGTTGCACAATTTATTCCTGAAGAAGAAGTTAAACCGGAAGTTCATACTGAATCCCATGTGAGTATTCAGCAGACTGTTGTTCAGACTACCATTGTTCGTGAACAAATCCGGGATGTGTCAGACGAAGTACAAATGCAGGAGCAAACACCACAGCAGCTTGAACCTGAGGAAATTCAAGTAGAGGTTGAAGAGGAAATTGCTGAAGTTGAGCCTAAGCTAATTCAAGAAGAACAGGAAGAGCCTGAAGAGGTAGTTCAGCCTGAGCCTATTCGGGAGCAAGAATCACCTGAACAACTTGATGACATTGCACCTGAGCATGAAGAGGTTGAAGTTGAACATAAACCTGAGCATGTTCAGGAAGAACCAGAAGAGGGTGAAGAAATAGCAGACAGAACAACAGTCATCCATACGGTAGTGCAGCATACCATTGTTCAGTCTTCTGTTTCTGCCCAACAAAGTATGCCTGTTGTGTTCGTAGCTCCTGTCAAGGTTGCTGAGCCCTGTGAAGAAATTGAAGATGAACCTGTTGAGACTGTTGAACAAGAAGAGGCTGAGGAGGAAGTTGCTGAAGTTGAACCAGAGCCTGTTGAGGAAGAACAAGAAGAGCGTATAGTTGAACCAGAAATTGTTCAGGAGGACGAAGAAGAACCTGAACAGGAATTAGTTGAAATTGAGCATGAGATTGTTGAGACTGTTGAACAAGAAGAGCCTGAAGAGGAAGTTCCTAATCAGGAGGAAGAACAGCCAAGAGAAGTAGTTGTGGAAGTGGAACCTGAGCCCTATCAGGAAGAGGAAGAGGAGCCTGTTCAGGTGAAACAGGAAGAAGAGGAAGAAATAGCAGACACAAGACAAATTGTTCACACAGAGTCGCACAAAGTGGTACAGCATACCATTGTTCAGTCCTCTGTTTCAGTCCAACAAGCTATGCCAGAAGAGTTGGAAGCTCCTGAAACGATTGCTGAGCCGGTTGAGGAGATTGAACAAGAACAAGAACAAATCACAGAAGACCTTCAGGAGGAGCCAGTGGAAGAAGACACTGAAGACGTTGAAGAAGAAACGGAGGAAGGCAGAAGAGAAATTGTCCACACTGAAACCCACACTGTTGTGAAGCAGACCATCATTCATTCTGTGGTTCACCAAGAGGCACCGGCAGGTTTTGAGGCTGCACCAGAAGACGAACAAAATCTTCTTGAAGATACAGAACAACCTGAAGAAGTGATTGAAGAACCAGTAATTGAAGAGCCAGATGAAACAGAAGCTTTTATGGAGGAACAAGTTGAACCTGTTGAGTCAGCTGAAACAGAAAAGGAATATGAAGAGGAGGTTCCAGAACAAGAAGAGCTTGAAAAACTTGTTGAACAGGTTGAAGAAAGAGAGCCTGAAGAAGATAGTCCAGAAGAGGCTGAAATTGTTGAACCTGTTGTGGAAGAAGTCCCGGTTTCAAGTGACCAGGATATGGAGGAAGAAGTTGAGGAAGCTTTTGAGATTGTAGACATAGAAACAGAAGAAGCAGAAGTTCCAGATCAATCTGAAGAACCTACAGAGTACAAAGACAAGATGTTAACAGAGTCAACCATCCAATCAGTCACTCGCACTATAGTACAGCAGACCATTATTCAGTCAACTGTTCAGAGGGCAGCTGAATTGGAGTCAGAACAGGCTCCTGAGTCAGATGAAGCTTTGTTGGAAGAACCATTTGAGATAGTGGACATGGAAGATATTCAAGAACAAGATGGGGAACAAGAAGAAATTTCGCAAACTGTAGAAGACGATCTTGAGGATGCACAAAGAGAAATGGAACCCATCGACGACCAAAGAGTGGAAGAGGAGCTGACATATGAAGATGAACCAAAACAAGACATTCCAGAGGATTTTCAAGAAGAGCAGGTGCAAGACCAATTAGAGTATGAGGTGACACCTGAAGATGCAGCTGAAGCTGAGTTAGGAATTGCAAGAGAAATCAGGGTAGTAGAGGAGAGTGTGTCCATTCATAGAAAGGTTGTTACTACTACATCCACCGAGGTAACTGCACAGGAAGAAAATCAGGAGGTAGATGAAAGTCGACCATTGCAAGAAGAGCCCCACCACATTGAGGGGGAGCCTATGTTTAGATATGATGTTGACCAAGCAGAGCCAAGAGAAGATGAAGACGTTTTGGAAGCAGGGGAGGATGAAGAGATTCTTGAAGACATTCCACGATCACCATTTCCACAGTTAGAGGAAACAGAGGACTGTGTAAAAGAAGAGCAAGATCTTGAAGAGGATGATACCCTAGAGGAAATTGAAGATGACCAGGATGAGGAGTATTCAGCAGATGGAGCCACAGCAGAAGATGCCGATGTAGAAGATAATGTTCCTGAGGATAGACAAGAGGAAACTTCCAAGACTCCTGAGATTCTTGATATCACAGAATCGTACTCCATTCAGAGTTATAGCCATCTACAGATCGAACACACCATGGTTGTTGAGCCTCCTTCCACACCTGAAATGATTTCAAGAGCTGATGACGGTGACAAAGAGGATGGGAGGCTTAGCCCTAATATTGAGACAGAGGATCGTCGATCGAGCTTGGAGGTGATCCATATCGAGCAGAAGTATCTTGTTGATACCTCTTCTGCTGACCTTCCAGTAGAGCAAGAAATAATCCAAGAAACCGAGACTGCAGAATATGTTGCCCCTCCAGAAGATCTGGAGTTGGATGAAGACAAAGTTGAGGAGGATGACCTCCCAAAAACTCCAGAAATCTTTGCCATTCCCGACTCTCCGATCGAATCAGATGAGGGTCTCACTGAAGCTAGCGGTATAGCAGAAGATATGACCTTGTCAGCTCCACAAGACTTAGATCTTCAGCAGCACTATGAATACTCTGATACCCTGCAGACTCCAGAAATTCAAGAACTGCCGGACACACCTGAGTCGCTTCCTGAGCCTCTGGTTGAGCCAATTTCAATTCCAGATGAAGAGAATCTGGAAGAGGAAGAGGAAGAGACCGTTACAGAGGAACAGGTACAACCAAAAGTTGAGGAAGAAGAGGCTACAATGGTAGATGGACCAACTGAGCAACATTACTATGACCCAAACCTAGTTGCTGCAGCAGTTATGGACCAGGTAGCTGAGCAAGAGGATGTTGAGGACCAGGTAGCCGAGCAAGAGCATGTTGAGGACCAGGTAGCTGAGGAGGAGGAGGTTGAAGAAGTTGAGCTGGACTCTCAGCCCGAAGAGGAAGCTGAAGAAGAACTCCAAGAGGAGGACATGGCTCAATCTGCCGAAGAACCTGAGGCTGAGTTATTTGAGCCCAAGGAAGACCTAGAGCCGTTGACACCACTTCCTACCCCTGAGGATGAAGAGAAATCTTTAGCTCAAGGAACAGAAGTTTTGGAGAGTAGTGCGGTACAAGCTCGCCTTGAAGAGGAGATCCGTCAAGATAATTTGTCGGAATCAACAACCACTGAGTACTCCTACACTCAAACTACTGTTGTAACTCAACAGTCCACCACTGTCGTCCGGGGTGAACCTGATGACGAAGGAGCAGATTCCATTTCTCATCCTGGGCAACCTGAGCCAGTGTCAGGATCAGAGGTTGAGATCCAACCTCCTGAAGCTCATCAGCCACCTCCACACAAGCTTGCCCCTCCTCCTGGTGAAGAGCAAGGAGAGGTAGCTGATGAAGTAGACAGCCCAACCAAACCAATAGCAGCTGGAGTTGTAGGCTCTACTGTCATCACAAGCACTTTTGCCATGAGCACAATTGAATTTTCTGGGTCGGACGAAATCAGACACCAAGAGCCTGCAGAAGATGCAGACATTGAATATGATTCTGAACCAGAAACTGTCGAGGATGATGAAGGGATGTATGAAGAAGAAGCTCCAAGAGACGAAGAGGGAGACACTGCTGAGGCAGAAGATCAAAAGCAAGAAGACTCTCAAAAGGAAGACGAAATTGTTGAAGACGCTGAATCTCAAGAGAGATCGGAACCTGAGGAGGTAGTAGATGAAGGAGAAGTAGAAGAGGAAGGAACTCAAGAGTTCCAAGAAGAATCAATACAGGAGCAGGAGATGCAAAATGATGAGTTCACTCCTCTTGCTGATGTCCAAGAGGAAGATGAGCCACTCTCAGAGGAGGAGAGAGATTTGGCTCAGCAAGAGGAGCAATACATCGTGGAGGAACAGGAAGACAATGTAGAGAGCAGCTTCACAGAGTCGTCAGAGTTCACCACACGCACAGTCTTTGCTGAGGTCCACAGAGAGAGAGTGGTGGTGTCCAGCACTGCTGAAGCTGTGGAGTCTACACCAGAGGTACAACTCCTTGATTTGGTGCAATATGAGTGTGATCATTAAACCCTTTCACTGCCATACATGGAATGCTACGTATGTATTGCCTACCTTCATCACGCCTGTATTTTTTTTTAAAACAGCATCGCACCATGCTCTCTCAGCAGCAGTTTCGTTTTTTGTATTGCACTCCAAACTCTCCGCTCATGTGAAACGTTGTAAGCTCGCTGCTGTGATTGAACAGTATGGCACTTTCCCCCAAAATCACATTATTCATGTTTTTGTTTTCAAAATCATTTAAATGCATGATGAAAATCTGCTTGCAGCCCGTATTATACAAGCCATTGTGTCAGTGCTAAAGAGTTATGGCCTTCTTGTGATAAGGTCGCAAAAAGGTCATATTAACTGAGGTCATCAAAAGGTCAATTGTATGAGGTCGCAAAAAGGTAGTATTAACTGAGGTTACAAAAAGGTCGTATTAACTGATAGTTTGAAAGAACCATTTGTGTGGTCCAAGAGTGCACAATGTGATAGTTTGCTCAAATGCAGAACGGACCCTCTCAAGGGAGAATTGCAGAATTAAACAAGCAGTAACTAGAGATTGAGCCTTGGAAAATCTGGTGGTTAATTTCGAGATACTGCCTGTTTTTAATTTTGCATTCGTCTCTATACACTGACTCAACGTCGTCGTTTCACATTGTATTGATGTGCACTAAATGCAGTCTCTGTCAGGCATGGTACATGTATTCTTCCTACTATTGTACATCATATGTACTTGTAGGTAAGCCCTTGTACCTTTTTTTTCCAAGGTCCGTATATCATCACTTTACTTTTATCTTGTTTCATCAGCCTTATCTATCACATTTCATTTGCTTAAATCAGTGTTCAATGTGCACACACAAAGTGGCATATCAATAAAGTTTTATTCTGTCAGCAGTAATGTTTCATTTATTTTCTACTTTTTTGTTGCCTTTGCATGTTTTTATTTTAGATTTTCTTTTTTACTATTGATGTATTAAAAGCAAGTGTATCTATGTTGTTGTTTGTTATTTGTTGATTGCAATCTAGTTTGCATGCCCTTAATGCCATGAGTACTGTGACTAACACAATTATAATATAAAGTTATATATATACTAACTCTAAAATAATTACTGTTTAATCAAAGTTTAACTCCTTTCCCCCGTTTTAAAATTGTTTTCACTGTTCAAGTTTGTTCTGCATGCATTAATTTCAAAGGGAATGATACTTACAAATGTATTTCCTTAGATTTAAATCTTCATGTAAATAGCTTTGTAGGCTTTAAATTTTTTATACTGTTTCATCAAATGTTTTATAGATTATTATTCTTCATAATAGTACCTACATTTCATACTTTGCTACTTCTTAGGCTGGAAACCCATGTATCTGTTTTGCGTAATTCGTTGTGTGCAACGGTAAAAAATGAAAGTATACGCCAAACATTGACATTATTTCCTGTATTCGTATTCGCATAAAATGTGCTTACTTGGCGTGTATTTTAAGTTGAAAGGATTGCACACTACACATTATGCCCAACGGCATGATAGACACATGGAATTCCTGGTCGTAGTTTTCTTTTAAAGATAAAGCAAGTCTCTCTTTCATCACTCTAAAGTTATGAACCCTTTTTGCTCCATACGTAAAATAGTCTGGCTCAATCTCTTTGTTGTTAAGTAATATAGTAATTAATAGGGTACTATTCCTACAGATCGAATAGTTATTGTTTAATTTCTAAACTTTTATTTACCATTGATTTTTCGGGAACCCTTTTTTAGTTTACATATTCTTGGTTTGTTTTAGTAGGAGGGGATGGTTAAGAACAATATTTCAGTTGCATGGTTTTTTTTAACCTCTCCTTTTCAAATTTCCTTAAGAGACCTATCTTTCCCCTCTTCTTTTCATGTTCTCAGGATCTGGACCAATCAGAGCCACAGCAACCAACATTTGACCAATCAGAGGTACTGATCGCAATAACTGATGCCACCCCCAACAGGAAGTCGGCAAAAAAATAAAAAAATAGACAAATCTTTTTAAGCCACAGCTACAGCACAGCATCCCCAACAGAAATCCACCACAAAGTCTATGTTGCATGTGTATCGTCTGCTTGCCTTCCCCTCCAAGCATAATGGATGCATCCAAATTTGCATAATTAAATATGCACGAGGAAGGCCTTTATGCTAATTTTAACTTTTTGCATGCTGATAAGTTTTTTTAACTTTTTGTCAGATGAGCACTGAGGAATGGTTTAAGATTTGACTTTTTATCAACCCAGATTTTATTTGTAAACCTGGTTTGAGTTAGTTTGAATATTCTTACTTAATCGTTTTTGCTTTTTTTTTAAATTGTAATTTTGTACTTAATTTTTTGCTGTATTGAGTAATTTTTAATATTGATTATGTTATTGATTTTCTTTGAGTTGCTTATTAAGTCAGATTAAGTCTGATTTTAGTGTGATTTTTTTTAGTGAGAATGTTACAAATTGATTGTAGTTATTTTGCATTTGTATTTTGGGATGTGTTATTTTTACAGTATGTATTTTTTATTTTGAGCACAACTTTTTAAGCAGGACATCTAATCATTGAAATACTTTTTTCGCATTTAGATTTGATTCATCAATTCTTTTTTATTGATAGGCTTTCAAGTCTACACTTTGACCATTCTTAAGTTGAATTCCTACTACCTGATTACACTCGATGAAATTGAACGATTGACCAGCTCTTGCTGCTGGCTTTTACGAAATTCTTCACCCTTCTGGAAGCAAAAATCGATTTAGTTTGATAAATTTTTGATTTGAGGTTGAACAAAGAAAAATGTATTAGAACAGATTTGAACCAACGACCTCCAGAGTAATGGCTCGCGCTCTACCAACTGAGGTATCTAGCCCTATTTTGGCGGTCTCTTTGTTTTGTAATTAATATTATTGAAAAAAATTGTTCCCTTTTTTCACTTGAATAAGATTTATGAAGCATGCATGTAGACAAAGCTTAACTTCAGTGTTAAACCCACATTCTTGTTTTTGCCAAGATTTGACAGCACAATTTTAGACCTTTGAAGTCACCTACGTTTGTTTTTTTCCCTTCCATCCCATTTTCTGTTTCAACGATCCTGCTATATTCCTGCACTTATTAAAATAGGAAAGCCATTTGAGTCTCATGCTTGGGAAAGTTTGGAAAGTAATTTTGTCAAAAGTTTTGAAAACGGAAAGGGCAAGGAATGCAGGAATTCAATTAGCATGAAGGAAGTGTATTTAGTTTTTTTCTCCCAGATTGATGTTATCCAAGTTATACTTTCCCATTTTCTCATATCATTTCATTAATAATTCTGGTTTGATATATTTCTCAACATTGCCCCCTGCCGGAAAAAAACCATCCCTTCTCTTTTTTTTGTACACCAAAGTATTAACCAATCTTAAGCCTTTTATACTTCGCATAACATTCCTTAAAAATGCATTTATTTTGCAGATTTAAAAAGAAAACAATTTTATTTGGCCTATCCATGTTTGTCCAGTTTGAAAAAAAGAAGCTCCAAACAGTCAAAAAGTCTTTGTAAATTTCACTTAGTACCCCCCCCCCCAAGATATCTTTCGAAGTTCCTGTCAGCTAATCAAAACTTGCACAAGACACAAAATCAAAACTTATTTTCATGAAAAGGGCATTCTCAGACTTTGAAACATCTTTTTTTTTAAATTACGCATATTTTTGTTTTTTAGCTACTTTGGTCTGTACTCCTTTCTTGAGTTTTTTTTAAATAACATGCAATTGTCATACATGTAGAATTGTATAAACCCTCACTTTATAAATTGTAGACTGCAGAACAAAAATAATCATGCGTTTGAAACTCAATTCATCTCATTCTATTTTGGAGGAGTTAAGTTTTGTTGTCGTGTGGTCACATACAACTAACACTTGTTGAGTCTCATGTGCAAAGAAGTGTGAAAGGCATTTAAGATTTAAGTGAAACGATTCAGTGAGAGAGTGTTGTGAAAAGCAGTGTGAAAAGTGAGAATATTCCGAGTTTTGAGTATTGAGAAGGAAGAATGAGTCGCTGTTTTTTGTGTATGTTTCCCTGTCCTGAATGTGCTGATTTGTTTGTGACGTTTATCAGTGTGTTCTTTTGTCGTGTTGTTTCATTTCAGAAAGCCCATATTAATTTGCTCGCAGAATGAAAAAATATTCCGCCCCCCATGATTTGCCTATAATGTTAAACAAATTCTGCCTTTTGTTGTGATACCGAACTCCCTTCATAAATTGTGCAAAAGATTGTGCCTCATTTATAAAGACCCTAAAAAAAGCTTTTGAAAAACTTGCTATTTTTATTATATTCTGATCGAATCAAGAGAATGAATATTTATATCCAATCTTTGGTCATGAATATTAATGAAGTGCATTGCCCAATCGCCTTGCTGGAAAAATCACGTTTATGACACTCATATTATGAATATTCATATCTGCCACTTTGCATAGACCTAAACCCCACTCCCACCACAGCCACTGCACCAATCACAATGCATGCAACCAGTTTTATGCATTATTCATTATCTACAGCCACCAATCGATGAGAGTTTTGAGAGTGAGCTGAGGCCAAGTGAACCTGAAAGACCCAGAGCTTCTCAAGAAGACATTGATGCCTTAGCAACAGCACTTAATGACTTGCCAGGTGGGTAGAACATTCCTTGCACTCATCAGCAGCCCAACCTCGTACCCAGTCGAGATCGATCTCACTGCACCCATCACAGAAATGACAGGATGCCAGTCCATCACAGCTTACTCCTAGTTCTCTACTGTACCCATTTGTACTCCTGTATGGAGAGAAGCAGTTATGATAACTTGCCTTGCTCAAGGACACAAATGTCGCCACTGACTGAGTGCACGTTCTGTAAATAAACAGAACTTAAGTCTACCGCCCAAATTCTGTAAACTTGAGTACACCTCCCTAAACCGCTCGGCCACACAAACCCAACTAAAAATCGGTTCTTCATGAAGTTTGAGAAAAGATTTCACCTGTACTTTTTTTTTTCTTCAGCATTGGATGAGGAGCCGAAAGACGCCCCAATGCCCGATGAGCCGGTCAACGGAGAACAAGAAGACGAGTTGTTCATCCAGGGGCAGAGCCTCAACCTGGAGGAGTCAGCCCCGCCCACACCACGCCAACAAGAGGATAGGCCTAAGATCCTGACTCCCACTGATGAAGAGGAACTGCAAGATCTGTGGGACCTGTCTACTAGTATTCCTGTTGGTGCGACGTCGTCGTCATCAGGTAAAGATAAACTCAAATTATATTCTTTTTTCCCCAATGCGAAATTGTCAAACCGTCGAGGTACTGTACCCGCTGCTAAAATGTAGGATTTAAACTGCCTTTAGCCACCGCAATAGCTTGTGGTCAAGTGGTTAGACATCTGCTGGCGTGTCATCGTCAGGTAAAGATAAACTCCTCAAATGGTTCTAAACTTTATTTATTAAAAATGGTCTTGAAGCCAAGGACTATCAGTGAAGCGAACTTAATCACTACACTAGCCAAGAACCCAATGGAGAGTACACAAGGATGTACATTTCAGCTTTAGGGCCTTGTTAAATGAGGCAACTGCATACTGAAGGACCACTTTGGTAGCATGGATTGATTCTTCAAACATTGCTTACGATCCCCAAGAAAAATATGTGAACATTGAAATGTAAATTGCTTTTCTTCTTGGAGAGCGCCTTGAAATGGTTGCCTGTAAGTTGTCTCGTGTCACATGGCCGTGTATGTGGCTGGAAAACCCCAGATAATTATTCCTGGTAAAACCCATCAGTTGTTGTGGAGATGTGTTCATTTGTCTCTGTATGACCTATGACCGGAGGTTATGCAAAATGGTGTGGCTTTACCAAGGGCCTTTCTTAAACCTCGGTCTTGGCTCCGGCTCCAGGCCTCGTTTGATGATGTTTGTGCAATATGCGCTGCTCCAAAATACAGGTTAAAGGCGGAGCCAGGGCCCAAATCTTACCACAGGACCAGTGTTTCATATTGATTTACCCTTAAAGTAACCCATCTTTGCATGACTGTATAATTTTGTATAGACTACACCCCAGCCCAGTCGCAGTCGGTTCCCGTCGTGGAGCTAGCACCGGACTTTAATCAGTACGACGAGGCATCTCTCTCTGACCATCAGTCAGAAAGTCCACCCAGCAGTCCTGAAGAGACAGGTGATAGAGATTGATGGATTACTAACCATAACTTAATCCTTACTAATCCATCTTCTTAATCCAGTAAGGCTTTGCTAAACCATGACTTCCATGGTAAGCAGTGGTCCACACAAAGCAAGGCGCGGTTAATTCTCTTCCGCATTTTCTAATTTGACACACCGTTTTTAGTCTTTTTCGCTGTGTGGTAATTTTCAACGTCCGATTTAGGCCTTGAGTTTTGTTCGTTAAGGGGCACATCAATTGTCATCGGGTAATGGGCACTTCTATGAGAGCATAGTAAATTTGTATTGGAACATGGCAGAGGGCACCACAGCAAAAGCACGGGCCGATTTCATAAAGCCATTTAGCAAAAAATATATTGCTTAGAGATTGTGTACAAAAGAGTAAACTTAAGGCAACGTTGGCTGGTAACCTATTTCTGTTAAGCAATACTTCTCTGTGCTAAGCAAGTTCTTGCGCTTACAAGCTTTATGAAATTGGGCCCTGGGCGCCGCGCCACAGCCATTGCTGTGCGTGTGGGACTCAAACCCACACTCTGCTCAACAGAAACTCCAGAGCCTGAGATGGTGCTCTTATACACTCGACCACGACATGCCACAAATGTGTTAAGACTGCTCCGAGATGAATGTATAAAATTAGCTTAATCTTTCGCTCTGCTTCTGTGATAACAGGCCCAAGGATACCTAAAACCCCAGATATTACTGACTTGGATGAAAGTCCATTTTTCCAAGGTAAACAAGTTTTAAGGCCCGGTCACACAGGCCCTGATAACGAGAACGAGAATGATAAAAATGCATGGCCTCAATTGGTTGAATTGCTCCGTGCAGATTAGGCCCACGCTTATTCAACCAATGGAGGGCGTGCGTTTTTATCGTTCTCATTTTTGTTCTCGTTAACCGGCCAGTTGTGATGAAATTCTGGTACAGAATTATGGCATGAATGGTCACAGAGTTTCTAGGTGGACTAACTGCACTGCATCCAACAAGTTACATAAACATTCAGGGAATTTCTTCCAATATATATATTTTTTTTTTTTCAATGAGTACCAATGTTTTCTGACAACTAGTTACCATGACAACAATGGGAGATTTGAACACCCACTTACCAGACTTTTGGGACCAAATATTTTTTAAAGAAGGGTATTTTGATTTGTCTGTTATCATGACAACCGAGTGCTTGTAAAAACATTCAAAAGTAGATGGTATCCTGCCAAAGGTATTCAAGTAGTTGTTCAAGCTAGCATGTTAATTTTGTCACATTTAATATATAGAAAGTGTTTGAGTTCAAAAAGCCTGGCATTTTTTTTATTGACTTGCAAAGAATTTAGTTTGCGAAGAATTTAGTTTGCTTTGCAATTTTTGCATATAATGCTTATAAACACTATTTCACCTGGCCATAACTCAGAATTTGTTTTGCTCTTTTTGATCAAACAAAAAATGTTGTGCCACCTCATCTTACGTGTACTTGAATTTCAGCCCTTTTGGGTACACTTTTTCCAAGGGGTCAAATTTTAGTGGCATGTCGTTGCTGAGTGGTCTAATTCACTGGCCCGAAGCTCTGGTGTTGTGCTCGGCAAAGTGTGGGTTCGAATCCTGGTCATCCTTGTGCCCTTGAGCAAGGCACTTAACCATAATTGGGAAGGTTGTGCATTCTGCTCTACCAGCTAGGCTCCTAGTGGATGATATCCATGCCTACATCCTTACGGACTGTGACAGGGTAACCCTTTTGCAGCCCAGGAATAGGAGGCAAAGAGCATCTGTTGATTTTTTTCGTGCAATGCATTCAAAGTCAACATCAACTAACACACTCTACATGAAGTAAAGCCCGGTTCATACTTCCTGCAAAGCGAATTTGACGTGAATTTGACGTCACAACCCTCCTTTCGCAGCAATATTCGCAAGTGAGCTGAGCAGAGTTGAACTGCTGCGAATTTTTCGTTGCGAATTTGTGACGTCAACATTCGTATCGCATTCGCATTCGAAGTATGAACCGGGCTTAACCCATTCTAATAACCATGTTTGATTTACCTTAACCCGTCACTTTTGGTTAGACTTGGAACTCTGTAGACTTTTTCTTTTTTGGGGGTCTTTGGTCAGGGGATCTACCTGCTCAAGTAACCCACCTAAGTAACCCACTCTTGAGTGGATTACTTGGTTTTACCCCCATGTAACCCACCCAAGTAACCCACTCGTAACCCTTTCAAGCAACCCCCTCAAACAACCCCTTTAAGAAACCTACCTAAGTAAAGCCTGGTTCATACTTCCTGCGAATGCAAATGCGATACGAATGTTGACGCCACAAATTCGCAGCGAAAGGAGGGTTGTGACGTCAAATTTACGTCAAATTCGCTTCGCATTCGCAGGAAGTATGAACCGGGCTTTACCCTCTCTATATTAGATAGTCACTTGGTTTACTAGGAAGTCTGTTTTAAATCTTGTACTAAACTGAGACTTTTTCTTTCCTCTCTGTGGTCAGCGGATCTACCTAAGATCCATACCCTACCAACGGTGGAGTTCCCACCAGAGGGCCAAGAGCCTGTGGATGAAAATGGTGAGCTGGTTATCCGTACCGCCTTGCTTCACGACGTCATGCATCATTTCTTGCCTTTTATCCTTTCCATTGTACTAACCATCTCACTTATCGTTTAAAGACACTGGACACCTTTGGTAATTGTCAAAGACCATTATTCTCACTTTATGTATTCCAACATATGCATCAAATTTTACATCTGTGAAAATTTTGGCTCAATTGGTCATCGAAGTTGAAGAAAATAATGAATAAAAAACACCCTTGTTGCACAACTTTGTGTGCTTTCAGATGCATCATAAAAAGCTTCAGTTGAAGCCTTTAATTATTCGAGTGAGACATTACCTCTTTTTCAAAAACTATGTTACTTCAGAGTGAGCCATTTCTAACAATGTTTTATACTATCAACAGCTGTCCATTGCTCGTTACCAAGTGAGTTGTTATGCCAATAATTATTTTGAGGAATTACCAATAATGTCCATTGCCTTTAATGGCAAAGTTTACCTTTTTTTTTTTTTACATTTGATTGCCTTAATCTTCTATAGATGTAGATCTATACAATTCAACTAACGTGTGAGAGAGATTTCTAATACATAATGTCACTCAAAGCTTACTAACTCTGCGTTTGTACTTGACATAATTTTCCTACTTTTTCCAAGGGCCAACGACCATGCCTGCTTGTTATATGTAACCACGAACCTTTACAATTTCTTCCAGATATTCAATTGCATATGTTGACTAACATTAACTAACATTCACTCTCAGATTTGATCTCGGATCGTCTTCAGATTTTATAACTTTTTTCTTTCTCGTTTGTAACAATCATTATCATGGTGTGAGTGCAAAAATCTTTGAAGATATTCTTGCAAAGAAATTTGTCAAGCAGTATTTTCTGCTTAACAGCTTTATGTAGTTGGGCCCTGGTCCTTTTGCGCTGATACAATGATATTTTTATTCACCACGGCTAACCATTTCTTAAGCTTGTGCTTCCATTCCTTTGATAACGTAACATCATCTTACTAAACCCATTCATTCTAGCCACATCATGGTTCCATTGAAATCACTAAATGCTCTAGCATAAATTTAAAGAAACAATACAGAATTGTTTTTTCTAACAAAACAGTTGCTGGCAGTGTAATGTAACCTCCATATACATAGACTGGTAAACCTGTTGAAGTAGAGATCGATTGACCATCTGGGTCACGAGAAAATGATTTAAAAAAATATAACACATTTTGCATGACATTGATTTAAAAGAAAAAAGTCTTTGTTTAGATTAACTTCCTGTCAAGGGAACTCGGCAACCGCCAAGCTGAAAACAGCCAATATTTCTCATACAAACATTGGTTTAGTGTCAATGATTATGAACTGAACAAATCAAGAAATTGTGATTCAGTAACTAGACAAAAATACTTATTCTAGGAATTGTGTCAGCGGTTATCTTGGTGGGATTCAAACCCACAACCTTGTGTTTGCAAGTCCTGTAGTCTAACCACTAGACCACAAATCCAGAAATTGTGATTCAGTAACAGATGGCAATGCTTGTTCATACTCGTCACCGTGAAATCAGGGATTAGTTTGATGGGATTCGAATCCACGACCCTGTGATTGCAAGTCCTGCAGTCTAACCACTGGACCATGATGCCCGTGTCCAGGAATCAAATTTTAAAAAACATCTCATCAAAATTATTTTTTTCCCCGTTTACTTCAGGCGAACAGAACAGCACCGTCTCAAAATCTGTGTCATCAGACCCTAACGAGGATGTCCAAGAGATAGTGGAAGAGTTCGAGGAGACCCTTCCGGACGGGACAATCCGTAAGGTCACCAGGAAGAGGATTATTCGAAGGGTCATGCAGACTGTAGAGTATGACCCCAACGATCCCAACTTTGTCATGCCACAGGGCGAGCCAGATGAGGATGGGGTACACAGGTAAGAAAAGAATCCCTAAACACATCCATCGTTTGAAGACTTAACATTGTATGAGTGGATTTGACAAGAAATGATAGCGCTCTGTGGTTTGACTGACTGATTAGATCTAGTATTAAAAAACTTGAGGTTTTAGACATATCTGGAAGGACTGCAGGTCATTAGATGTGTAGTGTTGTTTTCTTTAGTTTGACTTGTAAAGAGACCCCATACATCTTTTCCAGTAGTTAGCGATCCTAGTCTATGTAGTTTGCAAGCAAGTGTAACCCCAGGCACTGTAAACTTCTCTCATGGTTTTTTATTTCAACACCCAAACTTAAACAAGGTGACTTAACGGCGGGTAAAAACCTTGTTCTAGACAATTTTTATCCGCCGGTTGTCCTGGGGTCGATTTCACAAAGAGTTATGACTAGTCCTAGGAGATATTTGAAACGTATGGCTAGTACTAAGTTAGGAAAAGTAACTCATCCTAAGTCGAGATAAGACTCGTCTTAACTCTTTGTGAAATCCACTCCTGGACTAATTTTAACAAGGTTCCTAAATTTAATTGTTTTATTTATTTGTTCCTATTCTTTTAGAATCACTGTCCACAAGAAAACGAGTCGTAAGACGACAATCCGCGACGGTGAGGAGGTCGACGTGACGGAAGACGTCTCAACGAACGTCGAGGAGGACGGGCAAGAAATAGAGAGCAGTGAACTTAGAGAGGACCTCCAGAAGATGGTCGACCAGTTCCTGACAGAAGGTGGCGGAACGACGACGGTAGAAGTAACGGAGGAGGCTGAGGAATCGGAAATTTAAACTCTCGGAAATTTTAAATTTAACTGTCTATTGTTTTCATGTTTCTCTAACTCGAGTTTGCCAGAGACTTCTCCGAAATTTGAGACGATGATGGTAAAAGTAACAGAAAAAGCTGAAAAAATTGAATTTTAAGGAGCTTTTGGAAATTTAAAATTTAGCTGTCTGTTGTTTTCATGTTTCTCTTACTCGAGTTTGCCAGAGACTTATCAGAAATTTGAGAACTTTTGGAAAATAATTGTTTGTAATCTTCTTCCCTCGATAGCTACTTTATTTCAAGTTGTGGGTAGAGGTGCTATTTTTCCCCCTCCTCTTCTCTTGAGTTTAGTAAAGATGTAAAATTGTTGCTGTAATGGAATTTAAGAAACGTTTACTGTGACGTTTTGAAGACTGTCTTCTTCGTCACTTTCTTGGGATTTCGCGGCAGTTTTTTCTCCTGTTTAGATTTGCGTCGGATGATGCAAGTGTATTTTAGTGGCGTAGATTTTAGGTAATTCAGCTGTACAGATTTGTTGGCTTGTGTAGGTAATTGTTGCTGCATAAAAATAGCCACATGTTAAAAGTTGATGTTTCCAATCGTAGCAAAAAAGGTTAATGGCTAATATGAGCGTTAGGTCATAGGTCATGTGGTACTGAGAGGTCAAAGTTCACTGAAGTATCACTGATTCTCAATGAGTGTAAATAGGAAACACTGTCAAATTAGCTACAATTATGAATTAAATACTCTAGTTGTTGGAAATTACGACACATGCATGGTTGGTGTCTGACACGACCCAACATTAATGATCTTGTAATGATGTTAAAATATATAACATGTAGTTGATGTTAAACAATGTGGCACATCAATGGTGAAACTTCTTGTTGAATGTTACAAAACTGGAGAATTTCTCGTTGTAATGTCAGCTAATGTTGAATGTTACGTCAAGCATTTCTGCCTGATAAGCGATTTTCGCTCTTTTAAACTTGGTTTTGAATTCTAATTTTCTCAGACATGAATTGATAAAATTGGGAGACCTATAATAAGATAAAAACAACTGGTTCAAAAATCCTCCTTTTGTGAAATTTATTAATTTTGATACATTTACAAAACATTATTCCTCAATAATACTCATTGTGAGTGAATATTTTCCAGTTCTTTTTATGCTTTTGTTTTTTCTGGGTTTTTTTTCCTTCTTAAACTGTTTTGATGGACATCTAGTCGATAGTAGTTACTTTATACTATAATAGACTAAACAACCGACTGTAGATTTGGCGTACACTGTAGACTTTATTTTGCAGTTGAATGGAATTCCTTTTACGCAATTTTTTGAGATTTTATAAAAACAGAATTTGTTATTTGAATGATGTGCCGAAAAGAGTCTGAAAACCAGCAGATAATTCTGATTAGAGTTTGCGTTACAGTTTTAAAGATGTTTACAAATAATTAGACTTTGTTTTTTTTGTTTCTGTGGGTTAAAAATTTCTAAAGTTGTTAATGGTTTTCCAGAAATTTAATGACCGCGGTGTAAGGTGAATTTGTAAGGCCAAATGGCAAAGGCCCTGAAAAATAGATAGATGGTGGGGAAACAAAATAAAATTGAAATAAAATGCATATATTGATGTAGGCGGTACCAATATATAATCATATTCACCGTGTGCATTGTCTGTTATAAAACTGCTAACTGTTTGACTGTGTAGATCAAACACTGTACGTGCTCAATGGATTCCAAAAAGCAGATACAATTATTGCATGTGTAGTGAAAAGTTTAGATGCTTTTTTTTTTGGCACCATACAAATATTCTTGACTGAACGGTTGCAATTTGTGATAACGTTACCCTACCAGGGGTGTGTTTTCGCAGTCGTAACCTATAACTGTTTTGGTTAAATTGGTTAATCACTAGCCAATGACCGAAACAGTTTTTGGTTAGAGCCGGGAAAATGCACCTCAGAGTCTTTTATAAGATTCTGATAATACTGTAATAGGCCTAATGTTTCTAAAGCATGTTTAAAATACTTATTACAAAACTGTTGTTATTATAAAGTGAATAATCAAAATTGGTAAACATCTTTATCCTAGTTAAAGTCGGTATAAAAAATGTGTTGATGCAGTACTTTTTTGGGAGATCGTATCAAAAACTTCTTTTTTTCCTGGAGCAAAGATGGTTCTTTTAAGGCAGTTACGAGATTTATATAGCATTATAGTGTAGAATGTATGTAAACGATATTAAGAAGGGACGCTAAAATGGAACAGACAATTTACTGATGATAGCCAGGGAAAAAAATGTGTTTCGTATGTGGAATTATATAATGGTATTGGTAAATTTTAAAGTATGGTTATTGCTAGTTGGGGGGGCCTTGAATGGTATACTGAAATTCAGAAATGATTTAGAAAAGTCTTGGGTTCCAAAATAATGCGGAAGATAAAAAGGACTGTCAAAATTAATGTAAAGATTATTAAGGCATTGTATAAAGTAGTATGCTGGCAGCATGATATGGAATTATCGGTGTTATGGTAGCTTATGTGGTAATAATAGTAAAATAACAGGGCCCGATTTCACAGAGCTGCTTAAGCACACAAATTTGCTTAGCACCAATCAATATTTGCTAACTGGAAAAGGGATACCTGCCAACATACCATGTTATCTGCACAGTTTGTGACAGGTTTCTTGCTGGTAAGCAGGAATTTTTGAAGCAATATTTTCTGCTTGAGCAACTCTATGAACTTGAGCTCAGGTCCCCTGAAGCTGTTAAGCATGAAAGATCTGCTAAGCAACAGACAACATGACATGTGTGGCTTTAGCTGGGTGTGGCTTGATAGGCTTGCCACCCTGAAAACTTAAGCTATGTTTTCTGCTTAGCAGCTTCCAGTGACATTGGGGCGTGGTTGGTGGACTCATTATGGAAAGAATGTTAAACCTCTTTTTAACTTCAGGATCCTTAGGATCTTTGAATAAATAAAAAAAGAGACAAATTTAAAAGCATTGTAAGTAAGACGCTACGTTGTAACCATTCAAGTTAATTGCTCTTCTTTTTACAGTAAGTCGAAATATTATGCATACAAATATTGTGCCGTTATCTGTTCCTTACACAAATAAACCGTAGTGATTAAGAGAATTCTTGAGGTTTTTACGACACTTGTACCATTGATATGGGGTTGTAACTTACAGTGAGGTAAAAACGTTTATTAATTAAATAATAATTGGCTCTACTGCTAGTCTGGTTTGTAATTTTTTCCCTCGCTGTTTTAATTATTGTACACTGTCATCAGCATATCACACTATTGCTGTATTCAAAAAGTGCTGACGTTTGAAACATTAAAAGTGATGGCTTTGCCGTTAAAAAAGAATTGATTGTTTGTGAATTTTATTTTTTATATTGTTGTTGATGTTGTTGTTGTTGTTGTTGCTGTTGCTGTGCTGTTTTTTTGCTGTGCTGTTATTGGTGTTGTAGTGTTGTTGCAGACGTCTCATTTCAAACTGGTAGTTTAAATTTAGGCTTCAAATTAAACCAATCAAAAAAAGGTGGTTTTTTTTACATTTATTTTCATAACTTATTCAAAACTGCCCATAAATATTATCACAAAAGTCTGAAAATAAGGTTTGACCGTCTCTGTATGACTCATTGCCACCCGTTTTAATTTATTTAAACGTTTTTAATGGACCAACTCAACCGATCCAAGTCAACGTGTCCCTTTAAACCCACACCATTATAATTATTTCAGGGGATAGGGCGTGGTCCAAACTGATGATTCTTCAGTTCGGGGTGAAATGGCACCCTCAGCTTCGCCTCAGGTGACATCACCCCCCCCCCCCCCTTCCACAGTTTACAAATCGTTACAAAATGTTGATTGTCAAATAATGTTGTTACCCAACTCATGATCTCAGTAGAGACAGAGAGACGATTGCTAAAAACATCACCAAGATAATGGATTGGCATCAGTTTAGTTTCACTCGGTCAGCAAATTATCAAGGTATGTTATTATAAAGCTATGGTAAGTTTCCAACTCAAAATTAACTACACAACCATACGCAACTCAATGGGAAACTACACAACCATACACAAGTTAATGGGAAACTACACAACCATACACAAGTCCACGTAAACTACACAACCATACACAAGTCAATGGGAACTACACAACCATACACAAGTCAGTAGGACACTTTACAACCATACACAAGTCAATGGGATACTACACAACCATACACAACTCAATGGGAAACTACACAACCATACACAAGTCAATGGGAAACTACACAACCATACACAAGTCAATGGGAAACTACACAACCATACACAAGTCAATAGGAAACTACACAACCATACACAAGTCAATGGGAAACTACACAACCATACACAAGTCAATGGGAAACTACACAACCATACACAAGTCAATGGGAAACTACGCAACCATACACAAATCAATAGGAAACTACACAACCATACACAAGTCAATGGGAAACTACACAACCATACACAAGTCAATAGGAAGCTACACAACCATACACAATGCAATGGGAAACTACACAACCATACACAAGTTAATGGGAAACTACACAACCATACACAAGTCAATGGGAAGCTACACAACCATACACAAGTCAGTAGGACACTTTACAACCATACACAAGTCAATGGGAAACTACACAACCATACACAACTCAATGGGAAACTACACAACCATACACAAGTCATTGGGAAACTACACAACCATACACAAGTCAATGGGAAACTACACAACCATACACAAGTCAATGGGAAACTACACAACCATACACAAGTGAATGGGAAACTACACAACCATACACAAGTCAATGGGAAACTACACAACCATACACAAGTCAATGGGAAACTACACAACCATACACAAGTCAATGGGAAACTACACAACCATACACAAGTCAATGGGAAACTACACAACCATACACAAGTCAATCAGAAACTACACAACCATACACAAGTCAATGGGAAACTACACAAATGTACACAAGTCAATGGGAAACTACACAACCATACACAAGTCAATGGGAAATTACACAACCGTATACAACTCAATGGGAACTACACAACCATACACAAGTCAATGGGAAACTACACAACCATACACAAGTCAATGGGAAACTACACAACCATACACAAGTCAATGGGAAACTACACAACCATACACAAGTCAATGGGAAACTACACAACCATACACAAGTCAATGGGAAACTACACAACCATACACATGCAATGGGAAACTACACAACCATACACAAGTTAATGGGAAACTACACAACCATACACAAGTCAATGGGAAACTACACAACCATACACAAGTCAGTAGGACACTTTACAACCATACACAAGTCAATGGGAAACTAAACAACCATACACAACTCAATGGGAAACTCCACAACCGTACACAACTCAATGGGAAACTACACAACCATACATAAGTCAATGGGAAACTACACAACCATACACAAGTCAATGGGAAATTACACAACCGTACACAACTCAATAGGAACTACACAACCATACACAAGTCAATAGGAAACTACACAACCATACACAAGTCAATGGGAAACTACACAACCATACACAAGTCAATGGGAAACTACACAACCATACACAAGTCAATGGGAAACTACACAACCATACACAAGTCAATGGGAAACTACACAACCATACACAAGTCAATGGGAAACTACACAACCATACACAAGTCAATGGGAAACTACACAACCATACACAAGTCAATGGGAAACTACACAACCATACACAAGTTAATGGGAAACTACACAACCATACACAAGTCAATGGGAAATTACACAACCATACACAAGTCAGTAGGGCACTTTACAACCATACACAAGTCAATGGGAAACTACACAACCATACACAACTCAATGGGAAACTACACAACCGTACACAAGTCAATGGGAAATTACACAACCGTACACAACTCAATGGGAACTACACAACCATACACAAGTCAAGAGGAAACTACACAACCGTACACAAGTCAATAGGAAACTACACAGCCATACACAAGTCAATGGGAAACTACACAATTCAATTAAAAACCTGAATACATACATTCATAAAAAAGTAGGTTTGTATCATAAAATAGCTTAAAAAGAGAATTACAACTATAAACTTTGAGGCAAGTTTAAGACAATGTAAGCCGAAGGAAAGCTTTGGCATACCAATAATAATTTTCTAACAGTTGTTTTTGTCTTTATTCAAAATAAACATAGAGAAATGAGTGTGTAGTCTTCTGACATGTACTTGTGTGTTACCCTGCCTTGAAACAAAACAAATATTTGCCACAGCCACTCATCTCATAATTTCTACATGATTTTATTAAATTCAACTAAGTATGTATTTTCTTTTTGTATTCTTTCATTGGCCTGTTCCATTGGATACAAACAGATGGGTGTTCAAGATAGAAGGCCAAGTTGCAGAGCAGATGATTTCATCCGCCCAACGCATCAAAGTTCAGCTTTCATTAATGGCTCAAGACAATTTTGTGTGGTATTATCGTTTCTATTTGTGGAAAAAGGGAACAGTTAAAGAAGTTGGTTGTTTTTAGAGCAGTTACTGTAGTATCATTTAAATGAACCTTTATATATTAAAATAATGTGCAATTTCTTCTTGAATATACAAGTTGGACATGGACAATGTTGTACTGCTATGTATTGTTGTAAAAACGAATTGTACAAATGCATACATTTTCTTCTCATGTTTAGATTAAAGTTCCATACTTTTATGATGTATCTATGTACTTTGAATTGTTGAAATAACCTTTGGTGGAAAAAAATGCGTCTAGGGAGATTGGTACCACTTTCACTTTTTTTAAACTTCTTTTAACAAATAAAACAACTCGTCATCAAAAATATGTCAGCAATATAGTATGGTTTTATAATCCTCGTTATAATCAAATTTCAACATTACAGAAATAATAGTTAAAATGGCTGCAACCACAACTTTGAAGAGGGATTGTTTCTTTGCATCATTTTAACCTTTTGTACAACGTATTTCCAACAGCAAATTAACAATGTTTTTTATAAACAACAATGGAATAATACGGTATTTGCCTATCATTAAAGAAATAAAGATTGTGCGAATAGACGCACCAAATGCAATAATAGCTTCCTCTGATTTATTTTCAACTTTGTGTGTGAATCTTCATTTCATTCACATTCTAGAGTTAAGTTTTTGAGGCAAAAGTTATTGTCAACGGTGGAGGAAGGGAGACAGTTTGTTACATCAAAGTTTTTAATGAAATTTTTCGATGCAAATTGTCAACCAATGGATCTCCATGTTCAGTGCACTTTGGTTTGTTTTATACAACACTCATTAAGTTGACTGATATTTGGAAGGGCAAAGGAACTCCGCATAAATGTAACATGGAGGCAGGAAATATTGTATTTTCCTTCATCCATGGTTGTGATAAAAATCTTGATCAAAATTATTGAAGAAAATGTTGCTGCGTTTATGCGCATGTATGTTTGTGTTTATTATTAGATTTTGGTTCCTTTTTCATTGGAAAATGCAACTTCTGTTATGACAAACAAGAGAGGAAAGCCTAAAACCATTCGAACCGTAAAAGGCCTGTAACTTTAACGCTTTTCTGCATTTGAAGACAACTTGATATTCAAAGATTCAAAATATTTATTGTCATGGTAACAGCATGACATTTGTTTTCCCTGTGTTGGGCCTATAAGGAGAATCTAATACAAGTAGAGGCATAAAAACAATAGACAACAAGAATATATTTATAAAATTAAAGTAATAGAAAGGGGGTAATACAGATCATAAAATACACAATAATCAACAAATTTTAAAAATGCACCACGTTATCTCGACCAACTATTGTTACAAAGGTTAATATTGCGCTAGGTAGAAAACGAGTTCTTAAAACTGTTGGTCTTGAGACATAGTTGTCGGACCCTGCCTGAGTGGTTCTGAAAAAATTGATGGTTAAAACTTATTAAACTGAGTCATAATGTAATCTTCCATGATTTCTTGCGTGCTCTTATAGTGTCTGCTCCAATAATCCTGCTGGCCTTTTTGGGGATGCGCTGGAGTTTCTTACAATTTGCCTGGGAGAGTGAATTATACCAACAAATACAACAGAAACTTAAGATAGATTGAAGATATTCAACATACACGATACATTCCTTACTGTCGAGATTATTATGGATCGGTAAAAATGTCAATGTCACGGTAAATAGTTGCGTGGTTTCAATGAAATTGATTCACTGACAACTTTTCAAAAGTTTCCACTAGTCACAAACTTTCAAACCAATATTGATATAAACTCAATTTATTTATGGATTTAAGTTAGCCAGTAAAGTAAAGTTTAATTCATGCCGTGTCATTTTTAATTTGTATACATTTACCTAAGACGACTCTTCTAACTGAAAAGCGCATCGAGTTGAAAATGCTTTTAAAACATTATCCAGTGTGGTGATTTAAAAGTTGAGTTGATTTATATTATTAAAAACAGGTAAGCCCTATCTATTTCCTTTCATCTATTACACCGAAGCCCTGCTTAAAGTCGCAATTGAGTTATTGCTTGACATGACAACACTTTGCTAGAGGTTAAACACTGTACAAACGGTTTTTAATTATCAGGAAAGAAAGAAACTGTAATTCAACGTAACAATAATTACTACCAAAGCCTACATCTTATAAATATTCAAGTAAAAGTCACAATAATGACTTACAATTCATTTGAACTATAGCCCCCCTAATACAACTATCATGACTTGTTATCTATCATAGCAGTTTTTCGTAAATGAGATATACCGGTTCGTAATAATTATTACGATTAATGCTTACTCGGTAGTGATATTCCTGGTAATTATTATAACTTTGTGTTCCCGTATTCTCCTGTCTTTTCAAAGCCCCTACGTAATTAATTGTCAGTGCTAAAAAGTATTGGTTTATTTTGAAATTGCTCGCGCCCGAACACTAAAACAAATTATTTAGATCTAAAAAGAACACAATTAGAAGGGCGTGTCCGGAACGGACCAAATATTAATAAATGACTTTGTGTCTCGGTTTCTGTTCACAGTATTTGGGCTTATTATTGTTGCTTTCTTCTGAAAAGAAAAAGGTTTTTAAAAAGGGGGAATTTATATAATTGTTTATGCTTGTTCGTGTTCTGTTTTAGCTCAATTATCTTTGATGGAATATATTTTTACAATAGCCAAGAGGTAACGAGAGACGAATAAGCCCCATTAGTTGTCAGGGTGCCACTAGGCCAAAAGTCATGCGCAAAACAGGGTTATCATTCCATGCCCTCAAATTCTGTTTAATAATATTGTTCTGGGGTCATGCAATTAATTGTGTCGCTAGGGGCCTATAACAATTTATCACAACCTGGGTGCTATGTGCTTCAGCTTTTGAGGAGATGTGATAAATGTAGGCTTTGAGGTTGGTCCTATTTGGCTTGGGAAGTGAAAAAGTGATCATACTTGCAGCGGTTTAGGAAAAAACACAATATTTGCCTGTGGTTTTTTTCCGGGGTATGGCCTAATTAGCAAAAATTCCGAAAAGCTGACCTGCCAAAAATTGAAAAGAAATCAGATGTTTTATTAGTTGTACGAAAATATATTTGATTGGTTTTCAAAGAGGTTCAGATACTTAAAATAGTTTTTAAAATAACTTTTGAATATTAATTAGCACAAGCACTGGTTGCGGCTATGAATCTATGAGCACCTTTTAGAGCTTTTTGGCGCCCTCCCGTGTTAACAAACTGAGATGCAAAACACTGGGTTGAACTTCTGCCTAAATGCATATTCATGAATATGCAAATCACACTGTTTATTTGGAAAATAGTGCAAACACAGGGTAAGAAAACCTCCATTCATGATCCAACCAGTAGACAGTTTACCCAAAGCAGTTACGTTACAAAATATGAAGGGGTTGAACTTTAGATGGTTTAATACAGAAAATAGTATTGGCTCAAAAATAAACACAACATTAAGACTGCAAGAGACCATGAAGAGACTAATCACAACTTGCGTATGCGTAATCACAACCATCCGTGGTTTAGCTTCATACGTCGTGTTGGTTATTATGCCTCAACAGAGGACGCGATTCCTATTTTTATACCTAGTCAGATACCCTAAACCAAATTCAACGCTGAATCATCGGATGAAGTCCAGCTTGATAAATCACGTGCGGCCCATTCAGAAACGCACGCTGGATTAAAATTTCTCAAAAACATGGACGGAGAGGAGTCATCTGCTTCTTCAAGAGAATTTTGCCCGCAATTTGGCTCCATTTTACCGTTTCCTGAAAAAGGAACGGTAGTTATGAAATGCAAGACTTATCCTCACAAAGTAAATGCAAAAAGTAAGTTTAGAATTAATGTATTTCTTGTGGAAACCGGAGCTTGTAAAGTTGTGTGCGATGGTCCCCTGGACTTGTGCGTTATTTGTAAAATGGGTAGGCGGGGTCGGGACGTATCTATATCTAGGGGGGTTGCATGAGGGGGGTTGGATGATCGCAACATACTTTGAATATTATATTAAATACATTAATGCAAATTCAGCTCAATGACTTTGACTCTGATGATGTAAATGACATGTGACTGATAATTTGTAGTTTACAAAAAAAGTTGAATATTTTTTTAGTATAACTATAAAATATAAAACAAAATATTAATAAATAAATAGTAGACATAGTTTTCAAGGATAACTTTCCGTATGGCGCCACCACTTTTTCACTCATTTTTACAAAAAGGGATATATCAATCAGGTAAATTAGATACTATATTATTTTATTTCGAATGAAAAAGTGGTGGCGCCATACGGAAACTTTTCCGTTTTCAATATTAATTTTGTAATTTACATTAATCGGCCTACTTACTACTAGGCCTGTCTGTAAGATTAATGATTGCCTTTTATATCATCCTTTGTAATAATTGCATCCCGGTGGCTCATCTGCTGTTGTTTAGTCATGTTATAATTTATAAAAATATATATACAAAATAAATAAATAATCTTTTTTAATTGTGGTAAAAAAACCTAAAAGAAATACCCTTGGCACAACCACTTTTTCATTCGATATGAAATATTATAGTATCTAATTTACCTCAATGAGATATCTCTTTGTTTGTAAAAATGAGTGAAAAAGTGATGGCGCCATACGGAAAGTTATCCCCATTGACTGTCTGACTTACTTTTTTGGAAATGAATGTTTCAGATTTTCAAATCTTATGATGAGGCATGGTCTGTGCTGTGCAACCTGCCGGTGCCGGGCACTCATGATTTCAAAATCAACCAAGACAAGTTAAAATAACCTTCCTTTCATTCACAGATTTGTTAACAAAATGTAACACTTGTGTAAAGTTGTGTTTATTAATATTATCAGTGAATTTTTTTATCTTTGTATCACTCAGTGGTGACCGCATATATCACTATCATTAGCACAGACATCATATTTTTGAATGAATGAAAAGTCACTTTTTGTCTTCCTTCTCATTACAGCTGCATTACATGGTGTGGTCTATCATTCTTACCTGTGTCTCAACTCTTGCAAGAATGTTGACGGTCGTTACAAGGTTACAGCCAGAAAGACCTAGGACCACTGGTGAGTGAAACACTGGAGTTTTAGGCCAAGTTAAAAAAAAACATGTTTTTAGCGTCCCCTCCTGCTTCCTTTTTACATGCCGCCTCCTTTTTAATTTTTTACCTTTTTTTTATATTTTTTTTATGCACATAAAAAAAAAATTACGCAAATTTTTTTTAAAGGGTGTTTTTAAACGTTCTCAGCTAAAACAATCTGAATGTCTTGACCAATACGTTTCATTTATGTATTGTGTGTTTGAGCAGTAGAAAAAAAAAATGGATATTTGACATTTTAAAAAGAGTGGTGGCCATCTTAAAATAAAAAGCCCCTCCTCCTTCCCTTTTTTTGAGAAACCCGGATGCTAAACATGTTTCTTTTTTTACTCGGCCTTATCTTAGGAAATGTCAAAATTGTTTAGGTTTATATCTTGATGTTTACGTACAGAAATGTTCGTACTTTATGTTGTTTATTTGACTATACTACAACCACCAAAACATTTTGTTTGTATTTTTTTCTTTCAGAGGTTTCATTATTTATATTTAACTGTGAATTAATAAAAAAAGGTGTACAAAAAAAATCTGTGAAAAGGGTTCACCACCCACAACGAAACCTCTGGCAATTTCTAAAATTGGTTTATGAAAAAGATGCACAATAGATGAAATTTATTCAGTGATTTATTTCATATGGTTTCTTTTGAAGAATATAACCCCCAAAATATTTAGGTTATCGTTTTATTTTATTTCAGGAAAGAAACAAAAAAACAAATCAGTGTAAAGTGTTTGCTACCTGTAGGGGAACCTATATGGTCAATATTATGAAATTGTTTGAAAGATAAATGCACAATTTTGGTTTGAATAAAAGGTGGTTTATCATTTCGTAAATGTTGAAAAAAAAAGCAACCCCAAATTTCTTTGTTTGTACTTGTTATTTTATTTCAGAGGTTTTATCCCTCTCAGAAATCAGTGATCAAGGTTTGCCAACCGTAGGGGAAAGCTCTGGCCAATGTTTTAACTGCGTTTAATTGAAAAATGTACCAGCACTTCATTTTAACTGGCGATTTCTTTTATAATTTGGTAATTTTTGAAAATTACCCTCCCCTCCCCAAATATTTGGCTAGAAATAGTTTTGTATTATTTCAGAGGTTTTATATTAAACACTGAAGAGCAAACTTCAGTGATATGGGTTCACCACCCATAGGGAAACCTCTGGCCAATTTTTTAACTGTTAGTTGGAAATTTTGCCACTTAATATTTATTAGATGATTTATCATTTGGTAAGTTTTGAAAAACAAGCCTCCAAATATTTGGTTTTGTATTTTTAACTCTGAACACAGAAGAGCAAAAATTCAGTGACAAAGGGTTCGCCACCCGTGAGGAAACCCCTGGCCAATTTTTTAACTGTGTTTGATTGAAAATTGCGCCACTTCAAATTAAAAATTGACATTTGGTAATTTTAAAAAATAACGTAAGCCCCCCAAATATTTTGATATACGAATAGGTTCGTTTCATTTCAGAGGTTTTATATTTTACCTGTGAAAAAAATCGGTGGCAAAGGGTTCGCCACCCGTAAGGAAACCCCTGGCCAATTTTTTTGAAATGTTTTGGAAAAAAGCAAACCTTGTTGATGTATCGAAATCTTTACCTCGGATGGATTCATCGCTACTGTGACAGTGTTTTGCTTCTTTCTGTTTTCTCAGCAAGTAGAACCAGTAGACCTATTTTGCTGAAACTTTCACAGTTTTATTTCATCTTAGGCGCTTTATCACAAATTTGTTTTTTCAATGCTTGGTTATTTTTCATCACTTCTTAATTTCATTTTTGTATCTGGTCTTGTTTCAGATTGACAGGGCATGTGCCAAGTGCGGTCACGATGGACTTCATTTCCACACCAGGCAAACACGATCAGCTGATGAAGGACAAACCGTCTTCTATTTCTGCCCATCATGCAAGTAAGTTAATCACTACTTAAGCCTGGTTCATTCTTCCTGCAAATGCACAGTGAATTTTGGCAACACAGCCCTGTTTTCTGAGGGAATGTTTCGAAGGGGTTGTGACACAGTTCAACTGTTGCAAGTTAGTGACAACAAAATTTGCTTCGCATTCACAGGAAGTATGAACCGGGCTTTAGGCTTGTAGACCCTTTCAGGTTTATCATACAGTTTCCATAGATTGCACAGGGGTTAGTAGGTACCTGTGAGGGCAGAGATGGTTTTTGTGATTTATTTAGCTTGGCTGCACAGGCAGTTTATTCCCAAGGGAGCTGAGTTGGTTTGATGAATGAAGTAAATGGCCTAGTGAGTAGGGGTAAAATTGTTGAAGAGCAACGACTGTCACTGAATTACGGATTTCAGTGCTATATGAGGATTAGTACAAGGAGAAATTCACTGTTTACATGACATGTGTAGAAAGCACAATATGGTTACAAGTGCAGCAATCAGCAAAACAGAAACAAACAAAACATGCAATTGGATCTTTAAGGATCTGCGGTGGATTTCACAAAGAGTTAAGACTAGTCTTATCTCAAGTTACTCGTCTAACTTGGGATTGTTAGCCTTAAGTTTTAAATGTCTCCTGGGACTAGTCCTAATATAGAACCTGTTCTAACTCTTTGTGAAATCGACCCCAGGATGGTTAGGGTCAAAGGTTCATTTTTTATGTAACTTGTTATTTTTTATGTAATTTGTTATTTTTATTTTTTTTATTTACAGGCATCAAGAGATTGAGTACTCCTGAAGAGAATCAACATCTTCGGATCGGTCTACACTGAGAGGAACTCAAGGCAAGAGCTCACTGGAACAAGGAGATGAAATCACCACCGGTGACAACGACAACACTGACGACCTGATGCCAGAGAGATGTCTTACTGATGAGGAGGCGGATTTTTTGACTGTGTTTATTCATTGAAAAATAAGGTGATTTATAAGTTTTGAAAAACAAGCCCCCAAATATTTGGTTTTATATTTTTAACTCTGAAAACAGAAGAGCATAAATTCAGTGATAAAGGGTTCGCCACCCGTAAGGAAACCCCTGGCCGATTTTTTAAACCATGTTTGATTGAAAGTTGCGCCACTTGACTTGAAAGTTGACATTTGGTAAATTTGGAAAAATAACAAACCCTTCCAAATATTTTGATATACAAATAGGTTTGTTTTATTTCAAAGGTTTTATATTTTACCTGTGAAAACCGAGAGCAAAAATCAGTTACAAAGAGTTCGGTCCGTAAGGAAACGCCTGGCCAATTTATTTTAAATGTTTGGGAAAAAAAGCAAACCTAATTTGTTGATGTATCGCAATCTTTATCTTGGATGGATTCATCGCTACTGTGACAGGGTTTTGCTTCTTTCTGTTTTCTGAGCAAGTGGAACCAATTAACCTATTTTGCTGAAACATTCACTGTTTTATTTCATCTTTTTCTAACCATTTGTGAAATCGACCCCAGGATGGTTAGGGTCCAAGGTTCAGTTTTTATGTAAAAGTATTTTTATATTTATTTATTTATTTATTTACAGGCATCAAGAGATTGAGTACTCCTGAAGAGAATCAACATCTTCGGATCGGTCTTCACTGAGAGGAACTCAAGGCAAGAGCTCACTGGAACAAGGAGATGAAATCAACACCAACGACGACCTGATGCCAAAGAGATGTCTTACTGATGAGGAGGCCGATTTTTTGACTGTGCTTATTCATTGAAAATTGCGCCACTTCATATAAGGTAATTTATAAGTTTTGAAAAACAAGCCCCCAAATATTTGGATTAATATTTTTAACTCTGAAAACAGAAGAGCAAAAATTCAGTGACAAAGGGTTCGCCACCCGTAAGGAAACCCCTGGCCGATTTTTTAATCGTGTTTGACTGAAAAATTTCGCCACTTCAAATTGAAGTTGACATTTGGTAAGTTTTGAAAAATAACTTAAACCCCTCCAAAAATTTTGATGTACAAAAAGGTTCGTTTTATTTCAGAGGTTTTATATTTTTCCTGTGATAACGGAGGAGCAAAAATCAGTGACAAAGGGTTCGTGTCCGTAGGGAAACCCCTTGCCAATTTGTTTTACATGTTTGGGAAAAAAGCAAACATAATTTGTTGATGTATCGAAATCTTTACCTCAGATGGATTCATCACTACTGTGACAGGGTTTGCTTCTTTTTGTTTTCTCAGCAAGTAGAACCAATTAACCTTTTTTGCTGAAACTTTCACTGTTTTACTTCATCTTTCTAACTCTTTGTGAAATCGACCCCAGGATGGTTAGATTCAAAGGTTCATTTTTTATGTAAAAGTAATTTTATATTTATTTATTTTTGGATTTACAGGCATCAAAAGATTGAGTACTCCTGAAGAGAATCAACATCTTCAGATCTGTCTACACTGAGAGGAACTCAAGGCAAGAGCTCACTGGAACAAGGAGATGAAAACAACACCGACGATGACGACGACGACGACAATGACGACCTGATGCCAGAGAGATGTCTTACTGATGAGGAGGCTGATTTTTTGACTGTGCTTATTCATTGAAAATTGCACCACTTCATATAAGGTAATTTATAAGTTTTGAAAAACAAGCCCCCAAATATTTGGTTTTATATTTTTAACTCTGAAAACAGAAGAGAAAAAATTCAGTGACAAAGGGTTCGCCACCCGCAAGGAAACCCCTGGCCGATTTTTTTTTTACATGTTTGGGAAAAAAAGCAAACATAATTTGTAGTATCGAAATCTTTACCTCGGATGGATTCATCGCTACTTGGACAGGGTTTGCTTCTTTCTGTTTTCTCAGCAAGTAGAACCAATTAACCTTTTTTGCTGAAACTTTCAAGGTATTCATCTTTCTAACTCTTTGTGAAATCGACCCCAGGATGGTTAGGTTCAAAGGTTCATTTTTTATGTAAAAGTAATTTTTTTTTTAATGTTCTTTTTTTGGATTTACAGGCATCAGGAGATTGAGTACTCCTGAAGAGAATCAACATCTTTGGATCAGTCTACACTGAGAGGAACTCAAGGCAAGAGCTCACTAGAACAAGGAGATGAAATCAACACCGACGATGACGACGACGACCTGATGCCAGAGAGATGTCTTACTGATCAAGAGGCTGTATTTTTGACTGTCCTTATTCCGTGAAAATTGCGCCACTTCATATAAGGTAATTTATAAGTTTTGAAAAACAAGCCCCCAAATATTTGGTTTAATATTTTTAACTCTGAAAACAGAAGAGCAAAAATTCAGTGACAAAGGGTTCGCCACCCGTAAGGAAACCCCTGGTCGATTTTTTTTTACATGTTTGGGAAAAAAAGCAAACGCAATTTGTTGTATCGAAATCTTTACCTCGGATGGATTCATCGCTACTGTGACAGGGTTTGCTTCTTTCTGTTTTCTCAGCAAGTAGAATCAAGTAACCGTTTTTGCTGAAACTTTCAACGTATTCATCTTTCTAACTCTTTGTGAAATCGACCCCAAGATGGTTAGATTCAAAGGTTCATTTTTTATGTAAAAGTAATTTTTTTATTATTGTTCTTTTTTTGGATTTACAGGCATCAGGAGATTGAGTACTCCTGAAGAGAATCAACATCTTTGGATCAGTCTACACTGAGAGGAACTCAAGGCAAGAGCTCACTGGAACAAGGAGATGAAATCACCACCGACGACGACGACCACCTGATGCTAGAGAGATGCCATCCCAGTATGGGTACTTAAATAAGATAAGGATCCTTTATCACTGACAGTGCCATCAAGATTGTCTCTAGAAACAAAATGACATCAAAATTTAGTCTGGTTCCTATTTTCAAACTTTGAGAGTTTCGATCGGGTCTCGATCGGTACAAGGGAACCAGACAAAATGGCCGAACTGTGGTAAAGGTGTTTTTAAACTGTCAGTGTTGCTTACATTTGTTTGTGTTATATAACACCCAAGCAGATCCTTGCCATTTGATTTGAGGATTGACCGTCGTGTGTTGGCAAATAAAATTACTATTGCATGCTAAAGTCACTCAGCGTGCATTTTTGTTCCATCCGAAAGGTACTATTGTACGTGTCTTTGGTAACGCAGCAGTGTTACCGCAAGGCACATTAATAGCGATTGGCGTCTGCGTATCCCAAAATAGCTGTACAGAACACACATTGTCAAACAGGCCGACCCAAAAGAAACGGATGTAATTTCACAATTAGAAATTGTAGGCCTACGCTTTGTTTGTTGTGAAAATTGTATCTTCCAATCAAAATGACAAAGATCTACTTGAATGTTATATAAAACAAATAATGAATGTTTTTCATTCGTGCAAGGGTGCAAATATGTTCATTCATTAAAAGATGGAATGTTCCATTCAACTTGGCTCCGCTTCGATGAATAGAACATTCCATCTTTCAACTAATGAACGTATTCGCACCATTGCACTCAAAAACATTCATTATTTGTATAAAACAAGTATCTAAAACTTAGTTTCAAAAAAGAGTATCTAAAATTTCAGTTTTTACCTTCATGAATTGTTGTTATTGATTGGTCCTCCCCTTACCCCTGGGGTGGGTTGATTGATTGATTTTAAGAGCGAACGAGGCATAATATTTCTGTATTTTACATATATTGTCTTAAAGGCAGTGGACACTTGGTTATTACTCAAAATAAATATTATCATAAAACCTTTCTTTGTAACGAGTTATGAGGAGAGGTTGATAGTATAAAACATTTTGAGAAACAGCTCTCTCTGGAGTGACTTAGTTTTCGAGAAAGAAGTAATTTCCCATGAATTTGATTTTGAGACCTCAGATTTAGAATTTGAGGTCTCAAAATCCAGCATCTGGGAGCACACAACTTTGTGTGACCATGGTGCGACAAGAATTTTGACGATCGATTAAGCTCAAATTTTCACAGGTTTGTTATTTTATGCATATGTTGAGAAACATCAACTGTGAAGACAAGTCTTTGACAGATACCAATAGTGTCCAGTGTCTTTAATACATTTTATCGAGACATCCCCACGAAACGAGTTCACAATACTTCGTACAAAATGCATTAATTTTTTATATAGAACGTTTGACTTTACTTTCCAAAATGCGAATTTAAAATATATTTTTTTCTCCAAAACTCTCTTGGCAATTTTTTTTTAAAAACTTTGCTCACTTTAAAAAGTCTTCTTTTCTAGATTTTCCCAAGTTGGGAAAATTAGGAAAACACAAATTTCTGTAAAATTTGCTTGTGACTCAAATTGTGGGAATGCCTCTGGTTCTATATTAAGACTTTGATGATTGTGACGCCAAGTACAACATGCACTCAAGAACTAATCCAAGCGGAACACATCCTAAAGTTGTGTTCTTGGGACCAATCTTCATGACATACAAGTACGTCATCATTTTAACTAAATTTATTCCTTTTTGATACGACATGTTTGGATAAGTGTCATGCACACCTGTCCAAACTCAAAATGAAATACGAGTACGTCATCAAGTTAACCAAATTTATTCATTTTAGGTATGATGTGTTTGGATAAGTGTGATGCACACCTGTCCAAACTCAAAATAAAATTGATTAAAAAGTACAATATTTTTTACAAAACAGTCACAAACTTCATTTGAACATGTTTTTTCTTCTTCTTTACATTGCTGTGACAGTAATAATAAACAGTTTTAAATTTTATTGATTTTTTTTTTGCATCAGCTGATACAAAAAAAAAACCTAATTTCAGAAATATTAACTTTTATTTCAACTCAAGGATAGTAAATGTTGTACTTGGCTGTTTTTATAATTTGAAAAAATATGTTGTAAAATAATTGGTTACCATTCATTAAATGCTGTAGAAAGCACCACTGAACTGTAGAAGCAGCAGAGTTGTGCAAACGTGTGTGCCGGTCGGTGTGGCCAACTACTATCTGGAAAGTGTGACGACCTAATGATCCAAGAGTTAATGGTTGGGTAAGCATTTTATTAAGTGAAATCTTGTTAATGTGGCGCTGGTAGTCTGTCTTACCGGTGTCCTACCTTACATGATTGACAAACTATTTCAACTTTCTCGATCTCCGACAAAAAAACGAAACCTAAGAAAGAAAGGATTTGGTTGCCTGTTGAAGTCTTTGGGGGCCTGTATCAAAAGTGTCAAGGACTGAGGACCATTGCACTTTTTTGCACATTTTTTACCTGATCATTTTGTTATCCTAAGTTGGTACCCGTCTCTCTATACTGTTCCTGTGTAAGCGGGTCTGCTTTTTGAGCAACTTCTCTACACTGGACATCCTCTTCTGATCTGAGGGAGCCTCTGAACTTGACGGATGACGGAGACTTCTACCCAGATGTTGGTGCGAGGGTCGGAGAAACGAGATTCTGAACATGGCTATTCACATTTCAATCAGGTACTCAGGCTTTTACATTGGTTTCACTTGTGTAAAGAAGTTTTGACTGTATCAAAAGGAGATATCAAAGATGACATTGGGATTGTGTAGGAAGTTAACAGGGTCCTTTATTGTAGAAGAAACATGGTCGCTTAGAAAGATGCTGTTGTGCATTAGGTAATTGTGACCGTTTTAATTCTCAGCCACAGTAGGTTGTATGTACACTCCTTCGTAAGTTAGAATAGTTGAACTGGTTAACAATATTCAGTCTATGACGTTAACTATTGGTCTATTTCAGTGACCAATTAACTAGGTTGTTCATTGTAGGTTTTGAGTGGTCAGCTTTATGACAGATTCTACAGTAGGTATATTAACGATAATCAGTTGAGGAAATGATTTATAAATGATGTTGATCAATAGATATTGCTTTTTTAACAAATTTTGCCACTGTGGTGTGCATGATTTGTATACATTTTTCATAAACGTAGTAATTTAGCTGCAGTAGGTGTTTTCAATCCTTCAGGGTATTAATTATTGATAATTGTGAACAGTTTTTACAACTGGTTAACCTTTTTCCAGCTGAACATGGTGACGACACTCGGGCGGTTTACAAAACCTCACAAAATTTGTTTAGCCGCAATGTTGGAATCTTGTTTCTCTGATCAGCACATCATCATCTGGGTTGAAGTTTTAGTTATTTAGGCTGTTAAAGTGACAGAGACACTTGGTCGTTAATATTTTGACAGGTTCTGAAAAGAGTAGGCAAGTTTAAGATAAACCTGTAGAACTGTTGGGAACAAATGCAACCTGTGTTTGTTAAGATCTCTTTGAAACAAAACAAATTTGTGCGATGTCCATCAATTATTTTAATTTTTTTATGGTAAACATGAGAATGTCTCAACATGTACAACAGCGCAGTGTACAATGGATCAAACTAGGTGTTTATTAGCGTGTTAGCAGTACTAGTGTAGACTTATTCAGTTAAATAACCTCAGAACAAACAGTAATTTGTCACATGGCTAGGTAGATATAGGAAGCATACACACTAGTCCAGTATTAGTGTAGAATTATTAAATAAATAACTAAATTAGTTAGCTTGATTTTGTTATGAATATTATGCCAAAAAGACACAGCAGGAATAGGTATTCTAAATAAGACCTCACTTTGTTACTTTAGTCATGCACTGTTTGCAGAATCACAGGTGTCTTTCTAGATGGAAAATACACCAAGTTTTCAGCGATTTTATCGTCACTTAATAATAAAACCTTAATTTTCCGACATCGAAGTCAGACTCAGTTTTATGCAAAAACATTGTACTTTATAATTGGTACGAAATCATTAGTATGCAGTTGTTGGTTTGCATATTTACATGTAGTTAATCAGTAGGAGTAGTTGTTGATCCTAGATGTTCAATACTTTATTGGGACTTCATCAGCAATTTGTAGTTCCGTAGGATTTGAAACTTTGTTGTACTTAGGATCTTATCTATCGTCACTGATAAAACCTTAATTTTCTGACATCGACGTCGGACTCATTTTTATGCAAAAACATTGTAATTTAAAATTGGTGCGAAAACATTAGCATGCAGTTGTTGGTTTGCAGGTTTACATGAAGTTAATCAGTAGGAGTAGTTGTTGATCCTAGATGTTCAATACTTTATTGGGACTTCATTAACAATTTGTAGTTCCGTAGGATTTGAAACTTTGTTGTACTTAGGAGTTTAGATTTTGTTTAGAGATAGATTAGGTTGTTTTTTGTTAGGTTTTTTTCTCAGTCTAGTTATCCTCCATAAACCCAATGTCATCTACAATATCTCCTGTAACGATACTCAATGCAATGAAGATGCAAATTTGATGTTTGTGTACAACCTCACTTTTGACTTTGAAATTTGACTTTGTTTGAACGTGTAATCACACACACTGTTAAAATGTTGCGATGTTTTAACAAATCCAAAACTTATGATTGATTTGAAACAAAATTTATGAAGAAGTGTAGTACTTCTAATGCAAGTGAAACCAATACATTCCTGAGTATGCTGTTAATATTGAAAAGAACATGCGTATTTTAGTTCTGTTTTTTGTGCTTGTCACAAAAATTCACAAAATTGTTCAAGTTCAGCCGCCATGTTGGAATCTTGTTTCTCTGATCAGCGCATCATCATCTGTGTTGAAGTCTTCGTTATTCTGATGGTACAGGACTCAATCGGTGACGGAGTGGAAGCATCCTTTTACACTTCAACCAAAATTCGAACTTGAAACTTGTCTCCAAGAACTTAGCGACGTGTTTGCCCGAACAGGGGGAGACGTCCGATGGTACACTTGATTCAGATTCATCAAACATTTTAACGGGCAACAGAATCCTTTCCGACTTTTGTTTTGGACTTTGGAAAAAAAATCTTAAGTTTGTTTTTGGCTTCGGACTTTTAAAAAACAATCTTTTTAGTTTGTCAATCATGTAAGGTAGGACATTGGTAAAACAGACTATCAATGAAACATTAACTTGATTTAACTTAATAAAATGCTTTCCTTCCATTAATACTTAGATCATTTAGTCGCTTCACTTTCTAAATAGTAGTTGGCCACACCGATCGGCACACACGTTTGCGCAACTCTGCTGCTTCTACAGTTCAGTGGTGCTTAAAAAAATCAAAAAAATCCCTTAAAAAACGCCTTTTTTATATAGACTAAGTCAGCCAAAAAAAATTCTCGTGCCGTTGTACGGTTCGAAATTAACTGCGTAAAAAGTTTGGCCCTACCCCCCCTATTATTAAAATCATGATCAACCAAGTGCACCCCCTATAGGGGTGCAGAAGAGACTGTATCCCAAAGTAATGTACACCAACATGTAATCAAGTAGAAATTTGCATAAGACACTTAATACAAGGCGTCAAATTCAAATTACCATAAGATTATATTGCTAGGTACATCAAAATGGAATGCAGCCCCTTATTAAAGGTATCGTCTTATAGCTTGTTGTGACTTTAAATAACAATAAAATGGAGTTCCATTGTGGACTTAGTCATTTTTTGACCAAAAAAAACTAGCCATTGTTTGTACTTAGTAATTTTTTGAGCAGAAACTCATAGTCAATGTTTGTACTTAGTCTTTTTTTGGACTTGGTCATTTTTGACAAAAACACTTAGTAATTATTGACTTTCTGAGTCCTTTTGTGGACTTAGTCATTTTTTGACCAAAACACTAGCCATTGTTTGTACTTAGTAATTTTTTGAGCAGAAACTCATAGTCAATGTTTGTACTTAGTCTTTTTTTGGACTTAGTCATTTTTTTATAAAAACACTTAGTAATTTTTGACTCTCTGTGTCCCTTTGTGGAATTGGCAATTTTTGACTTCAAAAACTTTCCAAGATTGAGATTATAAAGTCACGGAACAAGCTATAAGATGCGGCCTTTACAGAAGATACAACATTGGTAGTTACGCTATTGTAAATTTTGGTAAGCATGCAAGTAAACATTCATCTAATGTCCACTTGATATAAAAACTGTTTTGAGATAAACAATCAATAAAGAAATTTGTTTTGAAACGCTGCAAGTTTTAGATAATGATTTTTGTGTCCAAATTTGGGCACTCTATATGCAGTATATGAATACCAATGTTGTACCTTCTTTATAAGTAAGAAATGCAACCTGTAAACCATAAAGGAGTCAAATTTAATTAGATTTGTTTGAGAATAAACAAATAAAACGCTTTGATTCTTGGAATATTCTGAAAAAGCACAAACAATTATTTTACAAGTTTGTGGAAACCAAATAGTTAATTTATGTTTTCATTAGACTAGTTTTTTTTTAGCCATGTGAACTCCTTTTGGAAAAAACAGGTTACATTTCTTCCTTGGTTGATCATTTATATTTCTTAGCTATGGTTGTCATTTGCCAGCTGATGTTTCTTCTAGGATAAATTCTTAACTGGTTTGGGGGGTTTAAGTTGAATTTTGAAACTATACACATTTCAATACTTTTAATAAAGACAAGTATGAATTGAAAGCTGTATTTGATTTTACAAATACAATTTTTGAATTGTGGCACTTGACAAGTGCATTAATAAAAAAGACATTTTGAAATAACTTCAATGAGGTTTAAGTAATTTTACATCAACTGGCACATTTCTAACCATCAATTTAAGCAACTATCAAAATGAATAGTAAGGAAGCAACAGGAGTGCAAAAGCACCCCAAAACAAAAATTGTTTTAATTAAAACGTTCCGGAAACATAACATACATCTTAGTCATAATCAAGCTCTTGAGGTAGGGGTGGGTGGGGGTTAATGTCTAACAGTGTGGATGCACTAACTGCTGTTTTTGTTTTCTTTCTTTGGAAAACATGAGTTTGTTCAAATAAAGTCTTGAAAATTCAAATAAACAATTTAGTCTGGTTTGCTTATTATTTTCTGATGAATCATAATATTTGGAAAATTATTGGTTCTATGAACGGCTTTGGTGATCCCCTACTCCCCTTCTAGGTGTTAATGAACTAATTAAAAGTAACTTTAAGGAAATAATAAAGATTGGGGATACTTTTGGTAATTATCAAACACCTGTCTCATCACTTGGTGTGCCTCAATAAATGCATAAATAACAAACAAGTGAAAGTTTTGGCTCAAATGGTCATCAAAGTTGAAAACAAAATATGAAAGGAAATCTACATTCCATGCATAAAAGTGTGTGCTTTCAGATAGATGCATGAGAAAGGCGTCATGCCTGAAGCCTTTCTCAGATTAAATTTTGTGAAAAAATTACCACTTTCCCTAAAACTACATTTTACTTTAAAGGGTGTTTTTCCAACAACATTGTTTAAACATCAACATGGCCAGTGCTCTATCGTTTTCATGGTAATTAATTTTTGGAGTAACTACAAAGTACACCTATTTAATAGGATGCATTCAAAATTATAAAGCTAATTTTTTTCTCTCAACATCCTGGGGGTGTGGGGGGGGGGGGGCGGTAGAGTTACTTATTATTCATGAACAGTAATTCCATGTTTGCAAGTACAGAAATACAGTGTAATCGTTCCTTTTGATGAACTAGAATCAGTTGCAAAACTCAAAAAATGCTCATTCACAATATTAGGTAATGACCTCAAGGGTAGTTTAGTATCGAATTGACGATGCTTAGCCTGTAATACAGGCATTATGTTTGGCTATTGAGGGAAAAGTATGAACATTTCATCGAGAAGAAGGGCTCACCTAAATAAAAGTTTTTAATAGAAATTTAATGGATTCTTCGGAGGCCCCACAAAAAAAAAGAAGTCATAAATAATGTGGGTCTTAGGAGAAAAAAAAAGTACGAGAGAAGGTTGGGCAAATGTGTTGGTATAAATTATGTTGGCCCTACAGCTAGTAATAGAAATATACATTTTGGTTGCCTTACAGAACGGTTGAGGCTCGTACTCAGTGACTGCTGTTGTGGCTGGAAAGACTGCTGAGATGTAGGGAGAGGCAGCATACACTTCTGATGAAAGGGAAACATTCAGATTCCACGTACTCTGAAAAAGAACAAAATTATATTTAGAGTATGGATGTAAATTAGTGTTCATACATAATGAGGGGATATAGAAAGTATAAGGCATTGGGAAATTTTACTTCAGGACAGCACGTTCAGGGGGCCTTTAAATTGTCTCAACATATACATGACATGTACAGTACCTCATGTCGTCAAATCTAATTCCCAACACACAAGAAAACAATTCAAAGAAAAATATATGCGCCCTGTGAATTTACTCTAAACACTTGCATTGAACTTTGAAGGAATTGGAGAAACAAAAAACGTGTAGTGCAAAGTGTTAGAATTCATCAGCAAAATCGATGTGGGTCAATGTTTCAACAAAAATATCCGTCCCTAACAATATTTTCCTCACTTGTATTGAGCGAGAATTCAGTGGTTTAATCAATTTTAACACAATCTATGTTTCTTCGATTTGTCTTGGGTTATATTATGACATTTAGCTGACAATAGTTTGACTGTATTGCCCGAGACAATCTTGTCTTATTTATAACCCCCTCAATTTTGCATCAACACATGAATCACTTACCTGATTAAGAAGATTCTATGAACATCCGTGGTGTTATCATCGTGGAAGTTGTTAAATTTTGATGTGTAAAATGTTACAGAAAATCTGCTTTTCCTCCACACACACTTTGAGCAATCGCCTTGAACACACGATGCCCGCGCTCAGAAACAAAATGGCCGCGAGGAGTTAAGGGGTGCATCAACCTCGTTCCCAGGGGTGATTGATATCGCCATCTTTTCCCAGCATGCCTTACTCGATGTGCATGTGCGTGACCGTAGTACGAACGGTATCCTTTTATTGGACGAAATTTGAAAGAATCATAGGGGGTGAGGCCAGCACTTTTATCAATTGCCTATTTTTTTTGTTAAGGTGCGATGTTGTGCTCGTCATGATGCAGTAGGCTTTTCTGAAGCCTTTTTTTATTGAATAGAAGCCAATAATAATATTTCAAGCAATACTTAAAGAAGGTGTTACTTTGTTTTTTACTTGAAAGAATTGGGCGAAACTTGAAAAATATCAGGGATAAAGTCCAGCTTTTTTATCAAATATAGCCTTATGATTTTTTTCGAGCGAAAAGTTCACAAGGCAATTTTTTTCGAGCGAAATATTTTGGGGGCGTACGTTATTTTTCAAAGTTTACCAAATGTCAACTTTTAGTTTGAAGTGGCGCAATTTTCAATTTTATTTTCTGTGCTTCCTTTTTTTTTATTTACTCCAGATGGATCGCAATGCCCTGGATTGTTCAACTCACGAATATGTATTTATCAAAATCTAGGACTAGCAGTCTCACCATTCAATAGTTTTGAACATCACCGCTTGAAATTATAATGGTGAGTTCCATAGGATGACGTCATGATCGCTAGGCTTATGTGCGTGTACAGTAAAAACTATGTATAAGCTGACGTAGCGCTGCGCTGTACCTGGAAACTACCACCGCGCAACGAAACCTCATACATATTCATATTTACTTTGTACACCACGCTAATTATCAGCGTAGCCATATCGCGTCACGTGACATGACCTTTGGATATGCATGACTTGCAAGATTTTCCTGATGAGACCATAATGTTATATTTAAGAACTAGATGGCGCACTGACCTATATACGCGCTCGGCATGCGCACAGGCGGCCATTTTCTAAGTTGACAAAACTGCTTAGAGTTATGTATAAGAACTACATGTAGAGCGCTCATGGCCTATAATAAATTTACGAAAATAATTGTTTACAAAACTCTAACAAAGTTCGGCCCATTACAAACTAAATTCAACGAGGCTTCCCTTAGAGCATGCGACAACATGATAAAATAAAAACAAGAGAAACAAACTGGGTTTTTTTACGGGCTGCAATCCGTGTTTGTGAATGTTTATTTTCTATTTACCAAGCGCATTTCGTTCATTAAATACACAATGATCAAAAAGATGGAAGTATAACACTACAGTGATATTGTTTGTTTTGTTCCCAGGAATGCGTAAAACCCAAAACATTTTTAACCTGCTACTTAAATAAATGTCAAGTATAAACTTTGGATTTTGCAAAGCTTATATTAATCAGACCACAAGTACAACCCATGTCCAAGAAATCTATTATTCACCAAAATTAACCAATATTATTACTAGTCCAATGATGATCAATATTAATTATCAATTACATATTTTGGAAATGATAATGATACTTTTAAATGGCAAGTTCTGATTGCACACATATATTTACACTCCACAAAACAAAACACCTCTATCCCCAATCAAAAGACCCAAATTGTGTTTATACTAGAACAATTTTTTCCTGTAAAATATTTCCCTCTGATATAAAGTCATATCCAAGAAAACAGTGATTCTATTTGATACATACAACCAAAATTAGCGTCAATGTGTTTACATGCTGGAAAATGTGTTTGGTTTTTCCCTCTTGCATGCTAGTTCTAATCAGAATGTCTTCTTTTCCAAACAATACCATAAATAACATGTTTTCCCCAACGACACATTATCATAACTCATAAATAGGTACATTTATATATACACAGAACATGTTTGTATGTACAATTTGTTTGTCAATAAACACAATTTGTTTACAAGGACGATACACCGTTTGTCTTTGAAAGAGTAATATACAGTCATTCCATCAAAAGGGTCCGAAGGACTCGAATTTGACATTGGACGGTAAGGTCGATGCCAGCGATTTTAGTATAGACCTTTCTTTTGCAACGTCACAGCCCGAGTTTTTGCCAACCCAGATTGGAAAACTATGGAAAGCCGTAAGTGCAAATTAAGAAAAGATCGCTATTTTTTGTAACAATGTAACCAAATTTGTTGATTTTGTTAAAAACAAAACAAATAATTATGAGAGGTATTTTATTTAATTGAAAGTTTGCAGAAAATGCTGAATTTGGTTAAAACATCTGTGTTTAAGATTTAGTGTTTTACTAACATTCGGCCGACCATGCCAACCAAGGCGGTTTGTTTATCAACAAAAGAAAGGTCTATTAGGCCAGTAAGCTTATGACAGGACAAATAAGGTGGTCTCGTGTAGTCCTAGTCTTGTGTTTTTTCATATGAAAACAATACCTCACTGTGTTATATTTTGAACTGAAACAAATTATGTTCAAATGTTGACTTGGAATTAGAAAAACACAGGGCTTGGTTTTTAACACTGAACCGAAAGCCGGAGGCCAGTGGCTGTAGTGTGCGGCAATAGTGTCAGGCCAGCAAACTTATATCATGACCAGACAAGTGCGGTGGTCTTGTGTTTTTAAAAGTTAAAACCTGCAAGTAGACACTGTGTTCAGCTGAAACTTTCACATGTGACTTCCATTATATTGTATCTTTCCTTATAGTTTTGCCTATGACCCTGCTTTTAAGCATTATTCTAACTACTTAAGCTCCACAAATTCTATTATATTCAATGTTTAAGAACAGGCTGCAATTTTGCAATAAAGTCCAAAGTTTGAACTTTTTCATTTGACACCAACAAATTACAATTCAATTTTACACATGCGTTTAGTTTACTTTTTCGTGTTAAACAAGGACTAACGTTCCAATGAAATTCCTCCAAAATAATCCGTTAATACTCTGAAAATGTTTGATAAAACTAAGTTAATTTTACCTTTCTCCTAAAACAAAGTTTTTGGTATGAATATTTTGTTAAAACCAAATGCAAGCAGAATTTATTTTTATTAAATGTATAAAAGGAACAAACCCTTGTCCACCCCTTTGCAAAATACAAAATTGCAAAAAAAATTAGACAGAACTAAAAGGTTGTTGATGCTACAACAACAAAATTCTCTCCTTTTGAACAGTTTTGGTTCAGGATAAACAACCGTGCATGCAGCACACAAATAAGTTATTCAACCAACCTTACCATTCCAACTTCAACAGTTTTACTGTCTGAGCAAATTGAATGCAAACATGATTGTACTGCTGCAAATGCTTATCTCTTAATCTTTCCATCAAATTTAATAAAACATGGATGGATTCAAAAAATAAAACAAAATCCCAAAACAATACCCGAGAATGTGTTAAACATGAGCCTTTAAAAATAAAAAGAATTCAAATTTTTGTGTTTTAATTCACTTAAAAATGCATTGGTATATTATTGTAAAATTTGCTTCATAATAACTAGGCGTTATTATTATCCTAGATGGCCCTCCCATAAATAAAATATTTTCTCAAAAGCACTTTTTTATGACATGCCAGTTACTTGAGTGGAAAATAAATAAACCAACTTCTTCTTGCAGAAGAAAAAAAACAACAACAATGCCTTACCCTGGGAAGGAGGAAACTACTGGCTACCAATACTTTCTTAATCTGGGGTTGAGGGAAGTTACTGGTTCTGTGCCAGGGGTCCAAGGTTGATTGTGACTTGGTGCTCCAACCACACCATATCATTATCGCCCTGAGACTCTGTGGTGCTGCGCAGGGAGGGCGTGGCATTCTTGTAGTCATACTTCAGATTGAACGACACCTGTCAATCAAGAAGGGTAGAAGCAGGTATATTAGTTAAGGAATATTGCCTTTAAAGGTGCTGGACACCATTGGTAATTAGATTGTGTATTCCTACTGGGGATTAGTCTTCCCGCGTGGAAATTTCTCTCCGGATTTTTGGGGATATCTCAAAAATGTGAGTACCTTTTGAATTAAAATTTTCAAAGAACTCAGGGAAAGCACTGAGTTTACATGGCTTTACACATATCCGTGTACCGTTCAAACCAAATAATATTTAAATTGTAGATTCTCCAACTTACAATGACATCTCCAACCGCCTTCAAAGGAGTGATCCTCACCAGGACTCCGAGTTTATGAGCTTGACGGAACTGGACAAACCTAAGAAAAGAAAGTCAGACAGATTTAGAAATCGCTTGCTACCAACAACAAATGACAGAGAGTAGAATATAAATGCAAATATGGAAGAGAATGTTGTGCATTCTGATATACCAGCAAGACTCCTAGTGGATGATACCCATGCCTACATCCTTATGGACTGAGTGTAACCCTCTTGAGACAATCTTCTGTATAATCACAGAACATCCAGACATCGCTAGAACAGTTCTTTTTTTTAACTCCACTTTCGTCAATAGAAATGTTGACAGAAATAACATGAAAAAAATGTTATTTGGTGTTTAGAAATTGGGATAATATGTTTATATACAAAAGAAAATAGTTGTGTAGAATAGGGAAGGTCTTACTCTGGTTTATCGTTATAATCTTTGTTGTCTGATGAAGAATCATCAAATTCCGTCGTGTCATCTTTGGCGGCCAGAATTAACTCTTCATCTGGAACAACAACCTGAAGGCAAACAACAAATAAATAAATAAATAAATATATAAATAAATAACAACTATTTATCTTTAAGTAAATGAATCTTCCACAAGTTTTTTTCTTACCCACTCTGCAATGTTCCTTAAGATAAATATATGCAACAAGTATACCTCTTTGATATTTGTCTGCCAACGCCGTCTCTAATGTTTACCTTGGCCGTGGTGATGTCATTTGCCTCGTCCGTTTTCTCCGGCGCCTCCATCTTGATTCTGGTGGCATTCTGGACTGGGTTGGTAATCATAAGGGTTACCACACTCTCTCGTTGTAAGTTCAGCTTGGGTACCAGGAAGATACGGACATCCGGAATATGGTGCCTGAAACGACGAGGTTAAAACAACAGTCAGACAGCTTTGTAAAGAACTGTGTATTGAATGTGTATAATATTGAATGGTCAGACGGTTGGAGGGTTGACTGTGTCCTGTATAGATGCATTCACCACATGATATCATAGTGCAGGCTGGCATAGTTTATCCATCACTCATAACTACAGTGGATGATATTGAATGGTCAGATGGTAGGAGGGTTGACTGTGTACTGAGTAGATGCACTCACCACATGATAAATTGCAGGCTATCATAGTTTAACTATCACTCAAAACCACACAAAATCACTAAGATGACATTAATGGTCAGACCGAAATTAAAGTACTTAAACTCCTAAATGACGCAAAATTGGTTTAGGTTTTTAGAAAATCTCTTGTATCGACATTTATTATCAAGATGAATTTGTAAAGCAGGGTTTAGGACAAGGGTTTGTCAAATACTTACAAGGCAATGAGTTGAATCTTGAACTTGATGGAAGATGGATTGAACTCTGGCTTGCTCAAGTTGTGCTCACAATCCTGAAAATATTTCAAAAATATACTCATCAAATTTAACCCAGGCTGCTCTTCAACGATAAGTGTTCTAGGTTTGTTAACATGCATTTCCTATCCTAGTACACAAGATAGAAAATTCTGGGAAAAGGGTGATTTAGCAATTTAAAAAAACAAGAACACTACAAGGTTGCAAATAAGTGTATCTCTAAGTCCTTCCAAAATTGTTGAACAACGTCTAACAATCTGACTTGAGATACCACTAGCAGTTCATTAAAAACACTTGAATGCATATTAGTTCATTTTGAAGACTGGAAGCCAGTGGAAAAATGTGGAGCAAAGGAGTACTGTCACAAAATTTATTAACTTAGGCAACAACTAACTCACCCTGCATCTCTGAGAGCGTTTGATGAGTAGATGCTTGTGCCGAGGGTTCAGATCATCAACGGTAGAGGACGACATCTCTGGCTGCAAGAAACGCTGACGGATACTTGGAACTGAAGAAGAAAACACAATTAGTTAGTCTGGAAGATAGACTTGTTGTGCCTGGTCATTAATGCAAAGTCTTTATTGGTTGGTCATTATTGCAAAGTCTTTATTGGCGGGTCGCGATTGTCAGGTCACTGTAGCAAGGTCAATACCACCTGGTCAAGATCATTGTAGCAATGTCAACATTGCCTAATCATATTTGCCCAGTCATGATTTTCCAGTCATTATTGGGCCGTGTCCGAAAGGGCGACTTCGGCTACAGCTACGGCTAGATCGCCCGCGTCTGCCTATTCTTCAACACTGGTAGACGCGCTGATCTAGACGTAGCTGTAGCTGAAGTCGTGGTTTCAAACACGGCCTTGCCCGGCCATTATTGCCCAGTCATATTGTCCATTAAAACAACCTAAAAGACCCACCTTTCTCCAGAATGACTGGCTTGGTAAATATATCTTCTGGTAAGGGGTCCACTTCCTCCTGGGGTTCAATGACCTTGATGGTGACCTCTGCCTGTTCTCCTTCCTTCAACAACCTGTAGATGTAAAATCATACAACGAGTTAAACCAACAAAGTATGGGATTCTTATTTCAGCACTTTATCACACCCCTACAAGCGTATCAAAGCATGCATTATTTTTGTTCCATTTTCAATGAATTATAAAACCAATTAAGTTGCACGTTATAATGGCTTACAAGGTGCTGCGTCGTATTCAGCAGCCACTGCCAGAAGTGTCATTGAGTACTTTTACATTCAAAACACAACACAAGGGACCTACAGCTTTACGTCCCATCCCGAGGACGAAGCCATACTGGTCAAGGGTCTTGCTTAAGGACACAAGTGTCCGGCCCGGACGTTAACCCACACTCTGCTGATCAGAAACACCAGAGCTTGAGTTCAGTGAGCTTGACCGTTCAGCCAGGACATGCCACCAGCAGAGAAAAAAGCTTCGAGTGAAGGAACTCACGTGAAACTGGACAATGCAGTGAGAAGCCCACTACTGCGTCTGCTAGCCGAACCTCTCGGTGTGGACAGCTTCTCCTGGATGTGGAAGTAAGTTCGACGGCGAGTGTACTTCTTCTTCTCACGTTCAATCTTCTCACGGCCTCCGATCTGCCGATAGAATTCCAGGAGCTCCCCGATCTGTTGACAGAAGTCAGGTATGGTGAATAAAATCTGTTAAGGCTACTGTCTTTACCCGAAAAAGGTTTTATCGGGACCACCACAAAACACTTGCATTTTGACAGGAGCGTGCTAAACAATATTTAAGCGCACTTTAAACCACTCCTTTTTTGGAAGACATGCGCACAAAGTGTTCACTTTTGGGAGCAAATTGCCATAATGGGACAGTCCAGACATTATAAAGTGCCATAAAAATGGGCGATAAAAATGAACCAAATACTTCTCAGAATGGTATATAACTTTTCAGAAATGATTTTTGTCTTACCCGTTTAGTGTTTTCATTCTCTGGCTCATTCCAAGCTCCGCTGGCTACAAAATCAAACCAAAAAATAATTGATGTCAAACTTGATACAAATGCACTTTATCATAATTGCTTCTCTCCACACAGGAGTACAAATGGGTACAGGGACAGGGGAGGGCTAGAAATATTCTTAGTCATTTAATGCCAAGGACCGGATATAAACACCGGCTTGATTAGCCATATTGGCTTGGGACGGACTTTACTTTTACTTTATCAATAGGAAAAGGATCTTTAATCCTGAAGCCAGCTGGCCAACTTTGTTTTAAAAAAAACTGACTAGGGATTATAGCTCTTGTCTTTATAAAAAAACCTACCAACTTCCTTGTCGGATATACCCGCATCTCTAGACGTCCAGCGGCAGAACCAACATGCCAAGTAGTAGACCTTTTTGGTTGTTATCTTGGCGCTATCGTTAGGGTCTTGAGCAGCAATGCTGGTTGCCCGTGTGGACAGAGAGTGCTTGCAGCTTGGGCAGTCCAAACAGTTGGGGCACCTGAGGGGGTCAAGGAGAAATGTCAAGAGTAAACAAAATTGGAGAAATTGCATTGAGTACTATTTGAGAACATGCCTGGGCCCAATTTCAAAGAGCCGCTTAGCGGAATTCATTGAATTAAAACCAGAATTTGCAGAGTGAACTTTCCAGAACAATAACGAGCTCACTGTGTACAAAGCATAAATCAAGCCCAATTTTGGCGAGAGCCTGTTTTAAAAGAGAACTGTAGGTGTGTATGGCGTAAACATAATGGACAAAAAGTTTCAAATAGGATATTCATGATCAACCATAGAGTTTAAAAAGATTGTAACGTAACCAATTTTCATAATTTTAGGAGAAGGCGTGGGTCAGTTTTTTATAATTTGAGTACAGGATATACATGTAATGATAGATTTTGAAGCAAAGTGGTGTGTTTTTTCTTCCTACCTATTTCTCTTGATCCTAGCCTCAGCTGATGGCATGTTCTCCGAACAATTGGGACAGTAGTGGGAATCCACCTGCGATACAAAAACAATCAAAATATTTCTTTTATACCATCATAACAATGGGCCATTCCTGCTTTGTACACAAGTCACTTTGTACCAAAGTCAGAGATTTTAAAAAGTCTGAACTGAACTTTTTGTTAGCCTTTGATTGAGAAAGACTCTCACTCCGATAGATAGGGTCGGAATGTCAGGCCATTAACTATTTTTTTGCAACAGCTTTCTGTTTTCTGATAACGAGAGATGGTTTTCAAAGTTGGAAATTCAGAAACTATTGCAAAAACCCCAGAAGAATATACCCTGGCAGCCTGGCCTGGGGCCTGGGCGGGGTATGAAGTAACTGACATGCATACACAGTAAAATAGACCGGAGATGGTGGACTGTACACTCATGATGGAAGAAGACTAGCTAGGTTGTTGTTACAACAAACCTTTGTGTGTTTTTCAAATTGATTTCAATTTGTTGTTGTTGATATACAATATTATGTGATTGTGAATGTGACACAATAATCAATGAAAAATCAATAATTTACATTTATATTGAATATATAAATGTAAATTATTGATTTGTTATTGATTATTTTGATACACAAATCAAGCAGATCCAGTTTCAATTACAATACAGTGTTTTTGTTTCTATATGATTTTTCGATACATTTTTTCAGATAATAACAGGGCAAAAGTTTTCCTAAAATATCAATTAGAAAGCAATGTGTGAGCACATTTTTAAAAAATCGAATAGTCCCTAAAAAAAATTGTTAAATAAATTCAACCCCCAGCATTGCCCAGGAAATGAGAAAGAACACGTACGTCTACGTGTATCCAATTCCAAATGTAACTATAGATTAATTTGTAACCTCAAATAGTCCCACTAAATATAAATTATCCACAGTCATACATACCTCGTGTGAAACACAACGACCGCATCTTAACTTCAAGCAGTGTTTACAAAAGTAAAGTTTGATGATAGGGGAGCTAAGACCACACGAACATACGATTTGCAGCCGGTTCGACTGCAAAAGCGTCGCCATTTTGTCCCAAAATGAAAACCTGATGACAGGCTGTTCGAAACCACTAGAGGGCGCTATCACCAGAAACCAGTGGAACTTTTTAACCCCGCCCACGAAGTAGGAAACTTACTTTTGCGGTGTAAATAGTCCTTCCCTTGTCTAATTGTGTGGGCGTTTTGCTCTATATTGGGTGCGTTCGTTTAGCTTCCCTGGGTCGAACCCGCAGTGCTCACTCGGGTGAGCCCCCGACAGTGACAAGAGCTAATCGAACAATCACACTCGCCCTCTCGTGGTTACGGCATGCACCTCAGGAGTATTGGCTCTGAAAAGAGCGGGTGGTTTGGTCTAGGCGTTCGAACACCACCAACAATTAGGACACTAACAAAATAAACCACACAAAAAACTCGCTTTAAAATAAAATCCAGCTCACAACTTTTATTTCTTGAGTAAGTAATTCTTCAAACATGTAATAAAAAAGTACAAGTAATATTAAAAACAGTCAGCCTGCAGCAATAGTAGTGACTAATAAGCCAAGAAAGAACAAAGTTTAAAAAAAAATCATTTCAAATAAGTATTTCTTTCATCATCATTCACTCATCTTCGTCTTCAAATATTGCGACATTCCACAAAAAAATCCTCTACCATCTTGGGCAAAAAAGTCAAAGGGCCTTAGGTCGAATTCACAAAGAGTTAGGACTTGTCCTAACTTAGGACTAGTCCTGTTCCTAACTAAGGACTAGTCCTAGGAGATACAAAAAACGTAGGCTATGGCTCGTTCTAAGCTAGGACGAGAGTTAGGACGAGAACTCATCCTAAGTTAGGACGAGAACTCGTCCTAACTCCAGATAAAACTAACATTAACTCTTTGTGAAATCCATCCCTTGTCACACAAGGCTCTTTTTTCAGGCAACTTGGAGCCAACTAACTACAAGGGCATGCTACAGGACCATTTTGGCAACACAGTAGTTATTCTCAAAAAAATGTCTAACGAGCAACAAGAACAATATGTGAATGACTTTTCTTCTTGAAAATTGCCAGCTAAAATGTGAAAATAATGTAGAAAGACACCTCATTAAGATAAAAAGTTTAAAAGACAACTAATTTTCCAGTTGTTTTTTTTCTCCAAAACTAGTGCCGTCAGTGTCCAAGCAATGGCGGCCCAATACTTGCTGACTCAATGGTGCTATATTTTTCTGTTTTCCACTCTTGTGTGAAAACTAAACTTATAAATGTACATTGGTTTATAAACATTATTTTAGGAAAAGTGCCTCTGGTGTTTAAACTGAAGTATTCATTTTGAAAACAGTGGGTTTTGGTTACCTCTGAATTGCTGGTAAAAAACACCTCATGTCACAACGATAAATCTGTTAAAAAAAGTACAAACAACATGCTTGAAGCTATAAAATATTACAAATCTCTTCTGAGTATAAAGTTAAACATATTTTTAAAGTTACAAAAATAATTTGTAAACAATCTGAGTAAAAAATGTGATAAAAAATAAAAAAAAGTACACAAAGCTGCACGAAAGAGCGCAATCCTCCTATACCATAGAGAAATATAATACATGTTACTATTAGTACTAACTAGGATTACAAACCTGGTTATAGTTTTATTAGTTCAGGTGTGGTCTAACCCTACTGTTTGACCAGGGCCCAATTTCATAGAGCTGCTTAAGCAGAAGTAGTATTGCTTAACAGTTTTCTGCTAAGCAGAAATGAGCAGCATACCAGTCACAAATTGTACAGATATGTAACTTAGCACGTTGGCTTGTAACCTGACTTGCTTTTTGTGCTTAAGCAGCTCTATGAAATTGGGCCCTGGTTAAAGTTTACAATCAGAGGGCCCAACATAGGGCGCTGCTTAAGCAGAAAAGCTGACCAACACTTTGCTTACCAGAACAAGGTTACCAGCCAAACTACCCTGTCACATTTACTATTTGTGACTGGTATCCTGTTCCTTTTTGCTAAGCAGAAAATCAGAAAAATATTTGTTGAACTCCAACCATGTCTCATTCTCTTGCCGTCTTGCTTAGATCAAGGGATGATCCACAATCCATCTGCGTTCCCAGTTACCATGACGCTCCAACATGGCTTCTCTCAGGTCGTGCTCAGGGCTGCGCTTGCTCACACCTATAGAAACCAACGAAACAAGACACATTAAAGATAATCTGTTATGTAAAATTTGATTTTTAGGATAAATATTTTAGAACTTGGGAGACTTCTCTACCCGGGCGGAAGGTAGGAAATCCACCAGGACTAATACTTTAGCTTAGTCGATCGAAGGGATGTCTGGTTATTAACTTCACTGCCTAGGAGCGAGTGATTTCTCAACATTGATAAAATGCAAGTTGTTATTCTCACCAGACGGGATGTCTTCTACTTGTCCGTAAGGAGGGAGAAAAGTCCGGGAATGATCAAGACATCCTCCGCTTGTCCACTCAGCAGACAGCTCCGTCATTTTCCCTGCCACACTCTGCTGGTTTAGGGGTGTGGCGTAGACTTTCACCTGGGTGACATTCTTGTTGTATAACATCACAACCTTTAAGTATGAGTGGAACCAAATATAAGATAAAGAAATGGGCAGGAGGCTGGTCTATCATGCTCGTGCTAAGCTGAAATGGATGCTTAGCAAAACATACAGGAAATAATAGAATTATGTCACTTTCCCTGTGTGGGTGATTGCCAACCTATGAACGTTTGGAAATAGTTAAGATAATTTTTTTCTTTTGGGGATCATCAACTATTTTGAGACCGTCATAATCTTGAGATCGCGCTCTTTCGACAGATGGTACATTTAATTTTCTATGTGGTTAGCTAAAGAAGCAACCCATTAATTTTTGAGGGTTGTTGCTGGTAGTTTGAGTACATTATGACGGCCGCAAAGGCGAGGGATGCCAGGAGGGAGTTCATTTCTCAGACCACCACGAACTAATGATAGATTATTAATGTATATGACAACTTTCCATACCTTGAGAGGTTCTTTCAGAATGTCCAACTCAGCAACGTCATGCACCCAGACCGTTACGACACCTGAGGCGTGGATTGCGTATAACTTCTGCATGAGCTCGTTGACCGGTGAGGGGTTATTGACTTCGGAGTACAGACGCTCTTTGACGCTTCGCTTTGGGTCTGGACGGTAGAGGGCTTCTATGGTTGGGACTATGAGAAGAAAAAGGAAGTAATTGAGGTTTTATTACAATATCAGAGGAAAGACGTGTAGACGTGTAACTGAAATTACCTTTAGTGTAAAGACAACAAAACTAGTGGAAACAAGAATAACAATAATATTGCGTTCTTTCCTAAGGCCAGTGATTGTCATCTATAGGCCAACATTTGGTGTCAAATAACAGAAATGATGAAGAGCAGAGGGAAAGTCCGCCTGTTTCTTATTTGATTTCTCGAGATATATCTCAATTTTTATGATTCAAAGTTGGTTTCATAATAACGATTAACACTTTCCTTATTACATTATGAATAAACACCTGCGAAATTTTGAGGATATTTTTGTCAGAAAACTCACAGGTCCACTAAACCACTAAACTGTTCGGTCCTCAATACCTTTTGTTAAGATAAACAAAAGATCTTATTGAAGACCGCTGTTCCCCAAACTGGACAAGCCTGAGTTTGTAATGGGCAAACTTGGGCTTGCTTTTAATGGGCGATTAACAGTATGAATTCAATGCCTTTCCTTAAACTACAAACTTGATACCACTTGACTTACCCATGAGTGAGAACAAGGGTGTCTTGTCGATGCAGTGATTGCGGCAGGCCGGGATCTTCATCTTGTTATTGGTCCTGACGTAGAAATTGGTCTGGTCTTGTTGCTCCAGGAAACCGAAGGGAACCCAGTGAAGGAAGTTGTTGCAGTGTTTAACTTTATCTTCGTAGAAAGAACCTTTCAAAATCGAAAACAACAAATGGAAAGTTAGAAGTCGGTAAATCGTCGCATTAGTGTAAAAATGTTGCACTTTGATTATTGCAAATGTGTATATCTCGCATGAACGTACTCCATGCAAAAACTTTGTATCTTGGCACATCTTTTTATTTCTTTTTAATAATTAATTCTGGTTGTGAAGCCACAGATTCTCAGAAAAGCTAAACTTAATCACTGTGCTCCCCAAGAATTAAAAATATAAAAAAAGACAGGGAAGGAAGTTCCAGTTTTGGATGTGGGAAGAAACCCCAAAAGAATATGCATTCTTCATTAAAAAACAAAATTGTTGATCGTCCCCGCCCAACCGTTTAAGACCCCGACCCCATTTTTTTCCATTTTTTTTTTCTTCATAAAAACAACCTTTTCAGCTGATATTTTTTTTAAAATGTACAGGTTTGAAAAGATGTTTAAGAAGGTTTTTATTCATGTTGGCAAAGCAAGAACAATTCTTCAAATATTTACTTGGGCTACACTGTGCTTAGTCTGTAACAGCTTTATGGGAATTCCGATAAAAGGCGGGCGTGCATGATCTGGGTATGTCATTCTTAACATTGGCCAATCACAGGCGCGATTGAGAATGACCTATTACTGCTAGCAATCATGCTACGTCCGTGTCTGTGGTTGTGTAGTGTCTCATTTGAGTTGTGTATGGTTGTGTATATTCCCATTGACTTGTGTTTGGTTGTTAATTTTCTTTTCGTTATTGCACGACAGGTGCAGCACGCTCGTTAGAGCGTGCCATGATTACGTAAGGTTTCCTTTCACATTCTCCCTTAAAACGGGGCGTTTTCAGCTTAGCAATCACTCTCGGTAGAGCAACTTACCTCGCTACACACTCAATCGTCCGTTCTCTATGCTCTAATCTTATAATACCGTACACAACAAATTAGAAGATGAATCCTGAGGCTTCGAATGAAGACATACTTTTGGCAATACAAACCTTGTCAAGCAGTATAGACACCAAAGTGGAGTCTGCAATCAAGAAACAACGGACATCAGCTGAAATTGAGTATGAATTTAAGAGCATCGGAAACAAAGTCCAGTTTCGACATACTGAAAAACTCAATGCTCTGGTAGAATCGGCCATTGCATCAATAAAAGTTGGAGACCTTAACTCCGGATTGGGTCTACTTAGTTCAGTTATAGAGCTGAATAAACAACGCCAGAAGCTTATCAAGGTTGCAGATAGATCTACACAAGGCTGGGCAACCGTTAAAGAATACATCACGGACGAGTTGGCAGATGACTCCGGAGACGAAAAAAGACTGAAAAAGGCCGAAAAGTCTGCTGCATCCAAAAAGGCCGAGCTCAAGAAATCTAAGGTGAAGCCCACTCGTCCTTCCCAGTTCAGCCATGGAGCCCCATCTCGTGCTCCTTATTCTTTTCGTCCTTTCGCCCCCAGTCATTTCAGCAGCCCATACCGACCAGAGAGTCGCACCTGCTTCCAGTGCGGCATTACTGGACACGTCCGGACCAGTTGCCCTTCCCTACGTGCACTACGACAACCACGAAGACTGCAAACTCCAGCCACCGGACTCTCAGACACATCCGGCCATTAGAAACTGGGAATCGGCTGAAGGCGATTTACCCGGTCACATGCCCACAGGCGTAAAAGGTAAACTTAAACCTTGTATTTCATTCTGGAGAAATGTTCTCAAAGCAAGCCCCTTTGTATTAGATGTTATAGAAACAGGTTATAAGATTCCGTTTTATTTAGAACCACCACCCATTGTTTTGAAAAACAATAAGTCCAGCCTAAACCACGCCCAGTTTGTTGAGACCGCCATTTCCGAATTGATCACAAAAAGATGCATTGTAGCATTAGACTCGCCGCCATATTGCTGTAACCCTTTAACCGTTGCAGAAGGTAAAAAGCTGCGCTTGGTTTTAGATTTGCGGCATCCGAACCATTTCATTTGGAAATCAAAGTTCAAGTACGAAGACCTCGCCCATATCGCTCCAGCACTTGACAGTAACCAGGTGTATTTTTCTTTCGACCTTGAATCTGGATATCACCACGTAGAAATATTTCCGCCACATCAAAATACTTGGGTTTTTTCCTGGCATCATTGCGATAACCATGTTAGATATTACATGTTTACTGCCCTTCCATTTGGATTAAGCAGCGCATGCCACCTTTTTACTAAGCTAACAAGGCCGCTAGTGTATTTTTGGCGCTCTCAGGGTATTATTTCTTTCATGTACATTGACGACGGTCTTATAATTTCATCAGACCATGCTTCAGCGCAAAGTAGCAAAAATATAGTGCGAAATACCATCAACAATAGCGGCTTTGTTCCTAGTAAAACAAAATGCATATGGGAACCCACCGAAGAAATACAATACTTGGGTCTCATCATTGATTCCAGGAATTTGCTGTTTCGCATACCACAGAAGAAACTGTACAAACTTCTGTCAACGATCTCTGCAATTTTTACGGCACACAAAGCCAACAATTGCGTACCAGTTAAACAGCTGGCATGTTTCACGGGTCAAGTGATCTCGATGTCCCTAGCATTGGGCCCCATTGCTAGATTAATGACTCGTGACTCATATAGATCAATCGAATCAAGTGATTCCTGGAATCAATCGATAAAGTTACGCAACGACACTGTAGCTGAACTCGAATTCTGGGCCCAAAACATCGTTTCTCTTAACGGCTTTTCCATCAGACTCAGGCTTGTCCCATCTATGACCATTTATTCAGATGCCAGTGATGTAGGTTACGGCGGATATGTTGAAAACCAACCAAATCTCAAGATTCAAGGAAACTGGTCACAATCAGAAAAACGTAAAAGCTCAACTTGGCGCGAACTAGCAGCGGTCCTTAACTTACTCTTAGAACTTCAACACGTGGTTTCCCACAAAACTATCAAATGGTGTACTGACAATTCAAACGTGCCAAAGATAATCACGCGTGGTAGTGTCAAACCCGATCTACATAACATTGCATTGTCAATATATACTTTGTCTAAGAAACACGATTTCATCCTAATTCCTGAGTGGTTACCTAGAAATGAGAACAAACTCGCTGATAAGATAAGCAAATCTAAAGATTTTGATGATTGGGCAATTGATTCTGTGTCATTCAATCTCATAGACAATCTTTGGGGACCCCACTCAATAGATCGCTTTGCCTCACCTCACAACGCAAAACTCCCCAGGTTCAACGCTAGATTTTGGTGCAAAGCGGTATGCGGCGTAGATGCCTTTTGCCAAAGCTGGACATCTGAAAACAACTATTTCTGTCCCCCCGTGTCCCTTATTATACAAGTCATTAAACGCATTGTTGCGGTCAAAGCAACAGGCACTCTAGTAATCCCAAAATGGACAACATCAGCATTTTGGCCCTTCGTCTGCCCAGACGGCATACACCTAGACTATTCAATTGTAGATTGGAAAGTATTGCAAACGTCATTCAGCCCTTCATCATTGGGTAAGAGCACAGTTTTCCGAAATAATCCCAATTTTTTCATGCTTAGCTTTGAGATACGATTTTTCACAATCGTTCAGATCTTCGAACATGGGGTTTTGTCTTTCTCCTCTCGGCATCTGCCCTGAATGTGCCGTTCACGCATAAAAAACTTATATTTTTCTTATAAACAGTCGGTCAAAAATTGTTGACGAAGCGACGATTGCGTATGATTGAAAGATATGATTGTATATAACAATGCAGTTGATTGCAATTGGGCTAATTGTAGCCGATGCCGATTTGTGTGCATCACCGTAATGGATGGTTTTTTATAACCAGTATGGGAATCACCTTCGATTTTTCCTCAGATGATATTATTGCATGCATGCCTTTTTGCTTTACCCTTTCTTTGGCGTTCTCTAAATACTATGCGAGGCGAGCAGCTCCGCCATTACAATGTTCACCAAAACATTACGTTTGTGTTGTTTTTCTTTGTCTATTCTTTAACTTTACATGAGGTAAATTTAGAAAAGAAAATAATTTTCTAACGTAAGAATGGAGTAAGAAAGTTAATTTTCTTTTCGTTATTGCACGACAGGTGCAGCACGCTCGTTAGAGCGTGCCATGATTACGTAAGGTTTCCTTTCACATTCTCCCTTAAAACGGGGCGTTTTCAGCTTAGCAATCACTCTCGGTAGAGCAACTTACCTCGCTTCCCACCGCAACCCGCCCTATCAAAAAAAAAAAAAAAAAAAAAAAAAATGCTCGGAGAAAGGATAGCGCGACCTACGTCCAACATCCTGGTCGCGTCCACGGTTCCTCCACAAGTTGGGGGTTTTACGTGGCCACTGAGCGCTGATAACTCAGCCTGGTGTTGGACGCCGAGCTTTTGTTGCACGTTTTTCAGTAGCAACACCAAATTAAGTGCATATTACACGCACTTGCTTCTATATATTCTGAAACGACAGATAATTTTCCTTATCTCCGAATTTTTGCAGACCGGCTAATTTAGCCATGAATTAGCAATTATTGCATATACATATATATAGCTTTTAGGCTATGGTACGGAGCACAACTTTTGCTGCTCTCTTTTTACTTTGTCTGTTTCAGATAGATGGTTGGCACTCTCTCATTCAGCAACTGACCCGGAACTAAAGCAACTTGCCCTTGGAGCCCTACCAAAACTATTAATGTCATCAAGAGCACACTCAACAACGATAAAATACAGCAATAGTTGGAAACGATGGGAATCATGGGCTTCATCCAAGACCGGCGTCAAATCATTTCCCGTCAACCCAACAGATTTCGCCCTATATTTGTCTTCATTTTATTCATCCGGTCATAAAACGGCAGCAGATTCTGCAGCAGCTGCTGTTGCCTGGGCACATAGCTTGGCTGGATTACCGTCACCTACAAACGATCCATTGGTCAAAACAACCATACAAGGCTACAAGAGACTCACAGCCTCTACCCCAAATCGGAAGGAACCGGTAACACCTGAAATCATGGCAAAACTTTATAATGCTCACGGTCAACCTAGTGCAGCATTAGGCGATTTACGCATCCTATTCGTATGCTTTGTCTGTTACGCAGGTTTCCTTCGTTTCAACGACATCAGTAATGTAAGACGAACGGACTGTAGTATACTCAGTGACAGTCTCGTCATACATTTATGCAAGTCAAAAACTGATCAATACCGCCAGGGCAATAATATAACAATTGCAAGAACATTTCAGCCAACCTGTCCAGTTGTAATCACAGAACGATATTTCCAAGCAATGGGCGATCCTGACACTTCTCCTCTACCGGTACTTCGCAGAATGACACGTTCCAAAACCGGTCTCGTTCCTACTACTCATGGGTTAAGCTACACCAGAACCAGAGAGATTGTACTAGAAGCCCTCCGACCATTCGTTCCAGATATTCACAAGTTCGGACTCCATAGCCTGAGGTCAGGCGGTGCATCCGCAGCTTCAAAGGCCCTACTCCCATCTCACTTAATATCCATGCACGGAAGATGGAAAACCGGAAAGGCCAGAAATGCATACATAAAAACTGATCCGCAAACACGTTTGCTCCCCTCATCTGTACTTGGAATTTGAAATTGAATTTAATGAGATTATGTGAATAATTGGCTAGTTAAGCCGACGAGAATAATGATGAAATTTAAATTAAATGAGTTGAATTAAGTATGTGAATGTGAATGCGAGGCGAGCAGCTCCGCCATTACAATGTTCACCAAAACATTACGTTTGTGTTGTTTTTCTTTGTCTATTCTTTAACTTTACATGAGGTAAATTTAGAAAAGAAAATAATTTTCTAACGTAAGAATGGAGTAAGAAAGTGTAGTTTCCCTTTGACTTGTGTATGGTTGTGTAGTTTCCCATTGACTGGTGGTTGTGTCAATTCCCATTGACTTGTGTATGGTTGTGTAGTTTCCCATTGACTTGTGTATGGTTGTGTAGTTTCCTATTGACTTGTGTATGGTTGTGTAGTTTCCCATTGACTGGTGTATTGTTGTGTAGTTTATAGTTGTGTAGTTTCCCATTGACTTGTGTATGATTGTGTAGTTTCCCATTGATTTGTGTATGGTTGTGTAGTTTCCCTTTGACTTGTGTATGGTTGTGTAGTTTCCCATTGACTGGTGGTTGTGTCAGTTCCCATTGACTTGTGTATGGTTGTGTAGTTTCCCATTGACTTGGGTATGGTTGTGTCAGTTCCCATTGACTTGTGTATGGTTGTAAAGTGTCCCATTGACTTGTGTATGGTTGTGTAGTTTCCATTGACTTGTGTATGGTTGTGTAGTTTCCCATTGACATGTGTATGATTGTGTAGTTTCCCACTGACTTGTGTATGGTTGTGTAGTTTCCCATTGACTTGTGTATGGTTGTGTAGTTTCCCATTGACTTGTGTATGGTTGTGTAGTTTCCCATTGACGTGTGTATAGTTGTGTAGTTTCCCATTGACTTGTGTATGGTTGTGGAGTTTCCATTGACTTGTGTATGGTTGTGTAGTTTCCCATTGACATGTGTATGATTGTGTAGTTTCCCCTTGACTTGGGTATGGTTGTGTCAGTTCCCATTGACTTGTGTATGGTTGTAAAGTGTCCCATTGACTTGTGTATGGTTGTGTAGTTTCCATTGACTTGTGTATGGTTGTGTAGTTTCCCATTGACATGTGTATGATTGTGTAGTTTCCCACTGACTTGTGTATGGTTGTGTAGTTTCCCATTGACTTGTGTATGGTTGTGTAGTTTCCCATTGACTTGTGTATGGTTGTGTAGTTTCCCATTGACGTGTGTATAGTTGTGTAGTTTCCCATTGACTTGTGTATGATTGTGTAGTTTCCCATTGACTTGTGTATGGTTGTGTAGTTTCCCATTGACTTGTGTATGGTTGTGTAGTTTCCTATTGACTTGTGTATGGTTGTGTAGTTTCCCATTGACTTGTGTATTGTTGTGTAGTTTCCCATTGACGTGTGTATAGTTGTGTAGTTTCCCATTGACTTGTGTATGATTGTGTAGTTTCCCATTGACTTGTGTATGGTTGTGTAGTTTCCCATTGACTTGTGTATGGTTGTGGAGTTTCCCATTGACTTGTGTATGGTTGTGTACATGTAGTTTCCCAATGACTTGGGTATGGTTGTGTCAGTTCCCATTGACTTGTGTATGGTTGTGTAGTTTCCCATTGACTTGGGTATGGTTGTGTCAGTTCCCATTGACTTGTGTATGGTTGTAAAGTGTCCCATTGACTTGTGTATGGTTGTGTAGTTTCCCATTGACTTGTGTATGGTTGTGTAGTTTCCCATTGACTTGTGTATGGTTGTGTAGTTTCCCATTGACTTGTGTATGGTTGTGTAGTTTCCCGTTGACTTGTGTATGGTTGTGTAGTTTCCCATTGCAGAACGTTGTGATTGACATCGCAGCGAGAGTTTATAGGTCAACCAACAACCAATGAGACCGGGTTGTTAGTAAACATTAGCATTATGAGCTCCGCCCTAAATTTGGGCAGTTACAGAACCATCAAGGCGCTACTTTAGAAATACTCATGTACCGTACGTGTACCATATAGATGGTAATGTGTATATACAGTAGGTATAGGAGTGTACATACGCTGTACACGTATTATATGCACTGTGTTATGTATGGGGTGCGCTGGCGGAATTCAGTGATTGGGACTGGGATCGCGGCTGGCTGTAGCGCCTTCATTAAGGCTACTAGGAGTTAAATTTGTTTGACAAAACTATTGAAACACACAACCCCTCCGTTTTATAGTGATTGTGATGATTTCTTTATTCTTGATTTCATAACTGGCACGTCAACAAAACTTTTTGAAAAAACGAGAAAAAAACTCCCTCCCTCCCCCATTCGCAAAAGAAAAAGGACGATCAACAATTTTTTTTTGTAATGTGCATGTTATTTATAGATTTACATTGAATATCTTTATGGTATTGAAAACAAAATAAACCTCATTCAGCAACCACTGTCATTACCTTTCTTGCAGGTTGCACAGGCCCCGATGCATCCTTGAAGAGCTTGCAAAAGTTCATCTTCATCATGGTAAAGATGCTTGCGTTTTACTTCAACCCAAATACGATCCACCTAAAAAAGTAAAGGTCATTAAACAATTTTTTTATGAGATATAGCGTAACATCACAGGCTGTCGACCCAAATAAACTTTCACCAGGGGAACAATGCCATCTACTCCTGAAGCCCCATCACACTATAGAAGGATGTAGTCATAGGTATCATCCACTATCATCGAACCAGGAACACTGGGGCGACCCCTTCTCTTAACGACAAGTGCACTACCTCCGATCTGAAGGATGCATTAAAAATGGTGAAGTGTCTTGCTTGAGGACACAAGTGTCACGACTGGGACTCGAATCCACACTCTGCTGAACAGAAACATCCGGCACAATTTCAAAAAGCTGTTAAGCAGAAAATACTGCCTGGCAAATTTCTTTGCTAAGCAAGAAATTAGTGGGTTACCAGTCTCAGCATTGGTAACTGTATGGTATTCTGGCTGGAAAGTTTGTTTTGCTAAGCAAGATTATTTTGTGCTCAGAGCTAAAGTAAATATTATATCAAACCGACTTCCTACCTGTTCTTGTCTGTGCTTGGCCGTCTCTCGACAAAATGCAGTGTTGTCTTGAGGGACACACTCGTTGCTGATTGCGGGGGCCCTAGTTGTCGTCGCTACATGGCTAAAGTCAGGGCTCTGTTTCTTTGGTTTTACCGATCGCAAACAAGCATCAGTCGGATTAAGCGGATCTACATCGCGACCCTCTGTGAAGTAAGAGAATCAAATATTTGTAGGACTAAGGATGAAATTGTAGAATCCACTGAGAAATTACAAGAACTGGGCCTGAGAGAACTGGGCCTGATTGAGTTTTGTTATTAAAAATAGTAAATATATCAAGAGTTCAGTGGGAACAATACATTTCTTCAAAGATTGCGCCCAACATTATTATTATTATTGCGAGCAGCAGCATGGCAGTGACTTTGTTCTTTGGTCGGTACGTTCATCAAGCTTGTTAAAACTACACAAAATGTATTTAAAGAAAAATTATAACAAGTAGAATTACCCTGGACAAAATAAAGGGTTGAATCCAAGCTTTCTGTGGTGTGCGAATGTGTGTTTCATATTTGAGTGGTCAAACAGCGTTGGCACCTAGGGTTGTTTATGTCAAAAAAATTCAGTATCGGGAGGATTACCCCCAAAGTGTCCAGCCCTAATACTTTATCGGGTCTGGTTCAACAGGATTGAGGGTTCATTTGACTTCATCTTACCTACAGCTCGTAGTAACCAACGCGCCTGCTCTTTCTTGAAATCTTCCTTAGTCTCACCGGGTCCCAGTAGGCTAGACCTCTCTACCCAGGCGTGGAACGTCTTCCGCATGTCAATGAACACAGAGTCTTCATATAAACCTTCAAGAAAACCGCAGAAAAAATTCTTAAACTGTAACTAATTTTTTGGTGAAGTTTGTGGTAGAACCATGTTTAAATATCTTCGGAGGTAGTGTAGGTTCTGAAAAGAATCACTGGTTAACTACTCAACAGTTCGATTAGTATGCTCTGATCGTCTTCAACAATCCTTTTTTGCCAACGCCAAATCTCCCTAGACCTGAACCCGAGAACATAGAATCCTTCAACCAAAACTAAGGAATGTCCATGGAAATATTCTGAAATGTTTGCTTTTTTGGCCAACCCCCCTATTTCCCGCAACCCCATGATCATTCAGTCCTCACACAAACCCTGAAGAATGTAACAGGACAATTCTTTAAAAATGTAACTCAAAACATCTAAAGGGAAATCACATTCCATTAACAAACCCTAAAATAGAGTGTCATGTCCGAGTGGTTAAGAGCATCAAATTCAAGTTCTGGTGCTGATTCACCTGAGTGTGGGTTCGAATCCAGGTCGTGACACTTGTGTCCTTGAGCAAGATACTCGACTATAATTGCTTCTCTTCGAGGGTAGAGGTTGATATTGTGTATAAAAAAGCCACAAGCGCCTTACAGGCAGCTCAGGGCTGTATACTCCCACGGGAGCTGAGAAACATTACAGGGATGTTATTGGCCCCATGACCAGGGCACTAATGTAAAGAGCATTGATACGGTTATTGTGAAATGCGCTATATAAGAATTTGTTATTATTATTATTATTATTAAAATCAGATAAAAACCTGCCTAATCATACGAAAAAACAGAGCGTCTAATGTCATGAATGTACTGCCCTCTGCAGCCGCTTCTACTTACCAACTCCAATATTGAATCCCGACTTAATGAACCGAGGGCCGCAGTGAAGAAGTGCTTGTCTCATCAAACGCTCCGGATGGTGTGTCGATTCGTCCGAATTCATTGGGTCATAGGTCAACTCCATGGACTGGCCCAAGATGGGGGAGCTAAACCGTGGGTCTAGGAAGTTGATGTTGTCGTGCTCTTTGTTGGTCATGAAAGCGTTCAGAACATTAACCTTAACATCTGATGAAGAAAAACCAAAACAAACCAAAATGAACTTGAGATTATCGGTCAACTGTGACAAAAAGAGAGTTCCCCTAACCACTGTCCGGCGATTAGACTGCATGACTTGCAATCACAAGGTTGTGGGTCTGAATCCAAACAAACAAAATTTAAACGAAGTGGAGCTTATGAGACCTGTGACCTTTTTATGCCTTGGATTTCGTTCTTGAAGGGGTTAAGAAAATTTTCTTTTAAGGGGCAGTCACTTCTTTAAGAAAAATAAAATTTGTATAAGAACTTTGCAAAGAGCACCAAAGCAAAAGAACAGGACCCAATTTCATATAGCATGTAAGCACGAAAATTTGCTTAGCATGAAATTTCTTTCTTAATAAAAACAGGATTACCAACCAAATTTCTACGTAATTTTCAGGATAAGCAAACAACAGCTGAATACCAGTATCAAGCAATATGCAACAAATGGAAATTTGGTTGGTAATCCTGTTTTTATTAAGGAAGAAGTTTCATGCTAAGCAAATTTTTGTGCTTACAGGCTTCATGAAATTGGGCCCAGGGCACCAAGGAAGTTACTGTGGGTGCCGGGGGTAATAGCGAGGCCTGCCTTCTGCCTTAAGTAAATCTTAATAAAAAATTTAAAAACTATAAACGAACCTGGATTCCACTTGTTCTCATTGTTGACGATATCCTGGAAGCACATCACAAGGTTTGGATTGAGACGAAAGTACCGACCATTCTCAGATACAAACTGGCTCACAATAGATGCATCAGAAAGCTTTGCATCCATCTGTAATAAAAATATACTTCTACATTTATTTAGGGTTAAAAGCAACAGGATGTGGAGCTTCTGAAATGTTTAAAATATGATTAGCTACCTTTTAATCAATGTTTGAAATAACAGAAATTCTGTCAGTTGGTTGCAAACATATTATTTTTTTAATAAACCTTTAATGAATAAATGAGTGATGAAAAAATAAGATTTTCCGTCATTCATTCATTCATAACCATTTAAAAATCAAATTTTCTCTCATATGGTATAGTAGTTTATAAGTTGTTTTCTTGTCACATATTCAAAATTATATACAGTAAAATTAATTTTGGTTTCATTTCCAATCCGTACCATGTGGTCTTTATCAAAAAGCGGCCGGGCACGCTCAGTTCCCTCAAAGCCATCTGGTAGCTGGTACTCCGCAGCATCTGTTTCCGGTGGCACAACAACCAGCAGTTCTCTATGAGGGAATGTTACCAGTGTGGCCGAGCTACCGGCTTGTTTCTTGACTGCCACAAAGATGTGATCACCTTTTTATTTTGAAAGAGAGAACAAAAAAGAAAACCATTTAAAAATTTTGTGTTCTTTGTTTATGAAGTAAACACAAGTGCTCCTTTAATTTGACTTAGGACTAATGCAACTTCGTTATTTGCATGGTGGAAATACGATATAGAAAGGTTTGCGGTAACACCATGTAACGACTATCTCTAATGAATTGGGGGTGGTTCTGAAATTCGTTATTTGCATTTTTACTTTAAACACTTTGTGGGTGCAACCGTTAGGCCCTTCTTGCCTCCAGTTCTGGGCACCTGGTTTGATTCGGGGGCACTATGTGGATTGAGTTTTCACTCTCTGCCTGACTGTGTGGGTTTTCACTGGAATAATAATTCTCAGGGGTTTTCCTACCACATCTAAAACTGAAACTTGAAACTGAAAGTGATTAAGTTCGTTTTTCTGGGAGTCCTTGGCTTCACACCCAGAATAAATCAATGAATTCGTTGGTTTTTTCCTAAAATGAACCTCGGGTTTCCTCCCACATCTAAAACTGAAACTTCCCTCCTTGCCTTCTCTCCATAGGATTCTTGACTAGTACAATGATCAAGTTCGCTGTTCTGAGAGTCATTGGCTCACAACCAGAATACATTCAATGAATTGAAATAAATTGGTGTAAAAGAAAGCATTTGCCTTCAATACCTTTGTGCTCCACGTAGTCAGAAGCAGCACATGTAGCCAGTCCGGCTAAACGATCAAGCTTGGTCGAGTCTTCATCCGACAACGCTAGCTTGGCTGCACGTCCTTCGTAGTGAAGCGAGTCGTCTGGTTGGTCGCCTTCCGGGTATGTGCTGCCATCATGTGGTTCATCCCAGGCTTCTATCACCAACAACTTCACTGTACAACAAGAAAGGACAAATTTGGGTTTGAACCTATGACCTCTGGTCTAACGTGCCATTGCTCTACCAACTGATACAATCCCAGCCAAAATGCTCGGGCCATTCATTCGCAACATAACAATAAATATTCCCTGACCACATCCCCCTGACAATAAACATTCTCTCCACCGTTCCCCGCTCAAAATTGATTGCAAGGCAAAAGACCACGCAAGGAGAGCCAACATTGACAGGGGGCACATGGACCCAACTTGATATGGCTTGGATTGTAGCTCTACGTTTGGAGTCACCCTACTATTTTTGTCAATATCTTTGTTTACAAACAAACACTTTAACAAACAAACAAACAAATAAACAAACAAACGACAAAACAAACAAACAAACAAACAAACAAATGCCTCAATTACCTCCGGGCCATTCCTCACTGACGAGTTTCGCCAAGGTTTTTAAAGTCATCATTAAGCGTACAGCCATGGTCCGATCAGCACACCTGAAAATGGAGAGGATGAACCAGCCGTACAATTTAATGAATCCTGTATATACATTAACTTTCTACAACACACAATCATCTCCATCCTCGCAATACAAAATTGTAGTCCTGGGCGCAGAGAAACAATTATGGTTATTGCAATTTGAACAACCTTTGCAAAAGCAGGAAGTTGTAAACTGTGCTGAAATGTTTAAGCCTTCTTTACAAAGGTCAATGCAACATAAGCGTGGCCTTATATAAAATTGTGTGCCTGCACACTCCCTAATGCAGAGAAACAATTATGGCTATTGTAACTTGACCTACGTTTCCAAAAGCAGGAAGGTGTGAACTATTGTCAAAAACTTGAAAGCCCCCTTTAAGAGGTCAATGCAACATAAAGCATGGCCTTACATAACACCTTCTGCCTGTACCCTCCTGGGTGCAGAGAAACAATTATGGTTCACTGACCTGCTGTTCAGATTAAAACCCTTCATGTGCTCCGTGCAGTCTACACAATGCCTACCCGGCTCACCGCACCAATCTGAGGTTCGCTCCTCGTTCTTAAAAGCGATCAGTCTTCCGGGGTACTGGGTCAAACTGCATGATTGAAATAATAAATAAAACAAATTAAGTAGATTTATTCATAACTATCACAAAAATTACCTTAATATTCAGAAAATATTTATTTGCACTTGGATTGCTTTACCCCTTATCCACCTCGGAAAATGGGCATACCTCACTCAGGGAATAGGCACCCCTGCTTTGGTAATAGGGGTAAGCGACGAAACCCTGGGGTATTCATGAAATGTGCAACCAGAAGCCCCTGGAATAGGAACACAGTGTGAAAGGACGCTGGGGTAAACATGGGGTAACAAAGTCCTGAGGCATCCCCAGGGCTTTATTCCACAGGGATAAGAGATGGAAAGGGCTTTATTAAGATGTCATACTGACCGAGCGAAATCTGTGACGTCGCCTCGGGTTATGGGGTGGTCAATTTTTCCAACTGTGGCCTCGGGATTCACCGCATCAGGTGGAAAAATCTGATCGCTGGACATAGATTCATCAGCTGGACATAATGGCATCTTAGACGAACCTGACAAAAATGAAAAATTGACATAAGACTCAACTAGTAATAGAATATCAAAAGAAACATAATTGCTTCTATTCACACAGGAGTGAGAAAGCTTTAGAGGGAATGTCAGGATGGTCAAGCAGAACTTGTTTGGTTGTGGGTTTGAATCGCAAACTGTGACCAGTGAAAAGAATTCACAAAACAATTACCAGAGGAGGTCTTGAACCAACAACCTGTGGATTAATGTGCTGGCGCTCAATCAACTGAGCTACTTAGCCCTTATGTTGGCGGTGTCCCTTTTTTTGTATATCTTTGATGGGTGCATCCAATTGAATAGCTTCGAATTCCATTTAAGCCACCATCCCAAAGGTGAGAATGAGAGGGAACAAAATAGTCTGGTTCCTCTTCTTCAACAGAAAGAGTAATGGATGTCATTATCAGGGAATCACACGATTGCATTTTTAATTCAATACAATTTCTATTACCATAAACAGCGTCAATACTATCCCATGCTATCTGCTGGATTTCGTTTGCACTTAACGTTGAATCGTCACCAGCCGAGAATATCGGACCATCCTCGCTGCTCCCCTGAACTCGAATCTCAAAAGTTTCCTCGAACACAACAATCCCGATATCACGATTGGCTCTCTGGAAAACAGCATTAAGACGATGAGATGCATGAAAAAAAAAAAAAAAAAAAAAAGTGGGTATTTTTACGAGAGTAAAATCATGGCAGTTTACCTGAATCGACTTCCACAGGGGGCATGTTTTATAAATGTTCATAAAATATGTACATAAATGTTCATAATGTACCTGGAATATCGGAACACAGAGCCGCACAGCGATGCCGACAACATCTGCCATGGTAACTGTCGTCCCTGGTTCCAATCCAACCAGTGCAGCTGAGCCAGTGCTTCTGTATGTCACAGAGGGGTCAGCGCTACCGCCGGTAACCTGCAGTGGTTGGTACCCACTTCGAATAACAATCTGCGGAAAAAACTAAACTATGTTACTGTAAACAAACATAGAAGAGTGCTCGGAGGGGACTCATTTTGTATTATGGTCTTCCCAGAGTGTACTGATGCAAGTTCATGGTCAGGAGCGTGTTCTCAACTCCCCTATGCCATGTTGTTTACTTAGTGACCCACAGAGACCAGGGCCCAATTTCATAGAGCTGCTCAGCACGAAAATTTGCTTAGCATGAAATTACTTCCTCAATAAAAACAGGATTACCAACCAAATTTGTTACTGGTATTCAGCTGTTGTTTGTTTATCCTGACAATTACGTGGAAATTTGGTTGGTAACCCTGTTTTGATCAAGGAAGATATTCCATGCTAAGCAAATTGTTGTGCTTAGCAGCTTTATGAAATTAGGCCCTGGGCCCAATTTCATGAAGCTTGTTTTTAAAGCACAAAAGCTTGCCAAGTTGCACCACCTTTTCATCATTCTGAGATACTTCGTTCTGAATTTTCTGAAGGCACTGGAAGAGAAGAGGGTTCGCTCGGAAGTAGTTGGTCTCCGTTGAGATGAAGTCTCGTACGAAGTAGTTTATGGAGAGTCTCTTGTTGATGATGTGTGTCGAGTCGAACAAGTAGCTCCCTGCAATGAAAGAAGCATCACACGAAAGCCTTCAACTACTGATCCACAAACAATGGACACTGGGTTTGTGACAGCTAGAGAAATATCTTGTAAAAGACACTTTGGGTAATTACTTAAAATAATTACTTGCATAAAACCTTTCTTGACAACGAGTAATGGGGAGCTGTTGATAGTATAAAACATTGTGAGAAACGGCCCTCTGCAGTAACGTAATTTTCCAGAAAGAAGTAATTTTCCACAAATTTGATTTTGAGACCTCAGATTTAGAACTTTGTGTGAAAAGGGTGTTTTTTTCTTTCATTATTATCTCGCAGTTTCGATGACCGATTGAGCTCAAATTTCACAGGTTTGTTATTTTATATGCATATGTTGAGATACACCAACTGTAAAGGCTAGTCTTTGACAACTACCAATAGTGTCAACTGCCTTTAAATGTAATTCGTGAGGGACAGGGAGGGGAGGGGGCAACTCAGCCGTGACATCATTGATCGAGGTCACCACTCAAAATAGAAGATAAAACATCACATGTGTGTCCTTAGGCAAAAGCGTTACAAAAATATTATATATACATAGTTTCTTCTCTGCACACAGGAGGACAAAAGCTACGGGAATGCCAATGATATCCTGCAGGATTTGTTTGGCTGTGGGGTTTTACAATAAACTACAGGACTTGTTTTATTGTGGGGTTATAAACTAGACAGTTAGACTCATTCAGTTGTTGGCCAAGTGCCAAACTACACAACGCGGGTCAGTGGTGACTGGCAGGAGTCCTACCTGTGTCTTCATTGTCGTTCAGATCCAGTACACTTGGGTCAAATTGAGCTTCATCGATAGACAAGGAATTTAATTCCTCTCCACTGGGAAAAGCTATCAACTCTGTAATTAGAAATGGAGCACTATTAATGACCTTTAAATGTGAAGAATACCTTTGGGTTTTGGAATCGTTCCATCCTAGATGCAATCAAAGACTTTTGGGACGCTTGGTGGCAGCAGACTTACCAGGTAAAATCCATTGTTCTCGGTCATGTGCGCACGCTCAGAACTACGTAAACAATGGTAAGTCTGCTGCCACCTAGTGTCCCAAAGTCTCCCATAACTAACCTTTAAACAACTTTCGTTTTTAAATATTGCTGAAAATGGTTATGTCTACGTAGGAATAATAATCGTGATTGCAATAAACAATCTGAGAAACATTTCATGCACACACATTTCTCAGATCCAAATGTTTTTGAATTCTCTCTCTAAACCACATTCATTTAAATTTTATTTTATTTTATATATATTAAAACATTATCAACAGACTCGATGCTTTACCAAGTAAGTTTTTATGGTCATAAAGTTTCTGTAGTTACCAAAGGTACGTGTATACCCTCCCTTTATCCCCCTGTTTATTGTGACTATTTTTTTTCCTGGTTCCCTAAAAATAGACAAGACACTTCCACAACTGACTTTTATTAAATCTCTCTTGATCATTTTGCCTTTAAATCAGCATCAGAGTTGACAAAAAAACAAACAATGACCCAATTTAAAAAAATGTGTGGGCAAATTAAAACTTTCTCTCTCCATTCATGTTTTTCCACTTCACTGCTTATGTTCATGTTTGTTGTGTTGTCATTTAGTCTTTGAGAATGACTCTGCTATGGTCCAAACATCAGGCAATTAACAATTTGTTTGCAAACTCAATTTAATTAAACTGACTATTGACATTCGAAAGAGAGTGATGGAAATTCTGTAAATGAAAAAAATTCTCATGTTGGTTTTAATCAGTAACCGAATCAATCATGAATTACATCAGAATCTTGTTGATGAAGTTTTTGCTGGTAATTTTACATTGCACCAACAAGCTTCATTGTGGATCTATGGGTGGTTGACAAGCTCTTTTGGCTAGTAGGTTTATAACACTCTTTGAAGCAGCACCTTTGATTAGCACCTCCGTAACCTCTCTCCCATTGTAACCACCCAAAACAAAATAAGAATGAAAAGGAGCTGTTTGTGCATTTCATTTGTTGACTCGTAACTAATGGCAACTTTTGATGCAATCCACAATAACAACCAAGTGGTTTAATCTTACTGGTTGGATGCTGTCACACAATACATGTGCATGCTTTGTGGGACTTTAATGGCACATTAATAGGATTAGCCATGGTCATCTGGGCAAGTGCACTCTGTGGTCTGTTGCACTTTTCTATATCTGGCTCAGCGTACTGATGTTCATGCAATGCGCACTGCGCCAAAATGCAGGTTAAAGGCAGTGGACACTATTGGTAATTTCTCAAAATATTTATTAGCATAAAACCGTACTTGGTGAAGAGTAATGGAGAGAGGTTGGTGGTGTAAAACATTGTGAGAAACGGCTCCCTCTGAAGTGACATAGTTTTTCGAGAAGGAAGTAATTTTCCACAAACTTGATTTCAAGATCTCAGATTTAGAATTTGAGGTCTCGAAATCAACCATCTAAACGCACACAACTTTGTGTGACAACGAGTGTTTTTTTTTCTCCATTTTTATCTCACAACCTCGACGACCGATTGAGCTTAGATTTTCACAGGTTTGTTATTTTATGCATACTTTGAGATACACCAAGTGAGAACACTGGTCTTTGTCAATTACCAATAGTGTCCAGTGTCTTTAAACAAACATGTATCCATACAACAGATAATTGTAAAGCACTTATTTCATTGAGATCAAAGCGCTGAAAAGAGCAAAATAAATGGAACTACTAAACTACTTACAACAAGTCAAATTACATCTGATACAAATGAGTTTTAAGAAGTTTTAAAGGTCAAGCTGCGTACATTGCTAAAATATTTTAATTTGATTTTGAAACCTCAGAATTTGATTTTGAGGCTATCGAATTCAGGCATCTGAAAGCACACAACTTCAGGTGACAAGGGTCTTTTTTCGTCAATAATTATCTCGCAACTTCAACGACCAATTGAGTTCAAATTTTCACAGGTTCGCTATTATACAGTCATTAAATTAATATAGATACACCAACAGAGAAGACTGGTCTATGACAATTACGGAAGGTGTCCAGTGTCTTTAACAACAAGTTACCAGCTAAAATTCCATAGTTCACATTGTTGCAACTGGTGCCCCACTGATCCTTTGCTCTATGAAAATTAGAGGAAAGAAATTTGTCATGGCAGTGTTTTCTTTCATTTCAAGTAAAACGGACCATGCACTCTTTTTTAAACGTCGTAGCTAAATTTAACCAGCTATAAGGCAATTCAATAAAACAATGCATGGCAACTAGTTCCTGGATCGCTACATACTGGACATGGAGGAAGGAAGTGTGTGATGATTTAATACAAATGGCGTCTGTCATGTCATGCGATAGTAAGTTTCGAAGTAAATTTAACTTTTAGTTTTACCATTAAAAATACATTGGTCCACGATGGCCTTACAACATCTGTGGGACCTCTCTTTCTCAATGATAAACTGCAAAAATTCCACGTTTAAACAGTAAGATCAGACTTACCAGCGGAAGAACACACAGTAAGGGAGACAAATGCTAGCAACGTCACCCCTAAAAACATCGTGAAATCGCACTTTTTCTGAAGAAGCTGCGCTAGCTGGACTGCTGGAAACGAAACTTCTGCTCTCGCAAGAGTGTTTGTTTAGTTTGCAGAATCTAAAATCTGAACCCTCTATCAAAACTGTACGGCTATTGCATGTTTGTTATAATTTCAAACATGCAATTGTCAACGGTGCGGAAGAGAAATCGAGGGACTTCCCCTAATAGACACCCACATATCCATTATGTGTTTTGATTGGTCCGTGATGTCACCGCATTTAAGTCACTGCATTTATCCAATGATATCATTGTATCCAATGGAATCACTGGATCTGAATAGCAAGTACCTGTCTTTTTTTTCCTTGCGGATAAAGACAGGGGAGGCAGGGGGGGGGGGAGGAGTCTACTAAAGGGCATGTACCATGTTAGCACAAAACTTGATAAGCACAGAAAAGTATTGCTTAACAGAAATAGGTTACCAATCAAAATTACATTAAGATTTCATTGTTGTGAACGTGCCCCACAAAAGTTTTGCTTAGCAGAGAAATTGCTAAACAGCTTTATGAAATTGGCCCCTAAAAGAAGTTGGTTCACTGGTTAATTGGCTCAGCCAAACTAATTAAAATAAAGCATAAGACACGTGTGCACTTTTTATATAAAAGTTCCTCCATTTGAGATCCTGCTCTGATGAGCAATCTGAACGCAAAAGTGTTGAGCAATGTGTTTCTGATATAAAGTTATGGATGACCAATAACAAATAAAAACTCAATGATGATAAAACAGAACTGCTCATAAAAACGTCTACACATATCTACATTCATTTCACAGATCGAGTGAACAACAACACAATTTGTTTTATTAGGAGATGTACATGTACTTAAGTTACAATTTTATTATTATTCAGAAAGACAAGGCAAGGTAGTAGTATTTCTTCAGACATGAGAAGTCTCCCGAAAAATCCGAACAATCTACTCCACGGTAGTAGAATATTGCAAGACAGTTCTCTAAAAAATAAACTATACCTGGCAAGTAGATCATGATGTTACCGCAAACCAATATACAGACCAAGACTTTATGATATCAAAATAAATAAAAATTTGCCTGTTATCTCATTTATTTTCCAAAATAAAATAAATTTACGAAATAATTTACATTATAATAAAACCATAAGGGAAACTGATTGGGCATTCTTTTAAGATTTTGGGATGAACAAAGAAAAAAGTGACTATAGAGCTAAGCTTTAAATCAAGTCAGTAATTGTTAAGCGCAATGTAGTTACGGGGACGGTAAACACATCCTCGAGCCCAATGTATGTGCTGTTAGAGCTGACCATTGATCTCCATTATACTGACTGGATAGGACATTGCGCTATGCTGCGTGCATAAACACGCGGCCCAACAATGGCGGCTCAATTCCTTCAAACGGGTAAATTAATGTGCACTTGGTCGGGTTTGAGTCTGTCAGTTGAAGTTGTAAATTGAGAATAGAAATGTGGGGAAAACATGACGATCGATAGTTTGAAGTATGAAAAAGTTTCTGAGTGAAATGCAATAAAGCAAACTAACTTTACATTTGTTTCTATCAAATGCCCTATTAGTATTACGATAATGATATTTAAATTTCTAAACAAACACTCGGCCGAGAAACTGTATTGGGATTCAGGTACATGTTTTTTTAAATTCTTTCAGTTCATTGAGAAAATGGCAATAAACCATATAAAGACAAAACAAGAGTCGCTCCAACAATAAACAATTCGAGTAGGCACTAGAGTGAGAACTACATACTCGCTAAAATCGAGGGAAAAGAACAAGAAAGATGAAAACAAAATACAATGTGATAAGTGAGAGTTGACTCCATTAACAAATTTAAACTTTTTATTGTGAAGCTTCTATTCATCATGTTAATTGAAAAACAATCCCAACAGCAAAACTTCCATAACCGTTATACTGTTCCACCAGAAATAAATATTTTTATTTTGGTCACAAATAACGAAGTCGGCTATTTCCGAGATGACTGATCCTCTCAACGAACTTGTATCGTCTGTACATAATTCGCATATACTTGTCGCTTTCCCGAACCTTTTAATTATTGATGCTATGACAAACATCTGTTGAAATCCGGGCTTGTATTTGTCCCCAATTGTATTTATCCCCAAATGACAATTAAAAGGACGAAAACTTCTCTCTGCTTGCAGCAACTCCGTTTAAAAGTGTACAGCGCATTTCGTGTGACGAACGGTCTTCACCCGTTTTAAAAAATACGCGCGCGGCCTGCGTTTAGACGCGATGTCCTATCCAGTCAGTATAATGGAGATCAATGTTAATTTGTCACTTTTAAACAGAGTTGCTGCAAGCAGAGAGAAGTTTTCGTCCTTTTAATTGTCATTTGGGGATAAATACAATTGGAGTCGGATCAAACAAACTAAAAATGCTGATGGTGAAGTCGTGCGCGGCTGTCAATCACTGGAGGAGGGAAAACTGAGTCGGCAAAGGGATTGTCTTTCCATAAGTAGGTAGGCCTTTGCATTTTTTTTAGCGATTCATATTATTATTATTATATCTAACGTTACAAATATAAGCCGGAAATTTAAACTATCTTTCATAAAATAATTATTATAGGCCAAGTATTTGTTATTTTTACCGAGCAATACTATTTTTGTTTTCGCTCCGTTACAGATGGTTGTCTGGAATCGACGAGGACGGGAAGCCCGGATTTCAACAGATGTTTGTCATAGCATCAATAATTAAAAGGTTCGGGAAAGCGACAAGTATATGCGAATTATGTACAGACGATACAAGTTCGTTGAGAGGATCAGTCATCTCGGAAATAGCCGACTTTGTTATTTGTGACCAAAATAAAAATATTTATTTCTGGTGGAACAGTAAAACGGTTATGGAAGTTTTGCTGTTGGGATTGTTTTTCAATTAACATGATGAATAGAAGCTTCACAATAAAAAGTTTAAATTTGTTAATGGAGTCAACTCTCACTTATCACATTGTATTTTGTTTTCATCTTTCTTGTTCTTTTCCCTCGATTTTAGCGAGTATGTAGTTCTCACTCTAGTGCCTACTCGAATTGTTTATTGTTGGAGCGACTCTTGTTTTGTCTTTATATGGTTTATTGCCATTTTCTCAATGAACTGAAAGAATAAAAAAAAACATGTACCTGAATCCCAATACAGTTTCTCGGCCGAGTGTTTGTTTAGAAATTTAAATATCATTATCATAATACTAATAGGGCATTTGATAGAAACAAATGTAAAGTTAGTTTGCTTTATTGCATTTCACTCAGAAACTTTTTCATACTTCAAACTATCGATCGTCATGTTTTCCCCACATTTCTATTCTCAATTTACAACTTCAACTGACAGACTCAAACCCGACCAAGTGCACATTAATTTACCCGTTTGAAGGAATTGCGCCGCCATTGTTGGGCCGCGTGTTTATGCACGCAGCATAGCGCAATGTCCTATCCAGTCAGTATAATGGAGATCAATGGAGCTGACACGCGCTACTAATACCTACGACCGTTGCATGCATGTATAATCGCACTGTGCCTGCAGCATGAACGGCAGAATGTGTGTTTGTAACAGGCAGTGCTAACGACTTGTCATCAAGTAAACTATAGCGCAGGATTTGAACCAACGAATCTAGAGTCAATTTGTCTTTGCAACCCTCAATCTGAAATAATTTAACCACAAGAACAAGGCTATCCCAACCATAGGTGGCCCATCCAGGAAAACTATCACTAAAACTACAGAAATTTAAATATTGATAAACTTCCAAAAATCAAAACATCCCGTAATAAAAACATCAAAAAGACAGAAGATTAAGAAGAAAAGAAAAAAGGAATTTCACAAAGAACTGCGTTTTAGAAAGCAATTTGCGAACTTAGAGTATATTATGCATAATGTGTTTGTTTAGTCCAAACAAAATTATAAATAATGCTTTGTAAATGAAAAATGACGTCATAGATTACTCAACGGGGAAGCCTTGACCAAATCTGGTGTGATTTCAGCAACTGACGAACAACCTGACGATAAAATGGAAAGACACAAATATAATTTGTTTATAGTCATTATTTTGTTTATATCCTTGTTGTTTCGATGTTCAAATTAACTTCGCGGGGTTAAACGTTAATGGATTTTTACCAGTCAGTGCCATTGCCAAACTGAACTCGTCTTTCAGAATATCCAGAACATTTTTTACTCCTGCCTCGCCCTGAAATAAAAAATAAATAAAAGAGCATTAGTTAAAAATGTATTGAATGAAATATGGAAATTGCAACACAGCCCTTTCAGTGACCGTAATATTACTTACATTGTAAGCGAGACCCCAGAGTGCCGGCCTACCTATGAAGACGGCTCTAGCCCCCATGGCCAGTGCTTTGAGTACGTCGGTTCCTTTACGGACTCCACCATCGAGATATACCTCAACGTTTGAACCTTTTACTGCCTCGACCACCTCTGATAATGAATCTATCTGTAATAAAGAATACCACAATAATGTATCAACGATCTAGGTGCTTAATGGTCATTGTCAAAGACAAGTGTTCTCACTTGGTCAATCTCAACATATGCATAAAATAACAAACCTGTGATGGTTAGATGATTGATTTCGAGACCTCAAGTTCTAAATCTGAGGTCTTGAAATCAAATTTGTGGAAAATTACTTCTTTCTCAAAAACTATGTCAATTCAGAGGGAGCCGTTTCTCACAATGTTTTGCACCATCAACCTCTCCCCATTACTAGTCACCAGGTAAGGTTTTTTGCTAATAGTTATTTTGAGTAATTACCTATAGTGTCCACTGCCTTTAACATGTAGCAATTACAAAAGCAGATCCGACAAGTGATAGATATACCAGAAACATTACTTTACCGTTGCAGCGACGCCATCCAACTGCCGTCCGCCGTGATTGGAAACTAAGATACCAGCAACACCGAGGCTTGCCGCCATCTTGGCACACTCAGCTACAAGAACAAACGAAAACTTATTGCATTAGAACAAAATACTTTTTGGGAAACAATGGGGCAGTAATCAGAATTAATGCGCATGTTTAGCATCAATGGAAATTTACCTTGCATTTCTGCTAACACCTAATGTTCAATAGTAATGTAGCTCCACTATTGTCTTTAATTCGGAATCGCCATTTGACTCGAAAACAAAATAATGCATTTGAGACATTGATTATTGAAGTGTTCATCGAATGTTCTTTTAGCTATCTTTTCATTGGCATACTCAAGAAATGATTGGTTAAGCAAAGATTGAGCCATTCGTATAGAAATTTGAAGAACAGAATATTCGGGCATTTTGGCGCGAGTTTTTTTTGATATAAATTTTGTCCCGAGTATTTCTGCCTCGCAGAGATTGTTACAAAATTTAGCTGAGATGCTCTTTCGGAAGTCTGCTCGTTTTTGCGTGAGTTTTTCAACATAATTTATCAGCGAAGTTAAACTATTTTTATGTTCACACGGTCAAAAAGTTAGCTACAGCGAAATAAGCTACTCGTGTGAACGAACCCACCTGTGAGTATGCCTTTGAGAATGATAGGCAATGACGTCAGACCGTGAAGCCATTTGATGTCAGCCCAGGTAAATGCAGGGTCGAATATGTTCCCATTAATCCAAGCTGACAAGCTCGATTCACCGGGACTAACTAGCTGCGGCAACCTATTTTCAAAAACAATTATTTCAGTACCCATGAGTTTTTGCTTCTCATTTCTGAGTCGTTAAAGGCACTGAACACTATTTTTTGTAATTACTCAAAATAATTGTCAGCACAACAACTTACTTGTTGACGACAATGGAGAGTTATTGATATAATTATTATAGTATAAAATCATAAAGATTTTTTTTGAAAAACGAGTAGATCTCATATGCTCCTCTGTTTTGAACACCCCAAAAACATTCGCTGCGAAAAGTCGTTTCGCAAAAGCCAGAAGTATGAACTGGGCTTAAATTTTAAAATTTAGCTTTGACAAAAAAGGGTAGAACTTACGACAGACGTGCAGGTAGTGTGCTTTTTTTCCTACTTTGTATTTTACCGCTGCATGGCTGGTCCACGGTCACTACTAGTGCTTTGTACCGACCGGACGCAATGACTCGCTTGATAATGTTCTCGGTCATCTTTCTGTCAACTAAGATGTTGAGTTGCATGAAGAGAAGGGTTTCTTGTGGAACTGATGCTGCCACGTCTTCAATGGATGTATTGGCGAACATACTTAAGATCATCACGGTACCAGTGCTGGCTGCGGCTGTGTGGAAAATTATGGTACAAGTATCAAAAATAAGCCAACTGCTCGAAGTTCCAGGTTCGTATTTTTGTGAAGCTAGGGATGTATGTTTGGTTCAAAGTGTTGTGTATTTATTGATTTATAGGGTGCGTTCGTTTAGCTCCCCAGGGTCGACCCCGGTGCATGGCGATTTTTTTTACCAGGACGAACGTGGGTAATTATCTGCACACACTCGTCCTGGGAAAAAAACCGCCACACACCGGGGTCGACCCAGGGAAGCTAAACGAACGCACCCACTGTGTGTTCGCATTAGTAGAGAGTGAGCATGCAGTCTAGAACCAGCGACAGAGAAGTAAACTTGCACCTATTTCAACAGTTTGCGCTCGTGCAGTGGGTTGTCAAAAGGCCTTTTGACATCTGGGGCAGTGTATAGCAAAAGAGACAACTGAAACGAGAAGTAAATAAGTATAAGTGGGTGAACTTTTCAGCTAATTCCTTTTGAAATGCTAAACAATTTCGAATATTTTATTTGAAGACATTGCAACGCTAGGTGGCAGCAGATTTACCAGGTAAGTTTCCATTGTTCTGAACACGCGCACAAAGCCAAAAGCAATGCAAGTCTGCTGCCACCTTGCGTCTCTAAAGTCCAAAATTTACTACGCATTTCATTGCTCTTTTTCGTACCTCTAGCAGTTGCCTTTTCTCCATCTTTATGTATGACCCCATGGCTGGCAGTCGGACTGACCCCTACCGGAAACTCAATGTTATGACCCAGGATGCTCGTTCGGGTCACACGGTGGGATACGTCACGCAAGCATCGTGGTCTGAGCCGATACCTATCATACAGTGAAAGCACAAATTAATTCCTAGCAAAGCAAAGAGCAGGTGGTTCCCGCATAATATCTCGTTTGTACTTGTACTTTATAGACACCAAACCAACACAGCAGTTCTACACGATATCATAATTATCCGTCTGTCGTACAATCTACTTAACAATAGACTTGTACTACCCCTCTTACGCCTGCGACCCCATTCGGGGCAGGCATAAGTAATGAGCCAGTTGGCGATACGTACTGCAGCTGTATAAGGACTTCTCAAGTCTAACGATTGACAAACAACACTTGCCCATGTATCATAATACATTTGTATAGAACACAACATAAAGCTTGAAATTTTTCAGTCTATCAAAAATGAGCAGGGTACCAGTCACAAGTTGTACATGTTGACATGGTAGTTTGAGTGGTAACCTTATTCGGGTAAGCATTGGGTGCGTTCGATTAGCACCCCTGGGTCTACCCCGCGGTGCTCACTCGGGTGATGAGCTCCCGACAAGAGCTAAACGAACGATCACTCACCGCTCACCGCTGACGTCATGCACCTGGGGCCAGCCCCCAAGTGACCCACTCCACAAGCAGGGCACTGGGGCTGACCCGAGTGAACAATTATGCGAACGCACAGGGGAAAGACCGGGGAAAAGTTTCCGTATGGCGCCACCACTTTTTCATTCGAAATAAAATAATATAGTATCTAATTTACCTGATTGATATATCCCTTTTTGTAAAAATGAGTGAAAAAGTGGTGGCGCCATATGGAATGTTATCTAATAAAACCCATACCTCAGGAAGGCTTTGACGTTGTCTCGAAGTGTCTGTTCCCCATCAGCCCCATCGGTGTAATACCCATAGTCCACCACCGACAATCCCTGCTTTAAATACAGCTCAAAATCAGCAACACAGACGAGCTCCGACTGCGCCATCTTTCGTAAACTGTAAACTAGTGACTTCTGTAACAGCATAACCAGTGACGCATGGACGAGCTCTACAAGGCGATGTAAATATCACCATTGTGCAATTTGACCCTTTTACTCAGTAGCTTCAGGCAACTAATTTGCCGTCACACTTCGAGAGTCACGAATAACGCAATTTTGTGTATCCATCCCCTCCGAGATTTATTTGGTATTTTTTTTAAGGGTTACAATTTCAGTTGCTCTGTAATAACAAAGGTCGTTGGTTCGAGTCCCCCTGAGTATACAGTGCTAACACACATCGGTGTATAAATGGGTAAAAAACCAAAATGAATGTTTTTTTTCCCCCATGCAATACTGTCCGCTCCGGGGCTATGCAAAAACCGTCCGGTGGACAAGTACATGACTGGGCATGTAAGCGAGCGCGCATGCACTGAACCTATACGTATTATATGCGGCATGAATATTCACGGTATTTTATGATTGCAGCGAATACCCAACGGCCGAGCATTTCCCATGTCATTCATGACATGCACCTGGAGAACGTTTTCCGCCGACCTAGGGCGTTTACTTTACTGCAATGACGGTTTTGCACGGGGCGGACACAACTGCATATGGAAATGTGTCCGGGCGGAAACAATTGCATTATGCAGCAGCGTCCGGGCGGACACGATTGCATATGTAAAACCGTCCGGCGGACAATATTGCATATGCAATAATGTCCTCCGGATAGTATTATATACAGGACATAATTGCATGCGACACAGGATCGTTGTATCCTGGTTGAAAACCCATACTTAGACCCCACGGTATCAAGTACTGTTATCTACTGTGCGGTGTAGTAGGCCTATCTATGCAGTTAGTGGATCGTTCAGAGCTTGGAGGGGCCGGTGACTGCGTAAAACAGCCTGGGACAAGGCCAGCTGGTCGTATACAGAATTAGAAAAGTCACTTACACGGTTGGTGCGCCCAGTGTAAAGATTTTTTTTTAATGAGCCGCATGCAGTCTCACACTCATAACTTTGGCTGCTCAACTTTTTTATCGTGTAGAGAAAGGGCTAGAACAGAACCACAACAAAATGGCAGCAGAATTTGACCCCATCTGTGTTAAAGACTTTGAGCCGTATTTAAAGCGAGGCGTGTCGACTTTCTGGAGTGACTATTACAGCTATGGGGCCGAAGAGGGCCAGACAAACCGAGATAATGTTCAGGCGTTTCTGAGGTAGGGATCCCGCCTAAATACAACGAATAAAACTGTCACAGGTAACGAGTTTCAGTCAAATATTTATAGCATGATGCGAGCTATCCTTATTCAAATCAATGTATTCGTGTGCATTTGACAGTGACCTTTAATGTAAGGTTCTTTTTATTGCAACGTCACAGCCTGGGTTTTGCTAACTGTGGTTGGAAAACTATGGAAAGTCAAATAAACACACACAAAAAACCTCAGACAGCTACTGATTGTGACAATGTGTTATCACATATATCCAACCATAGCACTGAAAAGGAAAAGTTTCCGTATGCCACTACTTTTTAATTTTGTTATGAAATAAAATAGTATTTAATTTACCTAAATGAGGTATTCGTTTTTGTAGAAATTTGCAAGAAAGTGGTGGCAGGATAAGGAATGTTTTCCACTGAATATTATGTTAAAAAATAAAAAAATAAAAATAATCATTGGGGGTATTTTATTTTATTTAAAGTTTGCAGGAAATATTGAAGCTTTTGGCTAGAACACATGTTAATAAGATTGAGTGTTTTACCAGAGCAGGTGGTTGTCCATCCAACCAGCTCAGTTTTCTTAAACAACAATTGAAAGGTCTAAAGTGTAGGGTAAGAGGTGACCCGGACGAGTGTCACGTGGGCTAGATTTACTTATGGACCCAACTTCATAAGGCACTTGACACTATTGTAATTACTCAAAATACATTTTTAGCATACAAACTTACGTGGTGACGAGCAATGGGGAGCTGATGGTATAAAAAAAAAGGCCATTAGAATACCAACACAGTCTATATAAATCATAAACAATGAATCCAGTTTTGCTGGCAACCTTTTAAGAAGAATTTAATTGTTTTACTTTCCATGGAAACATTTTTATTCAAATTGTTTTTAGGTATCGCTTTCGACCTCGGTTATTCCGGGACGTATCAACTCGTGTGACCAGAACGAGCATCCTGGGTCATGACATTGAGTTTCCGGTAGGGGTCAGTCCGACTGCTTTGCATGGGGTCATACATAAAGATGGGGAAAAGGCAACTGCTAGAGGTATGAATATGGTACTGGTATGACTCGTACTGTAACCCTATTGGTCAGTTTTAATGTTAACCTATTGGTCAGTTTTAAATATTGTACTTTTTAAAATCTTTGACGGTCACAGCATAAAATTAGACAGACGGACAAGGTTGTCTTTCTCTTTTTGGGGAGAGAAAACATTTTCGAAAGATTGAATTTCCAGAGGTGGATTTCACAAAGAGTTAAGTCTTATCGTCCAACTTTGGACTATATCCTTATGTTTTACCTTTGGATTTTGGAATTAACCATTCGATTGGTTTATTGAAGTACAACATAGATAATATATATACAATCAAACTAACCTGTTAATAAAACTTCATTCTAAAAAATTGAGTTGTTTAAAAAAATATTATCGCCGAAAATCTGGAGCGGTTATGTCCGTGCATAAAGAATAAACCTGGAGTTGGAATACACAATTTGAGAAGCATATCTGACAGTAACGTTTCTCAGATTCAAATTGAAATGATTCTCAAATTATTTGTTTTAAGTTGAAAGCTTCTGCGAGCTAAAGGGTGGTGACCAAACGTATACCTTCTCTTTAAACCAATGACTTGTTGTTAAATTTTGGCAAACTATATTTCACCCGAAAAATATGCCTGTGATATTTGTTCACATGACTCGGGGAAGTACTGAGTATACAGTGCTAACACACATCGGTGTATGGGTAAAAACCAAATGTAATATTCTTTATCCCCGATGCAAATTTAACATCTAATATATCGTTGCGGTCCCGCTGCCAAAACATAGGATTTGAACTGCCTCTGGCTACCGGGCAACCTCGGTAGTCTAGTTGGTGAGACAATGCTCTAGAACTGCAAGGGTCATGGGTTCGATTCCCACCCGAGTAATATGCCTGTAATATTTGATCACAGGTTTCGGGGCATTACTGAGTATACAGTGGTAACAAACATCGGTGTAATGGGAAAACAAATACTATAGTGAAAACCATATTCGCTTGTAAACTAGTAATATCTGTCTTTAGCTTCTTTAGGGAGCCACTTTGTGCATCATGGCCCCCGGAGAGATGGATGGTTTTTATTTTTCTTGTAAAATATTTAACCTGTTTTGAAATTTTGCAAGGGGGTATTTTGGGGACGTAGTTAAAGTCATGGTGTGCAAGTATAGTTTGCCGAAATCGTTCGTGAAGTAAACGTTTTAGAATAATTATTCGCTTTATGCAAATCTTTAGTAAAGTCACGTTACATTACATTTCTGATTAAAGCCATTGGACCCTTTCGGTACAGAAAAAAAAAAAAAGTTCACAGATTTACAAATAATTTACAGGGTTTACAGAAGGTAATGGTGAAAGACTTCTCTTGAAATATTAGTCCATGAAATGCTTTACTTTTTGAGAAAACGGTAAAACAATATAAATTCTCGTTAACGAGAATTACGGATTTGTTATAAACACATGTCATGACACGGCGAAACGCGCGAAAACAGGAGTAAGTTTTCCCGTTATTTTCTCCCGACTCCGATGTCCGATTGAGCCTAGATTTCCACAGGTTTGTTATTTGATATAGAAGTTGTGATACACGAAGTGTGGGCCTTGGACAATACTGTTTACCGAAAGGGTTCAATGGCTTTAAAGTGACTAATTATTTTAAAACGTTTATTTCACGACCGTTTTCCTACTTTGGCACCATGACTTCCAATGCGTACAAAATACCCCATTGCCGAATTTCGGCATTGATCAAATATCTTACACGAGAAATAATCACCATGCTGCTGGAAACGTATCAATACGATACATTCAGCCCCGGGGGCAACTAATCACAAAATGGCCCCTCAAAAAAGCTAACGACAGAAAACCAAAATGAACTAAATTCAATTCTAGTCCTAAATTAGGACCATCTTTGTGAAATCTCCCTCTGAGTCCAAAACGAAGCATTCTAACAAAACATTCTCGTGTTTCTAAACAGCCGCAGCAAGCGCAGGCACAGTGATGATCCTAAGTATGTTTGCTAACACACTTCTTGAAGACGTTGCAGCATCAGTTCCCGAAAAAGCCCTACTCTTCATGCAACTCAATTTCTTAAAGGACAGATCGATCACTGAAAATGTCGTCAAGAGGGCCAATGCGTCCGGACGGTTCAAGGCAATAGTAGTGACAATTGACCAGCGTTTTAGTAGTGTAAGTCTGGCAGGAGCTACCCGTGCATCCGATGTCAAAGATGTCAAAGAACTGAAGTGAGTAAATTAACAACAACAACATCACCCTTTGCATTTTCTCTAAAACATTTGTCGACAAATGATGCTGAAACTTCTATCAGGTAATTATAGTTTATACGTATCTTCATTCGCAGTGAGTAGGGATTCATGTCATCAACAAAATGTATACCAAACACTTATTATGGTAGAGATTAATGCACTGACATAGTCTTCACCGCTAGTAAAGTCTTGTTTATAACTTACTTATCTTTGATTGTTCATGTATTTCTCTAAATTGTCGATTGTCTCAAGATAATTCTAAGGGTTTTGGGTTTTTCTTCGTTCAGGCTACCGAACGTTTTTAACCTCAAAGGATCTCGCTGGTATCAAAAAGATATGGTGAGCCCTGCTTTTACCTGTAATGACATCAGATGGCTTCAGGGTGTGACGTCTTTACCTATCATTCTCAAAGGAATACTCACAGGTGAGGAAACAATAACAGTGAACAACTCCCGCCAAAACGAGCAGACTTTCGAAAGAGCAATTCAACTGCACGTTGCAACAAACTCTGCGAGGCAGAAATACTCGGTACAACTGTTTAAAAAAAAAAAAACCTCGCGCCAAAATTGCCGAATATTATGTTCTTCAACTCTCCATACGAATATCTCAATCTTTACTTGAGCATTCCACTGAATGTTCTTGGGAATGAGAACGGGTTGGTTGTCCAAACGGACTCCCCAAAGAATATCAGAGAAGTCTCAATCTATTTGCGCGTTAAAGCCATTGGACACTTTCGGTAAACAGTATTGTCCAAAGGCCCACACTTCGTGTATCACAACTTATATATAAAACAACAAACCTGTGAAAATTTAGACTCGATCGGTCACCGGAGTCGGGAGAAAACAACGGGAAAACCCACCCTCGTTTCCGCACGGTTCGCCGTGTCACGAAATGTGTTTAAAAAAAAAATCCGTAATTCTCGCTATCGAGAATTGGTAATTATTTTAATGTTTTCTCAAAAAATAAAGCATTTCATGGAATAATATTTCAAGAGAAGTCTTTCACCATTACCTTCTGTAAACCCAGTAAGTTATTTGTAAATCTGTGAACTTTTTTTCTGTTCCAAAAGGGTATAATGGCTTAAAAGGTACTGGATACTATATATTGGTTATAACACAAAATACTTGTTAGTATCAAAATTTACTTTTTAGGAGCATTAGGAGCCTCTGGTACAGAACATTGTGAGAAACAACCTTCTCTGAAGTAGTGTATAGTTTTTGAGAGAGAAGTATTTTCTCGGTTAAATAACCAAAGACTTCAGTTGAAGCATTTTATTATAATTATGCATCTGAAAGCACACAAAGTAATGCAACAAGGTTTATTTTCTTTTATTATTCTCTTGCAAATTTGATGACCATTGAGCCAAAATTTTTATTATTCTATGAATAATAATGTTGGGATACACCAAGCGAGCATACTGGTCTTTAACAATTACCAATTTTATCGCCACGAAAAATCTAATAACTTTGATAATTAGTTTGGAAAACCCAATCCTCAAAATGTCAACAACTACCAGTAATTTACCATGAGTATTGATTGCTAATTACATGTTTCTCTTGTAGCTGAGAGTGCCAAGATGGCGGCAAGCCTCGGTGTAGCTGGTATCTTAGTTTCTAATCACGGAGGACGGCAGTTGGATGGCGTAGCTGCAACGGTAAAGTAAAGTTTCTGGTATTTGATACTTTTATTTGATACCACTTCATGTTTCATGTTTCAACGTTTCTTCAATATAAAAATATATACAAAAGCATCCAATATCATAAACAAATTCGCCGATGTTATGTCGATGGGATATTTTCCGTTACAGATAGATTCTTTATCAGAGGTGGTCGAGGCAGTAAAAGGTTCAAACATTGAGGTTTATCTCGATGGTGGAGTCCGCAAAGGAACCGACGTACTCAAAGCATTGGCCATGGGGGCTAGAGCCGTCTTCATCGGTAGGCCAGCACTCTGGGGTCTCGCTTACAATGTAAGTAAACATACGGCAATTTTTAACAAAGTTTCAAACGGGAATCGGTGAAAGTACACACTGGTAAGGGCTTGGATTCAGTTTTATTTCTCGATATTTTTTTCAGGGCGAGGCAGGAGTAAGAAAAGTTCTGGATATCCTGAAAGACGAGTTTAGTTTGGCAATGGGGCGGACTGGTAATTATAAAGTTTATGTTTAAACAGTTGAGGATGACGCATTCATTAAAACAGGACATTAAAGTTAAATATGATTCAAACCAACAATTACAACAATTTTTATTTTTGTATTTCCATTTTAACCTCAGGTTGTTCATCAGTTGCTGAAATCACACCAGATTTGGTCAAGGCTTCCCCGTTGAGTAATCTATGACGTCATGTTTATTGCGCTTTCCAAAGCTCCTAAAGGACATCATAGTTATTGTTATAAAATAAAAATTTCGTTTGCAATTATTTATTGGCTTAACAAAAAGATGTATCATGAATCATTTAACATTGTAGTAAATTTCGGGAACATTTTGTTTTATGGGACCTTGCAAGATAGGAAAGATATTATTGTGTATGTTTTTCATTGGTGATACTGTTGTTCCATGTTCTGCTAATTTTAAATAATTTTTCTTAAATTGTATGTTATCATTTAAATTTTAATAACGCTCTTATCAATTTTTTGATAGTCTTATTATATTGACTTAAAGCCATTGGACCCTTTCGGTTCAGAAAAAAAAAGTTCACAGATTTACAAATAACTTACAGGGTTTACAGAAGGCAATGGTGAAAGACTTCTCTTGAAATATTATTCTATGAAATGCTTTACTTTTTGAGAAAACAGCAAAACAATATAAATTCTCGTTAACGAGAATTACGAATTTATTTTAAACACATGTCAAGACACGGCGAAACGCACGGAAACAAGGGTGGGTTTTTCCGTTGTTTTCTCCCGACTCCGATGACCGATTGTGCCTAAATTTTCTCAGGTTTGTTATTTGATATAGAAGTTGTGGTACACAAAGTGTGGGCCTTGGACAATACTGTTTACCGAAAGTGTCCAATGGCTTTAAATACATATAAAATTATAAGACAAAAACATTTAATATAATCATACAAGGGTATCATGTAAACGTTGCAACTTGTTTTCTAAAACTATTCTCTCTGACAGCATTTATGTCTTGTCTTCTCAATCTATTTTTGTTATATTATTATTATTACTAAAATTATTAAGTAGAATTAGAAAGCTGGCACTTAAATACAATTATTAAAGACACTGGACACCTTTGGTAATTGTCAAAGACCAGTCTTCTCACTTGCTGTATCTCAACATATGCATAACATAACAAACCTGTGAAAATTTGAGCTCAATCGGTCGCCGAAGTTGCGAGATAATAATGAAAGAAAAAACACCCTTGTGACACAAAGTTGTGTGCGTTCATATGCTTGATTTCGAGTCCTCAAATTCTAAACCTGAGGTCTCGAAATCAAATTCGTGGAAAATTACTTCTTTCTCGAAAACTACTCCACTTCAGAGGGAGCCGTTTCTCACAATGTTTTATACTACCAACCTCCCACCATTACTCGTTGCCAAGTAAGGTTTTACGCTAATAAGTACTTTGAGTAATTACCAATAGTGTCCACTGCCTTTAATATCTGAGATGATTGCAATGTCAGTAGACCTCCATGTTTTCAATAATTCAGTTATAATAACATTATAGCAGTGTCAGTGTGCATTGTGTAATGTGTGTTGTATGTGTGAATAGTATTGGGTGAATAAAATGGGATATTTTTAAAAAAATATTCTTGGCAGCAAACGGATTCTGCTTTTTGTGTACTTAGTTAATCCTCGTCCTTTTTATATCAGTCAATAAGTCAATGAATCAATGAATCGTTAATGTAATTTTAAAATATTGTAATTTTACCATATTGGCGGACCTACAGCAGCTTTTTTCCTGAGCTGGGGGCGGAGTAAGGGGGGGTTGAACATGGTACATTAAGTGGATGCATTATATGGTTTAGGTGTAAAGTCAATTCGGGCCGGGGGGGGGGGGGCGTCGATTTCTGACCTATTTGTTTGCGGAGTACCCACTATTTGTTTACAAACGTACTGTTTAAAACAATGTAATGATGATCTGAGTCTAATCATACCATGTTAAAACAAAAAGTTGAACCTTGGCACAAAGTTTATACTTACAGAGAAGAAGTTACTGTACATGCACAACAAAATTATGCTTACCACCAGAATATTAATTTTGTGCAATAGCTGGAAGGTATTTCGCATAATTCTCTGCTAAGAAGTTGGGCCAGGCTTTATGTAGCCTTTAGTCGAGGGGCACGCGGCAGTTCCCAGAGTGTTACGCACGAAAAAAGACCAGCGGGAGCTGGGGTTGTGTGTGACATCCGGGGATGCCGTGTGCGCCTTGACGGAAGGCTACAGTTTATGGTGTGTGTATGTCACGTCGGGTGACTACAACAAAGTTATTTATTTGAGCAAACATGAACAATGGGGAAAAATGTTAATAATGACTTCTGTCTGTCACCAGGAGTTTGAAGGTCAAGTTCAAGCCAAGTTAACGCAAAAACAGGATATAACAAAAAGGCGTGTATAAAAGCTGGTTGCTTTCATGCCATCTGTTCATACTATTGACACATATTAATGTGTAGAATTTACACGTATGCATGTAGTTGCAATGGTATGTTATAGACAGAACTAGCACTGCAACAACATGGCAGCAGACGAGCCCGTCTGTGTTGTTGACTTTGAGCCGTATTTAAAGCGAGGCTTGGAGGCTACCTGGTACGACTATTACAGCAATGGAGCCGGTGAGGGACAGACACATCGAGACAATGTTGAGGCCTTTTTGAGGTAGGCTTTAATTCTACAACACCCCATCAAAATAATAATAATTTTTGTAATAATGAGTTGCCGTTCATAATGCAGGCATTCAAATTCCAGCTGCTTTATTGCGAATTAACAGTGTGGTGAGGATAGGGAGCCGGTCTTTACTGCACTTTAATTATCAGGGCCCAATTTCACAGAGCTTTATGACGTCATTGGTCACCATATTTGATGAAAAGTGTACACGAGTGGGCCGCCCAGTGTCACGGAAAAACTAAAAGAAAAAATAAACCAATGGGGCATTTTTATTTTATTTTCAGGTATCGGTTCCGACCCCGTTACTTGCGTGACGTATCCCACCGTGTGACCCGAACGAGCATCCTGGGTCATGACATTGAGTTTCCGGTAGGTGTCAGTCCAACTGCTACCCATGGGGTCTTACATGGTGATGGGGAAAAGGCGACTGCTAGAGGTAAAATTGGGTGTTGTCAAAATATAGATACTTGAGAGACATTCAAAATTGTCATCATAAAATAATGTTAAATAACGCCAATGTATATGTGCCGGCAGAAATTAGTGTTATTTTAAAACCATTTGGTGTACATTTTGATATTTTCCCCGGTATTTATGGATTAAATTTTAATACCCCAGTTTTTGCAGTGCAGTTTAAATGAATGTTTTTTGTAAACATTTAGCCGCTGTATTGTAGACACGGACAATCGAGGCTTTCTTTCTCTTTCTCCAGAAAAAAATATTTTAGTTTCAGATGATTTTAGCACCAGACATGATGAGTTACGAGCAAACTTGTAATCACTCTGTTAAAACATTCCTCCTGTATTTCTGTGTACAGCCGCAGCAAGCGCTGGCACAGTGATGATCCTAAGTTTATATTCCAGCAAGTCCCTTGAAGATGTGGCAGCATCAGTTCCCAAAGACACCCTTCTCTTCATGCAACTCAACATCTTAAGAAGCCGAGTTAAGACGGAGGAGATTATCAAGAGGGTTGATGCTTCTGGGCGGTACAAGGCACTAGTTGTGACCATTGATCAGCCTGTATATGGAAGGAAGCGAGCTCAACCTCTTAATGCATTATTGTATGCTAAACATACGCAGTGAGTATCCCAGCAGCCGATTTCACGAAACGCTAGATTAGAGGCCCCGTCGCACAGGCCCGATAACGAGAACGAAAACGAGAACGAAAACGAGAACGAAAACGAGAACGAAAACGTTAAAAATGTACGCCCTCGATTGGTTGAATAAGCGTGGGCGTATTCTGCGTGGAGCAATTCAACCAATAGAATGCGTTCTCTTTGCATCGTTATCGTTTTTATTAATTCTTAATTTTGGCGCTCTACAAATGACCTTTAATTGATTGATTTTGATTGATTGATTGATTGATATTAGTGTGACTAGTCCTTTAATCTCAAGTTAGGACGAGTAACTCGGCCGTACTTTATGATTATTTTTTAGGTTTACATGCTACAGTGCAAGGCTTGGACTCGTCCTAAGTCTGCAGATACATCCTAAGTTAGGAAGAGTTTGTTGCGATTAGCAGGAGAGTCACATTTTTAAAACCCGTAGTGACCCGGGGAAGTGTACACAGATACAGGAAATGTTCAAGTAGTATGCCATCTGGTTCCCCAGTGAGCCAAATAATTTGTTCATTAATATGTTTACTGTTGTACATTCAATTGTCTTATAATGATCTGATTTCTCCAAAAGTTGTTTTATAAGAGTTTGGGGTTTAACTTTTTCTAGGGTACCGAACATTCTTAACCACCCAGGCGAGACTTGGTGTGACAGTAACGCAATAGACCCTGCCTGTACATGGGACGACATCAAATGGCTTCAGGGTGTGACGTCATTGCCTATCATTCTCAAAGGTATACTCACAGGTGAGGGAACAATTACAGTGAAAAACTCTCGCCGAAACTCATGAATGAGCAATTCGACTACAATACATTGTATAAAAAAAAGGTGAGGCAGAAATCCTTAAAACTCAAACAAATATTTTTCTTTTTCTTGTAGCTGAGAGTGCCAAGAAGGCGGCAAGCCTCGGTGTAGCTGGTATCTTAGTTTCTAATCACGGAGGACGGCAGTTGGATGGCGTAGCTGCAACGGTAAAGTAAAGTTTCTGGAAAATATCATTTGTATAGGCTATATAATTATTTTGTATGTTTCATCATCAAAGACGCATTCAAAATCGTTTTTCATATAGACTAAACGAACTTAATGATCGCTCAGATTTTTATCACTGTGGTGTTCTAATATGATATTACAGATAGATTCATTATCAGAGGTGGTCGAGGCAGTAAAAGGTTCAAACGTTGAGGTTTATCTCGATGGTGGAGTCCGTAAAGGAACCGACGTACTCAAAGCACTGGCCATGGGGGCTAGAGCCGTCTTCATCGGTAGGCCGGCACTCTGGGGTCTCGCTTACAATGTAAGTAATATTACGGTCATTTTAAACAAAGTTTTAAACGGGAATCGGTAAAAGTACGCACTGGGAGGGCTGGGGTAGTTTCCATGCTTCAATAAATGTTGTTTTATGTAAAAACATGCACGACTTGGATACAGTTTCATCGGATCACACATTTCATTTCTTTTATATACTATATTTTTTTCAGGGCGAGGCAGGAGTGAGGAAAGTTCTAGATATCCTGAAAGACGAGTTCAGTTTGGCAATGGCACTGGCTGGTAATAACCCCCCTTTTTTTTTAGTAGTTGAGGACCTGCTTAAATTAAAATAAATATGATTCAAACAAATTATTACAAAATATAATATTTCTGTTTTTCCCTTTTAACCTCAGGTTGTTCATCAGTTGCTGAAATCACACAAGATTTGGTCAAGGCTTCCCCGTATGGCAGTCTGTGACGTCACTCTCACTGATTTTACAAAGCTCCTGGCGTATTGTTTATCGTTTTACAATGAGAGGTTGACAACAATTAATACTCGCAAGTCATGAGCGTTTTCAGTATTATCTTTAGAAGCTCCAGCCACACAGTCCCTTTACTGGTTCGTCGTCAGAAAGAATGTGATGAGAAGTAGTTTGCCGGTTTTTTCTTCAAAAGGAAGACCCGTAGTCTGACTGCCCTAAGATATATCTCAAGATAAAGACGAAAAAATAATAATAGAGGAGTGTAAGGAACACACAAAACTATACCAAGATCCAATCCAACGGTACACAGAATAAAACTGATGAGACAAGAAACCAAACGATCTTCAATGAGACATCGTCCACTTTTATTGAAACTGTATTATTAATGAATATTCAACACCGATACTTGCTAGTCTCTCACTTCAGTTGCATTGTGCGCTTAAGATATTACGCTAGTGCATGGAGGTACAATGGCTAGTGTATGCCACTCGGGCTAGTCTTCCTTCGTGCGTGTATCTATACACCTAGTCTTGGTGGAAGTCCTTGTTTTGATTTGTCAACATTTCCCCCAAGAGAGGGCGCTACTGTCTAAAACAGATTTGCCTGCATTTTGGATAACATTGAGAATATTAAACTATGAAAGTTATTGCCACTACACTGTATACAACAACAAATAATAGAAGATTTTTATAGAAAAATAGAAGAAAATATCTTGGGTTGAGCATGGAGGAATTTATTCCTCAATGGGTTGAGGGATTTCATTTGCACTTTTGTTTAGAAAGCTCGATGATCATTTTTTTACAAAAAAATAAATACCATGTTTTATTGCTTGTTTCTGGGATGGGGAAAAGGTTGCCACCATTCAAAAATTTATACCGGTGGCTGTGACCAAAGTTTATAAAAATATTGCTTAAAGTCTACATAGGCCATGTGACTTGTGACATCATTACAAGAGAGCCACACAGACTGGACTCTCTGTAAGACTTATTCAGACAAAGATCAATTGAAGAAAACATTCTCTATAAAAGTTTTAAATTTTTACCAATTTTAAAATTAGAAATGTTAATTCCCCTTTTTAACTATATATTTTGTATACCTGTTAAAGTTTGAATACTAAGGGAAACACATATCAAGGTTATTACAATTCATTTTTTTGTTTATATAAATACTACAAGACATCTGACTGACCAACAAAAACTAATGCTGACACCGCAAAGATTATAATAATTTACACTTGCCCCAAAACCAAGATTAAAGTTACCTCAAACCATAGTTAGGAAGAATTGCACCGAAATTACAACTTTAAAAGTTGAGTTTAAATAAAAAGAAAGCTACGTTATTTCAGTAATAATACAGAGAGAAATTAGAGATAGAGAAAGTGTCTGACAAAGACCTACTTTAATAAATAAGTTGATGGAGAAACCATGTAAACTAATAGGATCCTGCAAATTTATCAACAAACGTAAATGTTTATCAAAAATATATATACATCAATGTAATTCAAGGAATACTGAAGAAATAGTCCACTTAATCTAGTCTCAAAAAATAATAAAATAAAACTCTAATCAACAATTTTCTTTGCTTTCCTTTTTTCTTGACCAAACCCCAAAATAGTCTGCCAAACATTTGAGTAAGCAAAAACTTACCGAGACTAAATAGAACTAAGGAGAAACTGCTTCGCCCTAACACAATAATGCAGTGCCAGGCCTTGGGTAGTCCTGGTGCAAGACGATTCTCGTTTTCCTTTCACGCACACCGCGGCCAATTCACCAACAGCGCCCGCACCGACTCACCCGACTTAATCCACTCAACGCCCCGGAGAAACGTCTTGGCCCGTTTGCTGATCACTCAGGAAATTCCGTGCACATTCCAAACATGCACAAAGCAGTAGAGGTGTTAACTGGCCCAGGCAGATTAACTGCTAATCCATTAAATTTATGATCCAAGTGCATTGAAGTTCAAAGTAAACACACCCATTGGTGAAGAAAAGGATAAATAGTTTCTGAGTTTTTGTGGAGCTTTCCCAAAATACTTTGCAGAAACAGAGCTATGGAATTGGGGCTGGGGTTTAAAGAGAACCCGTTCGAAAATAAGCAGCTACTCTTAACCTCTTTAATACTGCGGATACCTTGAAATCCCAGCGTCGCCTTCGGGGTCAACATCATCATCAAATGGGTTTGTACTTTCCTTTTTACCTCCCACAAGGCTATCCGTTTCCTTCTTCGCTTTCTTTTCATCTAAACGAGAGTAGCCACTGGCAGACGGAGCACCCTCCTCGGGTGACTGGTCGCTGGCGTGTCTGACAGCCTGTTGTTGATACGTACGCAGCATGTAGAGTATTGCGAGAGTGTCTAACACCACCGCTGTAGAGGGAAGAGCAACAAGTGTTGATAAATATAACAACACAAAGCCTACCATAGCTTTAGCTCAATCGACAAGATAAACTAACATATGTATGAGTCGTGCTGAACAAAATAGATTAGGAGCAACTCTAGGTTGACCAAATAATTTTTTGTTTCAGACATAACAATTACCTTTGCTCAACTTCTGAAACTAAGGCGCTCCAGAGCCGTTCCAGAATAACTTTCGATTTGTAGCGTGTCCAGTCATTTCTAACTGTTTTAGACTTTTTTTTTGAAATTGTTATGTACTTAATGCAGAATTTGGTTCGCCTGTCTGAAATTATTCTCCTGAAATCATGTTCAAGTTATAAATAATTAAAAACCCTTAAAATCAAAAGGTTAAATATTCATCCTACAGGCTATAACACTTTTAACAAAACAAACAAACTGATCAAGATTAAGTGTTTCTCTTTTACAATAACTTATAAGATTTATTCTTGTAGACAAGAGGACAACAATAAAATCAAACTGGCTCTAGCCATCGAGTTAGCTCGGTGGTTTATTGGTAAGACATCTAGACATGCAAAGGTCGTGGGTTTGAAAGCCACCCATTAATTTTGTTCACAGAACTCAGGAAAATTATGAGTGTAGGTGTAAAAACATATTATAATAAATAATTAATCATTCAATAAATATTAAAATGCATTAAACTAGACATAAGTTCACGTAACAAATTAAACATACAAGTTGTTAGTTCAAAGAAAGAATGTTATATACAAAAAGTTATAAATGGTTTAATTTTTGTTAAAGAGCTGTAATTTAGCGTAGGCCTGAAATTACACAAATGCCACATAGGTCATTAGACTTTCTAATGGAAGCGCCCATTGCAAAATAAAAATTGCCATGCCCTCTTGAAAAAATTAAATTCCAGGCCTGCAAAGAAGGAAGACTATACATGTAATAAATGCATTTATAATAAAGAAAAGATGGACCTTTCTCAACACTAGGTGACAGCAGAGCAGTCAGAACTTAACCCAAGTTTAACAAGTTGGCCTGATATAACCAAAAAGTATCGGTCTGGTTAATTTTCTTTTAACACAAAACATCATCATGTATTTATCACAATAATATGCTAAAGTAAATGATTAACAGACAAAACTTAGCACCACAGTTGATCTTACTTGAATGGCAGTTTTCATAAGCGATGGAACAATAAATGTAATTTTTATAAATAAACATCTTTAAAATGTCTAAAGTTAAAATGAATTTCATACAATCTGGAACGTACAGGTATTTCAATTGCACAATTAACTGTTTTTTTTTAGGAAAGCACGCTATTTGGAAGAGTTACTTCAATCTCATCTTTAAATTTCAGAAAACACACCCTACCATCATGCAAATAGGTCTGGGTGCAACTATGGTGGGTTTTGATTCCCGTCTGAGTGAATTTCCTGTGTTTTTTCCTACAAAACTCAGGGAAGTGCTGAGTATACAGTGCTTAAAGGAACACGTTGCCTTGGATCAGTTGAGTTGGTCTTTCAAAAGCGTTTGTAACCGTTTGTTATAAAATGCATATGGTTAGAAAGATGTTTAAAAGTAGAATACAATGATCCACACACATTTGCCTCGAAATTGCGTGGTTTTCCTTTTGCTTTGCGAACTAACACGGTTGCCAATTTATGGGAGTCAAAAATTTGACTCCCATAAATGGCCGACCGTGTTTGTCGACGACGTAAGAGGAAAACCACGCAATTTCGAGTGATACTTGTGTTGATCATTATATTCTACTTTTAAAACATCTTTCTAACCATATGCATTTTATAACAAACGGTTACATATGCTTTTCAAAGACCAACTCGACCGATCCAAGGCAACGTGTTCCTTTAAAACGCATTGGTGTAAGGGTAAAATCAAATTATAGTGTGCAAGTTGTGTGACATTTGCAACTGAATCAAGCATACGTTTGGTTAGACAGTGATTGCTTTTTAGCCATAAATGCGAGTTATACAATAAACTTCACAACTTGGCCCAATTTCATGGCTCTGCTTACCGACAAATTCTGCGCTTACGATCACCATTGTCCACTTACTGAGCAAGCCCCTGAATATCTGAGCTAGCTGTGTAAGCCAAGTGCGCACGCACACAAGCAAAAATGCCCTGCTAACCAGTGAAAAACGCTTGAAATATAAGCGTGGAATTCCCTGCTTCTGAAGTGTATTCTTTGCTTACGGTAAGCAGAGCTATGAAATTGGGCCACGATGTCAAGAAATATGTCAAAACTTTACAAATAAAAATCTAGATGTGCGTTGAGAGCGGTTGGTATCGTTCACGCTCTACGTCTCTCTGCGCTTGGGTCTGCCCTCGAGCCGAGACACAAACAAGCAGGGCACATAGCACAGCATGCAGGGACAGTAAACAACCTGGGTATGACAAAAGACCACAGGCTGGGGGGTTAGTTACACAAAATACCACAGGCTGGGGGGTTAGTTAAAAGCAAAATACCAGAGGCTGGGGGTTAGTTTAGCAAAAGACCACAGGCTAGGTGGCTAGTTTAACAAAGCACCACAGGCTGTGTGGTTAGTTACCACAGGCCGGGGGGTTAGTTACACAAAAGACCACACTGAGTGGTTAGTTACAAAGACCAAGGGCTAGGTGGTTACTTACACAAAATACCACAGGCTGGAGGGTTAGTTATACAGAAGACCACAGGCTGTGTGGTTAGTTTAGCAAAATACAGACACAACGGTCAGACCATGTCTAAATTAGCATCTACAGCTACAGATAGATTTTGGCGGCATCATGCGTTGAAGTATGGTACATCCTTAGCAACACTCTCAACAACAGTCATAGCTGTAGCTATGTAGCCGCTAATTCGGACACAGTTTAAGGAGTTTGGAGTACTTACCAGCAACTATCGCCCAGATGTTTTTACTGTCAAGATAACATATGACGGAGAGTGCAATGTAGATGGCACTTCTTTTCCAATTATCCAGCCACGAGACGATGGTCCATGTCTTGCCACAGCAACTGTCGGGTCTGGTGAGAAACATTTCCATGAGAAAGAGGGTGAAAAGTCCAGCAGGGCACTACATGGATTTGGGTTTTCAGTCTCTGCATGGGTTTTCCCTGGAATAACTCTCTTGGGTTTTCCTCCCACCTCTAAAACTGAAACTTCCTTCCTTTTCTTTGGCTTCCGTCCAGAATAAATGTACATGTAATGAAGTGATATAAAAGTGTACTTACGAGCAACATTTTTCAAAACAGGGTTCAAAGAAGAAAATCACTTCCAGTAATGTGATGATTGACGCAACAACTCTGTAGTAAACGAAATAAACACATTTACATGTATTAATTGATGGACCTGTTCAGTCATAAGTTCACTAAGCCACGCTAAAATCATTGGAATGTTCCAATGTACGTGTGCTTGAAAGGCGGTAGGTTTTGTATATTTTTTCAGAAATTTACTGAAATTACTGAGGGACTACTCACATAAAGTAAATACCAAAGAAGTCTGACGTTTGTAATGCTGTGATCCCAACAGCCCAGAAAGCTGTAACAGAAAAGAACAAAAAGACATATCTTTAAACACAAAACTATTTTCTTATCACATTTATACACACACTGAATTATCTTAACAATCCATATTAACAAATTGAAATTTGGCCAGAGAATAAAAAACCCCAAACATTTTGATTAGTGATTAAATTAAAAGTGAATTACATCATATGGATTGTTTTTGGTAGGCCTACCTGCTAACTAATGTTTCCCAGGCTACATTATAAATCACTTGCCGCGTTAAATATCCAGATTAATTCATAATCATCTCATATGATATGGCTCAAGGGAAAAATTGCTGTATTTTCCTGCCACTTTTTCAGTCATTTTTACCAAACCTGACAAATTCCCCAGGTCCAAGTCCGTGCGCGCTTAGCTAGGCCTATTTATGAATTATTATGTTCTAATTTTTTTCAGAAACGAATGATGAAAAAGTGGTGGCAGGATACAGACATTTTCCCCATATGTTAAGCAAGGAATATCCAAATATTAAATAAGGATGTAATTTAATTTATATTTATTCAATTTAAATCAAATTTATTCATCTACTTCATGAAAACGGTACAATACAAAACAAAGAAAAAAAGATAAAGAAATTTGTAAAATTATTGCAAGTGCAGCAAGCCACTACAGAACCAGCCCATTCATCAATTAATAAATGAAATTGCCCACTCCATCAATTTGAAACAGATGAGTGACTTTCATTAGCAAAAAAAAACTTAACAGAAAAGACTAAACTGTTGAACTGACTCACTGTCTAACTCACTCACTAAAAAAATAACTTACTAAGGTCTACTCTAAAGTTCAATACCCTAAATAGCTGTTTAACTTACCTGCCGCTGTTCCCATCCCCCATATTCGCACAACGGGAGTATAATGTCTCCACAGGAACTCACAATATGGATTTTTACAGCAGTCACAAACCATCTTTGGTCCGTTTTTTGAGGGAGTGGCTGTAGATATGTAGCTCTTTTATTTCTTCAGATGTTTTCTTTTTTGCATTCCGCACATAAACCTGTACTGTCTGGTTCCCCTTTCCTTCCATAAGATTATTAACGCTGTAGTTTCGTTAACACGGTACCTGCCGACTGCTTGCTTCCTAATGAACGAGGGCGCTGTTGCACTGTTACGTTACAATTTTTTTCCCAGAAGGGGGCGGGGCAAGTTAGTTTTATGGTTTTATAGGGGTTTTATTATACATTACTTCGCAGATTTTCATCTAATTTCAAAAGCAAAAGTAACAGAGACTCACACAACAGAGCTGCAATGTCAGGTTTTCAGTTATGGTAATTTATTGTCCAGATAATATAATCATAACATCAAATACAATCTGGTTTTTCACCCAAAACAAACAAACAAACCAAAGTCACCAACAATACTGAAACTAAAACGAAAGACAAAACCTGAGGGGACATGACCATACATCCAACACACTCAATCAAAACTTTAAAACAGAAAGACGGAACACTTCATAACAAGTATGAACGTAATTTCAACAACATTTGTGTTACTCTATACATGATACCAAAATGGTCTTTGGGAACAAAAGATTATTTCTAAATAAACAAAATAATGCACTCACACTCACACTAACAGATGAATGAATAAATAAAATGACTAATTTGAGTTGCTACTAAACTTTAAAAATCTAAAATGAAATTAATGTCACATTTGATTATTAATAAATCTGACAACTAATTGCACTCAGAACTTGACACAAAAACAAGTAACAGTAAAACCCATAAAGGGGCGATACACAATTGGTAATACTTTGGAGGTGTGACGACCAAGCGGTAAAGAGCACTCTGGTGTTTCTGATCAGCAGAGTATGAGTTCGAGTCCAGCCATGACACTTCTGTCCTTTGGGCGGAGCTAAATGGATCCACCTTCTTTTTAAGGAGTGTACCACCATCCACCATATTACGCAGTAACTGTGCGCATGCCATGCTACAATTTAACATTTTATGACGGCAATTTTATAGCATTATATTATATTTCAGCAAATATATACATACTTTTAATACATGCACAAAAAACAGTCATTGCTGAATTTGAATTTTTGCATGGTGGGAGAAATCTTCAAACTAAGGTTTGAAATGGGCCGTACACATTAGGGGTGAATGATACCCATGCCTACATCCTTACGGACTGTGAAGGGGGTAAACACTGGTTCAGGCCCAGGAGCAGGTGGCAACCTGCCCCTGAAGGCAGTTGATTTGGGTGACATCCCAAATCAGCTAAGTATAGCCCTCACCTTGAAGTGGCTGTCCGGACTTATGAGTTTTTTCACAAAAAACGATGACAAACCCATGTAAGAAAATCTATGCACACATTGCACACAGGATGGGCCAGTTAGCAGCTTCCTTTGGACCTCAAGCCGTTTGGAAAAAGCAACTAGAATGATGGCATTCTATTGATTAGCACTCGATAGACACACTGATTATAAACTTGATTTTACAGTTTCACTGTTTGCTGACATAGACTATAATATTACAGTTTCAAATTATGTTTCATGATCAGACAGGTGGGTTTAAGGAAACAGACTTTTTTCTGAACATTCTGCCATTTTGAAATTTGGCAGGAAGGCAGAGCCTGTTGGAAGTCTTTAAGAAAGTCTGTATGATCCCACAGTGACCCCCCCCCAGAAACACTTGGCTAAGATGAGGTAATTCCAGCAGTGAGGGAAAAGAGTTTCCTGAAGTCTGCAGAGTCAAGTATTCCTACGGGAAATCTTCAGGAAGTTGGCCGGAAATCTGAAGGTTTCCTGAAGTCTTTTGGCAGTCTACATTTTCTGTAGGAAGTCTGCAGGGAGTTTAGAGTTCATGTGGGAAATCTTCAGGAAGTTGGCCGGAAACCTCCTGGTTTCCTGAAGTCTACTGGCAGTCTACATTTTCTGTAGGAAGTCTCCAGGAAGTCCTTTCAGTCTGCATGATTCCACTGCAAACAAACCGCTGCAAGAATTTGGTTTTTCCCAACATTTTTGAACAAGTTGCCAGGATTTCAAGAAGTCTTCAGCGTCATCAGGGAATAAACAAAGTTTAAGAGGGCATAACTTCTTGGCAAGGGTATTTTGTCTGATACTGGACAAGGTCGATCCCGCAGTGATGCCACCAAAGAAACGCTCCTAAGATGATGATGTGCCACCATTGATGACTTGACCCAATGTAGTCGACTTTACCTTCAAGAGGAGAAAACAGAATAACTCTTGTTTAAAAAATGTACAGAAAATTATCTCATTATAATATCAAATTGTAGAGGGGCCTTTATGAATGGGAAAAGGTAGAAGTGACTCAGTATCAAATGGCAGTTTAAAACCTGAAAGGGTTGTGGCCGTGCGATAAAGGACCTCAACTTTTGCTCAGTCCATTAACATCGCATGGCCACAACCCAGCCGGTTATTCAACCAGGACTTATCATTAACTTACCAGGAAAACATCGCTCAGGAAACTTTGTTGCATAGAATAACAGAGCCAAGAAGGCCATTATGTACATTACAAGAATCTTTGGGATGAAAATCTGCAAGAGAAAAAGAACATAGATATCAATCGATCAAGTCAAGGCCATGAAGCACCCCCGAGCATACCCAGTACTTATGGTCCAGGGCCCAATTTCATAGAGCTGCTAAGCACACAAATTTGCTTAGCATGAAATTGTTGCCTTGATAAAAACAGGATTAGCAAACAAATTTCCATATGGTTTTCAGGATAAGCAAACAATGGCTGAACATCAGTAATAAGCGATATGCAAAAAATGGAAATTTGGTTGGTAATCCTGTTTTTTTTTCAAGGAAGAAATTTCATGATAAGCAAATTTTCATGCTTAGCAGCTCTATGAAATTGGGCCCTGATGGCCGAGGCCATTATGCAAAAAGGCAGCTCCTCAGCAATGGCCGAGCTGGTGTCTCAAATGGAGATATATAATTGTGAACAAGAAAAAGTCTTGGGAGGAAATCCGCAACTAGGGAAAAACACAGAATCACAGTGAAGACACCACTGGGGTCGCAGCCAAGCAATATGGTACACTGGACACAAGTTCTGATGTTGTCAGATTGTGGGTTCGAATCCCGGTCATGGCACTTGTGCCCTTGAGCACGGCACCAAAATTGCTTTTTAAAAAAAATCTGGGAAGGTAGTACAATCTGCTCTATCATGTAGCCAGGCTCCTAGTGGATGATACCCATGCCTACATCCTTATGGACTTTGAAGGGGGGTACCACCCCTGTTTCAACCCCCAGGAGTAAGTGGCAACAGGCATTTAGTGGCAGTTCGTTTGGGTCGGCAGCCCAAATCAGTTTAAGTGTAGCCCTCACCTTGAAGTGGCCGTCAAGCCCTGTGATGTTAGGTGATATTAAGATAAAAACATTTTCAAAAAAATACCTGAACTATTTCTATGTGGAATCCGCCCTGCAGTGTTATCCAGTGGATGATTGGTCCAACACCATAAGCAACAGACGTACAGAACAGCAATAATCGCCTTGTTGCCCATCGGGCGGTTAAGAAGCGTCGATGAAACTGCGCAACAATCGTCACTGCTAGAAGGGTGCACACAACGGCAAGGTGGATCTTCTTCCAGTACTATTTCACAGAAATACAGAACAATTCTAAATTAAAGGCAGGTAACCAGTTTCATAAATCTGTTTAGCATTCTGCTAAGCAAATATCTTTTGCTAAAGCAAGAATTGAATGTGATACCAGTTGCAGCAATGTCGCAAAAGCGATACAACAAAACAGAGAGACTGCCACCATTGGGCTTGATAGCTCAGTTGCTAGAGCGCAAGTCAGTAATACGGGGGTCAGTCATTTAAGTCCCATTCCGGTACAATTGTCTTTGTTTAAACCGAAACCAAATAAATGCATGGAAAACTGGGTAAGGAAGTTTTTTTTTTGTTTTTTTTTGATTCTGGTCTTTTTAACAGAATTCTGATCCATTAAAACATCTAAACTACAAGCCATTCAGTATGGTGGATTATCCCGACAAAAATTCAAGCCCTGTAAAAACAATAGATATTGATGTTAGTTTTACCGGGTAGCAGCCGAAAGCGTAGTACACAGCAGAGATGTAGCACCCAAGAATACCTATAGAGATACCGGCCAAGTCCAGACCTAACCAGCGTTTGTAGGCGTCTTCGGAATGGCAGCTGAAAACATGGTACCCAGCAGAACACAGCATACAAAACTGTAAAACAATAGAATGATTGATTAAGCTCCAACCCATTATGTTTGTTTGTATGTTGTTTGTTTGTTTGTTTGTTTAGATGATCTTTCCATCAAGGGAACTCAGCAATTCAATATCATCTACTGTAGTTTTGAACAGAGTAAGGTTGTGTGCACACACACAGAAGGGTAAATTTGGGGAGTTTTTGTTTTACCTGAAAGCATGTGAGGCCGACTGTGTAGACGAGATGGTCATTGAGTGTCCCATTGAAGTTGGAAATGGTGACGAGGTTGTCATAAATCGTCAGACCTAAGAAGATGAGGAATCCTGCTAGATGACTCCATACGTTCACCGTTTCATTCGACCACACAAAGGTACTGAGAAGATAGAAACAAATCACTATTGATGACCAGATGATGATTTAGACAATGATCACAAAGTTGTGAGTGCCCAATTTTATGGCTCTGTCGATTCTGCACTCACAATCAACATTTTCCGCTTACTTACTGTGCAATGTAAGGGAAGAATGCCAATTAATGTGGAGTACGCACACACACACAAGCAAAAAATCCCTGGTAACTAGTGAAATAGGCTTGACGTAAGTGCGGAATTCTCTGCTTTCGTAAGCGCCAATTCTTTGCTTACAGTAAGCAGAGCCATGAAATTGGGTCCTGACCACTGTAGGTCAATCAATGTTGTGTTTTATTGTGTCACATCACTAATGCATTCATCAGGCTAGCACGACACTATCTCTGCCTCTTTTAACACTTTTTCTCTTTTTTTGCTTTTCTCAAAATGTCATTCTTATTGAGATAGGGTGTTTTGACATGGAAAGGGGCGTCCTTACCTCTTGATACATTTCTTGTAGGACAAGTCGCTCAAGTACCCCCTAAGGATGAATGGGTTTCCCTGAAGATAATGAGGCACCTCCGCAAAGCGAAGTCTCGTGAATCTTTCACCAGCGCTAGATGAACTCTTGAGGTAGAACGGGTCGATGAACACCGAGTCTGTCGGACGATGCTTGCTTGGAGTTTCTGTCATCGTTCTAGAACAAAGCTGATGGAGAAAGTTAAATCATCACTCGATCTTCGTATTAAGCAAGATATTGATAAATAATATTTAGTAAAATATTTGTGACACAATCCCCTTATATTTCTCACAAATTTAGTACGTGCAAACTGCATATACTTTCCATTGAAAATTGAGAGGAAATGCAGTAATGTGTGGCAGGAAATCGTCTCCCGGCTCGGAGAGTCTGTCCCCTCCAGATCTGCACGGATGGTGTTCAATTTTGACTGGTTATTCTCTTTGGAATCAACTTCTCTAATATAACCAAATAGTATACTAACTTGATAGTATACTTAAACACACACAGTTGTCTGCCACTGCCCGGCTGCATGGATCATTCGATGCTGTGCAGGCTGGGGATCAAAGTTGGAACAATTTATGTATCCTAATTATAATAATATATCACAAAAAATATGGCTATTATGAGGTTTATCGGGAATAGCAAAATATCAAGAGAGGGCGTTGTTCAACCCACACAAAGGTATAGGCGTTGCGTGCGCGAGTCGTAGAAACTGCATAAAAACCGCCCCATATTCCTTCCCACAACGCATTGCGGTTCGGAATCGCGATAAACCTTATTATTGAGTATTCCCATGGAGGTAGGATTACCTCCATGGTATTCCTAACCTAATCCTGCCACCACTTCTTTGGTATGAAATAAATTACTTGATTTACTCAAGTAAGATAATCCTTTTGATAAAAAAAAAAAAAAACAGTTAAAAAGTGGTGGCAGGATATGGACATTTTTCAGGATACCCCCACCCCTCAATATGGCTTGTGCTCCTCCCACATTGAGTTAAAAATTAGCTTGCCAAACGGCCGGATGACGAGAGGAGAGTTCACAATTATTACAAATACACAAGCAATACTTTAAACTTACGTGTTTGTTCGTTTAGATGCTCTTCACAACAAGGGAACTCGGCATACTTTTATAGATTACGATACGTGGTGAAGGTTTCTCAGTTCAATAAGAATTGTGTTATTTCTACCTCCATGAAAAAAGATGAAGGAAAACAAAATCGCCGATAGCAAAGTCGCTGCCATGCCACCGTTAATCTTAAACGGCGCCCTCTGTTGTTGCTAAACCACTTGAGATTTGCTACTGCGCATTTTTATGTTAATAAAATATCTTGCATTAAACACACGTATTTTTGTGCGATGAATTTTGCGCAGCTTGAAAAAGCGCAACTATTGATCTAGTTCCCTAATCACTCACCAGGAATAATCAATGTATTACTGCGTTGGAGACCCGACTGTTCTTTTCTGCTGAATGTTTTGCACTGCCGACCGAAATGAATAATGTTTCAACGTTTTTCCTCGCTAATTTTATGATAAACGGTGAACAAGATCTCTGCAGATTGTGAGTTGGTTATTAATTTGAAGTATTGGACAACCATACTCGAGCAGACGCGATACGTAAGTACATTTGACATTGATTGCCTTGTAAAATTGACTTCATTCACTGTCGCATGACTTTTTTATTCCATCTTTGTGACTTTTTTGGAGTGACATTTGCGGGGGCGTGTCTTTTACAGAGAGAAGGCGGTTGAAAGAAACATTAAACACTGTTAAAAATGCAGAAAAGAATGTATTTAACAACAAGCTCCAGGAAAATTATGCACGTACGACTGCTATTTTGTAGGGATAACTTTGAGTTTTTAAATTTAATTCACATAAGGCCTAGGGCCTATTTCCTTTTTTTTTATAAAAGTTAAAACTTATTTATTCCTCTCCTTCGTTCTTCATGTCCTTGAAATTTAGAAATAGAAATTGAATTGGCAGCTAATTAATTTAATTAATTAAGCCTAGTTAAATTCAGTAATTGTTTACCTTGCGTCCTTGGCTTTATTATAATTTAAATAAAAAAAATTATAGCAGACTTTCCATTGCTCGGCCAGAACTCTCGTCCACTCATCATGCCCAAAAGGAACTACACTATACAGTACACAGCACAAAGTAATGCCAATGGCATGGTTTACTTTATTATAGCGAGTGTACACGTTGTCAAGACTGGGCACTAGATCCGAAAATGCCTTATTTTTCAAGACAATTGCACAATTTATATAATTAACGTGTAGTTCAAGTGCCTGTTTCTCTCTGAGTCTGATATACAATCTGTCAACCTTTCGGGACTTTTCAAAACATTAAGTGGATTTCAGCACCAGGCGAAACAATTGTAAAATTCAGGCTGAAATGTATAGTATGCAGTGCTAGCAAAGTCTCTTTTGACTTAACAATACATGTATACCAGAGCAGACACAATAACAAACCTACCTAGGCCTCGGTGACTAGTAAAATTCACTAGCCGCCTTTTCGCGGCCCAATTACTGTACATGTAAGTGCAACTTCGACACTAATCACGACTTTTGCATGATTAGTAGTAGTCATGGTGGCGCAATTAAGCTGGGTAGTTGAAAAGTAGTAGTCGCAACTAGCCAGAGCAAGAGTCACTAGTGACACTACATTTGTAGTTGCACTTGTTGCCTGGGCCAAATGGTGACTCCCCCAACCCACCATCACACACTTTTTCGATTTCTATCGGCATGAAACCCTGATCCAAGCTTATCAAATTACTAACCTCCAAGAGGCCCCCCTTCCCGCACGCCGTCACATTAACTATTACTACAATTTCTAATGGTAAGTTTATAATTCAGAGATTTGCACACCAATTAATTATTGGAGATAATTAATCCTGATAATTAAATATTACCCATTCCTTTACGTTGCGTTTTAATTAATGTAGGCCTATCTCTTCATTTTTAATTAATGTATCTCATCCCTCAGAGTGCTAATTATATTTCTGATGGGTGGGAAGTTTGGTGAATTTAGAGAGCCATTTACATCTCAGCGCCTCATAATGTTTTACAAGCAGCTCAGCTGATGTGGCGCAATGTGCAGCCAAGCATGCCAGAATCACTGGAGCAATCCCTTTATCTAAAACGAAAAGTTCACTTCGTAATGGGTTCTTAAATGCATTACACAACACATGGGACCTTTGGCTTTAAAACATCTCATCTGAAGATCAAACCATTTGAAACGCAGGGTGTACACCTCTTTGGTTATTTTCATAAGACCAGTGTCCTCACTTGTTGTATCCCAACATACAGGTATGCATTTTAAATAACAAACCTGTGAAAGTTTGGGCTAATTTAGTCATCGATGTTGCCAGAAAATTATGAAAGAGAATTGTGGGCTTTCAGATGCCTTGGCAAGGCTTCAGAAATATGGCCCAGAACTTTGGTCATGTGTGCTACACCGCTCGCCCCTAACACTCAGGACGAAAAAGCAATTAAAAGTGTAAATTAATGACTTCTTGTACCTTCACTGTGAGCAGTCACGGAGTCTCAGGAGTGCATTTCGCATCTTAACCTTCCACACCCTGCAGATTTTATTGATGTTTTAATATTCCCCTGCGTGCTCAAGACGCACTCACTGCGTCTTCCCTGTTATTCTGTTATGAATTTATAATGGGGAGTATGGGGATCTGGATGTGCCATCCGACTTCTCTGTTATTTCGTAATGAATTTATTATGGGAAGTACATGTATGGGGCTCTGGAAGTGCCATACGACTTCTTCATATCCTTATACAATGTGTATTTGAGATGATAATGTTTTTAATGATATCTGGAATTTAACCACAAGAGGGCGCTGCTCACCTCAGTCAGCCAATGTTTTTGGGCGAAAAATATTGTACATTAAAAATGTACATTGTGTAAATGATGGGTATGTCATTTCTGAAGGACACACAACTTGAAGCCAACTTGTTTTATGTCTAGGGTGAACATATCTGTACGCCTTGTTCGATACACTTTGTCAATGGCAGATTTTATGCTTACCACTCACTGCCCTCTTCGGACTGCCCAACGTGCCTCTTGCTCACTGCCCAACATGTCCTCTGCCCACTGCCCTCTGCCCATTGCCCTCTGCCCAATATGCCTACTGCCCACCTGTTTTTCCCACTGATCCCACCTGTCCATTCTGCACTACCCGTTGCCTGATTTTCGAAAGCCCTCTTTTTCCTATAATGAACCAGTTTGGCTTTTAATGCCCCCCCTCCTCAACCCATCCCCCCTCAACCCCCCCCCCCCCCCCCCTCAACCCCCACCTCACCCAATTTACTAACGATGTAGCATTGACATTCTCACGCTCCATTTGCCACACACACTTTTTGAGGTAATGATTTGATATTCTGGTTGCGGAGATGGTAATGTAGAGCAAATATCAAGGCAAAAATTAATGAAGGTTCATTAAACACTAAGGTTCAGCCATTAAAGAGTAAAGGCCATGTCACACTGCAGCGATAACGAAATCGATAACGTTAACGACGTTAAGAGAATGCATTCTATTGGTTGAAATGCTCCACGTAGAATACGCCCACGCTTATTCACCTTTGACACGCTGTCTGAGAGCTTCTACATGTATAGGGAGTGATAGTTGAGAATTTACACCTCGCCACATTGCGTGAGCATTTTTTCTAGAGACTGACGGAAAAGTTGAAAATTTTAAAATGCTGTTGGAGGCCTGATACTTCACGGAGGCAGCGAAGCGGATTGCCATCCTGCCCCTGGTCATTGCCTTGGTGCCCTTGTAATGCTCCAGTAGAAACTTACAGTTTCCTTATAGGGTGCCCTTAACCAAGGAGAAAATGCCTTGGTGCCCTTGCCCTTTCAAAAACAAAGCATAGGCTTGGCTGTTGGGAACATTGTTAATATTTCACTATTAATATAATTACCCAAATCTTACTCTTTTGCCAGTGCCAGTCTTGTGTTCATCCATGGGAATGTGAAATTAATCCTTGGAAGAAAGCAAACAAAATCTGCAAAACTCGATACATCTCTCACGTCCCTAACGACAATTTTTTCTTTTCCAACTCCAACCGTCACTTGAATACTTGTTAGTCATCATGACTTCTAGTCCGAACAATACTGCAACAGATTTTTTATTATCAAAAGTGCATGTAATCACGTGTGTATGACACGTCGAAAGGGAGTGCGAACATTCGAGCTAGTCTGGGGGAAGGAAGTTTGCATTTAGGGCATTTGAGGTGTACCCCAGATTTCTTGTAGATGCTTTCGAGACTGTGCGGTTTTTCATTACACTTCTTGTCTGGATTAAAATGCTAAACCCTGCTTGTTAAACATTCACTCGACTGGTGCAGAGTTTTTTTTTTTGATGAAGAGAATTTACTCCTCAGTCCTGCATTGATTTGTACTGTGAGACGAATTGAGTACGGTTGTTAGCTGTGACCTGTGTCCTTTAGGAAGGCACACTCTTAAATAAATTTTCCTGGGGTGAGTAAAATTGATTTTGTTATAACTTGTATGTTCCGCTTCTTTAAAAAAAAAAATAAACTAGCACATTCTGTGTCAAATTAGGTAAACATTATACATTGAATCTGTACATGATTTGGTCTTTATCAAAGACAATTTGACTTTGAGAGTAGGATTTGAACCAACAACCATTCTGATTAACATGACGGTGCTCCACCAACATGTAGATTACATGTACATTTATAACTATGCCAGGTTTCAAGTGTAGTTGTGCAAAGCAGAAAATAGTGCTTGACACTTTGTTTCTGCTATGCAGAGAGAGTAGGATTCTAGTCACAATTTGTACTGTGAGTTAGTTTGGCTGGTAACCTTATCCTGGTACTTAATTTTGTTGTGTTTAGCTGCTCTTTTTGCTTGAGTAGCTTTATAAAATCGGCCCTGCATTGTTTCAAAATCAGCATGCCACGATGTAGGTTGGCGGGCTCGGACACGGACGTCACCCAGAATCCTTTGCACGCCTTTCCTGGTACTTAATCTGGTACTTAACCTTATCCTGGTACTTAATTTTGTTGTGTTTAGCTGCTCTTTTTGCTTGAGTAGCTTTATAAAATCGGCCCTGCATTGTTTCAAAATCAGCATGCCACGATGTAGGTTGGCGGGCTCGGACACGGACGTCACCCAGAATCCTTTGCACGCCTTTCCTGGTACTTAATCTGGTACTTAACCTTATCCTGGTACTTAATTTTGTTGTTTTTAGCTGCTCTTTTTGCTTGAGTAGCTTTATAAAATCGGCCCTGCATTGTTTCAAAATCAGCATGCCACGATGTAGGTTGGTGGGCTCGGACATGGCATCACCCAGAATCCTTTGCACGCTGTTCGTGCACACTGGGACGTTGTGCATATATGGGTGATTGTACACGCACGTGGAGCGTGCTCATGTAATTCTCTTTCTCATTATATCAATATCAAATTTTAAAACAACATGCCTGAGATCGAACAAGGCCAGTTCGTCGAAGAAGAAGCACTTCCATTTATTGAAAATTAGAGTGCATGATGTGATAATTTTTGAAGGCACATCTCGCCAGGATGGTACGCTAAGGCAATGAAGGCCAGATCCTTGTACGTGATCAAGACGAAATTCAAGACGTCATTATCAAGTAGATATTGAAGTTGCTCTTCAGAGAGACCTTGCTCTTTATATAGTGTTACCATTTGCGTCATTGTACAAAAACTAGAGGTTCATTATTTTTAGAAAAAGCCCTGGAAACTAATAATATTAAAGAAGACGCTGTTCAGATTGGTTTTGAAAAAAAAAATTAAGGAGTAATGAATGTCGGGCAATTGTATTGCTCTGCCTATTACAAGCGGCAAAAACAGTTCTTCGAATATCTACTGGAAGACATCAATCATGTCAATTGTCGTGGTGCCCCGTGCTTTTGCTGTGGTGTCCTTTGCAAAGTTCCAAAACAAATTTACATTTTCCTTATTAGAAGTGCTCGTTATCACATAAATATTGCTGTGTCTCTTCAAGAATGAAATTCAAGACGTGAAACAGTATCAGCTTGCTTTTATAAATCATGTATTACAGAGTGTTATAAATCCTGCAGTTCTGTCACCCCGTTATACATTTCATTATTAAATGAGATGAATGTGCTCTTGCCCGAAACCCCTCGATATCCACTTGTATCATTCATGCCATCAAATGAACACTTGAAGGGATTGTATGGTTATACGTTTGGTAATTGGAACCCACTGTTTGTTTAAATCCTATTGCAGTTAAAAAACAAACATTCATTTAAATTCAAAAGGGGGTAGTGTTTTTGAGATGTTGTCGAAAATCTGGAGCAGTGATATCCACGCAAGAAGAATAATCTGCAAATCAAACACACAAACTGAAAAACTTTTTCGCTGTCAGTAACGCTTCTCAGATTAAAAGTTATGGGCATGAAAACTAATATATTTTTATACAACCACATTACTTCGAAGTGAAATGTTTCTCAAAAAAGTACTGTTGAAAGTTGCTGTAAGCTTCTAGAACCAAAAGTTGTTATTGCCATTAATTTTAAGAATGATTTCCAAACGTACCTTTAAGAAGCTGTCATCAGCATCCAGGTGAGCGCATCTTGAATTCAGCGCACTGTTTAACATTAATGGTATGAGTAAGGCGAGGCGGGCAGGTGGTCGAGGGGATAAGCCATCGTGGATTTCATTCTTCTTGAACCCTAGATGAAGACAAATCAGCTGTTCCTAGCCACTGCATGCCCCCCCCCACATTTTTTAAAGTGGCTTGTGACGGCATGGGTTTGGAGGGAAACCGTTTGTTTGCTCAAATATTAATAGTGTAACTATCTGCAGCAGTGTACATGCCTACAATCCTGGCCAAAATGCTTTTGCCACAGGACAATTAACATACCCTGCCCCATTACAGGGCACTGACATTTTGAAGGGGCACCAATGCCAATTCCAGGGCAACAGTGGCCACTGCCTCTGTGGCCTCCATGAAGGCCATTTTTCATTTTGGGAAAGGCACTTCGATAAGAAAATCTTACAGTATTTATGTGAGAAGCTTTTGAAGGGCGACCAAGACCAATACCAGGGCGAGAGAGAGAGAGAGAGAAAGAGAGAGACAGGCAATGGCCTCCGTGGCTGCTCCGTAATTCTGTGTCTTCTGTTCATTGCTCAGCATTATTTTGAATTAGATTGTGGTTGACCCAAATCAAATCCAGTCGTGATTCAGACATCAGTCAAGCTTCAGCAGACATTTCTTTCAGTTGTCGTCAATTTGTTCCAACGTGACTCAAGGACTTCATTTCGGCTGAACAGTTGCTGACATTTATGCTTCATCATTTCGAACATTAGAAAACCCCTAGCAACCATCAGGGCCCATTTTCATAAAGCCTGAAGCATGAAACATATGCTAAGCACAGTACATTTTTGCTCTAAAATTCCATAAAGTCGTAGGGCCTATCACCAGACTTGTATACCAGACTCAAATGTCAACCTTTAAACATTATTTCTTTCTGTAAAAGGTATTACACAGTGAGGTAAAATTATTCAATTAAAAAATACAACACGTGACTTGTTTCTCTCATTCTAATCAGTGCAACCGAAACGAGGCTGGGTGGAAAAAATAGTCAGACTCCTGCCTGTTTGAACACTGCACTTATACAGCTGTAACAGGGAACATGACAATGCAAGCACTGAAGTCTTTTTAAACAAGTTCCCCTTTACCCTCATGATAATGAAAGACTGCAGACAGTGCTTACAAAATGTCAGTCCAGAACATTGGTAATGAATTACCCGTTGCTTTGGTGATAGCCAGTCCATGGGAAATCATTAGATGATTGAACCCTCATCGCACTTCGTGACAATTTAATATCATTTAGGCCTAAATGGTTCAGTTGAAAGGAGTGTACAACGAGCGGGCAGGCCTGTCTGCAATAGACTCGGCGAAATTCTTGTATGAATTTGAACCTTGAAAGTGCCCGAATTGGTTTCTTTCACAAGTGAAAGCGACCCTAGGTTTAAAAATAAATTTTGGTTTACGCACAAGACTTGTTTATAAATTTTGGTTTTACCCATCAACACCGATGTGTGTTAGCACTGTATACTCAGTACTTGCCTGAGCTCTGTGAAAAAAAACACAGGCCTGCATATTACTCGGGTGGATTCGAACCCACCACCTTTTTCATTCTAGAGCAGTGTCTTACCAACCAGACTTCTCTATTAAAAAATGTGCCAAACAATTATAACGACTTTCATTCTGAGTAGCAGGCACCCGGAACAAAGATATTGACTGCCAACATTAAATCGACCCCAGACGGTCAGGTTGGTGTAGATTGTGTCTTGCCTCGCCTTAATTATCTTGGTTTTTCCTCCCACATCTAAAACTGAAATGTCTTCATCATCTTCTCCACTCGTTTGGGAGAGCGTTGAGAATATTTACCCAGTTAAAGACACTGGACACTATTGGTAATTGTCAAAGACCAGTCGTCTCACTTGGTTTATCTTAACATATGCATAAATAAACAAACCTGTGAAAATTTGAGCTCAATTGGTCATCGAAGTTGCGAGATAATAATGAAAGCAAAAACTCCCTTGTCACACGAAGTTGTGTGCTTTCAGATACTTGATTTCGAGACCCCAAATTCTAAACTTGAGGTGTCGAAATCGAATTCGTGGAAAATTACTTATTTCTCGTAAACTACGTCACTTCAGAGGGAGCTGTTTCTCACAATGTTTTATACTATCAAACTCTCCCCATTACTCATTACCAAGTATGTTTTATGCTAATAATTATTTTGAGTAATTACCAATAGTGTCCACTGCCTTTAAGGCTACATGATGTAGCCTCAGTTAGTTGGTGGAGCACCCTTGTAAATCTAAATGGAATGGAATGAAATAAAAATAAAAATCAGCTATGCTCTATTTTATATTGAGGAATGGGGCAGGGGAAGTTTACAATTACCGTGTAACCTTTAGAAAATAACTAATTAATTTCATAATAATATTGGTTTTTTCTCTCCTTCCCCCGCTCTGCGTGTGTGTATCTGGTATGCTCAAGGTTAGATTGCCGATGTATCCCGCCATCGATACAATGTCAATATTTGACGTTATTAGTTTCTGAAGTCTTTGTTTGGAGAAGAGTGGATCGTGCCTGACAGTGTTGTGTTTGAACGGAAAACCAGCGCTTGGCAATGTGTAGTCACGGAAAGCAAATTCCTATGGGAGTTGGTGCAAGAGTCTAGCGTTATTATTATTATTTTGTTTTATATTATTATAATAACATTACTGGGTTCTTGTATTGTGTTTTATCACACCCTATAGGGCATATCAAAGCACTCAGTATTTTGTCCTGCAAGGTATGTGATTTTGTCCTTAAAGGCAGAGGACACTATTGGTAATTACCAAAATAATTATTAGCATTAAACCTCACTTGGTAAAGAGTAATGGGGAGAGGTTGGCAGTATAAAACATTGTGAGAAACGGCTCCCTCTGAAGTGGAGTAGTTTTCGAGAAGTAATTTTCCACGAATTTGATTTCGAGACCTCAAGTTTAGAACTTGAGGTCTCGAAATCAACCATCTAAACGCACACAACTTCGTGTGACTAGGGTGTTTGCTTCTTTCATTATTATCTTGCAACTTTGATGAACGATTGAGCTCAAATTTTCACAGGTTAGTTATTTTATGCATATGTTGAGATACACCAACTGTGAAGGCTAGTCTTTGACAATTACCAATAGTGTCCACTGCCTTTAAAAGAACCTTACAATGTACACACACATTTAGTTGGGAAGATATAGTGTGCCATTCTGCTGGGATACCAGCCAGGCTGCTAGTGGCTGATACCTATCCTTATGAGTGACTTCATCCTTACTGGGTGTGGAGAGTGTTACAATCCTGTTTCAGTCCCAGGAATAGGTGGCACTATGGTGACAATTGATTTGGGTCGGTGGCCCAAATTTGTTAGAGCCTTTTTCACACAATCTCTAATGTACCTTTAAACAGTGTAATAATAATAATAATAATAATATTGAGTTCTTATATAGCGCTTTTTCACTCCCTACGGGTGTCTCAAAGCGCTTCAAGATATTACCCCTGGTCACTGGGCCTTAATTCACTCCTTAAACCATCTCAGCTCCCTGGGGAGTATACAGCCTCATGCAACAAATGCGCTACTTGGCTAAATCAATCACAAGAACCATCTCTGCCCTCACAGGTACCCATTTACCCATGGGTGGAGAGAAGCAATAATAGCTAAGTGTCTTGCTCAGGGACACAAGTGTCACGACCGGGATTCGAACTCACACTCTGCTGAACAGAATCAGCAGAGCTTGAATTCGGAGCTCTTACCCGCTCGGCCACGACACCCCAAATTGTATTTGGGGACACGTGTAAAAAAGTCTTCTACCATGGTTAAAATTAACCAAAGATTCCTTTTACAATACAATATCTAAGGCCAAGTAAAAAAAAAGAAACATGTTTAGCGTCCCCGCCCGCTTCCTTTTTACAGGCCGCCTCCTTTTTTATTTTATTTTTTATTTTATTTTATAAATAGTGTTATTTCAAATGATCTCAGCAAAAACAATCTGAATGTCTTGTCTGAATGCCTCGACTAAATTGTTTCATTTATGTTTTGTGTATTTCAGCAGTAGAAAAAACAATGGATAATTGACATTTTAACAAAGAATGGCGGCCACTTTGAAATAAAAAATAAAAAATAAAAAGCCCCTCTTCTTCCCTCCTTTTTTTGAAAAACCCGGACAAGAAACATGTTTTTTTTTTTTTACTCGACCTAACCAAGAAAAAGTTTATCCAGTTCCATACTAAAAAACCGAGATTGGTGGGTTAACCTTAGTACTGGGCAGGGTGATATTTAACCCGGAATAAGCCAATTTGGGGTTCGTTAATCCGTAGAATGTTTAGCTCTGAAGAGTGTTGTGTAAACACTCCAGTTTATCTGGAGAATCTCTGTTTAATTTGTTTCTTAACATGGAGATTTTCAGTGTTGAGGGGGCTGTGTAGCCCTCGACTTTAAGTGGCCGTTAGGACTTTTGATGTTAGGTAATATCTCATAAAAAAAAATTAAAAAAGTGGTTTAGAGTGGCCGTTTGATGTAAGCTTGTACAAAAACCCTTTTTTTTTGTTAATAAAAAAGAAAAAAACAAATTGACTATCCCTAAATAAAGAATGGCCGAACTGACCTAATTCTTATTTGACTCCTCGATAAATAAATAAACTTCCATTCACTCGAAAGACCCTCAAGAAAAAGTCCACCGTCCCTAAAATCATTGTGTGTATACACAGTAAACTGAATTCAGCTCATCAACGTCTTATCTACACAAATCTCACTTGACCATTCATCGATGAAACACTTCCCAGGGCATATCCTGACTTGAAAAACAACAAGAAAAGTCATGAAAGAACTGGTCCACTTTTATTTTGCAAGGAGAAAAAACTGGCGCTTTAAAACTACAATTTTGTTAAACGGTTTCTTTAAGTAAAGGCTGGTCCTACCTTTAAGCACATTGCATAATTTTTGCAAAAAGATTAAGACTTCTACGTAAACCCCTCCAGGTGATGAACTGGAGCAGTTCTTTGGATGTTAAATCCTTAATCTTGCGATCGTAAAAACTTTGTGCATGTCCCAGAAATAATCACTTGCAATTAATCAAGGCTTAAAGGTAAGATTATGATCAGTGAAAAAGAAATAAGGCCTCAAAAAACTTCCTTGGTGAGAAGAACTGTGATAGACTATTTTTGCTGTTGCCAGAGATGCTGTTGGTTCCCGCTGCTGCCACCTCGCTAAACATGGGTGGATCCGACGTTCTTTATGAAAAAAATGTGAAAATTTGTTGCTGTTTTCTCAACTGTATGTAGACAATGTGTTCCGCTGAAAGAAGTCACAGGTGAATTTTAGTATATCGTTCTCGATATTTTTGCCTGAAAATCAGCATTTACGTTCACAAAAAACCCAATCCTTGACCCTTCCTCCAAATACTGATCAGAATTTGTAATGCCTGCGTTGAGTTTCGTTTCTTGCAACTTTGATGACCAACTTTTATGATTCCAAATTTTTACAGGTTTGTTAGTTTATGCATGTTGGGATGCACCAAGTGGGAAGACTGGTCTTTGATAATTACCAAAGGTGTCCAGTGCCTTTAAAGGATCAACTTCAAACGCTTACCAGAAGTTGTAATACCCGCGTAAAAATCAACCAGACCAATGATTTTAAGCCTCTCATCTCCGGAACCACTTAGTGTGATGTGACAATGTTTCTGACAAGATAAAGATTTCAAAGCCCCCTTTAAATTAATTACATTTTCCCCCTCCATTACCTGCAGACCTTGAGATTTGTCTCCCAAGGGTCGTGACAATATTGTCTTCAGTTAAAGCGATTTGACACGTTTGGTTATTACTCAATATTTGTTGATAACAATTTACTTGGTAACAAGCAATGGAGATCTTGATGATATTATAAATCATTGTGAGAAACAACTCCATCTGGAGTAAAGTAGTTTTTGAGAAAGAGGTAATTTCTCACATATTTTAATCTCAGAGAGACTTCAGGCTTGTCAGCCTTTCTAGGTCATCTGAAAGCACACACATTTGAGCAACAAGGGTGTCTTTTCTTCACTTATTTTTTTGCAACATCAATGACCAAATGAGATGAAATTTTTTCAGGTTTATTTTCTGCACATGTTGGGATACACCAAGTGAGAATACTGGTCTTTGACAGTTGTTACCAAATGTGTCCAGTGCCTTTAAACACGTGAGAGGCACGTCTTAAGAAGATTTTTACCACCTCTAAATTGCTTCTTGTTTCTTGGGGAGGAGGGGGTGGATTTTTCCCTGTCCATTAGTGAATTTAAATGTCGGGTGGAAAATTTTGAGAGGTGACCAGATGAAAGGCCAAGGTAAAAAGGCTGAGAAGCCAAGGCCTCAGGTTAAATGTTGGAACATTTCAAGGGGCAAAGAGCGCCTCTTGAACCCATTAGAGTTGCTCCACATTACACGCAGATTACACGCCTGAATTCCCGCCGTATCAAATTGCAATCGGTACAGCTTGTCGCAATTTTTCAAAGAAAGGCCTCGTATCATTATTTTGAATTAATACAAACTAATGTCACGCTTGCCTGCATTGTGTTGAGTGTGTCTACATATATACACTGTCAACCCTCCTACTGTGTGACCATTCAATATCATTCGCTAATTTCTTTTGAATGATACATATATGATACACTGCAATGTATAACAACATGCAATACAATCAGCTAGTGAACACCACACAGCACACAGTCAACCCTCCAACAGTCTGACCATTCAATATCCATTATACGATACACTACAATGTATACCAACATGCAATACAGCTAATGAATACCACACAGCACACAGTCAACCCTCCAACAGTCTGACCATTTAATATCCATTTTAGTTTTGAATGATGATAGTTAACCTTCAGCCTGTAATCTGATAGCATGCAGCGATTACAGCTACACAGTACACAGTTAACCTTCCTACTGTCTGACCATTCAATATTATCCATAGTTTTGAATGATAGATAAACTACCAGCCAGTAACCTGACATCATGCGGTGATTTCTAAATAGTATACAGTTAACCCTCAATTATTTTTATTATTATTATTATTATTATTATTATTATTTTATTTGCCATAACAGTACAAAACAAAATACATTGACAATATACCACGAGATGGGCAAGGGACAACAAAAGCAAATACATACTATGATCCGTAGATCTGTTGCCCCACATCTGGGGTACACAATAAAATTAATCCCTACTGTCGGACCATTCAATATCATTCTCTGTGGTGTTGAATGATACTATGCAAGCAAAATTAAAAAAACCAACAGCCTATTTAACATACACCTAAGAACAAATAAATGCACACCCACTCACAGTTTAAAAAAAAAGATATATATTCTTAAGCATAAGTTTTTATGAACGACCCCTCGTATTGCAATTTGAATGGCCCTCTTAGTTCTCTATCGTAAATTTGTCTTCCTCTCGTCTTTTTCTCGTCTCCAGGTTTTTTCTTGAATCGTTGGCAGTGAACATTCATCAGTTTCAAACTAACACTCTCCAAGAGCTCCACTGCAGACATGGGTAAGTTTATTTTCCTTGTCGTTTTTTTTTCTGCCTTGCCTTGGTTTTTTTTACGTGGTATGAAAGTCTAATTTGGATACTCTAGCTTTTCCAATTAAGCTCGCTGCTCTGCAGGAAGACTCGTTGGCCGTCCCCCCTTGGGCAATTCTTGATGTTGATTGGATAAGATGTTGTAATGCTTTGCCTTTGTCGTTCCTTGCCCGTCAGCCTGTTGAAGTTTTTTTTATAACGGGGGGAAGATTCACTCGGGTCTCGGACTGTGTAGCTTGGGGTAGGGGATGCATGGATATTAAATATTGTTTTTGCTTTAGTTAAATGGAGCTTGAGAAATTATCGCGACGATGTTAGGGAGGATGATGAATACCGGGCAGAGAGAGACTGGTTACCTTGCAAACTATTAATGGACACTGAGGGAAGTGTTATGCATTTTGTAACCTTGAACATGACTTCTGGCTTGGATAATGGGCTTGTAGGCCAAGCACGCTTCGTTGAAACTTACGTCATCAAAAGCCGAGAGCATAGTGGGCACAACTAGTACTAAGCTCAACCAGACAGTTGAGTACATTTTGAGTCCAACGTGTTCACTAGAGCAGAGACTAGAAACAAGACTAGTCTTTCCTTCGAGCCTCGGTTTGGTCACATTGTTTTGAATGGAGGAACAACAAGATGGCTTCGTCTAGTCCAGTTGCAATTTGAATAACAAAAAACTTTTGCAAACAATGCCATATGGATGGAGGCGAAGTGAGCACAACCGGATAGTTAATTACATTTTGAGTCAGATGTTTGCACAAGAGCAAAGACGAGGAACCAGACTAGTCTGTCCTTCGAGCCTTGGTTCCGATCACATTGTTTTGAATGGAGGAGCAACAAGATGGCCACATCCAGATGAATTCCAGTCGCTATTTGTATAAAGAAACTTTTGTCGGCGGAGATACCCAATTTATATTTTCATGCCAGGTCTGTTTTTGTTTGTTCAGCTGGAACACATCTCAGAGATAGAATCCATTAAAAGGATTCCTGCCTGCATCATCTAAACTCCAAGTAAAGGCTTATACTTTTACTGACCTGCACAAAAATGAGAGTATCTATAAATAAATGACAATTATAAAAAGGCTTTAGAGGGATTATGGATCCAATATTTTAAACAGCACGTGGAGTTAATAAATCTCCCAGTCGAGTATTTACACACTCTATGCGGACCGTTCGTGCGAAAAAACCGTCAAGGTCATTACTTTATTGAATTGCTGGTTCTTTTGTTGTCACCTACGCAACAATGTTCAACCGGCTGTCGGGGGCTGGCCAGGATTGCAACTCCAGCTATTCACCTTTTTATAACGAGCGTGCAAAAACGTGTTAATGTTTTCACCGTCACTCTGCAAAATAAAATGAATTCCAGTGAGTAATTTTTCATGTCCATGGCTTCGCGATAAAAATGACCAGGACTGCAACTCTTGCCGTTCACCATTTCATAACGAGCATGCAAGAGCGTGTTGACAATAGTTTCACGCTCTGCTAAACGAAACAAATTTCAGTGAGTGCTATTTCAAGTCGACGGTGGGTGGACTGTGTGTGGTCCGCACTAAAATTGACCAGGACTGCAACTATAGCCATTCACCATTTCATAACGAGCATGCAAAATGTGTTAACAATGATTTCACGCTCCGCAAAATGAAACGTCAGTAATATTTCATGTTGACGGCTGGTGAATTATGTGTGATCGGCGATAAAACATGGATGAGGCCATCGAAATGACTGAGCAGTACGGAAAACTGAGCTATGAAACTCAGAGGAGAGTTCAAACATCGAATTCTTCGAGCACGGTTAAGGAAACCTGCCTCAACGATTGTGCCTTGCATGAGGTTGCGTCGAGCATGACTGCTAAACTAGACGAGGCGTTGCGGACGATGGTTGCCATGGGAACTAAAATAACAAGCCTCGAGGTGAAACTCCAAGAGACGACGTATTTGGTTCTGGATCAGAGCCGCGAGATCGAGGAACTGAAAGTGAGCTGTTCGTTCTTTCGGAACCAGTATAAGAAGGCGTTTATGTGTCTTAAGAACAACGGCAATGTTGAATACAGGGAGGGTACTAACAAAGGTAGTCAAAGGATCGTCATTCCACAAGAAACGGAGAAGAAGGCTAAGATGCTGCAGGATATCCCAGAACTGACCGAAGATGACCAGTCATGCGAGACATTCGTCGCCGAGTTCTTTCAAGGAATTACAAATCAAGATGACAAGGTTCAACAAGGATGCCAGGCGACGGCTCAAGGAAAAGACGACAGTAAGTCTTTGCCTTCTCCACAAACAAAGTCAGCAAATTGATTGAAAATTAATGTATAGAATTATTTTTTAAACTCTTACACCGTGTAACTAAGCACTGTATCTTCGGTACTTTCCTGAGTTCTGTGAACAAAATCACAGGCAAATCACTCGGGTGGGATTCAAAGCCTTGACCTTTGCATTACTAGAGTAGGCTAGTTGTCTTACTGTTAGACCACATTAGTTCGAATCCTATGTGTCGGCAGCAGGTACGGCAACGATTTATGTTAGTTTTGCTTCGGGAATATAAACATTGAGTGGGGCACCACCCACCAGTCACAAAATGTAAACTTAATGTGATTTTCTGATGATATACTGTTTCTGTTACTTTTCTGTGCTTAGCAATTTGTTTGTGCTAACAGGCTTCATGAAATTGGGTCCTAGTTGTATCTTTTATCTGATCGCCACTCTTTCCAAAGCGAAAATAGAGGCTACGAAAACATGAGCTCAAATGTCAGTTGGAAATGTCACATTCGTGCCGCAAATTGACGGGACATGAATCGTGGGCGTATTTTCTCTAATGTATGCTTCCTGTGTAGGACTCAAATTTGGAGGGAAAATCCATGCGACCAAAAGGCTTATTACTCAAAGTGTCTACAGGCCGTAGAATTGTTCTAAAAAGAACCTGGGGCAAATTCATATACATGTAGCTGCTTAAAAGCAGAGAATTGTTTGCTAAGCAGATTTGAGCAGGATATTGGTCACAAATGGTAGTAGATTGGTATCTTATTCTAGCAAGCATAATATATTGTGCTTAGCTACTTTTTTTTTACTGAGCACAGTGTCTACTTGTTGGGAACAGCAAACAAAATGTGACGACGTTGACCACCGTGACCTCTTGACATGAAATTTTTAAATGTTTTATTGTAGACGTCTAAATGTACTTATAGGATTACAATATTTCAACGGATCCAAAAACCATTGCCTTTTAAAAGCAATACCTGTACATGAAAAAACATACATGTCTTGAACTTACTGTAATTTCTTCACAAACTATAATTTCCGTATCTTGATCCATCTTGCATCCTTGTCATCTTCTAATCTTTCTGTATCATCTTCTCAAATTCCTGTTTCTTCCATTTTAAAGAAACCTCTGCGTCTACCTAAAGATATCTTCGAGCAAAAAACAAAAGGAAACAAGAAAATACCCTGCAGGTTGTCCCTTCAAATCCTACATTTCCTTGAGTCTTCTGTGACTCATCATCCATCTCCATCTCCTTGCTCGCCTGCGTCCGCCTCCCTGAATAAATATCCCAGCCCCAGGGGGTTTAGCGTCCGCCGCTAGTTCACCTGAAGCATCCATGGGAGTTTTTTTTTTCTTCTTCATCTTCTTTTTTTTCTTAAAAGGAAGGAGCAGACATCGAAACAAGAAAATGAAGAATCTTTTTCAGCCGATGGGTGGAATGTATGTCAAGGTCTTTGGCCATTTTGTGTGAGACGGTCCCAACCATTAAACCCCGCTGAGCGACGCAGCGATCTACACTTTAATTAAATTGGATGACGGGGGGTTGGGTCTTGTTGATCCGGGTCTTGTGGAGGTAACAGTCAATTTTAAAAAGAAGCTTCTCCGAAATTGGTAGATTATAGAGATGATGTATGATATTTCATCGGAGGATAATTTCTTGGGGAGGTTGTACATCAGGTGCCTCAGGAAAAGTTGGTGACCGGTGAATTTGACTGGCGCCCAGCTACTTTGGCGTCGGCACTTGCTACATTTTTTAACAAAGTGGCATGTCGTGGTCAAGCAGTTAAGAGCACCGGACTCAAGCTATGTGTTTCTGATAAGTAGAGAGTGGGTTCGAGTCCTGGTCATGACACTTGTATCCTTGAGCTAGATAGTTAATATAAATTGCTTTGTCATTTGGATGGAACAAAAGATGTAGGTTCTGTCATAGAACTTCTGGTTAGAATTGGTAGAAACAGTTCAACAGAAGTCATAAGTTCTGTTTGGCTATTTAGGAAAATAAACGTAATTAATGCATATTTGCCTGAAAAGGGTATTCTTGCAAAAAGAAAATTTATTTCAGAAAAAAACCAATTATTGTGTCATTCCCTAGAATAATTTTCTACAAGATTTCTCGTAATCACACAAGACAAGTTCTCTTGAATAATTATATTTTGTTTTATTAAGAATACCATTTTTAGCAGTGTTACATGTATTTAATGTTTAAGAAAAATCGATAGCTAGCATTTTATGCACTTGGCGATTCCATCGAGATTTCTGGGCGTCACATAAAAGACAAGATTTCTTGCCAGCATAAAACGTTTTAAGCAAAAGAGAAATTACTCTCTAGAATTTTAAAAGCACTTTGGCGCTACACGAAGGAGTGCACTCGTGCTGAATGTTAAACACTCCTGTATTAAAAAACCTGTGGGACATCCGAGTTTGCGTTCCGTATGGTCTGTCATTAACGAAGGGAGAAAAATCATTATTAGATGCCGTTCAGAAATTTTGTTACGATTGATTGGACATTGTCAATCAAATGGTGAATGCAGTATTTTTCCGCCCGTCGGCAACCTTATTAAACTACACTGTATGACGTCCCCTTCACAATATACCCTAATAAATGACAACCAGCTATGTTTTGGCTGCGAGGCTGGACAACATGAAATTATGGTGGATGTTTTTTGTAAGGAATGGAACACATTTAAGTCATGTACATGTACATGTGTACATTTGGGTACATGTAATGTATACACACATGTAAGCTATTTGCAGCGTTGATTGTATGTGTATAATTCTCTTCTGTATTTATTGGCATGGTATTTTTTGTTGGTAATTGTCAAAGACTAGTATTCTCACTTGGTTTATTCCAACATATACAGTGTATGCATGAAATATCAAACCTACATGTATGAAAATTTGGGCTGAATTGGTCATCGAAATTGCAAGAAAATAATGGAAGGAAAAAAATCCTTGTTGCACGTACATAGGATTGTGTTCTTTCAGAAGCGTGTAGTCTCAGACTTTCTTGATTCTGAGCAAGTTGCTTGGATGACTAAATCACAAAAGTTAAAGTGACATTTCGCCAATGCTCCACCCCTGTTTTGCTCCATTAAAAACATTTCCGATTATGAGCTCTGTCTCAGACTTTCTTGATCCTGATCCTTGATGACTCAATCACAAAAGTTAAAGTAACATTCTGACAATGTTCTACACCTGTTCCTCTCTGCTCCAGTAAAGACATTTCTAATCATCATTTCTGTCTCAGACTTTGATCCTGAACCTTTGACCCTGTTTTTCTCCGTTTTCTCAGACTTTCTTGATCCTGAACAATGACTCAATCATAAAGAGTTAAAGGAACACGTTGCCTTGGATCGGTCGAGTTGGTCTTTAAAAAGCGTTCTGTAACCGTTTGTTATAAAATCGATATGGTTAGAAAGATGTTGTAAAAGTAGAATACAATGACCTACACAAATATGCCTTGAAATTGCGTGGTTTTCTTTTTACCTCGTCGACTAACACGGTCGGCCATTTATGGGCGTCAAGTTTTTGACTCCCATAAATGGCCGACCGTGTTAGTTCGCGACGTAAAATGAAAACCGTGCAATTTTGAGTGATACTTGTGTGGATCATTATATTCTACTTTTAAAACATCTTTCCAACCATATGCATTTCATAACAAACGGTTCCAAACGCTTTTTATAGACCAACTCGTCCGATCCAAGGCAACGTGTTCCTTTAAAAGCACATTCTAACAATGTTCTACACCTGGTCCTCTCTGCTACAGTAAACACCCTTTTTATCATCATTTCTGTATCAGACTTTGATCCTGAACCTTTGACCCTGTTTTGCTCCGTTTTCTCAGACTTTCTTCATCCTGAACAATGACTCAATCATAAAGAGTTAAAAGCACATTTTGACAATGTTTTACACCTGTTCCTCTCTGCTCCAGTAAATACCCTTTCTGTCATCCTTTCTGTCTCAGACTTGATCCTGAACCTTTTGCCTTTATGACTCAATCATAAAAAGTTAAAGTGTCATTTCATCAATGTTTTACCCCAGTTTTCTACTCCGTTAATGACATTTCCTAGCACCAGGCTACTTATCATCTTGCCTTACTCTCTACCAACCGCCACGCTCAAGCTTGCGAACTGCTTCTGACAACACACGCCTAACCGAACACCCAACCATCAGAACACTCTCATCTGCTCACAACCGGACTTTCTCCTTTATTGCTCCGCAAATATGGAACAACCTCCCAGTACGCATCAGATATTGTAACTCTTTGCCTTTATTAAAAAAATCTCTCAAAACTCACTTGTATCAGATGTAATTTGTTGTATTTATAGTTCCATTGGTCTTGCTCATTCCAGCGCTTTGATCTTGATGTAAAGGCGCTTTATAAATTTTTAGTTGTATGTATCATCTTTGTTTCTGTCTCGTTCTGCAGATGACTTGGAGCAAGCGGTGAAGAGTCTACAACTTGGCCCCAGTGACATTGACTCTGTGTCATGCTTGGATTGTATGCTGCAAGCTCTAGAACAGGATGGTGAGTATTTACCAAAAAAAACGCCCCATCCATTTTACCCTAACACTGATGTGTATTAATCACTGTATACTCAGTACTTGCCAAAGTTCTCTGAAAAAAATCCTTAGGCAAATCGCTCCGGTGGGATTCGAACCCTTGACCTTTGCATTGCTGGAGCAGATGTCTTAAAACTAGACTACCGAGCTAACCCGATGGCTAGAGGTCGTTTGAATCCTATTAAAAAAAAAAATCAAATTGTATTCTTTAACATTTATTAAATATAGTCTTTTTGGTTTTACCTTTACAGTTGAAGAATCCAGCGCTCGGCTTCTGAGTCTGGGATCGGTGACTGTTCTAGCCGAGCAGCTGAAGAAGACGGACAAGGAAGACTATCTGAGCAGACTCAGTCACATCATCGCGGAAATGGCCAAAAACGGTAAGACTTTCTGTCAAAGTGATTTGTCACGACCAGCGGTTAAGAGCACAGCAATCAAGCTCTTTTCTGATCAGCAGAGTGTAGGTTTGAATCCTGAGCCCTATGTCATAAAGACTGTAAGCCCAAACAAATTTGCTTTATTTGCTTAGCTAATTTACTTAGGAAAAATAGGTTACGGTTCAAAACACCATACAGTTACCATGGCTGTGACTGGTACCCAAGTCATTTCTTGCTTAGCCAAGAAGTTTGCTTAGCAGAAATTTCTGCTTAACAGCTTTATGAAATTGGGCCATGGTCTAGATACTTGTGTCCTTAAGCAAGACACTTATCCCAAAACCGATCCCTGGATGTATGTTGTTTTAAGGGATATTCTTTACCAAAGTTTGGTGTTCAACAGGTCCATTCTGATTTCTTAGCGATACACCCAAGCCAAATGATGATAACAACGTCAGCTCAGTGCTGCGTTCTTTCAGGTCCTTTTTTGCAACTCGACATAATAATTGTATCAAAAAGGCCATAGATCAAAATAAAATAATCAAACTCGACAGACAATTTTGTTCCAAGCAATATTCATGTTTACATTTTACCAAACAAATGGGCAAGATAATTTACCAATAAACTCCAATTTACCAGTGGCTTTTAAAACATAGTAAATCATTTTTCAGAAATTGCATTTCAATTGTAACGAGGACTGTCTGAAACGATGATAAATTATACTAATTTGCCACGATGTTCCTGCAAACATTACACACTACTTTAAAGGAATAGGTCTATACTGTACTTCAAAATGTAGCACCACATACCTTGCAGGAAAAATGCTAAGCGCTTTGATATGCCGCTTGGGATGTGATAAAGCACTTTATTTTCAAGTACGCGCTAATCCTCCAATCAGATTCGCAGAATGGAGTGGTGATAAAAACCTATATTGCACAGCTAATATCACTACCTGCGTCTTGTGTGTTCTATGTCACGCGCCAAGTTTGCTTGAAGATGAATACGTTATCACACGCGTGCTCGTGGAAATACGGAAAATATAGCGCGTCTGCATCCCATATCCAACTCGGCCTTTGGCCTCGTTGGATATGGGACGCAGAAGCGCTATATTTTTTCATATTCCACTCGCGCTTGTGTGATAACTTATAATATAAGAACATAGTATTAGTTACTATTATTTTATAATTTATATGTTAAAGTGATATTTATGGTTGTTTTGGGTGTTTTTTTGTTGTTGTTTTTTTTTGACAGAGAGTATCCGCGATCCGTTTGTAGATGCTGGTGTTATCCCAACGCTGAATGGTCTTCTTTCACACAGGGACACGGATGTAGTGGTGCAGGTCTGCAGGGCCCTGGGCAATATCTGTTGCGATCACGGTAATATTAATGAAAATTAATGAACAAAATTAGAGCGATTTATCTACGGTCGTCCCAAAGTACTTATTATTATTTATTTGGATGTCTTCTGACTGGCACCCCGAACAAAGTTATTGACTAATAGGGAAGCCGCCAACATCAGGGCTGGATAGCTCAGTTGGTTGAGCTCCGGTACATTAATCTGGAGGTTTCAGGTTCAAACCCAGCTTTTGTCAATTTTTCTTTGTTCAACCCCAAGTTCTTGTTTTTACACATCCCCACCAGACAACCCCGATTTAACAAATAGGGATAACGCCAACAATAGGGCTAAATAGCTCAGTTGGTAAGTCACAGGTTCAAATCTCACTCAAGTCAATCTGTATTTCTTCACCTCAATTTTAACATTTCGTTTTAACAGATGCATTTTGTATTTTTCATTCTTTTATCTCAGACAAAGCTAGACAAGCCATCCACGATTCAGAGGGAGTAGAACGATTGCTGGACTTGCTGAAATCAAGAGCAACACCTGACACTATCTTAGCCAATCAGAAGGTCCGAGTGGTTGCCAGTGGTTACCTAATGAATCTCACCTATGCAAATGGTAAGCTTTGATTTTGAAGTCCTTCTTCTTATCGTGTCCACACACTAGATATTTGTCTTTCAGCCAGAACTGAACACAGCTCCTTGCAATATCATTGTACTCTTCAATTCTGCATTCTTGTCCTCAATTCTGCATTCTTGCTCCAGTAGGGGGCATCTCAGGAGGTGATCCATAGTTTGTGGCTCTGTCTTACATATACATGTCTCGTCTTCAGAGTCCAGATATCCCCACAAAGTCCTGTTTACTTTCTAAATATATCAAAATCTCAACTGAGGGATTCTGATGCCTTGCTTGGCATTTGTTTGAAGTCAAGTTGTATTGAATTACTTTTAAAGGTGGAATACGGTATTGGTGAAGGATAAAACATCATTGTTTATTTTTTTAGTAAGAACAAGCTTACTGATTATGATGTTCAGACTAGAACCTGTGAGTTGAAATAATAAGTTAGAGAAAACTTAGTCTGAGGAATTCAAATTGGAGCAGTAACTTGTAATAATAACAATAACAATATTTATTCAGGCAAAAGTTCACAAGTACATGTGCATGTGCAAACAATAAATGAAACAGTGGGATGCCCAGGAGAGCATGAAAGTTACAAAATTATCTGTCGTCTTAAAGCATAAGTCTCCCAAAATCCCAGAAAAAAACAAGGAAGATAAAGGCAAGACAGGGCATAGACATAAAAAACCCCACAAATATCATTTAAAAAATAAACATTTAAAAGGCCATAAAAACGAAAGAAGAACACAATAAGACAAAGCTATAAAAAGAAAGCAAGTCATTGTACAAGACTTTATTTAAATCTAAATTGGAAATGTGTTATTTTACAAACTTCAGGTACGCTACAAACCAAAGTACGAGTAGAAGGAGGTGTTGGTGTGATGGTGACATTGATGAGTAACTTCCCAGATGACATCAATCTCTGTGGGAAGATCATCATGTGCATCGGCAACATCGCTGAGCTCGGTGAGTCTGGCAACTTGTCTAAAAGGCACTGTACATGTCTAGTAATTACTCAAAAAATACATTAGCCTAAAAACTTACTTGGTAAGGACATGGAGGAAGGAAGAGAAGGAGCTTGAACAACCCGCTAAACCGCAGAGTAACAAAAAAAACCTCTGACAATGCCCCTGTCTGACCAGTGGAAAAAGATAGGAGACCTCCAGCTGGACAGCCGATTAACGAGCAGGATTAGATCTCCTTGTACAGAAGGTGTGGTACGGCTCCCTCTGAAGTAACATAGTTTTTGAGAAAGAGGTAATTTCTCACTCAAATATTTAAATCTGAGGACTTCAGGCCTGAAGCCTTTCTCAGTCATTGGAAAGGGTGTTTTCTCTTTCTTTATTTTCTTGCAACTTTGATGACTACATTTTCACGGGTTTGTTACTTTATGCATGTTGGGATACACCAAGTGAGGATACTGGCCTTTGGCAATTACCAAAAGTATACCCTGGCCGCAACTCACGTTGTTATCTTGCGTGTCCTATTTTTTTCACAGAAGAGAACAAGGAGGTCTTTGTGAATAGCGGAATCACCGAACTTCTCATCAAAGCGTTAAAGATTGTCGGAGATGATGAACAGCTTGAGACAATCTTCGAGGTCATAGCAACTTTAGCTGAGAATGGTGAACGTCTACTTCCTGCCTTCTTGACTTAATAATTATAATAATAATTTTACTGTGTGTTTTTTAACCAGAATTTTGTAAAAGCACCTAACATTGTAAAACACAACAGTTAAAAATTAATTAATATGTGTGTATGAGGTTATAATTGTGCATGAGATATAACCAGTAAGCTGGTCTGGAGCTGTTAGTATAAAGTTTGTGAAGCGGTTAGAGGAATTATAGCTCACTGAGCTTACCAGGGGGAGTATAATGGGCGATTGTATAATGGGCGATTGTATAATGGGCAAGTGTATAATGGGCGATTGTTAAAGGATTATTGACTCTGGGCATTAATCCCAGTTTAAGGTTGTGTCTATTGTTTGGTTCCAAAAGGGGAGCCATGGTTGTGGACTGGACAACAATGGCCCAAAAGTACACCCAGTTGCTCACCTGGTTTTAAGATGCTGGGTGGGATACAAAGGGGCGGTTTTTTACTGTGAAAGAAAAGATCTCACACCTTACATTTGTTGTATGGAACGAAATAATTCCCAGCTGCAGAGAGATTTCTTCTTTCATTCTCAGCTTGTCCGCTGGCTCATTTGATTACTTATTTATTCAATTTTCCTTCTCCAGATGCCATGAAGCTGGAGTTCGCAAAGGGCAATCTCGTCGATATTATCCAGGAACAAGTGGCAAAGTTCTCGGACCACGAGATCGCCCAAGGTAGCCAACCGGATGATGAGTTCGATATCGAGAGAGTCGCCAGTGACATCATCATTCTACTGCTTACTGGAGGTAATGGTTTGTTTTGTTTGTTTTGTTTGTTTGTTTGTTTCCGTCCCTCTTAAAGGGGTTTGAGTACTTCTTGTAGGATACGAAACACAACATCCACAAACTTACATTAAACTTACATGGATTGAAGATAATGGTGATAGAAAGCTTACCTCAAAATATTATTTGCTGAGGTGCTGTACTTTTTGAAAAATGAGTAAACAATGACACAAAAAAAGTAAACTGAGACGAAAAAAATTGTGTGACTTGTTTTACTCATTTCTTACATGTACATCACATGTTGTCTTTCCACCTATCACAGATGAGAGTATGAAATACCTTTTCAACAACGGTCAAAGTTCATTGTTTAAAAAGGTCATGTCGGACTGGGTCAGCTCGCCGTGTGACCTCTACCAAATATCCGGTGCTCTGGCCATCGGCAACTTCGCAAGAAACGGTGAGTGTTTGTAAGATTTCTTTGTTTGGAAGCTCCCATCAGCCTCGTACTCGTAGTTATCATATACAATTCTGGAACTGAGCATGTGCAATTGCAAGAATTGTGCACATGAGTTTTAACATGTCATCCCAATGGGCACTTTGGTTGCAAATGCGCAAGCTGTTTGCTTCCACACCACACTGGGCAGAAGGGGGCTGGTTTAATTACCCATTGGAGTTGGTTTAGTTATTGATGAAATATTCCTTGGCTGTTCGCACTAGACTTAAAATGTTCAAGTTAACTATTTGCTCACTATTCGGCTTAACCTTGCTTGCCACCCAGTGTCCACAAAAGTCTCCCATTACCATGCTTGATAAACAACTAAGATTATCAAAATTCAGATTGTAACAAGGTACGCTGTATTGCTTCTTGTCCCTAGACGAGCATTGTATACGTCTTGTAGAGCTGGGAGTCCTAGAGCCCCTTCTCAAACTCTTGAAGAGACCAGAAGGAGAGGACCTGGATATGAGACTTGGTCACGCAGTCCTCAGCGCTCTCAAGAATCTTGCCATTCCTAGTAAGTTAATCAGAATTTAATCATCTTGTCAACGACCTCTTAAGTAAGTGTCGAAATAACACCAGGAGCTAGGCAAATGTAGGAAGGTTCTGCTATTTCCTGGTGTCCAAATAAGCTGACAAGTTTGACTGGAAGGGGGAGGGGTGTTAAAAAAAAACCATCAGAACCTAGCACAGGCTGTCAACAAGACATCAGGGCCCATCTTCATGGTTCTCCTTAACGCAAGTAAAGAATCCGCGCTTACGGAAGCAAGGAATTCCACCCTTACTTCAAGCGTACTTCACAGGTTAGCAGGGAATTTTTGCTAGTTTGCTAGTCTCCCATTAACAAGGGACATTTTCTGATCAAGTTCACATATTGACCTATCACCTTTGACCTCACACATTCATAGAGGTCAACAAGCCACTGCTGTTGAAGACTGGTATCATTGAAGTGATTCTACCCCTACTGAAGCTAGACATGCACCCGGTTGTCTTTAAACTACTCGGCACTTGCAGAATGCTCATAGATGGACAGGGTAAGTGCCTCAGGCTCCTTGCGCATTCTGAATCTGAACTATAAGATTAAGCCCAGATTTTCACAGGGTTATTTATTTCATGAACACTGTCTGCGACTATTTTGTCAGCTCTACCAATCCTGTTTAAAACCTTTAACAACACAAGAAGGAATTTTGTTTTTGTTTGTAGGAGAAACTGCCGTTTCATTGGGTCAAAATGTAGAATTCATTGATAGAGTTGCCGATCTATGTGACTGTGAGATACATGCAGGGGTCTCGGGAGAAGCTAACAGGTCAGTCTGTGTGTTTAAAATTTTAATAAAATATTTATTTCATCTCAGACTGTCCTTTGAAATGTGGCGTGTCGTGCCGTGGCTGAGCTTTGGACTCGAACTCTGGTGTTTCTGATCAGCAGAGTGTGGGTTCAAGTCCTGGTCTTGACGCTTGTTCATGACCCATTGAAAGTATTAGGGTCCACAGTTTGAAAAAGGAATTACTTGGAGATAACAGGTGTGAGTTGGTGAAGATAAAAAGGATGTGTTAAATTGGCCACTTTCCATAATGGAGTTTTCCCGTAATGTCTTGTGTTGTTATTGTTTGTTTTATTGACTTTTCTAATACTCATGTGTTTTCTTGTCTGTTGTATTATTCATTGGTTTTCTTATCTTTTATATAATTTATTTGTGCTCAAGTCTAACAGTCTCTTTTTATTTCATCCCCCAAGACTGTTAGCGGCCCTCATCAAGCACTCCGCTAACACCCAAGTCATGCATTGCATCATCGAACATGGCGGGATGTCTCGACTGGTTGCCATGGCAATGAGCGAGCACACGCTGATGCAAAACGAGGCACTAATAGCCCTCACACTCCTGTCTTCTACACAACTCGGTAAATAACCCACGACACTTATTCTGTTAAATCGAAAAATATTTTACGCTGTGTTCCTATGTAGACTTCCTCAGAGTTCTAAACTGATTATTAAGTTGGCTGGAAGAGTAGGGGTTTACCTTGGTGTTTCTGATTCACAGCAAGCATGCACCTGTGTTGATAGGTTTCCTTGGGCTTCCGAGCTACACTGATTTATCTTCATAACAAACATGCACCCTCCTCTCCAGGTTTCCTTAGACTTCCGACCTGCAGTGATTTAAATTCAAATAAAGCACCCTTGTTTATGGGTTTCCTTGTACTTCTGAGCTACACTGATTTATCTTCATAAAATGCACCCTCCTCTCCAGGTTTCCTTAGACTTCCGACCTACAGTGATTTATATTCATATAAAGCACCCTTGTTTATGGGTTTCCTAGTACTTCCAATCTGCAGTGGTTTAACTTCATAACAAGCACCCTTGTCTGATTTCATTTGATATGATAGTATGGATATTATTGTGATTTTGTTTCCTTTATCATTTCAGACAATGAGGCCGTGCAAGCTTTCATGGATGCCAATCTACTAGCGATGGTGAGCCGGGTCCTAAAATCAAACCAAACCACCCCTGAAATCCAGTGCAATGTTCTATCCCTGGTGGGATTTTTATCACAATCAGGTAAGATCATCGGGTTATACCATGTTAATTAAGGGGAAATTAATAAGTAAGGGTGATGAATATGACTTAAAACAAATTACATTTTTGTGGGAGAGGGAAGCACAACTGAAAGTGGTCCCCGAAAAACTCTTGTACTTTTTTGGAAAAATGTTAAGATTTTGCCATTTTTAAATGTTTTTCTGCAACCGTTGAACTGCAATTTGATGAGTTGCAAATATCACCATAGTGATTTTTTTTGTGACACCACACTTTGTAGGATTGATACACAGTAAAGATCAATATTTGCCCTTTGTTGAATTGACCCGTCAGAATTGAACCATCAAGTTTATACTGATTTAATTTTTCTTCTTCTTATATTTTTCGTCAAGATGTTCTTAAGGCGGCAATGATCCAGGACAACTTAATGTCTGTTATCGACACTCTGGCAACCAGTAACTGCGAGTTGCTCAAAAGGAAAGCTGTGAATGTCCGCGAACATTTTACATGAGCGAGATGAACTCTTTCCAGAAAAAAACTTTGAAAGACTTGAAGGCTGTCGATAGCCATGGAATTATTCCAGTGTGGAACAGGATTTTGGAAGTGAGAGCGGCTCCAGATACTTAGGAAGGGGCGGGGCTGTGGGGATTTTTTTTTAGGAGAGTGTCTTCTGCATGTTTTGCTACTGTATGAAACCTTAACAGATGGAAGCTACTTACGGGGTATCTTCAGTTGGAGATGGAAGCAACGCCCAAGTTTGAGTTGCAGGGTTGAGTTGCAAGTTCAACAGAACTTTTTTAACTGTAATTGCATGTGGGTCGACTCGACCACGTCGCCATTGAAAAAAGGAATCTCACTTGTCTTCAGAATATTTGATGCACTCCACGAGCTGATAAAATCGTCTCAATTTGAATAATGACATAATGATGATAAATCCATATTATATTCCTCTTTTACAAATTGCATGTGCAATAGACTGAAGCGCTTTGCTGTGAATAGCAGGGCGGAAGTTCACGATGCCGGTCAGATAGTGCATGTTGTAATTCACGTTATCGGCAGGCGCACATTGAAGAATCGAAGATTTATTGTTGGAGATGCGGGAAGTTTGGGAAACTTTATTTCAATATCGGACTGAAAGCTAACAATTTGGAATGAGTATTAAGTGAATGGAATATGATATTACTTACTCATGTTGGAGTCTCTTATGTTTTGGGATTAACTTTACCCTAGTCAGCGGCTGTATTTCATATGTTGGACCCAGCAGGCATAATGTTCGTCCTAGTCTGTTTTCCAAGATCTGAAAAATTGTGATTAAATAGTAGTCTGAAATGTCATATTAAAGCCTACACCATGTGTACATGTAGTTCAGCTCATGTACTCTATACAAATATTCCTATATTTTTCCCAAGGACCAATTATCATTCCTAGTCCAGACAAACCAGAGAACTTGTTCAAGGGTAAATATGTAATTGACCAAGACTTTCCAGTGATGTTGGCGTTAAACGACAATTAATTTGGTTAATTCTTAGGCCATTGTAGGCCATAGTGCCCTCATAAATAGCTGAGTTCTCTGGGCCCCCTTGAAGTTAACTGCTGATAAAAAAAAAATACATTTAAAAAATCAGAAACTTAATCATTCTTGCCAATGTAATCTCTATTTAAGATTTGTGAGTGTACTTAATATAAAAAAGAGTTTCATATTACAGGCTACTCCTAACCCAATTTAATAGAGATGCTTAAAGCCAGTGGACACTATTGGTAATTTTCAAAGACTAGCCTTCACAGTTGGTGTATCTCAACATATGCATAAAATAACAAACCTGTGAAAATTTGAGCTCAATCGGTCATCAAAGTTGCGAGAAAATAATGAAGGAAGAACACACCCTTGTCACACGAAGTTGTGTGGCGTTTAGATGGTTGATTTTGAGACCTCAAGTTCTAAACTTGAGGTCTCGAAATCAAATTCGTGGAAAATTACTTCTTTCTCGAAAACTATGGCACTTCAGAGGGAGGCGTTTCTCATAATGTTTTATACCATCAACCTGTCCCCATTGCCCGTCACCAAGAAAGGGTTTATGCTAACAAATATTTTGAGTAATTACCAATAGTGTCCACTGCCTTTAACAGAAAATAGATACGTAATTATTTTGTCGCTTAAGCAGCTCAATAAAATTGGCAGCCCCGAGATTTTAAATATTTCACAAGAATTCACAGTGTTTGAGATAGTTTTAACAAGGTTTAGGCCTTAAAAAAAAAGGTGTTTTTCTGTATTATGGTGGTTATGGCCAGGCAGTCAAGTTCATCGGACCTAAGCTCTGGTGTTGTCAGATAGAACGGTAATTTACAGACACCCAGTTCTAAGGCATGGTGGTTATGGCCAGGCAGTCAAGTTTACGGGACCCAAGCTCTGGTGTTGTCAGCAGCGGAGTGTGGGTTCGATTCCTGGTCATGACACTTGCGCCTTTCAGCAAGGCACTCGGAAGGTAGTTTATTCTGCTCTACCAGTCAAGCTGTCAGTGGATGATACCCAAGCCTACATCCTTCTGGACTGTGAAGGGGGTAACCTTGTTTCAGCCCTAGGAGTAGCTGGCAACGTGCCCCTAGTGGCAGTAGATTAGGGTCCGCAGCCCAAATCAGTTAAGTGTAGCCCTCGACTTGAAGTGGCCGTCCGGCCTTCGTGATGTAAGGTGATCTCTCGTTCAAATTTTTTGTTTAAAGGCAGTGGACACTTTTGGTAATTACTCAAAATAATTATTAGCACATAACCTTAAATGGCAACTAGTAATGGGGAGAGGTTGATGGTATAAAACATTGTGAGAAACGGATCCATCTGAAGTGACATAGTTTCCGATTGAGCTCAAATTTTCACAGTATTGTTATTTTGTGCATATGTTGAGATACACCAACTATGAAGGCTAGTCTTTGACAATAACCAATAGTGTCCACTGTCCTTAATCATGGATCAGCCACCCTAAATATCTGCTTGAAATAATTCAAATTTAATTAAAGCCAAAAAGTATTTGTGTATGATATTTAGATGGCCAGGTTAAAATGATACCTTGTTTTGTGCAAATTACTTGTCCTAAATGTGATTAGGCAGTTGACATTGCCTAGCTTTATGTAACTGTAAAACATCAAATGAGTAAAGTGAACGAAATGTGACATTTTTACGTTTAGTTACGTTTGTGATTGGAGAAAAATGGTGTTAAATTTTATTTTTATTGGAAGTTGAAACTGTCTCAACTTTTAGACATTACACGAGGAGACACCTGATTACATGATTTACATATTTATCCAGTTTCCTCAAAAGTTATATTTTGTTTACTTTTTGGTATTTTTTTAAGATAGCTAATTCCGCAGTTGAGATTTTATATTTTAAAATTTGATGTGTTTAAATTTAAAATGGATGGTACAAAACTTGCACTTATTTGAACATTTTGGAGTTTCCCCATGTACATTACTTTAGTTGAGGAAACAAAATCTAATACTTTCATGAGAAATGTTCAAATATGCGTAAAACTTTTCACAATCTATAGTTTGAACACAAACATCATGTACACAAACAGTAATGACTCAAACTATGTGTGCATTTGGTCAAAGGACAGGCTTGAGTTTTTGTGAAGTGTTATGCCTGACAAGTTTGTCGTTTGAAGTTTTTCGTAGACTATCGTATTTGTTTTGAAATACATATGTGTGAAATTTCTTCATATCCGCACGTGATATCTCCTGTGATAGTGAACTCCTACATTAGCTGTCTATGCCGAGAGTGAGCCCTCTTGTGATGATGGATCCGGGAAGTTATTAATAGCAGGATAGTCTTGAATCAAGACTACATTTTATATCAGCACCAAATGGGAATTTTCCAAATTTGTTTTTCTTCAGTCGTAAGGCATGGATGAAATTAAGACAAAATTTTTCTTTGAGAAATGTTTACATTCCAGAGTTTTTTTTAATAATTGAGGCCACACCTCTTAACAAACTGGAAATCAGGCATGGCAAATGTATCAACCTCTTACTTTATTTTGTAAAACATTGCATGGTATTACTCAAAATAATGTTCACAATCATTTTTGCTTAAGAAGTTGTTCAAGTATAGAAATTCCCTATTACTATTTGAACATATATACCTGCAAAGCTTGCACAATTTCTAACCCAAAAATGTACGAAAAGGTAACATAAATAATATATATTCTGAAAATGTGTACAATATCTTTCAGCATTTAAATAAATTGTGTAGTTCTACAAGCGCATTGCCTATGAAATGTCTGACTCGAATAAAACTGTCACTTTTGTTTGTTTGTCTTTTGTTTCCTCCAGGTATAGATTGCAAGTGCTGTGTATATTCAGTCAGAAAGTGCAGCGCAATTCCAGCATGTTCAAGGTAGACTCGCAAAACTGCTAAAAGGTAAACTGTAGAGGCAACCTAATCTTGATTGACAGCACTAATTGTTTACTCTGAGGGACTTGGCAAGTCTATCAATTTTGATCTAGATGTTTGTTTGATACAGATATCTCTGCTCCAGTAATTTGTGATATCTGCGACTATGTTAACAAATGCTGCCAATCAAGACTAGTCGTGACCTCACTTGACCTCATCACGAACATGAAGTTTTTATTGATAAGGTCAAGTAAGGTCATGTCTACCAGTTACCTGTAAAGTCTACTCGTCATAAATAATGCTCTCTGAGTCTTAAACAATTATACATTTTTTTTGAAGTCATGCACATAATTTCTATTGAAAAGACTTTACAAATCTTATTAAAAGTTACAACTTTTTTTAGGGAACATTCGAATAGTAACATTTGTGAAGCGCCTTCTCCTAATGCTTCAGGGTAAATAAATGTATGCCAGCGACATTAAAACTTTTGAATACAAGTGAGTACACTTTTTTGTTCATGAACAACTGTTTGCAAACCACTGTAACGGTTATCTTTTTGTTATTTATATATCAATAACAATTGCTGTGTCATCAACTAAAAAGGTGATTGAGTTTGTCAAATACAAACTCATGTGTTGTCTTTGTAACAAAAAGTGTACCCATGATTGTAGCTGTGCAAACAAACAATAAAAGACAAAACCAATGATGAACCATTTGTCTACAAAACCTAAACATCTTGCTACATCTACATTTCGAACTTTATAAATTTTATAAAACAGCCTTTTAATCTTACAGAAACAGTCCGGAAGAACTAGTATAGAGATATGAAGAAAACTAAAGGCACTGAAAAGAGTTGGAGTTTGTTAGTATATACATAGTATCGAGATAAACTTACATGCACGTACAAAAAAAACGGGTAAGTTAAAGTACTTTAACACAATGAAAGGCAAAAGATGTTAGAACTAAACGTTGTCTTGTTCTAATTAGTACTAGTAAAAGAAGAGGGTAGACGACATTTGTGTTTGGCATAATTGCCACTTTTTAAACACGGTCTCAGCTATAAAGATATATAGTACAAGAAGTCACTGAACTTAAAACTAACAATTGTAGGCTATATTACAAAAATTATTGAAAATATTTCAGCCAAAACAGTGGAAAAACATCAAACCATTTTCTTTGTACACGGCAAAGCAACTTAAATCTACAAACATTTTTGATATATATCTATATATCTATATATCTAATTAATAACTTTAAAAAAAAACATGAAGTAAATCATAAAAAAGGGGGTTCCCAATTTCGAACACCATTGGGGTAAGCCCATCTGACAGCCAAAAACTTTAACAGCATATGGCAACAGAGTCAAGCATTCGCCTGTAGACGTTCAGAGCATACTGATCAAACCATCTTTTCTGAACCACCACAACTTAAAGAGTTTTATGTACAGGGTGATCCCACGAAACCTCACTAGATTTTATTTCCAACATGCTAGGTTTCAATTCCTGCAAAGTGATGAATTTGTTGAAACTTGGAATGGAATGAATTTATGGACTAGTGCGGTATTTGAACCAATGACCTTTAGTCATCGCAAATTCTATTCCAGCAAATATATTCTACTGGGCTAGTGACATAACGATGGGCAATAACAGACTCCTAACGATGACTTGAGCAAGCTAGTTGAAACGTTAAACCAATTTGAGAACTCACTCTGCTGTAGTGCAGTTAATAACGATCCTAAAGCTAAAGTGGTAGTCCCAGGCAATTTTCTTTACCTTCTGCCCAGGAAGTAGTTAAAAAGCAGGACAGTTTTTCTCAGAAATGAGAAGTCTTCCGAACAATCCAATAAATCTACTCCGCGGTAGTAGAATATATAAAAGAAAAAACTACCTGGCAAGTAGATACACACATGGTGTTACCGCAAACCAAATATAAAACATTCACATGGTTTTACCGCAAACCAAATATAAAACATTCTCTTAATAACTACAAACGCATCAAATTTTCTGCAGCTCGTTCAGTTCATTACAAGCCATCGTTCTCCGACCGGCAAAAAAATTCCTTAGATTCTTCATTTTTGCCGAAGGTGAGAGATAGACGGCGTGAACTTTTTTCATGGACAACACTTTTGGGCGCCATACCATCGTCACGCCGTTTGCGATCAATTGAAGCTGCATGAACACCAGCGACACACCCCAGATGATCGAGAGGAGGTTCAACAAGCACATTGACCACACCCAAGGTTGCTTGTGAACAACGGCAACACCCATTTCCCAGAGGGTGTGGCCCGGGTAGATGATGAAGAGGTACTGAATGGAGTAAAGAATGAAGATGACTTGAGAGAGCATGACGACGAGGATGAACGTGACAAAGTGACGATGGTTGTCCTTGGCGATACAGCTGAGGAGAAACAGACAGTGGTGGTCGATTCCCAGCATGCACTGCTCGCACATCTTACAATGTCTGGCACGGTCGGGAACGGTAATCTTTAAAGTAGAGAAAGAAAAGAAATTAACCAAAAACTTAATGGTAGACATTAAAGTGAATAGTTCAACAAAACCCAGCCGCTAACAGGCTATAAAAAGTCAACTTTATGTCATAGACCTTATGCATTGACGCCATCCAGCCGCCATCTTTGAGGTCAAACGGTGACGAAACAATCGAAACGCACATAGATTGGCCAAAGAACAACCTCCTTTTGACCTCAAGGCAAGGGCGCCGTACTGAAATGACGTCATGTGCATAAGGTCTATTGATGATTGCTCCACTAACCTCACAGCAAATGCAAAACTCATCAGCTTTTGTTTTCCCAGTGGCCACATCTCTGATGCAGGGGTCAGCGTCCTCCAAGATGGCCTTTGACCTTGGAATCCTACCGGGGTCACGGAACAGAAGTACGTAGTATAAGTAGAACATGACGCAGAACAGCGGAAGGTCAACGAGAAAATGAATGTAGGTGTTGACTGGGAAAATCAGTGATGACTGAAAGTTAAGGAAGTTCAGTGATACGAAAGTGGCAAATGGCAACATATAGGTCAGAGGTGAAGCAACATGCGTTATTATTCCCATTTTATACAAAACTACTACCTAGCCCCGAAGCACTGTTTCTCCGAGTCGAGTTTTCAAGTTACGACACAATAAATGAGTAGTTTAACGACAAAGGTAGGTTTATAATTAGTTTATTAATTAGATTAGGAGATAATTAGTTTATAAATGCACTAGAGTAGAGAAAATAATAGAAAATGCAAATGATGTGACAAAAAACTGTTTGTCTGCTCAATAAAATACATTGACTTTATAACTATTCTGACAGGTCGATCAAATAAACAAGTTTGACAAAAAAACATACTTGCTCATAAAAGTACCTTTTACTTGTGCTTCAGTAAAGCCAAATTGATGGCTTCATTTGACACAATAAGTTAATGTCAACGGGTCTTGTTAAAATTAAAAGTTTTTTTCAAAAGGATATCAGGGTGAAGCTTGACGAACAAACACAGCGCCGTGTGGAACATCCCTGCAGCAAATGCACCACAAAAGATAGGGTTGGACCATCTGCGGAAAGACAAACAAATGAACGCCATCGTAAAAACAGATTTCAGCACATAGGTATACTTTGGTCTTCTCCTTTTGTTTGATCTCTGGATCAAGGGGAACATTAACAAATTTAAATTGGTAGTTTAGTGACTTTAAGCCACTTGATGGTTTCCTCGTCAAGGTCTCTGAGTCCCTGATTGCCTTTTGGTGGTCTGAAGTATAAATATGAATGTTATTCTTACTGAATGTGTTAAATAAATGTATGAATAAATGAATTCCGGGCAATTACTGACATAACTTTGAGCATATTTTGGTAGTTTAATACCCTGAAAGAAATGGTTTAAATTTCTATCTGGCAGAAAGTCAAGATGTTGACATACCTTGAGAGGTGATGGAGTCGATGGCTTTGACCTCCAACATAAGAGGCGAGGAAAACGATTGCGACGGTAGCAACAACCGAACTATAAGATCCGATGACACCACAAACGAGCATGATGAGGCCGAAGAAATGGGCCGGCAACGTTAGCATGAAGTACCAGGTGAACATGGGGCCTTTGGGGGGAAGGTTTGGCGTCTTGGAATCGGCCCAATAATTCATCTCTTTGAACAATTGCTGATGCCTGTAAAGAATTGAAATCAGAATATTATCACAAAGTCGGATGTTTCAACCTTAAAAAATGGGACAATTCTTATGGAAACCGAACAATTGGCAGGTTTAAGTTTTAAATTGGGAAGGTAATGATCAATTCTACTCTACCAGCCAAGCTCCTTCTGGATGATACCTATGGTTACTGACTGAAGGGGTAACTCTGTTTCAGCGTAGATATTAACGTGCCCCTGATGACAGTTCGCTTTGGCCTACAGCCAAAATCAGTTTAAGTGTAACCCTCGCCTTAAAGTGGTTGTGTGGCCTTAGACATTTGGCAATATCTCATCCAAAAATTTACAAACTTTTCAAAAGGTATACTAGGTTCATTTTGGTGGAAGCTGCTTTTCATCGCTAAGGGTCTCTAAAGGGTTATATTTTATTTGAACTTTACCCGTGGGTTTCGCCTTGCAGCAGTACATGGAGTGGTGTCTGGCTGTGGTTATTGTTCACTTTCAGCATTCCGCAGTTCCCATGCTGAAGAAGGATCCAACAGGCTTCACTGAGAGCGTTCTGACAAGCTATGTGAAGTGCCGTGTTACCGTTATTATCCGTCCAAGTTAATTCCGATCTCTGGAAGAGAAAAGAAGTGCAACTCGCGCCAGTAAAAACTCATTCTTTCAGAAACCAGAATCGTCATCAATCCAAAATAATTAAATAAGAAGTGACTTACGTTGTTTCTCAAGAGATATTTTATTGCATCTTGGAATCCTTGAAGACATGCTATATGCAGAGGCGTTTGACCACTGAGGAAAGAGACAAAATAAAGGTAAATGGAGGAAGTATACCTATGATAATTGCCCCAAAAGTTAATGGCCATAATAACTTACTTGGAAAAGAGCACTGGGGAGCTGACTAATAAAATAAAGTTAGAAACAATCCCTTTTGAAGTATTAAAGGAGTTTGAAAAAAAAGGTAACTTGGTAAATGGAGGAAGAATACCTTTGGTAATTGCCCCAAAAGTTAATGGCCATAATAACTTACTTGGAAAAGAGCACTGGGGAGCTGACTTATAAAATAAAGTTAGAAACAATCCCTTTTGAAGTATTAAAGGAGTTTGAAAAAAAAGGTAACTTGGTAAATGGAGGAAGAATACCTTTGGTAATTGCCCCAAAAGTTAATGGCCATAATAACTTACTTGGAAAAGAGCACTGGGGAGCTGACTAATAAAATAAAGTTTGAAACAATCCCTTTTGAAGTAAAGGAGTTTTTAAAATAAAAGGTAACTTGTCACTGAAAATTTGTAGTGTGTTCTCTCTTGCGGGATTGAGGAAAAGTTGTTTAAACTTACATAGAGTCTCTGTCATGAAAAGCCATCCCGTGTACTTCGGACAAGTAGTGCATGCTTAACCTGCAGTTGAAAGGAGATAAACATAAAGGGTCAACAAATAAATGAACAAATTAAGCATTTATAAAAGGGTTTTATGTTCAGATGATTTTTAAAATTGTCTTCCTCATAATTGTGGCCATTTTAAAGTTGAAGGCATTATGATTTTTTTCCTGTAGGGGATTGGAATAATCTGAGACATTGTGAATTTTGTTTTCCTGAAGACTTACACACTATTCCCACCTGCGACCTCCGCATTAACGTACAGGCGCTATACCAACTGAGCTATCAAGGCCTTATGTTGGCAAGACTGTAGTAGGAATAATAGAAGATCTATAATTGGGACATTCCAAACTACAGTTGGGACAGCCCCAACTAAAGTTGGGATAGTCCAAACTATTGTTTGGACTCGCCCAACTATAGTTGGGACATTTCCAACTATAGTTGGGACAGTGCCAACTGTAGTTGGGAGAGTGCCAACTGTAGTTGGGAGAGTGCCAACTGTAGTTGGGAGAGTCCAAACTATAGTTGGGTGTTTGGACTATGATTGGGACTTACACACTACCCCCAGCCGCAGCATGATGAAGACAATTCCTCCCGGCGTTATCTCTCTGCCAGACATCCCCTTCCTCCTCACCGCCCTCTAGCATCATATGAATATTCATAAGGGATCCTCGTTTGCATGCATAATGAAGTGGCGTTTCTCCATAGTCATTTGCTTCATTGACAGACGCTGAGTGATCTAGAAGGAGTCGAGTGATCTTGGGATCTCCACGTAAGGCAGCTTTGTGCATTGGGGTCAGTCCATGCCATCCTTTAAATGTAACAAATATAATGTTGGTTCAAAACCTGAGAAACTTTGTGTAGTAAACACTGGGAATCAAAATATTTAGAAAACGATAGCTTAGAAAAGTACTGAGTAAACAGTGATTCATCACACACCATGTACACTTTGGATGAGTAAAAAGCAAATAATGGATTAACTGTTGTCTACATGTACAAAGTGAGTAGTTTACTACGTGTATATCAAAGTTTACTGATTTGCAGGTTTGGCAGATCCATATGACCAGGCCAACAACCAATCAGCATAGGCTAAGTAGTGGTAAAACGATTTGATTGGTCCTTCCCCATAGTTCAACAAGTTGCTGAGAGTGTCAGCCAGTGAGAGCACAATACTCCAGGCAGTGCATTTTTTGTTTCTTGCATTTGTTCCTTTTTTTGTCAATAATGAATGTTTAAAGGAACACGTTGCCTTGGATCGGTCGAGTTGGTCTTTGAAAAGCGTTTGTAACCGTTTTTTATAAAATGCATATCGGTAGAAAGATGTTGTAAAAGTAGAATACAATGATCCACACAAACATACCTCGAAATTGCTTGGTTTTCCTTTTACCTCGTCGACTAATACGTCGGCCATTTATGGGGGTCAAAATTTTGACTCCCATAAATGGCCGACCATGTTAGTTCGCACAGTAGAAGGAAAACCACGCAATTTGGAGGCAAACTTGTGTGGATCATTGTATTCTACTTTTAAAACATCTTTCCAACCATATGCATTTTATAAAAAACGGTTACAAACGCTTTTGTTTTGACCAACTCGTCCGATCCAAGGCAACGTGTTCCTTTAAGTTTAGCTTCATTTCACTTTGTGATTTGATTAAGTCAACCTGTAAGTGTTATGTGCCAGCTTGTTCCATTGTTTGTTGGGAAGATCATCAAAACAAATATTTGTAATAAAAAAAAAAGTAAGTTATTTATAATATAACATTATTATGAAACATCATTCAACTTCCTTATCCTCAACAATAAATACAATATCTCATTTTTGTATCTTTTTTTACAAATATTAAATACAATATATAAAATATAATAAAATGAAACCATAAATTTAAATGGTGTTTGTTAATGTATTTATTGTATGATCATTGGTAATTAACCATTGTCAACATTACATCAGTGAATTGTTTAAATGTCATTGTGAAAACTTCCTTGTAGGCCTACCTTGTTTATGTACAGCATCCGGGTCGTCTTCAATCAGTTCTGCAATTTGATCATACGGATGATAATTATGGATCAAATCTAAAAGACTTATCTTGACTTTGCCGGTAGTAGGGCCCACAAAATGAGCATACGTTGAATGATCTGGAATTGGCGGTAAATCCATGGCGGATAAAAGCCTGAAAAGCCACTTACAAGTGAGAAAGTTATTGATTAAGTGTTGACTGTTGTTAAGATGAGACTACATGGGCGCCGCCATGTTTGATTCCGAGTGTTCCTTTTTGATTGGTTCTGCTGATTGGTTCTGTCTTCCGAACAAGACTGTTCTGATTGCTTCTTGGAACGCTTGTGCTGGGAAACTGTGTTTGAATTTTAATATAGGAGATACAGCGGGTAATTTTTCATAATAAGAACATCTAGAAGAGCAAAAAATCCTGCTAGGGAAATCATTTACGCGGTCATTTACGCGGTAACGCGGTAATGTGAAATTAATCAGAGTTTTATTATTATAAAAATGACCTGCGTTTGAGAATGTGCGCCCTCTATATTGTTACGTTCAGAGGTAACGTCTTGAACCAAACCTAGATGACAAATGTTGGGATTTTCGATGTAAGAGAGGTGACTTTTAATAAATAAAAATGTGTATTACAACTATTTATTTTTAAAAACCTTATAAAATTGTTCGTATACTTGTTTATCTTTTGAAGTAGGAGGTTTTGTACAATATTAATGAGTATTTCTGGTAAAATTATTTTCTCCTTTTCTGTTTTGTTTTTAACCAGAAAGTTCCTGTCCCTCCGTCTTTAATTTAACCCCTATAAGTAAATGGAACATTGTACTCTAGTGGAACGGGTGAATGGCGGACATCTCATTCTGCAGTGAGTTGGGTTAGGAATAAATAATGTATTTTTTCTTGTCGAAACATTCCCCTTTTGCATGTTAAATGCTGGACTGTTTAGTTGAGGAATACAGGTAGGACATTAATAAATAATTACATGTAGTCAAATTTCTAAAAGTCGTTTTCTTTTTAATGTTAGGTTGCAAAAAACAATAGAGAGGATAGAAAGAAATTTGTAAAGTTAGTCACAATCACAAGTATAACTGCAACTCGTCTCATGCATGATGATTTGTTTTCACCTTAAGAAACTGAAACCCGACTGCAAAGTGGGTGTTTTCCTTTGTTTATAATAATTTCCTTCCTCCTTCTATTGGTATAGTTACTACGGTTAACGAGTTTGGTAAAATGTCCATCTCCTTAGATTATAGTTTTTACCCCATTTTTACCAAAAAATGTTCGTAACAAATAAAAAGTGCTGCTGAGAATGGATACAAAGATTTTGTGTGTCATTGCTCTGAACCACTGTGTAAGTGTAAGTGTAAAAAGTGCGTTCGATAGCTCCCCGCGGACCAGCCTGTTCCACAACAGGCACAAGCAGGGCACTTGGGGGCTGACCCGGGTGAGCCCCTTGAATGACGTTAAAGCTATTCAAATGTAGCAGGGGCAGATCGGGTCGACCCGGGGAAGCTAATCCAACGCACCCAGGACATAGTCTCTTCTGAGGCTGAGGAGAGTGAGTGGCACTGCTCTGTGACTTGATGGAACATCACTGGGGATACCTCCATGCCCCCTGGGCCCAATTTCATAGAGCTGCTTAAGCAAAAAAAATTGCCTAAGCAAAAAAATCTTTGCTTTGTAAAATCAGATTACCGGCTATGACTCCACTCAATTGTTATGCTAAGTAAACAACAGCTAAATATTATTCACAAGCAATGTACATGGCATGAAATTTTTGCCAGTAACATGTGTAAAATAAGCGGGCTATTTTCGTGCTTAAGCAATTATTTGCTTAAGCAGCTCTATGAAATTGGGCCCTGGTCATTGCCTTGGTGCCCTTGAAATGCTCCAGTAGAAATTTACTAATTTCCTCATCATAGCATAGAGTACCCTTTACCAGGGAGAAAATGCCTTGGTGCCCTTGTCCGAAGCATACAGACCTTGAAGCTCGTCATACCTGAACTTTGTGCATTTTTATCATTCCAGAGTGATATCATCATCCACCATCCTTCAACATGGAGGACATGGAAGTACTACCCACCGATCCCCCGCCGTATCGGAACATCCTTCACACACAGAGAGCCTTCGATCTTCTCAACGACTTCAGAAAGTAAGTTCCAATCAAAACGGATTTCAACCCATTGATTGATTGAAGTAAAACTCAAAAGAAATCGTAATGGGAGTCTTTTGGGGATACTAGGTGGCAGCAGACTTACCAGGTAAATCCATTGTTCTCAGGAAAAGTGTGCATGCTCAGAACTACGTGAACAATGGAAATTACTTGGTAAGTCTGCCTACAGTTCAAAAGTCTCCCATTTGTGTCCTTTTTTAACAAACACTTTCCTCGGACAAAACCCTTCACAAAGAATTAAATTCAAGAGCTAGGGACTGGCCAGAGTCCTGTAGCTTTTAAACATTAACCCCACAACCAAGCAAGTCCTAAAGTCTAGTACTTTTTACTAGAGGCCCCAAAAATAACTCGCCACACCCACAGCAATTGCCTTGGTTCCCTGTACTAATGTGGTGCCCTTTGCAAGGTTCCAATACAAACCTACATTTTCTTCAAAGTGCTTCGATCTTTACCCTTGACAAACTAGCTGGGCCCAATTTCATATAGCCTGTAATAAGCACATAACTTGCTAAGCACAGAAAAGTATTGCTTAACAGAAACGGGTTACCAGCCAAAATTACATTAAGTTTACATTGTTGTGACTGGTGTCCCACTCAATTTGCTTAGCTAAGCAAAGGAATTAATTAGTCAGTCAAGCATTTTTTTTTCTGCTTAGCAGCTTTATGAAATTGGGCCATGGTCCTGCTGGCTAGTCACTAAAAAAAATTTGGGAAAATCCTAACTACAGGAAAGGAACATCACAGTTGTCCAAACACCACAAAGAACATTGTACACAAATGATATTGTGATCCTGTAGTGTACAAATACTATCACAACAGCAATGTTGTCACTTAATATTTAAGTCAATCATTATAATGAGGAAGTTGAAATCAGTTTTCTAAAATAGAACTTGAAAAAACAAGGATGTAACAATATTATGTTATCATGTGGTTATTTCACATATTCTTTAAAGGAATAGGGTAATGAATGTGTAAATATTTAGTTGCTAGTGACAACATTTCCTAAGTATTTTCCGCCCTTCAGCATGCCTTCAGCAAGAGGCCATATCCTCTTTGGCCTCCATTGTACTCCAGGCCTGCTTCAGTCACAAAGAATCTACTTTCAGAAAGACCCCCCCCCCCCAAAAAAAAAAAAAAAAAATTCCAATCTCTATAATATCCATCTACCTGAAGGCAAAACATACTCTGCGATGTGACACTAGAGGCAGAAGGTGTAGAGCTGCCAGCCCACCGCGTCGTCCTAGCGGCATGCAGCCCTTACTTCTCAGCCATGTTTACCAGCCAACTCTCAGAGAGTCGCACCCAGAAGATTATCCTACAAGAGATTGATGGCAGCGCCCTCTCTCAACTGTTGGATTTCGTCTACACATCCGAGATACAAGTTACCGAAGAGAACGTCCAGGTAAAACATACCCCCCCCCTCCAAAATCCATGAAAAGTTTTGTTTTTCTTTTCAGTGACAAAATTGACAAGTGATGAGGCTCTGAATCTTAGATCTAGATTTGTTTGTTTGAGTGTTGTCCATGGTCGATGTTACGACAGAGTTGCACCCACATCTCCCTGCCCCTCATGCATGTAGATATTTCATCTGCTGTTTCAAATCCAGTGGCCCTTCTTAGTATGTTGACATAAGTCCGGTGACCTCGACCTCTTTGAGCTCGACCTTGCTTAGGTTCCCAGAGGACAAGCTTGCTGCCTGGAAGCTCTGGGTGCGGTAGTAGTGCCATGCAAATTTGACTCCACTAGCAAAAACTTTGGCATAGCTTTTGGGAAACCCATGATAGAGATCTGAATTTGTGTGTTTCTTCCATCCTGACACTAACCACCTGTACCATCTGGTCTACATGTAGGAACAATTAAGTTTATTTGTTACCTTGTAAACATCCAAAGTTCTTGCTCTTATTTTCTGACCCTTAGTCTAAACTGTACCCTTTATCCACCAGACACTCTTGCCAGCAGCAAGTCTACTACAACTCATCGACGTCCGCAGCGCTTGCTGCGACTTCCTTCAGAAGCAACTCCACCCAACAAACTGTCTAGGCATCCGTGCATTTGCCGACATGCATTCCTGCAGTGAGCTCTATCACTACGCACAGAACTACACAATGCAGCACTTCAGGTAGTCAGTCTTAATTAATGATTCCTAACCCTCCTACTGTTGGTAACTTTTCAGTGGGTTGACTAGGCCCGGACTCCATTTTAGTAAGCAACTCTTCTAATGCAATAATATATCAGAACAGACACTGCGACATTTTTACTATTTGATTACTTTTCATTCAAGAGTATGGGTTTGAACAAAGCCAAACTATTTAAAACTAACCCAGTCAGTTTCCTTTGTGACTTATTACTTGACATTTTCATTAAAGAATTAATATTTTTATGACTTTGTGATTCAGTGCTGTTGTTCACTGCGATGAGTTTACAGCATTATCTGCAGACCAGGTCAGCGAGTTAATCAGTAGTGATCATCTCACAGTACCAACTGAGGAAGAGGTAAGCAGAGTGGGTTTGAGTCCATGTCTTGCCACTTGTGTCCTTAAGCAAGACACTTAACCATTATTTCTGCAGCCTTCGGATGGGACGCAAAGCCGATGATCCCCTGTGTTGTGTAATGCATGTTAAAGAACCCAGTGCACGTGTCGTAAAGAAAAGGGGTTAGCTACAGTGTTCCTGGTTTGATTGGCTGCATTTTCACATTACCTTGTAAACGATAAAAACATGTTTCACATCCGGGTTTTTCAAAAAAAAGAGGAAGATGGGCTTTTTATTTTTTATTTCAAGATGGCCGCCATTCTTTGTTAAAATGTCAAATATCCATTGTTTTTTCTACTGCTGAAATACACAAAACATAAATGAAACAATTTAGTCGAGGCATTCAGACAAGACATTCAGATTGTTTTTGCTGAGATCATTTTAAAATAACCCTGTTTGAAAAATAAAAAAAAAATAAAAAAAATGTGCTAAAAAAAATAAAATAAAAAATAGAATAAAAAAGGAGGCGGCGGGGACGCTAAACATGTTTCTTTTTTACTTGGCCTTACAGGTTGCTGTAAAGGAACAAGTTACTTTTTCAAAACATAGATCCACATACCTTGTAAGAAAAATACTCAGCATTTTGACATACCCATTGTGTGTGATAAAACACTATCAACCTTTTGCACTGTTTTAACTGTTTGTCTTTTTCCAACTTTATCAGGTGTTTGAAGCAGTCGTTGGTTGGGTCAACAATGACCCCCAGAACCGCTGCGACTACACGCCGCGTCTTATAGAGCACGTCCGTCTCCCGCTGCTGTCTCGGGACTACCTGGTGCAGCGTGTAGAGGAGGAGCCTCTGATTAAGTCCAGCAGCAGCTGTAAGGATTACTTAATAGAGGCCATGAAGTACCATCTACTGGCCAAAGAACAACGAGCTCTGTTTAAGAATCCTAGGACGAAGCCACGGACACCTATTGGACTTCCTAAGGTATGGAGAAAATTTTAAAAAGGAAGAAAAACAACTAGACACTTACTTGTTATGTAAATAGCACGTGGGGTCTCGGTTTTAGAAAATAACCTACAGGGCAAGAGGGCACTATACAAATTATTTATGACAGTGGTCAGCTGGCTAAATGTTATTAAAGAGGGCGCTTGACAAGTTCACTGTTGAAAGTGACAAACTCATAGATTGCCACAAATTTGAAATGTCTCTAGGACAGATAACTGTGCCCCAATCAGAACGTGCCAGGACACGCCACAAAGGTACAAACTTTACATCACTGTTTCCCTACTCGTTGCATTTTTTCCACAATATATATTCAAGATTCCTTTTTTTGTTTCATTGTACTAATAGCTGATGTTAGTTGTTGGTGGTCAGGCACCCAAAGCAATCCGAAGTGTAGAAGTTTATGATTTCAAGGAAGAGAAGTGGTCTCAGGCAGCCGAGATGCCCTCAAGACGCTGTCGAGCTGGTAGGTAGCGGATGACCTCACCAGGTCAGCAGAAAGTTATAGTAATAATAATAGTGGCTTATTACATAGTGCTCTTATCCGTCACTAACGCTTAAGGCTTTTCATCATTTATTATTTTCCTGCAAGGTATTGTGGAGCTACATTTTTGGAGTCGTATTCTTTTACATAGCACAATTTACTGGTTTACAAGGTGCTGTGGTGCAATATGCAGCCAATTAAACCAGGAACACCTGGGCAAACCCCCATCTCTTTTCGATAAGTGCACTGGATTCTTTTACATGCAAAACACAGGACCAATGGCTTTACGTCCCATCCGAAGTAGGCAGCAATTATGGTTAAGTGTCTTGCTTAAGGACACAAGTGTCAGGACCGAGTCAAATGGCAAATATTTATTTTCTCTTACCATCAGGTATTGCAGTACTAAGCGGCTTAGTCTATGCCGTTGGTGGTTTCAACGGCTCCCTGCGCGTGAGAACCGTTGACGTGTACGATCCGACGAGGAACATGTGGTCATCGGTAGCATCCATGGAGGCCAGACGTAGCACGCTGGGCGTGGCTGTACTCAACAACCGTATCTACGCAGTAGGGGGATTTGACGGAACCACTGGTAGGTTATCAGGGGAAGGGTTCGCAAGAGATGGGGGGGGGGGGGGAGTTGAAATATAAGAAAACTTTGTTGAGGGGTAGGTTATCGGATTGGCATAGTGGTATCTTGCCTCCCCTTCCACCTTTAGGACCCTGGTTCCAATCCCACTGAGGACACTATGTGGATTGGGTTTTCAGTCCCTATCTGACTGCATGGATTTTTCCGGGAATAATTCTCTGGAGTTTTCCTCCAACATCTAAAACGGAAAAACTTCCTTCTTTGTCTTCTCTCCATTGGGGTGTTTGGCTTGTACATTGATCGTGTTTGCTTTTCTAGTCCTTGGCTTCATATTATCAGTGACCATGCTATTGTTGTATATGTTGCCATGGTTACACAGGTCTGAGTAGCGTTGAAACCTATGACCCAAAGGTCAATGAGTGGAAGTCTGTGGCGTCGATGAACACGCGGAGGAGTAGTGTTGGAGTGGCAGTACTCAATGGTAAGTCACTCATTCAATTTTGGGCTTAAAGAAAAATTGACTTGAGCAGGATGCTAACCTGCAACCTCCGGAATAAAGTGCCTGTGTTCTATTTAGTCCTATGTTGGCAGTCTCTCTCTTTACTCAGCACGTTGAAGGCATTCATTTAGAAGTGGTCTTCGATTTAGAAGCTGTCTTTAATTTACCTTGTGTCTTAGTTGTTTTAACATGTTATTCATAGTAACTTTGCACACTGTATGACCCTTAACCAAAGAACCTAACCCTTACTCCAACTGCTAATCTATATGCCCCTAATCCTGACACCAAAGTTTCTGACAATAATTTGTGCCACGTGACAATAAACATACCCTCCCCTATCCCCCGCTCCACAACTCAATGTTGTAAACCCAAGCTGGAGCGCAGACCGCGCACTGCGAGCCAACAATCAACATGAGTCTAGTTGTGGGATAGGGAGGGATAATGACCTCACTGTAAATGATTGACGTTAGTCGTTTGATGATTACAAACAGATTATCTATACGCTGTGGGTGGATACGATGGTGCTTCGAGACATTGTTTGAGCTCAGTGGAGCGTTACGATCCCAACAAGGATGAGTGGACACCAGTTAAAGAAATGAACACGAGACGAAGTGGAGCAGGTAAGCAGAAAGTGGTTCCCACCTTCACCTTGCGTTGAAATATTTCATCAATATTTTAGTTGAGACACAACATGTAAAATAATCCAAACTGAATTGAAACGTTGAGTTGAAACCAATGGTTCTTTTTAGAACCAGCCCAACTCATTTAGAGATGGTCATAACATGGTTTTACCGCAAACCTTTCTATATCATGTTTCTACGCTTCAACTCCTACTTAGATTAGTGAAAGGGAGATGGCAAGTTTAGAAATGCCTATGTCTCAGGCTGAATTCAAACATGTTCGGAATGCCTGACCCATTGACAGGCCTCGAAATGACCCACAGTGCCCATAGCATTTGTACTTTTGCTGTGGTGCCTTCTTAAAGTTTCAGTACAATTTCATATTTTCCTCATAGAGTGCCCCTCACCAGACATGCCAGAGGGAAAATTGTGAAATTCCTTTCTAGTCTTGCTTCTATTAATTTTTTTTTTTTTTACCCATACACCGATGTTTGTTAGCTCTATATACTCAGTACTTTCCCGAGTCCTGTGAACAGATATCACAGGCATGTTACTTGGGTGGGATTCGAACCCACGACCCTTGCAATTCTAGAGCAGTGTCTTACCAACTAGACTTCCGAGGTTGCTCGGTAGCTAGAGGCAGTTCGAATCCTATGTTTTGGCAGCGGGTACCGCAATGATATAAGAGATGTTATGTGAAGTCTTGCTTCAATTAGTCACGACTTCAGCGCTAGTTTCATTAGTCGTGGCAGCATGATTTTAAGCAGGTTTAATAACCCATCCCTCAACTTTTGAATTCCTGAAGACTTTAAGTCAACAACCAATAATCGCGATTTTGACACTTGTGGCAACATCTTGTCAAACTATTTTAATGTTAATGTCGACAGGTGTTGGCGTGGTTGACGGTCTTCTGTATGCCGTAGGAGGACACGACGGCCCCATGGTTCGTAAAAGTGTTGAGATGTTTAATCCAGAGATGAATGAATGGACGTGTGTGACTGATATGACACACTGTAGAAGGAATGCTGGTAAGCTTTGAATCAATGTACCAATCAGAAACAAATCTTTATTCAATTCTTGAACATATAGCGGAAGAATGTCAGTGGACTTGTTGTTAAGGTTTTGAGTTGCTTTCAAAACAAGACAAATCAAACCTCAAATAAGCGGAAACCAGTGTAATATTTTTTTATTTAGAACAATTAATTAGTTGTGGAGAGGTTGACGTCAAGTTTTTTAATAACTCTGTGAGCTTTCTCTCTTTGGCATCAATGTCGTCACACATCCAATTAATTGAGGAAACTCATACAAGTTTTTATTTTATACCTTCAATTGGGTATTTTGTAATCAGAGTTGTTAAGGTGCCTTTTAGATATTTCTTTAAACCCAACAAGGCTAATTGGCTGAATGAATACAGAACAAGGAAACCACAACTCTTTAATGATCACCCGCCCACTTCTCAATAGACTTGCGGACAAGGCATTAAATGTCTGTCGTGGTGTGATAGCACAAATCGGTTCTCTTGCGCCGAGTATGGCAGTGCTTGGAGAGAGCTGTTTTGCTATTAAAGCAACAGAAGTTTAATGACTTGTCCACAAGTCTAACTCCTCAACTAAGAAGGGCATTGTGTACGTCTTGCTTGTGATGCTTGAGGAGGGGGCGTGCTGTGGTGGGTTGCGTGGAAGGTTGAGGATCCTTGGGTAGGATGTCGTAAGGATGAGCTGTAATCTTGACATTTAGAAAAACAATTCATGAATACATTTCCATTGCCTTCCGCCTATTCGCTATAGTGTAACTGGGGTGGATTTCACAAAGAGTTAAGACTAGTCTTATCTCGAGTTAGGACGAGTTATTTTAGGACTAGCCGCATGTTTCGTATAGCTCTTAGTCAGTCCTAAGTTAGGACTAGTCCTAACCCTACGGAAATCGACCCCAGGTTTCCTTCTGTGTTTTACTTCGGGTTAGCATGAAACAGGATATCAGGACCATGGAAGAAATCCTGACCAATGGTCGACCAGCCTGGGTTTGAGTAAAAATAGTTAACCTATAGTTAGCCATGGTAACCAATGAGCTAATTCGCCAAACCCTTTTTTGTGTAGGTGTAGCTGCTGTTAACACGCTTCTCTACGTTGTCGGTGGAGATGACGGCTCAGCGAATCTCTCCTCGGTAGAATGCTACGACTCCAGGGCCAACACCTGGACCGTCCTGCTCTCCTGCATGACCACGGTGCGCAGTTACTCCGGCGTGGCCATCATCGACAAGCCCACATGACATGAGGAGTGCGCCCTCGGTGGCGAGAGCGATAACAACGAGATGGCCCGAGGGGGAGGCGGGGACACAGAGTTCCATATTCAGTGGGGGTACTGGTAATCGTTTCGGAGCGCCGTGAACGTATGGTATGTCATCGCATTTTGCCATCATTTCAGAGACACCCCCTTTCTAATAGTGGACTGAACCATCCACCCACACTGCTCATATAAGTTCAAACTCATAAGCTTCTCAAACACTATTATGCATTTTTTGGCTGCATGTGCCATTGCCCAATCACAGTTGTAATTACCCAAACACAGTTGACATTGGCCAATCGCAGTTGTAATTGCGCATTCATAGTTATAATTGGCCAGTACATCATGAGGCAGCAGAAAATAGCTGTGTATTTTTCTTAAACAGAAATAAAACTAAGTATAACTGAAAATGTCTGAAATTCATGCATACAAATTAAGACCTGTGCCCAATTTGATAAAGCTGCTTAAGCACAAAAAGTAGCTCAGCACAACGGCAATATGCTTAGCCGAATAAGGCTACCAGCCAAAATTTCACATGTATTATCCGTGACTGGCATCCTACCTGTTTTTGCTTAGGAATTAAAGCAATCTTTCTACAGAAACATCTCTATAAAAATGGGCCCTGGTCAATATAAGTCAAAATATGACAACAAGTTTGAAGTATTCCTTGTTAAATTTAGTTGGTAAATGTCCAGTGTAGTTGTTAGGACTCAAACCCACACTCTGCTGATCAGAAACACCAGAGCTGAAGTCTAGTGTTCTGATCCGCCCGGCCACAACAAACCACTACAAGTTGTGACTCCAGTTTCCGATTGTGTCTGATTCTTAAAGCTGCTAAAGAGCTAAGCACAAAACAATTGTGCTCAGCAGAATAAGATCACCAGCCAAAATACCATTCCACATTAGCCTTGTTTGACTGGTATCCTGCTGATGTTTGCTTTGCAAAGTGATGCAACAGTTTGTGTTTATGTCTAGTGTATATGCTCCAGTTTGATGAAGTTTGAACACAGTTTTTGTCTCGCTCAATGCAATTTCATTCTTGAGGCTAAGCACACAACAATTTTGCTCACCTCACCAGAATAAGATCACCAGCCAAAATACCATTCCACATGTGCCATGTTTGACTGGTGTCCTGCTAATATTTGGCTCCGCAAAATATTGTGAAACAACAGTTTGTGTACGAACAGAGCTTCGACATTGGGGCCCTTCCTTAAGTAGTGGTTCCTGAAGCCTCTGACAAAATTCTAGGCAAAAAACTAAACATTACTGCAGTGTTGTAGCTAGACTAGTTTGAGTGATGGGCTCCAAATCCAATGGGGGACTTTGGAACACTAGGTGGCAGCAGACTTACCAGGTAAATTTCCATTGTTCACGTAGTTCTGAGCACGTGCACATTACAGAGAACAATGGATATTACCTGGTAAGTCTGCTGCCACCAAGCGTCCCAAAAGTCTCCCATTTAGTCCACAGAGGGCGAGCGGTAGATATGGGGCCATCTTTGCTGAAGTGCAATCATGGGTAAATCTGTGCTGGGCAGCACAGTGTATTTTGCTCAGAGTGGTGGGCGAAATTTGTTAGTCCTGGGCGACCCGCCTGGCACTGCCCACCGAGGCTACAACACTGCATCAACGCTTTGTAAAAAAATAATAACTAAACTGTAAATTTAAATTAATATTAATATATTTGCTATTGTTTGTCAATTCTTATGTCTTGCAGGACAAGGTGTATAAAATCAGTATTTTCATTTTTGCGCGATGTTCCAATTTAAAGACACTGGACACTATTGATAATTGTCAAAGCTCAGTCTTCTTACTTATGCATAAACTAACAAACCTGTGAAAATTTGAGCTTGATTGGTTGTTGGAGTTGCGAGATAACTATGAAAGAAAAACACCCTTGTCACACGAAGTTGTGTGCTTTTAGATGCTTGGTTTTGAGAACTCAAATTCTAAATCTTGGAAGGTCTCAAAATCAAATTTGTGGAAAATTACTTCTTTCTCGAAAACTATGTCACTTCAGAGGGAGCCGTTTCTCACAATGTTTTATACTATCAACCTCTCCCCATTACTTGTCACCAAGTAAGGTTTTATGCTAATAATTATTTTGAGAAAGTACCAATAGTGCCCACTGCCTTTAAAAGAATGTGGTTTTAGAGAGAGTGGGATGTAAGCAATCAAATGGTCCCCAAAACCAAAGATATTCTTTGCCTTTAAAATGGAAGTTGTATAATTATTTTTATTTATTATTATTTTTTCTTGGGGGGGGGGTGGGGTGGCATCATGAATAGAGTCCCTATCTGACTGTGTGGGTTTTCCCTGCACTAATTCTCTAGGGTTTTTCTCCCACATCTAAAACTGACACTTCCTTCCTTGCCTTCTAACCATTGGGTTCTTGTTGCATACATTTTGATCAGGCGTGACGTCATGCGCTCGGGATGTGACATAGTGATATCATTTTGTCCACTTGCATAAAGGACTCTGTCTATTGAAAAACGAGTGCATCACTTTACCCTGTTTAATCACTGAGAGATGGGTCATTCAAACTTGCTAAGCAATATCAGAACTGGGTTAGCAGCAGCCAAAAATAACCCGCAGAGCTGCCTACTCTCCTTGATTCTTTCCATGTTCTGATGAGCAAATTTAAAAATCTCCCCGATTATTAATTTTGGTTTTTACCCATACACCGATGTGTGTAAGCACTGTATACTGTGTACTTTCCCGAATCGTGTGAAAAAATATCACAGGCATGTTACTCGGTTGGGATTCGAACCCAGCAGTGTCTTACCAACTAGACTACCGAGGTTGCCCTGTAGCTAGAGGCAGTTCGAATCCTATGTTTTGGCAGCGGGTACTGCAACGATATAAAAGATGTTAAATTTTGCATCGGGGATAAAGAATGTTAATTTTGGTTATATCCATACACCGATGTGTGTTAGCACTGTATACTCAGTCCCCGATTATGGAAACTTTGTCCTGATTATGTTGAATGTAATTCTAAATATCTCTCTGATTGCAAGATGCAGCTGATTCTGAATCTGCTGACAAACTTCCCACTGAAAATGCAATATTTTTAGTTGAAACAGAATTTTTGAAAATGGGAGTATACTGATGTACTTTTCTGTAATGTTGAACATTGTCGTCCAGACTTCATAACAGTTAAATTATTTATCTTGTTTTAACATTAAGGTGCTATTTTATGTTGTTTCTTTGATTGCAGAGAGAGCGCTTAGAAATATAGTCTGTTTATCAATTATCTGGTCTTGTTTGATTATATATTGGTTTTTCCGGCCAATTTCAACAAAATATTGATTCATTTTAACACCGGGCTCATTCAATTCCATTTGAAAATGAATCAGCATTCAACAGTCGAAATGAGTCATTCAATACCACCAGCTTATCATTCACTGGCTTCACTGGCCGCAAGACTAATTCAGTTTCGTAAAAGCCATCAGTAAGAGCTGGTCAACGTTCAATTTCATCAAGATTTCAAAAGAAGTAGGAATTCAACTTACAAATTGTCAAAGTGTAGCCTTGCATGCCTATAAATGAAACATAATTACTTTTACTGAACTGATTGGAAAAAACAAAATCATGTGTGCAGGAAAATGCGATTGAATGCGATTGAATGCATTATTAGCTATTAAAAAGGAAGCCCTAGTTTGAGTTGATTAGGGGAAATACATTTTCTGAAATTGGCCGGGAAAACCTATTTCTGTTGTATCATGTAAGAAAGGGAAGTCAATGATTGATGTAATGTGAACCATATCATGAGGCGACAGTGAAACACTTCCACTGTTTATGACGGATGGGGTATCTTGGCCAAACAGCCATTTGTGAGTTATATTTGAATAATGTCAAGGGCTCGAATTTGGAGGGAAAATTCACAAGACTGCTAGGCTTGTGTCTCAAAATGTTCACTGAACCTTCAATTTTCTAACAAGACCAGCTGCCGATTTCACAACGCTAGGATTAATCCTTTTGAGTAACCCATCCTAACTTAGGATGGGTTCAATGGGACCTACCTCTTCGGATAGGGAACTTAACTCATCCTAAGTTCTAAGATTAATCCTAAGTTAGGGAGAGTTTGGTGAAATCAACGGCAGGGGTGGATTTCCTGAAGAGTTATGACTAGTCTTATCTCAAGTTAGGACGAGATATCTGTCCTAACTTAGGACTAGCATTAAGTTTTTAATATCTCCTAGGAAGAGGACTAGTCCTAACTCTTTGTGAAATCGACCCCATGGCTCAGGTTTTTACAAAGAGTTAGGACTAGTCCTAACTTAGGACTAATGCTAGATGTTAAAAACTTAAGGCTAGTTAGGACGAGTATTTTGTCACTCGCACTGTTGCATTTAACATGTTTAAACTGTTTTGTTTTTTGTTTGAACAAGCCAACCACTAAGGCATTTAAGGGAAGTTTAATCTTAGGCTAAAAGAAAAGCTGAATTATTCTACATTTTTTAGACAAGGCAAGCACCAAAGGTCTTCAGAAATAATCAATCTAAAGTACTTTTCCCCCAAAATAGACAAGAATTAAAATTATGCTTAAACTTTCCTTTGCCAAATATTATAATGTTTTCTTATTTTAACTGTCAAAAGAACTAAATAAGTGGAAGGTTTTTATCAAATCCAGTCATCTTTCGACACTCTCCTTTCTTTGTTTGGTTCAGTGCTATTATAGATTTAATGTAAATAAAAATGCAGCTCATATTTTTAAAAAAGTGTCATGAGAAATCATTTTCATGCATGTGTTAACTTGATTGTAAAAATAGGAGATAAATAAACGGTTATTGCATTCTAAAAAATAATATAAAAAAGTGTCTAATTTTGATTTTGTTGTTGAACTTCTTTTAGGTAAAGCCGTGAAGTAAATGTAACTTGTTTGTGTCCAAACCTATCTCATACAAATTTGACAAACCAACTTTTGTCCCTCAGCCATGACATTCTTCCAACTTGCGTTTTTTTGGGGGGGCCCCTCAGGAAAAACTAGTTAACTTGTTATTAAATGACCTGAAAAGTCTCGCAAGCAAGATGTACTAACTGCCCTTCTTCGCCAATGAGTTAGCTAGCCAGACGTGTGGGCAAGTAATTTAATATCTGTCTCTGTGATGAGCGAAACGGCTCTCTCGCGAGACTGTTACTCTCAAACACTACGACGTAGATATTTAACGACTTGTCCACAAGTCTATTGAAGAGTGGGTGGGTGTGGTTTCCTTGTTTTAAACTTTCACCTAATTAGCCTTGGTGGGTTTCTTAAGGAAATGATCAAATGGACACCTTGTTAATTTAACCTCGATTAGAAACTAATTGAAGGTATAAAATGAAAAGTTTGATGAGTTTTCTCAATTAATTTGATGGACGACACCTCTCATCAAATAATCGATAGATCTAAAATCGAAATGTTACTGCAGTACCAGATTCTTTGAGGGTCGATTTTGTTGCGTTAAGAAAAACCAAGACACTTTAATAATTAAACTGTTCCTTGCTCTATGCATAATAGGCCCCCTAATTTTCACAACTATTACTGTTTTTTTTTTATAATGAGTTTTTTTTTTATAGCTCATAGTTGAATGTAATCAAGAAACTGTAACTTTTTCTCAACAAACGCCCCCCCCCCAAAAAAAAAAAAATAAAATAAAAAAAAAATAAAAATAAAAAAAACCCAAATGTCTACTTTCCCTTTAAAATAATTTATCTAGTGTGTAAAAGTGAAGGGCGCCCTCTTTGTGTAATCGAAACATTACAATCCGGAAATTGCAGTCTCGAGTCGAAAGTCTAGTATCGATTCCCAAGCATGCAGAGAGTACTTCATTGCTTTCGATGTCGTGCGTGTGAGTTTATAAAAGAAAGTTGGGTGTACAATTCCCGCATTACACACGACAGAGAGACTGAACACAGCAAATCGCGTACACTAAACCTTGCCAGAAGTTCGCCGTTTACTGTTCATCTTTGTAGAAGATTTCCAGGGAAACTTGCCAGTTTTTGACTTGGATTTGATTGGTTTATTTCGGGCAGCCGCCGGCATGGCAGCCAAGATTCGTGGAATGGTGAGCAAGCAGAAGAGACGGTATGTGGACGGCAGCTTCGATCTCGACTTGAGTTGTATCCTTTTTTTTTTGGCTTTGGATTTGGAAATGTGTATGACGTGAGTACAGTGTTCATTCATGGAGCTAATTCTACCTCCATGGTTCATTGTGTAGTTTATCATGTTACTTGATAACCAGTATTTAGCTGTTCAGTACACATTCACACTCACATCACAGTGTGCTATAGCATGTATAGTATAGTGTTCAGTTCCTTAAACAGCCAAGCATTGTGGTAAGATAGGGCCCCATTCGGGCCTCTACCTCCATGATTTGACCAATTCATGAGGTGTGTTTTGGCGGCTGTAACTAAATTTACACCCATGATGGAGGAAGGCATGAGCACTACTAGACAAGACGAAGACGTACAATGACACAGGCCTGATACTTCACGGAGGCAACGAAGGCGATTGCCTCCGTTGCCCCGGTCCATTGCCTTGGTGCCCTTGAAATGCTCCAGTAGAAATTTACAATTTACTCATAGGGTGCCCTTTACTAAAGGAGAAAATGCCTTGGTGCCCTTGGCCTTTCAAAAACGAAGCATACAGGCCTGATGACATGAGAGACGGTGACACACTCGGCTTTACTTTTTAGGCTTATGTTTAATGTACATGTATTTTTGTAGGTTGAGCTTCACGTCGAACATTGTTTATGGTATTGGTAAAATGTTCATGTCCTGAATAATAAACTAAAAATGCAAGTCAGCTACATTGTCTATCAATCATTCTATTCTAAACACTTAGCACTGATGCTAAATAAAACTAAAAACTAAGTTAAGTATCCAAGGTTCCTTGGCTCAAGGGGGAGCCTTATACTAGGTTTCTAGAAGTACCTAATAAAAAGTATTCTTAGACAATGTGTCAAAATTCACTGGCAATGGCGTGCGCATGTTTGTCCGGGCCTATATGTTTGCAGCGTGAACTGACTGTACACTGTACTGCTGCACAGTACCAATGCTTTGATCGCATGGGAGCTTTTATGTGGAATGTTTGTCTGACACAGTATTTTGTTCAAAAGTGGCATCTTAGACTAGTTGATCATCAGAACACTTGTCCTTTTCCAAAACTGCATTTTGATTTTGTTTCCTCGAGAGAGAAAAAACCCTGATGATTATATTTGTAATGTATTTTCACCATTCTTTCTTTCTTAGTTTACACATGTACCCATACAGTATGTTTAAGTTGTATGCGTACACAGAACCAGACAATTCTTTAGTCCATACACACGTCTTCCCCCCCCCAAAAATAAATTCTATTAAAAAAAGTATTTTTGGCTGAATATTTTTTTATCTTACTGAATTAAAAAAAAAAAGTGGCCAGCTTTACTTTGCCGAAACCTGCCTCCATGTACCATGCTTCAGTTCTGATGAGGTCAAGAAAGGTCAGTGACCTACATGTAAGAAGGTGATGATTTGCTACTTGCTCTGTGGTAGTGGTCAAAGGTGTCAGATGCCATGGTGGGGGAAGAATGTAAGGAATGGTGAAAATAAGTTCATGTTTCTTGTAATTTAGGTCTATTTTAAACAAAGAATGATTCTCTATCACTATCGAATTTCATTAATGGTGTATGAATTCCTTTGTTACATTAAGACTTATTGCATAGAAATTACGTGAATTCTGCAGTCTTTGCAAAAATCATGCATTTAAAATAATTCTTTGACATTTTCAGAGAAAAAAAACCCGAAATATTTCAACATTGGCAAATTCTAAAAAATTTACCCTTATGTTGGTACATTTTTACATTGACATAGTATGTGAATTTATATCACATGAGAAACCTCATTGCAACATAGACGGCTCAAAAGAATTTCCCCACCTCCATGGCATGTCGTGGCCGAGCAACAGCTTCCTGTTTATTTCCCTCACTCAAAGTTTATTACAAAATTTCCGGTGACAGTAAGAAATTGAGTCTTGATTGAAAGAGAGAAACAACTTTTTTTAATGCAGTGTCCAAGCATTTAGGAGATTGACCCACTCAGAGCAAAGTGTGCGTGCGGAGTGACAGGAGACCTTGTGGTTTCACTGTATCAAAAGGGTCCTTATTGTATTTTTAAAACAATTCTCCGTCTTTTTATCCCCCATTAAATTTTTGCCTTTTTAAAAATTTCCTGACCTGATTTGTCACTTATATGTTTTTATCATGCAAACCAAACATGGATGGTATTGAATGATGAGGAAGGAGTGTTGAATAGTGTTCCTACAATGGTATTTATGTGAAACCACTGAGTCAGTGCAAACATTATCATGTTGTAGACTGGCTTATAATATAGTTAATTCAAAACCACAGTAGATAATATTGAATGGTCAGACAGTAGGAGGGTTGACTGTACATTACTGTGTCAATGCATTCATAGTACTTTATTATCAATATTGCAGGCTGGCATAAGTTTATATGTTTTCAAAACCACAGTAAATGTTGATGATGTTAAATGGTCTGACAGTAGTCCTGAGGGTTGTGACTGTGTCAAAGCAAATGTTAAGATCATATTGCAGACAAAAACTCGGTTTACTAAAAACCACAGTAGATGATATTGAATGGTCTCACAGTAGGAGGGTTCAACTTTTGATCTTTGAATGAAGTCATCCAATCCACATCAAAAGAGTGACAAATGAAATTCCAGTAACTCAAAAAAATGATGAATTTTTACGAAAGACTGCACCTGCAGTTAACAATTCTCATTCAACTGCTTCACTTTGTCTGGTCCCATCACTCAAAGAATTCCTTCGCTCGACTTTAATTTGAGGTTAATGGTTTTACGTTACGCTGATTCACCTGGACAGCTGCGCTAAGATCCTCTGACCTCAAAAGATATTCCACTTCCCCGAAAAAGAAAGATAAGTAAACCGCCCTATCCTTTCCCTCTAACGAGCAGGTGTGCATTCAGCCCTGGTACGGTATAATATGAGTATCCTAACTGAATCAGTCTCGAGGTGAGATGAGTCGAGGTCAAAGGTGATTGTGTCTATCCAGTATGAGATCCTCTTGTCCCCTTCCCCAACACCCCCCCCCTCTCTTTAGCGAGGGATTGAACATGGCTTCTGAGTTAGTTTAAGCCATTTTGAGATATGGTGGACACAGCACTATATGACACTATAATGTAGTACATGTAGGTTTGGGTAAATTTGTCTGTATTTACACACAAACCAAAGTGAACTAAACAGTGTCAACCGTACCTTCGAAAGGATAGTGGTACAGAAAGTTCTACTTGGGGGGAAAACCCTGGGGAATAGCCATCCCTGCTGCAGAGTAGTAATGCAGGGATAAAGGGTACACGTAAAACCCAGGGGTATTCTTGATGCAACTGGAACCCAATGGAATAGGGACCTAGGCGGGGACAGTGTGAAAGTGCGCCGCCGGGGGTGACCGTAGGGTGAACAGATTCCTAGGGTTCCCCAGGGATCCCCAGGGCTTGTATTTCAAGGGGATAAGAGACAATGTGTGAAAAGGGTTTATTTAAAGCTCAATTTCAAAGAACTGTTTAGCACGGAATAGTGCTCAGCGAATGTACAATATACTGCTAAACTTTTACTATAGCGGGCAACCAGTCACAAGTTATTATTTGGCTTGTTACCTGTTTCTGCTAAGCAATTTCTTTTTTCTGTGACAAAGGCAATTTCTTTTTTCTGTGACAAAGGCAATTTCTGCAGTCTGCTCTAGACATGGCACGGTTCACCTAGATAGCAGAGCAATCTATGCAAAATGTGTCAGGTTGCATTTGCTACTCAGATATTACCATTGTGTCTGCACAAAATTTGTTCAGTCCAAATATTTTGCTATGCCAAAGTGCTGTATGAAATCGTTCCCTGCACGTTCTTTGTAACAGAGACCGTAAAACCTTAGATTCCCACACTCAATTGTACTGTATTTGATCTGAGAACAGGGACGTCTTTGTGGCGGGTGTTATCCTTTTGTACCGTGATAGCAGGGATCAGCCAGATCAGTTTGGCTTAAAAAAAAAGCCTTTCACAGTGAGGCCACTAGGAAATTAAAAATAGTATCTTGTCTGGCCGAGTGTATTTTTATTTCCTATTTAAGATACCTAATCGCCTATCTAGTAATATTTATAAACAACAAGGGAAACTGACTTAGTAATGTATTTTGGGGTTGAACGAGGAAGAAATATTGACTAGAGTGGGAGTTGAAGTTTATACATACCTGACACAAGTTATTTAAGGCCTACATGTACTTTTCAAAATGTTATACGTTAACAAGTTCACAGTTATTTCTCCTTGTAAATGCATTGTACAATCATTTATAAATTTGTCTAAAGGATCAGGAAGTGACCCATATCTCTCATGTTCTAATGATCCATGCATAGTTGCACCACACTATGCCCTTTACCATGGCTAGCGTATGACATGCAGAGCTACGACGTCACACTACCGCAACAATGATGTGGCAGTTTACCCAACAGCAGGAAATGGCTGCAAATAAATAAAATGAAAATATTAATCGTATTGCACATCTGACTGTGTCTGTAGGCGTAGATAGTTTTAGAAATATAAGCACTTAAGCTCAACAAAGTTAAACTCCCTCCCTCTACATGTTGTAGAACTTGGAAATTTACTATAAAAGTGTATATTGTTGAGTTTGGAAGATTAAATTAATTTTGACCATAGAAGTAAGTTTTCAATGAACCCTTTCCTGGCATGAAATTATCATGTAACTTTATAACGATAATAATGACAAAGTCTTATAAAGCGCTTTGATCCACCAAATGCAAATTTATCGGAGGGGCATTTGTTTTCCATTAGGTAAAATGTGTTAAAGCCATTGGACACTTTCGGTACAGAAAACAAATTAAAAGTTCACAGATTTACAAATAACTTGCAAGGTTTACAGAAGGAAATGGTGAAAGACTTCTCTTGAAATATTATTCCATGAAATGCTTTACTTTTTGAGAAAACATTAAAACAATTATATCAATTCTCGATATCGAGAATTACGAACTTATTTTAAAGACAGTGGACACTATGGGTAATTGTCAAAGACCAGTCTTCTCACTTGCTGTATCGCAACATATGCATATAATAACAAACCTGTGAAAATTTGAGCTCAATCGGTCATAGAAGTTGCAAGATAATAATGAAAGAAAAAACACCCTTGTCACACAAAGTTGTGTGCTTTCAGATGCTTGATTTCGAGACCTCAAATTCTAAACTTGAGGTCTCAAAACCAAAAATACTTCTTTCTCGAAAACTACGTTACTTCAGAGGAGCTGTTTCTCACAATGTTTTGTACTATCAACCTCTCCCCATTACTCAATACCAAGTAAGGTTTTATGCTCATAATTATTTTGAGTAATTACCAATAGTGTCCACTGCCTTTAAACACATGTCATGACACGGCGAAACGTGCGGAAAAAAGGGTGGGTTTTCCCGTTATTTTCTCCGGACTTCGATGACCGATTGAGCCTAAATTTTCACAGGTTTGTTATTTTATATCTATAGAAGTTGTGATACACGAAGTGTGGGCGTTGGACATTAGTGTTTACCGAAAGCGCCAATGGCTTTAAAGTGACTTTTGCAACTGTTGGAATTGGCAGTGCCAGCTTGTGACAGACGTCGACTCAAATATCAATGTTGAGTTCACTATACAGTTGGCAACCACCTCTTCCTTCCTTTTAGGTACTACTTTCATATCTGGCTGCCAAACTATTACAACCAAGATGTCTCTTTGTTAGGGTCTAAAGCTTACAAGGGTCCCAACTCCCAGGTGTCCAATATGCTGTGCAAGACAAACAAAAATTATCGATCAAGTTAACTTTGAACACGAACTCCATTTCTCTGAAAGAAGACAATAATGTGTCCAAAAGTCACTTGCGAGACCCAATATTTTTCCGTTCGTAGATTCTCTGTGGACAAAAGTCTGAACCTGAATGTGTAGAGCTCACCCCATGCAGATGGATTGATGACCAGTGTTGTAGCGACGGTGGGCATTGCCGGGGCGAGCCTGCCCAGGTATCGATAACAAATTTTGCCCAGCACTGTGAACAAAATACACTGTGCTGCCCAGCACAGATTTACCCCAATTTGCACTTCTGCAATGATGGCCCCATATCTAAACATGAATAATTTTGTTGAACCGCTCAAACTTGGTGGACTAAATTGGATTTACAGCCCACCACTAAAACTGGTCTAGCTACCACACCATTGATGGCAACTGTGTAACAACTCCCACGACCTCAAAATGCATATTTCCGGTGCCCTGTGGCAATTCATATACAAAGAAGTTTGTGTACATAATGTGAGATTAGTTGCACCCATTTTCACAATGTACAAATGAACTGTAACATTTGTTGTGTAGGATCAATAGAATGGTAAGGTTTGGCCGTCAGTGACACACCCCAGTGAGTTGCGTCATTGGCGGTCTTGCCCACAAATCTGTTAGTCCTGTCAACCCTGAATGTTCTTTTGTCTGTTTGTTTTCAGTTTCATTTTGTGTGACACCTATT